>NC_064837.1:81523552-82773552 GCF_024166365.1 Elephas maximus indicus | reverse complement strand
TCGTTCCACTTCCAGAACCGGGCTACGGCGAGGCAGTTCTCCGGGGGAAAACGGCCCTTCGCGAAGGGCAGATCTGCCGAGCTCATTGCGGGAAAGCGAAAGCAAAGGACGCTTTTCTCCCTCTAACCGCTTTCGTCAAAGGAACGGGGGAAGTCACAGTGTTCTTTCTCTCCCTGAGATACACACAATCTGACGTTGCCTCTGAGCTCCGTTGCTGGCAAAGAACTGAAAGTGACATACATTCCTGTGGGGAAACACAGGGCTTTGCTAGGATTTCTCTAGGCAGTGTGTTTTCCCTGGGCCTCACTGTAGCAACACTATCTCGCCAGGGCAACACTGCATGGCACTTCCTCTGCCAGGAGAGAGCTGCTGCTTTGGAGTTTGTGCTGGGAAACCTTGCTTTGGCAAGTGCGAATTGACCGCATTCAGGCAGAAAGAAAAGAGAATAGCAAGAGGCCTTTTCTCCCCGGCTGCTCTGCCAAGCCCTTCCAGCTCAAACTATGTCGTTGCTCCTCTGGAAGGATCCCTGCACCGCGGCGTAGTTTTTCCGAAGAAGCCCTGCGTTTGCAAGAGCAAATGAGGAATTCGTGGCAGGAAAGAGGATGGAAAGAAAGTTTCTCTCCCTCTGCCTGCTTTGCTCAGAGGACCGGATGAAGTCAGGGAGTTCTCCCTTTCACTGAGAAACGTGCGGGCTGCTGTTGCCTGGGCGCTCTCTTCTTTGCAAAAGAGTCTGCAGTTCCACGCTTTGAACCGTGGAAAGGCGCCGGGCTCTGCTAAGATTTCCCCCGGCGCTTCGTTTGCCCTGGGCCAAAGCGAGCCTTCACAATAGCTGAACGCTAACACTGCATACTCGTTCCACTTCCAGAACCGGGCTACGGCGAGGCAGTTCTCCGGGGGAAAACGGCCCTTCGCGAAGGGCAGATCTGCCGAGCTCACTGCGGGAAAGCGAAAGCAAAGGACGCTTTTCTCCCTCTAACCGCTTTCGTCAGAGGAACGGGGGAAGTCACAGTGTTCTTTCTCTCCCTGAGATACACACAATCTGACGTTGCCTCTGAGCTCCGTTGCTGGCAAAGAACTGAAAGTGACATACATTCCTGTGGGGAAACACAGGGCTTTGCTAGGATTTCTCTAGGCAGTGTGTTTTCCCTGGGCCTCACTGTAGCAACACTATCTCGCCAGGGCAACACTGCATGGCACTTCCTCTGCCAGGAGAGAGCTGCTGCTTTGGAGTTTGTGCTGGGAAACCTTGCTTTGGCAAGTGCCAATTGACCGCATTCAGGCAGAAAGAAAAGAGAATAGCAAGAGGCCTTTTCTCCCCGGCTGCTCTGCCAAGCCCTTCCAGCTCAAACTATGTCGTTGCTCCTCTGGAAGGATCCCTGCACCGCGGCGTAGTTTTTCCGAAGAAGCCCTGCGTTTGCAAGAGCAAATGAGGAATTCGTGGCAGGAAAGAGGAAGGAAAGAAAGTTTCTCTCCCTCTGCCTGCTTTGCTCAGAGGACCGGATGAAGTCAGGGAGTTCTCCCTTTCACTGAGAAACGTGCGGGCTGCTGTTGCCTGGGCGCTCTCTTCTTTGCAAAAGAGTCTGCAGTTCCACGCTTTGAACCGTGGAAAGGCGCCGGGCTCTGCTAAGATTTCCCCCGGCGCTTCGTTTGCCCTGGGCCAAAGCGAGCCTTCACAATAGCTGAACGCTAACACTGCATACTCGTTCCACTTCCAGAACCGGGCTACGGCGAGGCAGTTCTCCGGGGGAAAACGGCCCTTCGCGAAGGGCAGATCTGCCGAGCTCACTGCGGGAAAGCGAAAGCAAAGGACGCTTTTCTCCCTCTAACCGCTTTCGTCAGAGGAACGGGGGAAGTCACAGTGTTCTTTCTCTCCCTGAGATACACACAATCTGACGTTGCCTCTGAGCTCCGTTGCTGGCAAAGAACTGAAAGTGACATACATTCCTGTGGGGAAACACAGGGCTTTGCTAGGATTACTCTAGGCAGTGTGTTTTCCCTGGGCCTCACTGTAGCAACACTATCTCGCCAGGGCAACACTGCATGGCACTTCCTCTGCCAGGAGAGAGCTGCTGCTTTGGAGTTTGTGCTGGGAAACCTTGCTTTGGCAAGTGCGAATTGACCGCATTCAGGCAGAAAGAAAAGAGAATAGCAAGAGGCCTTTTCTCCCCGGCTGCTCTGCCAAGCCCTTCCAGCTCAAACTATGTCGTTGCTCCTCTGGAAGGATCCCTGCACCGCGGCGTAGTTTTTCCGAAGAAGCCCTGCGTTTGCAAGAGCAAATGAGGAATTCGTGGCAGGAAAGAGGAAGGAAAGAAAGTTTCTCTCCCTCTGCCTGCTTTGCTCAGAGGACCGGATGAAGTCAGGGAGTTCTCCCTTTCACTGAGAAACGTGCGGGCTGCTGTTGCCTGGGCGCTCTCTTCTTTGCAAAAGAGTCTGCAGTTCCACGCTTTGAACCGTGGAAAGGCGCCGGGCTCTGCTAAGATTTCCCCCGGCGCTTCGTTTGCCCTGGCCCTAAGCGAGCCTTCACAATAGCGGAACGCTAACACTGCATACTCGTTCCAGTTCCAGAACCGGGCTACGGCGAGGCAGTTCTCCGGGGGAAAACGGCCCTTCGCGAAGGGCAGATCTGCCGAGCTCATTGCGGGAAAGCGAAAGCAAAGGACGCTTTTCTCCCTCTAACCGCTTTCGTCAGAGGAACGGGGGAAGTCACAGTGTTCTTTCTCTCCCTGAGATACACACAATCTGACGTTGCCTCTGAGCTCCGTTGCTGGCAAAGAACTGAAAGTGACATACATTCCTGTGGGGAAACACAGGGCTTTGCTAGGATTTCTCTAGGCAGTGTGTTTTCCCTGGGCCTCACTGTAGCAACACTATCTCGCCAGGGCAACACTGCATGGCACTTCCTCTGCCAGGAGAGAGCTGCTGCTTTGTAGTTTGTGCTGGGAAACCTTGCTTTGGCAAGTGCGAATTGACCGCATTCAGGCAGAAAGAAAAGAGAATAGCAAGAGGCCTTTTCTCCCCGGCTGCTCTGCCAAGCCCTTCCAGCTCAAACTATGTCGTTGCTCCTCTGGAAGGATCCCTGCACCGCGGCGTAGTTTTTCCGAAGAAGCCCTGCGTTTGCAAGAGCAAATGAGGAATTCGTGGCAGGAAAGAGGAAGGAAAGAAAGTTTCTCTCCCTCTGCCTGCTTTGCTCAGAGGACCGGATGAAGTCAGGGAGTTCTCCCTTTCACTGAGAAACGTGCGGGCTGCTGTTGCCTGGGCGCTCTCTTCTTTGCAAAAGAGTCTGCAGTTCCACGCTTTGAACCGTGGAAAGGCGCCGGGCTCTGCTAAGATTTCCCCCGGCGCTTCGTTTGCCCTGGGCCAAAGCGAGCCTTCACAATAGCTGAACGCTAACACTGCATACTCGTTCCACTTCCAGAACCGGGCTACGGCGAGGCAGTTCTCCGGGGGAAAACGGCCCTTCGCGAAGGGCAGATCTGCCGAGCTCACTGCGGGAAAGCGAAAGCAAAGGACGCTTTTCTCCCTCTAACCGCTTTCGTCAGAGGAACGGGGGAAGTCACAGTGTTCTTTCTCTCCCTGAGATACACACAATCTGACGTTGCCTCTGAGCTCCGTTGCTGGCAAAGAACTGAAAGTGACATACATTCCTGTGGGGAAACACAGGGCTTTGCTAGGATTTCTCTAGGCAGTGTGTTTTCCCTGGGCCTCACTGTAGCAACACTATCTCGCCAGGGCAACACTGCATGGCACTTCCTCTGCCAGGAGAGAGCTGCTGCTTTGTAGTTTGTGCTGGGAAACCTTGCTTTGGCAAGTGCCAATTGACCGCATTCAGGCAGAAAGAAAAGAGAATAGCAAGAGGCCTTTTCTCCCCGGCTGCTCTGCCAAGCCCTTCCAGCTCAAACTATGTCGTTGCTCCTCTGGAAGGATCCCTGCACCGTGGCGTAGTTTTTCCGAAGAAGCCCTGCGTTTGCAAGAGCAAATGAAGAATTCGTGGCAGGAAAGAGGAAGGAAAGAAAGTTTCTCTCCCTCTGCCTGCTTTGCTCAGAGGACCGGATGAAGTCAGGGAGTTCTCCCTTTCACTGAGAAACGTGCGGGCTGCTGTTGCCTGGGCGCTCTCTTCTTTGCAAAAGAGTCTGCAGTTCCACGCTTTGAACCGTGGAAAGGCGCCGGGCTCTGCTAAGATTTCCCCCGGCGCTTCGTTTGCCCTGGGCCAAAGCGAGCCTTCACAATAGCTGAACGCTAACACTGTATACTCGTTCCACTTCCAGAACCGGGCTACGGCGAGGCAGTTCTCCGGGGGAAAACGGCCCTTCGCGAAGGGCAGATCTGCCGAGCTCATTGCGGGAAAGCGAAAGCAAAGGACGCTTTTCTCCCTCTAACCGCTTTCGTCAGAGGAACGGGGGAAGTCACAGTGTTCTTTCTCTCCCTGACATACACACAATCTGACGTTGCCTCTGAGCTCCGTTGCTGGCAAAGAACTGAAAGTGACATACATTCCTGTGGGGAAACACAGGGCTTTGCTAGGATTTCTCTAGGCAGTGTGTTTTCCCTGGGCCTCACTGTAGCAACACTATCTCGCCAGGGCAACACTGCATGGCACTTCCTCTGCCAGGAGAGAGCTGCTGCTTTGGAGTTTGTGCTGGGAAACCTTGCTTTGGCAAGTGCCAATTGACCGCATTCAGGCAGAAAGAAAAGAGAATAGCAAGAGGCCTTTTCTCCCCGGCTGCTCTGCCAAGCCCTTCCAGCTCAAACTATGTCGTTGCTCCTCTGGAAGGATCCCTGCACCGCGGCGTAGTTTTTCCGAAGAAGCCCTGCGTTTGCAAGAGCAAATGAGGAATTCGTGGCAGGAAAGAGGAAGGAAAGAAAGTTTCTCTCCCTCTGCCTGCTTTGCTCAGAGGACCGGATGAAGTCAGGGAGTTCTCCCTTTCACTGAGAAACGTGCGGGCTGCTGTTGCCTGGGCGCTCTCTTCTTTGCAAAAGAGTCTGCAGTTCCACGCTTTGAACCGTGGAAAGGCGCCGGGCTCTGCTAAGATTTCCCCCGGCGCTTCGTTTGCCCTGGCCCTAAACGAGCCTTCACAATAGCTGAACGCTAACACTGTATACTCGTTCCACTTCCAGAACCGGGCTACGGCGAGGCAGTTCTCCGGGGGAAAACGGCCCTTCGCGAAGGGCAGATCTGCCGAGCTCATTGCGGGAAAGCGAAAGCAAAGGACGCTTTTCTCCCTCTAACCGCTTTCGTCAAAGGAACGGGGGAAGTCACAGTGTTCTTTCTCTCCCTGAGATACACACAATCTGACGTTGCCTCTGAGCTCCGTTGCTGGCAAAGAACTGAAAGTGACATACATTCCTGTGGGGAAACACAGGGCTTTGCTAGGATTTCTCTAGGCAGTGTGTTTTCCCTGGGCCTCACTGTAGCAACACTATCTCGCCAGGGCAACACTGCATGGCACTTCCTCTGCCAGGAGAGAGCTGCTGCTTTGGAGTTTGTGCTGGGAAACCTTGCTTTGGCAAGTGCGAATTGACCGCATTCAGGCAGAAAGAAAAGAGAATAGCAAGAGGCCTTTTCTCCCCGGCTGCTCTGCCAAGCCCTTCCAGCTCAAACTATGTCGTTGCTCCTCTGGAAGGATCCCTGCACCGCGGCGTAGTTTTTCCGAAGAAGCCCTGCGTTTGCAAGAGCAAATGAGGAATTCGTGGCAGGAAAGAGGATGGAAAGAAAGTTTCTCTCCCTCTGCCTGCTTTGCTCAGAGGACCGGATGAAGTCAGGGAGTTCTCCCTTTCACTGAGAAACGTGCGGGCTGCTGTTGCCTGGGCGCTCTCTTCTTTGCAAAAGAGTCTGCAGTTCCACGCTTTGAACCGTGGAAAGGCGCCGGGCTCTGCTAAGATTTCCCCCGGCGCTTCGTTTGCCCTGGGCCAAAGCGAGCCTTCACAATAGCTGAACGCTAACACTGCATACTCGTTCCACTTCCAGAACCGGGCTACGGCGAGGCAGTTCTCCGGGGGAAAACGGCCCTTCGCGAAGGGCAGATCTGCCGAGCTCACTGCGGGAAAGCGAAAGCAAAGGACGCTTTTCTCCCTCTAACCGCTTTCGTCAGAGGAACGGGGGAAGTCACAGTGTTCTTTCTCTCCCTGAGATACACACAATCTGACGTTGCCTCTGAGCTCCGTTGCTGGCAAAGAACTGAAAGTGACATACATTCCTGTGGGGAAACACAGGGCTTTGCTAGGATTTCTCTAGGCAGTGTGTTTTCCCTGGGCCTCACTGTAGCAACACTATCTCGCCAGGGCAACACTGCATGGCACTTCCTCTGCCAGGAGAGAGCTGCTGCTTTGGAGTTTGTGCTGGGAAACCTTGCTTTGGCAAGTGCCAATTGACCGCATTCAGGCAGAAAGAAAAGAGAATAGCAAGAGGCCTTTTCTCCCCGGCTGCTCTGCCAAGCCCTTCCAGCTCAAACTATGTCGTTGCTCCTCTGGAAGGATCCCTGCACCGCGGCGTAGTTTTTCCGAAGAAGCCCTGCGTTTGCAAGAGCAAATGAGGAATTCGTGGCAGGAAAGAGGAAGGAAAGAAAGTTTCTCTCCCTCTGCCTGCTTTGCTCAGAGGACCGGATGAAGTCAGGGAGTTCTCCCTTTCACTGAGAAACGTGCGGGCTGCTGTTGCCTGGGCGCTCTCTTCTTTGCAAAAGAGTCTGCAGTTCCACGCTTTGAACCGTGGAAAGGCGCCGGGCTCTGCTAAGATTTCCCCCGGCGCTTCGTTTGCCCTGGGCCAAAGCGAGCCTTCACAATAGCTGAACGCTAACACTGCATACTCGTTCCACTTCCAGAACCGGGCTACGGCGAGGCAGTTCTCCGGGGGAAAACGGCCCTTCGCGAAGGGCAGATCTGCCGAGCTCACTGCGGGAAAGCGAAAGCAAAGGACGCTTTTCTCCCTCTAACCGCTTTCGTCAGAGGAACGGGGGAAGTCACAGTGTTCTTTCTCTCCCTGAGATACACACAATCTGACGTTGCCTCTGAGCTCCGTTGCTGGCAAAGAACTGAAAGTGACATACATTCCTGTGGGGAAACACAGGGCTTTGCTAGGATTACTCTAGGCAGTGTGTTTTCCCTGGGCCTCACTGTAGCAACACTATCTCACCAGGGCAACACTGCATGGCACTTCCTCTGCCAGGAGAGAGCTGCTGCTTTGTAGTTTGTGCTGGGAAACCTTGCTTTGGCAAGTGCCAATTGACCGCATTCAGGCAGAAAGAAAAGAGAATAGCAAGAGGCCTTTTCTCCCCGGCTGCTCTGCCAAGCCCTTCCAGCTCAAACTATGTCGTTGCTCCTCTGGAAGGATCCCTGCACCGTGGCGTAGTTTTTCCGAAGAAGCCCTGCGTTTGCAAGAGCAAATGAAGAATTCGTGGCAGGAAAGAGGAAGGAAAGAAAGTTTCTCTCCCTCTGCCTGCTTTGCTCAGAGGACCGGATGAAGTCAGGGAGTTCTCCCTTTCACTGAGAAACGTGCGGGCTGCTGTTGCCTGGGCGCTCTCTTCTTTGCAAAAGAGTCTGCAGTTCCACGCTTTGAACCGTGGAAAGGCGCCGGGCTCTGCTAAGATTTCCCCCGGCGCTTCGTTTGCCCTGGGCCAAAGCGAGCCTTCACAATAGCTGAACGCTAACACTGTATACTCGTTCCACTTCCAGAACCGGGCTACGGCGAGGCAGTTCTCCGGGGGAAAACGGCCCTTCGCGAAGGGCAGATCTGCCGAGCTCATTGCGGGAAAGCGAAAGCAAAGGACGCTTTTCTCCCTCTAACCGCTTTCGTCAGAGGAACGGGGGAAGTCACAGTGTTCTTTCTCTCCCTGAGATACACACAATCTGACGTTGCCTCTGAGCTCCGTTGCTGGCAAAGAACTGAAAGTGACATACATTCCTGTGGGGAAACACAGGGCTTTGCTAGGATTTCTCTAGGCAGTGTGTTTTCCCTGGGCCTCACTGTAGCAACACTATCTCGCCAGGGCAACACTGCATGGCACTTCCTCTGCCAGGAGAGAGCTGCTGCTTTGGAGTTTGTGCTGGGAAACCTTGCTTTGGCAAGTGCGAATTGACCGCATTCAGGCAGAAAGAAAAGAGAATAGCAAGAGGCCTTTTCTCCCCGGCTGCTCTGCCAAGCCCTTCCAGCTCAAACTATGTCGTTGCTCCTCTGGAAGGATCCCTGCACCGCGGCGTAGTTTTTCCGAAGAAGCCCTGCGTTTGCAAGAGCAAATGAGGAATTCGTGGCAGGAAAGAGGAAGGAAAGAAAGTTTCTCTCCCTCTGCCTGCTTTGCTCAGAGGACCGGATGAAGTCAGGGAGTTCTCCCTTTCACTGAGAAACGTGCGGGCTGCTGTTGCCTGGGCGCTCTCTTCTTTGCAAAAGAGTCTGCAGTTCCACGCTTTGAACCGTGGAAAGGCGCCGGGCTCTGCTAAGATTTCCCCCGGCGCATCGTTTGCCCTGGCCCTAAGCGAGCCTTCACAATAGCGGAACGCTAACACTGCATACTCGTTCCAGTTCCAGAACCGGGCTACGGCGAGGCAGTTCTCCGGGGGAAAACGGCCCTTCGCGAAGGGCAGATCTGCCGAGCTCATTGCGGGAAAGCGAAAGCAAAGGACGCTTTTCTCCCTCTAACCGCTTTCGTCAGAGGAACGGGGGAAGTCACAGTGTTCTTTCTCTCCCTGAGATACACAGAATCTGACGTTGCCTCTGAGCTCCGTTGCTGGCAAAGAACTGAAAGTGACATACATTCCTGTGGGGAAACACAGGGCTTTGCTAGGATTTCTCTAGGCAGTGTGTTTTCCCTGGGCCTCACTGTAGCAACACTATCTCGCCAGGGCAACACTGCATGGCACTTCCTCTGCCAGGAGAGAGCTGCTGCTTTGTAGTTTGTGCTGGGAAACCTTGCTTTGGCAAGTGCGAATTGACCGCATTCAGGCAGAAAGAAAAGAGAATAGCAAGAGGCCTTTTCTCCCCGGCTGCTCTGCCAAGCCCTTCCAGCTCAAACTATGTCGTTGCTCCTCTGGAAGGATCCCTGCACCGCGGCGTAGTTTTTCCGAAGAAGCCCTGCGTTTGCAAGAGCAAATGAGGAATTCGTGGCAGGAAAGAGGAAGGAAAGAAAGTTTCTCTCCCTCTGCCTGCTTTGCTCAGAGGACCGGATGAAGTCAGGGAGTTCTCCCTTTCACTGAGAAACGTGCGGGCTGCTGTTGCCTGGGCGCTCTCTTCTTTGCAAAAGAGTCTGCAGTTCCACGCTTTGAACCGTGGAAAGGCGCCGGGCTCTGCTAAGATTTCCCCCGGCGCTTCGTTTGCCCTGGGCCAAAGCGAGCCTTCACAATAGCTGAACGCTAACACTGCATACTCGTTCCACTTCCAGAACCGGGCTACGGCGAGGCAGTTCTCCGGGGGAAAACGGCCCTTCGCGAAGGGCAGATCTGCCGAGCTCACTGCGGGAAAGCGAAAGCAAAGGACGCTTTTCTCCCTCTAACCGCTTTCGTCAGAGGAACGGGGGAAGTCACAGTGTTCTTTCTCTCCCTGAGATACACACAATCTGACGTTGCCTCTGAGCTCCGTTGCTGGCAAAGAACTGAAAGTGACATACATTCCTGTGGGGAAACACAGGGCTTTGCTAGGATTTCTCTAGGCAGTGTGTTTTCCCTGGGCCTCACTGTAGCAACACTATCTCGCCAGGGCAACACTGCATGGCACTTCCTCTGCCAGGAGAGAGCTGCTGCTTTGTAGTTTGTGCTGGGAAACCTTGCTTTGGCAAGTGCCAATTGACCGCATTCAGGCAGAAAGAAAAGAGAATAGCAAGAGGCCTTTTCTCCCCGGCTGCTCTGCCAAGCCCTTCCAGCTCAAACTATGTCGTTGCTCCTCTGGAAGGATCCCTGCACCGTGGCGTAGTTTTTCCGAAGAAGCCCTGCGTTTGCAAGAGCAAATGAAGAATTCGTGGCAGGAAAGAGGAAGGAAAGAAAGTTTCTCTCCCTCTGCCTGCTTTGCTCAGAGGACCGGATGAAGTCAGGGAGTTCTCCCTTTCACTGAGAAACGTGCGGGCTGCTGTTGCCTGGGCGCTCTCTTCTTTGCAAAAGAGTCTGCAGTTCCACGCTTTGAACCGTGGAAAGGCGCCGGGCTCTGCTAAGATTTCCCCCGGCGCTTCGTTTGCCCTGGGCCAAAGCGAGCCTTCACAATAGCTGAACGCTAACACTGTATACTCGTTCCACTTCCAGAACCGGGCTACGGCGAGGCAGTTCTCCGGGGGAAAACGGCCCTTCGCGAAGGGCAGATCTGCCGAGCTCATTGCGGGAAAGCGAAAGCAAAGGACGCTTTTCTCCCTCTAACCGCTTTCGTCAGAGGAACGGGGGAAGTCACAGTGTTCTTTCTCTCCCTGACATACACACAATCTGACGTTGCCTCTGAGCTCCGTTGCTGGCAAAGAACTGAAAGTGACATACATTCCTGTGGGGAAACACAGGGCTTTGCTAGGATTTCTCTAGGCAGTGTGTTTTCCCTGGGCCTCACTGTAGCAACACTATCTCGCCAGGGCAACACTGCATGGCACTTCCTCTGCCAGGAGAGAGCTGCTGCTTTGGAGTTTGTGCTGGGAAACCTTGCTTTGGCAAGTGCCAATTGACCGCATTCAGGCAGAAAGAAAAGAGAATAGCAAGAGGCCTTTTCTCCCCGGCTGCTCTGCCAAGCCCTTCCAGCTCAAACTATGTCGTTGCTCCTCTGGAAGGATCCCTGCACCGCGGCGTAGTTTTTCCGAAGAAGCCCTGCGTTTGCAAGAGCAAATGAGGAATTCGTGGCAGGAAAGAGGAAGGAAAGAAAGTTTCTCTCCCTCTGCCTGCTTTGCTCAGAGGACCGGATGAAGTCAGGGAGTTCTCCCTTTCACTGAGAAACGTGCGGGCTGCTGTTGCCTGGGCGCTCTCTTCTTTGCAAAAGAGTCTGCAGTTCCACGCTTTGAACCGTGGAAAGGCGCCGGGCTCTGCTAAGATTTCCCCCGGCGCTTCGTTTGCCCTGGCCCTAAACGAGCCTTCACAATAGCTGAACGCTAACACTGCATACTCGTTCCACTTCCAGAACCGGGCTACGGCGAGGCAGTTCTCCGGGGGAAAACGGCCCTTCGCGAAGGGCAGATCTGCCGAGCTCACTGCGGGAAAGCGAAAGCAAAGGACGCTTTTCTCCCTCTAACCGCTTTCGTCAGAGGAACGGGGGAAGTCACAGTGTTCTTTCTCTCCCTGAGATACACACAATCTGACGTTGCCTCTGAGCTCCGTTGCTGGCAAAGAACTGAAAGTGACATACATTCCTGTGGGGAAACACAGGGCTTTGCTAGGATTTCTCTAGGCAGTGTGTTTTCCCTGGGCCTCACTGTAGCAACACTATCTCGCCAGGGCAACACTGCATGGCACTTCCTCTGCCAGGAGAGAGCTGCTGCTTTGGAGTTTGTGCTGGGAAACCTTGCTTTGGCAAGTGCCAATTGACCGCATTCAGGCAGAAAGAAAAGAGAATAGCAAGAGGCCTTTTCTCCCCGGCTGCTCTGCCAAGCCCTTCCAGCTCAAACTATGTCGTTGCTCCTCTGGAAGGATCCCTGCACCGCGGCGTAGTTTTTCCGAAGAAGCCCTGCGTTTGCAAGAGCAAATGAGGAATTCGTGGCAGGAAAGAGGAAGGAAAGAAAGTTTCTCTCCCTCTGCCTGCTTTGCTCAGAGGACCGGATGAAGTCAGGGAGTTCTCCCTTTCACTGAGAAACGTGCGGGCTGCTGTTGCCTGGGCGCTCTCTTCTTTGCAAAAGAGTCTGCAGTTCCACGCTTTGAACCGTGGAAAGGCGCCGGGCTCTGCTAAGATTTCCCCCGGCGCTTCGTTTGCCCTGGGCCAAAGCGAGCCTTCACAATAGCGGAACGCTAACACTGCATACTCGTTCCACTTCCAGAACCGGGCTACGGCGAGGCAGTTCTCCGGGGGAAAACGGCCCTTCGCGAAGGGCAGATCTGCCGAGCTCATTGCGGGAAAGCGAAAGCAAAGGACGCTTTTCTCCCTCTAACCGCTTTCGTCAGAGGAACGGGGGAAGTCACAGTGTTCTTTCTCTCCCTGACATACACACAATCTGACGTTGCCTCTGAGCTCCGTTGCTGGCAAAGAACTGAAAGTGACATACATTCCTGTGGGGAAACACAGGGCTTTGCTAGGATTTCTCTAGGCAGTGTGTTTTCCCCGGGCCTCACTGTACCAACACTATCTCGCCAGGGCAACACTGCATGGCACTTCCTCTGCCAGGAGAGAGCTGCTGCTTTGTAGTTTGTGCTGGGAAACCTTGCTTTGGCAAGTGCCAATTGACCGCATTCAGGCAGAAAGAAAAGAGAATAGCAAGAGGCCTTTTCTCCCCGGCTGCTCTGCCAAGCCCTTCCAGCTCAAACTATGTCGTTGCTCCTCTGGAAGGATCCCTGCACCGTGGCGTAGTTTTTCCGAAGAAGCCCTGCGTTTGCAAGAGCAAATGAAGAATTCGTGGCAGGAAAGAGGAAGGAAAGAAAGTTTCTCTCCCTCTGCCTGCTTTGCTCAGAGGACCGGATGAAGTCAGGGAGTTCTCCCTTTCACTGAGAAACGTGCGGGCTGCTGTTGCCTGGGCGCTCTCTTCTTTGCAAAAGAGTCTGCAGTTCCACGCTTTGAACCGTGGAAAGGCGCCGGGCTCTGCTAAGATTTCCCCCGGCGCTTCGTTTGCCCTGGGCCAAAGCGAGCCTTCACAATAGCTGAACGCTAACACTGTATACTCGTTCCACTTCCAGAACCGGGCTACGGCGAGGCAGTTCTCCGGGGGAAAACGGCCCTTCGCGAAGGGCAGATCTGCCGAGCTCATTGCGGGAAAGCGAAAGCAAAGGACGCTTTTCTCCCTCTAACCGCTTTCGTCAGAGGAACGGGGGAAGTCACAGTGTTCTTTCTCTCCCTGAGATACACACAATCTGACGTTGCCTCTGAGCTCCGTTGCTGGCAAAGAACTGAAAGTGACATACATTCCTGTGGGGAAACACAGGACTTTGCTAGGATTTCTCTAGGCAGTGTGTTTTCCCTGGGCCTCACTGTAGCAACACTATCTCGCCAGGGCAACACTGCATGGCACTTCCTCTGCCAGGAGAGAGCTGCTGCTTTGTAGTTTGTGCTGGGAAACATTGCTTTGGCAAGTGCGAATTGACCGCATTCAGGCAGAAAGAAAAGAGAATAGCAAGAGGCCTTTTCTCCCCGGCTGCTCTGCCAAGCCCTTCCAGCTCAAACTATGTCGTTGCTCCTCTGGAAGGATCCCTGCACCGCGGCGTAGTTTTTCCGAAGAAGCCCTGCGTTTGCAAGAGCAAATGAGGAATTCGTGGCAGGAAAGAGGAAGGAAAGAAAGTTTCTCTCCCTCTGCCTGCTTTGCTCAGAGGACCGGATGAAGTCAGGGAGTTCTCCCTTTCACTGAGAAACGTGCGGGCTGCTGTTGCCTGGGCGCTCTCTTCTTTGCAAAAGAGTCTGCAGTTCCACGCTTTGAACCGTGGAAAGGCGCCGGGCTCTGCTAAGATTTCCCCCGGCGCTTCGTTTGCCCTGGCCCTAAGCGAGCCTTCACAATAGCTGAACGCTAACACTGCATACTCGTTCCACTTCCAGAACCGGGCTACGGCGAGGCAGTTCTCCGGGGGAAAACGGCCCTTCGCGAAGGGCAGATCTGCCGAGCTCACTGCGGGAAAGCGAAAGCAAAGGACGCTTTTCTCCCTCTAACCGCTTTCGTCAGAGGAACGGGGGAAGTCACAGTGTTCTTTCTCTCCCTGACATACACACAATCTGACGTTGCCTCTGAGCTCCGTTGCTGGCAAAGAACTGAAAGTGACATACATTCCTGTGGGGAAACACAGGGCTTTGCTAGGATTTCTCTAGGCAGTGTGTTTTCCCTGGGCCTCACTGTAGCAACACTATCTCGCCAGGGCAACACTGCATGGCACTTCCTCTGCCAGGAGAGAGCTGCTGCTTTGGAGTTTGTGCTGGGAAACCTTGCTTTGGCAAGTGCCAATTGACCGCATTCAGGCAGAAAGAAAAGAGAATAGCAAGAGGCCTTTTCTCCCCGGCTGCTCTGCCAAGCCCTTCCAGCTCAAACTATGTCGTTGCTCCTCTGGAAGGATCCCTGCACCGCGGCGTAGTTTTTCCGAAGAAGCCCTGCGTTTGCAAGAGCAAATGAGGAATTCGTGGCAGGAAAGAGGAAGGAAAGAAAGTTTCTCTCCCTCTGCCTGCTTTGCTCAGAGGACCGGATGAAGTCAGGGAGTTCTCCCTTTCACTGAGAAACGTGCGGGCTGCTGTTGCCTGGGCGCTCTCTTCTTTGCAAAAGAGTCTGCAGTTCCACGCTTTGAACCGTGGAAAGGCGCCGGGCTCTGCTAAGATTTCCCCCGGCGCTTCGTTGGGCCAAAGCGAGCCTTCACAATAGCTGAACGCTAACACTGCATACTCGTCCCACTTCCAGAACAGGGCTACCGCGAGGCAGTTCTCCGGGGGAAAACGGCCCTTCGCGAAGGGCAGATCTGCCGAGCTCATTGCGGGAAAGCGAAAGCAAAGGACGCTTTTCTCCCTCTAACCGCTTTCGTCAGAGGAACGGGGGAAGTCACAGTGTTCTTTCTCTCCCTGAGATACACACAATCTGACGTTGCCTCTGAGCTCCGTTGCTGGCAAAGAACTGAAACTGACATACATTCCTGTGGGGAAACACAGGGCTTTGCTACGATTTCTCTAGGCAGTGTGTTTTCCCTGGGCCTCACTGTAGCAACACTATCTCGCCAGGGCAACACTGCATGACACTTCCTCTGCCAGGAGAGAGCTGCTGCTTTGTAGTTTGTGCTGGGAAACCTTGTTTTGGCAAGTGCGAATTGACCGCATTCAGGCAGAAAGAAAAGAGAATAGCAAGAGGCCTTTTCTCCCCGGCTGCTCTGCCAAGCCCTTCCAGCTCAAACTATGTCGTTGCTCCTCTGGAAGGATCCCTGCACCGCGGCGTAGTTTTTCCGAAGAAGCCCTGCGTTTGCAAGAGCAAATGAGGAATTCGTGGCAGGAAAGAGGAAGGAAAGAAAGTTTCTCTCCCTCTGCCTGCTTTGCTCACAGGACCGGATGAAGTCAGGGAGTTCTCCCTTTCACTGAGAAACGTGCGGGCTGCTGTTGCCTGGGCGCTCTCTTCTTTGCAAAAGAGTCTGCAGTTCCACGCTTTGAACCGTGGAAAGGCGCCGGGCTCTGCTAAGACTTCCCCTGCGCTTCGTTTGCCCTGGGCCAAAGCGAGCCTTCACAATAGCTGAACGCTAACACTGCATACTCGTCCCACTTCCAGAACAGGGCTACCGCGAGGCAGTTCTCCGGGGGAAAACGGCCCTTCGCGAAGGGCAGATCTGCCGAGCTCATTGCGGGAAAGCGAAAGCAAAGGACGCTTTTCTCCCTCTAACCGCTTTCGTCAGAGGAACGGGGGAAGTCACAGTGTTCTTTCTCTCCCTGAGATACACACAATCTGACGTTGCCTCTGAGCTCCGTTGCTGGCAAAGAACTGAAACTGACATACATTCCTGTGGGGAAACACAGGGCTTTGCTACGATTTCTCTAGGCAGTGTGTTTTCCCTGGGCCTCACTGTAGCAACACTATCTCGCCAGGGCAACACTGCATGACACTTCCTCTGCCAGGAGAGAGCTGCTGCTTTGTAGTTTGTGCTGGGAAACCTTGTTTTGGCAAGTGCGAATTGACCGCATTCAGGCAGAAAGAAAAGAGAATAGCAAGAGGCCTTTTCTCCCCGGCTGCTCTGCCAAGCCCTTCCAGCTCAAACTATGTCGTTGCTCCTCTGGAAGGATCCCTGCACCGCGGCGTAGTTTTTCCGAAGAAGCCCTGCGTTTGCAAGAGCAAATGAGGAATTCGTGGCAGGAAAGAGGAAGGAAAGAAAGTTTCTCTCCCTCTGCCTGCTTTGCTCACAGGACCGGATGAAGTCAGGGAGTTCTCCCTTTCACTGAGAAACGTGCTGGCTGCTGTTGCCTGGGCGCTCTCTTCTTTGCAAAAGAGTCTGCAGTTCCACGCTTTGAACCGTGGAAAGGCGCCGGGCTCTGCTAAGATTTCCCCCGGCGCTTCGTTTGCCCTGGGCCAAAGCGAGCCTTCACAATAGCTGAACGCTAACACTGCATACTCGTCCCACTTCCAGAACCGGGCTACGGCGAGGCAGTTCTCCGGGGGAAAACGGCCCTTCGCGAAGGGCAGATCTGCCGAGCTCATTGCGGGAAAGCGAAAGCAAAGGACGCTTTTCTCCCTCTAACCGCTTTGGTCAGAGGAACGGGGGAAGTCACAGTGTTCTTTCTCTCCCTGAGATACACACAATCTGACGTTGCCTCTGAGCTCCGTTGCTGGCAAAGAACTGAAAGTGACATACATTCCTGTGGGGAAACACAGGGCTTTGCTAGGATTTCTCTAGGCAGTGTGTTTTCCCTGGGCCTCACTGTAGCAACACTATCTCGCAAGGGCAGAACTGCATGGGATTTCCTCCGCCAGGAGAGAGCTGCTGCTTTGTAGTTTGTGCTGGGAAACCTTGCTTTGGCAAGTGCGAATTGACCGCATTCAGGCAGAAAGAAAAGAGAATAGCAAGAGGCCTTTTCTCCCCGGCTGCTCTGCCAAGCCCTTCCAGCTCAAACTATGTCGTTGCTCCTCTGGAAGGATCCCTGCACCGCGGCGTAGTTTTTCCGAAGAAGCCCTGCGTTTGCAAGAGCAAATGAGGAATTCGTGGCAGGAAAGAGGAAGGAAAGAAAGTTTCTCTCCCTCTGCCTGCTTTGCTCAGAGGACCGGATGAAGTCAGGGAGTTCTCCCTTTCACTGAGAAACGTGCGGGCTGCTGTTGCCTGGGCGCTCTCTTCTTTGCAAAAGAGTCTGCAGTTCCACGCTTTGAACCGTGGAAAGGCGCCGGGCTCTGCTAAGATTTCCCCCGGCGCTTCGTTTGCCCTGGGCCAAAGCGAGCCTTCACAATAGCTGAACGCTAACACTGCATACTCGTTCCACTTCCAGAACCGGGCTACGGCGAGGCAGTTCTCCGGGGGAAAACGGCCCTTCGCGAAGGGCAGATCTGCCGAGCTCATTGCGGGAAAGCGAAAGCAAAGGACGCTTTTCTCCCTCTAACCGCTTTGGTCAGAGGAACGGGGGAAGTCACAGTGTTCTTTCTCTCCCTGAGATACACACAATCTGACGTTGCCTCTGAGCTCCGTTGCTGGCAAAGAACTGAAAGTGACATACATTCCTGTGGGGAAACACAGGGCTTTGCTAGGATTTCTCTAGGCAGTGTGTTTTCCCTGGGCCTCACTGTAGCAACACTATCTCGCAAGGGCAGAACTGCATGGGATTTCCTCCGCCAGGAGAGAGCTGCTGCTTTGTAGTTTGTGCTGGGAAACCTTGTTTTGGCAAGTGCGAATTGACCGCATTCAGGCAGAAAGAAAAGAGAATAGCAAGAGGCCTTTTCTCCCCGGCTGCTCTGCCAAGCCCTTCCAGCTCAAACTATGTCGTTGCTCCTCTGGAAGGATCCCTGCACCGCGGCGTAGTTTTTCTGAAGAAGCCCTGCGTTTGCAAGAGCAAATGAGGAATTCGTGGCAGGAAAGAGGAAGGAAAGAAAGTTTCTCTCCCTCTGCCTGCTTTGCTCAGAGGACCGGATGAAGTCAGGGAGTTCTCCCTTTCACTGAGAAACGTGCGGGCTGCTGTTGCCTGGGCGCTCTCTTCTTTGCAAAAGAGTCTGCAGTTCCACGCTTTGAACCGTGGAAAGGCGCCGGGCTCTGCTAAGACTTCCCCTGCGCTTCGTTTGCCCTGGGCCAAAGCGAGCCTTCACAATAGCTGAACGCTAACACTGCATACTCGTCCCACTTCCAGAACAGGGCTACCGCGAGGCAGTTCTCCGGGGGAAAACGGCCCTTCGCGAAGGGCAGATCTGCCGAGCTCATTGCGGGAAAGCGAAAGCAAAGGACGCTTTTCTCCCTCTAACCGCTTTCGTCAGAGGAACGGGGGAAGTCACAGTGTTCTTTCTCTCCCTGAGATACACACAATCTGACGTTGCCTCTGAGCTCCGTTGCTGGCAAAGAACTGAAACTGACATACATTCCTGTGGGGAAACACAGGGCTTTGCTACGATTTCTCTAGGCAGTGTGTTTTCCCTGGGCCTCACTGTAGCAACACTATCTCGCCAGGGCAACACTGCATGACACTTCCTCTGCCAGGAGAGAGCTGCTGCTTTGTAGTTTGTGCTGGGAAACCTTGTTTTGGCAAGTGCGAATTGACCACATTCAGGCAGAAAGAAAAGAGAATAGCAAGAGGCCTTTTCTCCCCGGCTGCTCTGCCAAGCCCTTCCAGCTCAAACTATGTCGTTGCTCCTCTGGAAGGATCCCTGCACCGCGGCGTAGTTTTTCCGAAGAAGCCCTGCGTTTGCAAGAGCAAATGAGGAATTCGTGGCAGGAAAGAGGAAGGAAAGAAAGTTTCTCTCCCTCTGCCTGCTTTGCTCAGAGGACCGGATGAAGTCAGGGAGTTCTCCCTTTCACTGAGAAACGTGCGGGCTGCTGTTGCCTGGGCGCTCTCTTCTTTGCAAAAGAGTCTGCAGTTCCACGCTTTGAACCGTGGAAAGGCGCCGGGCTCTGCTAAGATTTCCCCCGGCGCTTCGTTTGCCCTGGGCCAAAGCGAGCCTTCACAATAGCTGAACGCTAACACTGCATACTCGTTCCACTTCCAGAACCGGGCTACGGCGAGGCAGTTCTCCGGGGGAAAACGGCCCTTCGCGAAGGGCAGATCTGCCGAGCTCATTGCGGGAAAGCGAAAGCAAAGGACGCTTTTCTCCCTCTAACCGCTTTCGTCAGAGGAACGGGGGAAGTCACAGTGTTCTTTCTCTCCCTGAGATACACACAATCTGACGTTGCCTCTGAGCTCCGTTGCTGGCAAAGAACTGAAACTGACATACATTCCTGTGGGGAAACACAGGGCTTTGCTACGATTTCTCTAGGCAGTGTGTTTTCCCTGGGCCTCACTGTAGCAACACTATCTCGCCAGGGCAACACTGCATGACACTTCCTCTGCCAGGAGAGAGCTGCTGCTTTGTAGTTTGTGCTGGGAAACCTTGTTTTGGCAAGTGCGAATTGACCGCATTCAGGCAGAAAGAAAAGAGAATAGCAAGAGGCCTTTTCTCCCCGGCTGCTCTGCCAAGCCCTTCCAGCTCAAACTATGTCGTTGCTCCTCTGGAAGGATCCCTGCACCGCGGCGTAGTTTTTCCGAAGAAGCCCTGCGTTTGCAAGAGCAAATGAGGAATTCGTGGCAGGAAAGAGGAAGGAAAGAAAGTTTCTCTCCCTCTGCCTGCTTTGCTCACAGGACCGGATGAAGTCAGGGAGTTCTCCCTTTCACTGAGAAACGTGCGGGCTGCTGTTGCCTGGGCGCTCTCTTCTTTGCAAAAGAGTCTGCAGTTCCACGCTTTGAACCGTGGAAAGGCGCCGGGCTCTGCTAAGACTTCCCCTGCGCTTCGTTTGCCCTGGGCCAAAGCGAGCCTTCACAATAGCTGAACGCTAACACTGCATACTCGTCCCACTTCCAGAACAGGGCTACCGCGAGGCAGTTCTCCGGGGGAAAACGGCCCTTCGCGAAGGGCAGATCTGCCGAGCTCATTGCGGGAAAGCGAAAGCAAAGGACGCTTTTCTCCCTCTAACCGCTTTCGTCAGAGGAACGGGGGAAGTCACAGTGTTCTTTCTCTCCCTGAGATACACACAATCTGACGTTGCCTCTGAGCTCCGTTGCTGGCAAAGAACTGAAACTGACATACATTCCTGTGGGGAAACACAGGGCTTTGCTACGATTTCTCTAGGCAGTGTGTTTTCCCTGGGCCTCACTGTAGCAACACTATCTCGCCAGGGCAACACTGCATGACACTTCCTCTGCCAGGAGAGAGCTGCTGCTTTGTAGTTTGTGCTGGGAAACCTTGTTTTGGCAAGTGCGAATTGACCGCATTCAGGCAGAAAGAAAAGAGAATAGCAAGAGGCCTTTTCTCCCCGGCTGCTCTGCCAAGCCCTTCCAGCTCAAACTATGTCGTTGCTCCTCTGGAAGGATCCCTGCACCGCGGCGTAGTTTTTCCGAAGAAGCCCTGCGTTTGCAAGAGCAAATGAGGAATTCGTGGCAGGAAAGAGGAAGGAAAGAAAGTTTCTCTCCCTCTGCCTGCTTTGCTCACAGGACCGGATGAAGTCAGGGAGTTCTCCCTTTCACTGAGAAACGTGCTGGCTGCTGTTGCCTGGGCGCTCTCTTCTTTGCAAAAGAGTCTGCAGTTCCACGCTTTGAACCGTGGAAAGGCGCCGGGCTCTGCTAAGATTTCCCCCGGCGCTTCGTTTGCCCTGGGCCAAAGCGAGCCTTCACAATAGCTGAACGCTAACACTGCATACTCGTCCCACTTCCAGAACCGGGCTACGGCGAGGCAGTTCTCCGGGGGAAAACGGCCCTTCGCGAAGGGCAGATCTGCCGAGCTCATTGCGGGAAAGCGAAAGCAAAGGACGCTTTTCTCCCTCTAACCGCTTTGGTCAGAGGAACGGGGGAAGTCACAGTGTTCTTTCTCTCCCTGAGATACACACAATCTGACGTTGCCTCTGAGCTCCGTTGCTGGCAAAGAACTGAAAGTGACATACATTCCTGTGGGGAAACACAGGGCTTTGCTAGGATTTCTCTAGGCAGTGTGTTTTCCCTGGGCCTCACTGTAGCAACACTATCTCGCAAGGGCAGAACTGCATGGGATTTCCTCCGCCAGGAGAGAGCTGCTGCTTTGTAGTTTGTGCTGGGAAACCTTGCTTTGGCAAGTGCGAATTGACCGCATTCAGGCAGAAAGAAAAGAGAATAGCAAGAGGCCTTTTCTCCCCGGCTGCTCTGCCAAGCCCTTCCAGCTCAAACTATGTCGTTGCTCCTCTGGAAGGATCCCTGCACCGCGGCGTAGTTTTTCCGAAGAAGCCCTGCGTTTGCAAGAGCAAATGAGGAATTCGTGGCAGGAAAGAGGAAGGAAAGAAAGTTTCTCTCCCTCTGCCTGCTTTGCTCAGAGGACCGGATGAAGTCAGGGAGTTCTCCCTTTCACTGAGAAACGTGCGGGCTGCTGTTGCCTGGGCGCTCTCTTCTTTGCAAAAGAGTCTGCAGTTCCACGCTTTGAACCGTGGAAAGGCGCCGGGCTCTGCTAAGATTTCCCCCGGCGCTTCGTTTGCCCTGGGCCAAAGCGAGCCTTCACAATAGCTGAACGCTAACACTGCATACTCGTCCCACTTCCAGAACCGGGCTACGGCGAGGCAGTTCTCCGGGGGAAAACGGCCCTTCGCGAAGGGCAGATCTGCCGAGCTCATTGCGGGAAAGCGAAAGCAAAGGACGCTTTTCTCCCTCTAACCGCTTTGGTCAGAGGAACGGGGGAAGTCACAGTGTTCTTTCTCTCCCTGAGATACACACAATCTGACGTTGCCTCTGAGCTCCGTTGCTGGCAAAGAACTGAAAGTGACATACATTCCTGTGGGGAAACACAGGGCTTTGCTAGGATTTCTCTAGGCAGTGTGTTTTCCCTGGGCCTCACTGTAGCAACACTATCTCGCAAGGGCAGAACTGCATGGGATTTCCTCCGCCAGGAGAGAGCTGCTGCTTTGTAGTTTGTGCTGGGAAACCTTGCTTTGGCAAGTGCGAATTGACCGCATTCAGGCAGAAAGAAAAGAGAATAGCAAGAGGCCTTTTCTCCCCGGCTGCTCTGCCAAGCCCTTCCAGCTCAAACTATGTCGTTGCTCCTCTGGAAGGATCCCTGCACCGCGGCGTAGTTTTTCCGAAGAAGCCCTGCGTTTGCAAGAGCAAATGAGGAATTCGTGGCAGGAAAGAGGAAGGAAAGAAAGTTTCTCTCCCTCTGCCTGCTTTGCTCAGAGGACCGGATGAAGTCAGGGAGTTCTCCCTTTCACTGAGAAACGTGCGGGCTGCTGTTGCCTGGGCGCTCTCTTCTTTGCAAAAGAGTCTGCAGTTCCACGCTTTGAACCGTGGAAAGGCGCCGGGCTCTGCTAAGATTTCCCCCGGCGCTTCGTTTGCCCTGGGCCAAAGCGAGCCTTCACAATAGCTGAACGCTAACACTGCATACTCGTTCCACTTCCAGAACCGGGCTACGGCGAGGCAGTTCTCCGGGGGAAAACGGCCCTTCGCGAAGGGCAGATCTGCCGAGCTCATTGCGGGAAAGCGAAAGCAAAGGACGCTTTTCTCCCTCTAACCGCTTTGGTCAGAGGAACGGGGGAAGTCACAGTGTTCTTTCTCTCCCTGAGATACACACAATCTGACGTTGCCTCTGAGCTCCGTTGCTGGCAAAGAACTGAAAGTGACATACATTCCTGTGGGGAAACACAGGGCTTTGCTAGGATTTCTCTAGGCAGTGTGTTTTCCCTGGGCCTCACTGTAGCAACACTATCTCGCAAGGGCAGAACTGCATGGGATTTCCTCCGCCAGGAGAGAGCTGCTGCTTTGTAGTTTGTGCTGGGAAACCTTGTTTTGGCAAGTGCGAATTGACCGCATTCAGGCAGAAAGAAAAGAGAATAGCAAGAGGCCTTTTCTCCCCGGCTGCTCTGCCAAGCCCTTCCAGCTCAAACTATGTCGTTGCTCCTCTGGAAGGATCCCTGCACCGCGGCGTAGTTTTTCTGAAGAAGCCCTGCGTTTGCAAGAGCAAATGAGGAATTCGTGGCAGGAAAGAGGAAGGAAAGAAAGTTTCTCTCCCTCTGCCTGCTTTGCTCAGAGGACCGGATGAAGTCAGGGAGTTCTCCCTTTCACTGAGAAACGTGCGGGCTGCTGTTGCCTGGGCGCTCTCTTCTTTGCAAAAGAGTCTGCAGTTCCACGCTTTGAACCGTGGAAAGGCGCCGGGCTCTGCTAAGACTTCCCCTGCGCTTCGTTTGCCCTGGGCCAAAGCGAGCCTTCACAATAGCTGAACGCTAACACTGCATACTCGTCCCACTTCCAGAACAGGGCTACCGCGAGGCAGTTCTCCGGGGGAAAACGGCCCTTCGCGAAGGGCAGATCTGCCGAGCTCATTGCGGGAAAGCGAAAGCAAAGGACGCTTTTCTCCCTCTAACCGCTTTCGTCAGAGGAACGGGGGAAGTCACAGTGTTCTTTCTCTCCCTGAGATACACACAATCTGACGTTGCCTCTGAGCTCCGTTGCTGGCAAAGAACTGAAACTGACATACATTCCTGTGGGGAAACACAGGGCTTTGCTACGATTTCTCTAGGCAGTGTGTTTTCCCTGGGCCTCACTGTAGCAACACTATCTCGCCAGGGCAACACTGCATGACACTTCCTCTGCCAGGAGAGAGCTGCTGCTTTGTAGTTTGTGCTGGGAAACCTTGTTTTGGCAAGTGCGAATTGACCACATTCAGGCAGAAAGAAAAGAGAATAGCAAGAGGCCTTTTCTCCCCGGCTGCTCTGCCAAGCCCTTCCAGCTCAAACTATGTCGTTGCTCCTCTGGAAGGATCCCTGCACCGCGGCGTAGTTTTTCCGAAGAAGCCCTGCGTTTGCAAGAGCAAATGAGGAATTCGTGGCAGGAAAGAGGAAGGAAAGAAAGTTTCTCTCCCTCTGCCTGCTTTGCTCAGAGGACCGGATGAAGTCAGGGAGTTCTCCCTTTCACTGAGAAACGTGCGGGCTGCTGTTGCCTGGGCGCTCTCTTCTTTGCAAAAGAGTCTGCAGTTCCACGCTTTGAACCGTGGAAAGGCGCCGGGCTCTGCTAAGATTTCCCCCGGCGCTTCGTTTGCCCTGGGCCAAAGCGAGCCTTCACAATAGCTGAACGCTAACACTGCATACTCGTTCCACTTCCAGAACCGGGCTACGGCGAGGCAGTTCTCCGGGGGAAAACGGCCCTTCGCGAAGGGCAGATCTGCCGAGCTCATTGCGGGAAAGCGAAAGCAAAGGACGCTTTTCTCCCTCTAACCGCTTTCGTCAGAGGAACGGGGGAAGTCACAGTGTTCTTTCTCTCCCTGAGATACACACAATCTGACGTTGCCTCTGAGCTCCGTTGCTGGCAAAGAACTGAAACTGACATACATTCCTGTGGGGAAACACAGGGCTTTGCTACGATTTCTCTAGGCAGTGTGTTTTCCCTGGGCCTCACTGTAGCAACACTATCTCGCCAGGGCAACACTGCATGACACTTCCTCTGCCAGGAGAGAGCTGCTGCTTTGTAGTTTGTGCTGGGAAACCTTGTTTTGGCAAGTGCGAATTGACCGCATTCAGGCAGAAAGAAAAGAGAATAGCAAGAGGCCTTTTCTCCCCGGCTGCTCTGCCAAGCCCTTCCAGCTCAAACTATGTCGTTGCTCCTCTGGAAGGATCCCTGCACCGCGGCGTAGTTTTTCCGAAGAAGCCCTGCGTTTGCAAGAGCAAATGAGGAATTCGTGGCAGGAAAGAGGAAGGAAAGAAAGTTTCTCTCCCTCTGCCTGCTTTGCTCACAGGACCGGATGAAGTCAGGGAGTTCTCCCTTTCACTGAGAAACGTGCGGGCTGCTGTTGCCTGGGCGCTCTCTTCTTTGCAAAAGAGTCTGCAGTTCCACGCTTTGAACCGTGGAAAGGCGCCGGGCTCTGCTAAGACTTCCCCTGCGCTTCGTTTGCCCTGGGCCAAAGCGAGCCTTCACAATAGCTGAACGCTAACACTGCATACTCGTCCCACTTCCAGAACAGGGCTACCGCGAGGCAGTTCTCCGGGGGAAAACGGCCCTTCGCGAAGGGCAGATCTGCCGAGCTCATTGCGGGAAAGCGAAAGCAAAGGACGCTTTTCTCCCTCTAACCGCTTTCGTCAGAGGAACGGGGGAAGTCACAGTGTTCTTTCTCTCCCTGAGATACACACAATCTGACGTTGCCTCTGAGCTCCGTTGCTGGCAAAGAACTGAAACTGACATACATTCCTGTGGGGAAACACAGGGCTTTGCTACGATTTCTCTAGGCAGTGTGTTTTCCCTGGGCCTCACTGTAGCAACACTATCTCGCCAGGGCAACACTGCATGACACTTCCTCTGCCAGGAGAGAGCTGCTGCTTTGTAGTTTGTGCTGGGAAACCTTGTTTTGGCAAGTGCGAATTGACCGCATTCAGGCAGAAAGAAAAGAGAATAGCAAGAGGCCTTTTCTCCCCGGCTGCTCTGCCAAGCCCTTCCAGCTCAAACTATGTCGTTGCTCCTCTGGAAGGATCCCTGCACCGCGGCGTAGTTTTTCCGAAGAAGCCCTGCGTTTGCAAGAGCAAATGAGGAATTCGTGGCAGGAAAGAGGAAGGAAAGAAAGTTTCTCTCCCTCTGCCTGCTTTGCTCACAGGACCGGATGAAGTCAGGGAGTTCTCCCTTTCACTGAGAAACGTGCTGGCTGCTGTTGCCTGGGCGCTCTCTTCTTTGCAAAAGAGTCTGCAGTTCCACGCTTTGAACCGTGGAAAGGCGCCGGGCTCTGCTAAGATTTCCCCCGGCGCTTCGTTTGCCCTGGGCCAAAGCGAGCCTTCACAATAGCTGAACGCTAACACTGCATACTCGTCCCACTTCCAGAACCGGGCTACGGCGAGGCAGTTCTCCGGGGGAAAACGGCCCTTCGCGAAGGGCAGATCTGCCGAGCTCATTGCGGGAAAGCGAAAGCAAAGGACGCTTTTCTCCCTCTAACCGCTTTGGTCAGAGGAACGGGGGAAGTCACAGTGTTCTTTCTCTCCCTGAGATACACACAATCTGACGTTGCCTCTGAGCTCCGTTGCTGGCAAAGAACTGAAAGTGACATACATTCCTGTGGGGAAACACAGGGCTTTGCTAGGATTTCTCTAGGCAGTGTGTTTTCCCTGGGCCTCACTGTAGCAACACTATCTCGCAAGGGCAGAACTGCATGGGATTTCCTCCGCCAGGAGAGAGCTGCTGCTTTGTAGTTTGTGCTGGGAAACCTTGCTTTGGCAAGTGCGAATTGACCGCATTCAGGCAGAAAGAAAAGAGAATAGCAAGAGGCCTTTTCTCCCCGGCTGCTCTGCCAAGCCCTTCCAGCTCAAACTATGTCGTTGCTCCTCTGGAAGGATCCCTGCACCGCGGCGTAGTTTTTCCGAAGAAGCCCTGCGTTTGCAAGAGCAAATGAGGAATTCGTGGCAGGAAAGAGGAAGGAAAGAAAGTTTCTCTCCCTCTGCCTGCTTTGCTCAGAGGACCGGATGAAGTCAGGGAGTTCTCCCTTTCACTGAGAAACGTGCGGGCTGCTGTTGCCTGGGCGCTCTCTTCTTTGCAAAAGAGTCTGCAGTTCCACGCTTTGAACCGTGGAAAGGCGCCGGGCTCTGCTAAGATTTCCCCCGGCGCTTCGTTTGCCCTGGGCCAAAGCGAGCCTTCACAATAGCTGAACGCTAACACTGCATACTCGTTCCACTTCCAGAACCGGGCTACGGCGAGGCAGTTCTCCGGGGGAAAACGGCCCTTCGCGAAGGGCAGATCTGCCGAGCTCATTGCGGGAAAGCGAAAGCAAAGGACGCTTTTCTCCCTCTAACCGCTTTGGTCAGAGGAACGGGGGAAGTCACAGTGTTCTTTCTCTCCCTGAGATACACACAATCTGACGTTGCCTCTGAGCTCCGTTGCTGGCAAAGAACTGAAAGTGACATACATTCCTGTGGGGAAACACAGGGCTTTGCTAGGATTTCTCTAGGCAGTGTGTTTTCCCTGGGCCTCACTGTAGCAACACTATCTCGCAAGGGCAGAACTGCATGGGATTTCCTCCGCCAGGAGAGAGCTGCTGCTTTGTAGTTTGTGCTGGGAAACCTTGTTTTGGCAAGTGCGAATTGACCGCATTCAGGCAGAAAGAAAAGAGAATAGCAAGAGGCCTTTTCTCCCCGGCTGCTCTGCCAAGCCCTTCCAGCTCAAACTATGTCGTTGCTCCTCTGGAAGGATCCCTGCACCGCGGCGTAGTTTTTCTGAAGAAGCCCTGCGTTTGCAAGAGCAAATGAGGAATTCGTGGCAGGAAAGAGGAAGGAAAGAAAGTTTCTCTCCCTCTGCCTGCTTTGCTCAGAGGACCGGATGAAGTCAGGGAGTTCTCCCTTTCACTGAGAAACGTGCGGGCTGCTGTTGCCTGGGCGCTCTCTTCTTTGCAAAAGAGTCTGCAGTTCCACGCTTTGAACCGTGGAAAGGCGCCGGGCTCTGCTAAGACTTCCCCTGCGCTTCGTTTGCCCTGGGCCAAAGCGAGCCTTCACAATAGCTGAACGCTAACACTGCATACTCGTCCCACTTCCAGAACAGGGCTACCGCGAGGCAGTTCTCCGGGGGAAAACGGCCCTTCGCGAAGGGCAGATCTGCCGAGCTCATTGCGGGAAAGCGAAAGCAAAGGACGCTTTTCTCCCTCTAACCGCTTTCGTCAGAGGAACGGGGGAAGTCACAGTGTTCTTTCTCTCCCTGAGATACACACAATCTGACGTTGCCTCTGAGCTCCGTTGCTGGCAAAGAACTGAAACTGACATACATTCCTGTGGGGAAACACAGGGCTTTGCTACGATTTCTCTAGGCAGTGTGTTTTCCCTGGGCCTCACTGTAGCAACACTATCTCGCCAGGGCAACACTGCATGACACTTCCTCTGCCAGGAGAGAGCTGCTGCTTTGTAGTTTGTGCTGGGAAACCTTGTTTTGGCAAGTGCGAATTGACCACATTCAGGCAGAAAGAAAAGAGAATAGCAAGAGGCCTTTTCTCCCCGGCTGCTCTGCCAAGCCCTTCCAGCTCAAACTATGTCGTTGCTCCTCTGGAAGGATCCCTGCACCGCGGCGTAGTTTTTCCGAAGAAGCCCTGCGTTTGCAAGAGCAAATGAGGAATTCGTGGCAGGAAAGAGGAAGGAAAGAAAGTTTCTCTCCCTCTGCCTGCTTTGCTCAGAGGACCGGATGAAGTCAGGGAGTTCTCCCTTTCACTGAGAAACGTGCGGGCTGCTGTTGCCTGGGCGCTCTCTTCTTTGCAAAAGAGTCTGCAGTTCCACGCTTTGAACCGTGGAAAGGCGCCGGGCTCTGCTAAGATTTCCCCCGGCGCTTCGTTTGCCCTGGGCCAAAGCGAGCCTTCACAATAGCTGAACGCTAACACTGCATACTCGTTCCACTTCCAGAACCGGGCTACGGCGAGGCAGTTCTCCGGGGGAAAACGGCCCTTCGCGAAGGGCAGATCTGCCGAGCTCATTGCGGGAAAGCGAAAGCAAAGGACGCTTTCCTCCCTCTAACCGCTTTCGTCAGAGGAACGGGGGAAGTCACAGTGTTCTTTCTCTCCCTGAGATACACACAATCTGACGTTGCCTCTGAGCTCCGTTGCTGGCAAAGAACTGAAAGTGACATACATTCCTGTGGGGAAACACAGGGCTTTGCTAGGATTTCTCTAGGCAGTGTGTTTTCCCTGGGCCTCACTGTAGCAACACTATCTCGCAAGGGCAGAACTGCATGGGATTTCCTCCGCCAGGAGAGAGCTGCTGCTTTGTAGTTTGTGCTGGGAAACCTTGTTTTGGCAAGTGCGAATTGACCGCATTCAGGCAGAAAGAAAAGAGAATAGCAAGAGGCCTTTTCTCCCCGGCTGCTCTGCCAAGCCCTTCCAGCTCAAACTATGTCGTTGCTCCTCTGGAAGGATCCCTGCACCGCGGCGTAGTTTTTCTGAAGAAGCCCTGCGTTTGCAAGAGCAAATGAGGAATTCGTGGCAGGAAAGAGGAAGGAAAGAAAGTTTCTCTCCCTCTGCCTGCTTTGCTCACAGGACCGGATGAAGTCAGGGAGTTCTCCCTTTCACTGAGAAACGTGCGGGCTGCTGTTGCCTGGGCGCTCTCTTCTTTGCAAAAGAGTCTGCAGTTCCACGCTTTGAACCGTGGAAAGGCGCCGGGCTCTGCTAAGATTTCCCCCGGCGCTTCGTTTGCCCTGGGCCAAAGCGAGCCTTCACAATAGCTGAACGCTAACACTGCATACTCGTTCCACTTCCAGAACCGGGCTACGGCGAGGCAGTTCTCCGGGGGAAAACGGCCCTTCGCGAAGGGCAGATCTGCCGAGCTCATTGCGGGAAAGCGAAAGCAAAGGACGCTTTTCTCCCTCTAACCGCTTTGGTCAGAGGAACGGGGGAAGTCACAGTGTTCTTTCTCTCCCTGAGATACACACAATCTGACGTTGCCTCTGAGCTCCGTTGCTGGCAAAGAACTGAAAGTGACATACATTCCTGTGGGGAAACACAGGGCTTTGCTAGGATTTCTCTAGGCAGTGTGTTTTCCCTGGGCCTCACTGTAGCAACACTATCTCGCAAGGGCAGAACTGCATGGGATTTCCTCCGCCAGGAGAGAGCTGCTGCTTTGTAGTTTGTGCTGGGAAACCTTGTTTTGGCAAGTGCGAATTGACCGCATTCAGGCAGAAAGAAAAGAGAATAGCAAGAGGCCTTTTCTCCCCGGCTGCTCTGCCAAGCCCTTCCAGCTCAAACTATGTCGTTGCTCCTCTGGAAGGATCCCTGCACCGCGGCGTAGTTTTTCCGAAGAAGCCCTGCGTTTGCAAGAGCAAATGAGGAATTCGTGGCAGGAAAGAGGAAGGAAAGAAAGTTTCTCTCCCTCTGCCTGCTTTGCTCAGAGGACCGGATGAAGTCAGGGAGTTCTCCCTTTCACTGAGAAACGTGCGGGCTGCTGTTGCCTGGGCGCTCTCTTCTTTGCAAAAGAGTCTGCAGTTCCACGCTTTGAACCGTGGAAAGGCGCCGGGCTCTGCTAAGACTTCCCCTGCGCTTCGTTTGCCCTGGGCCAAAGCGAGCCTTCACAATAGCTGAACGCTAACACTGCATACTCGTCCCACTTCCAGAACAGGGCTACCGCGAGGCAGTTCTCCGGGGGAAAACGGCCCTTCGCGAAGGGCAGATCTGCCGAGCTCATTGCGGGAAAGCGAAAGCAAAGGACGCTTTTCTCCCTCTAACCGCTTTGGTCAGAGGAACGGGGGAAGTCACAGTGTTCTTTCTCTCCCTGAGATACACACAATCTGACGTTGCCTCTGAGCTCCGTTGCTGGCAAAGAACTGAAAGTGACATACATTCCTGTGGGGAAACACAGGGCTTTGCTAGGATTTCTCTAGGCAGTGTGTTTTCCCTGGGCCTCACTGTAGCAACACTATCTCGCCAGGGCAACACTGCATGACACTTCCTCTGCCAGGAGAGAGCTGCTGCTTTGTAGTTTGTGCTGGGAAACCTTGTTTTGGCAAGTGCGAATTGACCACATTCAGGCAGAAAGAAAAGAGAATAGCAAGAGGCCTTTTCTCCCCGGCTGCTCTGCCAAGCCCTTCCAGCTCAAACTATGTCGTTGCTCCTCTGGAAGGATCCCTGCACCGCGGCGTAGTTTTTCCGAAGAAGCCCTGCGTTTGCAAGAGCAAATGAGGAATTCGTGGCAGGAAAGAGGAAGGAAAGAAAGTTTCTCTCCCTCTGCCTGCTTTGCTCAGAGGACCGGATGAAGTCAGGGAGTTCTCCCTTTCACTGAGAAACGTGCGGGCTGCTGTTGCCTGGGCGCTCTCTTCTTTGCAAAAGAGTCTGCAGTTCCACGCTTTGAACCGTGGAAAGGCGCCGGGCTCTGCTAAGATTTCCCCCGGCGCTTCGTTTGCCCTGGGCCAAAGCGAGCCTTCACAATAGCTGAACGCTAACACTGCATACTCGTTCCACTTCCAGAACCGGGCTACGGCGAGGCAGTTCTCCGGGGGAAAACGGCCCTTCGCGAAGGGCAGATCTGCCGAGCTCATTGCGGGAAAGCGAAAGCAAAGGACGCTTTTCTCCCTCTAACCGCTTTGGTCAGAGGAACGGGGGAAGTCACAGTGTTCTTTCTCTCCCTGAGATACACACAATCTGACGTTGCCTCTGAGCTCCGTTGCTGGCAAAGAACTGAAAGTGACATACATTCCTGTGGGGAAACACAGGGCTTTGCTAGGATTTCTCTAGGCAGTGTGTTTTCCCTGGGCCTCACTGTAGCAACACTATCTCGCAAGGGCAGAACTGCATGGGATTTCCTCCGCCAGGAGAGAGCTGCTGCTTTGTAGTTTGTGCTGGGAAACCTTGTTTTGGCAAGTGCGAATTGACCGCATTCAGGCAGAAAGAAAAGAGAATAGCAAGAGGCCTTTTCTCCCCGGCTGCTCTGCCAAGCCCTTCCAGCTCAAACTATGTCGTTGCTCCTCTGGAAGGATCCCTGCACCGCGGCGTAGTTTTTCTGAAGAAGCCCTGCGTTTGCAAGAGCAAATGAGGAATTCGTGGCAGGAAAGAGGAAGGAAAGAAAGTTTCTCTCCCTCTGCCTGCTTTGCTCAGAGGACCGGATGAAGTCAGGGAGTTCTCCCTTTCACTGAGAAACGTGCGGGCTGCTGTTGCCTGGGCGCTCTCTTCTTTGCAAAAGAGTCTGCAGTTCCACGCTTTGAACCGTGGAAAGGCGCCGGGCTCTGCTAAGACTTCCCCTGCGCTTCGTTTGCCCTGGGCCAAAGCGAGCCTTCACAATAGCTGAACGCTAACACTGCATACTCGTCCCACTTCCAGAACAGGGCTACCGCGAGGCAGTTCTCCGGGGGAAAACGGCCGTTCGCGAAGGGCAGATCTGCCGAGCTCATTGCGGGAAAGCGAAAGCAAAGGACGCTTTTCTCCCTCTAACCGCTTTCGTCAGAGGAACGGGGGAAGTCACAGTGTTCTTTCTCTCCCTGAGATACACACAATCTGACGTTGCCTCTGAGCTCCGTTGCTGGCAAAGAACTGAAACTGACATACATTCCTGTGGGGAAACACAGGGCTTTGCTACGATTTCTCTAGGCAGTGTGTTTTCCCTGGGCCTCACTGTAGCAACACTATCTCGCCAGGGCAACACTGCATGACACTTCCTCTGCCAGGAGAGAGCTGCTGCTTTGTAGTTTGTGCTGGGAAACCTTGTTTTGGCAAGTGCGAATTGACCACATTCAGGCAGAAAGAAAAGAGAATAGCAAGAGGCCTTTTCTCCCCGGCTGCTCTGCCAAGCCCTTCCAGCTCAAACTATGTCGTTGCTCCTCTGGAAGGATCCCTGCACCGCGGCGTAGTTTTTCCGAAGAAGCCCTGCGTTTGCAAGAGCAAATGAGGAATTCGTGGCAGGAAAGAGGAAGGAAAGAAAGTTTCTCTCCCTCTGCCTGCTTTGCTCAGAGGACCGGATGAAGTCAGGGAGTTCTCCCTTTCACTGAGAAACGTGCGGGCTGCTGTTGCCTGGGCGCTCTCTTCTTTGCAAAAGAGTCTGCAGTTCCACGCTTTGAACCGTGGAAAGGCGCCGGGCTCTGCTAAGATTTCCCCCGGCGCTTCGTTTGCCCTGGGCCAAAGCGAGCCTTCACAATAGCTGAACGCTAACACTGCATACTCGTTCCACTTCCAGAACCGGGCTACGGCGAGGCAGTTCTCCGGGGGAAAACGGCCCTTCGCGAAGGGCAGATCTGCCGAGCTCATTGCGGGAAAGCGAAAGCAAAGGACGCTTTCCTCCCTCTAACCGCTTTCGTCAGAGGAACGGGGGAAGTCACAGTGTTCTTTCTCTCCCTGAGATACACACAATCTGACGTTGCCTCTGAGCTCCGTTGCTGGCAAAGAACTGAAAGTGACATACATTCCTGTGGGGAAACACAGGGCTTTGCTAGGATTTCTCTAGGCAGTGTGTTTTCCCTGGGCCTCACTGTAGCAACACTATCTCGCAAGGGCAGAACTGCATGGGATTTCCTCCGCCAGGAGAGAGCTGCTGCTTTGTAGTTTGTGCTGGGAAACCTTGTTTTGGCAAGTGCGAATTGACCGCATTCAGGCAGAAAGAAAAGAGAATAGCAAGAGGCCTTTTCTCCCCGGCTGCTCTGCCAAGCCCTTCCAGCTCAAACTATGTCGTTGCTCCTCTGGAAGGATCCCTGCACCGCGGCGTAGTTTTTCTGAAGAAGCCCTGCGTTTGCAAGAGCAAATGAGGAATTCGTGGCAGGAAAGAGGAAGGAAAGAAAGTTTCTCTCCCTCTGCCTGCTTTGCTCAGAGGACCGGATGAAGTCAGGGAGTTCTCCCTTTCACTGAGAAACGTGCGGGCTGCTGTTGCCTGGGCGCTCTCTTCTTTGCAAAAGAGTCTGCAGTTCCACGCTTTGAACCGTGGAAAGGCGCCGGGCTCTGCTAAGATTTCCCCCGGCGCTTCGTTTGCCCTGGGCCAAAGCGAGCCTTCACAATAGCTGAACGCTAACACTGCATACTCGTTCCACTTCCAGAACCGGGCTACGGCGAGGCAGTTCTCCGGGGGAAAACGGCCCTTCGCGAAGGGCAGATCTGCCGAGCTCATTGCGGGAAAGCGAAAGCAAAGGACGCTTTTCTCCCTCTAACCGCTTTGGTCAGAGGAACGGGGGAAGTCACAGTGTTCTTTCTCTCCCTGAGATACACACAATCTGACGTTGCCTCTGAGCTCCGTTGCTGGCAAAGAACTGAAAGTGACATACATTCCTGTGGGGAAACACAGGGCTTTGCTAGGATTTCTCTAGGCAGTGTGTTTTCCCTGGGCCTCACTGTAGCAACACTATCTCGCAAGGGCAGAACTGCATGGGATTTCCTCCGCCAGGAGAGAGCTGCTGCTTTGTAGTTTGTGCTGGGAAACCTTGTTTTGGCAAGTGCGAATTGACCGCATTCAGGCAGAAAGAAAAGAGAATAGCAAGAGGCCTTTTCTCCCCGGCTGCTCTGCCAAGCCCTTCCAGCTCAAACTATGTCGTTGCTCCTCTGGAAGGATCCCTGCACCGCGGCGTAGTTTTTCTGAAGAAGCCCTGCGTTTGCAAGAGCAAATGAGGAATTCGTGGCAGGAAAGAGGAAGGAAAGAAAGTTTCTCTCCCTCTGCCTGCTTTGCTCAGAGGACCGGATGAAGTCAGGGAGTTCTCCCTTTCACTTAGAAACGTGCGGGCTGCTGTTGCCTGGGCGCTCTCTTCTTTGCAAAAGAGTCTGCAGTTCCACGCTTTGAACCGTGGAAAGGCGCCGGGCTCTGCTAAGACTTCCCCTGCGCTTCGTTTGCCCTGGGCCAAAGCGAGCCTTCACAATAGCTGAACGCTAACACTGCATACTCGTCCCACTTCCAGAACAGGGCTACCGCGAGGCAGTTCTCCGGGGGAAAACGGCCCTTCGCGAAGGGCAGATCTGCCGAGCTCATTGCGGGAAAGCGAAAGCAAAGGACGCTTTTCTCCCTCTAACCGCTTTGGTCAGAGGAACGGGGGAAGTCACAGTGTTCTTTCTCTCCCTGAGATACACACAATCTGACGTTGCCTCTGAGCTCCGTTGCTGGCAAAGAACTGAAAGTGACATACATTCCTGTGGGGAAACACAGGGCTTTGCTACGATTTCTCTAGGCAGTGTGTTTTCCCTGGGCCTCACTGTAGCAACACTATCTCGCCAGGGCAACACTGCATGACACTTCCTCTGCCAGGAGAGAGCTGCTGCTTTGTAGTTTGTGCTGGGAAACCTTGTTTTGGCAAGTGCGAATTGACCGCATTCAGGCAGAAAGAAAAGAGAATAGCAAGAGGCCTTTTCTCCCCGGCTGCTCTGCCAAGCCCTTCCAGCTCAAACTATGTCGTTGCTCCTCTGGAAGGATCCCTGCACCGCGGCGTAGTTTTTCCGAAGAAGCCCTGCGTTTGCAAGAGCAAATGAGGAATTCGTGGCAGGAAAGAGGAAGGAAAGAAAGTTTCTCTCCCTCTGCCTGCTTTGCTCAGAGGACCGGATGAAGTCAGGGAGTTCTCCCTTTCACTGAGAAACGTGCGGGCTGCTGTTGCCTGGGCGCTCTCTTCTTTGCAAAAGAGTCTGCAGTTCCACGCTTTGAACCGTGGAAAGGCGCCGGGCTCTGCTAAGATTTCCCCCGGCGCTTCGTTTGCCCTGGGCCAAAGCGAGCCTTCACAATAGCTGAACGCTAACACTGCATACTCGTTCCACTTCCAGAACCGGGCTACGGCGAGGCAGTTCTCCGGGGGAAAACGGCCCTTCGCGAAGGGCAGATCTGCCGAGCTCATTGCGGGAAAGCGAAAGCAAAGGACGCTTTTCTCCCTCTAACCGCTTTCGTCAGAGGAACGGGGGAAGTCACAGTGTTCTTTCTCTCCCTGAGATACACACAATCTGACGTTGCCTCTGAGCTCCGTTGCTGGCAAAGAACTGAAAGTGACATACATTCCTGTGGGGAAACACAGGGCTTTGCTAGGATTTCTCTAGGCAGTGTGTTTTCCCTGGGCCTCACTGTAGCAACACTATCTCGCAAGGGCAGAACTGCATGGGATTTCCTCCGCCAGGAGAGAGCTGCTGCTTTGTAGTTTGTGCTGGGAAACCTTGTTTTGGCAAGTGCGAATTGACCGCATTCAGGCAGAAAGAAAAGAGAATAGCAAGAGGCCTTTTCTCCCCGGCTGCTCTGCCAAGCCCTTCCAGCTCAAACTATGTCGTTGCTCCTCTGGAAGGATCCCTGCACCGCGGCGTAGTTTTTCTGAAGAAGCCCTGCGTTTGCAAGAGCAAATGAGGAATTCGTGGCAGGAAAGAGGAAGGAAAGAAAGTTTCTCTCCCTCTGCCTGCTTTGCTCAGAGGACCGGATGAAGTCAGGGAGTTCTCCCTTTCACTGAGAAACGTGCGGGCTGCTGTTGCCTGGGCGCTCTCTTCTTTGCAAAAGAGTCTGCAGTTCCACGCTTTGAACCGTGGAAAGGCGCCGGGCTCTGCTAAGATTTCCCCCGGCGCTTCGTTTGCCCTGGGCCAAAGCGAGCCTTCACAATAGCTGAACGCTAACACTGCATACTCGTTCCACTTCCAGAACCGGGCTACGGCGAGGCAGTTCTCCGGGGGAAAACGGCCCTTCGCGAAGGGCAGATCTGCCGAGCTCATTGCGGGAAAGCGAAAGCAAAGGACGCTTTTCTCCCTCTAACCGCTTTGGTCAGAGGAACGGGGGAAGTCACAGTGTTCTTTCTCTCCCTGAGATACACACAATCTGACGTTGCCTCTGAGCTCCGTTGCTGGCAAAGAACTGAAAGTGACATACATTCCTGTGGGGAAACACAGGGCTTTGCTAGGATTTCTCTAGGCAGTGTGTTTTCCCTGGGCCTCACTGTAGCAACACTATCTCGCAAGGGCAGAACTGCATGGGATTTCCTCCGCCAGGAGAGAGCTGCTGCTTTGTAGTTTGTGCTGGGAAACCTTGTTTTGGCAAGTGCGAATTGACCGCATTCAGGCAGAAAGAAAAGAGAATAGCAAGAGGCCTTTTCTCCCCGGCTGCTCTGCCAAGCCCTTCCAGCTCAAACTATGTCGTTGCTCCTCTGGAAGGATCCCTGCACCGCGGCGTAGTTTTTCCGAAGAAGCCCTGCGTTTGCAAGAGCAAATGAGGAATTCGTGGCAGGAAAGAGGAAGGAAAGAAAGTTTCTCTCCCTCTGCCTGCTTTGCTCAGAGGACCGGATGAAGTCAGGGAGTTCTCCCTTTCACTTAGAAACGTGCGGGCTGCTGTTGCCTGGGCGCTCTCTTCTTTGCAAAAGAGTCTGCAGTTCCACGCTTTGAACCGTGGAAAGGCGCCGGGCTCTGCTAAGACTTCCCCTGCGCTTCGTTTGCCCTGGGCCAAAGCGAGCCTTCACAATAGCTGAACGCTAACACTGCATACTCGTCCCACTTCCAGAACAGGGCTACCGCGAGGCAGTTCTCCGGGGGAAAACGGCCCTTCGCGAAGGGCAGATCTGCCGAGCTCATTGCGGGAAAGCGAAAGCAAAGGACGCTTTTCTCCCTCTAACCGCTTTGGTCAGAGGAACGGGGGAAGTCACAGTGTTCTTTCTCTCCCTGAGATACACACAATCTGACGTTGCCTCTGAGCTCCGTTGCTGGCAAAGAACTGAAAGTGACATACATTCCTGTGGGGAAACACAGGGCTTTGCTACGATTTCTCTAGGCAGTGTGTTTTCCCTGGGCCTCACTGTAGCAACACTATCTCGCCAGGGCAACACTGCATGACACTTCCTCTGCCAGGAGAGAGCTGCTGCTTTGTAGTTTGTGCTGGGAAACCTTGTTTTGGCAAGTGCGAATTGACCGCATTCAGGCAGAAAGAAAAGAGAATAGCAAGAGGCCTTTTCTCCCCGGCTGCTCTGCCAAGCCCTTCCAGCTCAAACTATGTCGTTGCTCCTCTGGAAGGATCCCTGCACCGCGGCGTAGTTTTTCCGAAGAAGCCCTGCGTTTGCAAGAGCAAATGAGGAATTCGTGGCAGGAAAGAGGAAGGAAAGAAAGTTTCTCTCCCTCTGCCTGCTTTGCTCACAGGACCGGATGAAGTCAGGGAGTTCTCCCTTTCACTGAGAAACGTGCGGGCTGCTGTTGCCTGGGCGCTCTCTTCTTTGCAAAAGAGTCTGCAGTTCCACGCTTTGAACCGTGGAAAGGCGCCGGGCTCTGCTAAGATTTCCCCCGGCGCTTCGTTTGCCCTGGGCCAAAGCGAGCCTTCACAATAGCTGAACGCTAACACTGCATACTCGTTCCACTTCCAGAACCGGGCTACGGCGAGGCAGTTCTCCGGGGGAAAACGGCCCTTCGCGAAGGGCAGATCTGCCGAGCTCATTGCGGGAAAGCGAAAGCAAAGGACGCTTTTCTCCCTCTAACCGCTTTCGTCAGAGGAACGGGGGAAGTCACAGTGTTCTTTCTCTCCCTGAGATACACACAATCTGACGTTGCCTCTGAGCTCCGTTGCTGGCAAAGAACTGAAACTGACATACATTCCTGTGGGGAAACACTGGGCTTTGCTACGATTTCTCTAGGCAGTGTGTTTTCCCTGGGCTTCACTGTAGCAACACTATCTCGCAAGGGCAGAACTGCATGGGATTTCCTCCGCCAGGAGAGAGCTGCTGCTTTGTAGTTTGTGCTGGGAAACCTTGCTTTGGCAAGTGCGAATTGACCGCATTCAGGCAGAAAGAAAAGAGAATAGCAAGAGGCCTTTTCTCCCCGGCTGCTCTGCCAAGCCCTTCCAGCTCAAACTATGTCGTTGCTCCTCTGGAAGGATCCCTGCACCGCGGCGTAGTTTTTCCGAAGAAGCCCTGCGTTTGCACGAGCAAATGAGGAATTCGTGGCAGGAAAGAGGAAGGAAAGAAAGTTTCTCTCCCTCTGCCTGCTTTGCTCAGAGGACCGGATGAAGTCAGGGAGTTCTCCCTTTCACTGAGAAACGTGCGGGCTGCTGTTGCCTGGGCGCTCTCTTCTTTGCAAAAGAGTCTGCAGTTCCACGCTTTGAACCGTGGAAAGGCGCCGGGCTCTGCTAAGACTTCCCCTGCGCTTCGTTTGCCCTGGGCCAAAGCGAGCCTTCACAATAGCTGAACGCTAACACTGCATACTCGTCCCACTTCCAGAACAGGGCTACCGCGAGGCAGTTCTCCGGGGGAAAACGGCCCTTCGCGAAGGGCAGATCTGCCGAGCTCATTGCGGGAAAGCGAAAGCAAAGGACGCTTTTCTCCCTCTAACCGCTTTCGTCAGAGGAACGGGGGAAGTCACAGTGTTCTTTCTCTCCCTGAGATACACACAATCTGACGTTGCCTCTGAGCTCCGTTGCTGGCAAAGAACTGAAACTGACATACATTCCTGTGGGGAAACACAGGGCTTTGCTACGATTTCTCTAGGCAGTGTGTTTTCCCTGGGCCTCACTGTAGCAACACTATCTCGCCAGGGCAACACTGCATGACACTTCCTCTGCCAGGAGAGAGCTGCTGCTTTGTAGTTTGTGCTGGGAAACCTTGCTTTGGCAAGTGCGAATTGACCGCATTCAGGCAGAAAGAAAAGAGAATAGCAAGAGGCCTTTTCTCCCCGGCTGCTCTGCCAAGCCCTTCCAGCTCAAACTATGTCGTTGCTCCTCTGGAAGGATCCCTGCACCGCGGCGTAGTTTTTCCGAAGAAGCCCTGCGTTTGCAAGAGCAAATGAGGAATTCGTGGCAGGAAAGAGGAAGGAAAGAAAGTTTCTCTCCCTCTGACTGCTTTGCTCACAGGACCGGATGAAGTCAGGGAGTTCTCCCTTTCACTGAGAAACGTGCGGGCTGCTGTTGCCTGGGCGCTCTCTTCTTTGCAAAAGAGTCTGCAGTTCCACGCTTTGAACCGTGGAAAGGCGCCGGGCTCTGCTAAGATTTCCCCCGGCGCTTCGTTTGCCCTGGGCCAAAGCGAGCCTTCACAATAGCTGAACGCTAACACTGCATACTCGTTCCACTTCCAGAACCGGGCTACGGTGAGGCAGTTCTCCGGGGGAAAACGGCCCTTCGCGAAGGGCAGATCTGCCGAGCTCATTGCGGGAAAGCGAAAGCAAAGGACGCTTTTCTCCCTCTAACCGCTTTCGTCAGAGGAACGGGGGAAGTCACAGTGTTCTTTCTCTCCCTGAGATACACACAATCTGACGTTGCCTCTGAGCTCCGTTGCTGGCAAAGAACTGAAACTGACATACATTCCTGTGGGGAAACACTGGGCTTTGCTACGATTTCTCTAGGCAGTGTGTTTTCCCTGGGCTTCACTGTAGCAACACTATCTCGCAAGGGCAGAACTGCATGGGATTTCCTCCGCCAGGAGAGAGCTGCTGCTTTGTAGTTTGTGCTGGGAAACCTTGCTTTGGCAAGTGCGAATTGACCGCATTCAGGCAGAAAGAAAAGAGAATAGCAAGAGGCCTTTTCTCCCCGGCTGCTCTGCCAAGCCCTTCCAGCTCAAACTATGTCGTTGCTCCTCTGGAAGGATCCCTGCACCGCGGCGTAGTTTTTCCGAAGAAGCCCTGCGTTTGCAAGAGCAAATGAGGAATTCGTGGCAGGAAAGAGGAAGGAAAGAAAGTTTCTCTCCCTCTGCCTGCTTTGCTCAGAGGACCGGATGAAGTCAGGGAGTTCTCCCTTTCACTGAGAAACGTGCGGGCTGCTGTTGCCTGGGCGCTCTCTTCTTTGCAAAAGAGTCTGCAGTTCCACGCTTTGAACCGTGGAAAGGCGCCGGGCTCTGCTAAGACTTCCCCTGCGCTTCGTTTGCCCTGGGCCAAAGCGAGCCTTCACAATAGCTGAACGCTAACACTGCATACTCGTCCCACTTCCAGAACAGGGCTACCGCGAGGCAGTTCTCCGGGGGAAAACGGCCCTTCGCGAAGGGCAGATCTGCCGAGCTCATTGCGGGAAAGCGAAAGCAAAGGACGCTTTTCTCCCTCTAACCGCTTTCGTCAGAGGAACGGGGGAAGTCACAGTGTTCTTTCTCTCCCTGAGATACACACAATCTGACGTTGCCTCTGAGCTCCGTTGCTGGCAAAGAACTGAAACTGACATACATTCCTGTGGGGAAACACAGGGCTTTGCTACGATTTCTCTAGGCAGTGTGTTTTCCCTGGGCCTCACTGTAGCAACACTATCTCGCCAGGGCAACACTGCATGACACTTCCTCTGCCAGGAGAGAGCTGCTGCTTTGTAGTTTGTGCTGGGAAACCTTGTTTTGGCAAGTGCGAATTGACCGCATTCAGGCAGAAAGAAAAGAGAATAGCAAGAGGCCTTTTCTCCCCGGCTGCTCTGCCAAGCCCTTCCAGCTCAAACTATGTCGTTGCTCCTCTGGAAGGATCCCTGCACCGCGGCGTAGTTTTTCCGAAGAAGCCCTGCGTTTGCAAGAGCAAATGAGGAATTCGTGGCAGGAAAGAGGAAGGAAAGAAAGTTTCTCTCCCTCTGCCTGCTTTGCTCACAGGACCGGATGAAGTCAGGGAGTTCTCCCTTTCACTGAGAAACGTGCGGGCTGCTGTTGCCTGGGCGCTCTCTTCTTTGCAAAAGAGTCTGCAGTTCCACGCTTTGAACCGTGGAAAGGCGCCGGGCTCTGCTAAGATTTCCCCCGGCGCTTCGTTTGCCCTGGGCCAAAGCGAGCCTTCACAATAGCTGAACGCTAACACTGCATACTCGTCCCACTTCCAGAACCGGGCTACGGCGAGGCAGTTCTCCGGGGGAAAACGGCCCTTCGCGAAGGGCAGATCTGCCGAGCTCATTGCGGGAAAGCGAAAGCAAAGGACGCTTTTCTCCCTCTAACCGCTTTGGTCAGAGGAACGGGGGAAGTCACAGTGTTCTTTCTCTCCCTGAGATACACACAATCTGACGTTGCCTCTGAGCTCCGTTGCTGGCAAAGAACTGAAAGTGACATACATTCCTGTGGGGAAACACAGGGCTTTGCTAGGATTTCTCTAGGCAGTGTGTTTTCCCTGGGCCTCACTGTAGCAACACTATCTCGCAAGGGCAGAACTGCATGGGATTTCCTCCGCCAGGAGAGAGCTGCTGCTTTGTAGTTTGTGCTGGGAAACCTTGTTTTGGCAAGTGCGAATTGACCGCATTCAGGCAGAAAGAAAAGAGAATAGCAAGAGGCCTTTTCTCCCCGGCTGCTCTGCCAAGCCCTTCCAGCTCAAACTATGTCGTTGCTCCTCTGGAAGGATCCCTGCACCGCGGCGTAGTTTTTCCGAAGAAGCCCTGCGTTTGCAAGAGCAAATGAGGAATTCGTGGCAGGAAAGAGGAAGGAAAGAAAGTTTCTCTCCCTCTGCCTGCTTTGCTCAGAGGACCGGATGAAGTCAGGGAGTTCTCCCTTTCACTGAGAAACGTGCGGGCTGCTGTTGCCTGGGCGCTCTCTTCTTTGCAAAAGAGTCTGCAGTTCCACGCTTTGAACCGTGGAAAGGCGCCGGGCTCTGCTAAGACTTCCCCTGCGCTTCGTTTGCCCTGGGCCAAAGCGAGCCTTCACAATAGCTGAACGCTAACACTGCATACTCGTCCCACTTCCAGAACAGGGCTACCGCGAGGCAGTTCTCCGGGGGAAAACGGCCCTTCGCGAAGGGCAGATCTGCCGAGCTCATTGCGGGAAAGCGAAAGCAAAGGACGCTTTTCTCCCTCTAACCGCTTTCGTCAGAGGAACGGGGGAAGTCACAGTGTTCTTTCTCTCCCTGAGATACACACAATCTGACGTTGCCTCTGAGCTCCGTTGCTGGCAAAGAACTGAAACTGACATACATTCCTGTGGGGAAACACAGGGCTTTGCTACGATTTCTCTAGGCAGTGTGTTTTCCCTGGGCCTCACTGTAGCAACACTATCTCGCCAGGGCAACACTGCATGACACTTCCTCTGCCAGGAGAGAGCTGCTGCTTTGTAGTTTGTGCTGGGAAACCTTGTTTTGGCAAGTGCGAATTGACCGCATTCAGGCAGAAAGAAAAGAGAATAGCAAGAGGCCTTTTCTCCCCGGCTGCTCTGCCAAGCCCTTCCAGCTCAAACTATGTCGTTGCTCCTCTGGAAGGATCCCTGCACCGCGGCGTAGTTTTTCCGAAGAAGCCCTGCGTTTGCAAGAGCAAATGAGGAATTCGTGGCAGGAAAGAGGAAGGAAAGAAAGTTTCTCTCCCTCTGCCTGCTTTGCTCAGAGGACCGGATGAAGTCAGGGAGTTCTCCCTTTCACTGAGAAACGTGCGGGCTGCTGTTGCCTGGGCGCTCTCTTCTTTGCAAAAGAGTCTGCAGTTCCACGCTTTGAACCGTGGAAGGCGCCGGGCTCTGCTAAGATTTCCCCCGGCGCTTCGTTTGCCCTGGGCCAAAGCGAGCCTTCACAATAGCTGAACGCTAACACTGCATACTCGTTCCACTTCCAGAACCGGGCTACGGCGAGGCAGTTCTCCGGGGGAAAACGGCCCTTCGCGAAGGGCAGATCTGCCGAGCTCATTGCGGGAAAGCGAAAGCAAAGGACGCTTTTCTCCCTCTAACCGCTTTCGTCAGAGGAACGGGGGAAGTCACAGTGTTCTTTCTCTCCCTGAGATACACACAATCTGACGTTGCCTCTGAGCTCCGTTGCTGGCAAAGAACTGAAAGTGACATACATTCCTGTGGGGAAACACAGGGCTTTGCTAGGATTTCTCAAGGCAGTGTGTTTTCCCTGGGCTTCACTGTAGCAACACTATCTCGCCAGGGCAGAACTGCATGGGATTTCCTCCGCCAGGAGAGAGCTGCTGCTTTGTAGTTTGTGCTGGGAAACCTTGCTTTGGCAAGTGCGAATTGACCGCATTCAGGCAGAAAGAAAAGAGAATAGCAAGAGGCCTTTTCTCCCCGGCTGCTCTGCCAAGCCCTTCCAGCTCAAACTATGTCGTTGCTCCTCTGGAAGGATCCCTGCACCGCGGCGTAGTTTTTCCGAAGAAGCCCTGCGTTTGCAAGAGCAAATGAGGAATTCGTGGCAGGAAAGAGGAAGGAAAGAAAGTTTCTCTCCCTCTGCCTGCTTTGCTCAGAGGACCGGATGAAGTCAGGGAGTTCTCCCTTTCACTGAGAAACGTGCGGGCTGCTGTTGCCTGGGCGCTCTCTTCTTTGCAAAAGAGTCTGCAGTTCCACGCTTTGAACCGTGGAAAGGCGCCGGGCTCTGCTAAGACTTCCCCTGCGCTTCGTTTGCCCTGGGCCAAAGCGAGCCTTCACAATAGCTGAACGCTAACACTGCATACTCGTCCCACTTCCAGAACAGGGCTACCGCGAGGCAGTTCTCCGGGGGAAAACGGCCCTTCGCGAAGGGCAGATCTGCCGAGCTCATTGCGGGAAAGCGAAAGCAAAGGACGCTTTTCTCCCTCTAACCGCTTTCGTCAGAGGAACGGGGGAAGTCACAGTGTTCTTTCTCTCCCTGAGATACACACAATCTGACGTTGCCTCTGAGCTCCGTTGCTGGCAAAGAACTGAAAGTGACATACATTCCTGTGGGGAAACACAGGGCTTTGCTAGGATTTCTCTAGGCAGTGTGTTTTCCCTGGGCCTCACTGTAGCAACACTATCTCGCAAGGGCAGAACTGCATGGGATTTCCTCCGCCAGGAGAGAGCTGCTGCTTTGTAGTTTGTGCTGGGAAACCTTGCTTTGGCAAGTGCGAATTGACCGCATTCAGGCAGAAAGAAAAGAGAATAGCAAGAGGCCTTTTCTCCCCGGCTGCTCTGCCAAGCCCTTCCAGCTCAAACTATGTCGTTGCTCCTCTGGAAGGATCCCTGCACCGCGGCGTAGTTTTTCCGAAGAAGCCCTGCGTTTGCAAGAGCAAATGAGGAATTCGTGGCAGGAAAGAGGAAGGAAAGAAAGTTTCTCTCCCTCTGCCTGCTTTGCTCACAGGACCGGATGAAGTCAGGGAGTTCTCCCTTTCACTGAGAAACGTGCGGGCTGCTGTTGCCTGGGCGCTCTCTTCTTTGCAAAAGAGTCTGCAGTTCCACGCTTTGAACCGTGGAAAGGCGCCGGGCTCTGCTAAGACTTCCCCTGCGCTTCGTTTGCCCTGGGCCAAAGCGAGCCTTCACAATAGCTGAACGCTAACACTGCATACTCGTCCCACTTCCAGAACAGGGCTACCGCGAGGCAGTTCTCCGGGGGAAAACGGCCCTTCGCGAAGGGCAGATCTGCCGAGCTCATTGCGGGAAAGCGAAAGCAAAGGACGCTTTTCTCCCTCTAACCGCTTTCGTCAGAGGAACGGGGGAAGTCACAGTGTTCTTTCTCTCCCTGAGATACACACAATCTGACGTTGCCTCTGAGCTCCGTTGCTGGCAAAGAACTGAAACTGACATACATTCCTGTGGGGAAACACAGGGCTTTGCTAGGATTTCTCTAGGCAGTGTGTTTTCCCTGGGCCTCACTGTAGCAACACTATCTCGCCAGGGCAACACTGCATGACACTTCCTCTGCCAGGAGAGAGCTGCTGCTTTGTAGTTTGTGCTGGGAAACCTTGTTTTGGCAAGTGCGAATTGACCGCATTCAGGCAGAAAGAAAAGAGAATAGCAAGAGGCCTTTTCTCCCCGGCTGCTCTGCCAAGCCCTTCCAGCTCAAACTATGTCGTTGCTCCTCTGGAAGGATCCCTGCACCGCGGCGTAGTTTTTCCGAAGAAGCCCTGCGTTTGCACGAGCAAATGAGGAATTCGTGGCAGGAAAGAGGAAGGAAAGAAAGTTTCTCTCCCTCTGCCTGCTTTGCTCAGAGGACCGGATGAAGTCAGGGAGTTCTCCCTTTCACTGAGAAACGTGCGGGCTGCTGTTGCCTGGGCGCTCTCTTCTTTGCAAAAGAGTCTGCAGTTCCACGCTTTGAACCGTGGAAAGGCGCCGGGCTCTGCTAAGATTTCCCCCGGCGCTTCGTTTGCCCTGGGCCAAAGCGAGCCTTCACAATAGCTGAACGCTAACACTGCATACTCGTTCCACTTCCAGAACCGGGCTACGGCGAGGCAGTTCTCCGGGGGAAAACGGCCCTTCGCGAAGGGCAGATCTGCCGAGCTCATTGCGGGAAAGCGAAAGCAAAGGACGCTTTTCTCCCTCTAACCGCTTTGGTCAGAGGAACGGGGGAAGTCACAGTGTTCTTTCTCTCCCTGAGATACACACAATCTGACGTTGCCTCTGAGCTCCGTTGCTGGCAAAGAACTGAAAGTGACATACATTCCTGTGGGGAAACACAGGGCTTTGCTAGGATTTCTCTAGGCAGTGTGTTTTCCCTGGGCCTCACTGTAGCAACACTATCTCGCAAGGGCAGAACTGCATGGGATTTCCTCCGCCAGGAGAGAGCTGCTGCTTTGTAGTTTGTGCTGGGAAACCTTGCTTTGGCAAGTGCGAATTGACCGCATTCAGGCAGAAAGAAAAGAGAATAGCAAGAGGCCTTTTCTCCCCGGCTGCTCTGCCAAGCCCTTCCAGCTCAAACTATGTCGTTGCTCCTCTGGAAGGATCCCTGCACCGCGGCGTAGTTTTTCCGAAGAAGCCCTGCGTTTGCAAGAGCAAATGAGGAATTCGTGGCAGGAAAGAGGAAGGAAAGAAAGTTTCTCTCCCTCTGCCTGCTTTGCTCAGAGGACCGGATGAAGTCAGGGAGTTCTCCCTTTCACTGAGAAACGTGCGGGCTGCTGTTGCCTGGGCGCTCTCTTCTTTGCAAAAGAGTCTGCAGTTCCACGCTTTGAACCGTGGAAAGGCGCCGGGCTCTGCTAAGACTTCCCCTGCGCTTCGTTTGCCCTGGGCCAAAGCGAGCCTTCACAATAGCTGAACGCTAACACTGCATACTCGTCCCACTTCCAGAACAGGGCTACCGCGAGGCAGTTCTCCGGGGGAAAACGGCCCTTCGCGAAGGGCAGATCTGCCGAGCTCATTGCGGGAAAGCGAAAGCAAAGGACGCTTTTCTCCCTCTAACCGCTTTCGTCAGAGGAACGGGGGAAGTCACAGTGTTCTTTCTCTCCCTGAGATACACACAATCTGACGTTGCCTCTGAGCTCCGTTGCTGGCAAAGAACTGAAACTGACATACATTCCTGTGGGGAAACACAGGGCTTTGCTACGATTTCTCTAGGCAGTGTGTTTTCCCTGGGCCTCACTGTAGCAACACTATCTCGCCAGGGCAACACTGCATGACACTTCCTCTGCCAGGAGAGAGCTGCTGCTTTGTAGTTTGTGCTGGGAAACCTTGTTTTGGCAAGTGCGAATTGACCGCATTCAGGCAGAAAGAAAAGAGAATAGCAAGAGGCCTTTTCTCCCCGGCTGCTCTGCCAAGCCCTTCCAGCTCAAACTATGTCGTTGCTCCTCTGGAAGGATCCCTGCACCGCGGCGTAGTTTTTCCGAAGAAGCCCTGCGTTTGCAAGAGCAAATGAGGAATTCGTGGCAGGAAAGAGGAAGGAAAGAAAGTTTCTCTCCCTCTGCCTGCTTTGCTCAGAGGACCGGATGAAGTCAGGGAGTTCTCCCTTTCACTGAGAAACGTGCGGGCTGCTGTTGCCTGGGCGCTCTCTTCTTTGCAAAAGAGTCTGCAGTTCCACGCTTTGAACCGTGGAAAGGCGCCGGGCTCTGCTAAGATTTCCCCCGGCGCTTCGTTTGCCCTGGGCCAAAGCGAGCCTTCACAATAGCTGAACGCTAACACTGCATACTCGTTCCACTTCCAGAACCGGGCTACGGCGAGGCAGTTCTCCGGGGGAAAACGGCCCTTCGCGAAGGGCAGATCTGCCGAGCTCATTGCGGGAAAGCGAAAGCAAAGGACGCTTTTCTCCCTCTAACCGCTTTGGTCAGAGGAACGGGGGAAGTCACAGTGTTCTTTCTCTCCCTGAGATACACACAATCTGACGTTGCCTCTGAGCTCCGTTGCTGGCAAAGAACTGAAAGTGACATACATTCCTGTGGGGAAACACAGGGCTTTGCTAGGATTTCTCTAGGCAGTGTGTTTTCCCTGGGCCTCACTGTAGCAACACTATCTCGCAAGGGCAGAACTGCATGGGATTTCCTCCGCCAGGAGAGAGCTGCTGCTTTGTAGTTTGTGCTGGGAAACCTTGCTTTGGCAAGTGCGAATTGACCGCATTCAGGCAGAAAGAAAAGAGAATAGCAAGAGGCCTTTTCTCCCCGGCTGCTCTGCCAAGCCCTTCCAGCTCAAACTATGTCGTTGCTCCTCTGGAAGGATCCCTGCACCGCGGCGTAGTTTTTCCGAAGAAGCCCTGCGTTTGCACGAGCAAATGAGGAATTCGTGGCAGGAAAGAGGAAGGAAAGAAAGTTTCTCTCCCTCTGCCTGCTTTGCTCAGAGGACCGGATGAAGTCAGGGAGTTCTCCCTTTCACTGAGAAACGTGCGGGCTGCTGTTGCCTGGGCGCTCTCTTCTTTGCAAAAGAGTCTGCAGTTCCACGCTTTGAACCGTGGAAAGGCGCCGGGCTCTGCTAAGACTTCCCCTGCGCTTCGTTTGCCCTGGGCCAAAGCGAGCCTTCACAATAGCTGAACGCTAACACTGCATACTCGTCCCACTTCCAGAACAGGGCTACCGCGAGGCAGTTCTCCGGGGGAAAACGGCCCTTCGCGAAGGGCAGATCTGCCGAGCTCATTGCGGGAAAGCGAAAGCAAAGGACGCTTTTCTCCCTCTAACCGCTTTCGTCAGAGGAACGGGGGAAGTCACAGTGTTCTTTCTCTCCCTGAGATACACACAATCTGACGTTGCCTCTGAGCTCCGTTGCTGGCAAAGAACTGAAACTGACATACATTCCTGTGGGGAAACACAGGGCTTTGCTACGATTTCTCTAGGCAGTGTGTTTTCCCTGGGCCTCACTGTAGCAACACTATCTCGCCAGGGCAACACTGCATGACACTTCCTCTGCCAGGAGAGAGCTGCTGCTTTGTAGTTTGTGCTGGGAAACCTTGTTTTGGCAAGTGCGAATTGACCGCATTCAGGCAGAAAGAAAAGAGAATAGCAAGAGGCCTTTTCTCCCCGGCTGCTCTGCCAAGCCCTTCCAGCTCAAACTATGTCGTTGCTCCTCTGGAAGGATCCCTGCACCGCGGCGTAGTTTTTCCGAAGAAGCCCTGCGTTTGCAAGAGCAAATGAGGAATTCGTGGCAGGAAAGAGGAAGGAAAGAAAGTTTCTCTCCCTCTGCCTGCTTTGCTCAGAGGACCGGATGAAGTCAGGGAGTTCTCCCTTTCACTGAGAAACGTGCGGGCTGCTGTTGCCTGGGCGCTCTCTTCTTTGCAAAAGAGTCTGCAGTTCCACGCTTTGAACCGTGGAAAGGCGCCGGGCTCTGCTAAGATTTCCCCCGGCGCTTCGTTTGCCCTGGGCCAAAGCGAGCCTTCACAATAGCTGAACGCTAACACTGCATACTCGTTCCACTTCCAGAACCGGGCTACGGCGAGGCAGTTCTCCGGGGGAAAACGGCCCTTCGCGAAGGGCAGATCTGCCGAGCTCATTGCGGGAAAGCGAAAGCAAAGGACGCTTTTCTCCCTCTAACCGCTTTCGTCAGAGGAACGGGGGAAGTCACAGTGTTCTTTCTCTCCCTGAGATACACACAATCTGACGTTGCCTCTGAGCTCCGTTGCTGGCAAAGAACTGAAAGTGACATACATTCCTGTGGGGAAACACAGGGCTTTGCTAGGATTTCTCTAGGCAGTGTGTTTTCCCTGGGCCTCACTGTAGCAACACTATCTCGCAAGGGCAGAACTGCATGGGATTTCCTCCGCCAGGAGAGAGCTGCTGCTTTGTAGTTTGTGCTGGGAAACCTTGCTTTGGCAAGTGCGAATTGACCGCATTCAGGCAGAAAGAAAAGAGAATAGCAAGAGGCCTTTTCTCCCCGGCTGCTCTGCCAAGCCCTTCCAGCTCAAACTATGTCGTTGCTCCTCTGGAAGGATCCCTGCACCGCGGCGTAGTTTTTCCGAAGAAGCCCTGCGTTTGCAAGAGCAAATGAGGAATTCGTGGCAGGAAAGAGGAAGGAAAGAAAGTTTCTCTCCCTCTGCCTGCTTTGCTCACAGGACCGGATGAAGTCAGGGAGTTCTCCCTTTCACTGAGAAACGTGCGGGCTGCTGTTGCCTGGGCGCTCTCTTCTTTGCAAAAGAGTCTGCAGTTCCACGCTTTGAACCGTGGAAAGGCGCCGGGCTCTGCTAAGACTTCCCCTGCGCTTCGTTTGCCCTGGGCCAAAGCGAGCCTTCACAATAGCTGAACGCTAACACTGCATACTCGTCCCACTTCCAGAACAGGGCTACCGCGAGGCAGTTCTCCGGGGGAAAACGGCCCTTCGCGAAGGGCAGATCTGCCGAGCTCATTGCGGGAAAGCGAAAGCAAAGGACGCTTTTCTCCCTCTAACCGCTTTCGTCAGAGGAACGGGGGAAGTCACAGTGTTCTTTCTCTCCCTGAGATACACACAATCTGACGTTGCCTCTGAGCTCCGTTGCTGGCAAAGAACTGAAACTGACATACATTCCTGTGGGGAAACACAGGGCTTTGCTACGATTTCTCTAGGCAGTGTGTTTTCCCTGGGCCTCACTGTAGCAACACTATCTCGCCAGGGCAACACTGCATGACACTTCCTCTGCCAGGAGAGAGCTGCTGCTTTGTAGTTTGTGCTGGGAAACCTTGTTTTGGCAAGTGCGAATTGACCGCATTCAGGCAGAAAGAAAAGAGAATAGCAAGAGGCCTTTTCTCCCCGGCTGCTCTGCCAAGCCCTTCCAGCTCAAACTATGTCGTTGCTCCTCTGGAAGGATCCCTGCACCGCGGCGTAGTTTTTCCGAAGAAGCCCTGCGTTTGCAAGAGCAAATGAGGAATTCGTGGCAGGAAAGAGGAAGGAAAGAAAGTTTCTCTCCCTCTGCCTGCTTTGCTCAGAGGACCGGATGAAGTCAGGGAGTTCTCCCTTTCACTGAGAAACGTGCGGGCTGCTGTTGCCTGGGCGCTCTCTTCTTTGCAAAAGAGTCTGCAGTTCCACGCTTTGAACCGTGGAAAGGCGCCGGGCTCTGCTAAGATTTCCCCCGGCGCTTCGTTTGCCCTGGGCCAAAGCGAGCCTTCACAATAGCTGAACGCTAACACTGCATACTCGTTCCACTTCCAGAACCGGGCTACGGCGAGGCAGTTCTCCGGGGGAAAACGGCCCTTCGCGAAGGGCAGATCTGCCGAGCTCATTGCGGGAAAGCGAAAGCAAAGGACGCTTTTCTCCCTCTAACCGCTTTCGTCAGAGGAACGGGGGAAGTCACAGTGTTCTTTCTCTCCCTGAGATACACACAATCTGACGTTGCCTCTGAGCTCCGTTGCTGGCAAAGAACTGAAAGTGACATACATTCCTGTGGGGAAACACAGGGCTTTGCTAGGATTTCTCTAGGCAGTGTGTTTTCCCTGGGCCTCACTGTAGCAACACTATCTCGCAAGGGCAGAACTGCATGGGATTTCCTCCGCCAGGAGAGAGCTGCTGCTTTGTAGTTTGTGCTGGGAAACCTTGCTTTGGCAAGTGCGAATTGACCGCATTCAGGCAGAAAGAAAAGAGAATAGCAAGAGGCCTTTTCTCCCCGGCTGCTCTGCCAAGCCCTTCCAGCTCAAACTATGTCGTTGCTCCTCTGGAAGGATCCCTGCACCGCGGCGTAGTTTTTCCGAAGAAGCCCTGCGTTTGCAAGAGCAAATGAGGAATTCGTGGCAGGAAAGAGGAAGGAAAGAAAGTTTCTCTCCCTCTGCCTGCTTTGCTCACAGGACCGGATGAAGTCAGGGAGTTCTCCCTTTCACTGAGAAACGTGCGGGCTGCTGTTGCCTGGGCGCTCTCTTCTTTGCAAAAGAGTCTGCAGTTCCACGCTTTGAACCGTGGAAAGGCGCCGGGCTCTGCTAAGACTTCCCCTGCGCTTCGTTTGCCCTGGGCCAAAGCGAGCCTTCACAATAGCTGAACGCTAACACTGCATACTCGTCCCACTTCCAGAACAGGGCTACCGCGAGGCAGTTCTCCGGGGGAAAACGGCCCTTCGCGAAGGGCAGATCTGCCGAGCTCATTGCGGGAAAGCGAAAGCAAAGGACGCTTTTCTCCCTCTAACCGCTTTCGTCAGAGGAACGGGGGAAGTCACAGTGTTCTTTCTCTCCCTGAGATACACACAATCTGACGTTGCCTCTGAGCTCCGTTGCTGGCAAAGAACTGAAACTGACATACATTCCTGTGGGGAAACACAGGGCTTTGCTACGATTTCTCTAGGCAGTGTGTTTTCCCTGGGCCTCACTGTAGCAACACTATCTCGCCAGGGCAACACTGCATGACACTTCCTCTGCCAGGAGAGAGCTGCTGCTTTGTAGTTTGTGCTGGGAAACCTTGTTTTGGCAAGTGCGAATTGACCGCATTCAGGCAGAAAGAAAAGAGAATAGCAAGAGGCCTTTTCTCCCCGGCTGCTCTGCCAAGCCCTTCCAGCTCAAACTATGTCGTTGCTCCTCTGGAAGGATCCCTGCACCGCGGCGTAGTTTTTCCGAAGAAGCCCTGCGTTTGCAAGAGCAAATGAGGAATTCGTGGCAGGAAAGAGGAAGGAAAGAAAGTTTCTCTCCCTCTGCCTGCTTTGCTCAGAGGACCGGATGAAGTCAGGGAGTTCTCCCTTTCACTGAGAAACGTGCGGGCTGCTGTTGCCTGGGCGCTCTCTTCTTTGCAAAAGAGTCTGCAGTTCCACGCTTTGAACCGTGGAAGGCGCCGGGCTCTGCTAAGATTTCCCCCGGCGCTTCGTTTGCCCTGGGCCAAAGCGAGCCTTCACAATAGCTGAACGCTAACACTGCATACTCGTTCCACTTCCAGAACCGGGCTACGGCGAGGCAGTTCTCCGGGGGAAAACGGCCCTTCGCGAAGGGCAGATCTGCCGAGCTCATTGCGGGAAAGCGAAAGCAAAGGACGCTTTTCTCCCTCTAACCGCTTTCGTCAGAGGAACGGGGGAAGTCACAGTGTTCTTTCTCTCCCTGAGATACACACAATCTGACGTTGCCTCTGAGCTCCGTTGCTGGCAAAGAACTGAAAGTGACATACATTCCTGTGGGGAAACACAGGGCTTTGCTAGGATTTCTCAAGGCAGTGTGTTTTCCCTGGGCTTCACTGTAGCAACACTATCTCGCCAGGGCAGAACTGCATGGGATTTCCTCCGCCAGGAGAGAGCTGCTGCTTTGTAGTTTGTGCTGGGAAACCTTGCTTTGGCAAGTGCGAATTGACCGCATTCAGGCAGAAAGAAAAGAGAATAGCAAGAGGCCTTTTCTCCCCGGCTGCTCTGCCAAGCCCTTCCAGCTCAAACTATGTCGTTGCTCCTCTGGAAGGATCCCTGCACCGCGGCGTAGTTTTTCCGAAGAAGCCCTGCGTTTGCAAGAGCAAATGAGGAATTCGTGGCAGGAAAGAGGAAGGAAAGAAAGTTTCTCTCCCTCTGCCTGCTTTGCTCAGAGGACCGGATGAAGTCAGGGAGTTCTCCCTTTCACTGAGAAACGTGCGGGCTGCTGTTGCCTGGGCGCTCTCTTCTTTGCAAAAGAGTCTGCAGTTCCACGCTTTGAACCGTGGAAAGGCGCCGGGCTCTGCTAAGACTTCCCCTGCGCTTCGTTTGCCCTGGGCCAAAGCGAGCCTTCACAATAGCTGAACGCTAACACTGCATACTCGTCCCACTTCCAGAACAGGGCTACCGCGAGGCAGTTCTCCGGGGGAAAACGGCCCTTCGCGAAGGGCAGATCTGCCGAGCTCATTGCGGGAAAGCGAAAGCAAAGGACGCTTTTCTCCCTCTAACCGCTTTCGTCAGAGGAACGGGGGAAGTCACAGTGTTCTTTCTCTCCCTGAGATACACACAATCTGACGTTGCCTCTGAGCTCCGTTGCTGGCAAAGAACTGAAAGTGACATACATTCCTGTGGGGAAACACAGGGCTTTGCTAGGATTTCTCTAGGCAGTGTGTTTTCCCTGGGCCTCACTGTAGCAACACTATCTCGCAAGGGCAGAACTGCATGGGATTTCCTCCGCCAGGAGAGAGCTGCTGCTTTGTAGTTTGTGCTGGGAAACCTTGCTTTGGCAAGTGCGAATTGACCGCATTCAGGCAGAAAGAAAAGAGAATAGCAAGAGGCCTTTTCTCCCCGGCTGCTCTGCCAAGCCCTTCCAGCTCAAACTATGTCGTTGCTCCTCTGGAAGGATCCCTGCACCGCGGCGTAGTTTTTCCGAAGAAGCCCTGCGTTTGCAAGAGCAAATGAGGAATTCGTGGCAGGAAAGAGGAAGGAAAGAAAGTTTCTCTCCCTCTGCCTGCTTTGCTCAGAGGACCGGATGAAGTCAGGGAGTTCTCCCTTTCACTGAGAAACGTGCGGGCTGCTGTTGCCTGGGCGCTCTCTTCTTTGCAAAAGAGTCTGCAGTTCCACGCTTTGAACCGTGGAAAGGCGCCGGGCTCTGCTAAGACTTCCCCTGCGCTTCGTTTGCCCTGGGCCAAAGCGAGCCTTCACAATAGCTGAACGCTAACACTGCATACTCGTCCCACTTCCAGAACAGGGCTACCGCGAGGCAGTTCTCCGGGGGAAAACGGCCCTTCGCGAAGGGCAGATCTGCCGAGCTCATTGCGGGAAAGCGAAAGCAAAGGACGCTTTTCTCCCTCTAACCGCTTTCGTCAGAGGAACGGGGGAAGTCACAGTGTTCTTTCTCTCCCTGAGATACACACAATCTGACGTTGCCTCTGAGCTCCGTTGCTGGCAAAGAACTGAAACTGACATACATTCCTGTGGGGAAACACAGGGCTTTGCTACGATTTCTCTAGGCAGTGTGTTTTCCCTGGGCCTCACTGTAGCAACACTATCTCGCCAGGGCAACACTGCATGACACTTCCTCTGCCAGGAGAGAGCTGCTGCTTTGTAGTTTGTGCTGGGAAACCTTGTTTTGGCAAGTGCGAATTGACCGCATTCAGGCAGAAAGAAAAGAGAATAGCAAGAGGCCTTTTCTCCCCGGCTGCTCTGCCAAGCCCTTCCAGCTCAAACTATGTCGTTGCTCCTCTGGAAGGATCCCTGCACCGCGGCGTAGTTTTTCCGAAGAAGCCCTGCGTTTGCAAGAGCAAATGAGGAATTCGTGGCAGGAAAGAGGAAGGAAAGAAAGTTTCTCTCCCTCTGCCTGCTTTGCTCAGAGGACCGGATGAAGTCAGGGAGTTCTCCCTTTCACTGAGAAACGTGCGGGCTGCTGTTGCCTGGGCGCTCTCTTCTTTGCAAAAGAGTCTGCAGTTCCACGCTTTGAACCGTGGAAAGGCGCCGGGCTCTGCTAAGATTTCCCCCGGCGCTTCGTTTGCCCTGGGCCAAAGCGAGCCTTCACAATAGCTGAACGCTAACACTGCATACTCGTTCCACTTCCAGAACCGGGCTACGGCGAGGCAGTTCTCCGGGGGAAAACGGCCCTTCGCGAAGGGCAGATCTGCCGAGCTCATTGCGGGAAAGCGAAAGCAAAGGACGCTTTTCTCCCTCTAACCGCTTTCGTCAGAGGAACGGGGGAAGTCACAGTGTTCTTTCTCTCCCTGAGATACACACAATCTGACGTTGCCTCTGAGCTCCGTTGCTGGCAAAGAACTGAAAGTGACATACATTCCTGTGGGGAAACACAGGGCTTTGCTAGGATTTCTCTAGGCAGTGTGTTTTCCCTGGGCCTCACTGTAGCAACACTATCTCGCAAGGGCAGAACTGCATGGGATTTCCTCCGCCAGGAGAGAGCTGCTGCTTTGTAGTTTGTGCTGGGAAACCTTGCTTTGGCAAGTGCGAATTGACCGCATTCAGGCAGAAAGAAAAGAGAATAGCAAGAGGCCTTTTCTCCCCGGCTGCTCTGCCAAGCCCTTCCAGCTCAAACTATGTCGTTGCTCCTCTGGAAGGATCCCTGCACCGCGGCGTAGTTTTTCCGAAGAAGCCCTGCGTTTGCAAGAGCAAATGAGGAATTCGTGGCAGGAAAGAGGAAGGAAAGAAAGTTTCTCTCCCTCTGCCTGCTTTGCTCAGAGGACCGGATGAAGTCAGGGAGTTCTCCCTTTCACTGAGAAACGTGCGGGCTGCTGTTGCCTGGGCGCTCTCTTCTTTGCAAAAGAGTCTGCAGTTCCACGCTTTGAACCGTGGAAAGGCGCCGGGCTCTGCTAAGACTTCCCCTGCGCTTCGTTTGCCCTGGGCCAAAGCGAGCCTTCACAATAGCTGAACGCTAACACTGCATACTCGTCCCACTTCCAGAACAGGGCTACCGCGAGGCAGTTCTCCGGGGGAAAACGGCCCTTCGCGAAGGGCAGATCTGCCGAGCTCATTGCGGGAAAGCGAAAGCAAAGGACGCTTTTCTCCCTCTAACCGCTTTCGTCAGAGGAACGGGGGAAGTCACAGTGTTCTTTCTCTCCCTGAGATACACACAATCTGACGTTGCCTCTGAGCTCCGTTGCTGGCAAAGAACTGAAACTGACATACATTCCTGTGGGGAAACACAGGGCTTTGCTACGATTTCTCTAGGCAGTGTGTTTTCCCTGGGCCTCACTGTAGCAACACTATCTCGCCAGGGCAACACTGCATGACACTTCCTCTGCCAGGAGAGAGCTGCTGCTTTGTAGTTTGTGCTGGGAAACCTTGTTTTGGCAAGTGCGAATTGACCGCATTCAGGCAGAAAGAAAAGAGAATAGCAAGAGGCCTTTTCTCCCCGGCTGCTCTGCCAAGCCCTTCCAGCTCAAACTATGTCGTTGCTCCTCTGGAAGGATCCCTGCACCGCGGCGTAGTTTTTCCGAAGAAGCCCTGCGTTTGCAAGAGCAAATGAGGAATTCGTGGCAGGAAAGAGGAAGGAAAGAAAGTTTCTCTCCCTCTGCCTGCTTTGCTCAGAGGACCGGATGAAGTCAGGGAGTTCTCCCTTTCACTGAGAAACGTGCGGGCTGCTGTTGCCTGGGCGCTCTCTTCTTTGCAAAAGAGTCTGCAGTTCCACGCTTTGAACCGTGGAAAGGCGCCGGGCTCTGCTAAGATTTCCCCCGGCGCTTCGTTTGCCCTGGGCCAAAGCGAGCCTTCACAATAGCTGAACGCTAACACTGCATACTCGTTCCACTTCCAGAACCGGGCTACGGCGAGGCAGTTCTCCGGGGGAAAACGGCCCTTCGCGAAGGGCAGATCTGCCGAGCTCATTGCGGGAAAGCGAAAGCAAAGGACGCTTTTCTCCCTCTAACCGCTTTGGTCAGAGGAACGGGGGAAGTCACAGTGTTCTTTCTCTCCCTGAGATACACACAATCTGACGTTGCCTCTGAGCTCCGTTGCTGGCAAAGAACTGAAAGTGACATACATTCCTGTGGGGAAACACACGGCTTTGCTAGGATTTCTCTAGGCAGTGTGTTTTCCCTGGGCCTCACTGTAGCAACACTATCTCGCAAGGGCAGAACTGCATGGGATTTCCTCCGCCAGGAGAGAGCTGCTGCTTTGTAGTTTGTGCTGGGAAACCTTGCTTTGGCAAGTGCGAATTGACCGCATTCAGGCAGAAAGAAAAGAGAATAGCAAGAGGCCTTTTCTCCCCGGCTGCTCTGCCAAGCCCTTCCAGCTCAAACTATGTCGTTGCTCCTCTGGAAGGATCCCTGCACCGCGGCGTAGTTTTCCGAAGAAGCCCTGCGTTTGCACGAGCAAATGAGGAATTCGTGGCAGGAAAGAGGAAGGAAAGAAAGTTTCTCTCCCTCTGCCTGCTTTGCTCAGAGGACCGGATGAAGTCAGGGAGTTCTCCCTTTCACTGAGAAACGTGCGGGCTGCTGTTGCCTGGGCGCTCTCTTCTTTGCAAAAGAGTCTGCAGTTCCACGCTTTGAACCGTGGAAAGGCGCCGGGCTCTGCTAAGACTTCCCCTGCGCTTCGTTTGCCCTGGGCCAAAGCGAGCCTTCACAATAGCTGAACGCTAACACTGCATACTCGTCCCACTTCCAGAACAGGGCTACCGCGAGGCAGTTCTCCGGGGGAAAACGGCCCTTCGCGAAGGGCAGATCTGCCGAGCTCATTGCGGGAAAGCGAAAGCAAAGGACGCTTTTCTCCCTCTAACCGCTTTCGTCAGAGGAACGGGGGAAGTCACAGTGTTCTTTCTCTCCCTGAGATACACACAATCTGACGTTGCCTCTGAGCTCCGTTGCTGGCAAAGAACTGAAACTGACATACATTCCTGTGGGGAAACACAGGGCTTTGCTACGATTTCTCTAGGCAGTGTGTTTTCCCTGGGCCTCACTGTAGCAACACTATCTCGCCAGGGCAACACTGCATGACACTTCCTCTGCCAGGAGAGAGCTGCTGCTTTGTAGTTTGTGCTGGGAAACCTTGTTTTGGCAAGTGCGAATTGACCGCATTCAGGCAGAAAGAAAAGAGAATAGCAAGAGGCCTTTTCTCCCCGGCTGCTCTGCCAAGCCCTTCCAGCTCAAACTATGTCGTTGCTCCTCTGGAAGGATCCCTGCACCGCGGCGTAGTTTTTCCGAAGAAGCCCTGCGTTTGCAAGAGCAAATGAGGAATTCGTGGCAGGAAAGAGGAAGGAAAGAAAGTTTCTCTCCCTCTGCCTGCTTTGCTCAGAGGACCGGATGAAGTCAGGGAGTTCTCCCTTTCACTGAGAAACGTGCGGGCTGCTGTTGCCTGGGCGCTCTCTTCTTTGCAAAAGAGTCTGCAGTTCCACGCTTTGAACCGTGGAAAGGCGCCGGGCTCTGCTAAGATTTCCCCCGGCGCTTCGTTTGCCCTGGGCCAAAGCGAGCCTTCACAATAGCTGAACGCTAACACTGCATACTCGTTCCACTTCCAGAACCGGGCTACGGCGAGGCAGTTCTCCGGGGGAAAACGGCCCTTCGCGAAGGGCAGATCTGCCGAGCTCATTGCGGGAAAGCGAAAGCAAAGGACGCTTTTCTCCCTCTAACCGCTTTCGTCAGAGGAACGGGGGAAGTCACAGTGTTCTTTCTCTCCCTGAGATACACACAATCTGACGTTGCCTCTGAGCTCCGTTGCTGGCAAAGAACTGAAAGTGACATACATTCCTGTGGGGAAACACAGGGCTTTGCTAGGATTTCTCTAGGCAGTGTGTTTTCCCTGGGCCTCACTGTAGCAACACTATCTCGCAAGGGCAGAACTGCATGGGATTTCCTCCGCCAGGAGAGAGCTGCTGCTTTGTAGTTTGTGCTGGGAAACCTTGCTTTGGCAAGTGCGAATTGACCGCATTCAGGCAGAAAGAAAAGAGAATAGCAAGAGGCCTTTTCTCCCCGGCTGCTCTGCCAAGCCCTTCCAGCTCAAACTATGTCGTTGCTCCTCTGGAAGGATCCCTGCACCGCGGCGTAGTTTTTCCGAAGAAGCCCTGCGTTTGCAAGAGCAAATGAGGAATTCGTGGCAGGAAAGAGGAAGGAAAGAAAGTTTCTCTCCCTCTGCCTGCTTTGCTCAGAGGACCGGATGAAGTCAGGGAGTTCTCCCTTTCACTGAGAAACGTGCGGGCTGCTGTTGCCTGGGCGCTCTCTTCTTTGCAAAAGAGTCTGCAGTTCCACGCTTTGAACCGTGGAAAGGCGCCGGGCTCTGCTAAGACTTCCCCTGCGCTTCGTTTGCCCTGGGCCAAAGCGAGCCTTCACAATAGCTGAACGCTAACACTGCATACTCGTCCCACTTCCAGAACAGGGCTACCGCGAGGCAGTTCTCCGGGGGAAAACGGCCCTTCGCGAAGGGCAGATCTGCCGAGCTCATTGCGGGAAAGCGAAAGCAAAGGACGCTTTTCTCCCTCTAACCGCTTTCGTCAGAGGAACGGGGGAAGTCACAGTGTTCTTTCTCTCCCTGAGATACACACAATCTGACGTTGCCTCTGAGCTCCGTTGCTGGCAAAGAACTGAAACTGACATACATTCCTGTGGGGAAACACAGGGCTTTGCTACGATTTCTCTAGGCAGTGTGTTTTCCCTGGGCCTCACTGTAGCAACACTATCTCGCCAGGGCAACACTGCATGACACTTCCTCTGCCAGGAGAGAGCTGCTGCTTTGTAGTTTGTGCTGGGAAACCTTGTTTTGGCAAGTGCGAATTGACCGCATTCAGGCAGAAAGAAAAGAGAATAGCAAGAGGCCTTTTCTCCCCGGCTGCTCTGCCAAGCCCTTCCAGCTCAAACTATGTCGTTGCTCCTCTGGAAGGATCCCTGCACCGCGGCGTAGTTTTTCCGAAGAAGCCCTGCGTTTGCAAGAGCAAATGAGGAATTCGTGGCAGGAAAGAGGAAGGAAAGAAAGTTTCTCTCCCTCTGCCTGCTTTGCTCAGAGGACCGGATGAAGTCAGGGAGTTCTCCCTTTCACTGAGAAACGTGCGGGCTGCTGTTGCCTGGGCGCTCTCTTCTTTGCAAAAGAGTCTGCAGTTACACGCTTTGAACCGTGGAAGGCGCCGGGCTCTGCTAAGATTTCCCCCGGCGCTTCGTTTGCCCTGGGCCAAAGCGAGCCTTCACAATAGCTGAACGCTAACACTGCATACTCGTTCCACTTCCAGAACCGGGCTACGGCGAGGCAGTTCTCCGGGGGAAAACGGCCCTTCGCGAAGGGCAGATCTGCCGAGCTCATTGCGGGAAAGCGAAAGCAAAGGACGCTTTTCTCCCTCTAACCGCTTTCGTCAGAGGAACGGGGGAAGTCACAGTGTTCTTTCTCTCCCTGAGATACACACAATCTGACGTTGCCTCTGAGCTCCGTTGCTGGCAAAGAACTGAAACTGACATACATTCCTGTGGGGAAACACAGGGCTTTGCTAGGATTTCTCTAGGCAGTGTGTTTTCCCTGGGCTTCACTGTAGCAACACTATCTCGCAAGGGCAGAACTGCATGGGATTTCCTCCGCCAGGAGAGAGCTGCTGCTTTGTAGTTTGTGCTGGGAAACCTTGCTTTGGCAAGTGCGAATTGACCGCATTCAGGCAGAAAGAAAAGAGAATAGCAAGAGGCCTTTTCTCCCCGGCTGCTCTGCCAAGCCCTTCCAGCTCAAACTATGTCGTTGCTCCTCTGGAAGGATCCCTGCACCGCGGCGTAGTTTTTCCGAAGAAGCCCTGCGTTTGCAAGAGCAAATGAGGAATTCGTGGCAGGAAAGAGGAAGGAAAGAAAGTTTCTCTCCCTCTGCCTGCTTTGCTCAGAGGACCGGATGAAGTCAGGGAGTTCTCCCTTTCACTGAGAAACGTGCGGGCTGCTGTTGCCTGGGCGCTCTCTTCTTTGCAAAAGAGTCTGCAGTTCCACGCTTTGAACCGTGGAAAGGCGCCGGGCTCTGCTAAGACTTCCCCTGCGCTTCGTTTGCCCTGGGCCAAAGCGAGCCTTCACAATAGCTGAACGCTAACACTGCATACTCGTCCCACTTCCAGAACAGGGCTACCGCGAGGCAGTTCTCCGGGGGAAAACGGCCCTTCGCGAAGGGCAGATCTGCCGAGCTCATTGCGGGAAAGCGAAAGCAAAGGACGCTTTTCTCCCTCTAACCGCTTTCGTCAGAGGAACGGGGGAAGTCACAGTGTTCTTTCTCTCCCTGAGATACACACAATCTGACGTTGCCTCTGAGCTCCGTTGCTGGCAAAGAACTGAAAGTGACATACATTCCTGTGGGGAAACACAGGGCTTTGCTAGGATTTCTCTAGGCAGTGTGTTTTCCCTGGGCCTCACTGTAGCAACACTATCTCGCAAGGGCAGAACTGCATGGGATTTCCTCCGCCAGGAGAGAGCTGCTGCTTTGTAGTTTGTGCTGGGAAACCTTGCTTTGGCAAGTGCGAATTGACCGCATTCAGGCAGAAAGAAAAGAGAATAGCAAGAGGCCTTTTCTCCCCGGCTGCTCTGCCAAGCCCTTCCAGCTCAAACTATGTCGTTGCTCCTCTGGAAGGATCCCTGCACCGCGGCGTAGTTTTTCCGAAGAAGCCCTGCGTTTGCAAGAGCAAATGAGGAATTCGTGGCAGGAAAGAGGAAGGAAAGAAAGTTTCTCTCCCTCTGCCTGCTTTGCTCAGAGGACCGGATGAAGTCAGGGAGTTCTCCCTTTCACTGAGAAACGTGCGGGCTGCTGTTGCCTGGGCGCTCTCTTCTTTGCAAAAGAGTCTGCAGTTCCACGCTTTGAACCGTGGAAAGGCGCCGGGCTCTGCTAAGACTTCCCCTGCGCTTCGTTTGCCCTGGGCCAAAGCGAGCCTTCACAATAGCTGAACGCTAACACTGCATACTCGTCCCACTTCCAGAACAGGGCTACCGCGAGGCAGTTCTCCGGGGGAAAACGGCCCTTCGCGAAGGGCAGATCTGCCGAGCTCATTGCGGGAAAGCGAAAGCAAAGGACGCTTTTCTCCCTCTAACCGCTTTCGTCAGAGGAACGGGGGAAGTCACAGTGTTCTTTCTCTCCCTGAGATACACACAATCTGACGTTGCCTCTGAGCTCCGTTGCTGGCAAAGAACTGAAACTGACATACATTCCTGTGGGGAAACACAGGGCTTTGCTACGATTTCTCTAGGCAGTGTGTTTTCCCTGGGCCTCACTGTAGCAACACTATCTCGCCAGGGCAACACTGCATGACACTTCCTCTGCCAGGAGAGAGCTGCTGCTTTGTAGTTTGTGCTGGGAAACCTTGTTTTGGCAAGTGCGAATTGACCGCATTCAGGCAGAAAGAAAAGAGAATAGCAAGAGGCCTTTTCTCCCCGGCTGCTCTGCCAAGCCCTTCCAGCTCAAACTATGTCGTTGCTCCTCTGGAAGGATCCCTGCACCGCGGCGTAGTTTTTCCGAAGAAGCCCTGCGTTTGCAAGAGCAAATGAGGAATTCGTGGCAGGAAAGAGGAAGGAAAGAAAGTTTCTCTCCCTCTGCCTGCTTTGCTCAGAGGACCGGATGAAGTCAGGGAGTTCTCCCTTTCACTGAGAAACGTGCGGGCTGCTGTTGCCTGGGCGCTCTCTTCTTTGCAAAAGAGTCTGCAGTTCCACGCTTTGAACCGTGGAAAGGCGCCGGGCTCTGCTAAGATTTCCCCCGGCGCTTCGTTTGCCCTGGGCCAAAGCGAGCCTTCACAATAGCTGAACGCTAACACTGCATACTCGTTCCACTTCCAGAACCGGGCTACGGCGAGGCAGTTCTCCGGGGGAAAACGGCCCTTCGCGAAGGGCAGATCTGCCGAGCTCATTGCGGGAAAGCGAAAGCAAAGGACGCTTTTCTCCCTCTAACCCCTTTGGTCAGAGGAACGGGGGAAGTCACAGTGTTCTTTCTCTCCCTGAGATACACACAATCTGACGTTGCCTCTGAGCTCCGTTGCTGGCAAAGAACTGAAAGTGACATACATTCCTGTGGGGAAACACAGGGCTTTGCTAGGATTTCTCTAGGCAGTGTGTTTTCCCTGGGCCTCACTGTAGCAACACTATCTCGCAAGGGCAGAACTGCATGGGATTTCCTCCGCCAGGAGAGAGCTGCTGCTTTGTAGTTTGTGCTGGGAAACCTTGTTTTGGCAAGTGCGAATTGACCGCATTCAGGCAGAAAGAAAAGAGAATAGCAAGAGGCCTTTTCTCCCCGGCTGCTCTGCCAAGCCCTTCCAGCTCAAACTATGTCGTTGCTCCTCTGGAAGGATCCCTGCACCGCGGCGTAGTTTTTCCGAAGAAGCCCTGCGTTTGCAAGAGCAAATGAGGAATTCGTGGCAGGAAAGAGGAAGGAAAGAAAGTTTCTCTCCCTCTGCCTGCTTTGCTCAGAGGACCGGATGAAGTCAGGGAGTTCTCCCTTTCACTGAGAAACGTGCGGGCTGCTGTTGCCTGGGCGCTCTCTTCTTTGCAAAAGAGTCTGCAGTTCCACGCTTTGAACCGTGGAAGGCGCCGGGCTCTGCTAAGATTTCCCCCGGCGCTTCGTTTGCCCTGGGCCAAAGCGAGCCTTCACAATAGCTGAACGCTAACACTGCATACTCGTTCCACTTCCAGAACCGGGCTACGGCGAGGCAGTTCTCCGGGGGAAAACGGCCCTTCGCGAAGGGCAGATCTGCCGAGCTCATTGCGGGAAAGCGAAAGCAAAGGACGCTTTTCTCCCTCTAACCGCTTTCGTCAGAGGAACGGGGGAAGTCACAGTGTTCTTTCTCTCCCTGAGATACACACAATCTGACGTTGCCTCTGAGCTCCGTTGCTGGCAAAGAACTGAAACTGACATACATTCCTGTGGGGAAACACAGGGCTTTGCTAGGATTTCTCTAGGCAGTGTGTTTTCCCTGGGCTTCACTGTAGCAACACTATCTCGCAAGGGCAGAACTGCATGGGATTTCCTCCGCCAGGAGAGAGCTGCTGCTTTGTAGTTTGTGCTGGGAAACCTTGCTTTGGCAAGTGCGAATTGACCGCATTCAGGCAGAAAGAAAAGAGAATAGCAAGAGGCCTTTTCTCCCCGGCTGCTCTGCCAAGCCCTTCCAGCTCAAACTATGTCGTTGCTCCTCTGGAAGGATCCCTGCACCGCGGCGTAGTTTTTCCGAAGAAGCCCTGCGTTTGCAAGAGCAAATGAGGAATTCGTGGCAGGAAAGAGGAAGGAAAGAAAGTTTCTCTCCCTCTGCCTGCTTTGCTCAGAGGACCGGATGAAGTCAGGGAGTTCTCCCTTTCACTGAGAAACGTGCGGGCTGCTGTTGCCTGGGCGCTCTCTTCTTTGCAAAAGAGTCTGCAGTTCCACGCTTTGAACCGTGGAAGGCGCCGGGCTCTGCTAAGATTTCCCCCGGCGCTTCGTTTGCCCTGGGCCAAAGCGAGCCTTCACAATAGCTGAACGCTAACACTGCATACTCGTTCCACTTCCAGAACCGGGCTACGGCGAGGCAGTTCTCCGGGGGAAAACGGCCCTTCGCGAAGGGCAGATCTGCCGAGCTCATTGCGGGAAAGCGAAAGCAAAGGACGCTTTTCTCCCTCTAACCGCTTTCGTCAGAGGAACGGGGGAAGTCACAGTGTTCTTTCTCTCCCTGAGATACACACAATCTGACGTTGCCTCTGAGCTCCGTTGCTGGCAAAGAACTGAAACTGACATACATTCCTGTGGGGAAACACAGGGCTTTGCTAGGATTTCTCTAGGCAGTGTGTTTTCCCTGGGCTTCACTGTAGCAACACTATCTCGCAAGGGCAGAACTGCATGGGATTTCCTCCGCCAGGAGAGAGCTGCTGCTTTGTAGTTTGTGCTGGGAAACCTTGCTTTGGCAAGTGCGAATTGACCGCATTCAGGCAGAAAGAAAAGAGAATAGCAAGAGGCCTTTTCTCCCCGGCTGCTCTGCCAAGCCCTTCCAGCTCAAACTATGTCGTTGCTCCTCTGGAAGGATCCCTGCACCGCGGCGTAGTTTTTCCGAAGAAGCCCTGCGTTTGCAAGAGCAAATGAGGAATTCGTGGCAGGAAAGAGGAAGGAAAGAAAGTTTCTCTCCCTCTGCCTGCTTTGCTCAGAGGACCGGATGAAGTCAGGGAGTTCTCCCTTTCACTGAGAAACGTGCGGGCTGCTGTTGCCTGGGCGCTCTCTTCTTTGCAAAAGAGTCTGCAGTTCCACGCTTTGAACCGTGGAAAGGCGCCGGGCTCTGCTAAGACTTCCCCTGCGCTTCGTTTGCCCTGGGCCAAAGCGAGCCTTCACAATAGCTGAACGCTAACACTGCATACTCGTCCCACTTCCAGAACAGGGCTACCGCGAGGCAGTTCTCCGGGGGAAAACGGCCCTTCGCGAAGGGCAGATCTGCCGAGCTCATTGCGGGAAAGCGAAAGCAAAGGACGCTTTTCTCCCTCTAACCGCTTTCGTCAGAGGAACGGGGGAAGTCACAGTGTTCTTTCTCTCCCTGAGATACACACAATCTGACGTTGCCTCTGAGCTCCGTTGCTGGCAAAGAACTGAAAGTGACATACATTCCTGTGGGGAAACACAGGGCTTTGCTAGGATTTCTCTAGGCAGTGTGTTTTCCCTGGGCCTCACTGTAGCAACACTATCTCGCAAGGGCAGAACTGCATGGGATTTCCTCCGCCAGGAGAGAGCTGCTGCTTTGTAGTTTGTGCTGGGAAACCTTGCTTTGGCAAGTGCGAATTGACCGCATTCAGGCAGAAAGAAAAGAGAATAGCAAGAGGCCTTTTCTCCCCGGCTGCTCTGCCAAGCCCTTCCAGCTCAAACTATGTCGTTGCTCCTCTGGAAGGATCCCTGCACCGCGGCGTAGTTTTTCCGAAGAAGCCCTGCGTTTGCAAGAGCAAATGAGGAATTCGTGGCAGGAAAGAGGAAGGAAAGAAAGTTTCTCTCCCTCTGCCTGCTTTGCTCAGAGGACCGGATGAAGTCAGGGAGTTCTCCCTTTCACTGAGAAACGTGCGGGCTGCTGTTGCCTGGGCGCTCTCTTCTTTGCAAAAGAGTCTGCAGTTCCACGCTTTGAACCGTGGAAAGGCGCCGGGCTCTGCTAAGACTTCCCCTGCGCTTCGTTTGCCCTGGGCCAAAGCGAGCCTTCACAATAGCTGAACGCTAACACTGCATACTCGTCCCACTTCCAGAACAGGGCTACCGCGAGGCAGTTCTCCGGGGGAAAACGGCCCTTCGCGAAGGGCAGATCTGCCGAGCTCATTGCGGGAAAGCGAAAGCAAAGGACGCTTTTCTCCCTCTAACCGCTTTCGTCAGAGGAACGGGGGAAGTCACAGTGTTCTTTCTCTCCCTGAGATACACACAATCTGACGTTGCCTCTGAGCTCCGTTGCTGGCAAAGAACTGAAACTGACATACATTCCTGTGGGGAAACACAGGGCTTTGCTACGATTTCTCTAGGCAGTGTGTTTTCCCTGGGCCTCACTGTAGCAACACTATCTCGCCAGGGCAACACTGCATGACACTTCCTCTGCCAGGAGAGAGCTGCTGCTTTGTAGTTTGTGCTGGGAAACCTTGTTTTGGCAAGTGCGAATTGACCGCATTCAGGCAGAAAGAAAAGAGAATAGCAAGAGGCCTTTTCTCCCCGGCTGCTCTGCCAAGCCCTTCCAGCTCAAACTATGTCGTTGCTCCTCTGGAAGGATCCCTGCACCGCGGCGTAGTTTTTCCGAAGAAGCCCTGCGTTTGCAAGAGCAAATGAGGAATTCGTGGCAGGAAAGAGGAAGGAAAGAAAGTTTCTCTCCCTCTGCCTGCTTTGCTCAGAGGACCGGATGAAGTCAGGGAGTTCTCCCTTTCACTGAGAAACGTGCGGGCTGCTGTTGCCTGGGCGCTCTCTTCTTTGCAAAAGAGTCTGCAGTTCCACGCTTTGAACCGTGGAAAGGCGCCGGGCTCTGCTAAGATTTCCCCCGGCGCTTCGTTTGCCCTGGGCCAAAGCGAGCCTTCACAATAGCTGAACGCTAACACTGCATACTCGTTCCACTTCCAGAACCGGGCTACGGCGAGGCAGTTCTCCGGGGGAAAACGGCCCTTCGCGAAGGGCAGATCTGCCGAGCTCATTGCGGGAAAGCGAAAGCAAAGGACGCTTTTCTCCCTCTAACCGCTTTGGTCAGAGGAACGGGGGAAGTCACAGTGTTCTTTCTCTCCCTGAGATACACACAATCTGACGTTGCCTCTGAGCTCCGTTGCTGGCAAAGAACTGAAAGTGACATACATTCCTGTGGGGAAACACAGGGCTTTGCTAGGATTTCTCTAGGCAGTGTGTTTTCCCTGGGCCTCACTGTAGCAACACTATCTCGCAAGGGCAGAACTGCATGGGATTTCCTCCGCCAGGAGAGAGCTGCTGCTTTGTAGTTTGTGCTGGGAAACCTTGCTTTGGCAAGTGCGAATTGACCGCATTCAGGCAGAAAGAAAAGAGAATAGCAAGAGGCCTTTTCTCCCCGGCTGCTCTGCCAAGCCCTTCCAGCTCAAACTATGTCGTTGCTCCTCTGGAAGGATCCCTGCACCGCGGCGTAGTTTTTCCGAAGAAGCCCTGCGTTTGCAAGAGCAAATGAGGAATTCGTGGCAGGAAAGAGGAAGGAAAGAAAGTTTCTCTCCCTCTGCCTGCTTTGCTCACAGGACCGGATGAAGTCAGGGAGTTCTCCCTTTCACTGAGAAACGTGCGGGCTGCTGTTGCCTGGGCGCTCTCTTCTTTGCAAAAGAGTCTGCAGTTCCACGCTTTGAACCGTGGAAAGGCGCCGGGCTCTGCTAAGACTTCCCCTGCGCTTCGTTTGCCCTGGGCCAAAGCGAGCCTTCACAATAGCTGAACGCTAACACTGCATACTCGTCCCACTTCCAGAACAGGGCTACCGCGAGGCAGTTCTCCGGGGGAAAACGGCCCTTCGCGAAGGGCAGATCTGCCGAGCTCATTGCGGGAAAGCGAAAGCAAAGGACGCTTTTCTCCCTCTAACCGCTTTCGTCAGAGGAACGGGGGAAGTCACAGTGTTCTTTCTCTCCCTGAGATACACACAATCTGACGTTGCCTCTGAGCTCCGTTGCTGGCAAAGAACTGAAACTGACATACATTCCTGTGGGGAAACACAGGGCTTTGCTAGGATTTCTCTAGGCAGTGTGTTTTCCCTGGGCCTCACTGTAGCAACACTATCTCGCAAGGGCAGAACTGCATGGGATTTCCTCCGCCAGGAGAGAGCTGCTGCTTTGTAGTTTGTGCTGGGAAACCTTGCTTTGGCAAGTGCGAATTGACCGCATTCAGGCAGAAAGAAAAGAGAATAGCAAGAGGCCTTTTCTCCCCGGCTGCTCTGCCAAGCCCTTCCAGCTCAAACTATGTCGTTGCTCCTCTGGAAGGATCCCTGCACCGCGGCGTAGTTTTTCCGAAGAAGCCCTGCGTTTGCAAGAGCAAATGAGGAATTCGTGGCAGGAAAGAGGAAGGAAAGAAAGTTTCTCTCCCTCTGCCTGCTTTGCTCAGAGGACCGGATGAAGTCAGGGAGTTCTCCCTTTCACTGAGAAACGTGCGGGCTGCTGTTGCCTGGGCGCTCTCTTCTTTGCAAAAGAGTCTGCAGTTCCACGCTTTGAACCGTGGAAAGGCGCCGGGCTCTGCTAAGACTTCCCCTGCGCTTCGTTTGCCCTGGGCCAAAGCGAGCCTTCACAATAGCTGAACGCTAACACTGCATACTCGTCCCACTTCCAGAACAGGGCTACCGCGAGGCAGTTCTCCGGGGGAAAACGGCCCTTCGCGAAGGGCAGATCTGCCGAGCTCATTGCGGGAAAGCGAAAGCAAAGGACGCTTTTCTCCCTCTAACCGCTTTCGTCAGAGGAACGGGGGAAGTCACAGTGTTCTTTCTCTCCCTGAGATACACACAATCTGACGTTGCCTCTGAGCTCCGTTGCTGGCAAAGAACTGAAACTGACATACATTCCTGTGGGGAAACACAGGGCTTTGCTAGGATTTCTCTAGGCAGTGTGTTTTCCCTGGGCCTCACTGTAGCAACACTATCTCGCCAGGGCAACACTGCATGACACTTCCTCTGCCAGGAGAGAGCTGCTGCTTTGTAGTTTGTGCTGGGAAACCTTGCTTTGGCAAGTGCGAATTGACCGCATTCAGGCAGAAAGAAAAGAGAATAGCAAGAGGCCTTTTCTCCCCGGCTGCTCTGCCAAGCCCTTCCAGCTCAAACTATGTCGTTGCTCCTCTGGAAGGATCCCTGCACCGCGGCGTAGTTTTTCCGAAGAAGCCCTGCGTTTGCAAGAGCAAATGAGGAATTCGTGGCAGGAAAGAGGAAGGAAAGAAAGTTTCTCTCCCTCTGCCTGCTTTGCTCACAGGACCAGATGAAGTCAGGGAGTTCTCCCTTTCACTGAGAAACGTGCGGGCTGCTGTTGCCTGGGCGCTCTCTTCTTTGCAAAAGAGTCTGCAGTTCCACGCTTTGAACCGTGGAAAGGCGCCGGGCTCTGCTAAGACTTCCCCTGCGCTTCGTTTGCCCTGGGCCAAAGCGAGCCTTCACAATAGCTGAACGCTAACACTGCATACTCGTCCCACTTCCAGAACAGGGCTACCGCGAGGCAGTTCTCCGGGGGAAAACGGCCCTTCGCGAAGGGCAGATCTGCCGAGCTCATTGCGGGAAAGCGAAAGCAAAGGACGCTTTTCTCCCTCTAACCGCTTTCGTCAGAGGAACGGGGGAAGTCACAGTGTTCTTTCTCTCCCTGAGATACACACAATCTGACGTTGCCTCTGAGCTCCGTTGCTGGCAAAGAACTGAAACTGACATACATTCCTGTGGGGAAACACAGGGCTTTGCTACGATTTCTCTAGGCAGTGTGTTTTCCCTGGGCCTCACTGTAGCAACACTATCTCGCCAGGGCAACACTGCATGACACTTCCTCTGCCAGGAGAGAGCTGCTGCTTTGTAGTTTGTGCTGGGAAACCTTGTTTTGGCAAGTGCGAATTGACCGCATTCAGGCAGAAAGAAAAGAGAATAGCAAGAGGCCTTTTCTCCCCGGCTGCTCTGCCAAGCCCTTCCAGCTCAAACTATGTCGTTGCTCCTCTGGAAGGATCCCTGCACCGCGGCGTAGTTTTTCCGAAGAAGCCCTGCGTTTGCAAGAGCAAATGAGGAATTCGTGGCAGGAAAGAGGAAGGAAAGAAAGTTTCTCTCCCTCTGCCTGCTTTGCTCAGAGGACCGGATGAAGTCAGGGAGTTCTCCCTTTCACTGAGAAACGTGCGGGCTGCTGTTGCCTGGGCGCTCTCTTCTTTGCAAAAGAGTCTGCAGTTCCACGCTTTGAACCATGGAAAGGCGCCGGGCTCTGCTAAGATTTCCCCCGGCGCTTCGTTTGCCCTGGGCCAAAGCGAGCCTTCACAATAGCTGAACGCTAACACTGCATACTCGTTCCACTTCCAGAACCGGGCTACGGCGAGGCAGTTCTCCGGGGGAAAACGGCCCTTCGCGAAGGGCAGATCTGCCGAGCTCATTGCGGGAAAGCGAAAGCAAAGGACGCTTTTCTCCCTCTAACCGCTTTGGTCAGAGGAACGGGGGAAGTCACAGTGTTCTTTCTCTCCCTGAGATACACACAATCTGACGTTGCCTCTGAGCTCCGTTGCTGGCAAAGAACTGAAAGTGACATACATTCCTGTGGGGAAACACAGGGCTTTGCTAGGATTTCTCTAGGCAGTGTGTTTTCCCTGGGCCTCACTGTAGCAACACTATCTCGCAAGGGCAGAACTGCATGGGATTTCCTCCGCCAGGAGAGAGCTGCTGCTTTGTAGTTTGTGCTGGGAAACCTTGCTTTGGCAAGTGCGAATTGACCGCATTCAGGCAGAAAGAAAAGAGAATAGCAAGAGGCCTTTTCTCCCCGGCTGCTCTGCCAAGCCCTTCCAGCTCAAACTATGTCGTTGCTCCTCTGGAAGGATCCCTGCACCGCGGCGTAGTTTTTCCGAAGAAGCCCTGCGTTTGCAAGAGCAAATGAGGAATTCGTGGCAGGAAAGAGGAAGGAAAGAAAGTTTCTCTCCCTCTGCCTGCTTTGCTCAGAGGACCGGATGAAGTCAGGGAGTTCTCCCTTTCACTGAGAAACGTGCGGGCTGCTGTTGCCTGGGCGCTCTCTTCTTTGCAAAAGAGTCTGCAGTTCCACGCTTTGAACCGTGGAAAGGCGCCGGGCTCTGCTAAGACTTCCCCTGCGCTTCGTTTGCCCTGGGCCAAAGCGAGCCTTCACAATAGCTGAACGCTAACACTGCATACTCGTCCCACTTCCAGAACAGGGCTACCGCGAGGCAGTTCTCCGGGGGAAAACGGCCCTTCGCGAAGGGCAGATCTGCCGAGCTCATTGCGGGAAAGCGAAAGCAAAGGACGCTTTTCTCCCTCTAACCGCTTTCGTCAGAGGAACGGGGGAAGTCACAGTGTTCTTTCTCTCCCTGAGATACACACAATCTGACGTTGCCTCTGAGCTCCGTTGCTGGCAAAGAACTGAAAGTGACATACATTCCTGTGGGGAAACACAGGGCTTTGCTACGATTTCTCTAGGCAGTGTGTTTTCCCTGGGCCTCACTGTAGCAACACTATCTCGCCAGGGCAACACTGCATGACACTTCCTCTGCCAGGAGAGAGCTGCTGCTTTGTAGTTTGTGCTGGGAAACCTTGTTTTGGCAAGTGCGAATTGACCGCATTCAGGCAGAAAGAAAAGAGAATAGCAAGAGGCCTTTTCTCCCCGGCTGCTCTGCCAAGCCCTTCCAGCTCAAACTATGTCGTTGCTCCTCTGGAAGGATCCCTGCACCGCGGCGTAGTTTTTCCGAAGAAGCCCTGCGTTTGCAAGAGCAAATGAGGAATTCGTGGCAGGAAAGAGGAAGGAAAGAAAGTTTCTCTCCCTCTGCCTGCTTTGCTCAGAGGACCGGATGAAGTCAGGGAGTTCTCCCTTTCACTGAGAAACGTGCGGGCTGCTGTTGCCTGGGCGCTCTCTTCTTTGCAAAAGAGTCTGCAGTTCCACGCTTTGAACCGTGGAAAGGCGCCGGGCTCTGCTAAGACTTCCCCTGCGCTTCGTTTGCCCTGGGCCAAAGCGAGCCTTCACAATAGCTGAACGCTAACACTGCATACTCGTCCCACTTCCAGAACAGGGCTACCGCGAGGCAGTTCTCCGGGGGAAAACGGCCCTTCGCGAAGGGCAGATCTGCCGAGCTCATTGCGGGAAAGCGAAAGCAAAGGACGCTTTTCTCCCTCTAACCGCTTTCGTCAGAGGAACGGGGGAAGTCACAGTGTTCTTTCTCTCCCTGAGATACACACAATCTGACGTTGCCTCTGAGCTCCGTTGCTGGCAAAGAACTGAAAGTGACATACATTCCTGTGGGGAAACACAGGGCTTTGCTAGGATTTCTCTAGGCAGTGTGTTTTCCCTGGGCCTCACTGTAGCAACACTATCTCGCAAGGGCAGAACTGCATGGGATTTCCTCCGCCAGGAGAGAGCTGCTGCTTTGTAGTTTGTGCTGGGAAACCTTGCTTTGGCAAGTGCGAATTGACCGCATTCAGGCAGAAAGAAAAGAGAATAGCAAGAGGCCTTTTCTCCCCGGCTGCTCTGCCAAGCCCTTCCAGCTCAAACTATGTCGTTGCTCCTCTGGAAGGATCCCTGCACCGCGGCGTAGTTTTTCCGAAGAAGCCCTGCGTTTGCAAGAGCAAATGAGGAATTCGTGGCAGGAAAGAGGAAGGAAAGAAAGTTTCTCTCCCTCTGCCTGCTTTGCTCAGAGGACCGGATGAAGTCAGGGAGTTCTCCCTTTCACTGAGAAACGTGCGGGCTGCTGTTGCCTGGGCGCTCTCTTCTTTGCAAAAGAGTCTGCAGTTCCACGCTTTGAACCGTGGAAAGGCGCCGGGCTCTGCTAAGACTTCCCCTGCGCTTCGTTTGCCCTGGGCCAAAGCGAGCCTTCACAATAGCTGAACGCTAACACTGCATACTCGTCCCACTTCCAGAACAGGGCTACCGCGAGGCAGTTCTCCGGGGGAAAACGGCCCTTCGCGAAGGGCAGATCTGCCGAGCTCATTGCGGGAAAGCGAAAGCAAAGGACGCTTTTCTCCCTCTAACCGCTTTCGTCAGAGGAACGGGGGAAGTCACAGTGTTCTTTCTCTCCCTGAGATACACACAATCTGACGTTGCCTCTGAGCTCCGTTGCTGGCAAAGAACTGAAACTGACATACATTCCTGTGGGGAAACACAGGGCTTTGCTACGATTTCTCTAGGCAGTGTGTTTTCCCTGGGCCTCACTGTAGCAACACTATCTCGCCAGGGCAACACTGCATGACACTTCCTCTGCCAGGAGAGAGCTGCTGCTTTGTAGTTTGTGCTGGGAAACCTTGTTTTGGCAAGTGCGAATTGACCGCATTCAGGCAGAAAGAAAAGAGAATAGCAAGAGGCCTTTTCTCCCCGGCTGCTCTGCCAAGCCCTTCCAGCTCAAACTATGTCGTTGCTCCTCTGGAAGGATCCCTGCACCGCGGCGTAGTTTTTCCGAAGAAGCCCTGCGTTTGCAAGAGCAAATGAGGAATTCGTGGCAGGAAAGAGGAAGGAAAGAAAGTTTCTCTCCCTCTGCCTGCTTTGCTCAGAGGACCGGATGAAGTCAGGGAGTTCTCCCTTTCACTGAGAAACGTGCGGGCTGCTGTTGCCTGGGCGCTCTCTTCTTTGCAAAAGAGTCTGCAGTTCCACGCTTTGAACCGTGGAAAGGCGCCGGGCTCTGCTAAGATTTCCCCCGGCGCTTCGTTTGCCCTGGGCCAAAGCGAGCCTTCACAATAGCTGAACGCTAACACTGCATACTCGTTCCACTTCCAGAACCGGGCTACGGCGAGGCAGTTCTCCGGGGGAAAACGGCCCTTCGCGAAGGGCAGATCTGCCGAGCTCATTGCGGGAAAGCGAAAGCAAAGGACGCTTTTCTCCCTCTAACCGCTTTGGTCAGAGGAACGGGGGAAGTCACAGTGTTCTTTCTCTCCCTGAGATACACACAATCTGACGTTGCCTCTGAGCTCCGTTGCTGGCAAAGAACTGAAAGTGACATACATTCCTGTGGGGAAACACAGGGCTTTGCTACGATTTCTCTAGGCAGTGTGTTTTCCCTGGGCCTCACTGTAGCAACACTATCTCGCAAGGGCAGAACTGCATGGGATTTCCTCCGCCAGGAGAGAGCTGCTGCTTTGTAGTTTGTGCTGGGAAACCTTGCTTTGGCAAGTGCGAATTGACCGCATTCAGGCAGAAAGAAAAGAGAATAGCAAGAGGCCTTTTCTCCCCGGCTGCTCTGCCAAGCCCTTCCAGCTCAAACTATGTCGTTGCTCCTCTGGAAGGATCCCTGCACCGCGGCGTAGTTTTTCCGAAGAAGCCCTGCGTTTGCAAGAGCAAATGAGGAATTCGTGGCAGGAAAGAGGAAGGAAAGAAAGTTTCTCTCCCTCTGCCTGCTTTGCTCAGAGGACCGGATGAAGTCAGGGAGTTCTCCCTTTCACTGAGAAACGTGCGGGCTGCTGTTGCCTGGGCGCTCTCTTCTTTGCAAAAGAGTCTGCAGTTCCACGCTTTGAACCGTGGAAAGGCGCCGGGCTCTGCTAAGACTTCCCCTGCGCTTCGTTTGCCCTGGGCCAAAGCGAGCCTTCACAATAGCTGAACGCTAACACTGCATACTCGTCCCACTTCCAGAACAGGGCTACCGCGAGGCAGTTCTCCGGGGGAAAACGGCCCTTCGCGAAGGGCAGATCTGCCGAGCTCATTGCGGGAAAGCGAAAGCAAAGGACGCTTTTCTCCCTCTAACCGCTTTCGTCAGAGGAACGGGGGAAGTCACAGTGTTCTTTCTCTCCCTGAGATACACACAATCTGACGTTGCCTCTGAGCTCCGTTGCTGGCAAAGAACTGAAACTGACATACATTCCTGTGGGGAAACACAGGGCTTTGCTACGATTTCTCTAGGCAGTGTGTTTTCCCTGGGCCTCACTGTAGCAACACTATCTCGCCAGGGCAACACTGCATGACACTTCCTCTGCCAGGAGAGAGCTGCTGCTTTGTAGTTTGTGCTGGGAAACCTTGTTTTGGCAAGTGCGAATTGACCGCATTCAGGCAGAAAGAAAAGAGAATAGCAAGAGGCCTTTTCTCCCCGGCTGCTCTGCCAAGCCCTTCCAGCTCAAACTATGTCGTTGCTCCTCTGGAAGGATCCCTGCACCGCGGCGTAGTTTTTCCGAAGAAGCCCTGCGTTTGCAAGAGCAAATGAGGAATTCGTGGCAGGAAAGAGGAAGGAAAGAAAGTTTCTCTCCCTCTGCCTGCTTTGCTCACAGGACCGGATGAAGTCAGGGAGTTCTCCCTTTCACTGAGAAACGTGCGGGCTGCTGTTGCCTGGGCGCTCTCTTCTTTGCAAAAGAGTCTGCAGTTCCACGCTTTGAACCGTGGAAAGGCGCCGGGCTCTGCTAAGATTTCCCCCGGCGCTTCGTTTGCCCTGGGCCAAAGCGAGCCTTCACAATAGCTGAACGCTAACACTGCATACTCGTTCCACTTCCAGAACCGGGCTACGGCGAGGCAGTTCTCCGGGGGAAAACGGCCCTTCGCGAAGGGCAGATCTGCCGAGCTCATTGCGGGAAAGCGAAAGCAAAGGACGCTTTTCTCCCTCTAACCGCTTTGGTCAGAGGAACGGGGGAAGTCACAGTGTTCTTTCTCTCCCTGAGATACACACAATCTGACGTTGCCTCTGAGCTCCGTTGCTGGCAAAGAACTGAAAGTGACATACATTCCTGTGGGGAAACACAGGGCTTTGCTAGGATTTCTCTAGGCAGTGTGTTTTCCCTGGGCCTCACTGTAGCAACACTATCTCGCAAGGGCAGAACTGCATGGGATTTCCTCCGCCAGGAGAGAGCTGCTGCTTTGTAGTTTGTGCTGGGAAACCTTGCTTTGGCAAGTGCGAATTGACCGCATTCAGGCAGAAAGAAAAGAGAATAGCAAGAGGCCTTTTCTCCCCGGCTGCTCTGCCAAGCCCTTCCAGCTCAAACTATGTCGTTGCTCCTCTGGAAGGATCCCTGCACCGCGGCGTAGTTTTTCCGAAGAAGCCCTGCGTTTGCACGAGCAAATGAGGAATTCGTGGCAGGAAAGAGGAAGGAAAGAAAGTTTCTCTCCCTCTGCCTGCTTTGCTCAGAGGACCGGATGAAGTCAGGGAGTTCTCCCTTTCACTGAGAAACGTGCGGGCTGCTGTTGCCTGGGCGCTCTCTTCTTTGCAAAAGAGTCTGCAGTTCCACGCTTTGAACCGTGGAAAGGCGCCGGGCTCTGCTAAGACTTCCCCTGCGCTTCGTTTGCCCTGGGCCAAAGCGAGCCTTCACAATAGCTGAACGCTAACACTGCATACTCGTCCCACTTCCAGAACAGGGCTACCGCGAGGCAGTTCTCCGGGGGAAAACGGCCCTTCGCGAAGGGCAGATCTGCCGAGCTCATTGCGGGAAAGCGAAAGCAAAGGACGCTTTTCTCCCTCTAACCGCTTTCGTCAGAGGAACGGGGGAAGTCACAGTGTTCTTTCTCTCCCTGAGATACACACAATCTGACGTTGCCTCTGAGCTCCGTTGCTGGCAAAGAACTGAAAGTGACATACATTCCTGTGGGGAAACACAGGGCTTTGCTACGATTTCTCTAGGCAGTGTGTTTTCCCTGGGCCTCACTGTAGCAACACTATCTCGCCAGGGCAACACTGCATGACACTTCCTCTGCCAGGAGAGAGCTGCTGCTTTGTAGTTTGTGCTGGGAAACCTTGTTTTGGCAAGTGCGAATTGACCGCATTCAGGCAGAAAGAAAAGAGAATAGCAAGAGGCCTTTTCTCCCCGGCTGCTCTGCCAAGCCCTTCCAGCTCAAACTATGTCGTTGCTCCTCTGGAAGGATCCCTGCACCGCGGCGTAGTTTTTCCGAAGAAGCCCTGCGTTTGCAAGAGCAAATGAGGAATTCGTGGCAGGAAAGAGGAAGGAAAGAAAGTTTCTCTCCCTCTGCCTGCTTTGCTCAGAGGACCGGATGAAGTCAGGGAGTTCTCCCTTTCACTGAGAAACGTGCGGGCTGCTGTTGCCTGGGCGCTCTCTTCTTTGCAAAAGAGTCTGCAGTTCCACGCTTTGAACCGTGGAAAGGCGCCGGGCTCTGCTAAGATTTCCCCCGGCGCTTCGTTTGCCCTGGGCCAAAGCGAGCCTTCACAATAGCTGAACGCTAACACTGCATACTCGTTCCACTTCCAGAACCGGGCTACGGCGAGGCAGTTCTCCGGGGGAAAACGGCCCTTCGCGAAGGGCAGATCTGCCGAGCTCATTGCGGGAAAGCGAAAGCAAAGGACGCTTTTCTCCCTCTAACCGCTTTCGTCAGAGGAACGGGGGAAGTCACAGTGTTCTTTCTCTCCCTGAGATACACACAATCTGACGTTGCCTCTGAGCTCCGTTGCTGGCAAAGAACTGAAAGTGACATACATTCCTGTGGGGAAACACAGGGCTTTGCTAGGATTTCTCTAGGCAGTGTGTTTTCCCTGGGCCTCACTGTAGCAACACTATCTCGCAAGGGCAGAACTGCATGGGATTTCCTCCGCCAGGAGAGAGCTGCTGCTTTGTAGTTTGTGCTGGGAAACCTTGCTTTGGCAAGTGCGAATTGACCGCATTCAGGCAGAAAGAAAAGAGAATAGCAAGAGGCCTTTTCTCCCCGGCTGCTCTGCCAAGCCCTTCCAGCTCAAACTATGTCGTTGCTCCTCTGGAAGGATCCCTGCACCGCGGCGTAGTTTTTCTGAAGAAGCCCTGCGTTTGCAAGAGCAAATGAGGAATTCGTGGCAGGAAAGAGGAAGGAAAGAAAGTTTCTCTCCCTCTGCCTGCTTTGCTCACAGGACCGGATGAAGTCAGGGAGTTCTCCCTTTCACTGAGAAACGTGCGGGCTGCTGTTGCCTGGGCGCTCTCTTCTTTGCAAAAGAGTCTGCAGTTCCACGCTTTGAACCGTGGAAAGGCGCCGGGCTCTGCTAAGACTTCCCCTGCGCTTCGTTTGCCCTGGGCCAAAGCGAGCCTTCACAATAGCTGAACGCTAACACTGCATACTCGTCCCACTTCCAGAACAGGGCTACCGCGAGGCAGTTCTCCGGGGGAAAACGGCCCTTCGCGAAGGGCAGATCTGCCGAGCTCATTGCGGGAAAGCGAAAGCAAAGGACGCTTTTCTCCCTCTAACCGCTTTCGTCAGAGGAACGGGGGAAGTCACAGTGTTCTTTCTCTCCCTGAGATACACACAATCTGACGTTGCCTCTGAGCTCCGTTGCTGGCAAAGAACTGAAACTGACATACATTCCTGTGGGGAAACACAGGGCTTTGCTACGATTTCTCTAGGCAGTGTGTTTTCCCTGGGCCTCACTGTAGCAACACTATCTCGCCAGGGCAACACTGCATGACACTTCCTCTGCCAGGAGAGAGCTGCTGCTTTGTAGTTTGTGCTGGGAAACCTTGTTTTGGCAAGTGCGAATTGACCGCATTCAGGCAGAAAGAAAAGAGAATAGCAAGAGGCCTTTTCTCCCCGGCTGCTCTGCCAAGCCCTTCCAGCTCAAACTATGTCGTTGCTCCTCTGGAAGGATCCCTGCACCGCGGCGTAGTTTTTCCGAAGAAGCCCTGCGTTTGCAAGAGCAAATGAGGAATTCGTGGCAGGAAAGAGGAAGGAAAGAAAGTTTCTCTCCCTCTGCCTGCTTTGCTCAGAGGACCGGATGAAGTCAGGGAGTTCTCCCTTTCACTGAGAAACGTGCGGGCTGCTGTTGCCTGGGCGCTCTCTTCTTTGCAAAAGAGTCTGCAGTTCCACGCTTTGAACCGTGGAAGGCGCCGGGCTCTGCTAAGATTTCCCCCGGCGCTTCGTTTGCCCTGGGCCAAAGCGAGCCTTCACAATAGCTGAACGCTAACACTGCATACTCGTTCCACTTCCAGAACCGGGCTACGGCGAGGCAGTTCTCCGGGGGAAAACGGCCCTTCGCGAAGGGCAGATCTGCCGAGCTCATTGCGGGAAAGCGAAAGCAAAGGACGCTTTTCTCCCTCTAACCGCTTTCGTCAGAGGAACGGGGGAAGTCACAGTGTTCTTTCTCTCCCTGAGATACACACAATCTGACGTTGCCTCTGAGCTCCGTTGCTGGCAAAGAACTGAAACTGACATACATTCCTGTGGGGAAACACAGGGCTTTGCTAGGATTTCTCTAGGCAGTGTGTTTTCCCTGGGCTTCACTGTAGCAACACTATCTCGCAAGGGCAGAACTGCATGGGATTTCCTCCGCCAGGAGAGAGCTGCTGCTTTGTAGTTTGTGCTGGGAAACCTTGCTTTGGCAAGTGCGAATTGACCGCATTCAGGCAGAAAGAAAAGAGAATAGCAAGAGGCCTTTTCTCCCCGGCTGCTCTGCCAAGCCCTTCCAGCTCAAACTATGTCGTTGCTCCTCTGGAAGGATCCCTGCACCGCGGCGTAGTTTTTCCGAAGAAGCCCTGCGTTTGCAAGAGCAAATGAGGAATTCGTGGCAGGAAAGAGGAAGGAAAGAAAGTTTCTCTCCCTCTGCCTGCTTTGCTCAGAGGACCGGATGAAGTCAGGGAGTTCTCCCTTTCACTGAGAAACGTGCGGGCTGCTGTTGCCTGGGCGCTCTCTTCTTTGCAAAAGAGTCTGCAGTTCCACGCTTTGAACCGTGGAAAGGCGCCGGGCTCTGCTAAGACTTCCCCTGCGCTTCGTTTGCCCTGGGCCAAAGCGAGCCTTCACAATAGCTGAACGCTAACACTGCATACTCGTCCCACTTCCAGAACAGGGCTACCGCGAGGCAGTTCTCCGGGGGAAAACGGCCCTTCGCGAAGGGCAGATCTGCCGAGCTCATTGCGGGAAAGCGAAAGCAAAGGACGCTTTTCTCCCTCTAACCGCTTTCGTCAGAGGAACGGGGGAAGTCACAGTGTTCTTTCTCTCCCTGAGATACACACAATCTGACGTTGCCTCTGAGCTCCGTTGCTGGCAAAGAACTGAAAGTGACATACATTCCTGTGGGGAAACACAGGGCTTTGCTAGGATTTCTCTAGGCAGTGTGTTTTCCCTGGGCCTCACTGTAGCAACACTATCTCGCAAGGGCAGAACTGCATGGGATTTCCTCCGCCAGGAGAGAGCTGCTGCTTTGTAGTTTGTGCTGGGAAACCTTGCTTTGGCAAGTGCGAATTGACCGCATTCAGGCAGAAAGAAAAGAGAATAGCAAGAGGCCTTTTCTCCCCGGCTGCTCTGCCAAGCCCTTCCAGCTCAAACTATGTCGTTGCTCCTCTGGAAGGATCCCTGCACCGCGGCGTAGTTTTTCCGAAGAAGCCCTGCGTTTGCACGAGCAAATGAGGAATTCGTGGCAGGAAAGAGGAAGGAAAGAAAGTTTCTCTCCCTCTGCCTGCTTTGCTCAGAGGACCGGATGAAGTCAGGGAGTTCTCCCTTTCACTGAGAAACGTGCGGGCTGCTGTTGCCTGGGCGCTCTCTTCTTTGCAAAAGAGTCTGCAGTTCCACGCTTTGAACCGTGGAAAGGCGCCGGGCTCTGCTAAGACTTCCCCTGCGCTTCGTTTGCCCTGGGCCAAAGCGAGCCTTCACAATAGCTGAACGCTAACACTGCATACTCGTCCCACTTCCAGAACAGGGCTACCGCGAGGCAGTTCTCCGGGGGAAAACGGCCCTTCGCGAAGGGCAGATCTGCCGAGCTCATTGCGGGAAAGCGAAAGCAAAGGACGCTTTTCTCCCTCTAACCGCTTTCGTCAGAGGAACGGGGGAAGTCACAGTGTTCTTTCTCTCCCTGAGATACACACAATCTGACGTTGCCTCTGAGCTCCGTTGCTGGCAAAGAACTGAAAGTGACATACATTCCTGTGGGGAAACACAGGGCTTTGCTACGATTTCTCTAGGCAGTGTGTTTTCCCTGGGCCTCACTGTAGCAACACTATCTCGCCAGGGCAACACTGCATGACACTTCCTCTGCCAGGAGAGAGCTGCTGCTTTGTAGTTTGTGCTGGGAAACCTTGTTTTGGCAAGTGCGAATTGACCGCATTCAGGCAGAAAGAAAAGAGAATAGCAAGAGGCCTTTTCTCCCCGGCTGCTCTGCCAAGCCCTTCCAGCTCAAACTATGTCGTTGCTCCTCTGGAAGGATCCCTGCACCGCGGCGTAGTTTTTCCGAAGAAGCCCTGCGTTTGCAAGAGCAAATGAGGAATTCGTGGCAGGAAAGAGGAAGGAAAGAAAGTTTCTCTCCCTCTGCCTGCTTTGCTCAGAGGACCGGATGAAGTCAGGGAGTTCTCCCTTTCACTGAGAAACGTGCGGGCTGCTGTTGCCTGGGCGCTCTCTTCTTTGCAAAAGAGTCTGCAGTTCCACGCTTTGAACCGTGGAAAGGCGCCGGGCTCTGCTAAGATTTCCCCCGGCGCTTCGTTTGCCCTGGGCCAAAGCGAGCCTTCACAATAGCTGAACGCTAACACTGCATACTCGTTCCACTTCCAGAACCGGGCTACGGCGAGGCAGTTCTCCGGGGGAAAACGGCCCTCCGCGAAGGGCAGATCTGCCGAGCTCATTGCGGGAAAGCGAAAGCAAAGGACGCTTTTCTCCCTCTAACCGCTTTCGTCAGAGGAACGGGGGAAGTCACAGTGTTCTTTCTCTCCCTGAGATACACACAATCTGACGTTGCCTCTGAGCTCCGTTGCTGGCAAAGAACTGAAAGTGACATACATTCCTGTGGGGAAACACAGGGCTTTGCTAGGATTTCTCTAGGCAGTGTGTTTTCCCTGGGCCTCACTGTAGCAACACTATCTCGCAAGGGCAGAACTGCATGGGATTTCCTCCGCCAGGAGAGAGCTGCTGCTTTGTAGTTTGTGCTGGGAAACCTTGCTTTGGCAAGTGCGAATTGACCGCATTCAGGCAGAAAGAAAAGAGAATAGCAAGAGGCCTTTTCTCCCCGGCTGCTCTGCCAAGCCCTTCCAGCTCAAACTATGTCGTTGCTCCTCTGGAAGGATCCCTGCACCGCGGCGTAGTTTTTCCGAAGAAGCCCTGCGTTTGCACGAGCAAATGAGGAATTCGTGGCAGGAAAGAGGAAGGAAAGAAAGTTTCTCTCCCTCTGCCTGCTTTGCTCACAGGACCGGATGAAGTCAGGGAGTTCTCCCTTTCACTGAGAAACGTGCGGGCTGCTGTTGCCTGGGCGCTCTCTTCTTTGCAAAAGAGTCTGCAGTTCCACGCTTTGAACCGTGGAAAGGCGCCGGGCTCTGCTAAGACTTCCCCTGCGCTTCGTTTGCCCTGGGCCAAAGCGAGCCTTCACAATAGCTGAACGCTAACACTGCATACTCGTCCCACTTCCAGAACAGGGCTACCGCGAGGCAGTTCTCCGGGGGAAAACGGCCCTTCGCGAAGGGCAGATCTGCCGAGCTCATTGCGGGAAAGCGAAAGCAAAGGACGCTTTTCTCCCTCTAACCGCTTTCGTCAGAGGAACGGGGGAAGTCACAGTGTTCTTTCTCTCCCTGAGATACACACAATCTGACGTTGCCTCTGAGCTCCGTTGCTGGCAAAGAACTGAAACTGACATACATTCCTGTGGGGAAACACAGGGCTTTGCTACGATTTCTCTAGGCAGTGTGTTTTCCCTGGGCCTCACTGTAGCAACACTATCTCGCCAGGGCAACACTGCATGACACTTCCTCTGCCAGGAGAGAGCTGCTGCTTTGTAGTTTGTGCTGGGAAACCTTGTTTTGGCAAGTGCGAATTGACCGCATTCAGGCAGAAAGAAAAGAGAATAGCAAGAGGCCTTTTCTCCCCGGCTGCTCTGCCAAGCCCTTCCAGCTCAAACTATGTCGTTGCTCCTCTGGAAGGATCCCTGCACCGCGGCGTAGTTTTTCCGAAGAAGCCCTGCGTTTGCAAGAGCAAATGAGGAATTCGTGGCAGGAAAGAGGAAGGAAAGAAAGTTTCTCTCCCTCTGCCTGCTTTGCTCAGAGGACCGGATGAAGTCAGGGAGTTCTCCCTTTCACTGAGAAACGTGCGGGCTGCTGTTGCCTGGGCGCTCTCTTCTTTGCAAAAGAGTCTGCAGTTCCACGCTTTGAACCGTGGAAGGCGCCGGGCTCTGCTAAGATTTCCCCCGGCGCTTCGTTTGCCCTGGGCCAAAGCGAGCCTTCACAATAGCTGAACGCTAACACTGCATACTCGTTCCACTTCCAGAACCGGGCTACGGCGAGGCAGTTCTCCGGGGGAAAACGGCCCTTCGCGAAGGGCAGATCTGCCGAGCTCATTGCGGGAAAGCGAAAGCAAAGGACGCTTTTCTCCCTCTAACCGCTTTCGTCAGAGGAACGGGGGAAGTCACAGTGTTCTTTCTCTCCCTGAGATACACACAATCTGACGTTGCCTCTGAGCTCCGTTGCTGGCAAAGAACTGAAACTGACATACATTCCTGTGGGGAAACACAGGGCTTTGCTAGGATTTCTCTAGGCAGTGTGTTTTCCCTGGGCTTCACTGTAGCAACACTATCTCGCAAGGGCAGAACTGCATGGGATTTCCTCCGCCAGGAGAGAGCTGCTGCTTTGTAGTTTGTGCTGGGAAACCTTGCTTTGGCAAGTGCGAATTGACCGCATTCAGGCAGAAAGAAAAGAGAATAGCAAGAGGCCTTTTCTCCCCGGCTGCTCTGCCAAGCCCTTCCAGCTCAAACTATGTCGTTGCTCCTCTGGAAGGATCCCTGCACCGCGGCGTAGTTTTTCCGAAGAAGCCCTGCGTTTGCAAGAGCAAATGAGGAATTCGTGGCAGGAAAGAGGAAGGAAAGAAAGTTTCTCTCCCTCTGCCTGCTTTGCTCAGAGGACCGGATGAAGTCAGGGAGTTCTCCCTTTCACTGAGAAACGTGCGGGCTGCTGTTGCCTGGGCGCTCTCTTCTTTGCAAAAGAGTCTGCAGTTCCACGCTTTGAACCGTGGAAAGGCGCCGGGCTCTGCTAAGACTTCCCCTGCGCTTCGTTTGCCCTGGGCCAAAGCGAGCCTTCACAATAGCTGAACGCTAACACTGCATACTCGTCCCACTTCCAGAACAGGGCTACCGCGAGGCAGTTCTCCGGGGGAAAACGGCCCTTCGCGAAGGGCAGATCTGCCGAGCTCATTGCGGGAAAGCGAAAGCAAAGGACGCTTTTCTCCCTCTAACCGCTTTCGTCAGAGGAACGGGGGAAGTCACAGTGTTCTTTCTCTCCCTGAGATACACACAATCTGACGTTGCCTCTGAGCTCCGTTGCTGGCAAAGAACTGAAAGTGACATACATTCCTGTGGGGAAACACAGGGCTTTGCTAGGATTTCTCTAGGCAGTGTGTTTTCCCTGGGCCTCACTGTAGCAACACTATCTCGCAAGGGCAGAACTGCATGGGATTTCCTCCGCCAGGAGAGAGCTGCTGCTTTGTAGTTTGTGCTGGGAAACCTTGCTTTGGCAAGTGCGAATTGACCGCATTCAGGCAGAAAGAAAAGAGAATAGCAAGAGGCCTTTTCTCCCCGGCTGCTCTGCCAAGCCCTTCCAGCTCAAACTATGTCGTTGCTCCTCTGGAAGGATCCCTGCACCGCGGCGTAGTTTTTCCGAAGAAGCCCTGCGTTTGCAAGAGCAAATGAGGAATTCGTGGCAGGAAAGAGGAAGGAAAGAAAGTTTCTCTCCCTCTGCCTGCTTTGCTCAGAGGACCGGATGAAGTCAGGGAGTTCTCCCTTTCACTGAGAAACGTGCGGGCTGCTGTTGCCTGGGCGCTCTCTTCTTTGCAAAAGAGTCTGCAGTTCCACGCTTTGAACCGTGGAAAGGCGCCGGGCTCTGCTAAGACTTCCCCTGCGCTTCGTTTGCCCTGGGCCAAAGCGAGCCTTCACAATAGCTGAACGCTAACACTGCATACTCGTCCCACTTCCAGAACAGGGCTACCGCGAGGCAGTTCTCCGGGGGAAAACGGCCCTTCGCGAAGGGCAGATCTGCCGAGCTCATTGCGGGAAAGCGAAAGCAAAGGACGCTTTTCTCCCTCTAACCGCTTTCGTCAGAGGAACGGGGGAAGTCACAGTGTTCTTTCTCTCCCTGAGATACACACAATCTGACGTTGCCTCTGAGCTCCGTTGCTGGCAAAGAACTGAAACTGACATACATTCCTGTGGGGAAACACAGGGCTTTGCTACGATTTCTCTAGGCAGTGTGTTTTCCCTGGGCCTCACTGTAGCAACACTATCTCGCCAGGGCAACACTGCATGACACTTCCTCTGCCAGGAGAGAGCTGCTGCTTTGTAGTTTGTGCTGGGAAACCTTGTTTTGGCAAGTGCGAATTGACCGCATTCAGGCAGAAAGAAAAGAGAATAGCAAGAGGCCTTTTCTCCCCGGCTGCTCTGCCAAGCCCTTCCAGCTCAAACTATGTCGTTGCTCCTCTGGAAGGATCCCTGCACCGCGGCGTAGTTTTTCCGAAGAAGCCCTGCGTTTGCAAGAGCAAATGAGGAATTCGTGGCAGGAAAGAGGAAGGAAAGAAAGTTTCTCTCCCTCTGCCTGCTTTGCTCAGAGGACCGGATGAAGTCAGGGAGTTCTCCCTTTCACTGAGAAACGTGCGGGCTGCTGTTGCCTGGGCGCTCTCTTCTTTGCAAAAGAGTCTGCAGTTCCACGCTTTGAACCGTGGAAAGGCGCCGGGCTCTGCTAAGATTTCCCCCGGCGCTTCGTTTGCCCTGGGCCAAAGCGAGCCTTCACAATAGCTGAACGCTAACACTGCATACTCGTTCCACTTCCAGAACCGGGCTACGGCGAGGCAGTTCTCCGGGGGAAAACGGCCCTTCGCGAAGGGCAGATCTGCCGAGCTCATTGCGGGAAAGCGAAAGCAAAGGACGCTTTTCTCCCTCTAACCGCTTTGGTCAGAGGAACGGGGGAAGTCACAGTGTTCTTTCTCTCCCTGAGATACACACAATCTGACGTTGCCTCTGAGCTCCGTTGCTGGCAAAGAACTGAAAGTGACATACATTCCTGTGGGGAAACACAGGGCTTTGCTAGGATTTCTCTAGGCAGTGTGTTTTCCCTGGGCCTCACTGTAGCAACACTATCTCGCAAGGGCAGAACTGCATGGGATTTCCTCCGCCAGGAGAGAGCTGCTGCTTTGTAGTTTGTGCTGGGAAACCTTGCTTTGGCAAGTGCGAATTGACCGCATTCAGGCAGAAAGAAAAGAGAATAGCAAGAGGCCTTTTCTCCCCGGCTGCTCTGCCAAGCCCTTCCAGCTCAAACTATGTCGTTGCTCCTCTGGAAGGATCCCTGCACCGCGGCGTAGTTTTTCCGAAGAAGCCCTGCGTTTGCACGAGCAAATGAGGAATTCGTGGCAGGAAAGAGGAAGGAAAGAAAGTTTCTCTCCCTCTGCCTGCTTTGCTCAGAGGACCGGATGAAGTCAGGGAGTTCTCCCTTTCACTGAGAAACGTGCGGGCTGCTGTTGCCTGGGCGCTCTCTTCTTTGCAAAAGAGTCTGCAGTTCCACGCTTTGAACCGTGGAAAGGCGCCGGGCTCTGCTAAGACTTCCCCTGCGCTTCGTTTGCCCTGGGCCAAAGCGAGCCTTCACAATAGCTGAACGCTAACACTGCATACTCGTCCCACTTCCAGAACAGGGCTACCGCGAGGCAGTTCTCCGGGGGAAAACGGCCCTTCGCGAAGGGCAGATCTGCCGAGCTCATTGCGGGAAAGCGAAAGCAAAGGACGCTTTTCTCCCTCTAACCGCTTTCGTCAGAGGAACGGGGGAAGTCACAGTGTTCTTTCTCTCCCTGAGATACACACAATCTGACGTTGCCTCTGAGCTCCGTTGCTGGCAAAGAACTGAAAGTGACATACATTCCTGTGGGGAAACACAGGGCTTTGCTACGATTTCTCTAGGCAGTGTGTTTTCCCTGGGCCTCACTGTAGCAACACTATCTCGCCAGGGCAACACTGCATGACACTTCCTCTGCCAGGAGAGAGCTGCTGCTTTGTAGTTTGTGCTGGGAAACCTTGTTTTGGCAAGTGCGAATTGACCGCATTCAGGCAGAAAGAAAAGAGAATAGCAAGAGGCCTTTTCTCCCCGGCTGCTCTGCCAAGCCCTTCCAGCTCAAACTATGTCGTTGCTCCTCTGGAAGGATCCCTGCACCGCGGCGTAGTTTTTCCGAAGAAGCCCTGCGTTTGCAAGAGCAAATGAGGAATTCGTGGCAGGAAAGAGGAAGGAAAGAAAGTTTCTCTCCCTCTGCCTGCTTTGCTCAGAGGACCGGATGAAGTCAGGGAGTTCTCCCTTTCACTGAGAAACGTGCGGGCTGCTGTTGCCTGGGCGCTCTCTTCTTTGCAAAAGAGTCTGCAGTTCCACGCTTTGAACCGTGGAAAGGCGCCGGGCTCTGCTAAGATTTCCCCCGGCGCTTCGTTTGCCCTGGGCCAAAGCGAGCCTTCACAATAGCTGAACGCTAACACTGCATACTCGTTCCACTTCCAGAACCGGGCTACGGCGAGGCAGTTCTCCGGGGGAAAACGGCCCTTCGCGAAGGGCAGATCTGCCGAGCTCATTGCGGGAAAGCGAAAGCAAAGGACGCTTTTCTCCCTCTAACCGCTTTCGTCAGAGGAACGGGGGAAGTCACAGTGTTCTTTCTCTCCCTGAGATACACACAATCTGACGTTGCCTCTGAGCTCCGTTGCTGGCAAAGAACTGAAAGTGACATACATTCCTGTGGGGAAACACAGGGCTTTGCTAGGATTTCTCTAGGCAGTGTGTTTTCCCTGGGCCTCACTGTAGCAACACTATCTCGCAAGGGCAGAACTGCATGGGATTTCCTCCGCCAGGAGAGAGCTGCTGCTTTGTAGTTTGTGCTGGGAAACCTTGCTTTGGCAAGTGCGAATTGACCGCATTCAGGCAGAAAGAAAAGAGAATAGCAAGAGGCCTTTTCTCCCCGGCTGCTCTGCCAAGCCCTTCCAGCTCAAACTATGTCGTTGCTCCTCTGGAAGGATCCCTGCACCGCGGCGTAGTTTTTCTGAAGAAGCCCTGCGTTTGCAAGAGCAAATGAGGAATTCGTGGCAGGAAAGAGGAAGGAAAGAAAGTTTCTCTCCCTCTGCCTGCTTTGCTCACAGGACCGGATGAAGTCAGGGAGTTCTCCCTTTCACTGAGAAACGTGCGGGCTGCTGTTGCCTGGGCGCTCTCTTCTTTGCAAAAGAGTCTGCAGTTCCACGCTTTGAACCGTGGAAAGGCGCCGGGCTCTGCTAAGACTTCCCCTGCGCTTCGTTTGCCCTGGGCCAAAGCGAGCCTTCACAATAGCTGAACGCTAACACTGCATACTCGTCCCACTTCCAGAACAGGGCTACCGCGAGGCAGTTCTCCGGGGGAAAACGGCCCTTCGCGAAGGGCAGATCTGCCGAGCTCATTGCGGGAAAGCGAAAGCAAAGGACGCTTTTCTCCCTCTAACCGCTTTCGTCAGAGGAACGGGGGAAGTCACAGTGTTCTTTCTCTCCCTGAGATACACACAATCTGACGTTGCCTCTGAGCTCCGTTGCTGGCAAAGAACTGAAACTGACATACATTCCTGTGGGGAAACACAGGGCTTTGCTACGATTTCTCTAGGCAGTGTGTTTTCCCTGGGCCTCACTGTAGCAACACTATCTCGCCAGGGCAACACTGCATGACACTTCCTCTGCCAGGAGAGAGCTGCTGCTTTGTAGTTTGTGCTGGGAAACCTTGTTTTGGCAAGTGCGAATTGACCGCATTCAGGCAGAAAGAAAAGAGAATAGCAAGAGGCCTTTTCTCCCCGGCTGCTCTGCCAAGCCCTTCCAGCTCAAACTATGTCGTTGCTCCTCTGGAAGGATCCCTGCACCGCGGCGTAGTTTTTCCGAAGAAGCCCTGCGTTTGCAAGAGCAAATGAGGAATTCGTGGCAGGAAAGAGGAAGGAAAGAAAGTTTCTCTCCCTCTGCCTGCTTTGCTCAGAGGACCGGATGAAGTCAGGGAGTTCTCCCTTTCACTGAGAAACGTGCGGGCTGCTGTTGCCTGGGCGCTCTCTTCTTTGCAAAAGAGTCTGCAGTTCCACGCTTTGAACCGTGGAAGGCGCCGGGCTCTGCTAAGATTTCCCCCGGCGCTTCGTTTGCCCTGGGCCAAAGCGAGCCTTCACAATAGCTGAACGCTAACACTGCATACTCGTTCCACTTCCAGAACCGGGCTACGGCGAGGCAGTTCTCCGGGGGAAAACGGCCCTTCGCGAAGGGCAGATCTGCCGAGCTCATTGCGGGAAAGCGAAAGCAAAGGACGCTTTTCTCCCTCTAACCGCTTTCGTCAGAGGAACGGGGGAAGTCACAGTGTTCTTTCTCTCCCTGAGATACACACAATCTGACGTTGCCTCTGAGCTCCGTTGCTGGCAAAGAACTGAAACTGACATACATTCCTGTGGGGAAACACAGGGCTTTGCTAGGATTTCTCTAGGCAGTGTGTTTTCCCTGGGCTTCACTGTAGCAACACTATCTCGCAAGGGCAGAACTGCATGGGATTTCCTCCGCCAGGAGAGAGCTGCTGCTTTGTAGTTTGTGCTGGGAAACCTTGCTTTGGCAAGTGCGAATTGACCGCATTCAGGCAGAAAGAAAAGAGAATAGCAAGAGGCCTTTTCTCCCCGGCTGCTCTGCCAAGCCCTTCCAGCTCAAACTATGTCGTTGCTCCTCTGGAAGGATCCCTGCACCGCGGCGTAGTTTTTCCGAAGAAGCCCTGCGTTTGCAAGAGCAAATGAGGAATTCGTGGCAGGAAAGAGGAAGGAAAGAAAGTTTCTCTCCCTCTGCCTGCTTTGCTCAGAGGACCGGATGAAGTCAGGGAGTTCTCCCTTTCACTGAGAAACGTGCGGGCTGCTGTTGCCTGGGCGCTCTCTTCTTTGCAAAAGAGTCTGCAGTTCCACGCTTTGAACCGTGGAAAGGCGCCGGGCTCTGCTAAGACTTCCCCTGCGCTTCGTTTGCCCTGGGCCAAAGCGAGCCTTCACAATAGCTGAACGCTAACACTGCATACTCGTCCCACTTCCAGAACAGGGCTACCGCGAGGCAGTTCTCCGGGGGAAAACGGCCCTTCGCGAAGGGCAGATCTGCCGAGCTCATTGCGGGAAAGCGAAAGCAAAGGACGCTTTTCTCCCTCTAACCGCTTTCGTCAGAGGAACGGGGGAAGTCACAGTGTTCTTTCTCTCCCTGAGATACACACAATCTGACGTTGCCTCTGAGCTCCGTTGCTGGCAAAGAACTGAAAGTGACATACATTCCTGTGGGGAAACACAGGGCTTTGCTAGGATTTCTCTAGGCAGTGTGTTTTCCCTGGGCCTCACTGTAGCAACACTATCTCGCAAGGGCAGAACTGCATGGGATTTCCTCCGCCAGGAGAGAGCTGCTGCTTTGTAGTTTGTGCTGGGAAACCTTGCTTTGGCAAGTGCGAATTGACCGCATTCAGGCAGAAAGAAAAGAGAATAGCAAGAGGCCTTTTCTCCCCGGCTGCTCTGCCAAGCCCTTCCAGCTCAAACTATGTCGTTGCTCCTCTGGAAGGATCCCTGCACCGCGGCGTAGTTTTTCCGAAGAAGCCCTGCGTTTGCACGAGCAAATGAGGAATTCGTGGCAGGAAAGAGGAAGGAAAGAAAGTTTCTCTCCCTCTGCCTGCTTTGCTCAGAGGACCGGATGAAGTCAGGGAGTTCTCCCTTTCACTGAGAAACGTGCGGGCTGCTGTTGCCTGGGCGCTCTCTTCTTTGCAAAAGAGTCTGCAGTTCCACGCTTTGAACCGTGGAAAGGCGCCGGGCTCTGCTAAGACTTCCCCTGCGCTTCGTTTGCCCTGGGCCAAAGCGAGCCTTCACAATAGCTGAACGCTAACACTGCATACTCGTTCCACTTCCAGAACCGGGCTACGGCGAGGCAGTTCTCCGGGGGAAAACGGCCCTCCGCGAAGGGCAGATCTGCCGAGCTCATTGCGGGAAAGCGAAAGCAAAGGACGCTTTTCTCCCTCTAACCGCTTTCGTCAGAGGAACGGGGGAAGTCACAGTGTTCTTTCTCTCCCTGAGATACACACAATCTGACGTTGCCTCTGAGCTCCGTTGCTGGCAAAGAACTGAAAGTGACATACATTCCTGTGGGGAAACACAGGGCTTTGCTAGGATTTCTCTAGGCAGTGTGTTTTCCCTGGGCCTCACTGTAGCAACACTATCTCGCAAGGGCAGAACTGCATGGGATTTCCTCCGCCAGGAGAGAGCTGCTGCTTTGTAGTTTGTGCTGGGAAACCTTGCTTTGGCAAGTGCGAATTGACCGCATTCAGGCAGAAAGAAAAGAGAATAGCAAGAGGCCTTTTCTCCCCGGCTGCTCTGCCAAGCCCTTCCAGCTCAAACTATGTCGTTGCTCCTCTGGAAGGATCCCTGCACCGCGGCGTAGTTTTTCCGAAGAAGCCCTGCGTTTGCACGAGCAAATGAGGAATTCGTGGCAGGAAAGAGGAAGGAAAGAAAGTTTCTCTCCCTCTGCCTGCTTTGCTCACAGGACCGGATGAAGTCAGGGAGTTCTCCCTTTCACTGAGAAACGTGCGGGCTGCTGTTGCCTGGGCGCTCTCTTCTTTGCAAAAGAGTCTGCAGTTCCACGCTTTGAACCGTGGAAAGGCGCCGGGCTCTGCTAAGACTTCCCCTGCGCTTCGTTTGCCCTGGGCCAAAGCGAGCCTTCACAATAGCTGAACGCTAACACTGCATACTCGTCCCACTTCCAGAACAGGGCTACCGCGAGGCAGTTCTCCGGGGGAAAACGGCCCTTCGCGAAGGGCAGATCTGCCGAGCTCATTGCGGGAAAGCGAAAGCAAAGGACGCTTTTCTCCCTCTAACCGCTTTCGTCAGAGGAACGGGGGAAGTCACAGTGTTCTTTCTCTCCCTGAGATACACACAATCTGACGTTGCCTCTGAGCTCCGTTGCTGGCAAAGAACTGAAACTGACATACATTCCTGTGGGGAAACACAGGGCTTTGCTACGATTTCTCTAGGCAGTGTGTTTTCCCTGGGCCTCACTGTAGCAACACTATCTCGCCAGGGCAACACTGCATGACACTTCCTCTGCCAGGAGAGAGCTGCTGCTTTGTAGTTTGTGCTGGGAAACCTTGTTTTGGCAAGTGCGAATTGACCGCATTCAGGCAGAAAGAAAAGAGAATAGCAAGAGGCCTTTTCTCCCCGGCTGCTCTGCCAAGCCCTTCCAGCTCAAACTATGTCGTTGCTCCTCTGGAAGGATCCCTGCACCGCGGCGTAGTTTTTCCGAAGAAGCCCTGCGTTTGCAAGAGCAAATGAGGAATTCGTGGCAGGAAAGAGGAAGGAAAGAAAGTTTCTCTCCCTCTGCCTGCTTTGCTCAGAGGACCGGATGAAGTCAGGGAGTTCTCCCTTTCACTGAGAAACGTGCGGGCTGCTGTTGCCTGGGCGCTCTCTTCTTTGCAAAAGAGTCTGCAGTTCCACGCTTTGAACCGTGGAAGGCGCCGGGCTCTGCTAAGATTTCCCCCGGCGCTTCGTTTGCCCTGGGCCAAAGCGAGCCTTCACAATAGCTGAACGCTAACACTGCATACTCGTTCCACTTCCAGAACCGGGCTACGGCGAGGCAGTTCTCCGGGGGAAAACGGCCCTTCGCGAAGGGCAGATCTGCCGAGCTCATTGCGGGAAAGCGAAAGCAAAGGACGCTTTTCTCCCTCTAACCGCTTTCGTCAGAGGAACGGGGGAAGTCACAGTGTTCTTTCTCTCCCTGAGATACACACAATCTGACGTTGCCTCTGAGCTCCGTTGCTGGCAAAGAACTGAAACTGACATACATTCCTGTGGGGAAACACAGGGCTTTGCTAGGATTTCTCTAGGCAGTGTGTTTTCCCTGGGCTTCACTGTAGCAACACTATCTCGCAAGGGCAGAACTGCATGGGATTTCCTCCGCCAGGAGAGAGCTGCTGCTTTGTAGTTTGTGCTGGGAAACCTTGCTTTGGCAAGTGCGAATTGACCGCATTCAGGCAGAAAGAAAAGAGAATAGCAAGAGGCCTTTTCTCCCCGGCTGCTCTGCCAAGCCCTTCCAGCTCAAACTATGTCGTTGCTCCTCTGGAAGGATCCCTGCACCGCGGCGTAGTTTTTCCGAAGAAGCCCTGCGTTTGCAAGAGCAAATGAGGAATTCGTGGCAGGAAAGAGGAAGGAAAGAAAGTTTCTCTCCCTCTGCCTGCTTTGCTCAGAGGACCGGATGAAGTCAGGGAGTTCTCCCTTTCACTGAGAAACGTGCGGGCTGCTGTTGCCTGGGCGCTCTCTTCTTTGCAAAAGAGTCTGCAGTTCCACGCTTTGAACCGTGGAAAGGCGCCGGGCTCTGCTAAGACTTCCCCTGCGCTTCGTTTGCCCTGGGCCAAAGCGAGCCTTCACAATAGCTGAACGCTAACACTGCATACTCGTCCCACTTCCAGAACAGGGCTACCGCGAGGCAGTTCTCCGGGGGAAAACGGCCCTTCGCGAAGGGCAGATCTGCCGAGCTCATTGCGGGAAAGCGAAAGCAAAGGACGCTTTTCTCCCTCTAACCGCTTTCGTCAGAGGAACGGGGGAAGTCACAGTGTTCTTTCTCTCCCTGAGATACACACAATCTGACGTTGCCTCTGAGCTCCGTTGCTGGCAAAGAACTGAAAGTGACATACATTCCTGTGGGGAAACACAGGGCTTTGCTAGGATTTCTCTAGGCAGTGTGTTTTCCCTGGGCCTCACTGTAGCAACACTATCTCGCAAGGGCAGAACTGCATGGGATTTCCTCCGCCAGGAGAGAGCTGCTGCTTTGTAGTTTGTGCTGGGAAACCTTGCTTTGGCAAGTGCGAATTGACCGCATTCAGGCAGAAAGAAAAGAGAATAGCAAGAGGCCTTTTCTCCCCGGCTGCTCTGCCAAGCCCTTCCAGCTCAAACTATGTCGTTGCTCCTCTGGAAGGATCCCTGCACCGCGGCGTAGTTTTTCCGAAGAAGCCCTGCGTTTGCAAGAGCAAATGAGGAATTCGTGGCAGGAAAGAGGAAGGAAAGAAAGTTTCTCTCCCTCTGCCTGCTTTGCTCAGAGGACCGGATGAAGTCAGGGAGTTCTCCCTTTCACTGAGAAACGTGCGGGCTGCTGTTGCCTGGGCGCTCTCTTCTTTGCAAAAGAGTCTGCAGTTCCACGCTTTGAACCGTGGAAAGGCGCCGGGCTCTGCTAAGACTTCCCCTGCGCTTCGTTTGCCCTGGGCCAAAGCGAGCCTTCACAATAGCTGAACGCTAACACTGCATACTCGTCCCACTTCCAGAACAGGGCTACCGCGAGGCAGTTCTCCGGGGGAAAACGGCCCTTCGCGAAGGGCAGATCTGCCGAGCTCATTGCGGGAAAGCGAAAGCAAAGGACGCTTTTCTCCCTCTAACCGCTTTCGTCAGAGGAACGGGGGAAGTCACAGTGTTCTTTCTCTCCCTGAGATACACACAATCTGACGTTGCCTCTGAGCTCCGTTGCTGGCAAAGAACTGAAACTGACATACATTCCTGTGGGGAAACACAGGGCTTTGCTACGATTTCTCTAGGCAGTGTGTTTTCCCTGGGCCTCACTGTAGCAACACTATCTCGCCAGGGCAACACTGCATGACACTTCCTCTGCCAGGAGAGAGCTGCTGCTTTGTAGTTTGTGCTGGGAAACCTTGCTTTGGCAAGTGCGAATTGACCGCATTCAGGCAGAAAGAAAAGAGAATAGCAAGAGGCCTTTTCTCCCCGGCTGCTCTGCCAAGCCCTTCCAGCTCAAACTATGTCGTTGCTCCTCTGGAAGGATCCCTGCACCGCGGCGTAGTTTTTCCGAAGAAGCCCTGCGTTTGCAAGAGCAAATGAGGAATTCGTGGCAGGAAAGAGGAAGGAAAGAAAGTTTCTCTCCCTCTGCCTGCTTTGCTCAGAGGACCGGATGAAGTCAGGGAGTTCTCCCTTTCACTGAGAAACGTGCGGGCTGCTGTTGCCTGGGCGCTCTCTTCTTTGCAAAAGAGTCTGCAGTTCCACGCTTTGAACCGTGGAAAGGCGCCGGGCTCTGCTAAGATTTCCCCCGGCGCTTCGTTTGCCCTGGGCCAAAGCGAGCCTTCACAATAGCTGAACGCTAACACTGCATACTCGTTCCACTTCCAGAACCGGGCTACGGCGAGGCAGTTCTCCGGGGGAAAACGGCCCTTCGCGAAGGGCAGATCTGCCGAGCTCATTGCGGGAAAGCGAAAGCAAAGGACGCTTTTCTCCCTCTAACCGCTTTGGTCAGAGGAACGGGGGAAGTCACAGTGTTCTTTCTCTCCCTGAGATACACACAATCTGACGTTGCCTCTGAGCTCCGTTGCTGGCAAAGAACTGAAAGTGACATACATTCCTGTGGGGAAACACAGGGCTTTGCTAGGATTTCTCTAGGCAGTGTGTTTTCCCTGGGCCTCACTGTAGCAACACTATCTCGCAAGGGCAGAACTGCATGGGATTTCCTCCGCCAGGAGAGAGCTGCTGCTTTGTAGTTTGTGCTGGGAAACCTTGTTTTGGCAAGTGCGAATTGACCGCATTCAGGCAGAAAGAAAAGAGAATAGCAAGAGGCCTTTTCTCCCCGGCTGCTCTGCCAAGCCCTTCCAGCTCAAACTATGTCGTTGCTCCTCTGGAAGGATCCCTGCACCGCGGCGTAGTTTTTCCGAAGAAGCCCTGCGTTTGCAAGAGCAAATGAGGAATTCGTGGCAGGAAAGAGGAAGGAAAGAAAGTTTCTCTCCCTCTGCCTGCTTTGCTCAGAGGACCGGATGAAGTCAGGGAGTTCTCCCTTTCACTGAGAAACGTGCGGGCTGCTGTTGCCTGGGCGCTCTCTTCTTTGCAAAAGAGTCTGCAGTTCCACGCTTTGAACCGTGGAAGGCGCCGGGCTCTGCTAAGATTTCCCCCGGCGCTTCGTTTGCCCTGGGCCAAAGCGAGCCTTCACAATAGCTGAACGCTAACACTGCATACTCGTTCCACTTCCAGAACCGGGCTACGGCGAGGCAGTTCTCCGGGGGAAAACGGCCCTTCGCGAAGGGCAGATCTGCCGAGCTCATTGCGGGAAAGCGAAAGCAAAGGACGCTTTTCTCCCTCTAACCGCTTTCGTCAGAGGAACGGGGGAAGTCACAGTGTTCTTTCTCTCCCTGAGATACACACAATCTGACGTTGCCTCTGAGCTCCGTTGCTGGCAAAGAACTGAAACTGACATACATTCCTGTGGGGAAACACAGGGCTTTGCTAGGATTTCTCTAGGCAGTGTGTTTTCCCTGGGCTTCACTGTAGCAACACTATCTCGCAAGGGCAGAACTGCATGGGATTTCCTCCGCCAGGAGAGAGCTGCTGCTTTGTAGTTTGTGCTGGGAAACCTTGCTTTGGCAAGTGCGAATTGACCGCATTCAGGCAGAAAGAAAAGAGAATAGCAAGAGGCCTTTTCTCCCCGGCTGCTCTGCCAAGCCCTTCCAGCTCAAACTATGTCGTTGCTCCTCTGGAAGGATCCCTGCACCGCGGCGTAGTTTTTCCGAAGAAGCCCTGCGTTTGCAAGAGCAAATGAGGAATTCGTGGCAGGAAAGAGGAAGGAAAGAAAGTTTCTCTCCCTCTGCCTGCTTTGCTCAGAGGACCGGATGAAGTCAGGGAGTTCTCCCTTTCACTGAGAAACGTGCGGGCTGCTGTTGCCTGGGCGCTCTCTTCTTTGCAAAAGAGTCTGCAGTTCCACGCTTTGAACCGTGGAAAGGCGCCGGGCTCTGCTAAGACTTCCCCTGCGCTTCGTTTGCCCTGGGCCAAAGCGAGCCTTCACAATAGCTGAACGCTAACACTGCATACTCGTCCCACTTCCAGAACAGGGCTACCGCGAGGCAGTTCTCCGGGGGAAAACGGCCCTTCGCGAAGGGCAGATCTGCCGAGCTCATTGCGGGAAAGCGAAAGCAAAGGACGCTTTTCTCCCTCTAACCGCTTTGGTCAGAGGAACGGGGGAAGTCACAGTGTTCTTTCTCTCCCTGAGATACACACAATCTGACGTTGCCTCTGAGCTCCGTTGCTGGCAAAGAACTGAAAGTGACATACATTCCTGTGGGGAAACACAGGGCTTTGCTAGGATTTCTCTAGGCAGTGTGTTTTCCCTGGGCCTCACTGTAGCAACACTATCTCGCAAGGGCAGAACTGCATGGGATTTCCTCCGCCAGGAGAGAGCTGCTGCTTTGTAGTTTGTGCTGGGAAACCTTGCTTTGGCAAGTGCGAATTGACCGCATTCAGGCAGAAAGAAAAGAGAATAGCAAGAGGCCTTTTCTCCCCGGCTGCTCTGCCAAGCCCTTCCAGCTCAAACTATGTCGTTGCTCCTCTGGAAGGATCCCTGCACCGCGGCGTAGTTTTTCCGAAGAAGCCCTGCGTTTGCAAGAGCAAATGAGGAATTCGTGGCAGGAAAGAGGAAGGAAAGAAAGTTTCTCTCCCTCTGCCTGCTTTGCTCAGAGGACCGGATGAAGTCAGGGAGTTCTCCCTTTCACTGAGAAACGTGCGGGCTGCTGTTGCCTGGGCGCTCTCTTCTTTGCAAAAGAGTCTGCAGTTCCACGCTTTGAACCGTGGAAAGGCGCCGGGCTCTGCTAAGACTTCCCCTGCGCTTCGTTTGCCCTGGGCCAAAGCGAGCCTTCACAATAGCTGAACGCTAACACTGCATACTCGTCCCACTTCCAGAACAGGGCTACCGCGAGGCAGTTCTCCGGGGGAAAACGGCCCTTCGCGAAGGGCAGATCTGCCGAGCTCATTGCGGGAAAGCGAAAGCAAAGGACGCTTTTCTCCCTCTAACCGCTTTCGTCAGAGGAACGGGGGAAGTCACAGTGTTCTTTCTCTCCCTGAGATACACACAATCTGACGTTGCCTCTGAGCTCCGTTGCTGGCAAAGAACTGAAACTGACATACATTCCTGTGGGGAAACACAGGGCTTTGCTACGATTTCTCTAGGCAGTGTGTTTTCCCTGGGCTTCACTGTAGCAACACTATCTCGCAAGGGCAGAACTGCATGGGATTTCCTCCGCCAGGAGAGAGCTGCTGCTTTGTAGTTTGTGCTGGGAAACCTTGCTTTGGCAAGTGCGAATTGACCGCATTCAGGCAGAAAGAAAAGAGAATAGCAAGAGGCCTTTTCTCCCCGGCTGCTCTGCCAAGCCCTTCCAGCTCAAACTATGTCGTTGCTCCTCTGGAAGGATCCCTGCACCGCGGCGTAGTTTTTCCGAAGAAGCCCTGCGTTTGCAAGAGCAAATGAGGAATTCGTGGCAGGAAAGAGGAAGGAAAGAAAGTTTCTCTCCCTCTGCCTGCTTTGCTCAGAGGACCGGATGAAGTCAGGGAGTTCTCCCTTTCACTGAGAAACGTGCGGGCTGCTGTTGCCTGGGCGCTCTCTTCTTTGCAAAAGAGTCTGCAGTTCCACGCTTTGAACCGTGGAAAGGCGCCGGGCTCTGCTAAGACTTCCCCTGCGCTTCGTTTGCCCTGGGCCAAAGCGAGCCTTCACAATAGCTGAACGCTAACACTGCATACTCGTCCCACTTCCAGAACAGGGCTACCGCGAGGCAGTTCTCCGGGGGAAAACGGCCCTTCGCGAAGGGCAGATCTGCCGAGCTCATTGCGGGAAAGCGAAAGCAAAGGACGCTTTTCTCCCTCTAACCGCTTTGGTCAGAGGAACGGGGGAAGTCACAGTGTTCTTTCTCTCCCTGAGATACACACAATCTGACGTTGCCTCTGAGCTCCGTTGCTGGCAAAGAACTGAAAGTGACATACATTCCTGTGGGGAAACACAGGGCTTTGCTAGGATTTCTCTAGGCAGTGTGTTTTCCCTGGGCCTCACTGTAGCAACACTATCTCGCAAGGGCAGAACTGCATGGGATTTCCTCCGCCAGGAGAGAGCTGCTGCTTTGTAGTTTGTGCTGGGAAACCTTGCTTTGGCAAGTGCGAATTGACCGCATTCAGGCAGAAAGAAAAGAGAATAGCAAGAGGCCTTTTCTCCCCGGCTGCTCTGCCAAGCCCTTCCAGCTCAAACTATGTCGTTGCTCCTCTGGAAGGATCCCTGCACCGCGGCGTAGTTTTTCCGAAGAAGCCCTGCGTTTGCAAGAGCAAATGAGGAATTCGTGGCAGGAAAGAGGAAGGAAAGAAAGTTTCTCTCCCTCTGCCTGCTTTGCTCAGAGGACCGGATGAAGTCAGGGAGTTCTCCCTTTCACTGAGAAACGTGCGGGCTGCTGTTGCCTGGGCGCTCTCTTCTTTGCAAAAGAGTCTGCAGTTCCACGCTTTGAACCGTGGAAAGGCGCCGGGCTCTGCTAAGACTTCCCCTGCGCTTCGTTTGCCCTGGGCCAAAGCGAGCCTTCACAATAGCTGAACGCTAACACTGCATACTCGTCCCACTTCCAGAACAGGGCTACCGCGAGGCAGTTCTCCGGGGGAAAACGGCCCTTCGCGAAGGGCAGATCTGCCGAGCTCATTGCGGGAAAGCGAAAGCAAAGGACGCTTTTCTCCCTCTAACCGCTTTCGTCAGAGGAACGGGGGAAGTCACAGTGTTCTTTCTCTCCCTGAGATACACACAATCTGACGTTGCCTCTGAGCTCCGTTGCTGGCAAAGAACTGAAACTGACATACATTCCTGTGGGGAAACACAGGGCTTTGCTACGATTTCTCTAGGCAGTGTGTTTTCCCTGGGCCTCACTGTAGCAACACTATCTCGCCAGGGCAACACTGCATGACACTTCCTCTGCCAGGAGAGAGCTGCTGCTTTGTAGTTTGTGCTGGGAAACCTTGTTTTGGCAAGTGCGAATTGACCGCATTCAGGCAGAAAGAAAAGAGAATAGCAAGAGGCCTTTTCTCCCCGGCTGCTCTGCCAAGCCCTTCCAGCTCAAACTATGTCGTTGCTCCTCTGGAAGGATCCCTGCACCGCGGCGTAGTTTTTCCGAAGAAGCCCTGCGTTTGCAAGAGCAAATGAGGAATTCGTGGCAGGAAAGAGGAAGGAAAGAAAGTTTCTCTCCCTCTGCCTGCTTTGCTCAGAGGACCGGATGAAGTCAGGGAGTTCTCCCTTTCACTGAGAAACGTGCGGGCTGCTGTTGCCTGGGCGCTCTCTTCTTTGCAAAAGAGTCTGCAGTTCCACGCTTTGAACCGTGGAAAGGCGCCGGGCTCTGCTAAGATTTCCCCCGGCGCTTCGTTTGCCCTGGGCCAAAGCGAGCCTTCACAATAGCTGAACGCTAACACTGCATACTCGTTCCACTTCCAGAACCGGGCTACGGCGAGGCAGTTCTCCGGGGGAAAACGGCCCTTCGCGAAGGGCAGATCTGCCGAGCTCATTGCGGGAAAGCGAAAGCAAAGGACGCTTTTCTCCCTCTAACCGCTTTGGTCAGAGGAACGGGGGAAGTCACAGTGTTCTTTCTCTCCCTGAGATACACACAATCTGACGTTGCCTCTGAGCTCCGTTGCTGGCAAAGAACTGAAAGTGACATACATTCCTGTGGGGAAACACAGGGCTTTGCTAGGATTTCTCTAGGCAGTGTGTTTTCCCTGGGCCTCACTGTAGCAACACTATCTCGCAAGGGCAGAACTGCATGGGATTTCCTCCGCCAGGAGAGAGCTGCTGCTTTGTAGTTTGTGCTGGGAAACCTTGCTTTGGCAAGTGCGAATTGACCGCATTCAGGCAGAAAGAAAAGAGAATAGCAAGAGGCCTTTTCTCCCCGGCTGCTCTGCCAAGCCCTTCCAGCTCAAACTATGTCGTTGCTCCTCTGGAAGGATCCCTGCACCGCGGCGTAGTTTTTCCGAAGAAGCCCTGCGTTTGCAAGAGCAAATGAGGAATTCGTGGCAGGAAAGAGGAAGGAAAGAAAGTTTCTCTCCCTCTGCCTGCTTTGCTCACAGGACCGGATGAAGTCAGGGAGTTCTCCCTTTCACTGAGAAACGTGCGGGCTGCTGTTGCCTGGGCGCTCTCTTCTTTGCAAAAGAGTCTGCAGTTCCACGCTTTGAACCGTGGAAAGGCGCCGGGCTCTGCTAAGACTTCCCCTGCGCTTCGTTTGCCCTGGGCCAAAGCGAGCCTTCACAATAGCTGAACGCTAACACTGCATACTCGTCCCACTTCCAGAACAGGGCTACCGCGAGGCAGTTCTCCGGGGGAAAACGGCCCTTCGCGAAGGGCAGATCTGCCGAGCTCATTGCGGGAAAGCGAAAGCAAAGGACGCTTTTCTCCCTCTAACCGCTTTGGTCAGAGGAACGGGGGAAGTCACAGTGTTCTTTCTCTCCCTGAGATACACACAATCTGACGTTGCCTCTGAGCTCCGTTGCTGGCAAAGAACTGAAACTGACATACATTCCTGTGGGGAAACACAGGGCTTTGCTACGATTTCTCTAGGCAGTGTGTTTTCCCTGGGCCTCACTGTAGCAACACTATCTCGCCAGGGCAACACTGCATGACACTTCCTCTGCCAGGAGAGAGCTGCTGCTTTGTAGTTTGTGCTGGGAAACCTTGTTTTGGCAAGTGCGAATTGACCGCATTCAGGCAGAAAGAAAAGAGAATAGCAAGAGGCCTTTTCTCCCCGGCTGCTCTGCCAAGCCCTTCCAGCTCAAACTATGTCGTTGCTCCTCTGGAAGGATCCCTGCACCGCGGCGTAGTTTTTCCGAAGAAGCCCTGCGTTTGCAAGAGCAAATGAGGAATTCGTGGCAGGAAAGAGGAAGGAAAGAAAGTTTCTCTCCCTCTGCCTGCTTTGCTCAGAGGACCGGATGAAGTCAGGGAGTTCTCCCTTTCACTGAGAAACGTGCGGGCTGCTGTTGCCTGGGCGCTCTCTTCTTTGCAAAAGAGTCTGCAGTTCCACGCTTTGAACCGTGGAAAGGCGCCGGGCTCTGCTAAGACTTCCCCTGCGCTTCGTTTGCCCTGGGCCAAAGCGAGCCTTCACAATAGCTGAACGCTAACACTGCATACTCGTCCCACTTCCAGAACAGGGCTACCGCGAGGCAGTTCTCCGGGGGAAAACGGCCCTTCGCGAAGGGCAGATCTGCCGAGCTCATTGCGGGAAAGCGAAAGCAAAGGACGCTTTTCTCCCTCTAACCGCTTTCGTCAGAGGAACGGGGGAAGTCACAGTGTTCTTTCTCTCCCTGAGATACACACAATCTGACGTTGCCTCTGAGCTCCGTTGCTGGCAAAGAACTGAAACTGACATACATTCCTGTGGGGAAACACAGGGCTTTGCTACGATTTCTCTAGGCAGTGTGTTTTCCCTGGGCCTCACTGTAGCAACACTATCTCGCCAGGGCAACACTGCATGACACTTCCTCTGCCAGGAGAGAGCTGCTGCTTTGTAGTTTGTGCTGGGAAACCTTGTTTTGGCAAGTGCGAATTGACCGCATTCAGGCAGAAAGAAAAGAGAATAGCAAGAGGCCTTTTCTCCCCGGCTGCTCTGCCAAGCCCTTCCAGCTCAAACTATGTCGTTGCTCCTCTGGAAGGATCCCTGCACCGCGGCGTAGTTTTTCCGAAGAAGCCCTGCGTTTGCAAGAGCAAATGAGGAATTCGTGGCAGGAAAGAGGAAGGAAAGAAAGTTTCTCTCCCTCTGCCTGCTTTGCTCACAGGACCGGATGAAGTCAGGGAGTTCTCCCTTTCACTGAGAAACGTGCGGGCTGCTGTTGCCTGGGCGCTCTCTTCTTTGCAAAAGAGTCTGCAGTTCCACGCTTTGAACCGTGGAAAGGCGCCGGGCTCTGCTAAGACTTCCCCTGCGCTTCGTTTGCCCTGGGCCAAAGCGAGCCTTCACAATAGCTGAACGCTAACACTGCATACTCGTCCCACTTCCAGAACAGGGCTACCGCGAGGCAGTTCTCCGGGGGAAAACGGCCCTTCGCGAAGGGCAGATCTGCCGAGCTCATTGCGGGAAAGCGAAAGCAAAGGACGCTTTTCTCCCTCTAACCGCTTTCGTCAGAGGAACGGGGGAAGTCACAGTGTTCTTTCTCTCCCTGAGATACACACAATCTGACGTTGCCTCTGAGCTCCGTTGCTGGCAAAGAACTGAAAGTGACATACATTCCTGTGGGGAAACACAGGGCTTTGCTAGGATTTCTCTAGGCAGTGTGTTTTCCCTGGGCCTCACTGTAGCAACACTATCTCGCAAGGGCAGAACTGCATGGGATTTCCTCCGCCAGGAGAGAGCTGCTGCTTTGTAGTTTGTGCTGGGAAACCTTGCTTTGGCAAGTGCGAATTGACCGCATTCAGGCAGAAAGAAAAGAGAATAGCAAGAGGCCTTTTCTCCCCGGCTGCTCTGCCAAGCCCTTCCAGCTCAAACTATGTCGTTGCTCCTCTGGAAGGATCCCTGCACCGCGGCGTAGTTTTTCCGAAGAAGCCCTGCGTTTGCAAGAGCAAATGAGGAATTCGTGGCAGGAAAGAGGAAGGAAAGAAAGTTTCTCTCCCTCTGCCTGCTTTGCTCAGAGGACCGGATGAAGTCAGGGAGTTCTCCCTTTCACTGAGAAACGTGCGGGCTGCTGTTGCCTGGGCGCTCTCTTCTTTGCAAAAGAGTCTGCAGTTCCACGCTTTGAACCGTGGAAAGGCGCCGGGCTCTGCTAAGACTTCCCCTGCGCTTCGTTTGCCCTGGGCCAAAGCGAGCCTTCACAATAGCTGAACGCTAACACTGCATACTCGTCCCACTTCCAGAACAGGGCTACCGCGAGGCAGTTCTCCGGGGGAAAACGGCCCTTCGCGAAGGGCAGATCTGCCGAGCTCATTGCGGGAAAGCGAAAGCAAAGGACGCTTTTCTCCCTCTAACCGCTTTCGTCAGAGGAACGGGGGAAGTCACAGTGTTCTTTCTCTCCCTGAGATACACACAATCTGACGTTGCCTCTGAGCTCCGTTGCTGGCAAAGAACTGAAACTGACATACATTCCTGTGGGGAAACACAGGGCTTTGCTACGATTTCTCTAGGCAGTGTGTTTTCCCTGGGCCTCACTGTAGCAACACTATCTCGCCAGGGCAACACTGCATGACACTTCCTCTGCCAGGAGAGAGCTGCTGCTTTGTAGTTTGTGCTGGGAAACCTTGCTTTGGCAAGTGCGAATTGACCGCATTCAGGCAGAAAGAAAAGAGAATAGCAAGAGGCCTTTTCTCCCCGGCTGCTCTGCCAAGCCCTTCCAGCTCAAACTATGTCGTTGCTCCTCTGGAAGGATCCCTGCACCGCGGCGTAGTTTTTCCGAAGAAGCCCTGCGTTTGCAAGAGCAAATGAGGAATTCGTGGCAGGAAAGAGGAAGGAAAGAAAGTTTCTCTCCCTCTGCCTGCTTTGCTCAGAGGACCGGATGAAGTCAGGGAGTTCTCCCTTTCACTGAGAAACGTGCGGGCTGCTGTTGCCTGGGCGCTCTCTTCTTTGCAAAAGAGTCTGCAGTTCCACGCTTTGAACCGTGGAAAGGCGCCGGGCTCTGCTAAGATTTCCCCCGGCGCTTCGTTTGCCCTGGGCCAAAGCGAGCCTTCACAATAGCTGAACGCTAACACTGCATACTCGTTCCACTTCCAGAACCGGGCTACGGCGAGGCAGTTCTCCGGGGGAAAACGGCCCTTCGCGAAGGGCAGATCTGCCGAGCTCATTGCGGGAAAGCGAAAGCAAAGGACGCTTTTCTCCCTCTAACCGCTTTGGTCAGAGGAACGGGGGAAGTCACAGTGTTCTTTCTCTCCCTGAGATACACACAATCTGACGTTGCCTCTGAGCTCCGTTGCTGGCAAAGAACTGAAAGTGACATACATTCCTGTGGGGAAACACAGGGCTTTGCTAGGATTTCTCTAGGCAGTGTGTTTTCCCTGGGCCTCACTGTAGCAACACTATCTCGCAAGGGCAGAACTGCATGGGATTTCCTCCGCCAGGAGAGAGCTGCTGCTTTGTAGTTTGTGCTGGGAAACCTTGTTTTGGCAAGTGCGAATTGACCGCATTCAGGCAGAAAGAAAAGAGAATAGCAAGAGGCCTTTTCTCCCCGGCTGCTCTGCCAAGCCCTTCCAGCTCAAACTATGTCGTTGCTCCTCTGGAAGGATCCCTGCACCGCGGCGTAGTTTTTCCGAAGAAGCCCTGCGTTTGCAAGAGCAAATGAGGAATTCGTGGCAGGAAAGAGGAAGGAAAGAAAGTTTCTCTCCCTCTGCCTGCTTTGCTCAGAGGACCGGATGAAGTCAGGGAGTTCTCCCTTTCACTGAGAAACGTGCGGGCTGCTGTTGCCTGGGCGCTCTCTTCTTTGCAAAAGAGTCTGCAGTTCCACGCTTTGAACCGTGGAAGGCGCCGGGCTCTGCTAAGATTTCCCCCGGCGCTTCGTTTGCCCTGGGCCAAAGCGAGCCTTCACAATAGCTGAACGCTAACACTGCATACTCGTTCCACTTCCAGAACCGGGCTACGGCGAGGCAGTTCTCCGGGGGAAAACGGCCCTTCGCGAAGGGCAGATCTGCCGAGCTCATTGCGGGAAAGCGAAAGCAAAGGACGCTTTTCTCCCTCTAACCGCTTTCGTCAGAGGAACGGGGGAAGTCACAGTGTTCTTTCTCTCCCTGAGATACACACAATCTGACGTTGCCTCTGAGCTCCGTTGCTGGCAAAGAACTGAAACTGACATACATTCCTGTGGGGAAACACAGGGCTTTGCTAGGATTTCTCTAGGCAGTGTGTTTTCCCTGGGCTTCACTGTAGCAACACTATCTCGCAAGGGCAGAACTGCATGGGATTTCCTCCGCCAGGAGAGAGCTGCTGCTTTGTAGTTTGTGCTGGGAAACCTTGCTTTGGCAAGTGCGAATTGACCGCATTCAGGCAGAAAGAAAAGAGAATAGCAAGAGGCCTTTTCTCCCCGGCTGCTCTGCCAAGCCCTTCCAGCTCAAACTATGTCGTTGCTCCTCTGGAAGGATCCCTGCACCGCGGCGTAGTTTTTCCGAAGAAGCCCTGCGTTTGCAAGAGCAAATGAGGAATTCGTGGCAGGAAAGAGGAAGGAAAGAAAGTTTCTCTCCCTCTGCCTGCTTTGCTCAGAGGACCGGATGAAGTCAGGGAGTTCTCCCTTTCACTGAGAAACGTGCGGGCTGCTGTTGCCTGGGCGCTCTCTTCTTTGCAAAAGAGTCTGCAGTTCCACGCTTTGAACCGTGGAAAGGCGCCGGGCTCTGCTAAGACTTCCCCTGCGCTTCGTTTGCCCTGGGCCAAAGCGAGCCTTCACAATAGCTGAACGCTAACACTGCATACTCGTCCCACTTCCAGAACAGGGCTACCGCGAGGCAGTTCTCCGGGGGAAAACGGCCCTTCGCGAAGGGCAGATCTGCCGAGCTCATTGCGGGAAAGCGAAAGCAAAGGACGCTTTTCTCCCTCTAACCGCTTTGGTCAGAGGAACGGGGGAAGTCACAGTGTTCTTTCTCTCCCTGAGATACACACAATCTGACGTTGCCTCTGAGCTCCGTTGCTGGCAAAGAACTGAAAGTGACATACATTCCTGTGGGGAAACACAGGGCTTTGCTAGGATTTCTCTAGGCAGTGTGTTTTCCCTGGGCCTCACTGTAGCAACACTATCTCGCAAGGGCAGAACTGCATGGGATTTCCTCCGCCAGGAGAGAGCTGCTGCTTTGTAGTTTGTGCTGGGAAACCTTGCTTTGGCAAGTGCGAATTGACCGCATTCAGGCAGAAAGAAAAGAGAATAGCAAGAGGCCTTTTCTCCCCGGCTGCTCTGCCAAGCCCTTCCAGCTCAAACTATGTCGTTGCTCCTCTGGAAGGATCCCTGCACCGCGGCGTAGTTTTTCCGAAGAAGCCCTGCGTTTGCAAGAGCAAATGAGGAATTCGTGGCAGGAAAGAGGAAGGAAAGAAAGTTTCTCTCCCTCTGCCTGCTTTGCTCAGAGGACCGGATGAAGTCAGGGAGTTCTCCCTTTCACTGAGAAACGTGCGGGCTGCTGTTGCCTGGGCGCTCTCTTCTTTGCAAAAGAGTCTGCAGTTCCACGCTTTGAACCGTGGAAAGGCGCCGGGCTCTGCTAAGACTTCCCCTGCGCTTCGTTTGCCCTGGGCCAAAGCGAGCCTTCACAATAGCTGAACGCTAACACTGCATACTCGTCCCACTTCCAGAACAGGGCTACCGCGAGGCAGTTCTCCGGGGGAAAACGGCCCTTCGCGAAGGGCAGATCTGCCGAGCTCATTGCGGGAAAGCGAAAGCAAAGGACGCTTTTCTCCCTCTAACCGCTTTCGTCAGAGGAACGGGGGAAGTCACAGTGTTCTTTCTCTCCCTGAGATACACACAATCTGACGTTGCCTCTGAGCTCCGTTGCTGGCAAAGAACTGAAACTGACATACATTCCTGTGGGGAAACACAGGGCTTTGCTACGATTTCTCTAGGCAGTGTGTTTTCCCTGGGCTTCACTGTAGCAACACTATCTCGCAAGGGCAGAACTGCATGGGATTTCCTCCGCCAGGAGAGAGCTGCTGCTTTGTAGTTTGTGCTGGGAAACCTTGCTTTGGCAAGTGCGAATTGACCGCATTCAGGCAGAAAGAAAAGAGAATAGCAAGAGGCCTTTTCTCCCCGGCTGCTCTGCCAAGCCCTTCCAGCTCAAACTATGTCGTTGCTCCTCTGGAAGGATCCCTGCACCGCGGCGTAGTTTTTCCGAAGAAGCCCTGCGTTTGCAAGAGCAAATGAGGAATTCGTGGCAGGAAAGAGGAAGGAAAGAAAGTTTCTCTCCCTCTGCCTGCTTTGCTCAGAGGACCGGATGAAGTCAGGGAGTTCTCCCTTTCACTGAGAAACGTGCGGGCTGCTGTTGCCTGGGCGCTCTCTTCTTTGCAAAAGAGTCTGCAGTTCCACGCTTTGAACCGTGGAAAGGCGCCGGGCTCTGCTAAGACTTCCCCTGCGCTTCGTTTGCCCTGGGCCAAAGCGAGCCTTCACAATAGCTGAACGCTAACACTGCATACTCGTCCCACTTCCAGAACAGGGCTACCGCGAGGCAGTTCTCCGGGGGAAAACGGCCCTTCGCGAAGGGCAGATCTGCCGAGCTCATTGCGGGAAAGCGAAAGCAAAGGACGCTTTTCTCCCTCTAACCGCTTTGGTCAGAGGAACGGGGGAAGTCACAGTGTTCTTTCTCTCCCTGAGATACACACAATCTGACGTTGCCTCTGAGCTCCGTTGCTGGCAAAGAACTGAAAGTGACATACATTCCTGTGGGGAAACACAGGGCTTTGCTAGGATTTCTCTAGGCAGTGTGTTTTCCCTGGGCCTCACTGTAGCAACACTATCTCGCAAGGGCAGAACTGCATGGGATTTCCTCCGCCAGGAGAGAGCTGCTGCTTTGTAGTTTGTGCTGGGAAACCTTGCTTTGGCAAGTGCGAATTGACCGCATTCAGGCAGAAAGAAAAGAGAATAGCAAGAGGCCTTTTCTCCCCGGCTGCTCTGCCAAGCCCTTCCAGCTCAAACTATGTCGTTGCTCCTCTGGAAGGATCCCTGCACCGCGGCGTAGTTTTTCCGAAGAAGCCCTGCGTTTGCAAGAGCAAATGAGGAATTCGTGGCAGGAAAGAGGAAGGAAAGAAAGTTTCTCTCCCTCTGCCTGCTTTGCTCAGAGGACCGGATGAAGTCAGGGAGTTCTCCCTTTCACTGAGAAACGTGCGGGCTGCTGTTGCCTGGGCGCTCTCTTCTTTGCAAAAGAGTCTGCAGTTCCACGCTTTGAACCGTGGAAAGGCGCCGGGCTCTGCTAAGACTTCCCCTGCGCTTCGTTTGCCCTGGGCCAAAGCGAGCCTTCACAATAGCTGAACGCTAACACTGCATACTCGTCCCACTTCCAGAACAGGGCTACCGCGAGGCAGTTCTCCGGGGGAAAACGGCCCTTCGCGAAGGGCAGATCTGCCGAGCTCATTGCGGGAAAGCGAAAGCAAAGGACGCTTTTCTCCCTCTAACCGCTTTCGTCAGAGGAACGGGGGAAGTCACAGTGTTCTTTCTCTCCCTGAGATACACACAATCTGACGTTGCCTCTGAGCTCCGTTGCTGGCAAAGAACTGAAACTGACATACATTCCTGTGGGGAAACACAGGGCTTTGCTACGATTTCTCTAGGCAGTGTGTTTTCCCTGGGCCTCACTGTAGCAACACTATCTCGCCAGGGCAACACTGCATGACACTTCCTCTGCCAGGAGAGAGCTGCTGCTTTGTAGTTTGTGCTGGGAAACCTTGTTTTGGCAAGTGCGAATTGACCGCATTCAGGCAGAAAGAAAAGAGAATAGCAAGAGGCCTTTTCTCCCCGGCTGCTCTGCCAAGCCCTTCCAGCTCAAACTATGTCGTTGCTCCTCTGGAAGGATCCCTGCACCGCGGCGTAGTTTTTCCGAAGAAGCCCTGCGTTTGCAAGAGCAAATGAGGAATTCGTGGCAGGAAAGAGGAAGGAAAGAAAGTTTCTCTCCCTCTGCCTGCTTTGCTCAGAGGACCGGATGAAGTCAGGGAGTTCTCCCTTTCACTGAGAAACGTGCGGGCTGCTGTTGCCTGGGCGCTCTCTTCTTTGCAAAAGAGTCTGCAGTTCCACGCTTTGAACCGTGGAAAGGCGCCGGGCTCTGCTAAGATTTCCCCCGGCGCTTCGTTTGCCCTGGGCCAAAGCGAGCCTTCACAATAGCTGAACGCTAACACTGCATACTCGTTCCACTTCCAGAACCGGGCTACGGCGAGGCAGTTCTCCGGGGGAAAACGGCCCTTCGCGAAGGGCAGATCTGCCGAGCTCATTGCGGGAAAGCGAAAGCAAAGGACGCTTTTCTCCCTCTAACCGCTTTGGTCAGAGGAACGGGGGAAGTCACAGTGTTCTTTCTCTCCCTGAGATACACACAATCTGACGTTGCCTCTGAGCTCCGTTGCTGGCAAAGAACTGAAAGTGACATACATTCCTGTGGGGAAACACAGGGCTTTGCTAGGATTTCTCTAGGCAGTGTGTTTTCCCTGGGCCTCACTGTAGCAACACTATCTCGCAAGGGCAGAACTGCATGGGATTTCCTCCGCCAGGAGAGAGCTGCTGCTTTGTAGTTTGTGCTGGGAAACCTTGCTTTGGCAAGTGCGAATTGACCGCATTCAGGCAGAAAGAAAAGAGAATAGCAAGAGGCCTTTTCTCCCCGGCTGCTCTGCCAAGCCCTTCCAGCTCAAACTATGTCGTTGCTCCTCTGGAAGGATCCCTGCACCGCGGCGTAGTTTTTCCGAAGAAGCCCTGCGTTTGCAAGAGCAAATGAGGAATTCGTGGCAGGAAAGAGGAAGGAAAGAAAGTTTCTCTCCCTCTGCCTGCTTTGCTCACAGGACCGGATGAAGTCAGGGAGTTCTCCCTTTCACTGAGAAACGTGCGGGCTGCTGTTGCCTGGGCGCTCTCTTCTTTGCAAAAGAGTCTGCAGTTCCACGCTTTGAACCGTGGAAAGGCGCCGGGCTCTGCTAAGACTTCCCCTGCGCTTCGTTTGCCCTGGGCCAAAGCGAGCCTTCACAATAGCTGAACGCTAACACTGCATACTCGTCCCACTTCCAGAACAGGGCTACCGCGAGGCAGTTCTCCGGGGGAAAACGGCCCTTCGCGAAGGGCAGATCTGCCGAGCTCATTGCGGGAAAGCGAAAGCAAAGGACGCTTTTCTCCCTCTAACCGCTTTCGTCAGAGGAACGGGGGAAGTCACAGTGTTCTTTCTCTCCCTGAGATACACACAATCTGACGTTGCCTCTGAGCTCCGTTGCTGGCAAAGAACTGAAACTGACATACATTCCTGTGGGGAAACACAGGGCTTTGCTACGATTTCTCTAGGCAGTGTGTTTTCCCTGGGCCTCACTGTAGCAACACTATCTCGCCAGGGCAACACTGCATGACACTTCCTCTGCCAGGAGAGAGCTGCTGCTTTGTAGTTTGTGCTGGGAAACCTTGTTTTGGCAAGTGCGAATTGACCGCATTCAGGCAGAAAGAAAAGAGAATAGCAAGAGGCCTTTTCTCCCCGGCTGCTCTGCCAAGCCCTTCCAGCTCAAACTATGTCGTTGCTCCTCTGGAAGGATCCCTGCACCGCGGCGTAGTTTTTCCGAAGAAGCCCTGCGTTTGCAAGAGCAAATGAGGAATTCGTGGCAGGAAAGAGGAAGGAAAGAAAGTTTCTCTCCCTCTGCCTGCTTTGCTCACAGGACCGGATGAAGTCAGGGAGTTCTCCCTTTCACTGAGAAACGTGCGGGCTGCTGTTGCCTGGGCGCTCTCTTCTTTGCAAAAGAGTCTGCAGTTCCACGCTTTGAACCGTGGAAAGGCGCCGGGCTCTGCTAAGACTTCCCCTGCGCTTCGTTTGCCCTGGGCCAAAGCGAGCCTTCACAATAGCTGAACGCTAACACTGCATACTCGTCCCACTTCCAGAACAGGGCTACCGCGAGGCAGTTCTCCGGGGGAAAACGGCCCTTCGCGAAGGGCAGATCTGCCGAGCTCATTGCGGGAAAGCGAAAGCAAAGGACGCTTTTCTCCCTCTAACCGCTTTCGTCAGAGGAACGGGGGAAGTCACAGTGTTCTTTCTCTCCCTGAGATACACACAATCTGACGTTGCCTCTGAGCTCCGTTGCTGGCAAAGAACTGAAACTGACATACATTCCTGTGGGGAAACACAGGGCTTTGCTACGATTTCTCTAGGCAGTGTGTTTTCCCTGGGCCTCACTGTAGCAACACTATCTCGCCAGGGCAACACTGCATGACACTTCCTCTGCCAGGAGAGAGCTGCTGCTTTGTAGTTTGTGCTGGGAAACCTTGTTTTGGCAAGTGCGAATTGACCGCATTCAGGCAGAAAGAAAAGAGAATAGCAAGAGGCCTTTTCTCCCCGGCTGCTCTGCCAAGCCCTTCCAGCTCAAACTATGTCGTTGCTCCTCTGGAAGGATCCCTGCACCGCGGCGTAGTTTTTCCGAAGAAGCCCTGCGTTTGCAAGAGCAAATGAGGAATTCGTGGCAGGAAAGAGGAAGGAAAGAAAGTTTCTCTCCCTCTGCCTGCTTTGCTCACAGGACCGGATGAAGTCAGGGAGTTCTCCCTTTCACTGAGAAACGTGCTGGCTGCTGTTGCCTGGGCGCTCTCTTCTTTGCAAAAGAGTCTGCAGTTCCACGCTTTGAACCGTGGAAAGGCGCCGGGCTCTGCTAAGATTTCCCCCGGCGCTTCGTTTGCCCTGGGCCAAAGCGAGCCTTCACAATAGCTGAACGCTAACACTGCATACTCGTCCCACTTCCAGAACCGGGCTACGGCGAGGCAGTTCTCCGGGGGAAAACGGCCCTTCGCGAAGGGCAGATCTGCCGAGCTCATTGCGGGAAAGCGAAAGCAAAGGACGCTTTTCTCCCTCTAACCGCTTTGGTCAGAGGAACGGGGGAAGTCACAGTGTTCTTTCTCTCCCTGAGATACACACAATCTGACGTTGCCTCTGAGCTCCGTTGCTGGCAAAGAACTGAAACTGACATACATTCCTGTGGGGAAACACAGGGCTTTGCTAGGATTTCTCTAGGCAGTGTGTTTTCCCTGGGCCTCACTGTAGCAACACTATCTCGCAAGGGCAGAACTGCATGGGATTTCCTCCGCCAGGAGAGAGCTGCTGCTTTGTAGTTTGTGCTGGGAAACCTTGCTTTGGCAAGTGCGAATTGACCGCATTCAGGCAGAAAGAAAAGAGAATAGCAAGAGGCCTTTTCTCCCCGGCTGCTCTGCCAAGCCCTTCCAGCTCAAACTATGTCGTTGCTCCTCTGGAAGGATCCCTGCACCGCGGCGTAGTTTTTCCGAAGAAGCCCTGCGTTTGCAAGAGCAAATGAGGAATTCGTGGCAGGAAAGAGGAAGGAAAGAAAGTTTCTCTCCCTCTGCCTGCTTTGCTCACAGGACCGGATGAAGTCAGGGAGTTCTCCCTTTCACTGAGAAACGTGCGGGCTGCTGTTGCCTGGGCGCTCTCTTCTTTGCAAAAGAGTCTGCAGTTCCACGCTTTGAACCGTGGAAAGGCGCCGGGCTCTGCTAAGACTTCCCCTGCGCTTCGTTTGCCCTGGGCCAAAGCGAGCCTTCACAATAGCTGAACGCTAACACTGCATACTCGTCCCACTTCCAGAACAGGGCTACCGCGAGGCAGTTCTCCGGGGGAAAACGGCCCTTCGCGAAGGGCAGATCTGCCGAGCTCATTGCGGGAAAGCGAAAGCAAAGGACGCTTTTCTCCCTCTAACCGCTTTCGTCAGAGGAACGGGGGAAGTCACAGTGTTCTTTCTCTCCCTGAGATACACACAATCTGACGTTGCCTCTGAGCTCCGTTGCTGGCAAAGAACTGAAAGTGACATACATTCCTGTGGGGAAACACAGGGCTTTGCTACGATTTCTCTAGGCAGTGTGTTTTCCCTGGGCCTCACTGTAGCAACACTATCTCGCCAGGGCAACACTGCATGACACTTCCTCTGCCAGGAGAGAGCTGCTGCTTTGTAGTTTGTGCTGGGAAACCTTGTTTTGGCAAGTGCGAATTGACCGCATTCAGGCAGAAAGAAAAGAGAATAGCAAGAGGCCTTTTCTCCCCGGCTGCTCTGCCAAGCCCTTCCAGCTCAAACTATGTCGTTGCTCCTCTGGAAGGATCCCTGCACCGCGGCGTAGTTTTTCCGAAGAAGCCCTGCGTTTGCAAGAGCAAATGAGGAATTCGTGGCAGGAAAGAGGAAGGAAAGAAAGTTTCTCTCCCTCTGCCTGCTTTGCTCAGAGGACCGGATGAAGTCAGGGAGTTCTCCCTTTCACTGAGAAACGTGCGGGCTGCTGTTGCCTGGGCGCTCTCTTCTTTGCAAAAGAGTCTGCAGTTCCACGCTTTGAACCATGGAAAGGCGCCGGGCTCTGCTAAGATTTCCCCCGGCGCTTCGTTTGCCCTGGGCCAAAGCGAGCCTTCACAATAGCTGAACGCTAACACTGCATACTCGTTCCACTTCCAGAACCGGGCTACGGCGAGGCAGTTCTCCGGGGGAAAACGGCCCTTCGCGAAGGGCAGATCTGCCGAGCTCATTGCGGGAAAGCGAAAGCAAAGGACGCTTTTCTCCCTCTAACCGCTTTGGTCAGAGGAACGGGGGAAGTCACAGTGTTCTTTCTCTCCCTGAGATACACACAATCTGACGTTGCCTCTGAGCTCCGTTGCTGGCAAAGAACTGAAAGTGACATACATTCCTGTGGGGAAACACAGGGCTTTGCTAGGATTTCTCTAGGCAGTGTGTTTTCCCTGGGCCTCACTGTAGCAACACTATCTCGCAAGGGCAGAACTGCATGGGATTTCCTCCGCCAGGAGAGAGCTGCTGCTTTGTAGTTTGTGCTGGGAAACCTTGCTTTGGCAAGTGCGAATTGACCGCATTCAGGCAGAAAGAAAAGAGAATAGCAAGAGGCCTTTTCTCCCCGGCTGCTCTGCCAAGCCCTTCCAGCTCAAACTATGTCGTTGCTCCTCTGGAAGGATCCCTGCACCGCGGCGTAGTTTTTCCGAAGAAGCCCTGCGTTTGCAAGAGCAAATGAGGAATTCGTGGCAGGAAAGAGGAAGGAAAGAAAGTTTCTCTCCCTCTGCCTGCTTTGCTCAGAGGACCGGATGAAGTCAGGGAGTTCTCCCTTTCACTGAGAAACGTGCGGGCTGCTGTTGCCTGGGCGCTCTCTTCTTTGCAAAAGAGTCTGCAGTTCCACGCTTTGAACCGTGGAAAGGCGCCGGGCTCTGCTAAGATTTCCCCCGGCGCTTCGTTTGCCCTGGGCCAAAGCGAGCCTTCACAATAGCTGAACGCTAACACTGCATACTCGTTCCACTTCCAGAACCGGGCTACGGCGAGGCAGTTCTCCGGGGGAAAACGGCCCTTCGCGAAGGGCAGATCTGCCGAGCTCATTGCGGGAAAGCGAAAGCAAAGGACGCTTTTCTCCCTCTAACCGCTTTGGTCAGAGGAACGGGGGAAGTCACAGTGTTCTTTCTCTCCCTGAGATACACACAATCTGACGTTGCATCTGAGCTCCGTTGCTGGCAAAGAACTGAAAGTGACATACATTCCTGTGGGGAAACACAGGGCTTTGCTAGGATTTCTCTAGGCAGTGTGTTTTCCCTGGGCCTCACTGTAGCAACACTATCTCGCAAGGGCAGAACTGCATGGGATTTCCTCCGCCAGGAGAGAGCTGCTGCTTTGTAGTTTGTGCTGGGAAACCTTGCTTTGGCAAGTGCGAATTGACCGCATTCAGGCAGAAAGAAAAGAGAATAGCAAGAGGCCTTTTCTCCCCGGCTGCTCTGCCAAGCCCTTCCAGCTCAAACTATGTCGTTGCTCCTCTGGAAGGATCCCTGCACCGCGGCGTAGTTTTTCCGAAGAAGCCCTGCGTTTGCACGAGCAAATGAGGAATTCGTGGCAGGAAAGAGGAAGGAAAGAAAGTTTCTCTCCCTCTGCCTGCTTTGCTCAGAGGACCGGATGAAGTCAGGGAGTTCTCCCTTTCACTGAGAAACGTGCGGGCTGCTGTTGCCTGGGCGCTCTCTTCTTTGCAAAAGAGTCTGCAGTTCCACGCTTTGAACCGTGGAAAGGCGCCGGGCTCTGCTAAGACTTCCCCTGCGCTTCGTTTGCCCTGGGCCAAAGCGAGCCTTCACAATAGCTGAACGCTAACACTGCATACTCGTCCCACTTCCAGAACAGGGCTACCGCGAGGCAGTTCTCCGGGGGAAAACGGCCCTTCGCGAAGGGCAGATCTGCCGAGCTCATTGCGGGAAAGCGAAAGCAAAGGACGCTTTTCTCCCTCTAACCGCTTTCGTCAGAGGAACGGGGGAAGTCACAGTGTTCTTTCTCTCCCTGAGATACACACAATCTGACGTTGCCTCTGAGCTCCGTTGCTGGCAAAGAACTGAAAGTGACATACATTCCTGTGGGGAAACACAGGGCTTTGCTACGATTTCTCTAGGCAGTGTGTTTTCCCTGGGCCTCACTGTAGCAACACTATCTCGCCAGGGCAACACTGCATGACACTTCCTCTGCCAGGAGAGAGCTGCTGCTTTGTAGTTTGTGCTGGGAAACCTTGTTTTGGCAAGTGCGAATTGACCGCATTCAGGCAGAAAGAAAAGAGAATAGCAAGAGGCCTTTTCTCCCCGGCTGCTCTGCCAAGCCCTTCCAGCTCAAACTATGTCGTTGCTCCTCTGGAAGGATCCCTGCACCGCGGCGTAGTTTTTCCGAAGAAGCCCTGCGTTTGCAAGAGCAAATGAGGAATTCGTGGCAGGAAAGAGGAAGGAAAGAAAGTTTCTCTCCCTCTGCCTGCTTTGCTCAGAGGACCGGATGAAGTCAGGGAGTTCTCCCTTTCACTGAGAAACGTGCGGGCTGCTGTTGCCTGGGCGCTCTCTTCTTTGCAAAAGAGTCTGCAGTTCCACGCTTTGAACCGTGGAAAGGCGCCGGGCTCTGCTAAGATTTCCCCCGGCGCTTCGTTTGCCCTGGGCCAAAGCGAGCCTTCACAATAGCTGAACGCTAACACTGCATACTCGTTCCACTTCCAGAACCGGGCTACGGCGAGGCAGTTCTCCGGGGGAAAACGGCCCTTCGCGAAGGGCAGATCTGCCGAGCTCATTGCGGGAAAGCGAAAGCAAAGGACGCTTTTCTCCCTCTAACCGCTTTCGTCAGAGGAACGGGGGAAGTCACAGTGTTCTTTCTCTCCCTGAGATACACACAATCTGACGTTGCCTCTGAGCTCCGTTGCTGGCAAAGAACTGAAAGTGACATACATTCCTGTGGGGAAACACAGGGCTTTGCTAGGATTTCTCTAGGCAGTGTGTTTTCCCTGGGCCTCACTGTAGCAACACTATCTCGCAAGGGCAGAACTGCATGGGATTTCCTCCGCCAGGAGAGAGCTGCTGCTTTGTAGTTTGTGCTGGGAAACCTTGCTTTGGCAAGTGCGAATTGACCGCATTCAGGCAGAAAGAAAAGAGAATAGCAAGAGGCCTTTTCTCCCCGGCTGCTCTGCCAAGCCCTTCCAGCTCAAACTATGTCGTTGCTCCTCTGGAAGGATCCCTGCACCGCGGCGTAGTTTTTCCGAAGAAGCCCTGCGTTTGCAAGAGCAAATGAGGAATTCGTGGCAGGAAAGAGGAAGGAAAGAAAGTTTCTCTCCCTCTGCCTGCTTTGCTCACAGGACCGGATGAAGTCAGGGAGTTCTCCCTTTCACTGAGAAACGTGCGGGCTGCTGTTGCCTGGGCGCTCTCTTCTTTGCAAAAGAGTCTGCAGTTCCACGCTTTGAACCGTGGAAAGGCGCCGGGCTCTGCTAAGACTTCCCCTGCGCTTCGTTTGCCCTGGGCCAAAGCGAGCCTTCACAATAGCTGAACGCTAACACTGCATACTCGTCCCACTTCCAGAACAGGGCTACCGCGAGGCAGTTCTCCGGGGGAAAACGGCCCTTCGCGAAGGGCAGATCTGCCGAGCTCATTGCGGGAAAGCGAAAGCAAAGGACGCTTTTCTCCCTCTAACCGCTTTCGTCAGAGGAACGGGGGAAGTCACAGTGTTCTTTCTCTCCCTGAGATACACACAATCTGACGTTGCCTCTGAGCTCCGTTGCTGGCAAAGAACTGAAACTGACATACATTCCTGTGGGGAAACACAGGGCTTTGCTACGATTTCTCTAGGCAGTGTGTTTTCCCTGGGCCTCACTGTAGCAACACTATCTCGCCAGGGCAACACTGCATGACACTTCCTCTGCCAGGAGAGAGCTGCTGCTTTGTAGTTTGTGCTGGGAAACCTTGTTTTGGCAAGTGCGAATTGACCGCATTCAGGCAGAAAGAAAAGAGAATAGCAAGAGGCCTTTTCTCCCCGGCTGCTCTGCCAAGCCCTTCCAGCTCAAACTATGTCGTTGCTCCTCTGGAAGGATCCCTGCACCGCGGCGTAGTTTTTCCGAAGAAGCCCTGCGTTTGCAAGAGCAAATGAGGAATTCGTGGCAGGAAAGAGGAAGGAAAGAAAGTTTCTCTCCCTCTGCCTGCTTTGCTCAGAGGACCGGATGAAGTCAGGGAGTTCTCCCTTTCACTGAGAAACGTGCGGGCTGCTGTTGCCTGGGCGCTCTCTTCTTTGCAAAAGAGTCTGCAGTTCCACGCTTTGAACCATGGAAAGGCGCCGGGCTCTGCTAAGATTTCCCCCGGCGCTTCGTTTGCCCTGGGCCAAAGCGAGCCTTCACAATAGCTGAACGCTAACACTGCATACTCGTTCCACTTCCAGAACCGGGCTACGGCGAGGCAGTTCTCCGGGGGAAAACGGCCCTTCGCGAAGGGCAGATCTGCCGAGCTCATTGCGGGAAAGCGAAAGCAAAGGACGCTTTTCTCCCTCTAACCGCTTTGGTCAGAGGAACGGGGGAAGTCACAGTGTTCTTTCTCTCCCTGAGATACACACAATCTGACGTTGCCTCTGAGCTCCGTTGCTGGCAAAGAACTGAAAGTGACATACATTCCTGTGGGGAAACACAGGGCTTTGCTAGGATTTCTCTAGGCAGTGTGTTTTCCCTGGGCCTCACTGTAGCAACACTATCTCGCAAGGGCAGAACTGCATGGGATTTCCTCCGCCAGGAGAGAGCTGCTGCTTTGTAGTTTGTGCTGGGAAACCTTGCTTTGGCAAGTGCGAATTGACCGCATTCAGGCAGAAAGAAAAGAGAATAGCAAGAGGCCTTTTCTCCCCGGCTGCTCTGCCAAGCCCTTCCAGCTCAAACTATGTCGTTGCTCCTCTGGAAGGATCCCTGCACCGCGGCGTAGTTTTTCCGAAGAAGCCCTGCGTTTGCAAGAGCAAATGAGGAATTCGTGGCAGGAAAGAGGAAGGAAAGAAAGTTTCTCTCCCTCTGCCTGCTTTGCTCAGAGGACCGGATGAAGTCAGGGAGTTCTCCCTTTCACTGAGAAACGTGCGGGCTGCTGTTGCCTGGGCGCTCTCTTCTTTGCAAAAGAGTCTGCAGTTCCACGCTTTGAACCGTGGAAAGGCGCCGGGCTCTGCTAAGATTTCCCCCGGCGCTTCGTTTGCCCTGGGCCAAAGCGAGCCTTCACAATAGCTGAACGCTAACACTGCATACTCGTTCCACTTCCAGAACCGGGCTACGGCGAGGCAGTTCTCCGGGGGAAAACGGCCCTTCGCGAAGGGCAGATCTGCCGAGCTCATTGCGGGAAAGCGAAAGCAAAGGACGCTTTTCTCCCTCTAACCGCTTTGGTCAGAGGAACGGGGGAAGTCACAGTGTTCTTTCTCTCCCTGAGATACACACAATCTGACGTTGCATCTGAGCTCCGTTGCTGGCAAAGAACTGAAAGTGACATACATTCCTGTGGGGAAACACAGGGCTTTGCTAGGATTTCTCTAGGCAGTGTGTTTTCCCTGGGCCTCACTGTAGCAACACTATCTCGCAAGGGCAGAACTGCATGGGATTTCCTCCGCCAGGAGAGAGCTGCTGCTTTGTAGTTTGTGCTGGGAAACCTTGCTTTGGCAAGTGCGAATTGACCGCATTCAGGCAGAAAGAAAAGAGAATAGCAAGAGGCCTTTTCTCCCCGGCTGCTCTGCCAAGCCCTTCCAGCTCAAACTATGTCGTTGCTCCTCTGGAAGGATCCCTGCACCGCGGCGTAGTTTTTCCGAAGAAGCCCTGCGTTTGCACGAGCAAATGAGGAATTCGTGGCAGGAAAGAGGAAGGAAAGAAAGTTTCTCTCCCTCTGCCTGCTTTGCTCAGAGGACCGGATGAAGTCAGGGAGTTCTCCCTTTCACTGAGAAACGTGCGGGCTGCTGTTGCCTGGGCGCTCTCTTCTTTGCAAAAGAGTCTGCAGTTCCACGCTTTGAACCGTGGAAAGGCGCCGGGCTCTGCTAAGACTTCCCCTGCGCTTCGTTTGCCCTGGGCCAAAGCGAGCCTTCACAATAGCTGAACGCTAACACTGCATACTCGTCCCACTTCCAGAACAGGGCTACCGCGAGGCAGTTCTCCGGGGGAAAACGGCCCTTCGCGAAGGGCAGATCTGCCGAGCTCATTGCGGGAAAGCGAAAGCAAAGGACGCTTTTCTCCCTCTAACCGCTTTCGTCAGAGGAACGGGGGAAGTCACAGTGTTCTTTCTCTCCCTGAGATACACACAATCTGACGTTGCCTCTGAGCTCCGTTGCTGGCAAAGAACTGAAAGTGACATACATTCCTGTGGGGAAACACAGGGCTTTGCTACGATTTCTCTAGGCAGTGTGTTTTCCCTGGGCCTCACTGTAGCAACACTATCTCGCCAGGGCAACACTGCATGACACTTCCTCTGCCAGGAGAGAGCTGCTGCTTTGTAGTTTGTGCTGGGAAACCTTGTTTTGGCAAGTGCGAATTGACCGCATTCAGGCAGAAAGAAAAGAGAATAGCAAGAGGCCTTTTCTCCCCGGCTGCTCTGCCAAGCCCTTCCAGCTCAAACTATGTCGTTGCTCCTCTGGAAGGATCCCTGCACCGCGGCGTAGTTTTTCCGAAGAAGCCCTGCGTTTGCAAGAGCAAATGAGGAATTCGTGGCAGGAAAGAGGAAGGAAAGAAAGTTTCTCTCCCTCTGCCTGCTTTGCTCACAGGACCGGATGAAGTCAGGGAGTTCTCCCTTTCACTGAGAAACGTGCTGGCTGCTGTTGCCTGGGCGCTCTCTTCTTTGCAAAAGAGTCTGCAGTTCCACGCTTTGAACCGTGGAAAGGCGCCGGGCTCTGCTAAGATTTCCCCCGGCGCTTCGTTTGCCCTGGGCCAAAGCGAGCCTTCACAATAGCTGAACGCTAACACTGCATACTCGTCCCACTTCCAGAACCGGGCTACGGCGAGGCAGTTCTCCGGGGGAAAACGGCCCTTCGCGAAGGGCAGATCTGCCGAGCTCATTGCGGGAAAGCGAAAGCAAAGGACGCTTTTCTCCCTCTAACCGCTTTGGTCAGAGGAACGGGGGAAGTCACAGTGTTCTTTCTCTCCCTGAGATACACACAATCTGACGTTGCCTCTGAGCTCCGTTGCTGGCAAAGAACTGAAAGTGACATACATTCCTGTGGGGAAACACAGGGCTTTGCTAGGATTTCTCTAGGCAGTGTGTTTTCCCTGGGCCTCACTGTAGCAACACTATCTCGCAAGGGCAGAACTGCATGGGATTTCCTCCGCCAGGAGAGAGCTGCTGCTTTGTAGTTTGTGCTGGGAAACCTTGCTTTGGCAAGTGCGAATTGACCGCATTCAGGCAGAAAGAAAAGAGAATAGCAAGAGGCCTTTTCTCCCCGGCTGCTCTGCCAAGCCCTTCCAGCTCAAACTATGTCGTTGCTCCTCTGGAAGGATCCCTGCACCGCGGCGTAGTTTTTCCGAAGAAGCCCTGCGTTTGCAAGAGCAAATGAGGAATTCGTGGCAGGAAAGAGGAAGGAAAGAAAGTTTCTCTCCCTCTGCCTGCTTTGCTCACAGGACCGGATGAAGTCAGGGAGTTCTCCCTTTCACTGAGAAACGTGCGGGCTGCTGTTGCCTGGGCGCTCTCTTCTTTGCAAAAGAGTCTGCAGTTCCACGCTTTGAACCGTGGAAAGGCGCCGGGCTCTGCTAAGACTTCCCCTGCGCTTCGTTTGCCCTGGGCCAAAGCGAGCCTTCACAATAGCTGAACGCTAACACTGCATACTCGTCCCACTTCCAGAACAGGGCTACCGCGAGGCAGTTCTCCGGGGGAAAACGGCCCTTCGCGAAGGGCAGATCTGCCGAGCTCATTGCGGGAAAGCGAAAGCAAAGGACGCTTTTCTCCCTCTAACCGCTTTCGTCAGAGGAACGGGGGAAGTCACAGTGTTCTTTCTCTCCCTGAGATACACACAATCTGACGTTGCCTCTGAGCTCCGTTGCTGGCAAAGAACTGAAACTGACATACATTCCTGTGGGGAAACACAGGGCTTTGCTACGATTTCTCTAGGCAGTGTGTTTTCCCTGGGCCTCACTGTAGCAACACTATCTCGCCAGGGCAACACTGCATGACACTTCCTCTGCCAGGAGAGAGCTGCTGCTTTGTAGTTTGTGCTGGGAAACCTTGTTTTGGCAAGTGCGAATTGACCGCATTCAGGCAGAAAGAAAAGAGAATAGCAAGAGGCCTTTTCTCCCCGGCTGCTCTGCCAAGCCCTTCCAGCTCAAACTATGTCGTTGCTCCTCTGGAAGGATCCCTGCACCGCGGCGTAGTTTTTCCGAAGAAGCCCTGCGTTTGCAAGAGCAAATGAGGAATTCGTGGCAGGAAAGAGGAAGGAAAGAAAGTTTCTCTCCCTCTGCCTGCTTTGCTCAGAGGACCGGATGAAGTCAGGGAGTTCTCCCTTTCACTGAGAAACGTGCGGGCTGCTGTTGCCTGGGCGCTCTCTTCTTTGCAAAAGAGTCTGCAGTTCCACGCTTTGAACCATGGAAAGGCGCCGGGCTCTGCTAAGATTTCCCCCGGCGCTTCGTTTGCCCTGGGCCAAAGCGAGCCTTCACAATAGCTGAACGCTAACACTGCATACTCGTTCCACTTCCAGAACCGGGCTACGGCGAGGCAGTTCTCCGGGGGAAAACGGCCCTTCGCGAAGGGCAGATCTGCCGAGCTCATTGCGGGAAAGCGAAAGCAAAGGACGCTTTTCTCCCTCTAACCGCTTTGGTCAGAGGAACGGGGGAAGTCACAGTGTTCTTTCTCTCCCTGAGATACACACAATCTGACGTTGCCTCTGAGCTCCGTTGCTGGCAAAGAACTGAAAGTGACATACATTCCTGTGGGGAAACACAGGGCTTTGCTAGGATTTCTCTAGGCAGTGTGTTTTCCCTGGGCCTCACTGTAGCAACACTATCTCGCAAGGGCAGAACTGCATGGGATTTCCTCCGCCAGGAGAGAGCTGCTGCTTTGTAGTTTGTGCTGGGAAACCTTGCTTTGGCAAGTGCGAATTGACCGCATTCAGGCAGAAAGAAAAGAGAATAGCAAGAGGCCTTTTCTCCCCGGCTGCTCTGCCAAGCCCTTCCAGCTCAAACTATGTCGTTGCTCCTCTGGAAGGATCCCTGCACCGCGGCGTAGTTTTTCCGAAGAAGCCCTGCGTTTGCAAGAGCAAATGAGGAATTCGTGGCAGGAAAGAGGAAGGAAAGAAAGTTTCTCTCCCTCTGCCTGCTTTGCTCAGAGGACCGGATGAAGTCAGGGAGTTCTCCCTTTCACTGAGAAACGTGCGGGCTGCTGTTGCCTGGGCGCTCTCTTCTTTGCAAAAGAGTCTGCAGTTCCACGCTTTGAACCGTGGAAAGGCGCCGGGCTCTGCTAAGATTTCCCCCGGCGCTTCGTTTGCCCTGGGCCAAAGCGAGCCTTCACAATAGCTGAACGCTAACACTGCATACTCGTTCCACTTCCAGAACCGGGCTACGGCGAGGCAGTTCTCCGGGGGAAAACGGCCCTTCGCGAAGGGCAGATCTGCCGAGCTCATTGCGGGAAAGCGAAAGCAAAGGACGCTTTTCTCCCTCTAACCGCTTTGGTCAGAGGAACGGGGGAAGTCACAGTGTTCTTTCTCTCCCTGAGATACACACAATCTGACGTTGCATCTGAGCTCCGTTGCTGGCAAAGAACTGAAAGTGACATACATTCCTGTGGGGAAACACAGGGCTTTGCTAGGATTTCTCTAGGCAGTGTGTTTTCCCTGGGCCTCACTGTAGCAACACTATCTCGCAAGGGCAGAACTGCATGGGATTTCCTCCGCCAGGAGAGAGCTGCTGCTTTGTAGTTTGTGCTGGGAAACCTTGCTTTGGCAAGTGCGAATTGACCGCATTCAGGCAGAAAGAAAAGAGAATAGCAAGAGGCCTTTTCTCCCCGGCTGCTCTGCCAAGCCCTTCCAGCTCAAACTATGTCGTTGCTCCTCTGGAAGGATCCCTGCACCGCGGCGTAGTTTTTCCGAAGAAGCCCTGCGTTTGCACGAGCAAATGAGGAATTCGTGGCAGGAAAGAGGAAGGAAAGAAAGTTTCTCTCCCTCTGCCTGCTTTGCTCAGAGGACCGGATGAAGTCAGGGAGTTCTCCCTTTCACTGAGAAACGTGCGGGCTGCTGTTGCCTGGGCGCTCTCTTCTTTGCAAAAGAGTCTGCAGTTCCACGCTTTGAACCGTGGAAAGGCGCCGGGCTCTGCTAAGACTTCCCCTGCGCTTCGTTTGCCCTGGGCCAAAGCGAGCCTTCACAATAGCTGAACGCTAACACTGCATACTCGTCCCACTTCCAGAACAGGGCTACCGCGAGGCAGTTCTCCGGGGGAAAACGGCCCTTCGCGAAGGGCAGATCTGCCGAGCTCATTGCGGGAAAGCGAAAGCAAAGGACGCTTTTCTCCCTCTAACCGCTTTCGTCAGAGGAACGGGGGAAGTCACAGTGTTCTTTCTCTCCCTGAGATACACACAATCTGACGTTGCCTCTGAGCTCCGTTGCTGGCAAAGAACTGAAAGTGACATACATTCCTGTGGGGAAACACAGGGCTTTGCTACGATTTCTCTAGGCAGTGTGTTTTCCCTGGGCCTCACTGTAGCAACACTATCTCGCCAGGGCAACACTGCATGACACTTCCTCTGCCAGGAGAGAGCTGCTGCTTTGTAGTTTGTGCTGGGAAACCTTGTTTTGGCAAGTGCGAATTGACCGCATTCAGGCAGAAAGAAAAGAGAATAGCAAGAGGCCTTTTCTCCCCGGCTGCTCTGCCAAGCCCTTCCAGCTCAAACTATGTCGTTGCTCCTCTGGAAGGATCCCTGCACCGCGGCGTAGTTTTTCCGAAGAAGCCCTGCGTTTGCAAGAGCAAATGAGGAATTCGTGGCAGGAAAGAGGAAGGAAAGAAAGTTTCTCTCCCTCTGCCTGCTTTGCTCACAGGACCGGATGAAGTCAGGGAGTTCTCCCTTTCACTGAGAAACGTGCTGGCTGCTGTTGCCTGGGCGCTCTCTTCTTTGCAAAAGAGTCTGCAGTTCCACGCTTTGAACCGTGGAAAGGCGCCGGGCTCTGCTAAGATTTCCCCCGGCGCTTCGTTTGCCCTGGGCCAAAGCGAGCCTTCACAATAGCTGAACGCTAACACTGCATACTCGTCCCACTTCCAGAACCGGGCTACGGCGAGGCAGTTCTCCGGGGGAAAACGGCCCTTCGCGAAGGGCAGATCTGCCGAGCTCATTGCGGGAAAGCGAAAGCAAAGGACGCTTTTCTCCCTCTAACCGCTTTGGTCAGAGGAACGGGGGAAGTCACAGTGTTCTTTCTCTCCCTGAGATACACACAATCTGACGTTGCCTCTGAGCTCCGTTGCTGGCAAAGAACTGAAAGTGACATACATTCCTGTGGGGAAACACAGGGCTTTGCTAGGATTTCTCTAGGCAGTGTGTTTTCCCTGGGCCTCACTGTAGCAACACTATCTCGCAAGGGCAGAACTGCATGGGATTTCCTCCGCCAGGAGAGAGCTGCTGCTTTGTAGTTTGTGCTGGGAAACCTTGCTTTGGCAAGTGCGAATTGACCGCATTCAGGCAGAAAGAAAAGAGAATAGCAAGAGGCCTTTTCTCCCCGGCTGCTCTGCCAAGCCCTTCCAGCTCAAACTATGTCGTTGCTCCTCTGGAAGGATCCCTGCACCGCGGCGTAGTTTTTCCGAAGAAGCCCTGCGTTTGCAAGAGCAAATGAGGAATTCGTGGCAGGAAAGAGGAAGGAAAGAAAGTTTCTCTCCCTCTGCCTGCTTTGCTCACAGGACCGGATGAAGTCAGGGAGTTCTCCCTTTCACTGAGAAACGTGCGGGCTGCTGTTGCCTGGGCGCTCTCTTCTTTGCAAAAGAGTCTGCAGTTCCACGCTTTGAACCGTGGAAAGGCGCCGGGCTCTGCTAAGACTTCCCCTGCGCTTCGTTTGCCCTGGGCCAAAGCGAGCCTTCACAATAGCTGAACGCTAACACTGCATACTCGTCCCACTTCCAGAACAGGGCTACCGCGAGGCAGTTCTCCGGGGGAAAACGGCCCTTCGCGAAGGGCAGATCTGCCGAGCTCATTGCGGGAAAGCGAAAGCAAAGGACGCTTTTCTCCCTCTAACCGCTTTCGTCAGAGGAACGGGGGAAGTCACAGTGTTCTTTCTCTCCCTGAGATACACACAATCTGACGTTGCCTCTGAGCTCCGTTGCTGGCAAAGAACTGAAACTGACATACATTCCTGTGGGGAAACACAGGGCTTTGCTACGATTTCTCTAGGCAGTGTGTTTTCCCTGGGCCTCACTGTAGCAACACTATCTCGCCAGGGCAACACTGCATGACACTTCCTCTGCCAGGAGAGAGCTGCTGCTTTGTAGTTTGTGCTGGGAAACCTTGTTTTGGCAAGTGCGAATTGACCGCATTCAGGCAGAAAGAAAAGAGAATAGCAAGAGGCCTTTTCTCCCCGGCTGCTCTGCCAAGCCCTTCCAGCTCAAACTATGTCGTTGCTCCTCTGGAAGGATCCCTGCACCGCGGCGTAGTTTTTCCGAAGAAGCCCTGCGTTTGCAAGAGCAAATGAGGAATTCGTGGCAGGAAAGAGGAAGGAAAGAAAGTTTCTCTCCCTCTGCCTGCTTTGCTCAGAGGACCGGATGAAGTCAGGGAGTTCTCCCTTTCACTGAGAAACGTGCGGGCTGCTGTTGCCTGGGCGCTCTCTTCTTTGCAAAAGAGTCTGCAGTTCCACGCTTTGAACCATGGAAAGGCGCCGGGCTCTGCTAAGATTTCCCCCGGCGCTTCGTTTGCCCTGGGCCAAAGCGAGCCTTCACAATAGCTGAACGCTAACACTGCATACTCGTTCCACTTCCAGAACCGGGCTACGGCGAGGCAGTTCTCCGGGGGAAAACGGCCCTTCGCGAAGGGCAGATCTGCCGAGCTCATTGCGGGAAAGCGAAAGCAAAGGACGCTTTTCTCCCTCTAACCGCTTTGGTCAGAGGAACGGGGGAAGTCACAGTGTTCTTTCTCTCCCTGAGATACACACAATCTGACGTTGCCTCTGAGCTCCGTTGCTGGCAAAGAACTGAAAGTGACATACATTCCTGTGGGGAAACACAGGGCTTTGCTAGGATTTCTCTAGGCAGTGTGTTTTCCCTGGGCCTCACTGTAGCAACACTATCTCGCAAGGGCAGAACTGCATGGGATTTCCTCCGCCAGGAGAGAGCTGCTGCTTTGTAGTTTGTGCTGGGAAACCTTGCTTTGGCAAGTGCGAATTGACCGCATTCAGGCAGAAAGAAAAGAGAATAGCAAGAGGCCTTTTCTCCCCGGCTGCTCTGCCAAGCCCTTCCAGCTCAAACTATGTCGTTGCTCCTCTGGAAGGATCCCTGCACCGCGGCGTAGTTTTTCCGAAGAAGCCCTGCGTTTGCAAGAGCAAATGAGGAATTCGTGGCAGGAAAGAGGAAGGAAAGAAAGTTTCTCTCCCTCTGCCTGCTTTGCTCAGAGGACCGGATGAAGTCAGGGAGTTCTCCCTTTCACTGAGAAACGTGCGGGCTGCTGTTGCCTGGGCGCTCTCTTCTTTGCAAAAGAGTCTGCAGTTCCACGCTTTGAACCGTGGAAAGGCGCCGGGCTCTGCTAAGATTTCCCCCGGCGCTTCGTTTGCCCTGGGCCAAAGCGAGCCTTCACAATAGCTGAACGCTAACACTGCATACTCGTTCCACTTCCAGAACCGGGCTACGGCGAGGCAGTTCTCCGGGGGAAAACGGCCCTTCGCGAAGGGCAGATCTGCCGAGCTCATTGCGGGAAAGCGAAAGCAAAGGACGCTTTTCTCCCTCTAACCGCTTTGGTCAGAGGAACGGGGGAAGTCACAGTGTTCTTTCTCTCCCTGAGATACACACAATCTGACGTTGCATCTGAGCTCCGTTGCTGGCAAAGAACTGAAAGTGACATACATTCCTGTGGGGAAACACAGGGCTTTGCTAGGATTTCTCTAGGCAGTGTGTTTTCCCTGGGCCTCACTGTAGCAACACTATCTCGCAAGGGCAGAACTGCATGGGATTTCCTCCGCCAGGAGAGAGCTGCTGCTTTGTAGTTTGTGCTGGGAAACCTTGCTTTGGCAAGTGCGAATTGACCGCATTCAGGCAGAAAGAAAAGAGAATAGCAAGAGGCCTTTTCTCCCCGGCTGCTCTGCCAAGCCCTTCCAGCTCAAACTATGTCGTTGCTCCTCTGGAAGGATCCCTGCACCGCGGCGTAGTTTTTCCGAAGAAGCCCTGCGTTTGCACGAGCAAATGAGGAATTCGTGGCAGGAAAGAGGAAGGAAAGAAAGTTTCTCTCCCTCTGCCTGCTTTGCTCAGAGGACCGGATGAAGTCAGGGAGTTCTCCCTTTCACTGAGAAACGTGCGGGCTGCTGTTGCCTGGGCGCTCTCTTCTTTGCAAAAGAGTCTGCAGTTCCACGCTTTGAACCGTGGAAAGGCGCCGGGCTCTGCTAAGACTTCCCCTGCGCTTCGTTTGCCCTGGGCCAAAGCGAGCCTTCACAATAGCTGAACGCTAACACTGCATACTCGTCCCACTTCCAGAACAGGGCTACCGCGAGGCAGTTCTCCGGGGGAAAACGGCCCTTCGCGAAGGGCAGATCTGCCGAGCTCATTGCGGGAAAGCGAAAGCAAAGGACGCTTTTCTCCCTCTAACCGCTTTCGTCAGAGGAACGGGGGAAGTCACAGTGTTCTTTCTCTCCCTGAGATACACACAATCTGACGTTGCCTCTGAGCTCCGTTGCTGGCAAAGAACTGAAAGTGACATACATTCCTGTGGGGAAACACAGGGCTTTGCTACGATTTCTCTAGGCAGTGTGTTTTCCCTGGGCCTCACTGTAGCAACACTATCTCGCCAGGGCAACACTGCATGACACTTCCTCTGCCAGGAGAGAGCTGCTGCTTTGTAGTTTGTGCTGGGAAACCTTGTTTTGGCAAGTGCGAATTGACCGCATTCAGGCAGAAAGAAAAGAGAATAGCAAGAGGCCTTTTCTCCCCGGCTGCTCTGCCAAGCCCTTCCAGCTCAAACTATGTCGTTGCTCCTCTGGAAGGATCCCTGCACCGCGGCGTAGTTTTTCCGAAGAAGCCCTGCGTTTGCAAGAGCAAATGAGGAATTCGTGGCAGGAAAGAGGAAGGAAAGAAAGTTTCTCTCCCTCTGCCTGCTTTGCTCACAGGACCGGATGAAGTCAGGGAGTTCTCCCTTTCACTGAGAAACGTGCTGGCTGCTGTTGCCTGGGCGCTCTCTTCTTTGCAAAAGAGTCTGCAGTTCCACGCTTTGAACCGTGGAAAGGCGCCGGGCTCTGCTAAGATTTCCCCCGGCGCTTCGTTTGCCCTGGGCCAAAGCGAGCCTTCACAATAGCTGAACGCTAACACTGCATACTCGTCCCACTTCCAGAACCGGGCTACGGCGAGGCAGTTCTCCGGGGGAAAACGGCCCTTCGCGAAGGGCAGATCTGCCGAGCTCATTGCGGGAAAGCGAAAGCAAAGGACGCTTTTCTCCCTCTAACCGCTTTGGTCAGAGGAACGGGGGAAGTCACAGTGTTCTTTCTCTCCCTGAGATACACACAATCTGACGTTGCCTCTGAGCTCCGTTGCTGGCAAAGAACTGAAAGTGACATACATTCCTGTGGGGAAACACAGGGCTTTGCTAGGATTTCTCTAGGCAGTGTGTTTTCCCTGGGCCTCACTGTAGCAACACTATCTCGCAAGGGCAGAACTGCATGGGATTTCCTCCGCCAGGAGAGAGCTGCTGCTTTGTAGTTTGTGCTGGGAAACCTTGCTTTGGCAAGTGCGAATTGACCGCATTCAGGCAGAAAGAAAAGAGAATAGCAAGAGGCCTTTTCTCCCCGGCTGCTCTGCCAAGCCCTTCCAGCTCAAACTATGTCGTTGCTCCTCTGGAAGGATCCCTGCACCGCGGCGTAGTTTTTCCGAAGAAGCCCTGCGTTTGCAAGAGCAAATGAGGAATTCGTGGCAGGAAAGAGGAAGGAAAGAAAGTTTCTCTCCCTCTGCCTGCTTTGCTCACAGGACCGGATGAAGTCAGGGAGTTCTCCCTTTCACTGAGAAACGTGCGGGCTGCTGTTGCCTGGGCGCTCTCTTCTTTGCAAAAGAGTCTGCAGTTCCACGCTTTGAACCGTGGAAAGGCGCCGGGCTCTGCTAAGACTTCCCCTGCGCTTCGTTTGCCCTGGGCCAAAGCGAGCCTTCACAATAGCTGAACGCTAACACTGCATACTCGTCCCACTTCCAGAACAGGGCTACCGCGAGGCAGTTCTCCGGGGGAAAACGGCCCTTCGCGAAGGGCAGATCTGCCGAGCTCATTGCGGGAAAGCGAAAGCAAAGGACGCTTTTCTCCCTCTAACCGCTTTCGTCAGAGGAACGGGGGAAGTCACAGTGTTCTTTCTCTCCCTGAGATACACACAATCTGACGTTGCCTCTGAGCTCCGTTGCTGGCAAAGAACTGAAACTGACATACATTCCTGTGGGGAAACACAGGGCTTTGCTACGATTTCTCTAGGCAGTGTGTTTTCCCTGGGCCTCACTGTAGCAACACTATCTCGCCAGGGCAACACTGCATGACACTTCCTCTGCCAGGAGAGAGCTGCTGCTTTGTAGTTTGTGCTGGGAAACCTTGTTTTGGCAAGTGCGAATTGACCGCATTCAGGCAGAAAGAAAAGAGAATAGCAAGAGGCCTTTTCTCCCCGGCTGCTCTGCCAAGCCCTTCCAGCTCAAACTATGTCGTTGCTCCTCTGGAAGGATCCCTGCACCGCGGCGTAGTTTTTCCGAAGAAGCCCTGCGTTTGCAAGAGCAAATGAGGAATTCGTGGCAGGAAAGAGGAAGGAAAGAAAGTTTCTCTCCCTCTGCCTGCTTTGCTCAGAGGACCGGATGAAGTCAGGGAGTTCTCCCTTTCACTGAGAAACGTGCGGGCTGCTGTTGCCTGGGCGCTCTCTTCTTTGCAAAAGAGTCTGCAGTTCCACGCTTTGAACCATGGAAAGGCGCCGGGCTCTGCTAAGATTTCCCCCGGCGCTTCGTTTGCCCTGGGCCAAAGCGAGCCTTCACAATAGCTGAACGCTAACACTGCATACTCGTTCCACTTCCAGAACCGGGCTACGGCGAGGCAGTTCTCCGGGGGAAAACGGCCCTTCGCGAAGGGCAGATCTGCCGAGCTCATTGCGGGAAAGCGAAAGCAAAGGACGCTTTTCTCCCTCTAACCGCTTTGGTCAGAGGAACGGGGGAAGTCACAGTGTTCTTTCTCTCCCTGAGATACACACAATCTGACGTTGCCTCTGAGCTCCGTTGCTGGCAAAGAACTGAAAGTGACATACATTCCTGTGGGGAAACACAGGGCTTTGCTAGGATTTCTCTAGGCAGTGTGTTTTCCCTGGGCCTCACTGTAGCAACACTATCTCGCAAGGGCAGAACTGCATGGGATTTCCTCCGCCAGGAGAGAGCTGCTGCTTTGTAGTTTGTGCTGGGAAACCTTGCTTTGGCAAGTGCGAATTGACCGCATTCAGGCAGAAAGAAAAGAGAATAGCAAGAGGCCTTTTCTCCCCGGCTGCTCTGCCAAGCCCTTCCAGCTCAAACTATGTCGTTGCTCCTCTGGAAGGATCCCTGCACCGCGGCGTAGTTTTTCCGAAGAAGCCCTGCGTTTGCAAGAGCAAATGAGGAATTCGTGGCAGGAAAGAGGAAGGAAAGAAAGTTTCTCTCCCTCTGCCTGCTTTGCTCAGAGGACCGGATGAAGTCAGGGAGTTCTCCCTTTCACTGAGAAACGTGCGGGCTGCTGTTGCCTGGGCGCTCTCTTCTTTGCAAAAGAGTCTGCAGTTCCACGCTTTGAACCGTGGAAAGGCGCCGGGCTCTGCTAAGATTTCCCCCGGCGCTTCGTTTGCCCTGGGCCAAAGCGAGCCTTCACAATAGCTGAACGCTAACACTGCATACTCGTTCCACTTCCAGAACCGGGCTACGGCGAGGCAGTTCTCCGGGGGAAAACGGCCCTTCGCGAAGGGCAGATCTGCCGAGCTCATTGCGGGAAAGCGAAAGCAAAGGACGCTTTTCTCCCTCTAACCGCTTTGGTCAGAGGAACGGGGGAAGTCACAGTGTTCTTTCTCTCCCTGAGATACACACAATCTGACGTTGCATCTGAGCTCCGTTGCTGGCAAAGAACTGAAAGTGACATACATTCCTGTGGGGAAACACAGGGCTTTGCTAGGATTTCTCTAGGCAGTGTGTTTTCCCTGGGCCTCACTGTAGCAACACTATCTCGCAAGGGCAGAACTGCATGGGATTTCCTCCGCCAGGAGAGAGCTGCTGCTTTGTAGTTTGTGCTGGGAAACCTTGCTTTGGCAAGTGCGAATTGACCGCATTCAGGCAGAAAGAAAAGAGAATAGCAAGAGGCCTTTTCTCCCCGGCTGCTCTGCCAAGCCCTTCCAGCTCAAACTATGTCGTTGCTCCTCTGGAAGGATCCCTGCACCGCGGCGTAGTTTTTCCGAAGAAGCCCTGCGTTTGCACGAGCAAATGAGGAATTCGTGGCAGGAAAGAGGAAGGAAAGAAAGTTTCTCTCCCTCTGCCTGCTTTGCTCAGAGGACCGGATGAAGTCAGGGAGTTCTCCCTTTCACTGAGAAACGTGCGGGCTGCTGTTGCCTGGGCGCTCTCTTCTTTGCAAAAGAGTCTGCAGTTCCACGCTTTGAACCGTGGAAAGGCGCCGGGCTCTGCTAAGACTTCCCCTGCGCTTCGTTTGCCCTGGGCCAAAGCGAGCCTTCACAATAGCTGAACGCTAACACTGCATACTCGTCCCACTTCCAGAACAGGGCTACCGCGAGGCAGTTCTCCGGGGGAAAACGGCCCTTCGCGAAGGGCAGATCTGCCGAGCTCATTGCGGGAAAGCGAAAGCAAAGGACGCTTTTCTCCCTCTAACCGCTTTCGTCAGAGGAACGGGGGAAGTCACAGTGTTCTTTCTCTCCCTGAGATACACACAATCTGACGTTGCCTCTGAGCTCCGTTGCTGGCAAAGAACTGAAAGTGACATACATTCCTGTGGGGAAACACAGGGCTTTGCTACGATTTCTCTAGGCAGTGTGTTTTCCCTGGGCCTCACTGTAGCAACACTATCTCGCCAGGGCAACACTGCATGACACTTCCTCTGCCAGGAGAGAGCTGCTGCTTTGTAGTTTGTGCTGGGAAACCTTGTTTTGGCAAGTGCGAATTGACCGCATTCAGGCAGAAAGAAAAGAGAATAGCAAGAGGCCTTTTCTCCCCGGCTGCTCTGCCAAGCCCTTCCAGCTCAAACTATGTCGTTGCTCCTCTGGAAGGATCCCTGCACCGCGGCGTAGTTTTTCCGAAGAAGCCCTGCGTTTGCAAGAGCAAATGAGGAATTCGTGGCAGGAAAGAGGAAGGAAAGAAAGTTTCTCTCCCTCTGCCTGCTTTGCTCACAGGACCGGATGAAGTCAGGGAGTTCTCCCTTTCACTGAGAAACGTGCTGGCTGCTGTTGCCTGGGCGCTCTCTTCTTTGCAAAAGAGTCTGCAGTTCCACGCTTTGAACCGTGGAAAGGCGCCGGGCTCTGCTAAGATTTCCCCCGGCGCTTCGTTTGCCCTGGGCCAAAGCGAGCCTTCACAATAGCTGAACGCTAACACTGCATACTCGTCCCACTTCCAGAACCGGGCTACGGCGAGGCAGTTCTCCGGGGGAAAACGGCCCTTCGCGAAGGGCAGATCTGCCGAGCTCATTGCGGGAAAGCGAAAGCAAAGGACGCTTTTCTCCCTCTAACCGCTTTGGTCAGAGGAACGGGGGAAGTCACAGTGTTCTTTCTCTCCCTGAGATACACACAATCTGACGTTGCCTCTGAGCTCCGTTGCTGGCAAAGAACTGAAAGTGACATACATTCCTGTGGGGAAACACAGGGCTTTGCTAGGATTTCTCTAGGCAGTGTGTTTTCCCTGGGCCTCACTGTAGCAACACTATCTCGCAAGGGCAGAACTGCATGGGATTTCCTCCGCCAGGAGAGAGCTGCTGCTTTGTAGTTTGTGCTGGGAAACCTTGCTTTGGCAAGTGCGAATTGACCGCATTCAGGCAGAAAGAAAAGAGAATAGCAAGAGGCCTTTTCTCCCCGGCTGCTCTGCCAAGCCCTTCCAGCTCAAACTATGTCGTTGCTCCTCTGGAAGGATCCCTGCACCGCGGCGTAGTTTTTCCGAAGAAGCCCTGCGTTTGCAAGAGCAAATGAGGAATTCGTGGCAGGAAAGAGGAAGGAAAGAAAGTTTCTCTCCCTCTGCCTGCTTTGCTCACAGGACCGGATGAAGTCAGGGAGTTCTCCCTTTCACTGAGAAACGTGCGGGCTGCTGTTGCCTGGGCGCTCTCTTCTTTGCAAAAGAGTCTGCAGTTCCACGCTTTGAACCGTGGAAAGGCGCCGGGCTCTGCTAAGACTTCCCCTGCGCTTCGTTTGCCCTGGGCCAAAGCGAGCCTTCACAATAGCTGAACGCTAACACTGCATACTCGTCCCACTTCCAGAACAGGGCTACCGCGAGGCAGTTCTCCGGGGGAAAACGGCCCTTCGCGAAGGGCAGATCTGCCGAGCTCATTGCGGGAAAGCGAAAGCAAAGGACGCTTTTCTCCCTCTAACCGCTTTCGTCAGAGGAACGGGGGAAGTCACAGTGTTCTTTCTCTCCCTGAGATACACACAATCTGACGTTGCCTCTGAGCTCCGTTGCTGGCAAAGAACTGAAACTGACATACATTCCTGTGGGGAAACACAGGGCTTTGCTACGATTTCTCTAGGCAGTGTGTTTTCCCTGGGCCTCACTGTAGCAACACTATCTCGCCAGGGCAACACTGCATGACACTTCCTCTGCCAGGAGAGAGCTGCTGCTTTGTAGTTTGTGCTGGGAAACCTTGTTTTGGCAAGTGCGAATTGACCGCATTCAGGCAGAAAGAAAAGAGAATAGCAAGAGGCCTTTTCTCCCCGGCTGCTCTGCCAAGCCCTTCCAGCTCAAACTATGTCGTTGCTCCTCTGGAAGGATCCCTGCACCGCGGCGTAGTTTTTCCGAAGAAGCCCTGCGTTTGCAAGAGCAAATGAGGAATTCGTGGCAGGAAAGAGGAAGGAAAGAAAGTTTCTCTCCCTCTGCCTGCTTTGCTCAGAGGACCGGATGAAGTCAGGGAGTTCTCCCTTTCACTGAGAAACGTGCGGGCTGCTGTTGCCTGGGCGCTCTCTTCTTTGCAAAAGAGTCTGCAGTTCCACGCTTTGAACCATGGAAAGGCGCCGGGCTCTGCTAAGATTTCCCCCGGCGCTTCGTTTGCCCTGGGCCAAAGCGAGCCTTCACAATAGCTGAACGCTAACACTGCATACTCGTTCCACTTCCAGAACCGGGCTACGGCGAGGCAGTTCTCCGGGGGAAAACGGCCCTTCGCGAAGGGCAGATCTGCCGAGCTCATTGCGGGAAAGCGAAAGCAAAGGACGCTTTTCTCCCTCTAACCGCTTTGGTCAGAGGAACGGGGGAAGTCACAGTGTTCTTTCTCTCCCTGAGATACACACAATCTGACGTTGCCTCTGAGCTCCGTTGCTGGCAAAGAACTGAAAGTGACATACATTCCTGTGGGGAAACACAGGGCTTTGCTAGGATTTCTCTAGGCAGTGTGTTTTCCCTGGGCCTCACTGTAGCAACACTATCTCGCAAGGGCAGAACTGCATGGGATTTCCTCCGCCAGGAGAGAGCTGCTGCTTTGTAGTTTGTGCTGGGAAACCTTGCTTTGGCAAGTGCGAATTGACCGCATTCAGGCAGAAAGAAAAGAGAATAGCAAGAGGCCTTTTCTCCCCGGCTGCTCTGCCAAGCCCTTCCAGCTCAAACTATGTCGTTGCTCCTCTGGAAGGATCCCTGCACCGCGGCGTAGTTTTTCCGAAGAAGCCCTGCGTTTGCAAGAGCAAATGAGGAATTCGTGGCAGGAAAGAGGAAGGAAAGAAAGTTTCTCTCCCTCTGCCTGCTTTGCTCAGAGGACCGGATGAAGTCAGGGAGTTCTCCCTTTCACTGAGAAACGTGCGGGCTGCTGTTGCCTGGGCGCTCTCTTCTTTGCAAAAGAGTCTGCAGTTCCACGCTTTGAACCGTGGAAAGGCGCCGGGCTCTGCTAAGATTTCCCCCGGCGCTTCGTTTGCCCTGGGCCAAAGCGAGCCTTCACAATAGCTGAACGCTAACACTGCATACTCGTTCCACTTCCAGAACCGGGCTACGGCGAGGCAGTTCTCCGGGGGAAAACGGCCCTTCGCGAAGGGCAGATCTGCCGAGCTCATTGCGGGAAAGCGAAAGCAAAGGACGCTTTTCTCCCTCTAACCGCTTTGGTCAGAGGAACGGGGGAAGTCACAGTGTTCTTTCTCTCCCTGAGATACACACAATCTGACGTTGCATCTGAGCTCCGTTGCTGGCAAAGAACTGAAAGTGACATACATTCCTGTGGGGAAACACAGGGCTTTGCTAGGATTTCTCTAGGCAGTGTGTTTTCCCTGGGCCTCACTGTAGCAACACTATCTCGCAAGGGCAGAACTGCATGGGATTTCCTCCGCCAGGAGAGAGCTGCTGCTTTGTAGTTTGTGCTGGGAAACCTTGCTTTGGCAAGTGCGAATTGACCGCATTCAGGCAGAAAGAAAAGAGAATAGCAAGAGGCCTTTTCTCCCCGGCTGCTCTGCCAAGCCCTTCCAGCTCAAACTATGTCGTTGCTCCTCTGGAAGGATCCCTGCACCGCGGCGTAGTTTTTCCGAAGAAGCCCTGCGTTTGCACGAGCAAATGAGGAATTCGTGGCAGGAAAGAGGAAGGAAAGAAAGTTTCTCTCCCTCTGCCTGCTTTGCTCAGAGGACCGGATGAAGTCAGGGAGTTCTCCCTTTCACTGAGAAACGTGCGGGCTGCTGTTGCCTGGGCGCTCTCTTCTTTGCAAAAGAGTCTGCAGTTCCACGCTTTGAACCGTGGAAAGGCGCCGGGCTCTGCTAAGACTTCCCCTGCGCTTCGTTTGCCCTGGGCCAAAGCGAGCCTTCACAATAGCTGAACGCTAACACTGCATACTCGTCCCACTTCCAGAACAGGGCTACCGCGAGGCAGTTCTCCGGGGGAAAACGGCCCTTCGCGAAGGGCAGATCTGCCGAGCTCATTGCGGGAAAGCGAAAGCAAAGGACGCTTTTCTCCCTCTAACCGCTTTCGTCAGAGGAACGGGGGAAGTCACAGTGTTCTTTCTCTCCCTGAGATACACACAATCTGACGTTGCCTCTGAGCTCCGTTGCTGGCAAAGAACTGAAAGTGACATACATTCCTGTGGGGAAACACAGGGCTTTGCTACGATTTCTCTAGGCAGTGTGTTTTCCCTGGGCCTCACTGTAGCAACACTATCTCGCCAGGGCAACACTGCATGACACTTCCTCTGCCAGGAGAGAGCTGCTGCTTTGTAGTTTGTGCTGGGAAACCTTGTTTTGGCAAGTGCGAATTGACCGCATTCAGGCAGAAAGAAAAGAGAATAGCAAGAGGCCTTTTCTCCCCGGCTGCTCTGCCAAGCCCTTCCAGCTCAAACTATGTCGTTGCTCCTCTGGAAGGATCCCTGCACCGCGGCGTAGTTTTTCCGAAGAAGCCCTGCGTTTGCAAGAGCAAATGAGGAATTCGTGGCAGGAAAGAGGAAGGAAAGAAAGTTTCTCTCCCTCTGCCTGCTTTGCTCACAGGACCGGATGAAGTCAGGGAGTTCTCCCTTTCACTGAGAAACGTGCTGGCTGCTGTTGCCTGGGCGCTCTCTTCTTTGCAAAAGAGTCTGCAGTTCCACGCTTTGAACCGTGGAAAGGCGCCGGGCTCTGCTAAGATTTCCCCCTGCGCTTCGTTTGCCCTGGGCCAAAGCGAGCCTTCACAATAGCTGAACGCTAACACTGCATACTCGTCCCACTTCCAGAACCGGGCTACGGCGAGGCAGTTCTCCGGGGGAAAACGGCCCTTCGCGAAGGGCAGATCTGCCGAGCTCATTGCGGGAAAGCGAAAGCAAAGGACGCTTTTCTCCCTCTAACCGCTTTGGTCAGAGGAACGGGGGAAGTCACAGTGTTCTTTCTCTCCCTGAGATACACACAATCTGACGTTGCCTCTGAGCTCCGTTGCTGGCAAAGTACTGAAAGTGACATACATTCCTGTGGGGAAACACAGGGCTTTGCTAGGATTTCTCTAGGCAGTGTGTTTTCCCTGGGCCTCACTGTAGCAACACTATCTCGCAAGGGCAGAACTGCATGGGATTTCCTCCGCCAGGAGAGAGCTGCTGCTTTGTAGTTTGTGCTGGGAAACCTTGCTTTGGCAAGTGCGAATTGACCGCATTCAGGCAGAAAGAAAAGAGAATAGCAAGAGGCCTTTTCTCCCCGGCTGCTCTGCCAAGCCCTTCCAGCTCAAACTATGTCGTTGCTCCTCTGGAAGGATCCCTGCACCGCGGCGTAGTTTTTCCGAAGAAGCCCTGCGTTTGCAAGAGCAAATGAGGAATTCGTGGCAGGAAAGAGGAAGGAAAGAAAGTTTCTCTCCCTCTGCCTGCTTTGCTCACAGGACCGGATGAAGTCAGGGAGTTCTCCCTTTCACTGAGAAACGTGCGGGCTGCTGTTGCCTGGGCGCTCTCTTCTTTGCAAAAGAGTCTGCAGTTCCACGCTTTGAACCGTGGAAAGGCGCCGGGCTCTGCTAAGACTTCCCCTGCGCTTCGTTTGCCCTGGGCCAAAGCGAGCCTTCACAATAGCTGAACGCTAACACTGCATACTCGTCCCACTTCCAGAACAGGGCTACCGCGAGGCAGTTCTCCGGGGGAAAACGGCCCTTCGCGAAGGGCAGATCTGCCGAGCTCATTGCGGGAAAGCGAAAGCAAAGGACGCTTTTCTCCCTCTAACCGCTTTCGTCAGAGGAACGGGGGAAGTCACAGTGTTCTTTCTCTCCCTGAGATACACACAATCTGACGTTGCCTCTGAGCTCCGTTGCTGGCAAAGAACTGAAACTGACATACATTCCTGTGGGGAAACACAGGGCTTTGCTACGATTTCTCTAGGCAGTGTGTTTTCCCTGGGCCTCACTGTAGCAACACTATCTCGCCAGGGCAACACTGCATGACACTTCCTCTGCCAGGAGAGAGCTGCTGCTTTGTAGTTTGTGCTGGGAAACCTTGTTTTGGCAAGTGCGAATTGACCGCATTCAGGCAGAAAGAAAAGAGAATAGCAAGAGGCCTTTTCTCCCCGGCTGCTCTGCCAAGCCCTTCCAGCTCAAACTATGTCGTTGCTCCTCTGGAAGGATCCCTGCACCGCGGCGTAGTTTTTCCGAAGAAGCCCTGCGTTTGCAAGAGCAAATGAGGAATTCGTGGCAGGAAAGAGGAAGGAAAGAAAGTTTCTCTCCCTCTGCCTGCTTTGCTCAGAGGACCGGATGAAGTCAGGGAGTTCTCCCTTTCACTGAGAAACGTGCGGGCTGCTGTTGCCTGGGCGCTCTCTTCTTTGCAAAAGAGTCTGCAGTTCCACGCTTTGAACCATGGAAAGGCGCCGGGCTCTGCTAAGATTTCCCCCGGCGCTTCGTTTGCCCTGGGCCAAAGCGAGCCTTCACAATAGCTGAACGCTAACACTGCATACTCGTTCCACTTCCAGAACCGGGCTACGGCGAGGCAGTTCTCCGGGGGAAAACGGCCCTTCGCGAAGGGCAGATCTGCCGAGCTCATTGCGGGAAAGCGAAAGCAAAGGACGCTTTTCTCCCTCTAACCGCTTTGGTCAGAGGAACGGGGGAAGTCACAGTGTTCTTTCTCTCCCTGAGATACACACAATCTGACGTTGCCTCTGAGCTCCGTTGCTGGCAAAGAACTGAAAGTGACATACATTCCTGTGGGGAAACACAGGGCTTTGCTAGGATTTCTCTAGGCAGTGTGTTTTCCCTGGGCCTCACTGTAGCAACACTATCTCGCAAGGGCAGAACTGCATGGGATTTCCTCCGCCAGGAGAGAGCTGCTGCTTTGTAGTTTGTGCTGGGAAACCTTGCTTTGGCAAGTGCGAATTGACCGCATTCAGGCAGAAAGAAAAGAGAATAGCAAGAGGCCTTTTCTCCCCGGCTGCTCTGCCAAGCCCTTCCAGCTCAAACTATGTCGTTGCTCCTCTGGAAGGATCCCTGCACCGCGGCGTAGTTTTTCCGAAGAAGCCCTGCGTTTGCAAGAGCAAATGAGGAATTCGTGGCAGGAAAGAGGAAGGAAAGAAAGTTTCTCTCCCTCTGCCTGCTTTGCTCAGAGGACCGGATGAAGTCAGGGAGTTCTCCCTTTCACTGAGAAACGTGCGGGCTGCTGTTGCCTGGGCGCTCTCTTCTTTGCAAAAGAGTCTGCAGTTCCACGCTTTGAACCGTGGAAAGGCGCCGGGCTCTGCTAAGACTTCCCCTGCGCTTCGTTTGCCCTGGGCCAAAGCGAGCCTTCACAATAGCTGAACGCTAACACTGCATACTCGTCCCACTTCCAGAACAGGGCTACCGCGAGGCAGTTCTCCGGGGGAAAACGGCCCTTCGCGAAGGGCAGATCTGCCGAGCTCATTGCGGGAAAGCGAAAGCAAAGGACGCTTTTCTCCCTCTAACCGCTTTCGTCAGAGGAACGGGGGAAGTCACAGTGTTCTTTCTCTCCCTGAGATACACACAATCTGACGTTGCCTCTGAGCTCCGTTGCTGGCAAAGAACTGAAAGTGACATACATTCCTGTGGGGAAACACAGGGCTTTGCTAGGATTTCTCTAGGCAGTGTGTTTTCCCTGGGCCTCACTGTAGCAACACTATCTCGCCAGGGCAACACTGCATGACACTTCCTCTGCCAGGAGAGAGCTGCTGCTTTGTAGTTTGTGCTGGGAAACCTTGTTTTGGCAAGTGCGAATTGACCGCATTCAGGCAGAAAGAAAAGAGAATAGCAAGAGGCCTTTTCTCCCCGGCTGCTCTGCCAAGCCCTTCCAGCTCAAACTATGTCGTTGCTCCTCTGGAAGGATCCCTGCACCGCGGCGTAGTTTTTCCGAAGAAGCCCTGCGTTTGCAAGAGCAAATGAGGAATTCGTGGCAGGAAAGAGGAAGGAAAGAAAGTTTCTCTCCCTCTGCCTGCTTTGCTCAGAGGACCGGATGAAGTCAGGGAGTTCTCCCTTTCACTGAGAAACGTGCGGGCTGCTGTTGCCTGGGCGCTCTCTTCTTTGCAAAAGAGTCTGCAGTTCCACGCTTTGAACCATGGAAAGGCGCCGGGCTCTGCTAAGATTTCCCCCGGCGCTTCGTTTGCCCTGGGCCAAAGCGAGCCTTCACAATAGCTGAACGCTAACACTGCATACTCGTTCCACTTCCAGAACCGGGCTACGGCGAGGCAGTTCTCCGGGGGAAAACGGCCCTTCGCGAAGGGCAGATCTGCCGAGCTCATTGCGGGAAAGCGAAAGCAAAGGACGCTTTTCTCCCTCTAACCGCTTTGGTCAGAGGAACGGGGGAAGTCACAGTGTTCTTTCTCTCCCTGAGATACACACAATCTGACGTTGCCTCTGAGCTCCGTTGCTGGCAAAGAACTGAAAGTGACATACATTCCTGTGGGGAAACACAGGGCTTTGCTAGGATTTCTCTAGGCAGTGTGTTTTCCCTGGGCCTCACTGTAGCAACACTATCTCGCAAGGGCAGAACTGCATGGGATTTCCTCCGCCAGGAGAGAGCTGCTGCTTTGTAGTTTGTGCTGGGAAACCTTGCTTTGGCAAGTGCGAATTGACCGCATTCAGGCAGAAAGAAAAGAGAATAGCAAGAGGCCTTTTCTCCCCGGCTGCTCTGCCAAGCCCTTCCAGCTCAAACTATGTCGTTGCTCCTCTGGAAGGATCCCTGCACCGCGGCGTAGTTTTTCCGAAGAAGCCCTGCGTTTGCAAGAGCAAATGAGGAATTCGTGGCAGGAAAGAGGAAGGAAAGAAAGTTTCTCTCCCTCTGCCTGCTTTGCTCAGAGGACCGGATGAAGTCAGGGAGTTCTCCCTTTCACTGAGAAACGTGCGGGCTGCTGTTGCCTGGGCGCTCTCTTCTTTGCAAAAGAGTCTGCAGTTCCACGCTTTGAACCGTGGAAAGGCGCCGGGCTCTGCTAAGATTTCCCCCGGCGCTTCGTTTGCCCTGGGCCAAAGCGAGCCTTCACAATAGCTGAACGCTAACACTGCATACTCGTTCCACTTCCAGAACCGGGCTACGGCGAGGCAGTTCTCCGGGGGAAAACGGCCCTTCGCGAAGGGCAGATCTGCCGAGCTCATTGCGGGAAAGCGAAAGCAAAGGACGCTTTTCTCCCTCTAACCGCTTTCGTCAGAGGAACGGGGGAAGTCACAGTGTTCTTTCTCTCCCTGAGATACACACAATCTGACGTTGCCTCTGAGCTCCGTTGCTGGCAAAGAACTGAAAGTGACATACATTCCTGTGGGGAAACACAGGGCTTTGCTAGGATTTCTCTAGGCAGTGTGTTTTCCCTGGGCCTCACTGTAGCAACACTATCTCGCAAGGGCAGAACTGCATGGGATTTCCTCCGCCAGGAGAGAGCTGCTGCTTTGTAGTTTGTGCTGGGAAACCTTGCTTTGGCAAGTGCGAATTGACCGCATTCAGGCAGAAAGAAAAGAGAATAGCAAGAGGCCTTTTCTCCCCGGCTGCTCTGCCAAGCCCTTCCAGCTCAAACTATGTCGTTGCTCCTCTGGAAGGATCCCTGCACCGCGGCGTAGTTTTTCCGAAGAAGCCCTGCGTTTGCACGAGCAAATGAGGAATTCGTGGCAGGAAAGAGGAAGGAAAGAAAGTTTCTCTCCCTCTGCCTGCTTTGCTCAGAGGACCGGATGAAGTCAGGGAGTTCTCCCTTTCACTGAGAAACGTGCGGGCTGCTGTTGCCTGGGCGCTCTCTTCTTTGCAAAAGAGTCTGCAGTTCCACGCTTTGAACCGTGGAAAGGCGCCGGGCTCTGCTAAGACTTCCCCTGCGCTTCGTTTGCCCTGGGCCAAAGCGAGCCTTCACAATAGCTGAACGCTAACACTGCATACTCGTCCCACTTCCAGAACAGGGCTACCGCGAGGCAGTTCTCCGGGGGAAAACGGCCCTTCGCGAAGGGCAGATCTGCCGAGCTCATTGCGGGAAAGCGAAAGCAAAGGACGCTTTTCTCCCTCTAACCGCTTTCGTCAGAGGAACGGGGGAAGTCACAGTGTTCTTTCTCTCCCTGAGATACACACAATCTGACGTTGCCTCTGAGCTCCGTTGCTGGCAAAGAACTGAAACTGACATACATTCCTGTGGGGAAACACAGGGCTTTGCTACGATTTCTCTAGGCAGTGTGTTTTCCCTGGGCCTCACTGTAGCAACACTATCTCGCCAGGGCAACACTGCATGACACTTCCTCTGCCAGGAGAGAGCTGCTGCTTTGTAGTTTGTGCTGGGAAACCTTGTTTTGGCAAGTGCGAATTGACCGCATTCAGGCAGAAAGAAAAGAGAATAGCAAGAGGCCTTTTCTCCCCGGCTGCTCTGCCAAGCCCTTCCAGCTCAAACTATGTCGTTGCTCCTCTGGAAGGATCCCTGCACCGCGGCGTAGTTTTTCCGAAGAAGCCCTGCGTTTGCAAGAGCAAATGAGGAATTCGTGGCAGGAAAGAGGAAGGAAAGAAAGTTTCTCTCCCTCTGCCTGCTTTGCTCAGAGGACCGGATGAAGTCAGGGAGTTCTCCCTTTCACTGAGAAACGTGCGGGCTGCTGTTGCCTGGGCGCTCTCTTCTTTGCAAAAGAGTCTGCAGTTCCACGCTTTGAACCGTGGAAAGGCGCCGGGCTCTGCTAAGATTTCCCCCGGCGCTTCGTTTGCCCTGGGCCAAAGCGAGCCTTCACAATAGCTGAACGCTAACACTGCATACTCGTTCCACTTCCAGAACCGGGCTACGGCGAGGCAGTTCTCCGGGGGAAAACGGCCCTTCGCGAAGGGCAGATCTGCCGAGCTCATTGCGGGAAAGCGAAAGCAAAGGACGCTTTTCTCCCTCTAACCGCTTTCGTCAGAGGAACGGGGGAAGTCACAGTGTTCTTTCTCTCCCTGAGATACACACAATCTGACGTTGCCTCTGAGCTCCGTTGCTGGCAAAGAACTGAAAGTGACATACATTCCTGTGGGGAAACACAGGGCTTTGCTAGGATTTCTCTAGGCAGTGTGTTTTCCCTGGGCCTCACTGTAGCAACACTATCTCGCAAGGGCAGAACTGCATGGGATTTCCTCCGCCAGGAGAGAGCTGCTGCTTTGTAGTTTGTGCTGGGAAACCTTGCTTTGGCAAGTGCGAATTGACCGCATTCAGGCAGAAAGAAAAGAGAATAGCAAGAGGCCTTTTCTCCCCGGCTGCTCTGCCAAGCCCTTCCAGCTCAAACTATGTCGTTGCTCCTCTGGAAGGATCCCTGCACCGCGGCGTAGTTTTTCCGAAGAAGCCCTGCGTTTGCAAGAGCAAATGAGGAATTCGTGGCAGGAAAGAGGAAGGAAAGAAAGTTTCTCTCCCTCTGCCTGCTTTGCTCACAGGACCGGATGAAGTCAGGGAGTTCTCCCTTTCACTGAGAAACGTGCGGGCTGCTGTTGCCTGGGCGCTCTCTTCTTTGCAAAAGAGTCTGCAGTTCCACGCTTTGAACCGTGGAAAGGCGCCGGGCTCTGCTAAGACTTCCCCTGCGCTTCGTTTGCCCTGGGCCAAAGCGAGCCTTCACAATAGCTGAACGCTAACACTGCATACTCGTCCCACTTCCAGAACAGGGCTACCGCGAGGCAGTTCTCCGGGGGAAAACGGCCCTTCGCGAAGGGCAGATCTGCCGAGCTCATTGCGGGAAAGCGAAAGCAAAGGACGCTTTTCTCCCTCTAACCGCTTTGGTCAGAGGAACGGGGGAAGTCACAGTGTTCTTTCTCTCCCTGAGATACACACAATCTGACGTTGCCTCTGAGCTCCGTTGCTGGCAAAGAACTGAAACTGACATACATTCCTGTGGGGAAACACAGGGCTTTGCTACGATTTCTCTAGGCAGTGTGTTTTCCCTGGGCCTCACTGTAGCAACACTATCTCGCCAGGGCAACACTGCATGACACTTCCTCTGCCAGGAGAGAGCTGCTGCTTTGTAGTTTGTGCTGGGAAACCTTGTTTTGGCAAGTGCGAATTGACCGCATTCAGGCAGAAAGAAAAGAGAATAGCAAGAGGCCTTTTCTCCCCGGCTGCTCTGCCAAGCCCTTCCAGCTCAAACTATGTCGTTGCTCCTCTGGAAGGATCCCTGCACCGCGGCGTAGTTTTTCCGAAGAAGCCCTGCGTTTGCAAGAGCAAATGAGGAATTCGTGGCAGGAAAGAGGAAGGAAAGAAAGTTTCTCTCCCTCTGCCTGCTTTGCTCAGAGGACCGGATGAAGTCAGGGAGTTCTCCCTTTCACTGAGAAACGTGCGGGCTGCTGTTGCCTGGGCGCTCTCTTCTTTGCAAAAGAGTCTGCAGTTCCACGCTTTGAACCGTGGAAGGCGCCGGGCTCTGCTAAGATTTCCCCCGGCGCTTCGTTTGCCCTGGGCCAAAGCGAGCCTTCACAATAGCTGAACGCTAACACTGCATACTCGTTCCACTTCCAGAACCGGGCTACGGCGAGGCAGTTCTCCGGGGGAAAACGGCCCTTCGCGAAGGGCAGATCTGCCGAGCTCATTGCGGGAAAGCGAAAGCAAAGGACGCTTTTCTCCCTCTAACCGCTTTCGTCAGAGGAACGGGGGAAGTCACAGTGTTCTTTCTCTCCCTGATATACACACAATCTGACGTTGCCTCTGAGCTCCGTTGCTGGCAAAGAACTGAAACTGACATACATTCCTGTGGGGAAACACAGGGCTTTGCTAGGATTTCTCTAGGCAGTGTGTTTTCCCTGGGCTTCACTGTAGCAACACTATCTCGCAAGGGCAGAACTGCATGGGATTTCCTCCGCCAGGAGAGAGCTGCTGCTTTGTAGTTTGTGCTGGGAAACCTTGCTTTGGCAAGTGCGAATTGACCGCATTCAGGCAGAAAGAAAAGAGAATAGCAAGAGGCCTTTTCTCCCCGGCTGCTCTGCCAAGCCCTTCCAGCTCAAACTATGTCGTTGCTCCTCTGGAAGGATCCCTGCACCGCGGCGTAGTTTTTCCGAAGAAGCCCTGCGTTTGCAAGAGCAAATGAGGAATTCGTGGCAGGAAAGAGGAAGGAAAGAAAGTTTCTCTCCCTCTGCCTGCTTTGCTCAGAGGACCGGATGAAGTCAGGGAGTTCTCCCTTTCACTGAGAAACGTGCGGGCTGCTGTTGCCTGGGCGCTCTCTTCTTTGCAAAAGAGTCTGCAGTTCCACGCTTTGAACCGTGGAAAGGCGCTGGGCTCTGCTAAGATTTCCCCCGGCGCTTCGTTTGCCCTGGGCCAAAGCGAGCCTTCACAATAGCTGAACGCTAACACTGCATACTCGTTCCACTTCCAGAACCGGGCTACGGCGAGGCAGTTCTCCGGGGGAAAACGGCCCTTCGCGAAGGGCAGATCTGCCGAGCTCATTGCGGGAAAGCGAAAGCAAAGGACGCTTTTCTCCCTCTAACCGCTTTGGTCAGAGGAACGGGGGAAGTCACAGTGTTCTTTCTCTCCCTGAGATACACACAATCTGACGTTGCCTCTGAGCTCCGTTGCTGGCAAAGAACTGAAAGTGACATACATTCCTGTGGGGAAACACAGGGCTTTGCTAGGATTTCTCTAGGCAGTGTGTTTTCCCTGGGCCTCACTGTAGCAACACTATCTCGCAAGGGCAGAACTGCATGGGATTTCCTCCGCCAGGAGAGAGCTGCTGCTTTGTAGTTTGTGCTGGGAAACCTTGCTTTGGCAAGTGCGAATTGACCGCATTCAGGCAGAAAGAAAAGAGAATAGCAAGAGGCCTTTTCTCCCCGGCTGCTCTGCCAAGCCCTTCCAGCTCAAACTATGTCGTTGCTCCTCTGGAAGGATCCCTGCACCGCGGCGTAGTTTTTCCGAAGAAGCCCTGCGTTTGCAAGAGCAAATGAGGAATTCGTGGCAGGAAAGAGGAAGGAAAGAAAGTTTCTCTCCCTCTGCCTGCTTTGCTCACAGGACCGGATGAAGTCAGGGAGTTCTCCCTTTCACTGAGAAACGTGCGGGCTGCTGTTGCCTGGGCGCTCTCTTCTTTGCAAAAGAGTCTGCAGTTCCACGCTTTGAACCGTGGAAAGGCGCCGGGCTCTGCTAAGACTTCCCCTGCGCTTCGTTTGCCCTGGGCCAAAGCGAGCCTTCACAATAGCTGAACGCTAACACTGCATACTCGTCCCACTTCCAGAACAGGGCTACCGCGAGGCAGTTCTCCGGGGGAAAACGGCCCTTCGCGAAGGGCAGATCTGCCGAGCTCATTGCGGGAAAGCGAAAGCAAAGGACGCTTTTCTCCCTCTAACCGCTTTGGTCAGAGGAACGGGGGAAGTCACAGTGTTCTTTCTCTCCCTGAGATACACACAATCTGACGTTGCCTCTGAGCTCCGTTGCTGGCAAAGAACTGAAACTGACATACATTCCTGTGGGGAAACACAGGGCTTTGCTACGATTTCTCTAGGCAGTGTGTTTTCCCTGGGCCTCACTGTAGCAACACTATCTCGCCAGGGCAACACTGCATGACACTTCCTCTGCCAGGAGAGAGCTGCTGCTTTGTAGTTTGTGCTGGGAAACCTTGTTTTGGCAAGTGCGAATTGACCGCATTCAGGCAGAAAGAAAAGAGAATAGCAAGAGGCCTTTTCTCCCCGGCTGCTCTGCCAAGCCCTTCCAGCTCAAACTATGTCGTTGCTCCTCTGGAAGGATCCCTGCACCGCGGCGTAGTTTTTCCGAAGAAGCCCTGCGTTTGCAAGAGCAAATGAGGAATTCGTGGCAGGAAAGAGGAAGGAAAGAAAGTTTCTCTCCCTCTGCCTGCTTTGCTCACAGGACCGGATGAAGTCAGGGAGTTCTCCCTTTCACTGAGAAACGTGCGGGCTGCTGTTGCCTGGGCGCTCTCTTCTTTGCAAAAGAGTCTGCAGTTCCACGCTTTGAACCGTGGAAAGGCGCCGGGCTCTGCTAAGATTTCCCCCGGCGCTTCGTTTGCCCTGGGCCAAAGCGAGCCTTCACAATAGCTGAACGCTAACACTGCATACTCGTTCCACTTCCAGAACCGGGCTACGGCGAGGCAGTTCTCCGGGGGAAAACGGCCCTTCGCGAAGGGCAGATCTGCCGAGCTCATTGCGGGAAAGCGAAAGCAAAGGACGCTTTTCTCCCTCTAACCGCTTTGGTCAGAGGAACGGGGGAAGTCACAGTGTTCTTTCTCTCCCTGAGATACACGCAATCTGACGTTGCCTCTGAGCTCCGTTGCTGGCAAAGAACTGAAACTGACATACATTCCTGTGGGGAAACACAGGGCTTTGCTACGATTTCTCTAGGCAGTGTGTTTTCCCTGGGCCTCACTGTAGCAACACTATCTCGCCAGGGCAACACTGCATGACACTTCCTCCGCCAGGAGAGAGCTGCTGCTTTGTAGTTTGTGCTGGGAAACCTTGTTTTGGCAAGTGCGAATTGACCGCATTCAGGCAGAAAGAAAAGAGAATAGCAAGAGGCCTTTTCTCCCCGGCTGCTCTGCCAAGCCCTTCCAGCTCAAACTATGTCGTTGCTCCTCTGGAAGGATCCCTGCACCGCGGCGTAGTTTTTCCGAAGAAGCCCTGCGTTTGCAAGAGCAAATGAGGAATTCGTGGCAGGAAAGAGGAAGGAAAGAAAGTTTCTCTCCCTCTGCCTGCTTTGCTCACAGGACCGGATGAAGTCAGGGAGTTCTCCCTTTCACTGAGAAACGTGCGGGCTGCTGTTGCCTGGGCGCTCTCTTCTTTGCAAAAGAGTCTGCAGTTCCACGCTTTGAACCGTGGAAAGGCGCCGGGCTCTGCTAAGACTTCCCCTGCGCTTCGTTTGCCCTGGGCCAAAGCGAGCCTTCACAATAGCTGAACGCTAACACTGCATACTCGTCCCACTTCCAGAACAGGGCTACCGCGAGGCAGTTCTCCGGGGGAAAACGGCCCTTCGCGAAGGGCAGATCTGCCGAGCTCATTGCGGGAAAGCGAAAGCAAAGGACGCTTTTCTCCCTCTAACCGCTTTGGTCAGAGGAACGGGGGAAGTCACAGTGTTCTTTCTCTCCCTGAGATACACACAATCTGACGTTGCCTCTGAGCTCCGTTGCTGGCAAAGAACTGAAACTGACATACATTCCTGTGGGGAAACACAGGGCTTTGCTTCGATTTCTCTAGGCAGTGTGTTTTCCCTGGGCCTCACTGTAGCAACACTATCTCGCCAGGGCAACACTGCATGACACTTCCTCTGCCAGGAGAGAGCTGCTGCTTTGTAGTTTGTGCTGGGAAACCTTGTTTTGGCAAGTGCGAATTGACCGCATTCAGGCAGAAAGAAAAGAGAATAGCAAGAGGCCTTTTCTCCCCGGCTGCTCTGCCAAGCCCTTCCAGCTCAAACTATGTCGTTGCTCCTCTGGAAGGATCCCTGCACCGCGGCGTAGTTTTTCCGAAGAAGCCCTGCGTTTGCAAGAGCAAATGAGGAATTCGTGGCAGGAAAGAGGAAGGAAAGAAAGTTTCTCTCCCTCTGCCTGCTTTGCTCACAGGACCGGATGAAGTCAGGGAGTTCTCCCTTTCACTGAGAAACGTGCGGGCTGCTGTTGCCTGGGCGCTCTCTTCTTTGCAAAAGAGTCTGCAGTTCCACGCTTTGAACCGTGGAAAGGCGCCGGGCTCTGCTAAGATTTCCCCCGGCGCTTCGTTTGCCCTGGGCCAAAGCGAGCCTTCACAATAGCTGAACGCTAACACTGCATACTCGTTCCACTTCCAGAACCGGGCTACGGCGAGGCAGTTCTCCGGGGGAAAACGGCCCTTCGCGAAGGGCAGATCTGCCGAGCTCATTGCGGGAAAGCGAAAGCAAAGGACGCTTTTCTCCCTCTAACCGCTTTGGTCAGAGGAACGGGGGAAGTCACAGTGTTCTTTCTCTCCCTGAGATACACGCAATCTGACGTTGCCTCTGAGCTCCGTTGCTGGCAAAGAACTGAAACTGACATACATTCCTGTGGGGAAACACAGGGCTTTGCTACGATTTCTCTAGGCAGTGTGTTTTCCCTGGGCCTCACTGTAGCAACACTATCTCGCCAGGGCAACACTGCATGACACTTCCTCCGCCAGGAGAGAGCTGCTGCTTTGTAGTTTGTGCTGGGAAACCTTGTTTTGGCAAGTGCGAATTGACCGCATTCAGGCAGAAAGAAAAGAGAATAGCAAGAGGCCTTTTCTCCCCGGCTGCTCTGCCAAGCCCTTCCAGCTCAAACTATGTCGTTGCTCCTCTGGAAGGATCCCTGCACCGCGGCGTAGTTTTTCCGAAGAAGCCCTGCGTTTGCAAGAGCAAATGAGGAATTCGTGGCAGGAAAGAGGAAGGAAAGAAAGTTTCTCTCCCTCTGCCTGCTTTGCTCACAGGACCGGATGAAGTCAGGGAGTTCTCCCTTTCACTGAGAAACGTGCGGGCTGCTGTTGCCTGGGCGCTCTCTTCTTTGCAAAAGAGTCTGCAGTTCCACGCTTTGAACCGTGGAAAGGCGCCGGGCTCTGCTAAGATTTCCCCCGGCGCTTCGTTTGCCCTGGGCCAAAGCGAGCCTTCACAATAGCTGAACGCTAACACTGCATACTCGTCCCACTTCCAGAACCGGGCTACGGCGAGGCAGTTCTCCGGGGGAAAACGGCCCTTCGCGAAGGGCAGATCTGCCGAGCTCATTGCGGGAAAGCGAAAGCAAAGGACGCTTTTCTCCCTCTAACCGCTTTGGTCAGAGGAACGGGGGAAGTCACAGTGTTCTTTCTCTCCCTGAGATACACACAATCTGACGTTGCCTCTGAGCTCCGTTGCTGGCAAAGAACTGAAAGTGACATACATTCCTGTGGGGAAACACAGGGCTTTGCTAGGATTTCTCTAGGCAGTGTGTTTTCCCTGGGCCTCACTGTAGCAACACTATCTCGCAAGGGCAGAACTGCATGGGATTTCCTCCGCCAGGAGAGAGCTGCTGCTTTGTAGTTTGTGCTGGGAAACCTTGCTTTGGCAAGTGCGAATTGACCGCATTCAGGCAGAAAGAAAAGAGAATAGCAAGAGGCCTTTTCTCCCCGGCTGCTCTGCCAAGCCCTTCCAGCTCAAACTATGTCGTTGCTCCTCTGGAAGGATCCCTGCACCGCGGCGTAGTTTTTCCGAAGAAGCCCTGCGTTTGCAAGAGCAAATGAGGAATTCGTGGCAGGAAAGAGGAAGGAAAGAAAGTTTCTCTCCCTCTGCCTGCTTTGCTCACAGGACCGGATGAAGTCAGGGAGTTCTCCCTTTCACTGAGAAACGTGCGGGCTGCTGTTGCCTGGGCGCTCTCTTCTTTGCAAAAGAGTCTGCAGTTCCACGCTTTGAACCGTGGAAAGGCGCCGGGCTCTGCTAAGACTTCCCCTGCGCTTCGTTTGCCCTGGGCCAAAGCGAGCCTTCACAATAGCTGAACGCTAACACTGCATACTCGTCCCACTTCCAGAACAGGGCTACCGCGAGGCAGTTCTCCGGGGGAAAACGGCCCTTCGCGAAGGGCAGATCTGCCGAGCTCATTGCGGGAAAGCGAAAGCAAAGGACGCTTTTCTCCCTCTAACCGCTTTCGTCAGAGGAACGGGGGAAGTCACAGTGTTCTTTCTCTCCCTGAGATACACACAATCTGACGTTGCCTCTGAGCTCCGTTGCTGGCAAAGAACTGAAACTGACATACATTCCTGTGGGGAAACACAGGGCTTTGCTACGATTTCTCTAGGCAGTGTGTTTTCCCTGGGCCTCACTGTAGCAACACTATCTCGCCAGGGCAACACTGCATGACACTTCCTCTGCCAGGAGAGAGCTGCTGCTTTGTAGTTTGTGCTGGGAAACCTTGTTTTGGCAAGTGCGAATTGACCGCATTCAGGCAGAAAGAAAAGAGAATAGCAAGAGGCCTTTTCTCCCCGGCTGCTCTGCCAAGCCCTTCCAGCTCAAACTATGTCGTTGCTCCTCTGGAAGGATCCCTGCACCGCGGCGTAGTTTTTCCGAAGAAGCCCTGCGTTTGCAAGAGCAAATGAGGAATTCGTGGCAGGAAAGAGGAAGGAAAGAAAGTTTCTCTCCCTCTGCCTGCTTTGCTCACAGGACCGGATGAAGTCAGGGAGTTCTCCCTTTCACTGAGAAACGTGCGGGCTGCTGTTGCCTGGGCGCTCTCTTCTTTGCAAAAGAGTCTGCAGTTCTACGCTTTGAACCATGGAAAGGCGCCGGGCTCTGCTAAGATTTCCCCCGGCGCTTCGTTTGCCCTGGGCCAAAGCGAGCCTTCACAATAGCTGAACGCTAACACTGCATACTCGTTCCACTTCCAGAACCGGGCTACGGCGAGGCAGTTCTCCGGGGGAAAACGGCCCTTCGCGAAGGGCAGATCTGCCGAGCTCATTGCGGGAAAGCGAAAGCAAAGGACGCTTTTCTCCCTCTAACCGCTTTGGTCAGAGGAACGGGGGAAGTCACAGTGTTCTTTCTCTCCCTGAGATACACACAATCTGACGTTGCCTCTGAGCTCCGTTGCTGGCAAAGAACTGAAAGTGACATACATTCCTGTGGGGAAACACAGGGCTTTGCTAGGATTTCTCTAGGCAGTGTGTTTTCCCTGGGCCTCACTGTAGCAACACTATCTCGCAAGGGCAGAACTGCATGGGATTTCCTCCGCCAGGAGAGAGCTGCTGCTTTGTAGTTTGTGCTGGGAAACCTTGCTTTGGCAAGTGCGAATTGACCGCATTCAGGCAGAAAGAAAAGAGAATAGCAAGAGGCCTTTTCTCCCCGGCTGCTCTGCCAAGCCCTTCCAGCTCAAACTATGTCGTTGCTCCTCTGGAAGGATCCCTGCACCGCGGCGTAGTTTTTCCGAAGAAGCCCTGCGTTTGCAAGAGCAAATGAGGAATTCGTGGCAGGAAAGAGGAAGGAAAGAAAGTTTCTCTCCCTCTGCCTGCTTTGCTCACAGGACCGGATGAAGTCAGGGAGTTCTCCCTTTCACTGAGAAACGTGCGGGCTGCTGTTGCCTGGGCGCTCTCTTCTTTGCAAAAGAGTCTGCAGTTCCACGCTTTGAACCGTGGAAAGGCGCCGGGCTCTGCTAAGACTTCCCCTGCGCTTCGTTTGCCCTGGGCCAAAGCGAGCCTTCACAATAGCTGAACGCTAACACTGCATACTCGTCCCACTTCCAGAACAGGGCTACCGCGAGGCAGTTCTCCGGGGGAAAACGGCCCTTCGCGAAGGGCAGATCTGCCGAGCTCATTGCGGGAAAGCGAAAGCAAAGGACGCTTTTCTCCCTCTAACCGCTTTCGTCAGAGGAACGGGGGAAGTCACAGTGTTCTTTCTCTCCCTGAGATACACACAATCTGACGTTGCCTCTGAGCTCCGTTGCTGGCAAAGAACTGAAACTGACATACATTCCTGTGGGGAAACACAGGGCTTTGCTACGATTTCTCTAGGCAGTGTGTTTTCCCTGGGCCTCACTGTAGCAACACTATCTCGCCAGGGCAACACTGCATGACACTTCCTCTGCCAGGAGAGAGCTGCTGCTTTGTAGTTTGTGCTGGGAAACCTTGTTTTGGCAAGTGCGAATTGACCGCATTCAGGCAGAAAGAAAAGAGAATAGCAAGAGGCCTTTTCTCCCCGGCTGCTCTGCCAAGCCCTTCCAGCTCAAACTATGTCGTTGCTCCTCTGGAAGGATCCCTGCACCGCGGCGTAGTTTTTCCGAAGAAGCCCTGCGTTTGCAAGAGCAAATGAGGAATTCGTGGCAGGAAAGAGGAAGGAAAGAAAGTTTCTCTCCCTCTGCCTGCTTTGCTCACAGGACCGGATGAAGTCAGGGAGTTCTCCCTTTCACTGAGAAACGTGCGGGCTGCTGTTGCCTGGGCGCTCTCTTCTTTGCAAAAGAGTCTGCAGTTCCACGCTTTGAACCGTGGAAAGGCGCCGGGCTCTGCTAAGATTTCCCCCGGCGCTTCGTTTGCCCTGGGCCAAAGCGAGCCTTCACAATAGCTGAACGCTAACACTGCATACTCGTTCCACTTCCAGAACCGGGCTACGGCGAGGCAGTTCTCCGGGGGAAAACGGCCCTTCGCGAAGGGCAGATCTGCCGAGCTCATTGCGGGAAAGCGAAAGCAAAGGACGCTTTTCTCCCTCTAACCGCTTTGGTCAGAGGAACGGGGGAAGTCACAGTGTTCTTTCTCTCCCTGAGATACACACAATCTGACGTTGCCTCTGAGCTCCGTTGCTGGCAAAGAACTGAAACTGACATACATTCCTGTGGGGAAACACAGGGCTTTGCTACGATTTCTCTAGGCAGTGTGTTTTCCCTGGGCCTCACTGTAGCAACACTATCTCGCCAGGGCAACACTGCATGACACTTCCTCCGCCAGGAGAGAGCTGCTGCTTTGTAGTTTGTGCTGGGAAACCTTGTTTTGGCAAGTGCGAATTGACCGCATTCAGGCAGAAAGAAAAGAGAATAGCAAGAGGCCTTTTCTCCCCGGCTGCTCTGCCAAGCCCTTCCAGCTCAAACTATGTCGTTGCTCCTCTGGAAGGATCCCTGCACCGCGGCGTAGTTTTTCCGAAGAAGCCCTGCGTTTGCAAGAGCAAATGAGGAATTCGTGGCAGGAAAGAGGAAGGAAAGAAAGTTTCTCTCCCTCTGCCTGCTTTGCTCACAGGACCGGATGAAGTCAGGGAGTTCTCCCTTTCACTGAGAAACGTGCGGGCTGCTGTTGCCTGGGCGCTCTCTTCTTTGCAAAAGAGTCTGCAGTTCCACGCTTTGAACCGTGGAAAGGCGCCGGGCTCTGCTAAGATTTCCCCCGGCGCTTCGTTTGCCCTGGGCCAAAGCGAGCCTTCACAATAGCTGAACGCTAACACTGCATACTCGTTCCACTTCCAGAACCGGGCTACGGCGAGGCAGTTCTCCGGGGGAAAACGGCCCTTCGCGAAGGGCAGATCTGCCGAGCTCATTGCGGGAAAGCGAAAGCAAAGGACGCTTTTCTCCCTCTAACCGCTTTGGTCAGAGGAACGGGGGAAGTCACAGTGTTCTTTCTCTCCCTGAGATACACACAATCTGACGTTGCCTCTGAGCTCCGTTGCTGGCAAAGAACTGAAACTGACATACATTCCTGTGGGGAAACACAGGGCTTTGCTACGATTTCTCTAGGCAGTGTGTTTTCCCTGGGCCTCACTGTAGCAACACTATCTCGCCAGGGCAACACTGCATGACACTTCCTCCGCCAGGAGAGAGCTGCTGCTTTGTAGTTTGTGCTGGGAAACCTTGTTTTGGCAAGTGCGAATTGACCGCATTCAGGCAGAAAGAAAAGAGAATAGCAAGAGGCCTTTTCTCCCCGGCTGCTCTGCCAAGCCCTTCCAGCTCAAACTATGTCGTTGCTCCTCTGGAAGGATCCCTGCACCGCGGCGTAGTTTTTCCGAAGAAGCCCTGCGTTTGCAAGAGCAAATGAGGAATTCGTGGCAGGAAAGAGGAAGGAAAGAAAGTTTCTCTCCCTCTGCCTGCTTTGCTCACAGGACCGGATGAAGTCAGGGAGTTCTCCCTTTCACTGAGAAACGTGCGGGCTGCTGTTGCCTGGGCGCTCTCTTCTTTGCAAAAGAGTCTGCAGTTCCACGCTTTGAACCGTGGAAAGGCGCCGGGCTCTGCTAAGACTTCCCCTGCGCTTCGTTTGCCCTGGGCCAAAGCGAGCCTTCACAATAGCTGAACGCTAACACTGCATACTCGTCCCACTTCCAGAACAGGGCTACCGCGAGGCAGTTCTCCGGGGGAAAACGGCCCTTCGCGAAGGGCAGATCTGCCGAGCTCATTGCGGGAAAGCGAAAGCAAAGGACGCTTTTCTCCCTCTAACCGCTTTCGTCAGAGGAACGGGGGAAGTCACAGTGTTCTTTCTCTCCCTGAGATACACACAATCTGACGTTGCCTCTGAGCTCCGTTGCTGGCAAAGAACTGAAAGTGACATACATTCCTGTGGGGAAACACAGGGCTTTGCTACGATTTCTCTAGGCAGTGTGTTTTCCCTGGGCCTCACTGTAGCAACACTATCTCGCCAGGGCAACACTGCATGACACTTCCTCCGCCAGGAGAGAGCTGCTGCTTTGTAGTTTGTGCTGGGAAACCTTGTTTTGGCAAGTGCGAATTGACCGCATTCAGGCAGAAAGAAAAGAGAATAGCAAGAGGCCTTTTCTCCCCGGCTGCTCTGCCAAGCCCTTCCAGCTCAAACTATGTCGTTGCTCCTCTGGAAGGATCCCTGCACCGCGGCGTAGTTTTTCCGAAGAAGCCCTGCGTTTGCAAGAGCAAATGAGGAATTCGTGGCAGGAAAGAGGAAGGAAAGAAAGTTTCTCTCCCTCTGCCTGCTTTGCTCACAGGACCGGATGAAGTCAGGGAGTTCTCCCTTTCACTGAGAAACGTGCGGGCTGCTGTTGCCTGGGCGCTCTCTTCTTTGCAAAAGAGTCTGCAGTTCCACGCTTTGAACCGTGGAAAGGCGCCGGGCTCTGCTAAGATTTCCCCCGGCGCTTCGTTTGCCCTGGGCCAAAGCGAGCCTTCACAATAGCTGAACGCTAACACTGCATACTCGTTCCACTTCCAGAACCGGGCTACGGCGAGGCAGTTCTCCGGGGGAAAACGGCCCTTCGCGAAGGGCAGATCTGCCGAGCTCATTGCGGGAAAGCGAAAGCAAAGGACGCTTTTCTCCCTCTAACCGCTTTGGTCAGAGGAACGGGGGAAGTCACAGTGTTCTTTCTCTCCCTGAGATACACGCAATCTGACGTTGCCTCTGAGCTCCGTTGCTGGCAAAGAACTGAAACTGACATACATTCCTGTGGGGAAACACAGGGCTTTGCTACGATTTCTCTAGGCAGTGTGTTTTCCCTGGGCCTCACTGTAGCAACACTATCTCGCCAGGGCAACACTGCATGACACTTCCTCCGCCAGGAGAGAGCTGCTGCTTTGTAGTTTGTGCTGGGAAACCTTGTTTTGGCAAGTGCGAATTGACCGCATTCAGGCAGAAAGAAAAGAGAATAGCAAGAGGCCTTTTCTCCCCGGCTGCTCTGCCAAGCCCTTCCAGCTCAAACTATGTCGTTGCTCCTCTGGAAGGATCCCTGCACCGCGGCGTAGTTTTTCCGAAGAAGCCCTGCGTTTGCAAGAGCAAATGAGGAATTCGTGGCAGGAAAGAGGAAGGAAAGAAAGTTTCTCTCCCTCTGCCTGCTTTGCTCACAGGACCGGATGAAGTCAGGGAGTTCTCCCTTTCACTGAGAAACGTGCGGGCTGCTGTTGCCTGGGCGCTCTCTTCTTTGCAAAAGAGTCTGCAGTTCCACGCTTTGAACCGTGGAAAGGCGCCGGGCTCTGCTAAGATTTCCCCCGGCGCTTCGTTTGCCCTGGGCCAAAGCGAGCCTTCACAATAGCTGAACGCTAACACTGCATACTCGTCCCACTTCCAGAACCGGGCTACGGCGAGGCAGTTCTCCGGGGGAAAACGGCCCTTCGCGAAGGGCAGATCTGCCGAGCTCATTGCGGGAAAGCGAAAGCAAAGGACGCTTTTCTCCCTCTAACCGCTTTGGTCAGAGGAACGGGGGAAGTCACAGTGTTCTTTCTCTCCCTGAGATACACACAATCTGACGTTGCCTCTGAGCTCCGTTGCTGGCAAAGAACTGAAAGTGACATACATTCCTGTGGGGAAACACAGGGCTTTGCTACGATTTCTCTAGGCAGTGTGTTTTCCCTGGGCCTCACTGTAGCAACACTATCTCGCCAGGGCAACACTGCATGACACTTCCTCTGCCAGGAGAGAGCTGCTGCTTTGTAGTTTGTGCTGGGAAACCTTGTTTTGGCAAGTGCGAATTGACCGCATTCAGGCAGAAAGAAAAGAGAATAGCAAGAGGCCTTTTCTCCCCGGCTGCTCTGCCAAGCCCTTCCAGCTCAAACTATGTCGTTGCTCCTCTGGAAGGATCCCTGCACCGCGGCGTAGTTTTTCCGAAGAAGCCCTGCGTTTGCAAGAGCAAATGAGGAATTCGTGGCAGGAAAGAGGAAGGAAAGAAAGTTTCTCTCCCTCTGCCTGCTTTGCTCACAGGACCGGATGAAGTCAGGGAGTTCTCCCTTTCACTGAGAAACGTGCGGGCTGCTGTTGCCTGGGCGCTCTCTTCTTTGCAAAAGAGTCTGCAGTTCCACGCTTTGAACCGTGGAAAGGCGCCGGGCTCTGCTAAGATTTCCCCCGGCGCTTCGTTTGCCCTGGGCCAAAGCGAGCCTTCACAATAGCTGAACGCTAACACTGCATACTCGTTCCACTTCCAGAACCGGGCTACGGCGAGGCAGTTCTCCGGGGGAAAACGGCCCTTCGCGAAGGGCAGATCTGCCGAGCTCATTGCGGGAAAGCGAAAGCAAAGGACGCTTTTCTCCCTCTAACCGCTTTGGTCAGAGGAACGGGGGAAGTCACAGTGTTCTTTCTCTCCCTGAGATACACGCAATCTGACGTTGCCTCTGAGCTCCGTTGCTGGCAAAGAACTGAAACTGACATACATTCCTGTGGGGAAACACAGGGCTTTGCTACGATTTCTCTAGGCAGTGTGTTTTCCCTGGGCCTCACTGTAGCAACACTATCTCGCCAGGGCAACACTGCATGACACTTCCTCCGCCAGGAGAGAGCTGCTGCTTTGTAGTTTGTGCTGGGAAACCTTGTTTTGGCAAGTGCGAATTGACCGCATTCAGGCAGAAAGAAAAGAGAATAGCAAGAGGCCTTTTCTCCCCGGCTGCTCTGCCAAGCCCTTCCAGCTCAAACTATGTCGTTGCTCCTCTGGAAGGATCCCTGCACCGCGGCGTAGTTTTTCCGAAGAAGCCCTGCGTTTGCAAGAGCAAATGAGGAATTCGTGGCAGGAAAGAGGAAGGAAAGAAAGTTTCTCTCCCTCTGCCTGCTTTGCTCACAGGACCGGATGAAGTCAGGGAGTTCTCCCTTTCACTGAGAAACGTGCGGGCTGCTGTTGCCTGGGCGCTCTCTTCTTTGCAAAAGAGTCTGCAGTTCCACGCTTTGAACCGTGGAAAGGCGCCGGGCTCTGCTAAGATTTCCCCCGGCGCTTCGTTTGCCCTGGGCCAAAGCGAGCCTTCACAATAGCTGAACGCTAACACTGCATACTCGTCCCACTTCCAGAACCGGGCTACGGCGAGGCAGTTCTCCGGGGGAAAACGGCCCTTCGCGAAGGGCAGATCTGCCGAGCTCATTGCGGGAAAGCGAAAGCAAAGGACGCTTTTCTCCCTCTAACCGCTTTGGTCAGAGGAACGGGGGAAGTCACAGTGTTCTTTCTCTCCCTGAGATACACACAATCTGACGTTGCCTCTGAGCTCCGTTGCTGGCAAAGAACTGAAAGTGACATACATTCCTGTGGGGAAACACAGGGCTTTGCTAGGATTTCTCTAGGCAGTGTGTTTTCCCTGGGCCTCACTGTAGCAACACTATCTCGCAAGGGCAGAACTGCATGGGATTTCCTCCGCCAGGAGAGAGCTGCTGCTTTGTAGTTTGTGCTGGGAAACCTTGCTTTGGCAAGTGCGAATTGACCGCATTCAGGCAGAAAGAAAAGAGAATAGCAAGAGGCCTTTTCTCCCCGGCTGCTCTGCCAAGCCCTTCCAGCTCAAACTATGTCGTTGCTCCTCTGGAAGGATCCCTGCACCGCGGCGTAGTTTTTCCGAAGAAGCCCTGCGTTTGCAAGAGCAAATGAGGAATTCGTGGCAGGAAAGAGGAAGGAAAGAAAGTTTCTCTCCCTCTGCCTGCTTTGCTCACAGGACCGGATGAAGTCAGGGAGTTCTCCCTTTCACTGAGAAACGTGCGGGCTGCTGTTGCCTGGGCGCTCTCTTCTTTGCAAAAGAGTCTGCAGTTCCACGCTTTGAACCGTGGAAAGGCGCCGGGCTCTGCTAAGACTTCCCCTGCGCTTCGTTTGCCCTGGGCCAAAGCGAGCCTTCACAATAGCTGAACGCTAACACTGCATACTCGTCCCACTTCCAGAACAGGGCTACCGCGAGGCAGTTCTCCGGGGGAAAACGGCCCTTCGCGAAGGGCAGATCTGCCGAGCTCATTGCGGGAAAGCGAAAGCAAAGGACGCTTTTCTCCCTCTAACCGCTTTCGTCAGAGGAACGGGGGAAGTCACAGTGTTCTTTCTCTCCCTGAGATACACACAATCTGACGTTGCCTCTGAGCTCCGTTGCTGGCAAAGAACTGAAACTGACATACATTCCTGTGGGGAAACACAGGGCTTTGCTACGATTTCTCTAGGCAGTGTGTTTTCCCTGGGCCTCACTGTAGCAACACTATCTCGCCAGGGCAACACTGCATGACACTTCCTCTGCCAGGAGAGAGCTGCTGCTTTGTAGTTTGTGCTGGGAAACCTTGTTTTGGCAAGTGCGAATTGACCGCATTCAGGCAGAAAGAAAAGAGAATAGCAAGAGGCCTTTTCTCCCCGGCTGCTCTGCCAAGCCCTTCCAGCTCAAACTATGTCGTTGCTCCTCTGGAAGGATCCCTGCACCGCGGCGTAGTTTTTCCGAAGAAGCCCTGCGTTTGCAAGAGCAAATGAGGAATTCGTGGCAGGAAAGAGGAAGGAAAGAAAGTTTCTCTCCCTCTGCCTGCTTTGCTCAGAGGACCGGATGAAGTCAGGGAGTTCTCCCTTTCACTGAGAAACGTGCGGGCTGCTGTTGCCTGGGCGCTCTCTTCTTTGCAAAAGAGTCTGCAGTTCTACGCTTTGAACCATGGAAAGGCGCCGGGCTCTGCTAAGATTTCCCCCGGCGCTTCGTTTGCCCTGGGCCAAAGCGAGCCTTCACAATAGCTGAACGCTAACACTGCATACTCGTCCCACTTCCAGAACCGGGCTACGGCGAGGCAGTTCTCCGGGGGAAAACGGCCCTTCGCGAAGGGCAGATCTGCCGAGCTCATTGCGGGAAAGCGAAAGCAAAGGACGCTTTTCTCCCTCTAACCGCTTTGGTCAGAGGAACGGGGGAAGTCACAGTGTTCTTTCTCTCCCTGAGATACACACAATCTGACGTTGCCTCTGAGCTCCGTTGCTGGCAAAGAACTGAAAGTGACATACATTCCTGTGGGGAAACACAGGGCTTTGCTAGGATTTCTCTAGGCAGTGTGTTTTCCCTGGGCCTCACTGTAGCAACACTATCTCGCAAGGGCAGAACTGCATGGGATTTCCTCCGCCAGGAGAGAGCTGCTGCTTTGTAGTTTGTGCTGGGAAACCTTGCTTTGGCAAGTGCGAATTGACCGCATTCAGGCAGAAAGAAAAGAGAATAGCAAGAGGCCTTTTCTCCCCGGCTGCTCTGCCAAGCCCTTCCAGCTCAAACTATGTCGTTGCTCCTCTGGAAGGATCCCTGCACCGCGGCGTAGTTTTTCCGAAGAAGCCCTGCGTTTGCAAGAGCAAATGAGGAATTCGTGGCAGGAAAGAGGAAGGAAAGAAAGTTTCTCTCCCTCTGCCTGCTTTGCTCACAGGACCGGATGAAGTCAGGGAGTTCTCCCTTTCACTGAGAAACGTGCGGGCTGCTGTTGCCTGGGCGCTCTCTTCTTTGCAAAAGAGTCTGCAGTTCCACGCTTTGAACCGTGGAAAGGCGCCGGGCTCTGCTAAGACTTCCCCTGCGCTTCGTTTGCCCTGGGCCAAAGCGAGCCTTCACAATAGCTGAACGCTAACACTGCATACTCGTCCCACTTCCAGAACAGGGCTACCGCGAGGCAGTTCTCCGGGGGAAAACGGCCCTTCGCGAAGGGCAGATCTGCCGAGCTCATTGCGGGAAAGCGAAAGCAAAGGACGCTTTTCTCCCTCTAACCGCTTTCGTCAGAGGAACGGGGGAAGTCACAGTGTTCTTTCTCTCCCTGAGATACACACAATCTGACGTTGCCTCTGAGCTCCGTTGCTGGCAAAGAACTGAAAGTGACATACATTCCTGTGGGGAAACACAGGGCTTTGCTACGATTTCTCTAGGCAGTGTGTTTTCCCTGGGCCTCACTGTAGCAACACTATCTCGCCAGGGCAACACTGCATGACACTTCCTCTGCCAGGAGAGAGCTGCTGCTTTGTAGTTTGTGCTGGGAAACCTTGTTTTGGCAAGTGCGAATTGACCGCATTCAGGCAGAAAGAAAAGAGAATAGCAAGAGGCCTTTTCTCCCCGGCTGCTCTGCCAAGCCCTTCCAGCTCAAACTATGTCGTTGCTCCTCTGGAAGGATCCCTGCACCGCGGCGTAGTTTTTCCGAAGAAGCCCTGCGTTTGCAAGAGCAAATGAGGAATTCGTGGCAGGAAAGAGGAAGGAAAGAAAGTTTCTCTCCCTCTGCCTGCTTTGCTCACAGGACCGGATGAAGTCAGGGAGTTCTCCCTTTCACTGAGAAACGTGCGGGCTGCTGTTGCCTGGGCGCTCTCTTCTTTGCAAAAGAGTCTGCAGTTCCACGCTTTGAACCGAGGAAAGGCGCTGGGCTCTGCTAAGATTTCCCCCGGCGCTTCGTTTGCCCTGGGCCAAAGCGAGCCTTCACAATAGCTGAACGCTAACACTGCATACTCGTTCCACTTCCAGAACCGGGCTACGGCGAGGCAGTTCTCCGGGGGAAAACGGCCCTTCGCGAAGGGCAGATCTGCCGAGCTCATTGCGGGAAAGCGAAAGCAAAGGACGCTTTTCTCCCTCTAACCGCTTTGGTCAGAGGAACGGGGGAAGTCACAGTGTTCTTTCTCTCCCTGAGATACACACAATCTGACGTTGCCTCTGAGCTCCGTTGCTGGCAAAGAACTGAAAGTGACATACATTCCTGTGGGGAAACACAGGGCTTTGCTAGGATTTCTCTAGGCAGTGTGTTTTCCCTGGGCCTCACTGTAGCAACACTATCTCGCAAGGGCAGAACTGCATGGGATTTCCTCCGCCAGGAGAGAGCTGCTGCTTTGTAGTTTGTGCTGGGAAACCTTGCTTTGGCAAGTGCGAATTGACCGCATTCAGGCAGAAAGAAAAGAGAATAGCAAGAGGCCTTTTCTCCCCGGCTGCTCTGCCAAGCCCTTCCAGCTCAAACTATGTCGTTGCTCCTCTGGAAGGATCCCTGCACCGCGGCGTAGTTTTTCCGAAGAAGCCCTGCGTTTGCAAGAGCAAATGAGGAATTCGTGGCAGGAAAGAGGAAGGAAAGAAAGTTTCTCTCCCTCTGCCTGCTTTGCTCACAGGACCGGATGAAGTCAGGGAGTTCTCCCTTTCACTGAGAAACGTGCGGGCTGCTGTTGCCTGGGCGCTCTCTTCTTTGCAAAAGAGTCTGCAGTTCCACGCTTTGAACCGTGGAAAGGCGCCGGGCTCTGCTAAGACTTCCCCTGCGCTTCGTTTGCCCTGGGCCAAAGCGAGCCTTCACAATAGCTGAACGCTAACACTGCATACTCGTCCCACTTCCAGAACAGGGCTACCGCGAGGCAGTTCTCCGGGGGAAAACGGCCCTTCGCGAAGGGCAGATCTGCCGAGCTCATTGCGGGAAAGCGAAAGCAAAGGACGCTTTTCTCCCTCTAACCGCTTTCGTCAGAGGAACGGGGGAAGTCACAGTGTTCTTTCTCTCCCTGAGATACACACAATCTGACGTTGCCTCTGAGCTCCGTTGCTGGCAAAGAACTGAAACTGACATACATTCCTGTGGGGAAACACAGGGCTTTGCTACGATTTCTCTAGGCAGTGTGTTTTCCCTGGGCCTCACTGTAGCAACACTATCTCGCCAGGGCAACACTGCATGACACTTCCTCTGCCAGGAGAGAGCTGCTGCTTTGTAGTTTGTGCTGGGAAACCTTGTTTTGGCAAGTGCGAATTGACCGCATTCAGGCAGAAAGAAAAGAGAATAGCAAGAGGCCTTTTCTCCCCGGCTGCTCTGCCAAGCCCTTCCAGCTCAAACTATGTCGTTGCTCCTCTGGAAGGATCCCTGCACCGCGGCGTAGTTTTTCCGAAGAAGCCCTGCGTTTGCAAGAGCAAATGAGGAATTCGTGGCAGGAAAGAGGAAGGAAAGAAAGTTTCTCTCCCTCTGCCTGCTTTGCTCACAGGACCGGATGAAGTCAGGGAGTTCTCCCTTTCACTGAGAAACGTGCGGGCTGCTGTTGCCTGGGCGCTCTCTTCTTTGCAAAAGAGTCTGCAGTTCCACGCTTTGAACCGTGGAAAGGCGCCGGGCTCTGCTAAGATTTCCCCCGGCGCTTCGTTTGCCCTGGGCCAAAGCGAGCCTTCACAATAGCTGAACGCTAACACTGCATACTCGTTCCACTTCCAGAACCGGGCTACGGCGAGGCAGTTCTCCGGGGGAAAACGGCCCTTCGCGAAGGGCAGATCTGCCGAGCTCATTGCGGGAAAGCGAAAGCAAAGGACGCTTTTCTCCCTCTAACCGCTTTCGTCAGAGGAACGGGGGAAGTCACAGTGTTCTTTCTCTCCCTGAGATACACACAATCTGACGTTGCCTCTGAGCTCCGTTGCTGGCAAAGAACTGAAACTGACATACATTCCTGTGGGGAAACACAGGGCTTTGCTACGATTTCTCTAGGCAGTGTGTTTTCCCTGGGCCTCACTGTAGCAACACTATCTCGCCAGGGCAACACTGCATGACACTTCCTCCGCCAGGAGAGAGCTGCTGCTTTGTAGTTTGTGCTGGGAAACCTTGTTTTGGCAAGTGCGAATTGACCGCATTCAGGCAGAAAGAAAAGAGAATAGCAAGAGGCCTTTTCTCCCCGGCTGCTCTGCCAAGCCCTTCCAGCTCAAACTATGTCGTTGCTCCTCTGGAAGGATCCCTGCACCGCGGCGTAGTTTTTCCGAAGAAGCCCTGCGTTTGCAAGAGCAAATGAGGAATTCGTGGCAGGAAAGAGGAAGGAAAGAAAGTTTCTCTCCCTCTGCCTGCTTTGCTCACAGGACCGGATGAAGTCAGGGAGTTCTCCCTTTCACTGAGAAACGTGCGGGCTGCTGTTGCCTGGGCGCTCTCTTCTTTGCAAAAGAGTCTGCAGTTCCACGCTTTGAACCGTGGAAAGGCGCCGGGCTCTGCTAAGATTTCCCCCGGCGCTTCGTTTGCCCTGGGCCAAAGCGAGCCTTCACAATAGCTGAACGCTAACACTGCATACTCGTTCCACTTCCAGAACCGGGCTACGGCGAGGCAGTTCTCCGGGGGAAAACGGCCCTTCGCGAAGGGCAGATCTGCCGAGCTCATTGCGGGAAAGCGAAAGCAAAGGACGCTTTTCTCCCTCTAACCGCTTTGGTCAGAGGAACGGGGGAAGTCACAGTGTTCTTTCTCTCCCTGAGATACACACAATCTGACGTTGCCTCTGAGCTCCGTTGCTGGCAAAGAACTGAAACTGACATACATTCCTGTGGGGAAACACAGGGCTTTGCTACGATTTCTCTAGGCAGTGTGTTTTCCCTGGGCCTCACTGTAGCAACACTATCTCGCCAGGGCAACACTGCATGACACTTCCTCCGCCAGGAGAGAGCTGCTGCTTTGTAGTTTGTGCTGGGAAACCTTGTTTTGGCAAGTGCGAATTGACCGCATTCAGGCAGAAAGAAAAGAGAATAGCAAGAGGCCTTTTCTCCCCGGCTGCTCTGCCAAGCCCTTCCAGCTCAAACTATGTCGTTGCTCCTCTGGAAGGATCCCTGCACCGCGGCGTAGTTTTTCCGAAGAAGCCCTGCGTTTGCAAGAGCAAATGAGGAATTCGTGGCAGGAAAGAGGAAGGAAAGAAAGTTTCTCTCCCTCTGCCTGCTTTGCTCACAGGACCGGATGAAGTCAGGGAGTTCTCCCTTTCACTGAGAAACGTGCGGGCTGCTGTTGCCTGGGCGCTCTCTTCTTTGCAAAAGAGTCTGCAGTTCCACGCTTTGAACCGTGGAAAGGCGCCGGGCTCTGCTAAGACTTCCCCTGCGCTTCGTTTGCCCTGGGCCAAAGCGAGCCTTCACAATAGCTGAACGCTAACACTGCATACTCGTCCCACTTCCAGAACAGGGCTACCGCGAGGCAGTTCTCCGGGGGAAAACGGCCCTTCGCGAAGGGCAGATCTGCCGAGCTCATTGCGGGAAAGCGAAAGCAAAGGACGCTTTTCTCCCTCTAACCGCTTTCGTCAGAGGAACGGGGGAAGTCACAGTGTTCTTTCTCTCCCTGAGATACACACAATCTGACGTTGCCTCTGAGCTCCGTTGCTGGCAAAGAACTGAAAGTGACATACATTCCTGTGGGGAAACACAGGGCTTTGCTACGATTTCTCTAGGCAGTGTGTTTTCCCTGGGCCTCACTGTAGCAACACTATCTCGCCAGGGCAACACTGCATGACACTTCCTCTGCCAGGAGAGAGCTGCTGCTTTGTAGTTTGTGCTGGGAAACCTTGTTTTGGCAAGTGCGAATTGACCGCATTCAGGCAGAAAGAAAAGAGAATAGCAAGAGGCCTTTTCTCCCCGGCTGCTCTGCCAAGCCCTTCCAGCTCAAACTATGTCGTTGCTCCTCTGGAAGGATCCCTGCACCGCGGCGTAGTTTTTCCGAAGAAGCCCTGCGTTTGCAAGAGCAAATGAGGAATTCGTGGCAGGAAAGAGGAAGGAAAGAAAGTTTCTCTCCCTCTGCCTGCTTTGCTCAGAGGACCGGATGAAGTCAGGGAGTTCTCCCTTTCACTGAGAAACGTGCGGGCTGCTGTTGCCTGGGCGCTCTCTTCTTTGCAAAAGAGTCTGCAGTTCTACGCTTTGAACCATGGAAAGGCGCCGGGCTCTGCTAAGATTTCCCCCGGCGCTTCGTTTGCCCTGGGCCAAAGCGAGCCTTCACAATAGCTGAACGCTAACACTGCATACTCGTTCCACTTCCAGAACCGGGCTACGGCGAGGCAGTTCTCCGGGGGAAAACGGCCCTTCGCGAAGGGCAGATCTGCCGAGCTCATTGCGGGAAAGCGAAAGCAAAGGACGCTTTTCTCCCTCTAACCGCTTTGGTCAGAGGAACGGGGGAAGTCACAGTGTTCTTTCTCTCCCTGAGATACACACAATCTGACGTTGCCTCTGAGCTCCGTTGCTGGCAAAGAACTGAAAGTGACATACATTCCTGTGGGGAAACACAGGGCTTTGCTAGGATTTCTCTAGGCAGTGTGTTTTCCCTGGGCCTCACTGTAGCAACACTATCTCGCAAGGGCAGAACTGCATGGGATTTCCTCCGCCAGGAGAGAGCTGCTGCTTTGTAGTTTGTGCTGGGAAACCTTGCTTTGGCAAGTGCGAATTGACCGCATTCAGGCAGAAAGAAAAGAGAATAGCAAGAGGCCTTTTCTCCCCGGCTGCTCTGCCAAGCCCTTCCAGCTCAAACTATGTCGTTGCTCCTCTGGAAGGATCCCTGCACCGCGGCGTAGTTTTTCCGAAGAAGCCCTGCGTTTGCAAGAGCAAATGAGGAATTCGTGGCAGGAAAGAGGAAGGAAAGAAAGTTTCTCTCCCTCTGCCTGCTTTGCTCAGAGGACCGGATGAAGTCAGGGAGTTCTCCCTTTCACTGAGAAACGTGCGGGCTGCTGTTGCCTGGGCGCTCTCTTCTTTGCAAAAGAGTCTGCAGTTCCACGCTTTGAACCGTGGAAAGGCGCCGGGCTCTGCTAAGACTTCCCCTGCGCTTCGTTTGCCCTGGGCCAAAGCGAGCCTTCACAATAGCTGAACGCTAACACTGCATACTCGTCCCACTTCCAGAACAGGGCTACCGCGAGGCAGTTCTCCGGGGGAAAACGGCCCTTCGCGAAGGGCAGATCTGCCGAGCTCATTGCGGGAAAGCGAAAGCAAAGGACGCTTTTCTCCCTCTAACCGCTTTCGTCAGAGGAACGGGGGAAGTCACAGTGTTCTTTCTCTCCCTGAGATACACACAATCTGACGTTGCCTCTGAGCTCCGTTGCTGGCAAAGAACTGAAAGTGACATACATTCCTGTGGGGAAACACAGGGCTTTGCTACGATTTCTCTAGGCAGTGTGTTTTCCCTGGGCCTCACTGTAGCAACACTATCTCGCCAGGGCAACACTGCATGACACTTCCTCTGCCAGGAGAGAGCTGCTGCTTTGTAGTTTGTGCTGGGAAACCTTGTTTTGGCAAGTGCGAATTGACCGCATTCAGGCAGAAAGAAAAGAGAATAGCAAGAGGCCTTTTCTCCCCGGCTGCTCTGCCAAGCCCTTCCAGCTCAAACTATGTCGTTGCTCCTCTGGAAGGATCCCTGCACCGCGGCGTAGTTTTTCCGAAGAAGCCCTGCGTTTGCAAGAGCAAATGAGGAATTCGTGGCAGGAAAGAGGAAGGAAAGAAAGTTTCTCTCCCTCTGCCTGCTTTGCTCACAGGACCGGATGAAGTCAGGGAGTTCTCCCTTTCACTGAGAAACGTGCGGGCTGCTGTTGCCTGGGCGCTCTCTTCTTTGCAAAAGAGTCTGCAGTTCCACGCTTTGAACCGAGGAAAGGCGCTGGGCTCTGCTAAGATTTCCCCCGGCGCTTCGTTTGCCCTGGGCCAAAGCGAGCCTTCACAATAGCTGAACGCTAACACTGCATACTCGTTCCACTTCCAGAACCGGGCTACGGCGAGGCAGTTCTCCGGGGGAAAACGGCCCTTCGCGAAGGGCAGATCTGCCGAGCTCATTGCGGGAAAGCGAAAGCAAAGGACGCTTTTCTCCCTCTAACCGCTTTGGTCAGAGGAACGGGGGAAGTCACAGTGTTCTTTCTCTCCCTGAGATACACACAATCTGACGTTGCCTCTGAGCTCCGTTGCTGGCAAAGAACTGAAAGTGACATACATTCCTGTGGGGAAACACAGGGCTTTGCTAGGATTTCTCTAGGCAGTGTGTTTTCCCTGGGCCTCACTGTAGCAACACTATCTCGCAAGGGCAGAACTGCATGGGATTTCCTCCGCCAGGAGAGAGCTGCTGCTTTGTAGTTTGTGCTGGGAAACCTTGCTTTGGCAAGTGCGAATTGACCGCATTCAGGCAGAAAGAAAAGAGAATAGCAAGAGGCCTTTTCTCCCCGGCTGCTCTGCCAAGCCCTTCCAGCTCAAACTATGTCGTTGCTCCTCTGGAAGGATCCCTGCACCGCGGCGTAGTTTTTCCGAAGAAGCCCTGCGTTTGCAAGAGCAAATGAGGAATTCGTGGCAGGAAAGAGGAAGGAAAGAAAGTTTCTCTCCCTCTGCCTGCTTTGCTCACAGGACCGGATGAAGTCAGGGAGTTCTCCCTTTCACTGAGAAACGTGCGGACTGCTGTTGCCTGGGCGCTCTCTTCTTTGCAAAAGAGTCTGCAGTTCCACGCTTTGAACCGTGGAAAGGCGCCGGGCTCTGCTAAGACTTCCCCTGCGCTTCGTTTGCCCTGGGCCAAAGCGAGCCTTCACAATAGCTGAACGCTAACACTGCATACTCGTCCCACTTCCAGAACAGGGCTACCGCGAGGCAGTTCTCCGGGGGAAAACGGCCCTTCGCGAAGGGCAGATCTGCCGAGCTCATTGCGGGAAAGCGAAAGCAAAGGACGCTTTTCTCCCTCTAACCGCTTTCGTCAGAGGAACGGGGGAAGTCACAGTGTTCTTTCTCTCCCTGAGATACACACAATCTGACGTTGCCTCTGAGCTCCGTTGCTGGCAAAGAACTGAAACTGACATACATTCCTGTGGGGAAACACAGGGCTTTGCTACGATTTCTCTAGGCAGTGTGTTTTCCCTGGGCCTCACTGTAGCAACACTATCTCGCCAGGGCAACACTGCATGACACTTCCTCTGCCAGGAGAGAGCTGCTGCTTTGTAGTTTGTGCTGGGAAACCTTGTTTTGGCAAGTGCGAATTGACCGCATTCAGGCAGAAAGAAAAGAGAATAGCAAGAGGCCTTTTCTCCCCGGCTGCTCTGCCAAGCCCTTCCAGCTCAAACTATGTCGTTGCTCCTCTGGAAGGATCCCTGCACCGCGGCGTAGTTTTTCCGAAGAAGCCCTGCGTTTGCAAGAGCAAATGAGGAATTCGTGGCAGGAAAGAGGAAGGAAAGAAAGTTTCTCTCCCTCTGCCTGCTTTGCTCACAGGACCGGATGAAGTCAGGGAGTTCTCCCTTTCACTGAGAAACGTGCGGGCTGCTGTTGCCTGGGCGCTCTCTTCTTTGCAAAAGAGTCTGCAGTTCCACGCTTTGAACCGTGGAAAGGCGCCGGGCTCTGCTAAGATTTCCCCCGGCGCTTCGTTTGCCCTGGGCCAAAGCGAGCCTTCACAATAGCTGAACGCTAACACTGCATACTCGTTCCACTTCCAGAACCGGGCTACGGCGAGGCAGTTCTCCGGGGGAAAACGGCCCTTCGCGAAGGGCAGATCTGCCGAGCTCATTGCGGGAAAGCGAAAGCAAAGGACGCTTTTCTCCCTCTAACCGCTTTGGTCAGAGGAACGGGGGAAGTCACAGTGTTCTTTCTCTCCCTGAGATACACACAATCTGACGTTGCCTCTGAGCTCCGTTGCTGGCAAAGAACTGAAACTGACATACATTCCTGTGGGGAAACACAGGGCTTTGCTACGATTTCTCTAGGCAGTGTGTTTTCCCTGGGCCTCACTGTAGCAACACTATCTCGCCAGGGCAACACTGCATGACACTTCCTCCGCCAGGAGAGAGCTGCTGCTTTGTAGTTTGTGCTGGGAAACCTTGTTTTGGCAAGTGCGAATTGACCGCATTCAGGCAGAAAGAAAAGAGAATAGCAAGAGGCCTTTTCTCCCCGGCTGCTCTGCCAAGCCCTTCCAGCTCAAACTATGTCGTTGCTCCTCTGGAAGGATCCCTGCACCGCGGCGTAGTTTTTCCGAAGAAGCCCTGCGTTTGCAAGAGCAAATGAGGAATTCGTGGCAGGAAAGAGGAAGGAAAGAAAGTTTCTCTCCCTCTGCCTGCTTTGCTCAGAGGACCGGATGAAGTCAGGGAGTTCTCCCTTTCACTGAGAAACGTGCGGGCTGCTGTTGCCTGGGCGCTCTCTTCTTTGCAAAAGAGTCTGCAGTTCCACGCTTTGAACCGTGGAAAGGCGCCGGGCTCTGCTAAGATTTCCCCCGGCGCTTCGTTTGCCCTGGGCCAAAGCGAGCCTTCACAATAGCTGAACGCTAACACTGCATACTCGTTCCACTTCCAGAACCGGGCTACGGCGAGGCAGTTCTCCGGGGGAAAACGGCCCTTCGCGAAGGGCAGATCTGCCGAGCTCATTGCGGGAAAGCGAAAGCAAAGGACGCTTTTCTCCCTCTAACCGCTTTGGTCAGAGGAACGGGGGAAGTCACAGTGTTCTTTCTCTCCCTGAGATACACACAATCTGACGTTGCCTCTGAGCTCCGTTGCTGGCAAAGAACTGAAACTGACATACATTCCTGTGGGGAAACACAGGGCTTTGCTACGATTTCTCTAGGCAGTGTGTTTTCCCTGGGCCTCACTGTAGCAACACTATCTCGCCAGGGCAACACTGCATGACACTTCCTCCGCCAGGAGAGAGCTGCTGCTTTGTAGTTTGTGCTGGGAAACCTTGTTTTGGCAAGTGCGAATTGACCGCATTCAGGCAGAAAGAAAAGAGAATAGCAAGAGGCCTTTTCTCCCCGGCTGCTCTGCCAAGCCCTTCCAGCTCAAACTATGTCGTTGCTCCTCTGGAAGGATCCCTGCACCGCGGCGTAGTTTTTCCGAAGAAGCCCTGCGTTTGCAAGAGCAAATGAGGAATTCGTGGCAGGAAAGAGGAAGGAAAGAAAGTTTCTCTCCCTCTGCCTGCTTTGCTCACAGGACCGGATGAAGTCAGGGAGTTCTCCCTTTCACTGAGAAACGTGCGGGCTGCTGTTGCCTGGGCGCTCTCTTCTTTGCAAAAGAGTCTGCAGTTCCACGCTTTGAACCGTGGAAAGGCGCCGGGCTCTGCTAAGATTTCCCCCGGCGCTTCGTTTGCCCTGGGCCAAAGCGAGCCTTCACAATAGCTGAACGCTAACACTGCATACTCGTCCCACTTCCAGAACCGGGCTACGGCGAGGCAGTTCTCCGGGGGAAAACGGCCCTTCGCGAAGGGCAGATCTGCCGAGCTCATTGCGGGAAAGCGAAAGCAAAGGACGCTTTTCTCCCTCTAACCGCTTTGGTCAGAGGAACGGGGGAAGTCACAGTGTTCTTTCTCTCCCTGAGATACACACAATCTGACGTTGCCTCTGAGCTCCGTTGCTGGCAAAGAACTGAAAGTGACATACATTCCTGTGGGGAAACACAGGGCTTTGCTAGGATTTCTCTAGGCAGTGTGTTTTCCCTGGGCCTCACTGTAGCAACACTATCTCGCAAGGGCAGAACTGCATGGGATTTCCTCCGCCAGGAGAGAGCTGCTGCTTTGTAGTTTGTGCTGGGAAACCTTGCTTTGGCAAGTGCGAATTGACCGCATTCAGGCAGAAAGAAAAGAGAATAGCAAGAGGCCTTTTCTCCCCGGCTGCTCTGCCAAGCCCTTCCAGCTCAAACTATGTCGTTGCTCCTCTGGAAGGATCCCTGCACCGCGGCGTAGTTTTTCCGAAGAAGCCCTGCGTTTGCAAGAGCAAATGAGGAATTCGTGGCAGGAAAGAGGAAGGAAAGAAAGTTTCTCTCCCTCTGCCTGCTTTGCTCACAGGACCGGATGAAGTCAGGGAGTTCTCCCTTTCACTGAGAAACGTGCGGGCTGCTGTTGCCTGGGCGCTCTCTTCTTTGCAAAAGAGTCTGCAGTTCCACGCTTTGAACCGTGGAAAGGCGCCGGGCTCTGCTAAGACTTCCCCTGCGCTTCGTTTGCCCTGGGCCAAAGCGAGCCTTCACAATAGCTGAACGCTAACACTGCATACTCGTCCCACTTCCAGAACAGGGCTACCGCGAGGCAGTTCTCCGGGGGAAAACGGCCCTTCGCGAAGGGCAGATCTGCCGAGCTCATTGCGGGAAAGCGAAAGCAAAGGACGCTTTTCTCCCTCTAACCGCTTTCGTCAGAGGAACGGGGGAAGTCACAGTGTTCTTTCTCTCCCTGAGATACACACAATCTGACGTTGCCTCTGAGCTCCGTTGCTGGCAAAGAACTGAAACTGACATACATTCCTGTGGGGAAACACAGGGCTTTGCTACGATTTCTCTAGGCAGTGTGTTTTCCCTGGGCCTCACTGTAGCAACACTATCTCGCCAGGGCAACACTGCATGACACTTCCTCTGCCAGGAGAGAGCTGCTGCTTTGTAGTTTGTGCTGGGAAACCTTGTTTTGGCAAGTGCGAATTGACCGCATTCAGGCAGAAAGAAAAGAGAATAGCAAGAGGCCTTTTCTCCCCGGCTGCTCTGCCAAGCCCTTCCAGCTCAAACTATGTCGTTGCTCCTCTGGAAGGATCCCTGCACCGCGGCGTAGTTTTTCCGAAGAAGCCCTGCGTTTGCAAGAGCAAATGAGGAATTCGTGGCAGGAAAGAGGAAGGAAAGAAAGTTTCTCTCCCTCTGCCTGCTTTGCTCAGAGGACCGGATGAAGTCAGGGAGTTCTCCCTTTCACTGAGAAACGTGCGGGCTGCTGTTGCCTGGGCGCTCTCTTCTTTGCAAAAGAGTCTGCAGTTCTACGCTTTGAACCATGGAAAGGCGCCGGGCTCTGCTAAGATTTCCCCCGGCGCTTCGTTTGCCCTGGGCCAAAGCGAGCCTTCACAATAGCTGAACGCTAACACTGCATACTCGTTCCACTTCCAGAACCGGGCTACGGCGAGGCAGTTCTCCGGGGGAAAACGGCCCTTCGCGAAGGGCAGATCTGCCGAGCTCATTGCGGGAAAGCGAAAGCAAAGGACGCTTTTCTCCCTCTAACCGCTTTGGTCAGAGGAACGGGGGAAGTCACAGTGTTCTTTCTCTCCCTGAGATACACACAATCTGACGTTGCCTCTGAGCTCCGTTGCTGGCAAAGAACTGAAAGTGACATACATTCCTGTGGGGAAACACAGGGCTTTGCTAGGATTTCTCTAGGCAGTGTGTTTTCCCTGGGCCTCACTGTAGCAACACTATCTCGCAAGGGCAGAACTGCATGGGATTTCCTCCGCCAGGAGAGAGCTGCTGCTTTGTAGTTTGTGCTGGGAAACCTTGCTTTGGCAAGTGCGAATTGACCGCATTCAGGCAGAAAGAAAAGAGAATAGCAAGAGGCCTTTTCTCCCCGGCTGCTCTGCCAAGCCCTTCCAGCTCAAACTATGTCGTTGCTCCTCTGGAAGGATCCCTGCACCGCGGCGTAGTTTTTCCGAAGAAGCCCTGCGTTTGCAAGAGCAAATGAGGAATTCGTGGCAGGAAAGAGGAAGGAAAGAAAGTTTCTCTCCCTCTGCCTGCTTTGCTCAGAGGACCGGATGAAGTCAGGGAGTTCTCCCTTTCACTGAGAAACGTGCGGGCTGCTGTTGCCTGGGCGCTCTCTTCTTTGCAAAAGAGTCTGCAGTTCCACGCTTTGAACCGTGGAAAGGCGCCGGGCTCTGCTAAGACTTCCCCTGCGCTTCGTTTGCCCTGGGCCAAAGCGAGCCTTCACAATAGCTGAACGCTAACACTGCATACTCGTCCCACTTCCAGAACAGGGCTACCGCGAGGCAGTTCTCCGGGGGAAAACGGCCCTTCGCGAAGGGCAGATCTGCCGAGCTCATTGCGGGAAAGCGAAAGCAAAGGACGCTTTTCTCCCTCTAACCGCTTTCGTCAGAGGAACGGGGGAAGTCACAGTGTTCTTTCTCTCCCTGAGATACACACAATCTGACGTTGCCTCTGAGCTCCGTTGCTGGCAAAGAACTGAAAGTGACATACATTCCTGTGGGGAAACACAGGGCTTTGCTACGATTTCTCTAGGCAGTGTGTTTTCCCTGGGCCTCACTGTAGCAACACTATCTCGCCAGGGCAACACTGCATGACACTTCCTCTGCCAGGAGAGAGCTGCTGCTTTGTAGTTTGTGCTGGGAAACCTTGTTTTGGCAAGTGCGAATTGACCGCATTCAGGCAGAAAGAAAAGAGAATAGCAAGAGGCCTTTTCTCCCCGGCTGCTCTGCCAAGCCCTTCCAGCTCAAACTATGTCGTTGCTCCTCTGGAAGGATCCCTGCACCGCGGCGTAGTTTTTCCGAAGAAGCCCTGCGTTTGCAAGAGCAAATGAGGAATTCGTGGCAGGAAAGAGGAAGGAAAGAAAGTTTCTCTCCCTCTGCCTGCTTTGCTCACAGGACCGGATGAAGTCAGGGAGTTCTCCCTTTCACTGAGAAACGTGCGGGCTGCTGTTGCCTGGGCGCTCTCTTCTTTGCAAAAGAGTCTGCAGTTCCACGCTTTGAACCGAGGAAAGGCGCTGGGCTCTGCTAAGATTTCCCCCGGCGCTTCGTTTGCCCTGGGCCAAAGCGAGCCTTCACAATAGCTGAACGCTAACACTGCATACTCGTTCCACTTCCAGAACCGGGCTACGGCGAGGCAGTTCTCCGGGGGAAAACGGCCCTTCGCGAAGGGCAGATCTGCCGAGCTCATTGCGGGAAAGCGAAAGCAAAGGACGCTTTTCTCCCTCTAACCGCTTTGGTCAGAGGAACGGGGGAAGTCACAGTGTTCTTTCTCTCCCTGAGATACACATAATCTGACGTTGCCTCTGAGCTCCGTTGCTGGCAAAGAACTGAAAGTGACATACATTCCTGTGGGGAAACACAGGGCTTTGCTAGGATTTCTCTAGGCAGTGTGTTTTCCCTGGGCCTCACTGTAGCAACACTATCTCGCAAGGGCAGAACTGCATGGGATTTCCTCCGCCAGGAGAGAGCTGCTGCTTTGTAGTTTGTGCTGGGAAACCTTGCTTTGGCAAGTGCGAATTGACCGCATTCAGGCAGAAAGAAAAGAGAATAGCAAGAGGCCTTTTCTCCCCGGCTGCTCTGCCAAGCCCTTCCAGCTCAAACTATGTCGTTGCTCCTCTGGAAGGATCCCTGCACCGCGGCGTAGTTTTTCCGAAGAAGCCCTGCGTTTGCAAGAGCAAATGAGGAATTCGTGGCAGGAAAGAGGAAGGAAAGAAAGTTTCTCTCCCTCTGCCTGCTTTGCTCACAGGACCGGATGAAGTCAGGGAGTTCTCCCTTTCACTGAGAAACGTGCGGGCTGCTGTTGCCTGGGCGCTCTCTTCTTTGCAAAAGAGTCTGCAGTTCCACGCTTTGAACCGTGGAAAGGCGCCGGGCTCTGCTAAGACTTCCCCTGCGCTTCGTTTGCCCTGGGCCAAAGCGAGCCTTCACAATAGCTGAACGCTAACACTGCATACTCGTCCCACTTCCAGAACAGGGCTACCGCGAGGCAGTTCTCCGGGGGAAAACGGCCCTTCGCGAAGGGCAGATCTGCCGAGCTCATTGCGGGAAAGCGAAAGCAAAGGACGCTTTTCTCCCTCTAACCGCTTTCGTCAGAGGAACGGGGGAAGTCACAGTGTTCTTTCTCTCCCTGAGATACACACAATCTGACGTTGCCTCTGAGCTCCGTTGCTGGCAAAGAACTGAAACTGACATACATTCCTGTGGGGAAACACAGGGCTTTGCTACGATTTCTCTAGGCAGTGTGTTTTCCCTGGGCCTCACTGTAGCAACACTATCTCGCCAGGGCAACACTGCATGACACTTCCTCTGCCAGGAGAGAGCTGCTGCTTTGTAGTTTGTGCTGGGAAACCTTGTTTTGGCAAGTGCGAATTGACCGCATTCAGGCAGAAAGAAAAGAGAATAGCAAGAGGCCTTTTCTCCCCGGCTGCTCTGCCAAGCCCTTCCAGCTCAAACTATGTCGTTGCTCCTCTGGAAGGATCCCTGCACCGCGGCGTAGTTTTTCCGAAGAAGCCCTGCGTTTGCAAGAGCAAATGAGGAATTCGTGGCAGGAAAGAGGAAGGAAAGAAAGTTTCTCTCCCTCTGCCTGCTTTGCTCAGAGGACCGGATGAAGTCAGGGAGTTCTCCCTTTCACTGAGAAACGTGCGGGCTGCTGTTGCCTGGGCGCTCTCTTCTTTGCAAAAGAGTCTGCAGTTCTACGCTTTGAACCATGGAAAGGCGCCGGGCTCTGCTAAGATTTCCCCCGGCGCTTCGTTTGCCCTGGGCCAAAGCGAGCCTTCACAATAGCTGAACGCTAACACTGCATACTCGTTCCACTTCCAGAACCGGGCTACGGCGAGGCAGTTCTCCGGGGGAAAACGGCCCTTCGCGAAGGGCAGATCTGCCGAGCTCATTGCGGGAAAGCGAAAGCAAAGGACGCTTTTCTCCCTCTAACCGCTTTGGTCAGAGGAACGGGGGAAGTCACAGTGTTCTTTCTCTCCCTGAGATACACACAATCTGACGTTGCCTCTGAGCTCCGTTGCTGGCAAAGAACTGAAAGTGACATACATTCCTGTGGGGAAACACAGGGCTTTGCTACGATTTCTCTAGGCAGTGTGTTTTCCCTGGGCCTCACTGTAGCAACACTATCTCGCAAGGGCAGAACTGCATGGGATTTCCTCCGCCAGGAGAGAGCTGCTGCTTTGTAGTTTGTGCTGGGAAACCTTGCTTTGGCAAGTGCGAATTGACCGCATTCAGGCAGAAAGAAAAGAGAATAGCAAGAGGCCTTTTCTCCCCGGCTGCTCTGCCAAGCCCTTCCAGCTCAAACTATGTCGTTGCTCCTCTGGAAGGATCCCTGCACCGCGGCGTAGTTTTTCCGAAGAAGCCCTGCGTTTGCAAGAGCAAATGAGGAATTCGTGGCAGGAAAGAGGAAGGAAAGAAAGTTTCTCTCCCTCTGCCTGCTTTGCTCAGAGGACCGGATGAAGTCAGGGAGTTCTCCCTTTCACTGAGAAACGTGCGGGCTGCTGTTGCCTGGGCGCTCTCTTCTTTGCAAAAGAGTCTGCAGTTCCACGCTTTGAACCGTGGAAAGGCGCCGGGCTCTGCTAAGACTTCCCCTGCGCTTCGTTTGCCCTGGGCCAAAGCGAGCCTTCACAATAGCTGAACGCTAACACTGCATACTCGTCCCACTTCCAGAACAGGGCTACCGCGAGGCAGTTCTCCGGGGGAAAACGGCCCTTCGCGAAGGGCAGATCTGCCGAGCTCATTGCGGGAAAGCGAAAGCAAAGGACGCTTTTCTCCCTCTAACCGCTTTCGTCAGAGGAACGGGGGAAGTCACAGTGTTCTTTCTCTCCCTGAGATACACACAATCTGACGTTGCCTCTGAGCTCCGTTGCTGGCAAAGAACTGAAAGTGACATACATTCCTGTGGGGAAACACAGGGCTTTGCTACGATTTCTCTAGGCAGTGTGTTTTCCCTGGGCCTCACTGTAGCAACACTATCTCGCCAGGGCAACACTGCATGACACTTCCTCTGCCAGGAGAGAGCTGCTGCTTTGTAGTTTGTGCTGGGAAACCTTGTTTTGGCAAGTGCGAATTGACCGCATTCAGGCAGAAAGAAAAGAGAATAGCAAGAGGCCTTTTCTCCCCGGCTGCTCTGCCAAGCCCTTCCAGCTCAAACTATGTCGTTGCTCCTCTGGAAGGATCCCTGCACCGCGGCGTAGTTTTTCCGAAGAAGCCCTGCGTTTGCAAGAGCAAATGAGGAATTCGTGGCAGGAAAGAGGAAGGAAAGAAAGTTTCTCTCCCTCTGCCTGCTTTGCTCACAGGACCGGATGAAGTCAGGGAGTTCTCCCTTTCACTGAGAAACGTGCGGGCTGCTGTTGCCTGGGCGCTCTCTTCTTTGCAAAAGAGTCTGCAGTTCCACGCTTTGAACCGAGGAAAGGCGCTGGGCTCTGCTAAGATTTCCCCCGGCGCTTCGTTTGCCCTGGGCCAAAGCGAGCCTTCACAATAGCTGAACGCTAACACTGCATACTCGTTCCACTTCCAGAACCGGGCTACGGCGAGGCAGTTCTCCGGGGGAAAACGGCCCTTCGCGAAGGGCAGATCTGCCGAGCTCATTGCGGGAAAGCGAAAGCAAAGGACGCTTTTCTCCCTCTAACCGCTTTGGTCAGAGGAACGGGGGAAGTCACAGTGTTCTTTCTCTCCCTGAGATACACATAATCTGACGTTGCCTCTGAGCTCCGTTGCTGGCAAAGAACTGAAAGTGACATACATTCCTGTGGGGAAACACAGGGCTTTGCTAGGATTTCTCTAGGCAGTGTGTTTTCCCTGGGCCTCACTGTAGCAACACTATCTCGCAAGGGCAGAACTGCATGGGATTTCCTCCGCCAGGAGAGAGCTGCTGCTTTGTAGTTTGTGCTGGGAAACCTTGCTTTGGCAAGTGCGAATTGACCGCATTCAGGCAGAAAGAAAAGAGAATAGCAAGAGGCCTTTTCTCCCCGGCTGCTCTGCCAAGCCCTTCCAGCTCAAACTATGTCGTTGCTCCTCTGGAAGGATCCCTGCACCGCGGCGTAGTTTTTCCGAAGAAGCCCTGCGTTTGCAAGAGCAAATGAGGAATTCGTGGCAGGAAAGAGGAAGGAAAGAAAGTTTCTCTCCCTCTGCCTGCTTTGCTCACAGGACCGGATGAAGTCAGGGAGTTCTCCCTTTCACTGAGAAACGTGCGGGCTGCTGTTGCCTGGGCGCTCTCTTCTTTGCAAAAGAGTCTGCAGTTCCACGCTTTGAACCGTGGAAAGGCGCCGGGCTCTGCTAAGACTTCCCCTGCGCTTCGTTTGCCCTGGGCCAAAGCGAGCCTTCACAATAGCTGAACGCTAACACTGCATACTCGTCCCACTTCCAGAACAGGGCTACCGCGAGGCAGTTCTCCGGGGGAAAACGGCCCTTCGCGAAGGGCAGATCTGCCGAGCTCATTGCGGGAAAGCGAAAGCAAAGGACGCTTTTCTCCCTCTAACCGCTTTCGTCAGAGGAACGGGGGAAGTCACAGTGTTCTTTCTCTCCCTGAGATACACACAATCTGACGTTGCCTCTGAGCTCCGTTGCTGGCAAAGAACTGAAAGTGACATACATTCCTGTGGGGAAACACAGGGCTTTGCTACGATTTCTCTAGGCAGTGTGTTTTCCCTGGGCCTCACTGTAGCAACACTATCTCGCCAGGGCAACACTGCATGACACTTCCTCTGCCAGGAGAGAGCTGCTGCTTTGTAGTTTGTGCTGGGAAACCTTGTTTTGGCAAGTGCGAATTGACCGCATTCAGGCAGAAAGAAAAGAGAATAGCAAGAGGCCTTTTCTCCCCGGCTGCTCTGCCAAGCCCTTCCAGCTCAAACTATGTCGTTGCTCCTCTGGAAGGATCCCTGCACCGCGGCGTAGTTTTTCCGAAGAAGCCCTGCGTTTGCAAGAGCAAATGAGGAATTCGTGGCAGGAAAGAGGAAGGAAAGAAAGTTTCTCTCCCTCTGCCTGCTTTGCTCACAGGACCGGATGAAGTCAGGGAGTTCTCCCTTTCACTGAGAAACGTGCGGGCTGCTGTTGCCTGGGCGCTCTCTTCTTTGCAAAAGAGTCTGCAGTTCCACGCTTTGAACCGTGGAAAGGCGCCGGGCTCTGCTAAGATTTCCCCCGGCGCTTCGTTTGCCCTGGGCCAAAGCGAGCCTTCACAATAGCTGAACGCTAACACTGCATACTCGTTCCACTTCCAGAACCGGGCTACGGCGAGGCAGTTCTCCGGGGGAAAACGGCCCTTCGCGAAGGGCAGATCTGCCGAGCTCATTGCGGGAAAGCGAAAGCAAAGGACGCTTTTCTCCCTCTAACCGCTTTGGTCAGAGGAACGGGGGAAGTCACAGTGTTCTTTCTCTCCCTGAGATACACACAATCTGACGTTGCCTCTGAGCTCCGTTGCTGGCAAAGAACTGAAACTGACATACATTCCTGTGGGGAAACACAGGGCTTTGCTACGATTTCTCTAGGCAGTGTGTTTTCCCTGGGCCTCACTGTAGCAACACTATCTCGCCAGGGCAACACTGCATGACACTTCCTCCGCCAGGAGAGAGCTGCTGCTTTGTAGTTTGTGCTGGGAAACCTTGTTTTGGCAAGTGCGAATTGACCGCATTCAGGCAGAAAGAAAAGAGAATAGCAAGAGGCCTTTTCTCCCCGGCTGCTCTGCCAAGCCCTTCCAGCTCAAACTATGTCGTTGCTCCTCTGGAAGGATCCCTGCACCGCGGCGTAGTTTTTCCGAAGAAGCCCTGCGTTTGCAAGAGCAAATGAGGAATTCGTGGCAGGAAAGAGGAAGGAAAGAAAGTTTCTCTCCCTCTGCCTGCTTTGCTCACAGGACCGGATGAAGTCAGGGAGTTCTCCCTTTCACTGAGAAACGTGCGGGCTGCTGTTGCCTGGGCGCTCTCTTCTTTGCAAAAGAGTCTGCAGTTCCACGCTTTGAACCGTGGAAAGGCGCCGGGCTCTACTAAGATTTCCCCCGGCGCTTCGTTTGCCCTGGGCCAAAGCGAGCCTTCACAATAGCTGAACGCTAACACTGCATACTCGTCCCACTTCCAGAACCGGGCTACGGCGAGGCAGTTCTCCGGGGGAAAACGGCCCTTCGCGAAGGGCAGATCTGCCGAGCTCATTGCGGGAAAGCGAAAGCAAAGGACGCTTTTCTCCCTCTAACCGCTTTGGTCAGAGGAACGGGGGAAGTCACAGTGTTCTTTCTCTCCCTGAGATACACACAATCTGACGTTGCCTCTGAGCTCCGTTGCTGGCAAAGAACTGAAAGTGACATACATTCCTGTGGGGAAACACAGGGCTTTGCTAGGATTTCTCTAGGCAGTGTGTTTTCCCTGGGCCTCACTGTTGCAACACTATCTCGCAAGGGCAGAACTGCATGGGATTTCCTCCGCCAGGAGAGAGCTGCTGCTTTGTAGTTTGTGCTGGGAAACCTTGTTTTGGCAAGTGCGAATTGACCGCATTCAGGCAGAAAGAAAAGAGAATAGCAAGAGGCCTTTTCTCCCCGGCTGCTCTGCCAAGCCCTTCCAGCTCAAACTATGTCGTTGCTCCTCTGGAAGGATCCCTGCACCGCGGCGTAGTTTTTCCGAAGAAGCCCTGCGTTTGCAAGAGCAAATGAGGAATTCGTGGCAGGAAAGAGGAAGGAAAGAAAGTTTCTCTCCCTCTGCCTGCTTTGCTCACAGGACCGGATGAAGTCAGGGAGTTCTCCCTTTCACTGAGAAACGTGCGGGCTGCTGTTGCCTGGGCGCTCTCTTCTTTGCAAAAGAGTCTGCAGTTCCACGCTTTGAACCGTGGAAAGGCGCTGGGCTCTGCTAAGATTTCCCCCGGCGCTTCGTTTGCCCTGGGCCAAAGCGAGCCTTCACAATAGCTGAACGCTAACACTGCATACTCGTTCCACTTCCAGAACCGGGCTACGGCGAGGCAGTTCTCCGGGGGAAAACGGCCCTTCGCGAAGGGCAGATCTGCCGAGCTCATTGCGGGAAAGCGAAAGCAAAGGACGCTTTTCTCCCTCTAACCGCTTTGGTCAGAGGAACGGGGGAAGTCACAGTGTTCTTTCTCTCCCTGAGATACACACAATCTGACGTTGCCTCTGAGCTCCGTTGCTGGCAAAGAACTGAAAGTGACATACATTCCTGTGGGGAAACACAGGGCTTTGCTAGGATTTCTCTAGGCAGTGTGTTTTCCCTGGGCCTCACTGTAGCAACACTATCTCGCAAGGGCAGAACTGCATGGGATTTCCTCCGCCAGGAGAGAGCTGCTGCTTTGTAGTTTGTGCTGGGAAACCTTGCTTTGGCAAGTGCGAATTGACCGCATTCAGGCAGAAAGAAAAGAGAATAGCAAGAGGCCTTTTCTCCCCGGCTGCTCTGCCAAGCCCTTCCAGCTCAAACTATGTCGTTGCTCCTCTGGAAGGATCCCTGCACCGCGGCGTAGTTTTTCCGAAGAAGCCCTGCGTTTGCAAGAGCAAATGAGGAATTCGTGGCAGGAAAGAGGAAGGAAAGAAAGTTTCTCTCCCTCTGCCTGCTTTGCTCACAGGACCGGATGAAGTCAGGGAGTTCTCCCTTTCACTGAGAAACGTGCGGGCTGCTGTTGCCTGGGCGCTCTCTTCTTTGCAAAAGAGTCTGCAGTTCCACGCTTTGAACCGTGGAAAGGCGCCGGGCTCTGCTAAGACTTCCCCTGCGCTTCGTTTGCCCTGGGCCAAAGCGAGCCTTCACAATAGCTGAACGCTAACACTGCATACTCGTCCCACTTCCAGAACAGGGCTACCGCGAGGCAGTTCTCCGGGGGAAAACGGCCCTTCGCGAAGGGCAGATCTGCCGAGCTCATTGCGGGAAAGCGAAAGCAAAGGACGCTTTTCTCCCTCTAACCGCTTTCGTCAGAGGAACGGGGGAAGTCACAGTGTTCTTTCTCTCCCTGAGATACACACAATCTGACGTTGCCTCTGAGCTCCGTTGCTGGCAAAGAACTGAAACTGACATACATTCCTGTGGGGAAACACAGGGCTTTGCTACGATTTCTCTAGGCAGTGTGTTTTCCCTGGGCCTCACTGTAGCAACACTATCTCGCCAGGGCAACACTGCATGACACTTCCTCTGCCAGGAGAGAGCTGCTGCTTTGTAGTTTGTGCTGGGAAACCTTGTTTTGGCAAGTGCGAATTGACCGCATTCAGGCAGAAAGAAAAGAGAATAGCAAGAGGCCTTTTCTCCCCGGCTGCTCTGCCAAGCCCTTCCAGCTCAAACTATGTCGTTGCTCCTCTGGAAGGATCCCTGCACCGCGGCGTAGTTTTTCCGAAGAAGCCCTGCGTTTGCAAGAGCAAATGAGGAATTCGTGGCAGGAAAGAGGAAGGAAAGAAAGTTTCTCTCCCTCTGCCTGCTTTGCTCAGAGGACCGGATGAAGTCAGGGAGTTCTCCCTTTCACTGAGAAACGTGCGGGCTGCTGTTGCCTGGGCGCTCTCTTCTTTGCAAAAGAGTCTGCAGTTCCACGCTTTGAACCGTGGAAAGGCGCCGGGCTCTGCTAAGATTTCCCCCGGCGCTTCGTTTGCCCTGGGCCAAAGCGAGCCTTCACAATAGCTGAACGCTAACACTGCATACTCGTTCCACTTCCAGAACCGGGCTACGGCGAGGCAGTTCTCCGGGGGAAAACGGCCCTTCGCGAAGGGCAGATCTGCCGAGCTCATTGCGGGAAAGCGAAAGCAAAGGACGCTTTTCTCCCTCTAACCGCTTTGGTCAGAGGAACGGGGGAAGTCACAGTGTTCTTTCTCTCCCTGAGATACACACAATCTGACGTTGCCTCTGAGCTCCGTTGCTGGCAAAGAACTGAAAGTGACATACATTCCTGTGGGGAAACACAGGGCTTTGCTAGGATTTCTCTAGGCAGTGTGTTTTCCCTGGGCCTCACTGTAGCAACACTATCTCGCAAGGGCAGAACTGCATGGGATTTCCTCCGCCAGGAGAGAGCTGCTGCTTTGTAGTTTGTGCTGGGAAACCTTGCTTTGGCAAGTGCGAATTGACCGCATTCAGGCAGAAAGAAAAGAGAATAGCAAGAGGCCTTTTCTCCCCGGCTGCTCTGCCAAGCCCTTCCAGCTCAAACTATGTCGTTGCTCCTCTGGAAGGATCCCTGCACCGCGGCGTAGTTTTTCCGAAGAAGCCCTGCGTTTGCAAGAGCAAATGAGGAATTCGTGGCAGGAAAGAGGAAGGAAAGAAAGTTTCTCTCCCTCTGCCTGCTTTGCTCAGAGGACCGGATGAAGTCAGGGAGTTCTCCCTTTCACTGAGAAACGTGCGGGCTGCTGTTGCCTGGGCGCTCTCTTCTTTGCAAAAGAGTCTGCAGTTCCACGCTTTGAACCGTGGAAAGGCGCCGGGCTCTGCTAAGACTTCCCCTGCGCTTCGTTTGCCCTGGGCCAAAGCGAGCCTTCACAATAGCTGAACGCTAACACTGCATACTCGTCCCACTTCCAGAACAGGGCTACCGCGAGGCAGTTCTCCGGGGGAAAACGGCCCTTCGCGAAGGGCAGATCTGCCGAGCTCATTGCGGGAAAGCGAAAGCAAAGGACGCTTTTCTCCCTCTAACCGCTTTCGTCAGAGGAACGGGGGAAGTCACAGTGTTCTTTCTCTCCCTGAGATACACACAATCTGACGTTGCCTCTGAGCTCCGTTGCTGGCAAAGAACTGAAAGTGACATACATTCCTGTGGGGAAACACAGGGCTTTGCTACGATTTCTCTAGGCAGTGTGTTTTCCCTGGGCCTCACTGTAGCAACACTATCTCGCCAGGGCAACACTGCATGACACTTCCTCTGCCAGGAGAGAGCTGCTGCTTTGTAGTTTGTGCTGGGAAACCTTGTTTTGGCAAGTGCGAATTGACCGCATTCAGGCAGAAAGAAAAGAGAATAGCAAGAGGCCTTTTCTCCCCGGCTGCTCTGCCAAGCCCTTCCAGCTCAAACTATGTCGTTGCTCCTCTGGAAGGATCCCTGCACCGCGGCGTAGTTTTTCCGAAGAAGCCCTGCGTTTGCAAGAGCAAATGAGGAATTCGTGGCAGGAAAGAGGAAGGAAAGAAAGTTTCTCTCCCTCTGCCTGCTTTGCTCACAGGACCGGATGAAGTCAGGGAGTTCTCCCTTTCACTGAGAAACGTGCGGGCTGCTGTTGCCTGGGCGCTCTCTTCTTTGCAAAAGAGTCTGCAGTTCCACGCTTTGAACCGTGGAAAGGCGCCGGGCTCTGCTAAGACTTCCCCTGCGCTTCGTTTGCCCTGGGCCAAAGCGAGCCTTCACAATAGCTGAACGCTAACACTGCATACTCGTCCCACTTCCAGAACAGGGCTACCGCGAGGCAGTTCTCCGGGGGAAAACGGCCCTTCGCGAAGGGCAGATCTGCCGAGCTCATTGCGGGAAAGCGAAAGCAAAGGACGCTTTTCTCCCTCTAACCGCTTTCGTCAGAGGAACGGGGGAAGTCACAGTGTTCTTTCTCTCCCTGAGATACACACAATCTGACGTTGCCTCTGAGCTCCGTTGCTGGCAAAGAACTGAAACTGACATACATTCCTGTGGGGAAACACAGGGCTTTGCTACGATTTCTCTAGGCAGTGTGTTTTCCCTGGGCCTCACTGTAGCAACACTATCTCGCCAGGGCAACACTGCATGACACTTCCTCTGCCAGGAGAGAGCTGCTGCTTTGTAGTTTGTGCTGGGAAACCTTGTTTTGGCAAGTGCGAATTGACCGCATTCAGGCAGAAAGAAAAGAGAATAGCAAGAGGCCTTTTCTCCCCGGCTGCTCTGCCAAGCCCTTCCAGCTCAAACTATGTCGTTGCTCCTCTGGAAGGATCCCTGCACCGCGGCGTAGTTTTTCCGAAGAAGCCCTGCGTTTGCAAGAGCAAATGAGGAATTCGTGGCAGGAAAGAGGAAGGAAAGAAAGTTTCTCTCCCTCTGCCTGCTTTGCTCACAGGACCGGATGAAGTCAGGGAGTTCTCCCTTTCACTGAGAAACGTGCGGGCTGCTGTTGCCTGGGCGCTCTCTTCTTTGCAAAAGAGTCTGCAGTTCCACGCTTTGAACCGTGGAAAGGCGCCGGGCTCTGCTAAGATTTCCCCCGGCGCTTCGTTTGCCCTGGGCCAAAGCGAGCCTTCACAATAGCTGAACGCTAACACTGCATACTCGTTCCACTTCCAGAACCGGGCTACGGCGAGGCAGTTCTCCGGGGGAAAACGGCCCTTCGCGAAGGGCAGATCTGCCGAGCTCATTGCGGGAAAGCGAAAGCAAAGGACGCTTTTCTCCCTCTAACCGCTTTGGTCAGAGGAACGGGGGAAGTCACAGTGTTCTTTCTCTCCCTGAGATACACACAATCTGACGTTGCCTCTGAGCTCCGTTGCTGGCAAAGAACTGAAACTGACATACATTCCTGTGGGGAAACACAGGGCTTTGCTACGATTTCTCTAGGCAGTGTGTTTTCCCTGGGCCTCACTGTAGCAACACTATCTCGCCAGGGCAACACTGCATGACACTTCCTCCGCCAGGAGAGAGCTGCTGCTTTGTAGTTTGTGCTGGGAAACCTTGTTTTGGCAAGTGCGAATTGACCGCATTCAGGCAGAAAGAAAAGAGAATAGCCAGAGGCCTTTTCTCCCCGGCTGCTCTGCCAAGCCCTTCCAGCTCAAACTATGTCGTTGCTCCTCTGGAAGGATCCCTGCACCGCGGCGTAGTTTTTCCGAAGAAGCCCTGCGTTTGCAAGAGCAAATGAGGAATTCGTGGCAGGAAAGAGGAAGGAAAGAAAGTTTCTCTCCCTCTGCCTGCTTTGCTCACAGGACCGGATGAAGTCAGGGAGTTCTCCCTTTCACTGAGAAACGTGCGGGCTGCTGTTGCCTGGGCGCTCTCTTCTTTGCAAAAGAGTCTGCAGTTCCACGCTTTGAACCGTGGAAAGGCGCCGGGCTCTGCTAAGACTTCCCCTGCGCTTCGTTTGCCCTGGGCCAAAGCGAGCCTTCACAATAGCTGAACGCTAACACTGCATACTCGTCCCACTTCCAGAACAGGGCTACCGCGAGGCAGTTCTCCGGGGGAAAATGGCCCTTCGCGAAGGGCAGATCTGCCGAGCTCATTGCGGGAAAGCGAAAGCAAAGGACGCTTTTCTCCCTCTAACCGCTTTCGTCAGAGGAACGGGGGAAGTCACAGTGTTCTTTCTCTCCCTGAGATACACACAATCTGACGTTGCCTCTGAGCTCCGTTGCTGGCAAAGAACTGAAACTGACATACATTCCTGTGGGGAAACACAGGGCTTTGCTACGATTTCTCTAGGCAGTGTGTTTTCCCTGGGCCTCACTGTAGCAACACTATCTCGCCAGGGCAACACTGCATGACACTTCCTCTGCCAGGAGAGAGCTGCTGCTTTGTAGTTTGTGCTGGGAAACCTTGTTTTGGCAAGTGCGAATTGACCGCATTCAGGCAGAAAGAAAAGAGAATAGCAAGAGGCCTTTTCTCCCCGGCTGCTCTGCCAAGCCCTTCCAGCTCAAACTATGTCGTTGCTCCTCTGGAAGGATCCCTGCACCGCGGCGTAGTTTTTCCGAAGAAGCCCTGCGTTTGCAAGAGCAAATGAGGAATTCGTGGCAGGAAAGAGGAAGGAAAGAAAGTTTCTCTCCCTCTGCCTGCTTTGCTCACAGGACCGGATGAAGTCAGGGAGTTCTCCCTTTCACTGAGAAACGTGCGGGCTGCTGTTGCCTGGGCGCTCTCTTCTTTGCAAAAGAGTCTGCAGTTCCACGCTTTGAACCGTGGAAAGGCGCCGGGCTCTGCTAAGATTTCCCCCGGCGCTTCGTTTGCCCTGGGCCAAAGCGAGCCTTCACAATAGCTGAACGCTAACACTGCATACTCGTCCCACTTCCAGAACCGGGCTACGGCGAGGCAGTTCTCCGGGGGAAAACGGCCCTTCGCGAAGGGCAGATCTGCCGAGCTCATTGCGGGAAAGCGAAAGCAAAGGACGCTTTTCTCCCTCTAACCGCTTTGGTCAGAGGAACGGGGGAAGTCACAGTGTTCTTTCTCTCCCTGAGATACACACAATCTGTCGTTGCCTCTGAGCTCCGTTGCTGGCAAAGAACTGAAAGTGACATACATTCCTGTGGGGAAACACAGGGCTTTGCTAGGATTTCTCTAGGCAGTGTGTTTTCCCTGGGCCTCACTGTAGCAACACTATCTCGCAAGGGCAGAACTGCATGGGATTTCCTCCGCCAGGAGAGAGCTGCTGCTTTGTAGTTTGTGCTGGGAAACCTTGCTTTGGCAAGTGCGAATTGACCGCATTCAGGCAGAAAGAAAAGAGAATAGCAAGAGGCCTTTTCTCCCCGGCTGCTCTGCCAAGCCCTTCCAGCTCAAACTATGTCGTTGCTCCTCTGGAAGGATCCCTGCACCGCGGCGTAGTTTTTCCGAAGAAGCCCTGCGTTTGCAAGAGCAAATGAGGAATTCGTGGCAGGAAAGAGGAAGGAAAGAAAGTTTCTCTCCCTCTGCCTGCTTTGCTCACAGGACCGGATGAAGTCAGGGAGTTCTCCCTTTCACTGAGAAACGTGCGGGCTGCTGTTGCCTGGGCGCTCTCTTCTTTGCAAAAGAGTCTGCAGTTCCACGCTTTGAACCGTGGAAAGGCGCCGGGCTCTGCTAAGACTTCCCCTGCGCTTCGTTTGCCCTGGGCCAAAGCGAGCCTTCACAATAGCTGAACGCTAACACTGCATACTCGTCCCACTTCCAGAACAGGGCTACCGCGAGGCAGTTCTCCGGGGGAAAACGGCCCTTCGCGAAGGGCAGATCTGCCGAGCTCATTGCGGGAAAGCGAAAGCAAAGGACGCTTTTCTCCCTCTAACCGCTTTCGTCAGAGGAACGGGGGAAGTCACAGTGTTCTTTCTCTCCCTGAGATACACACAATCTGACGTTGCCTCTGAGCTCCGTTGCTGGCAAAGAACTGAAACTGACATACATTCCTGTGGGGAAACACAGGGCTTTGCTACGATTTCTCTAGGCAGTGTGTTTTCCCTGGGCCTCACTGTAGCAACACTATCTCGCCAGGGCAACACTGCATGACACTTCCTCTGCCAGGAGAGAGCTGCTGCTTTGTAGTTTGTGCTGGGAAACCTTGTTTTGGCAAGTGCGAATTGACCGCATTCAGGCAGAAAGAAAAGAGAATAGCAAGAGGCCTTTTCTCCCCGGCTGCTCTGCCAAGCCCTTCCAGCTCAAACTATGTCGTTGCTCCTCTGGAAGGATCCCTGCACCGCGGCGTAGTTTTTCCGAAGAAGCCCTGCGTTTGCAAGAGCAAATGAGGAATTCGTGGCAGGAAAGAGGAAGGAAAGAAAGTTTCTCTCCCTCTGCCTGCTTTGCTCACAGGACCGGATGAAGTCAGGGAGTTCTCCCTTTCACTGAGAAACGTGCGGGCTGCTGTTGCCTGGGCGCTCTCTTCTTTGCAAAAGAGTCTGCAGTTCCACGCTTTGAACCGTGGAAAGGCGCCGGGCTCTGCTAAGATTTCCCCCGGCGCTTCGTTTGCCCTGGGCCAAAGCGAGCCTTCACAATAGCTGAACGCTAACACTGCATACTCGTTCCACTTCCAGAACCGGGCTACGGCGAGGCAGTTCTCCGGGGGAAAACGGCCCTTCGCGAAGGGCAGATCTGCCGAGCTCATTGCGGGAAAGCGAAAGCAAAGGACGCTTTTCTCCCTCTAACCGCTTTGGTCAGAGGAACGGGGGAAGTCACAGTGTTCTTTCTCTCCCTGAGATACACACAATCTGACGTTGCCTCTGAGCTCCGTTGCTGGCAAAGAACTGAAACTGACATACATTCCTGTGGGGAAACACAGGGCTTTGCTACGATTTCTCTAGGCAGTGTGTTTTCCCTGGGCCTCACTGTAGCAACACTATCTCGCCAGGGCAACACTGCATGACACTTCCTCCGCCAGGAGAGAGCTGCTGCTTTGTAGTTTGTGCTGGGAAACCTTGTTTTGGCAAGTGCGAATTGACCGCATTCAGGCAGAAAGAAAAGAGAATAGCCAGAGGCCTTTTCTCCCCGGCTGCTCTGCCAAGCCCTTCCAGCTCAAACTATGTCGTTGCTCCTCTGGAAGGATCCCTGCACCGCGGCGTAGTTTTTCCGAAGAAGCCCTGCGTTTGCAAGAGCAAATGAGGAATTCGTGGCAGGAAAGAGGAAGGAAAGAAAGTTTCTCTCCCTCTGCCTGCTTTGCTCACAGGACCGGATGAAGTCAGGGAGTTCTCCCTTTCACTGAGAAACGTGCGGGCTGCTGTTGCCTGGGCGCTCTCTTCTTTGCAAAAGAGTCTGCAGTTCCACGCTTTGAACCGTGGAAAGGCGCCGGGCTCTGCTAAGACTTCCCCTGCGCTTCGTTTGCCCTGGGCCAAAGCGAGCCTTCACAATAGCTGAACGCTAACACTGCATACTCGTCCCACTTCCAGAACAGGGCTACCGCGAGGCAGTTCTCCGGGGGAAAATGGCCCTTCGCGAAGGGCAGATCTGCCGAGCTCATTGCGGGAAAGCGAAAGCAAAGGACGCTTTTCTCCCTCTAACCGCTTTCGTCAGAGGAACGGGGGAAGTCACAGTGTTCTTTCTCTCCCTGAGATACACACAATCTGACGTTGCCTCTGAGCTCCGTTGCTGGCAAAGAACTGAAACTGACATACATTCCTGTGGGGAAACACAGGGCTTTGCTACGATTTCTCTAGGCAGTGTGTTTTCCCTGGGCCTCACTGTAGCAACACTATCTCGCCAGGGCAACACTGCATGACACTTCCTCTGCCAGGAGAGAGCTGCTGCTTTGTAGTTTGTGCTGGGAAACCTTGTTTTGGCAAGTGCGAATTGACCGCATTCAGGCAGAAAGAAAAGAGAATAGCAAGAGGCCTTTTCTCCCCGGCTGCTCTGCCAAGCCCTTCCAGCTCAAACTATGTCGTTGCTCCTCTGGAAGGATCCCTGCACCGCGGCGTAGTTTTTCCGAAGAAGCCCTGCGTTTGCAAGAGCAAATGAGGAATTCGTGGCAGGAAAGAGGAAGGAAAGAAAGTTTCTCTCCCTCTGCCTGCTTTGCTCACAGGACCGGATGAAGTCAGGGAGTTCTCCCTTTCACTGAGAAACGTGCGGGCTGCTGTTGCCTGGGCGCTCTCTTCTTTGCAAAAGAGTCTGCAGTTCCACGCTTTGAACCGTGGAAAGGCGCCGGGCTCTGCTAAGATTTCCCCCGGCGCTTCGTTTGCCCTGGGCCAAAGCGAGCCTTCACAATAGCTGAACGCTAACACTGCATACTCGTCCCACTTCCAGAACCGGGCTACGGCGAGGCAGTTCTCCGGGGGAAAACGGCCCTTCGCGAAGGGCAGATCTGCCGAGCTCATTGCGGGAAAGCGAAAGCAAAGGACGCTTTTCTCCCTCTAACCGCTTTGGTCAGAGGAACGGGGGAAGTCACAGTGTTCTTTCTCTCCCTGAGATACACACAATCTGTCGTTGCCTCTGAGCTCCGTTGCTGGCAAAGAACTGAAAGTGACATACATTCCTGTGGGGAAACACAGGGCTTTGCTAGGATTTCTCTAGGCAGTGTGTTTTCCCTGGGCCTCACTGTAGCAACACTATCTCGCAAGGGCAGAACTGCATGGGATTTCCTCCGCCAGGAGAGAGCTGCTGCTTTGTAGTTTGTGCTGGGAAACCTTGCTTTGGCAAGTGCGAATTGACCGCATTCAGGCAGAAAGAAAAGAGAATAGCAAGAGGCCTTTTCTCCCCGGCTGCTCTGCCAAGCCCTTCCAGCTCAAACTATGTCGTTGCTCCTCTGGAAGGATCCCTGCACCGCGGCGTAGTTTTTCCGAAGAAGCCATGCGTTTGCAAGAGCAAATGAGGAATTCGTGGCAGGAAAGAGGAAGGAAAGAAAGTTTCTCTCCCTCTGCCTGCTTTGCTCACAGGACCGGATGAAGTCAGGGAGTTCTCCCTTTCACTGAGAAACGTGCGGGCTGCTGTTGCCTGGGCGCTCTCTTCTTTGCAAAAGAGTCTGCAGTTCCACGCTTTGAACCGTGGAAAGGCGCCGGGCTCTGCTAAGACTTCCCCTGCGCTTCGTTTGCCCTGGGCCAAAGCGAGCCTTCACAATAGCTGAACGCTAACACTGCATACTCGTCCCACTTCCAGAACAGGGCTACCGCGAGGCAGTTCTCCGGGGGAAAACGGCCCTTCGCGAAGGGCAGATCTGCCGAGCTCATTGCGGGAAAGCGAAAGCAAAGGACGCTTTTCTCCCTCTAACCGCTTTCGTCAGAGGAACGGGGGAAGTCACAGTGTTCTTTCTCTCCCTGAGATACACACACTCTGACGTTGCCTCTGAGCTCCGTTGCTGGCAAAGAACTGAAACTGACATACATTCCTGTGGGGAAACACAGGGCTTTGCTACGATTCCTCTAGGCAGTGTGTTTTCCCTGGGCCTCACTGTAGCAACACTATCTCGCCAGGGCAACACTGCATGACACTTCCTCTGCCAGGAGAGAGCTGCTGCTTTGTAGTTTGTGCTGGGAAACCTTGTTTTGGCAAGTGCGAATTGACCGCATTCAGGCAGAAAGAAAAGAGAATAGCAAGAGGCCTTTTCTCCCCGGCTGCTCTGCCAAGCCCTTCCAGCTCAAACTATGTCGTTGCTCCTCTGGAAGGATCCCTGCACCGCGGCGTAGTTTTTCCGAAGAAGCCCTGCGTTTGCAAGAGCAAATGAGGAATTCGTGGCAGGAAAGAGGAAGGAAAGAAAGTTTCTCTCCCTCTGCCTGCTTTGCTCACAGGACCGGATGAAGTCAGGGAGTTCTCCCTTTCACTGAGAAACGTGCTGGCTGCTGTTGCCTGGGCGCTCTCTTCTTTGCAAAAGAGTCTGCAGTTCCACGCTTTGAACCGTGGAAAGGCGCCGGGCTCTGCTAAGATTTCCCCCGGCGCTTCGTTTGCCCTGGGCCAAAGCGAGCCTTCACAATAGCTGAACGCTAACACTGCATACTCGTCCCACTTCCAGAACCGGGCTACGGCGAGGCAGTTCTCCGGGGGAAAACGGCCCTTCGCGAAGGGCAGATCTGCCGAGCTCATTGCGGGAAAGCGAAAGCAAAGGACGCTTTTCTCCCTCTAACCGCTTTGGTCAGAGGAACGGGGGAAGTCACAGTGTTCTTTCTCTCCCTGAGATACACACAATCTGACGTTGCCTCTGAGCTCCGTTGCTGGCAAAGAACTGAAAGTGACATACATTCCTGTGGGGAAACACAGGGCTTTGCTAGGATTTCTCTAGGCAGTGTGTTTTCCCTGGGCCTCACTGTAGCAACACTATCTCGCAAGGGCAGAACTGCATGGGATTTCCTCCGCCAGGAGAGAGCTGCTGCTTTGTAGTTTGTGCTGGGAAACCTTGCTTTGGCAAGTGCGAATTGACCGCATTCAGGCAGAAAGAAAAGAGAATAGCAAGAGGCCTTTTCTCCCCGGCTGCTCTGCCAAGCCCTTCCAGCTCAAACTATGTCGTTGCTCCTCTGGAAGGATCCCTGCACCGCGGCGTAGTTTTTCCGAAGAAGCCCTGCGTTTGCAAGAGCAAATGAGGAATTCGTGGCAGGAAAGAGGAAGGAAAGAAAGTTTCTCTCCCTCTGCCTGCTTTGCTCACAGGACCGGATGAAGTCAGGGAGTTCTCCCTTTCACTGAGAAACGTGCGGGCTGCTGTTGCCTGGGCGCTCTCTTCTTTGCAAAAGAGTCTGCAGTTCCACGCTTTGAACCGTGGAAAGGCGCCGGGCTCTGCTAAGACTTCCCCTGCGCTTCGTTTGCCCTGGGCCAAAGCGAGCCTTCACAATAGCTGAACGCTAACACTGCATACTCGTCCCACTTCCAGAACAGGGCTACCGCGAGGCAGTTCTCCGGGGGAAAACGGCCCTTCGCGAAGGGCAGATCTGCCGAGCTCATTGCGGGAAAGCGAAAGCAAAGGACGCTTTTCTCCCTCTAACCGCTTTCGTCAGAGGAACGGGGGAAGTCACAGTGTTCTTTCTCTCCCTGAGATACACACAATCTGACGTTGCCTCTGAGCTCCGTTGCTGGCAAAGAACTGAAACTGACATACATTCCTGTGGGGAAACACAGGGCTTTGCTACGATTTCTCTAGGCAGTGTGTTTTCCCTGGGCCTCACTGTAGCAACACTATCTCGCCAGGGCAACACTGCATGACACTTCCTCTGCCAGGAGAGAGCTGCTGCTTTGTAGTTTGTGCTGGGAAACCTTGTTTTGGCAAGTGCGAATTGACCGCATTCAGGCAGAAAGAAAAGAGAATAGCAAGAGGCCTTTTCTCCCCGGCTGCTCTGCCAAGCCCTTCCAGCTCAAACTATGTCGTTGCTCCTCTGGAAGGATCCCTGCACCGCGGCGTAGTTTTTCCGAAGAAGCCCTGCGTTTGCAAGAGCAAATGAGGAATTCGTGGCAGGAAAGAGGAAGGAAAGAAAGTTTCTCTCCCTCTGCCTGCTTTGCTCACAGGACCGGATGAAGTCAGGGAGTTCTCCCTTTCACTGAGAAACGTGCGGGCTGCTGTTGCCTGGGCGCTCTCTTCTTTGCAAAAGAGTCTGCAGGTCCACGCTTTGAACCGTGGAAAGGCGCCGGGCTCTGCTAAGATTTCCCCCGGCGCTTCGTTTGCCCTGGGCCAAAGCGAGCCTTCACAATAGCTGAACGCTAACACTGCATACTCGTTCCACTTCCAGAACCGGGCTACGGCGAGGCAGTTCTCCGGGGGAAAACGGCCCTTCGCGAAGGGCAGATCTGCCGAGCTCATTGCGGGAAAGCGAAAGCAAAGGACGCTTTTCTCCCTCTAACCGCTTTGGTCAGAGGAACGGGGGAAGTCACAGTGTTCTTTCTCTCCCTGAGATACACACAATCTGACGTTGCCTCTGAGCTCCGTTGCTGGCAAAGAACTGAAACTGACATACATTCCTGTGGGGAAACACAGGGCTTTGCTACGATTTCTCTAGGCAGTGTGTTTTCCCTGGGCCTCACTGTAGCAACACTATCTCGCCAGGGCAACACTGCATGACACTTCCTCCGCCAGGAGAGAGCTGCTGCTTTGTAGTTTGTGCTGGGAAACCTTGTTTTGGCAAGTGCGAATTGACCGCATTCAGGCAGAAAGAAAAGAGAATAGCCAGAGGCCTTTTCTCCCCGGCTGCTCTGCCAAGCCCTTCCAGCTCAAACTATGTCGTTGCTCCTCTGGAAGGATCCCTGCACCGCGGCGTAGTTTTTCCGAAGAAGCCCTGCGTTTGCAAGAGCAAATGAGGAATTCGTGGCAGGAAAGAGGAAGGAAAGAAAGTTTCTCTCCCTCTGCCTGCTTTGCTCACAGGACCGGATGAAGTCAGGGAGTTCTCCCTTTCACTGAGAAACGTGCGGGCTGCTGTTGCCTGGGCGCTCTCTTCTTTGCAAAAGAGTCTGCAGTTCCACGCTTTGAACCGTGGAAAGGCGCCGGGCTCTGCTAAGACTTCCCCTGCGCTTCGTTTGCCCTGGGCCAAAGCGAGCCTTCACAATAGCTGAACGCTAACACTGCATACTCGTCCCACTTCCAGAACAGGGCTACCGCGAGGCAGTTCTCCGGGGGAAAATGGCCCTTCGCGAAGGGCAGATCTGCCGAGCTCATTGCGGGAAAGCGAAAGCAAAGGACGCTTTTCTCCCTCTAACCGCTTTCGTCAGAGGAACGGGGGAAGTCACAGTGTTCTTTCTCTCCCTGAGATACACACAATCTGACGTTGCCTCTGAGCTCCGTTGCTGGCAAAGAACTGAAACTGACATACATTCCTGTGGGGAAACACAGGGCTTTGCTACGATTTCTCTAGGCAGTGTGTTTTCCCTGGGCCTCACTGTAGCAACACTATCTCGCCAGGGCAACACTGCATGACACTTCCTCTGCCAGGAGAGAGCTGCTGCTTTGTAGTTTGTGCTGGGAAACCTTGTTTTGGCAAGTGCGAATTGACCGCATTCAGGCAGAAAGAAAAGAGAATAGCAAGAGGCCTTTTCTCCCCGGCTGCTCTGCCAAGCCCTTCCAGCTCAAACTATGTCGTTGCTCCTCTGGAAGGATCCCTGCACCGCGGCGTAGTTTTTCCGAAGAAGCCCTGCGTTTGCAAGAGCAAATGAGGAATTCGTGGCAGGAAAGAGGAAGGAAAGAAAGTTTCTCTCCCTCTGCCTGCTTTGCTCACAGGACCGGATGAAGTCAGGGAGTTCTCCCTTTCACTGAGAAACGTGCGGGCTGCTGTTGCCTGGGCGCTCTCTTCTTTGCAAAAGAGTCTGCAGTTCCACGCTTTGAACCGTGGAAAGGCGCCGGGCTCTGCTAAGATTTCCCCCGGCGCTTCGTTTGCCCTGGGCCAAAGCGAGCCTTCACAATAGCTGAACGCTAACACTGCATACTCGTCCCACTTCCAGAACCGGGCTACGGCGAGGCAGTTCTCCGGGGGAAAACGGCCCTTCGCGAAGGGCAGATCTGCCGAGCTCATTGCGGGAAAGCGAAAGCAAAGGACGCTTTTCTCCCTCTAACCGCTTTGGTCAGAGGAACGGGGGAAGTCACAGTGTTCTTTCTCTCCCTGAGATACACACAATCTGTCGTTGCCTCTGAGCTCCGTTGCTGGCAAAGAACTGAAAGTGACATACATTCCTGTGGGGAAACACAGGGCTTTGCTAGGATTTCTCTAGGCAGTGTGTTTTCCCTGGGCCTCACTGTAGCAACACTATCTCGCAAGGGCAGAACTGCATGGGATTTCCTCCGCCAGGAGAGAGCTGCTGCTTTGTAGTTTGTGCTGGGAAACCTTGCTTTGGCAAGTGCGAATTGACCGCATTCAGGCAGAAAGAAAAGAGAATAGCAAGAGGCCTTTTCTCCCCGGCTGCTCTGCCAAGCCCTTCCAGCTCAAACTATGTCGTTGCTCCTCTGGAAGGATCCCTGCACCGCGGCGTAGTTTTTCCGAAGAAGCCCTGCGTTTGCAAGAGCAAATGAGGAATTCGTGGCAGGAAAGAGGAAGGAAAGAAAGTTTCTCTCCCTCTGCCTGCTTTGCTCACAGGACCGGATGAAGTCAGGGAGTTCTCCCTTTCACTGAGAAACGTGCGGGCTGCTGTTGCCTGGGCGCTCTCTTCTTTGCAAAAGAGTCTGCAGTTCCACGCTTTGAACCGTGGAAAGGCGCCGGGCTCTGCTAAGACTTCCCCTGCGCTTCGTTTGCCCTGGGCCAAAGCGAGCCTTCACAATAGCTGAACGCTAACACTGCATACTCGTCCCACTTCCAGAACAGGGCTACCGCGAGGCAGTTCTCCGGGGGAAAACGGCCCTTCGCGAAGGGCAGATCTGCCGAGCTCATTGCGGGAAAGCGAAAGCAAAGGACGCTTTTCTCCCTCTAACCGCTTTCGTCAGAGGAACGGGGGAAGTCACAGTGTTCTTTCTCTCCCTGAGATACACACACTCTGACGTTGCCTCTGAGCTCCGTTGCTGGCAAAGAACTGAAACTGACATACATTCCTGTGGGGAAACACAGGGCTTTGCTACGATTCCTCTAGGCAGTGTGTTTTCCCTGGGCCTCACTGTAGCAACACTATCTCGCCAGGGCAACACTGCATGACACTTCCTCTGCCAGGAGAGAGCTGCTGCTTTGTAGTTTGTGCTGGGAAACCTTGTTTTGGCAAGTGCGAATTGACCGCATTCAGGCAGAAAGAAAAGAGAATAGCAAGAGGCCTTTTCTCCCCGGCTGCTCTGCCAAGCCCTTCCAGCTCAAACTATGTCGTTGCTCCTCTGGAAGGATCCCTGCACCGCGGCGTAGTTTTTCCGAAGAAGCCCTGCGTTTGCAAGAGCAAATGAGGAATTCGTGGCAGGAAAGAGGAAGGAAAGAAAGTTTCTCTCCCTCTGCCTGCTTTGCTCACAGGACCGGATGAAGTCAGGGAGTTCTCCCTTTCACTGAGAAACGTGCTGGCTGCTGTTGCCTGGGCGCTCTCTTCTTTGCAAAAGAGTCTGCAGTTCCACGCTTTGAACCGTGGAAAGGCGCCGGGCTCTGCTAAGATTTCCCCCGGCGCTTCGTTTGCCCTGGGCCAAAGCGAGCCTTCACAATAGCTGAACGCTAACACTGCATACTCGTCCCACTTCCAGAACCGGGCTACGGCGAGGCAGTTCTCCGGGGGAAAACGGCCCTTCGCGAAGGGCAGATCTGCCGAGCTCATTGCGGGAAAGCGAAAGCAAAGGACGCTTTTCTCCCTCTAACCGCTTTGGTCAGAGGAACGGGGGAAGTCACAGTGTTCTTTCTCTCCCTGAGATACACACAATCTGACGTTGCCTCTGAGCTCCGTTGCTGGCAAAGAACTGAAAGTGACATACATTCCTGTGGGGAAACACAGGGCTTTGCTAGGATTTCTCTAGGCAGTGTGTTTTCCCTGGGCCTCACTGTAGCAACACTATCTCGCAAGGGCAGAACTGCATGGGATTTCCTCCGCCAGGAGAGAGCTGCTGCTTTGTAGTTTGTGCTGGGAAACCTTGCTTTGGCAAGTGCGAATTGACCGCATTCAGGCAGAAAGAAAAGAGAATAGCAAGAGGCCTTTTCTCCCCGGCTGCTCTGCCAAGCCCTTCCAGCTCAAACTATGTCGTTGCTCCTCTGGAAGGATCCCTGCACCGCGGCGTAGTTTTTCCGAAGAAGCCCTGCGTTTGCAAGAGCAAATGAGGAATTCGTGGCAGGAAAGAGGAAGGAAAGAAAGTTTCTCTCCCTCTGCCTGCTTTGCTCACAGGACCGGATGAAGTCAGGGAGTTCTCCCTTTCACTGAGAAACGTGCGGGCTGCTGTTGCCTGGGCGCTCTCTTCTTTGCAAAAGAGTCTGCAGTTCCACGCTTTGAACCGTGGAAAGGCGCCGGGCTCTGCTAAGACTTCCCCTGCGCTTCGTTTGCCCTGGGCCAAAGCGAGCCTTCACAATAGCTGAACGCTAACACTGCATACTCGTCCCACTTCCAGAACAGGGCTACCGCGAGGCAGTTCTCCGGGGGAAAACGGCCCTTCGCGAAGGGCAGATCTGCCGAGCTCATTGCGGGAAAGCGAAAGCAAAGGACGCTTTTCTCCCTCTAACCGCTTTCGTCAGAGGAACGGGGGAAGTCACAGTGTTCTTTCTCTCCCTGAGATACACACAATCTGACGTTGCCTCTGAGCTCCGTTGCTGGCAAAGAACTGAAACTGACATACATTCCTGTGGGGAAACACAGGGCTTTGCTACGATTTCTCTAGGCAGTGTGTTTTCCCTGGGCCTCACTGTAGCAACACTATCTCGCCAGGGCAACACTGCATGACACTTCCTCTGCCAGGAGAGAGCTGCTGCTTTGTAGTTTGTGCTGGGAAACCTTGTTTTGGCAAGTGCGAATTGACCGCATTCAGGCAGAAAGAAAAGAGAATAGCAAGAGGCCTTTTCTCCCCGGCTGCTCTGCCAAGCCCTTCCAGCTCAAACTATGTCGTTGCTCCTCTGGAAGGATCCCTGCACCGCGGCGTAGTTTTTCCGAAGAAGCCCTGCGTTTGCAAGAGCAAATGAGGAATTCGTGGCAGGAAAGAGGAAGGAAAGAAAGTTTCTCTCCCTCTGCCTGCTTTGCTCAGAGGACCGGATGAAGTCAGGGAGTTCTCCCTTTCACTGAGAAACGTGCGGGCTGCTGTTGCCTGGGCGCTCTCTTCTTTGCAAAAGAGTCTGCAGGTCCACGCTTTGAACCGTGGAAAGGCGCCGGGCTCTGCTAAGATTTCCCCCGGCGCTTCGTTTGCCCTGGGCCAAAGCGAGCCTTCACAATAGCTGAACGCTAACACTGCATACTCGTTCCACTTCCAGAACCGGGCTACGGCGAGGCAGTTCTCCGGGGGAAAACGGCCCTTCGCGAAGGGCAGATCTGCCGAGCTCATTGCGGGAAAGCGAAAGCAAAGGACGCTTTTCTCCCTCTAACCGCTTTGGTCAGAGGAACGGGGGAAGTCACAGTGTTCTTTCTCTCCCTGAGATACACACAATCTGACGTTGCCTCTGAGCTCCGTTGCTGGCAAAGAACTGAAAGTGACATACATTCCTGTGGGGAAACACAGGGCTTTGCTAGGATTTCTCTAGGCAGTGTGTTTTCCCTGGGCCTCACTGTAGCAACACTATCTCGCAAGGGCAGAACTGCATGGGATTTCCTCCGCCAGGAGAGAGCTGCTGCTTTGTAGTTTGTGCTGGGAAACCTTGCTTTGGCAAGTGCGAATTGACCGCATTCAGGCAGAAAGAAAAGAGAATAGCAAGAGGCCTTTTCTCCCCGGCTGCTCTGCCAAGCCCTTCCAGCTCAAACTATGTCGTTGCTCCTCTGGAAGGATCCCTGCACCGCGGCGTAGTTTTTCCGAAGAAGCCCTGCGTTTGCAAGAGCAAATGAGGAATTCGTGGCAGGAAAGAGGAAGGAAAGAAAGTTTCTCTCCCTCTGCCTGCTTTGCTCACAGGACCGGATGAAGTCAGGGAGTTCTCCCTTTCACTGAGAAACGTGCGGGCTGCTGTTGCCTGGGCGCTCTCTTCTTTGCAAAAGAGTCTGCAGTTCCACGCTTTGAACCGTGGAAAGGCGCCGGGCTCTGCTAAGACTTCCCCTGCGCTTCGTTTGCCCTGGGCCAAAGCGAGCCTTCACAATAGCTGAACGCTAACACTGCATACTCGTCCCACTTCCAGAACAGGGCTACCGCGAGGCAGTTCTCCGGGGGAAAACGGCCCTTCGCGAAGGGCAGATCTGCCGAGCTCATTGCGGGAAAGCGAAAGCAAAGGACGCTTTTCTCCCTCTAACCGCTTTCGTCAGAGGAACGGGGGAAGTCACAGTGTTCTTTCTCTCCCTGAGATACACACAATCTGACGTTGCCTCTGAGCTCCGTTGCTGGCAAAGAACTGAAACTGACATACATTCCTGTGGGGAAACACAGGGCTTTGCTACGATTTCTCTAGGCAGTGTGTTTTCCCTGGGCCTCACTGTAGCAACACTATCTCGCCAGGGCAACACTGCATGACACTTCCTCTGCCAGGAGAGAGCTGCTGCTTTGTAGTTTGTGCTGGGAAACCTTGTTTTGGCAAGTGCGAATTGACCGCATTCAGGCAGAAAGAAAAGAGAATAGCAAGAGGCCTTTTCTCCCCGGCTGCTCTGCCAAGCCCTTCCAGCTCAAACTATGTCGTTGCTCCTCTGGAAGGATCCCTGCACCGCGGCGTAGTTTTTCCGAAGAAGCCCTGCGTTTGCAAGAGCAAATGAGGAATTCGTGGCAGGAAAGAGGAAGGAAAGAAAGTTTCTCTCCCTCTGCCTGCTTTGCTCAGAGGACCGGATGAAGTCAGGGAGTTCTCCCTTTCACTGAGAAACGTGCGGGCTGCTGTTGCCTGGGCGCTCTCTTCTTTGCAAAAGAGTCTGCAGGTCCACGCTTTGAACCGTGGAAAGGCGCCGGGCTCTGCTAAGATTTCCCCCGGCGCTTCGTTTGCCCTGGGCCAAAGCGAGCCTTCACAATAGCTGAACGCTAACACTGCATACTCGTTCCACTTCCAGAACCGGGCTACGGCGAGGCAGTTCTCCGGGGGAAAACGGCCCTTCGCGAAGGGCAGATCTGCCGAGCTCATTGCGGGAAAGCGAAAGCAAAGGACGCTTTTCTCCCTCTAACCGCTTTGGTCAGAGGAACGGGGGAAGTCACAGTGTTCTTTCTCTCCCTGAGATACACACAATCTGACGTTGCCTCTGAGCTCCGTTGCTGGCAAAGAACTGAAAGTGACATACATTCCTGTGGGGAAACACAGGGCTTTGCTAGGATTTCTCTAGGCAGTGTGTTTTCCCTGGGCCTCACTGTAGCAACACTATCTCGCAAGGGCAGAACTGCATGGGATTTCCTCCGCCAGGAGAGAGCTGCTGCTTTGTAGTTTGTGCTGGGAAACCTTGCTTTGGCAAGTGCGAATTGACCGCATTCAGGCAGAAAGAAAAGAGAATAGCAAGAGGCCTTTTCTCCCCGGCTGCTCTGCCAAGCCCTTCCAGCTCAAACTATGTCGTTGCTCCTCTGGAAGGATCCCTGCACCGCGGCGTAGTTTTTCCGAAGAAGCCCTGCGTTTGCAAGAGCAAATGAGGAATTCGTGGCAGGAAAGAGGAAGGAAAGAAAGTTTCTCTCCCTCTGCCTGCTTTGCTCAGAGGACCGGATGAAGTCAGGGAGTTCTCCCTTTCACTGAGAAACGTGCGGGCTGCTGTTGCCTGGGCGCTCTCTTCTTTGCAAAAGAGTCTGCAGTTCCACGCTTTGAACCGTGGAAAGGCGCCGGGCTCTGCTAAGACTTCCCCTGCGCTTCGTTTGCCCTGGGCCAAAGCGAGCCTTCACAATAGCTGAACGCTAACACTGCATACTCGTCCCACTTCCAGAACAGGGCTACCGCGAGGCAGTTCTCCGGGGGAAAACGGCCCTTCGCGAAGGGCAGATCTGCCGAGCTCATTGCGGGAAAGCGAAAGCAAAGGACGCTTTTCTCCCTCTAACCGCTTTCGTCAGAGGAACGGGGGAAGTCACAGTGTTCTTTCTCTCCCTGAGATACACACAATCTGACGTTGCCTCTGAGCTCCGTTGCTGGCAAAGAACTGAAACTGACATACATTCCTGTGGGGAAACACAGGGCTTTGCTACGATTTCTCTAGGCAGTGTGTTTTCCCTGGGCCTCACTGTAGCAACACTATCTCGCCAGGGCAACACTGCATGACACTTCCTCTGCCAGGAGAGAGCTGCTGCTTTGTAGTTTGTGCTGGGAAACCTTGTTTTGGCAAGTGCGAATTGACCGCATTCAGGCAGAAAGAAAAGAGAATAGCAAGAGGCCTTTTCTCCCCGGCTGCTCTGCCAAGCCCTTCCAGCTCAAACTATGTCGTTGCTCCTCTGGAAGGATCCCTGCACCGCGGCGTAGTTTTTCCGAAGAAGCCCTGCGTTTGCAAGAGCAAATGAGGAATTCGTGGCAGGAAAGAGGAAGGAAAGAAAGTTTCTCTCCCTCTGCCTGCTTTGCTCACAGGACCGGATGAAGTCAGGGAGTTCTCCCTTTCACTGAGAAACGTGCGGGCTGCTGTTGCCTGGGCGCTCTCTTCTTTGCAAAAGAGTCTGCAGTTCCACGCTTTGAACCGTGGAAAGGCGCTGGGCTCTGCTAAGATTTCCCCCGGCGCTTCGTTTGCCCTGGGCCAAAGCGAGCCTTCACAATAGCTGAACGCTAACACTGCATACTCGTTCCACTTCCAGAACCGGGCTACGGCGAGGCAGTTCTCCGGGGGAAAACGGCCCTTCGCGAAGGGCAGATCTGCCGAGCTCATTGCGGGAAAGCGAAAGCAAAGGACGCTTTTCTCCCTCTAACCGCTTTGGTCAGAGGAACGGGGGAAGTCACAGTGTTCTTTCTCTCCCTGAGATACACACAATCTGACGTTGCCTCTGAGCTCCGTTGCTGGCAAAGAACTGAAAGTGACATACATTCCTGTGGGGAAACACAGGGCTTTGCTAGGATTTCTCTAGGCAGTGTGTTTTCCCTGGGCCTCACTGTAGCAACACTATCTCGCAAGGGCAGAACTGCATGGGATTTCCTCCGCCAGGAGAGAGCTGCTGCTTTGTAGTTTGTGCTGGGAAACCTTGCTTTGGCAAGTGCGAATTGACCGCATTCAGGCAGAAAGAAAAGAGAATAGCAAGAGGCCTTTTCTCCCCGGCTGCTCTGCCAAGCCCTTCCAGCTCAAACTATGTCGTTGCTCCTCTGGAAGGATCCCTGCACCGCGGCGTAGTTTTTCCGAAGAAGCCCTGCGTTTGCAAGAGCAAATGAGGAATTCGTGGCAGGAAAGAGGAAGGAAAGAAAGTTTCTCTCCCTCTGCCTGCTTTGCTCACAGGACCGGATGAAGTCAGGGAGTTCTCCCTTTCACTGAGAAACGTGCGGGCTGCTGTTGCCTGGGCGCTCTCTTCTTTGCAAAAGAGTCTGCAGTTCCACGCTTTGAACCGTGGAAAGGCGCCGGGCTCTGCTAAGACTTCCCCTGCGCTTCGTTTGCCCTGGGCCAAAGCGAGCCTTCACAATAGCTGAACGCTAACACTGCATACTCGTCCCACTTCCAGAACAGGGCTACCGCGAGGCAGTTCTCCGGGGGAAAACGGCCCTTCGCGAAGGGCAGATCTGCCGAGCTCATTGCGGGAAAGCGAAAGCAAAGGACGCTTTTCTCCCTCTAACCGCTTTCGTCAGAGGAACGGGGGAAGTCACAGTGTTCTTTCTCTCCCTGAGATACACACAATCTGACGTTGCCTCTGAGCTCCGTTGCTGGCAAAGAACTGAAACTGACATACATTCCTGTGGGGAAACACAGGGCTTTGCTACGATTTCTCTAGGCAGTGTGTTTTCCCTGGGCCTCACTGTAGCAACACTATCTCGCCAGGGCAACACTGCATGACACTTCCTCTGCCAGGAGAGAGCTGCTGCTTTGTAGTTTGTGCTGGGAAACCTTGTTTTGGCAAGTGCGAATTGACCGCATTCAGGCAGAAAGAAAAGAGAATAGCAAGAGGCCTTTTCTCCCCGGCTGCTCTGCCAAGCCCTTCCAGCTCAAACTATGTCGTTGCTCCTCTGGAAGGATCCCTGCACCGCGGCGTAGTTTTTCCGAAGAAGCCCTGCGTTTGCAAGAGCAAATGAGGAATTCGTGGCAGGAAAGAGGAAGGAAAGAAAGTTTCTCTCCCTCTGCCTGCTTTGCTCACAGGACCGGATGAAGTCAGGGAGTTCTCCCTTTCACTGAGAAACGTGCGGGCTGCTGTTGCCTGGGCGCTCTCTTCTTTGCAAAAGAGTCTGCAGTTCCACGCTTTGAACCGTGGAAAGGCGCCGGGCTCTGCTAAGATTTCCCCCGGCGCTTCGTTTGCCCTGGGCCAAAGCGAGCCTTCACAATAGCTGAACGCTAACACTGCATACTCGTTCCACTTCCAGAACCGGGCTACGGCGAGGCAGTTCTCCGGGGGAAAACGGCCCTTCGCGAAGGGCAGATCTGCCGAGCTCATTGCGGGAAAGCGAAAGCAAAGGACGCTTTTCTCCCTCTAACCGCTTTGGTCAGAGGAACGGGGGAAGTCACAGTGTTCTTTCTCTCCCTGAGATACACACAATCTGACGTTGCCTCTGAGCTCCGTTGCTGGCAAAGAACTGAAACTGACATACATTCCTGTGGGGAAACACAGGGCTTTGCTACGATTTCTCTAGGCAGTGTGTTTTCCCTGGGCCTCACTGTAGCAACACTATCTCGCCAGGGCAACACTGCATGACACTTCCTCCGCCAGGAGAGAGCTGCTGCTTTGTAGTTTGTGCTGGGAAACCTTGCTTTGGCAAGTGCGAATTGACCGCATTCAGGCAGAAAGAAAAGAGAATAGCAAGAGGCCTTTTCTCCCCGGCTGCTCTGCCAAGCCCTTCCAGCTCAAACTATGTCGTTGCTCCTCTGGAAGGATCCCTGCACCGCGGCGTAGTTTTTCCGAAGAAGCCCTGCGTTTGCAAGAGCAAATGAGGAATTCGTGGCAGGAAAGAGGAAGGAAAGAAAGTTTCTCTCCCTCTGCCTGCTTTGCTCACAGGACCGGATGAAGTCAGGGAGTTCTCCCTTTCACTGAGAAACGTGCGGGCTGCTGTTGCCTGGGCGCTCTCTTCTTTGCAAAAGAGTCTGCAGTTCCACGCTTTGAACCGTGGAAAGGCGCCGGGCTCTGCTAAGACTTCCCCTGCGCTTCGTTTGCCCTGGGCCAAAGCGAGCCTTCACAATAGCTGAACGCTAACACTGCATACTCGTCCCACTTCCAGAACAGGGCTACCGCGAGGCAGTTCTCCGGGGGAAAATGGCCCTTCGCGAAGGGCAGATCTGCCGAGCTCATTGCGGGAAAGCGAAAGCAAAGGACGCTTTTCTCCCTCTAACCGCTTTCGTCAGAGGAACGGGGGAAGTCACAGTGTTCTTTCTCTCCCTGAGATACACACAATCTGACGTTGCCTCTGAGCTCCGTTGCTGGCAAAGAACTGAAACTGACATACATTCCTGTGGGGAAACACAGGGCTTTGCTACGATTTCTCTAGGCAGTGTGTTTTCCCTGGGCCTCACTGTAGCAACACTATCTCGCCAGGGCAACACTGCATGACACTTCCTCTGCCAGGAGAGAGCTGCTGCTTTGTAGTTTGTGCTGGGAAACCTTGTTTTGGCAAGTGCGAATTGACCGCATTCAGGCAGAAAGAAAAGAGAATAGCAAGAGGCCTTTTCTCCCCGGCTGCTCTGCCAAGCCCTTCCAGCTCAAACTATGTCGTTGCTCCTCTGGAAGGATCCCTGCACCGCGGCGTAGTTTTTCCGAAGAAGCCCTGCGTTTGCAAGAGCAAATGAGGAATTCGTGGCAGGAAAGAGGAAGGAAAGAAAGTTTCTCTCCCTCTGCCTGCTTTGCTCACAGGACCGGATGAAGTCAGGGAGTTCTCCCTTTCACTGAGAAACGTGCGGGCTGCTGTTGCCTGGGCGCTCTCTTCTTTGCAAAAGAGTCTGCAGTTCCACGCTTTGAACCGTGGAAAGGCGCCGGGCTCTGCTAAGATTTCCCCCGGCGCTTCGTTTGCCCTGGGCCAAAGCGAGCCTTCACAATAGCTGAACGCTAACACTGCATACTCGTCCCACTTCCAGAACCGGGCTACGGCGAGGCAGTTCTCCGGGGGAAAACGGCCCTTCGCGAAGGGCAGATCTGCCGAGCTCATTGCGGGAAAGCGAAAGCAAAGGACGCTTTTCTCCCTCTAACCGCTTTGGTCAGAGGAACGGGGGAAGTCACAGTGTTCTTTCTCTCCCTGAGATACACACAATCTGTCGTTGCCTCTGAGCTCCGTTGCTGGCAAAGAACTGAAAGTGACATACATTCCTGTGGGGAAACACAGGGCTTTGCTAGGATTTCTCTAGGCAGTGTGTTTTCCCTGGGCCTCACTGTAGCAACACTATCTCGCAAGGGCAGAACTGCATGGGATTTCCTCCGCCAGGAGAGAGCTGCTGCTTTGTAGTTTGTGCTGGGAAACCTTGCTTTGGCAAGTGCGAATTGACCGCATTCAGGCAGAAAGAAAAGAGAATAGCAAGAGGCCTTTTCTCCCCGGCTGCTCTGCCAAGCCCTTCCAGCTCAAACTATGTCGTTGCTCCTCTGGAAGGATCCCTGCACCGCGGCGTAGTTTTTCCGAAGAAGCCCTGCGTTTGCAAGAGCAAATGAGGAATTCGTGGCAGGAAAGAGGAAGGAAAGAAAGTTTCTCTCCCTCTGCCTGCTTTGCTCACAGGACCGGATGAAGTCAGGGAGTTCTCCCTTTCACTGAGAAACGTGCGGGCTGCTGTTGCCTGGGCGCTCTCTTCTTTGCAAAAGAGTCTGCAGTTCCACGCTTTGAACCGTGGAAAGGCGCCGGGCTCTGCTAAGACTTCCCCTGCGCTTCGTTTGCCCTGGGCCAAAGCGAGCCTTCACAATAGCTGAACGCTAACACTGCATACTCGTCCCACTTCCAGAACAGGGCTACCGCGAGGCAGTTCTCCGGGGGAAAACGGCCCTTCGCGAAGGGCAGATCTGCCGAGCTCATTGCGGGAAAGCGAAAGCAAAGGACGCTTTTCTCCCTCTAACCGCTTTCGTCAGAGGAACGGGGGAAGTCACAGTGTTCTTTCTCTCCCTGAGATACACACAATCTGACGTTGCCTCTGAGCTCCGTTGCTGGCAAAGAACTGAAACTGACATACATTCCTGTGGGGAAACACAGGGCTTTGCTACGATTTCTCTAGGCAGTGTGTTTTCCCTGGGCCTCACTGTAGCAACACTATCTCGCCAGGGCAACACTGCATGACACTTCCTCTGCCAGGAGAGAGCTGCTGCTTTGTAGTTTGTGCTGGGAAACCTTGTTTTGGCAAGTGCGAATTGACCGCATTCAGGCAGAAAGAAAAGAGAATAGCAAGAGGCCTTTTCTCCCCGGCTGCTCTGCCAAGCCCTTCCAGCTCAAACTATGTCGTTGCTCCTCTGGAAGGATCCCTGCACCGCGGCGTAGTTTTTCCGAAGAAGCCCTGCGTTTGCAAGAGCAAATGAGGAATTCGTGGCAGGAAAGAGGAAGGAAAGAAAGTTTCTCTCCCTCTGCCTGCTTTGCTCACAGGACCGGATGAAGTCAGGGAGTTCTCCCTTTCACTGAGAAACGTGCTGGCTGCTGTTGCCTGGGCGCTCTCTTCTTTGCAAAAGAGTCTGCAGTTCCACGCTTTGAACCGTGGAAAGGCGCCGGGCTCTGCTAAGATTTCCCCCGGCGCTTCGTTTGCCCTGGGCCAAAGCGAGCCTTCACAATAGCTGAACGCTAACACTGCATACTCGTCCCACTTCCAGAACCGGGCTACGGCGAGGCAGTTCTCCGGGGGAAAACGGCCCTTCGCGAAGGGCAGATCTGCCGAGCTCATTGCGGGAAAGCGAAAGCAAAGGACGCTTTTCTCCCTCTAACCGCTTTGGTCAGAGGAACGGGGGAAGTCACAGTGTTCTTTCTCTCCCTGAGATACACACAATCTGACGTTGCCTCTGAGCTCCGTTGCTGGCAAAGAACTGAAAGTGACATACATTCCTGTGGGGAAACACAGGGCTTTGCTAGGATTTCTCTAGGCAGTGTGTTTTCCCTGGGCCTCACTGTAGCAACACTATCTCGCAAGGGCAGAACTGCATGGGATTTCCTCCGCCAGGAGAGAGCTGCTGCTTTGTAGTTTGTGCTGGGAAACCTTGCTTTGGCAAGTGCGAATTGACCGCATTCAGGCAGAAAGAAAAGAGAATAGCAAGAGGCCTTTTCTCCCCGGCTGCTCTGCCAAGCCCTTCCAGCTCAAACTATGTCGTTGCTCCTCTGGAAGGATCCCTGCACCGCGGCGTAGTTTTTCCGAAGAAGCCCTGCGTTTGCAAGAGCAAATGAGGAATTCGTGGCAGGAAAGAGGAAGGAAAGAAAGTTTCTCTCCCTCTGCCTGCTTTGCTCACAGGACCAGATGAAGTCAGGGAGTTCTCCCTTTCACTGAGAAACGTGCGGGCTGCTGTTGCCTGGGCGCTCTCTTCTTTGCAAAAGAGTCTGCAGTTCCACGCTTTGAACCGTGGAAAGGCGCCGGGCTCTGCTAAGACTTCCCCTGCGCTTCGTTTGCCCTGGGCCAAAGCGAGCCTTCACAATAGCTGAACGCTAACACTGCATACTCGTCCCACTTCCAGAACAGGGCTACCGCGAGGCAGTTCTCCGGGGGAAAACGGCCCTTCGCGAAGGGCAGATCTGCCGAGCTCATTGCGGGAAAGCGAAAGCAAAGGACGCTTTTCTCCCTCTAACCGCTTTCGTCAGAGGAACGGGGGAAGTCACAGTGTTCTTTCTCTCCCTGAGATACACACAATCTGACGTTGCCTCTGAGCTCCGTTGCTGGCAAAGAACTGAAACTGACATACATTCCTGTGGGGAAACACAGGGCTTTGCTAGGATTTCTCTAGGCAGTGTGTTTTCCCTGGGCCTAACTGTAGCAACACTATCTCGCCAGGGCAACACTGCATGACACTTCCTCCGCCAGGAGAGAGCTGCTGCTTTGTAGTTTGTGCTGGGAAACCTTGCTTTGGCAAGTGCGAATTGACCGCATTCAGGCAGAAAGAAAAGAGAATAGCAAGAGGCCTTTTCTCCCCGGCTGCTCTGCCAAGCCCTTCCAGCTCAAACTATGTCGTTGCTCCTCTGGAAGGATCCCTGCACCGCGGCGTAGTTTTTCCGAAGAAGCCCTGCGTTTGCAAGAGCAAATGAGGAATTCGTGGCAGGAAAGAGGAAGGAAAGAAAGTTTCTCTCCCTCTGCCTGCTTTGCTCACAGGACCAGATGAAGTCAGGGAGTTCTCCCTTTCACTGAGAAACGTGCGGGCTGCTGTTGCCTGGGCGCTCTCTTCTTTGCAAAAGAGTCTGCAGTTCCACGCTTTGAACCGTGGAAAGGCGCCGGGCTCTGCTAAGACTTCCCCTGCGCTTCGTTTGCCCTGGGCCAAAGCGAGCCTTCACAATAGCTGAACGCTAACACTGCATACTCGTCCCACTTCCAGAACAGGGCTACCGCGAGGCAGTTCTCCGGGGGAAAACGGCCCTTCGCGAAGGGCAGATCTGCCGAGCTCATTGCGGGAAAGCGAAAGCAAAGGACGCTTTTCTCCCTCTAACCGCTTTCGTCAGAGGAACGGGGGAAGTCACAGTGTTCTTTCTCTCCCTGAGATACACACAATCTGACGTTGCCTCTGAGCTCCGTTGCTGGCAAAGAACTGAAACTGACATACATTCCTGTGGGGAAACACAGGGCTTTGCTACGATTTCTCTAGGCAGTGTGTTTTCCCTGGGCCTCACTGTAGCAACACTATCTCGCCAGGGCAACACTGCATGACACTTCCTCCGCCAGGAGAGAGCTGCTGCTTTGTAGTTTGTGCTGGGAAACCTTGTTTTGGCAAGTGCGAATTGACCGCATTCAGGCAGAAAGAAAAGAGAATAGCAAGAGGCCTTTTCTCCCCGGCTGCTCTGCCAAGCCCTTCCAGCTCAAACTATGTCGTTGCTCCTCTGGAAGGATCCCTGCACCGCGGCGTAGTTTTTCCGAAGAAGCCCTGCGTTTGCAAGAGCAAATGAGGAATTCGTGGCAGGAAAGAGGAAGGAAAGAAAGTTTCTCTCCCTCTGCCTGCTTTGCTCACAGGACCGGATGAAGTCAGGGAGTTCTCCCTTTCACTGAGAAACGTGCGGGCTGCTGTTGCCTGGGCGCTCTCTTCTTTGCAAAAGAGTCTGCAGTTCCACGCTTTGAACCGTGGAAAGGCGCCGGGCTCTGCTAAGACTTCCCCTGCGCTTCGTTTGCCCTGGGCCAAAGCGAGCCTTCACAATAGCTGAACGCTAACACTGCATACTCGTCCCACTTCCAGAACAGGGCTACCGCGAGGCAGTTCTCCGGGGGAAAATGGCCCTTCGCGAAGGGCAGATCTGCCGAGCTCATTGCGGGAAAGCGAAAGCAAAGGACGCTTTTCTCCCTCTAACCGCTTTCGTCAGAGGAACGGGGGAAGTCACAGTGTTCTTTCTCTCCCTGAGATACACACAATCTGACGTTGCCTCTGAGCTCCGTTGCTGGCAAAGAACTGAAACTGACATACATTCCTGTGGGGAAACACAGGGCTTTGCTACGATTTCTCTAGGCAGTGTGTTTTCCCTGGGCCTCACTGTAGCAACACTATCTCGCCAGGGCAACACTGCATGACACTTCCTCTGCCAGGAGAGAGCTGCTGCTTTGTAGTTTGTGCTGGGAAACCTTGTTTTGGCAAGTGCGAATTGACCGCATTCAGGCAGAAAGAAAAGAGAATAGCAAGAGGCCTTTTCTCCCCGGCTGCTCTGCCAAGCCCTTCCAGCTCAAACTATGTCGTTGCTCCTCTGGAAGGATCCCTGCACCGCGGCGTAGTTTTTCCGAAGAAGCCCTGCGTTTGCAAGAGCAAATGAGGAATTCGTGGCAGGAAAGAGGAAGGAAAGAAAGTTTCTCTCCCTCTGCCTGCTTTGCTCACAGGACCGGATGAAGTCAGGGAGTTCTCCCTTTCACTGAGAAACGTGCGGGCTGCTGTTGCCTGGGCGCTCTCTTCTTTGCAAAAGAGTCTGCAGTTCCACGCTTTGAACCGTGGAAAGGCGCCGGGCTCTGCTAAGATTTCCCCCGGCGCTTCGTTTGCCCTGGGCCAAAGCGAGCCTTCACAATAGCTGAACGCTAACACTGCATACTCGTCCCACTTCCAGAACCGGGCTACGGCGAGGCAGTTCTCCGGGGGAAAACGGCCCTTCGCGAAGGGCAGATCTGCCGAGCTCATTGCGGGAAAGCGAAAGCAAAGGACGCTTTTCTCCCTCTAACCGCTTTGGTCAGAGGAACGGGGGAAGTCACAGTGTTCTTTCTCTCCTGAGATACACACAATCTGACGTTGCCTCTGAGCTCCGTTGCTGGCAAAGAACTGAAAGTGACATACATTCCTGTGGGGAAACACAGGGCTTTGCTAGGATTTCTCTAGGCAGTGTGTTTTCCCTGGGCCTCACTGTAGCAACACTATCTCGCAAGGGCAGAACTGCATGGGATTTCCTCCGCCAGGAGAGAGCTGCTGCTTTGTAGTTTGTGCTGGGAAACCTTGCTTTGGCAAGTGCGAATTGACCGCATTCAGGCAGAAAGAAAAGAGAATAGCAAGAGGCCTTTTCTCCCCGGCTGCTCTGCCAAGCCCTTCCAGCTCAAACTATGTCGTTGCTCCTCTGGAAGGATCCCTGCACCGCGGCGTAGTTTTTCCGAAGAAGCCCTGCGTTTGCAAGAGCAAATGAGGAATTCGTGGCAGGAAAGAGGAAGGAAAGAAAGTTTCTCTCCCTCTGCCTGCTTTGCTCACAGGACCGGATGAAGTCAGGGAGTTCTCCCTTTCACTGAGAAACGTGCGGGCTGCTGTTGCCTGGGCGCTCTCTTCTTTGCAAAAGAGTCTGCAGTTCCACGCTTTGAACCGTGGAAAGGCGCCGGGCTCTGCTAAGATTTCCCCCGGCGCTTCGTTTGCCCTGGGCCAAAGCGAGCCTTCACAATAGCTGAACGCTAACACTGCATACTCGTCCCACTTCCAGAACCGGGCTACGGCGAGGCAGTTCTCCGGGGGAAAACGGCCCTTCGCGAAGGGCAGATCTGCCGAGCTCATTGCGGGAAAGCGAAAGCAAAGGACGCTTTTCTCCCTCTAACCGCTTTGGTCAGAGGAACGGGGGAAGTCACAGTGTTCTTTCTCTCCCTGAGATACACACAATCTGACGTTGCCTCTGAGCTCCGTTGCTGGCAAAGAACTGAAACTGACATACATTCCTGTGGGGAAACACAGGGCTTTGCTACGATTTCTCTAGGCAGTGTGTTTTCCCTGGGCCTCACTGTAGCAACACTATCTCGCCAGGGCAACACTGCATGACACTTCCTCTGCCAGGAGAGAGCTGCTGCTTTGTAGTTTGTGCTGGGAAACCTTGCTTTGGCAAGTGCGAATTGACCGCATTCAGGCAGAAAGAAAAGAGAATAGCAAGAGGCCTTTTCTCCCCGGCTGCTCTGCCAAGCCCTTCCAGCTCAAACTATGTCGTTGCTCCTCTGGAAGGATCCCTGCACCGCGGCGTAGTTTTTCCGAAGAAGCCCTGCGTTTGCAAGAGCAAATGAGGAATTCGTGGCAGGAAAGAGGAAGGAAAGAAAGTTTCTCTCCCTCTGCCTGCTTTGCTCACAGGACCAGATGAAGTCAGGGAGTTCTCCCTTTCACTGAGAAACGTGCGGGCTGCTGTTGCCTGGGCGCTCTCTTCTTTGCAAAAGAGTCTGCAGTTCCACGCTTTGAACCGTGGAAAGGCGCCGGGCTCTGCTAAGACTTCCCCTGCGCTTCGTTTGCCCTGGGCCAAAGCGAGCCTTCACAATAGCTGAACGCTAACACTGCATACTCGTCCCACTTCCAGAACAGGGCTACCGCGAGGCAGTTCTCCGGGGGAAAACGGCCCTTCGCGAAGGGCAGATCTGCCGAGCTCATTGCGGGAAAGCGAAAGCAAAGGACGCTTTTCTCCCTCTAACCGCTTTCGTCAGAGGAACGGGGGAAGTCACAGTGTTCTTTCTCTCCCTGAGATACACACAATCTGACGTTGCCTCTGAGCTCCGTTGCTGGCAAAGAACTGAAACTGACATACATTCCTGTGGGGAAACACAGGGCTTTGCTAGGATTTCTCTAGGCAGTGTGTTTTCCCTGGGCCTCACTGTAGCAACACTATCTCGCCAGGGCAACACTGCATGACACTTCCTCCGCCAGGAGAGAGCTGCTGCTTTGTAGTTTGTGCTGGGAAACCTTGTTTTGGCAAGTGCGAATTGACCGCATTCAGGCAGAAAGAAAAGAGAATAGCAAGAGGCCTTTTCTCCCCGGCTGCTCTGCCAAGCCCTTCCAGCTCAAACTATGTCGTTGCTCCTCTGGAAGGATCCCTGCACCGCGGCGTAGTTTTTCCGAAGAAGCCCTGCGTTTGCAAGAGCAAATGAGGAATTCGTGGCAGGAAAGAGGAAGGAAAGAAAGTTTCTCTCCCTCTGCCTGCTTTGCTCACAGGACCGGATGAAGTCAGGGAGTTCTCCCTTTCACTGAGAAACGTGCTGGCTGCTGTTGCCTGGGCGCTCTCTTCTTTGCAAAAGAGTCTGCAGTTCCACGCTTTGAACCGTGGAAAGGCGCCGGGCTCTGCTAAGATTTCCCCCGGCGCTTCGTTTGCCCTGGGCCAAAGCGAGCCTTCACAATAGCTGAACGCTAACACTGCATACTCGTCCCACTTCCAGAACCGGGCTACGGCGAGGCAGTTCTCCGGGGGAAAACGGCCCTTCGCGAAGGGCAGATCTGCCGAGCTCATTGCGGGAAAGCGAAAGCAAAGGACGCTTTTCTCCCTCTAACCGCTTTGGTCAGAGGAACGGGGGAAGTCACAGTGTTCTTTCTCTCCCTGAGATACACACAATCTGACGTTGCCTCTGAGCTCCGTTGCTGGCAAAGAACTGAAAGTGACATACATTCCTGTGGGGAAACACAGGGCTTTGCTAGGATTTCTCTAGGCAGTGTGTTTTCCCTGGGCCTCACTGTAGCAACACTATCTCGCAAGGGCAGAACTGCATGGGATTTCCTCCGCCAGGAGAGAGCTGCTGCTTTGTAGTTTGTGCTGGGAAACCTTGCTTTGGCAAGTGCGAATTGACCGCATTCAGGCAGAAAGAAAAGAGAATAGCAAGAGGCCTTTTCTCCCCGGCTGCTCTGCCAAGCCCTTCCAGCTCAAACTATGTCGTTGCTCCTCTGGAAGGATCCCTGCACCGCGGCGTAGTTTTTCCGAAGAAGCCCTGCGTTTGCAAGAGCAAATGAGGAATTCGTGGCAGGAAAGAGGAAGGAAAGAAAGTTTCTCTCCCTCTGCCTGCTTTGCTCACAGGACCGGATGAAGTCAGGGAGTTCTCCCTTTCACTGAGAAACGTGCGGGCTGCTGTTGCCTGGGCGCTCTCTTCTTTGCAAAAGAGTCTGCAGTTCCACGCTTTGAACCGTGGAAAGGCGCCGGGCTCTGCTAAGACTTCCCCTGCGCTTCGTTTGCCCTGGGCCAAAGCGAGCCTTCACAATAGCTGAACGCTAACACTGCATACTCGTCCCACTTCCAGAACAGGGCTACCGCGAGGCAGTTCTCCGGGGGAAAACGGCCCTTCGCGAAGGGCAGATCTGCCGAGCTCATTGCGGGAAAGCGAAAGCAAAGGACGCTTTTCTCCCTCTAACCGCTTTCGTCAGAGGAACGGGGGAAGTCACAGTGTTCTTTCTCTCCCTGAGATACACACAATCTGACGTTGCCTCTGAGCTCCGTTGCTGGCAAAGAACTGAAACTGACATACATTCCTGTGGGGAAACACAGGGCTTTGCTAGGATTTCTCTAGGCAGTGTGTTTTCCCTGGGCCTAACTGTAGCAACACTATCTCGCCAGGGCAACACTGCATGACACTTCCTCCGCCAGGAGAGAGCTGCTGCTTTGTAGTTTGTGCTGGGAAACCTTGCTTTGGCAAGTGCGAATTGACCGCATTCAGGCAGAAAGAAAAGAGAATAGCAAGAGGCCTTTTCTCCCCGGCTGCTCTGCCAAGCCCTTCCAGCTCAAACTATGTCGTTGCTCCTCTGGAAGGATCCCTGCACCGCGGCGTAGTTTTTCCGAAGAAGCCCTGCGTTTGCAAGAGCAAATGAGGAATTCGTGGCAGGAAAGAGGAAGGAAAGAAAGTTTCTCTCCCTCTGCCTGCTTTGCTCACAGGACCAGATGAAGTCAGGGAGTTCTCCCTTTCACTGAGAAACGTGCGGGCTGCTGTTGCCTGGGCGCTCTCTTCTTTGCAAAAGAGTCTGCAGTTCCACGCTTTGAACCGTGGAAAGGCGCCGGGCTCTGCTAAGACTTCCCCTGCGCTTCGTTTGCCCTGGGCCAAAGCGAGCCTTCACAATAGCTGAACGCTAACACTGCATACTCGTCCCACTTCCAGAACAGGGCTACCGCGAGGCAGTTCTCCGGGGGAAAACGGCCCTTCGCGAAGGGCAGATCTGCCGAGCTCATTGCGGGAAAGCGAAAGCAAAGGACGCTTTTCTCCCTCTAACCGCTTTCGTCAGAGGAACGGGGGAAGTCACAGTGTTCTTTCTCTCCCTGAGATACACACAATCTGACGTTGCCTCTGAGCTCCGTTGCTGGCAAAGAACTGAAACTGACATACATTCCTGTGGGGAAACACAGGGCTTTGCTACGATTTCTCTAGGCAGTGTGTTTTCCCTGGGCCTCACTGTAGCAACACTATCTCGCCAGGGCAACACTGCATGACACTTCCTCCGCCAGGAGAGAGCTGCTGCTTTGTAGTTTGTGCTGGGAAACCTTGTTTTGGCAAGTGCGAATTGACCGCATTCAGGCAGAAAGAAAAGAGAATAGCAAGAGGCCTTTTCTCCCCGGCTGCTCTGCCAAGCCCTTCCAGCTCAAACTATGTCGTTGCTCCTCTGGAAGGATCCCTGCACCGCGGCGTAGTTTTTCCGAAGAAGCCCTGCGTTTGCAAGAGCAAATGAGGAATTCGTGGCAGGAAAGAGGAAGGAAAGAAAGTTTCTCTCCCTCTGCCTGCTTTGCTCACAGGACCGGATGAAGTCAGGGAGTTCTCCCTTTCACTGAGAAACGTGCGGGCTGCTGTTGCCTGGGCGCTCTCTTCTTTGCAAAAGAGTCTGCAGTTCCACGCTTTGAACCGTGGAAAGGCGCCGGGCTCTGCTAAGACTTCCCCTGCGCTTCGTTTGCCCTGGGCCAAAGCGAGCCTTCACAATAGCTGAACGCTAACACTGCATACTCGTCCCACTTCCAGAACAGGGCTACCGCGAGGCAGTTCTCCGGGGGAAAATGGCCCTTCGCGAAGGGCAGATCTGCCGAGCTCATTGCGGGAAAGCGAAAGCAAAGGACGCTTTTCTCCCTCTAACCGCTTTCGTCAGAGGAACGGGGGAAGTCACAGTGTTCTTTCTCTCCCTGAGATACACACAATCTGACGTTGCCTCTGAGCTCCGTTGCTGGCAAAGAACTGAAACTGACATACATTCCTGTGGGGAAACACAGGGCTTTGCTACGATTTCTCTAGGCAGTGTGTTTTCCCTGGGCCTCACTGTAGCAACACTATCTCGCCAGGGCAACACTGCATGACACTTCCTCTGCCAGGAGAGAGCTGCTGCTTTGTAGTTTGTGCTGGGAAACCTTGTTTTGGCAAGTGCGAATTGACCGCATTCAGGCAGAAAGAAAAGAGAATAGCAAGAGGCCTTTTCTCCCCGGCTGCTCTGCCAAGCCCTTCCAGCTCAAACTATGTCGTTGCTCCTCTGGAAGGATCCCTGCACCGCGGCGTAGTTTTTCCGAAGAAGCCCTGCGTTTGCAAGAGCAAATGAGGAATTCGTGGCAGGAAAGAGGAAGGAAAGAAAGTTTCTCTCCCTCTGCCTGCTTTGCTCACAGGACCGGATGAAGTCAGGGAGTTCTCCCTTTCACTGAGAAACGTGCGGGCTGCTGTTGCCTGGGCGCTCTCTTCTTTGCAAAAGAGTCTGCAGTTCCACGCTTTGAACCGTGGAAAGGCGCCGGGCTCTGCTAAGATTTCCCCCGGCGCTTCGTTTGCCCTGGGCCAAAGCGAGCCTTCACAATAGCTGAACGCTAACACTGCATACTCGTCCCACTTCCAGAACCGGGCTACGGCGAGGCAGTTCTCCGGGGGAAAACGGCCCTTCGCGAAGGGCAGATCTGCCGAGCTCATTGCGGGAAAGCGAAAGCAAAGGACGCTTTTCTCCCTCTAACCGCTTTGGTCAGAGGAACGGGGGAAGTCACAGTGTTCTTTCTCTCCTGAGATACACACAATCTGACGTTGCCTCTGAGCTCCGTTGCTGGCAAAGAACTGAAAGTGACATACATTCCTGTGGGGAAACACAGGGCTTTGCTAGGATTTCTCTAGGCAGTGTGTTTTCCCTGGGCCTCACTGTAGCAACACTATCTCGCAAGGGCAGAACTGCATGGGATTTCCTCCGCCAGGAGAGAGCTGCTGCTTTGTAGTTTGTGCTGGGAAACCTTGCTTTGGCAAGTGCGAATTGACCGCATTCAGGCAGAAAGAAAAGAGAATAGCAAGAGGCCTTTTCTCCCCGGCTGCTCTGCCAAGCCCTTCCAGCTCAAACTATGTCGTTGCTCCTCTGGAAGGATCCCTGCACCGCGGCGTAGTTTTTCCGAAGAAGCCCTGCGTTTGCAAGAGCAAATGAGGAATTCGTGGCAGGAAAGAGGAAGGAAAGAAAGTTTCTCTCCCTCTGCCTGCTTTGCTCACAGGACCGGATGAAGTCAGGGAGTTCTCCCTTTCACTGAGAAACGTGCGGGCTGCTGTTGCCTGGGCGCTCTCTTCTTTGCAAAAGAGTCTGCAGTTCCACGCTTTGAACCGTGGAAAGGCGCCGGGCTCTGCTAAGATTTCCCCCGGCGCTTCGTTTGCCCTGGGCCAAAGCGAGCCTTCACAATAGCTGAACGCTAACACTGCATACTCGTCCCACTTCCAGAACCGGGCTACGGCGAGGCAGTTCTCCGGGGGAAAACGGCCCTTCGCGAAGGGCAGATCTGCCGAGCTCATTGCGGGAAAGCGAAAGCAAAGGACGCTTTTCTCCCTCTAACCGCTTTGGTCAGAGGAACGGGGGAAGTCACAGTGTTCTTTCTCTCCCTGAGATACACACAATCTGACGTTGCCTCTGAGCTCCGTTGCTGGCAAAGAACTGAAACTGACATACATTCCTGTGGGGAAACACAGGGCTTTGCTACGATTTCTCTAGGCAGTGTGTTTTCCCTGGGCCTCACTGTAGCAACACTATCTCGCCAGGGCAACACTGCATGACACTTCCTCTGCCAGGAGAGAGCTGCTGCTTTGTAGTTTGTGCTGGGAAACCTTGCTTTGGCAAGTGCGAATTGACCGCATTCAGGCAGAAAGAAAAGAGAATAGCAAGAGGCCTTTTCTCCCCGGCTGCTCTGCCAAGCCCTTCCAGCTCAAACTATGTCGTTGCTCCTCTGGAAGGATCCCTGCACCGCGGCGTAGTTTTTCCGAAGAAGCCCTGCGTTTGCAAGAGCAAATGAGGAATTCGTGGCAGGAAAGAGGAAGGAAAGAAAGTTTCTCTCCCTCTGCCTGCTTTGCTCACAGGACCGGATGAAGTCAGGGAGTTCTCCCTTTCACTGAGAAACGTGCGGGCTGCTGTTGCCTGGGCGCTCTCTTCTTTGCAAAAGAGTCTGCAGTTCCACGCTTTGAACCGTGGAAAGGCGCCGGGCTCTGCTAAGACTTCCCCTGCGCTTCGTTTGCCCTGGGCCAAAGCGAGCCTTCACAATAGCTGAACGCTAACACTGCATACTCGTCCCACTTCCAGAACAGGGCTACCGCGAGGCAGTTCTCCGGGGGAAAACGGCCCTTCGCGAAGGGCAGATCTGCCGAGCTCATTGCGGGAAAGCGAAAGCAAAGGACGCTTTTCTCCCTCTAACCGCTTTCGTCAGAGGAACGGGGGAAGTCACAGTGTTCTTTCTCTCCCTGAGATACACACAATCTGACGTTGCCTCTGAGCTCCGTTGCTGGCAAAGAACTGAAACTGACATACATTCCTGTGGGGAAACACAGGGCTTTGCTAGGATTTCTCTAGGCAGTGTGTTTTCCCTGGGCCTCACTGTAGCAACACTATCTCGCCAGGGCAACACTGCATGACACTTCCTCCGCCAGGAGAGAGCTGCTGCTTTGTAGTTTGTGCTGGGAAACCTTGTTTTGGCAAGTGCGAATTGACCGCATTCAGGCAGAAAGAAAAGAGAATAGCAAGAGGCCTTTTCTCCCCGGCTGCTCTGCCAAGCCCTTCCAGCTCAAACTATGTCGTTGCTCCTCTGGAAGGATCCCTGCACCGCGGCGTAGTTTTTCCGAAGAAGCCCTGCGTTTGCAAGAGCAAATGAGGAATTCGTGGCAGGAAAGAGGAAGGAAAGAAAGTTTCTCTCCCTCTGCCTGCTTTGCTCACAGGACCGGATGAAGTCAGGGAGTTCTCCCTTTCACTGAGAAACGTGCTGGCTGCTGTTGCCTGGGCGCTCTCTTCTTTGCAAAAGAGTCTGCAGTTCCACGCTTTGAACCGTGGAAAGGCGCCGGGCTCTGCTAAGATTTCCCCCGGCGCTTCGTTTGCCCTGGGCCAAAGCGAGCCTTCACAATAGCTGAACGCTAACACTGCATACTCGTCCCACTTCCAGAACCGGGCTACGGCGAGGCAGTTCTCCGGGGGAAAACGGCCCTTCGCGAAGGGCAGATCTGCCGAGCTCATTGCGGGAAAGCGAAAGCAAAGGACGCTTTTCTCCCTCTAACCGCTTTGGTCAGAGGAACGGGGGAAGTCACAGTGTTCTTTCTCTCCCTGAGATACACACAATCTGACGTTGCCTCTGAGCTCCGTTGCTGGCAAAGAACTGAAAGTGACATACATTCCTGTGGGGAAACACAGGGCTTTGCTAGGATTTCTCTAGGCAGTGTGTTTTCCCTGGGCCTCACTGTAGCAACACTATCTCGCAAGGGCAGAACTGCATGGGATTTCCTCCGCCAGGAGAGAGCTGCTGCTTTGTAGTTTGTGCTGGGAAACCTTGCTTTGGCAAGTGCGAATTGACCGCATTCAGGCAGAAAGAAAAGAGAATAGCAAGAGGCCTTTTCTCCCCGGCTGCTCTGCCAAGCCCTTCCAGCTCAAACTATGTCGTTGCTCCTCTGGAAGGATCCCTGCACCGCGGCGTAGTTTTTCCGAAGAAGCCCTGCGTTTGCAAGAGCAAATGAGGAATTCGTGGCAGGAAAGAGGAAGGAAAGAAAGTTTCTCTCCCTCTGCCTGCTTTGCTCACAGGACCGGATGAAGTCAGGGAGTTCTCCCTTTCACTGAGAAACGTGCGGGCTGCTGTTGCCTGGGCGCTCTCTTCTTTGCAAAAGAGTCTGCAGTTCCACGCTTTGAACCGTGGAAAGGCGCCGGGCTCTGCTAAGACTTCCCCTGCGCTTCGTTTGCCCTGGGCCAAAGCGAGCCTTCACAATAGCTGAACGCTAACACTGCATACTCGTCCCACTTCCAGAACAGGGCTACCGCGAGGCAGTTCTCCGGGGGAAAACGGCCCTTCGCGAAGGGCAGATCTGCCGAGCTCATTGCGGGAAAGCGAAAGCAAAGGACGCTTTTCTCCCTCTAACCGCTTTGGTCAGAGGAACGGGGGAAGTCACAGTGTTCTTTCTCTCCCTGAGATACACACAATCTGACGTTGCCTCTGAGCTCCGTTGCTGGCAAAGAACTGAAACTGACATACATTCCTGTGGGGAAACACAGGGCTTTGCTACGATTTCTCTAGGCAGTGTGTTTTCCCTGGGCCTCACTGTAGCAACACTATCTCGCCAGGGCAACACTGCATGACACTTCCTCTGCCAGGAGAGAGCTGCTGCTTTGTAGTTTGTGCTGGGAAACCTTGTTTTGGCAAGTGCGAATTGACCGCATTCAGGCAGAAAGAAAAGAGAATAGCAAGAGGCCTTTTCTCCCCGGCTGCTCTGCCAAGCCCTTCCAGCTCAAACTATGTCGTTGCTCCTCTGGAAGGATCCCTGCACCGCGGCGTAGTTTTTCCGAAGAAGCCCTGCGTTTGCAAGAGCAAATGAGGAATTCGTGGCAGGAAAGAGGAAGGAAAGAAAGTTTCTCTCCCTCTGCCTGCTTTGCTCAGAGGACCGGATGAAGTCAGGGAGTTCTCCCTTTCACTGAGAAACGTGCGGGCTGCTGTTGCCTGGGCGCTCTCTTCTTTGCAAAAGAGTCTGCAGTTCCACGCTTTGAACCGTGGAAAGGCGCCGGGCTCTGCTAAGATTTCCCCCGGCGCTTCGTTTGCCCTGGGCCAAAGCGAGCCTTCACAATAGCTGAACGCTAACACTGCATACTCGTCCCACTTCCAGAACAGGGCTACCGCGAGGCAGTTCTCCGGGGGAAAACGGCCCTTCGCGAAGGGCAGATCTGCCGAGCTCATTGCGGGAAAGCAAAAGCAAAGGACGCTTTTCTCCCTCTAACCGCTTTCGTCAGAGGAACGGGGGAAGTCACAGTGTTCTTTCTCTCCCTGAGATACACACAATCTGACGTTGCCTCTGAGCTCCGTTGCTGGCAAAGAACTGAAACTGACATACATTCCTGTGGGGAAACACAGGGCTTTGCTACGATTTCTCTAGGCAGTGTGTTTTCCCTGGGCCTCACTGTAGCAACACTATCTCGCCAGGGCAACACTGCATGACACTTCCTCTGCCAGGAGAGAGCTGCTGCTTTGTAGTTTGTGCTGGGAAACCTTGCTTTGGCAAGTGCGAATTGACCGCATTCAGGCAGAAAGAAAAGAGAATAGCAAGAGGCCTTTTCTCCCCGGCTGCTCTGCCAAGCCCTTCCAGCTCAAACTATGTCGTTGCTCCTCTGGAAGGATCCCTGCACCGCGGCGTAGTTTTTCCGAAGAAGCCCTGCGTTTGCAAGAGCAAATGAGGAATTCGTGGCAGGAAAGAGGAAGGAAAGAAAGTTTCTCTCCCTCTGCCTGCTTTGCTCACAGGACCGGATGAAGTCAGGGAGTTCTCCCTTTCACTGAGAAACGTGCGGGCTGCTGTTGCCTGGGCGCTCTCTTCTTTGCAAAAGAGTCTGCAGTTCCACGCTTTGAACCGTGGAAAGGCGCCGGGCTCTGCTAAGATTTCCCCCGGCGCTTCGTTTGCCCTGGGCCAAAGCGAGCCTTCACAATAGCTGAACGCTAACACTGCATACTCGTCCCACTTCCAGAACCGGGCTACGGCGAGGCAGTTCTCCGGGGGAAAACGGCCCTTCGCGAAGGGCAGATCTGCCGAGCTCATTGCGGGAAAGCGAAAGCAAAGGACGCTTTTCTCCCTCTAACCGCTTTGGTCAGAGGAACGGGGGAAGTCACAGTGTTCTTTCTCTCCCTGAGATACACACAATCTGACGTTGCCTCTGAGCTCCGTTGCTGGCAAAGAACTGAAACTGACATACATTCCTGTGGGGAAACACAGGGCTTTGCTACGATTTCTCTAGGCAGTGTGTTTTCCCTGGGCCTCACTGTAGCAACACTATCTCGCCAGGGCAACACTGCATGACACTTCCTCTGCCAGGAGAGAGCTGCTGCTTTGTAGTTTGTGCTGGGAAACCTTGCTTTGGCAAGTGCGAATTGACCGCATTCAGGCAGAAAGAAAAGAGAATAGCAAGAGGCCTTTTCTCCCCGGCTGCTCTGCCAAGCCCTTCCAGCTCAAACTATGTCGTTGCTCCTCTGGAAGGATCCCTGCACCGCGGCGTAGTTTTTCCGAAGAAGCCCTGCGTTTGCAAGAGCAAATGAGGAATTCGTGGCAGGAAAGAGGAAGGAAAGAAAGTTTCTCTCCCTCTGCCTGCTTTGCTCACAGGACCAGATGAAGTCAGGGAGTTCTCCCTTTCACTGAGAAACGTGCGGGCTGCTGTTGCCTGGGCGCTCTCTTCTTTGCAAAAGAGTCTGCAGTTCCACGCTTTGAACCGTGGAAAGGCGCCGGGCTCTGCTAAGACTTCCCCTGCGCTTCGTTTGCCCTGGGCCAAAGCGAGCCTTCACAATAGCTGAACGCTAACACTGCATACTCGTCCCACTTCCAGAACAGGGCTACCGCGAGGCAGTTCTCCGGGGGAAAACGGCCCTTCGCGAAGGGCAGATCTGCCGAGCTCATTGCGGGAAAGCGAAAGCAAAGGACGCTTTTCTCCCTCTAACCGCTTTCGTCAGAGGAACGGGGGAAGTCACAGTGTTCTTTCTCTCCCTGAGATACACACAATCTGACGTTGCCTCTGAGCTCCGTTGCTGGCAAAGAACTGAAACTGACATACATTCCTGTGGGGAAACACAGGGCTTTGCTAGGATTTCTCTAGGCAGTGTGTTTTCCCTGGGCCTCACTGTAGCAACACTATCTCGCCAGGGCAACACTGCATGACACTTCCTCCGCCAGGAGAGAGCTGCTGCTTTGTAGTTTGTGCTGGGAAACCTTGTTTTGGCAAGTGCGAATTGACCGCATTCAGGCAGAAAGAAAAGAGAATAGCAAGAGGCCTTTTCTCCCCGGCTGCTCTGCCAAGCCCTTCCAGCTCAAACTATGTCGTTGCTCCTCTGGAAGGATCCCTGCACCGCGGCGTAGTTTTTCCGAAGAAGCCCTGCGTTTGCAAGAGCAAATGAGGAATTCGTGGCAGGAAAGAGGAAGGAAAGAAAGTTTCTCTCCCTCTGCCTGCTTTGCTCACAGGACCGGATGAAGTCAGGGAGTTCTCCCTTTCACTGAGAAACGTGCTGGCTGCTGTTGCCTGGGCGCTCTCTTCTTTGCAAAAGAGTCTGCAGTTCCACGCTTTGAACCGTGGAAAGGCGCCGGGCTCTGCTAAGATTTCCCCCGGCGCTTCGTTTGCCCTGGGCCAAAGCGAGCCTTCACAATAGCTGAACGCTAACACTGCATACTCGTCCCACTTCCAGAACCGGGCTACGGCGAGGCAGTTCTCCGGGGGAAAACGGCCCTTCGCGAAGGGCAGATCTGCCGAGCTCATTGCGGGAAAGCGAAAGCAAAGGACGCTTTTCTCCCTCTAACCGCTTTGGTCAGAGGAACGGGGGAAGTCACAGTGTTCTTTCTCTCCCTGAGATACACACAATCTGACGTTGCCTCTGAGCTCCGTTGCTGGCAAAGAACTGAAAGTGACATACATTCCTGTGGGGAAACACAGGGCTTTGCTAGGATTTCTCTAGGCAGTGTGTTTTCCCTGGGCCTCACTGTAGCAACACTATCTCGCAAGGGCAGAACTGCATGGGATTTCCTCCGCCAGGAGAGAGCTGCTGCTTTGTAGTTTGTGCTGGGAAACCTTGCTTTGGCAAGTGCGAATTGACCGCATTCAGGCAGAAAGAAAAGAGAATAGCAAGAGGCCTTTTCTCCCCGGCTGCTCTGCCAAGCCCTTCCAGCTCAAACTATGTCGTTGCTCCTCTGGAAGGATCCCTGCACCGCGGCGTAGTTTTTCCGAAGAAGCCCTGCGTTTGCAAGAGCAAATGAGGAATTCGTGGCAGGAAAGAGGAAGGAAAGAAAGTTTCTCTCCCTCTGCCTGCTTTGCTCACAGGACCGGATGAAGTCAGGGAGTTCTCCCTTTCACTGAGAAACGTGCGGGCTGCTGTTGCCTGGGCGCTCTCTTCTTTGCAAAAGAGTCTGCAGTTCCACGCTTTGAACCGTGGAAAGGCGCCGGGCTCTGCTAAGACTTCCCCTGCGCTTCGTTTGCCCTGGGCCAAAGCGAGCCTTCACAATAGCTGAACGCTAACACTGCATACTCGTCCCACTTCCAGAACAGGGCTACCGCGAGGCAGTTCTCCGGGGGAAAACGGCCCTTCGCGAAGGGCAGATCTGCCGAGCTCATTGCGGGAAAGCGAAAGCAAAGGACGCTTTTCTCCCTCTAACCGCTTTGGTCAGAGGAACGGGGGAAGTCACAGTGTTCTTTCTCTCCCTGAGATACACACAATCTGACGTTGCCTCTGAGCTCCGTTGCTGGCAAAGAACTGAAACTGACATACATTCCTGTGGGGAAACACAGGGCTTTGCTACGATTTCTCTAGGCAGTGTGTTTTCCCTGGGCCTCACTGTAGCAACACTATCTCGCCAGGGCAACACTGCATGACACTTCCTCTGCCAGGAGAGAGCTGCTGCTTTGTAGTTTGTGCTGGGAAACCTTGTTTTGGCAAGTGCGAATTGACCGCATTCAGGCAGAAAGAAAAGAGAATAGCAAGAGGCCTTTTCTCCCCGGCTGCTCTGCCAAGCCCTTCCAGCTCAAACTATGTCGTTGCTCCTCTGGAAGGATCCCTGCACCGCGGCGTAGTTTTTCCGAAGAAGCCCTGCGTTTGCAAGAGCAAATGAGGAATTCGTGGCAGGAAAGAGGAAGGAAAGAAAGTTTCTCTCCCTCTGCCTGCTTTGCTCAGAGGACCGGATGAAGTCAGGGAGTTCTCCCTTTCACTGAGAAACGTGCGGGCTGCTGTTGCCTGGGCGCTCTCTTCTTTGCAAAAGAGTCTGCAGTTCCACGCTTTGAACCGTGGAAAGGCGCCGGGCTCTGCTAAGATTTCCCCCGGCGCTTCGTTTGCCCTGGGCCAAAGCGAGCCTTCACAATAGCTGAACGCTAACACTGCATACTCGTCCCACTTCCAGAACAGGGCTACCGCGAGGCAGTTCTCCGGGGGAAAACGGCCCTTCGCGAAGGGCAGATCTGCCGAGCTCATTGCGGGAAAGCAAAAGCAAAGGACGCTTTTCTCCCTCTAACCGCTTTCGTCAGAGGAACGGGGGAAGTCACAGTGTTCTTTCTCTCCCTGAGATACACACAATCTGACGTTGCCTCTGAGCTCCGTTGCTGGCAAAGAACTGAAACTGACATACATTCCTGTGGGGAAACACAGGGCTTTGCTACGATTTCTCTAGGCAGTGTGTTTTCCCTGGGCCTCACTGTAGCAACACTATCTCGCCAGGGCAACACTGCATGACACTTCCTCTGCCAGGAGAGAGCTGCTGCTTTGTAGTTTGTGCTGGGAAACCTTGCTTTGGCAAGTGCGAATTGACCGCATTCAGGCAGAAAGAAAAGAGAATAGCAAGAGGCCTTTTCTCCCCGGCTGCTCTGCCAAGCCCTTCCAGCTCAAACTATGTCGTTGCTCCTCTGGAAGGATCCCTGCACCGCGGCGTAGTTTTTCCGAAGAAGCCCTGCGTTTGCAAGAGCAAATGAGGAATTCGTGGCAGGAAAGAGGAAGGAAAGAAAGTTTCTCTCCCTCTGCCTGCTTTGCTCACAGGACCAGATGAAGTCAGGGAGTTCTCCCTTTCACTGAGAAACGTGCGGGCTGCTGTTGCCTGGGCGCTCTCTTCTTTGCAAAAGAGTCTGCAGTTCCACGCTTTGAACCGTGGAAAGGCGCCGGGCTCTGCTAAGACTTCCCCTGCGCTTCGTTTGCCCTGGGCCAAAGCGAGCCTTCACAATAGCTGAACGCTAACACTGCATACTCGTCCCACTTCCAGAACAGGGCTACCGCGAGGCAGTTCTCCGGGGGAAAACGGCCCTTCGCGAAGGGCAGATCTGCCGAGCTCATTGCGGGAAAGCGAAAGCAAAGGACGCTTTTCTCCCTCTAACCGCTTTCGTCAGAGGAACGGGGGAAGTCACAGTGTTCTTTCTCTCCCTGAGATACACACAATCTGACGTTGCCTCTGAGCTCCGTTGCTGGCAAAGAACTGAAACTGACATACATTCCTGTGGGGAAACACAGGGCTTTGCTAGGATTTCTCTAGGCAGTGTGTTTTCCCTGGGCCTCACTGTAGCAACACTATCTCGCCAGGGCAACACTGCATGACACTTCCTCCGCCAGGAGAGAGCTGCTGCTTTGTAGTTTGTGCTGGGAAACCTTGTTTTGGCAAGTGCGAATTGACCGCATTCAGGCAGAAAGAAAAGAGAATAGCAAGAGGCCTTTTCTCCCCGGCTGCTCTGCCAAGCCCTTCCAGCTCAAACTATGTCGTTGCTCCTCTGGAAGGATCCCTGCACCGCGGCGTAGTTTTTCCGAAGAAGCCCTGCGTTTGCAAGAGCAAATGAGGAATTCGTGGCAGGAAAGAGGAAGGAAAGAAAGTTTCTCTCCCTCTGCCTGCTTTGCTCACAGGACCGGATGAAGTCAGGGAGTTCTCCCTTTCACTGAGAAACGTGCGGGCTGCTGTTGCCTGGGCGCTCTCTTCTTTGCAAAAGAGTCTGCAGTTCCACGCTTTGAACCGTGGAAAGGCGCCGGGCTCTGCTAAGATTTCCCCCGGCGCTTCGTTTGCCCTGGGCCAAAGCGAGCCTTCACAATAGCTGAACGCTAACACTGCATACTCGTCCCACTTCCAGAACAGGGCTACCGCGAGGCAGTTCTCCGGGGGAAAACGGCCCTTCGCGAAGGGCAGATCTGCCGAGCTCATTGCGGGAAAGCGAAAGCAAAGGACGCTTTTCTCCCTCTAACCGCTTTCGTCAGAGGAACGGGGGAAGTCACAGTGTTCTTTCTCTCCCTGAGATACACACAATCTGACGTTGCCTCTGAGCTCCGTTGCTGGCAAAGAACTGAAAGTGACATACATTCCTGTGGGGAAACACAGGGCTTTGCTAGGATTTCTCTAGGCAGTGTGTTTTCCCTGGGCCTCACTGTAGCAACACTATCTCGCAAGGGCAGAACTGCATGGGATTTCCTCCGCCAGGAGAGAGCTGCTGCTTTGTAGTTTGTGCTGGGAAACCTTGCTTTGGCAAGTGCGAATTGACCGCATTCAGGCAGAAAGAAAAGAGAATAGCAAGAGGCCTTTTCTCCCCGGCTGCTCTGCCAAGCCCTTCCAGCTCAAACTATGTCGTTGCTCCTCTGGAAGGATCCCTGCACCGCGGCGTAGTTTTTCCGAAGAAGCCCTGCGTTTGCAAGAGCAAATGAGGAATTCGTGGCAGGAAAGAGGAAGGAAAGAAAGTTTCTCTCCCTCTGCCTGCTTTGCTCACAGGACCGGATGAAGTCAGGGAGTTCTCCCTTTCACTGAGAAACGTGCGGGCTGCTGTTGCCTGGGCGCTCTCTTCTTTGCAAAAGAGTCTGCAGTTCCACGCTTTGAACCGTGGAAAGGCGCCGGGCTCTGCTAAGACTTCCCCTGCGCTTCGTTTGCCCTGGGCCAAAGCGAGCCTTCACAATAGCTGAACGCTAACACTGCATACTCGTCCCACTTCCAGAACAGGGCTACCGCGAGGCAGTTCTCCGGGGGAAAACGGCCCTTCGCGAAGGGCAGATCTGCCGAGCTCATTGCGGGAAAGCGAAAGCAAAGGACGCTTTTCTCCCTCTAACCGCTTTCGTCAGAGGAACGGGGGAAGTCACAGTGTTCTTTCTCTCCCTGAGATACACACAATCTGACGTTGCCTCTGAGCTCCGTTGCTGGCAAAGAACTGAAACTGACATACATTCCTGTGGGGAAACACAGGGCTTTGCTAGGATTTCTCTAGGCAGTGTGTTTTCCCTGGGCCTCACTGTAGCAACACTATCTCGCCAGGGCAACACTGCATGACACTTCCTCCGCCAGGAGAGAGCTGCTGCTTTGTAGTTTGTGCTGGGAAACCTTGTTTTGGCAAGTGCGAATTGACCGCATTCAGGCAGAAAGAAAAGAGAATAGCAAGAGGCCTTTTCTCCCCGGCTGCTCTGCCAAGCCCTTCCAGCTCAAACTATGTCGTTGCTCCTCTGGAAGGATCCCTGCACCGCGGCGTAGTTTTTCCGAAGAAGCCCTGCGTTTGCAAGAGCAAATGAGGAATTCGTGGCAGGAAAGAGGAAGGAAAGAAAGTTTCTCTCCCTCTGCCTGCTTTGCTCACAGGACCGGATGAAGTCAGGGAGTTCTCCCTTTCACTGAGAAACGTGCTGGCTGCTGTTGCCTGGGCGCTCTCTTCTTTGCAAAAGAGTCTGCAGTTCCACGCTTTGAACCGTGGAAAGGCGCCGGGCTCTGCTAAGATTTCCCCCGGCGCTTCGTTTGCCCTGGGCCAAAGCGAGCCTTCACAATAGCTGAACGCTAACACTGCATACTCGTCCCACTTCCAGAACCGGGCTACGGCGAGGCAGTTCTCCGGGGGAAAACGGCCCTTCGCGAAGGGCAGATCTGCCGAGCTCATTGCGGGAAAGCGAAAGCAAAGGACGCTTTTCTCCCTCTAACCGCTTTCGTCAGAGGAACGGGGGAAGTCACAGTGTTCTTTCTCTCCCTGAGATACACACAATCTGACGTTGCCTCTGAGCTCCGTTGCTGGCAAAGAACTGAAAGTGACATACATTCCTGTGGGGAAACACAGGGCTTTGCTACGATTTCTCTAGGCAGTGTGTTTTCCCTGGGCCTCACTGTAGCAACACTATCTCGCAAGGGCAGAACTGCATGGGATTTCCTCCGCCAGGAGAGAGCTGCTGCTTTGTAGTTTGTGCTGGGAAACCTTGCTTTGGCAAGTGCGAATTGACCGCATTCAGGCAGAAAGAAAAGAGAATAGCAAGAGGCCTTTTCTCCCCGGCTGCTCTGCCAAGCCCTTCCAGCTCAAACTATGTCGTTGCTCCTCTGGAAGGATCCCTGCACCGCGGCGTAGTTTTTCCGAAGAAGCCCTGCGTTTGCAAGAGCAAATGAGGAATTCGTGGCAGGAAAGAGGAAGGAAAGAAAGTTTCTCTCCCTCTGCCTGCTTTGCTCACAGGACCGGATGAAGTCAGGGAGTTCTCCCTTTCACTGAGAAACGTGCGGGCTGCTGTTGCCTGGGCGCTCTCTTCTTTGCAAAAGAGTCTGCAGTTCCACGCTTTGAACCGTGGAAAGGCGCCGGGCTCTGCTAAGACTTCCCCTGCGCTTCGTTTGCCCTGGGCCAAAGCGAGCCTTCACAATAGCTGAACGCTAACACTGCATACTCGTCCCACTTCCAGAACAGGGCTACCGCGAGGCAGTTCTCCGGGGGAAAACGGCCCTTCGCGAAGGGCAGATCTGCCGAGCTCATTGCGGGAAAGCGAAAGCAAAGGACGCTTTTCTCCCTCTAACCGCTTCCGTCAGAGGAACGGGGGAAGTCACAGTGTTCTTTCTCTCCCTGAGATACACACAATCTGACGTTGCCTCTGAGCTCCGTTGCTGGCAAAGAACTGAAACTGACATACATTCCTGTGGGGAAACACAGGGCTTTGCTACGATTTCTCTAGGCAGTGTGTTTTCCCTGGGCCTCACTGTAGCAACACTATCTCGCCAGGGCAACACTGCATGACACTTCCTCTGCCAGGAGAGAGCTGCTGCTTTGTAGTTTGTGCTGGGAAACCTTGTTTTGGCAAGTGCGAATTGACCGCATTCAGGCAGAAAGAAAAGAGAATAGCAAGAGGCCTTTTCTCCCCGGCTGCTCTGCCAAGCCCTTCCAGCTCAAACTATGTCGTTGCTCCTCTGGAAGGATCCCTGCACCGCGGCGTAGTTTTTCCGAAGAAGCCCTGCGTTTGCAAGAGCAAATGAGGAATTCGTGGCAGGAAAGAGGAAGGAAAGAAAGTTTCTCTCCCTCTGCCTGCTTTGCTCAGAGGACCGGATGAAGTCAGGGAGTTCTCCCTTTCACTGAGAAACGTGCGGGCTGCTGTTGCCTGGGCGCTCTCTTCTTTGCAAAAGAGTCTGCAGTTCCACGCTTTGAACCGTGGAAAGGCGCCGGGCTCTGCTAAGATTTCCCCCGGCGCTTCGTTTGCCCTGGGCCAAAGCGAGCCTTCACAATAGCTGAACGCTAACACTGCATACTCGTCCCACTTCCAGAACAGGGCTACCGCGAGGCAGTTCTCCGGGGGAAAACGGCCCTTCGCGAAGGGCAGATCTGCCGAGCTCATTGCGGGAAAGCGAAAGCAAAGGACGCTTTTCTCCCTCTAACCGCTTTCGTCAGAGGAACGGGGGAAGTCACAGTGTTCTTTCTCTCCCTGAGATACACACAATCTGACGTTGCCTCTGAGCTCCGTTGCTGGCAAAGAACTGAAACTGACATACATTCCTGTGGGGAAACACAGGGCTTTGCTACGATTTCTCTAGGCAGTGTGTTTTCCCTGGGCCTCACTGTAGCAACACTATCTCGCCAGGGCAACACTGCATGACACTTCCTCTGCCAGGAGAGAGCTGCTGCTTTGTAGTTTGTGCTGGGAAACCTTGTTTTGGCAAGTGCGAATTGACCGCATTCAGGCAGAAAGAAAAGAGAATAGCAAGAGGCCTTTTCTCCCCGGCTGCTCTGCCAAGCCCTTCCAGCTCAAACTATGTCGTTGCTCCTCTGGAAGGATCCCTGCACCGCGGCGTAGTTTTTCCGAAGAAGCCCTGCGTTTGCAAGAGCAAATGAGGAATTCGTGGCAGGAAAGAGGAAGGAAAGAAAGTTTCTCTCCCTCTGCCTGCTTTGCTCAGAGGACCGGATGAAGTCAGGGAGTTCTCCCTTTCACTGAGAAACGTGCGGGCTGCTGTTGCCTGGGCGCTCTCTTCTTTGCAAAAGAGTCTGCAGTTCCACGCTTTGAACCGTGGAAAGGCGCCGGGCTCTGCTAAGACTTCCCCTGCGCTTCGTTTGCCCTGGGCCAAAGCGAGCCTTCACAATAGCTGAACGCTAACACTGCATACTCGTCCCACTTCCAGAACAGGGCTACCGCGAGGCAGTTCTCCGGGGGAAAACGGCCCTTCGCGAAGGGCAGATCTGCCGAGCTCATTGCGGGAAAGCGAAAGCAAAGGACGCTTTTCTCCCTCTAACCGCTTTGGTCAGAGGAACGGGGGAAGTCACAGTGTTCTTTCTCTCCCTGAGATACACACAATCTGACGTTGCCTCTGAGCTCCGTTGCTGGCAAAGAACTGAAACTGACATACATTCCTGTGGGGAAACACAGGGCTTTGCTACGATTTCTCTAGGCAGTGTGTTTTCCCTGGGCCTCACTGTAGCAACACTATCTCGCCAGGGCAACACTGCATGACACTTCCTCTGCCAGGAGAGAGCTGCTGCTTTGTAGTTTGTGCTGGGAAACCTTGTTTTGGCAAGTGCGAATTGACCGCATTCAGGCAGAAAGAAAAGAGAATAGCAAGAGGCCTTTTCTCCCCGGCTGCTCTGCCAAGCCCTTCCAGCTCAAACTATGTCGTTGCTCCTCTGGAAGGATCCCTGCACCGCGGCGTAGTTTTTCCGAAGAAGCCCTGCGTTTGCAAGAGCAAATGAGGAATTCGTGGCAGGAAAGAGGAAGGAAAGAAAGTTTCTCTCCCTCTGCCTGCTTTGCTCAGAGGACCGGATGAAGTCAGGGAGTTCTCCCTTTCACTGAGAAACGTGCGGGCTGCTGTTGCCTGGGCGCTCTCTTCTTTGCAAAAGAGTCTGCAGTTCCACGCTTTGAACCGTGGAAAGGCGCCGGGCTCTGCTAAGACTTCCCCTGCGCTTCGTTTGCCCTGGGCCAAAGCGAGCCTTCACAATAGCTGAACGCTAACACTGCATACTCGTCCCACTTCCAGAACCGGGCTACGGCGAGGCAGTTCTCCGGGGGAAAACGGCCCTTCGCGAAGGGCAGATCTGCCGAGCTCATTGCGGGAAAGCGAAAGCAAAGGACGCTTTTCTCCCTCTAACCGCTTTGGTCAGAGGAACGGGGGAAGTCACAGTGTTCTTTCTCTCCCTGAGATACACACAATCTGACGTTGCCTCTGAGCTCCGTTGCTGGCAAAGAACTGAAACTGACATACATTCCTGTGGGGAAACACAGGGCTTTGCTACGATTTCTCTAGGCAGTGTGTTTTCCCTGGGCCTCACTGTAGCAACACTATCTCGCCAGGGCAACACTGCATGACACTTCCTCTGCCAGGAGAGAGCTGCTGCTTTGTAGTTTGTGCTGGGAAACCTTGTTTTGGCAAGTGCGAATTGACCGCATTCAGGCAGAAAGAAAAGAGAATAGCAAGAGGCCTTTTCTCCCCGGCTGCTCTGCCAAGCCCTTCCAGCTCAAACTATGTCGTTGCTCCTCTGGAAGGATCCCTGCACCGCGGCGTAGTTTTTCCGAAGAAGCCCTGCGTTTGCAAGAGCAAATGAGGAATTCGTGGCAGGAAAGAGGAAGGAAAGAAAGTTTCTCTCCCTCTGCCTGCTTTGCTCACAGGACCGGATGAAGTCAGGGAGTTCTCCCTTTCACTGAGAAACGTGCGGGCTGCTGTTGCCTGGGCGCTCTCTTCTTTGCAAAAGAGTCTGCAGTTCCACGCTTTGAACCGTGGAAAGGCGCCGGGCTCTGCTAAGACTTCCCCCGGCGCTTCGTTTGCCCTGGGCCAAAGCGAGCCTTCACAATAGCTGAACGCTAACACTGCATACTCGTTCCACTTCCAGAACCGGGCTACGGCGAGGCAGTTCTCCGGGAGAAAACGGCCCTTCGCGAAGGGCAGATCTGCCGAGCTCATTGCGGGAAAGCGAAAGCAAAGGACGCTTTTCTCCCTCTAACCGCTTTGGTCAGAGGAACGGGGGAAGTCACAGTGTTCTTTCTCTCCCTGAGATACACACAATCTGACGTTGCCTCTGAGCTCCGTTGCTGGCAAAGAACTGAAACTGACATACATTCCTGTGGGGAAACACAGGGCTTTGCTACGATTTCTCTAGGCAGTGTGTTTTCCCTGGGCCTCACTGTAGCAACACTATCTCGCCAGGGCAACACTGCATGACACTTCCTCTGCCAGGAGAGAGCTGCTGCTTTGTAGTTTGTGCTGGGAAACCTTGTTTTGGCAAGTGCGAATTGACCGCATTCAGGCAGAAAGAAAAGAGAATAGCAAGAGGCCTTTTCTCCCCGGCTGCTCTGCCAAGCCCTTCCAGCTCAAACTATGTCGTTGCTCCTCTGGAAGGATCCCTGCACCGCGGCGTAGTTTTTCCGAAGAAGCCCTGCGTTTGCAAGAGCAAATGAGGAATTCGTGGCAGGAAAGAGGAAGGAAAGAAAGTTTCTCTCCCTCTGCCTGCTTTGCTCAGAGGACCGGATGAAGTCAGGGAGTTCTCCCTTTCACTGAGAAACGTGCGGGCTGCTGTTGCCTGGGCGCTCTCTTCTTTGCAAAAGAGTCTGCAGTTCCACGCTTTGAACCGTGGAAAGGCGCCGGGCTCTGCTAAGACTTCCCCTGCGCTTCGTTTGCCCTGGGCCAAAGCGAGCCTTCACAATAGCTGAACGCTAACACTGCATACTCGTCCCACTTCCAGAACAGGGCTACCGCGAGGCAGTTCTCCGGGGGAAAACGGCCCTTCGCGAAGGGCAGATCTGCCGAGCTCATTGCGGGAAAGCGAAAGCAAAGGACGCTTTTCTCCCTCTAACCGCTTTGGTCAGAGGAACGGGGGAAGTCACAGTGTTCTTTCTCTCCCTGAGATACACACAATCTGACGTTGCCTCTGAGCTCCGTTGCTGGCAAAGAACTGAAAGTGACATACATTCCTGTGGGGAAACACAGGGCTTTGCTAGGATTTCTCTAGGCAGTGTGTTTTCCCTGGGCCTCACTGTAGCAACACTATCTCGCCAGGGCAACACTGCATGACACTTCCTCTGCCAGGAGAGAGCTGCTGCTTTGTAGTTTGTGCTGGGAAACCTTGCTTTGGCAAGTGCGAATTGACCGCATTCAGGCAGAAAGAAAAGAGAATAGCAAGAGGCCTTTTCTCCCCGGCTGCTCTGCCAAGCCCTTCCAGCTCAAACTATGTCGTTGCTCCTCTGGAAGGATCCCTGCACCGCGGCGTAGTTTTTCCGAAGAAGCCCTGCGTTTGCAAGAGCAAATGAGGAATTCGTGGCAGGAAAGAGGAAGGAAAGAAAGTTTCTCTCCCTCTGCCTGCTTTGCTCACAGGACCGGATGAAGTCAGGGAGTTCTCCCTTTCACTGAGAAACGTGCGGGCTGCTGTTGCCTGGGCGCTCTCTTCTTTGCAAAAGAGTCTGCAGTTCCACGCTTTGAACCGTGGAAAGGCGCCGGGCTCTGCTAAGACTTCCCCTGCGCTTCGTTTGCCCTGGGCCAAAGCGAGCCTTCACAATAGCTGAACGCTAACACTGCATACTCGTCCCACTTCCAGAACCGGGCTACGGCGAGGCAGTTCTCCGGGGGAAAACGGCCCTTCGCGAAGGGCAGATCTGCCGAGCTCATTGCGGGAAAGCGAAAGCAAAGGACGCTTTTCTCCCTCTAACCGCTTTGGTCAGAGGAACGGGGGAAGTCACAGTGTTCTTTCTCTCCCTGAGATACACACAATCTGACGTTGCCTCTGAGCTCCGTTGCTGGCAAAGAACTGAAACTGACATACATTCCTGTGGGGAAACACAGGGCTTTGCTACGATTTCTCTAGGCAGTGTGTTTTCCCTGGGCCTCACTGTAGCAACACTATCTCGCCAGGGCAACACTGCATGACACTTCCTCTGCCAGGAGAGAGCTGCTGCTTTGTAGTTTGTGCTGGGAAACCTTGTTTTGGCAAGTGCGAATTGACCGCATTCAGGCAGAAAGAAAAGAGAATAGCAAGAGGCCTTTTCTCCCCGGCTGCTCTGCCAAGCCCTTCCAGCTCAAACTATGTCGTTGCTCCTCTGGAAGGATCCCTGCACCGCGGCGTAGTTTTTCCGAAGAAGCCCTGCGTTTGCAAGAGCAAATGAGGAATTCGTGGCAGGAAAGAGGAAGGAAAGAAAGTTTCTCTCCCTCTGCCTGCTTTGCTCACAGGACCGGATGAAGTCAGGGAGTTCTCCCTTTCACTGAGAAACGTGCGGGCTGCTGTTGCCTGGGCGCTCTCTTCTTTGCAAAAGAGTCTGCAGTTCCACGCTTTGAACCGTGGAAAGGCGCCGGGCTCTGCTAAGACTTCCCCCGGCGCTTCGTTTGCCCTGGGCCAAAGCGAGCCTTCACAATAGCTGAACGCTAACACTGCATACTCGTTCCACTTCCAGAACCGGGCTACGGCGAGGCAGTTCTCCGGGGGAAAACGGCCCTTCGCGAAGGGCAGATCTGCCGAGCTCATTGCGGGAAAGCGAAAGCAAAGGACGCTTTTCTCCCTCTAACCGCTTTCGTCAGAGGAACGGGGGAAGTCACAGTGTTCTTTCTCTCCCTGAGATACACACAATCTGACGTTGCCTCTGAGCTCCGTTGCTGGCAAAGAACTGAAACTGACATACATTCCTGTGGGGAAACACAGGGCTTTGCTACGATTTCTCTAGGCAGTGTGTTTTCCCTGGGCCTCACTGTAGCAACACTATCTCGCCAGGGCAACACTGCATGACACTTCCTCTGCCAGGAGAGAGCTGCTGCTTTGTAGTTTGTGCTGGGAAACCTTGTTTTGGCAAGTGCGAATTGACCGCATTCAGGCAGAAAGAAAAGAGAATAGCAAGAGGCCTTTTCTCCCCGGCTGCTCTGCCAAGCCCTTCCAGCTCAAACTATGTCGTTGCTCCTCTGGAAGGATCCCTGCACCGCGGCGTAGTTTTTCCGAAGAAGCCCTGCGTTTGCAAGAGCAAATGAGGAATTCGTGGCAGGAAAGAGGAAGGAAAGAAAGTTTCTCTCCCTCTGCCTGCTTTGCTCAGAGGACCGGATGAAGTCAGGGAGTTCTCCCTTTCACTGAGAAACGTGCGGGCTGCTGTTGCCTGGGCGCTCTCTTCTTTGCAAAAGAGTCTGCAGTTCCACGCTTTGAACCGTGGAAAGGCGCCGGGCTCTGCTAAGACTTCCCCTGCGCTTCGTTTGCCCTGGGCCAAAGCGAGCCTTCACAATAGCTGAACGCTAACACTGCATACTCGTCCCACTTCCAGAACAGGGCTACCGCGAGGCAGTTCTCCGGGGGAAAACGGCCCTTCGCGAAGGGCAGATCTGCCGAGCTCATTGCGGGAAAGCGAAAGCAAAGGACGCTTTTCTCCCTCTAACCGCTTTGGTCAGAGGAACGGGGGAAGTCACAGTGTTCTTTCTCTCCCTGAGATACACACAATCTGACGTTGCCTCTGAGCTCCGTTGCTGGCAAAGAACTGAAAGTGACATACATTCCTGTGGGGAAACACAGGGCTTTGCTAGGATTTCTCTAGGCAGTGTGTTTTCCCTGGGCCTCACTGTAGCAACACTATCTCGCCAGGGCAACACTGCATGACACTTCCTCTGCCAGGAGAGAGCTGCTGCTTTGTAGTTTGTGCTGGGAAACCTTGCTTTGGCAAGTGCGAATTGACCGCATTCAGGCAGAAAGAAAAGAGAATAGCAAGAGGCCTTTTCTCCCCGGCTGCTCTGCCAAGCCCTTCCAGCTCAAACTATGTCGTTGCTCCTCTGGAAGGATCCCTGCACCGCGGCGTAGTTTTTCCGAAGAAGCCCTGCGTTTGCAAGAGCAAATGAGGAATTCGTGGCAGGAAAGAGGAAGGAAAGAAAGTTTCTCTCCCTCTGCCTGCTTTGCTCACAGGACCGGATGAAGTCAGGGAGTTCTCCCTTTCACTGAGAAACGTGCGGGCTGCTGTTGCCTGGGCGCTCTCTTCTTTGCAAAAGAGTCTGCAGTTCCACGCTTTGAACCGTGGAAAGGCGCCGGGCTCTGCTAAGACTTCCCCTGCACTTCGTTTGCCCTGGGCCAAAGCGAGCCTTCACAATAGCTGAACCCTAACACTCCATACTCGTTCCACTTCCAGAACCGGGCTACGGCGAGGCAGTTCTCCGGGGGAAAACGGCCCTTCGCGAAGGGCAGATCTGCCGAGCTCATTGCGGGAAAGCGAAAGCAAAGGACGCTTTTCTCCCTCTAACCGCTTTCGTCAGAGGAACGGGGGAAGTCACAGTGTTCTTCCTCTCCCTGAGATACACACAATCTGACGTTGCCTCTGAGCTCCGTTGCTGGCAAAGAACTGAAAGTGACATACATTCCTGTGGGGAAACACAGGGCTTTGCTACGATTTCTCTAGGCAGTGTGTTTTCCCTGGGCCTCACTGTAGCAACACTATCTCGCAAGGGCAGAACTGCATGGGATTTCCTCCGCCAGGAGAGAGCTGCTGCTTTGTAGTTTGTGCTGGGAAACCTTGCTTTGGCAAGTGCGAATTGACCGCATTCAGGCAGAAAGAAAAGAGAATAGCAAGAGGCCTTTTCTCCCCGGCTGCTCTGCCAAGCCCTTCCAGCTCAAACTATGTCGTTGCTCCTCTGGAAGGATCCCTGCACCGCGGCGTAGTTTTTCCGAAGAAGCCCTGCGTTTGCAAGAGCAAATGAGGAATTCGTGGCAGGAAAGAGGAAGGAAAGAAAGTTTCTCTCCCTCTGCCTGCTTTGCTCAGAGGACCGGATGAAGTCAGGGAGTTCTCCCTTTCACTGAGAAACGTGCGGGCTGCTGTTGCCTGGGCGCTCTCTTCTTTGCAAAAGAGTCTGCAGTTCCACGCTTTGAACCGTGGAAAGGCGCCGGGCTCTGCTAAGACTTCCCCTGCGCTTCGTTTGCCCTGGGCCAAAGCGAGCCTTCACAATAGCTGAACGCTAACACTGCATACTCGTCCCACTTCCAGAACAGGGCTACCGCGAGGCAGTTCTCCGGGGGAAAACGGCCCTTCGCGAAGGGCAGATCTGCCGAGCTCATTGCGGGAAAGCGAAAGCAAAGGACGCTTTTCTCCCTCTAACCGCTTTCGTCAGAGGAACGGGGGAAGTCACAGTGTTCTTTCTCTCCCTGAGATACACACAATCTGACGTTGCCTCTGAGCTCCGTTGCTGGCAAAGAACTGAAACTGACATACATTCCTGTGGGGAAACACAGGGCTTTGCTACGATTTCTCTAGGCAGTGTGTTTTCCCTGGGCCTCACTGTAGCAACACTATCTCGCCAGGGCAACACTGCATGACACTTCCTCTGCCAGGAGAGAGCTGCTGCTTTGTAGTTTGTGCTGGGAAACCTTGTTTTGGCAAGTGCGAATTGACCGCATTCAGGCAGAAAGAAAAGAGAATAGCAAGAGGCCTTTTCTCCCCGGCTGCTCTGCCAAGCCCTTCCAGCTCAAACTATGTCGTTGCTCCTCTGGAAGGATCCCTGCACCGCGGCGTAGTTTTTCCGAAGAAGCCCTGCGTTTGCAAGAGCAAATGAGGAATTCGTGGCAGGAAAGAGGAAGGAAAGAAAGTTTCTCTCCCTCTGCCTGCTTTGCTCAGAGGACCGGATGAAGTCAGGGAGTTCTCCCTTTCACTGAGAAACGTGCGGGCTGCTGTTGCCTGGGCGCTCTCTTCTTTGCAAAAGAGTCTGCAGTTCCACGCTTTGAACCGTGGAAAGGCGCCGGGCTCTGCTAAGATTTCCCCGGGCGCTTCGTTTGCCCTGGGCCAAAGCGAGCCTTCACAATAGCTGAACGCTAACACTGCATACTCGTTCCACTTCCAGAACCGGGCTACGGCGAGGCAGTTCTCCGGGGGAAAACGGCCCTTCGCGAAGGGCAGATCTGCCGAGCTCATTGCGGGAAAGCGAAAGCAAAGGACGCTTTTCTCCCTCTAACCGCTTTGGTCAGAGGAACGGGGGAAGTCACAGTGTTCTTTCTCTCCCTGAGATACACACAATCTGACGTTGCCTCTGAGCTCCGTTGCTGGCAAAGAACTGAAAGTGACATACATTCCTGTGGGGAAACACAGGGCTTTGCTAGGATTTCTCTAGGCAGTGTGTTTTCCCTGGGCTTCACTGTAGCAACACTATCTCGCAAGGGCAGAACTGCATGGGATTTCCTCCGCCAGGAGAGAGCTGCTGCTTTGTAGTTTGTGCTGGGAAACCTTGCTTTGGCAAGTGCGAATTGACCGCATTCAGGCAGAAAGAAAAGAGAATAGCAAGAGGCCTTTTCTCCCCGGCTGCTCTGCCAAGCCCTTCCAGCTCAAACTATGTCGTTGCTCCTCTGGAAGGATCCCTGCACCGCGGCGTAGTTTTTCCGAAGAAGCCCTGCGTTTGCAAGAGCAAATGAGGAATTCGTGGCAGGAAAGAGGAAGGAAAGAAAGTTTCTCTCCCTCTGCCTGCTTTGCTCAGAGGACCGGATGAAGTCAGGGAGTTCTCCCTTTCACTGAGAAACGTGCGGGCTGCTGTTGCCTGGGCGCTCTCTTCTTTGCAAAAGAGTCTGCAGTTCCACGCTTTGAACCGTGGAAAGGCGCCGGGCTCTGCTAAGACTTCCCCTGCGCTTCGTTTGCCCTGGGCCAAAGCGAGCCTTCACAATAGCTGAACGCTAACACTGCATACTCGTCCCACTTCCAGAACAGGGCTACCGCGAGGCAGTTCTCCGGGGGAAAACGGCCCTTCGCGAAGGGCAGATCTGCCGAGCTCATTGCGGGAAAGCGAAAGCAAAGGACGCTTTTCTCCCTCTAACCGCTTTGGTCAGAGGAACGGGGGAAGTCACAGTGTTCTTTCTCTCCCTGAGATACACACAATCTGACGTTGCCTCTGAGCTCCGTTGCTGGCAAAGAACTGAAAGTGACATACATTCCTGTGGGGAAACACAGGGCTTTGCTAGGATTTCTCTAGGCAGTGTGTTTTCCCTGGGCCTCACTGTAGCAACACTATCTCGCAAGGGCAGAACTGCATGGGATTTCCTCCGCCAGGAGAGAGCTGCTGCTTTGTAGTTTGTGCTGGGAAACCTTGCTTTGGCAAGTGCGAATTGACCGCATTCAGGCAGAAAGAAAAGAGAATAGCAAGAGGCCTTTTCTCCCCGGCTGCTCTGCCAAGCCCTTCCAGCTCAAACTATGTCGTTGCTCCTCTGGAAGGATCCCTGCACCGCGGCGTAGTTTTTCCGAAGAAGCCCTGCGTTTGCAAGAGCAAATGAGGAATTCGTGGCAGGAAAGAGGAAGGAAAGAAAGTTTCTCTCCCTCTGCCTGCTTTGCTCAGAGGACCGGATGAAGTCAGGGAGTTCTCCCTTTCACTGAGAAACGTGCGGACTGCTGTTGCCTGGGCGCTCTCTTCTTTGCAAAAGAGTCTGCAGTTCCACGCTTTGAACCGTGGAAAGGCGCCGGGCTCTGCTAAGACTTCCCCTGCGCTTCGTTTGCCCTGGGCCAAAGCGAGCCTTCACAATAGCTGAACGCTAACACTGCATACTCGTCCCACTTCCAGAACAGGGCTACCGCGAGGCAGTTCTCCGGGGGAAAACGGCCCTTCGCGAAGGGCAGATCTGCCGAGCTCATTGCGGGAAAGCGAAAGCAAAGGACGCTTTTCTCCCTCTAACCGCTTTGGTCAGAGGAACGGGGGAAGTCACAGTGTTCTTTCTCTCCCTGAGATACACACAATCTGACGTTGCCTCTGAGCTCCGTTGCTGGCAAAGAACTGAAACTGACATACATTCCTGTGGGGAAACACAGGGCTTTGCTACGATTTCTCTAGGCAGTGTGTTTTCCCTGGGCCTCACTGTAGCAACACTATCTCGCCAGGGCAACACTGCATGACACTTCCTCTGCCAGGAGAGAGCTGCTGCTTTGTAGTTTGTGCTGGGAAACCTTGTTTTGGCAAGTGCGAATTGACCGCATTCAGGCAGAAAGAAAAGAGAATAGCAAGAGGCCTTTTCTCCCCGGCTGCTCTGCCAAGCCCTTCCAGCTCAAACTATGTCGTTGCTCCTCTGGAAGGATCCCTGCACCGCGGCGTAGTTTTTCCGAAGAAGCCCTGCGTTTGCAAGAGCAAATGAGGAATTCGTGGCAGGAAAGAGGAAGGAAAGAAAGTTTCTCTCCCTCTGCCTGCTTTGCTCAGAGGACCGGATGAAGTCAGGGAGTTCTCCCTTTCACTGAGAAACGTGCGGGCTGCTGTTGCCTGGGCGCTCTCTTCTTTGCAAAAGAGTCTGCAGTTCCACGCTTTGAACCGTGGAAAGGCGCCGGGCTCTGCTAAGACTTCCCCTGCGCTTCGTTTGCCCTGGGCCAAAGCGAGCCTTCACAATAGCTGAACGCTAACACTGCATACTCGTCCCACTTCCAGAACCGGGCTACGGCGAGGCAGTTCTCCGGGGGAAAACGGCCCTTCGCGAAGGGCAGATCTGCCGAGCTCATTGCGGGAAAGCGAAAGCAAAGGACGCTTTTCTCCCTCTAACCGCTTTGGTCAGAGGAACGGGGGAAGTCACAGTGTTCTTTCTCTCCCTGAGATACACACAATCTGACGTTGCCTCTGAGCTCCGTTGCTGGCAAAGAACTGAAACTGACATACATTCCTGTGGGGAAACACAGGGCTTTGCTACGATTTCTCTAGGCAGTGTGTTTTCCCTGGGCCTCACTGTAGCAACACTATCTCGCCAGGGCAACACTGCATGACACTTCCTCTGCCAGGAGAGAGCTGCTGCTTTGTAGTTTGTGCTGGGAAACCTTGTTTTGGCAAGTGCGAATTGACCGCATTCAGGCAGAAAGAAAAGAGAATAGCAAGAGGCCTTTTCTCCCCGGCTGCTCTGCCAAGCCCTTCCAGCTCAAACTATGTCGTTGCTCCTCTGGAAGGATCCCTGCACCGCGGCGTAGTTTTTCCGAAGAAGCCCTGCGTTTGCAAGAGCAAATGAGGAATTCGTGGCAGGAAAGAGGAAGGAAAGAAAGTTTCTCTCCCTCTGCCTGCTTTGCTCACAGGACCGGATGAAGTCAGGGAGTTCTCCCTTTCACTGAGAAACGTGCGGGCTGCTGTTGCCTGGGCGCTCTCTTCTTTGCAAAAGAGTCTGCAGTTCCACGCTTTGAACCGTGGAAAGGCGCCGGGCTCTGCTAAGACTTCCCCTGCGCTTCGTTTGCCCTGGGCCAAAGCGAGCCTTCACAATAGCTGAACGCTAACACTGCATACTCGTCCCACTTCCAGAACAGGGCTACCGCGAGGCAGTTCTCCGGGGGAAAACGGCCCTTCGCGAAGGGCAGATCTGCCGAGCTCATTGCGGGAAAGCGAAAGCAAAGGACGCTTTTCTCCCTCTAACCGCTTTCGTCAGAGGAACGGGGGAAGTCACAGTGTTCTTTCTCTCCCTGAGATACACACAATCTGACGTTGCCTCTGAGCTCCGTTGCTGGCAAAGAACTGAAACTGACATACATTCCTGTGGGGAAACACAGGGCTTTGCTACGATTTCTCTAGGCAGTGTGTTTTCCCTGGGCCTCACTGTAGCAACACTATCTCGCCAGGGCAACACTGCATGACACTTCCTCTGCCAGGAGAGAGCTGCTGCTTTGTAGTTTGTGCTGGGAAACCTTGTTTTGGCAAGTGCGAATTGACCGCATTCAGGCAGAAAGAAAAGAGAATAGCAAGAGGCCTTTTCTCCCCGGCTGCTCTGCCAAGCCCTTCCAGCTCAAACTATGTCGTTGCTCCTCTGGAAGGATCCCTGCACCGCGGCGTAGTTTTTCCGAAGAAGCCCTGCGTTTGCAAGAGCAAATGAGGAATTCGTGGCAGGAAAGAGGAAGGAAAGAAAGTTTCTCTCCCTCTGCCTGCTTTGCTCAGAGGACCGGATGAAGTCAGGGAGTTCTCCCTTTCACTGAGAAACGTGCGGGCTGCTGTTGCCTGGGCGCTCTCTTCTTTGCAAAAGAGTCTGCAGTTCCACGCTTTGAACCGTGGAAAGGCGCCGGGCTCTGCTAAGATTTCCCCGGGCGCTTCGTTTGCCCTGGGCCAAAGCGAGCCTTCACAATAGCTGAACGCTAACACTGCATACTCGTTCCACTTCCAGAACCGGGCTACGGCGAGGCAGTTCTCCGGGGGAAAACGGCCCTTCGCGAAGGGCAGATCTGCCGAGCTCATTGCGGGAAAGCGAAAGCAAAGGACGCTTTTCTCCCTCTAACCGCTTTGGTCAGAGGAACGGGGGAAGTCACAGTGTTCTTTCTCTCCCTGAGATACACACAATCTGACGTTGCCTCTGAGCTCCGTTGCTGGCAAAGAACTGAAAGTGACATACATTCCTGTGGGGAAACACAGGGCTTTGCTAGGATTTCTCTAGGCAGTGTGTTTTCCCTGGGCTTCACTGTAGCAACACTATCTCGCAAGGGCAGAACTGCATGGGATTTCCTCCGCCAGGAGAGAGCTGCTGCTTTGTAGTTTGTGCTGGGAAACCTTGCTTTGGCAAGTGCGAATTGACCGCATTCAGGCAGAAAGAAAAGAGAATAGCAAGAGGCCTTTTCTCCCCGGCTGCTCTGCCAAGCCCTTCCAGCTCAAACTATGTCGTTGCTCCTCTGGAAGGATCCCTGCACCGCGGCGTAGTTTTTCCGAAGAAGCCCTGCGTTTGCAAGAGCAAATGAGGAATTCGTGGCAGGAAAGAGGAAGGAAAGAAAGTTTCTCTCCCTCTGCCTGCTTTGCTCAGAGGACCGGATGAAGTCAGGGAGTTCTCCCTTTCACTGAGAAACGTGCGGGCTGCTGTTGCCTGGGCGCTCTCTTCTTTGCAAAAGAGTCTGCAGTTCCACGCTTTGAACCGTGGAAAGGCGCCGGGCTCTGCTAAGACTTCCCCTGCGCTTCGTTTGCCCTGGGCCAAAGCGAGCCTTCACAATAGCTGAACGCTAACACTGCATACTCGTCCCACTTCCAGAACAGGGCTACCGCGAGGCAGTTCTCCGGGGGAAAACGGCCCTTCGCGAAGGGCAGATCTGCCGAGCTCATTGCGGGAAAGCGAAAGCAAAGGACGCTTTTCTCCCTCTAACCGCTTTGGTCAGAGGAACGGGGGAAGTCACAGTGTTCTTTCTCTCCCTGAGATACACACAATCTGACGTTGCCTCTGAGCTCCGTTGCTGGCAAAGAACTGAAAGTGACATACATTCCTGTGGGGAAACACAGGGCTTTGCTAGGATTTCTCTAGGCAGTGTGTTTTCCCTGGGCCTCACTGTAGCAACACTATCTCGCAAGGGCAGAACTGCATGGGATTTCCTCCGCCAGGAGAGAGCTGCTGCTTTGTAGTTTGTGCTGGGAAACCTTGCTTTGGCAAGTGCGAATTGACCGCATTCAGGCAGAAAGAAAAGAGAATAGCAAGAGGCCTTTTCTCCCCGGCTGCTCTGCCAAGCCCTTCCAGCTCAAACTATGTCGTTGCTCCTCTGGAAGGATCCCTGCACCGCGGCGTAGTTTTTCCGAAGAAGCCCTGCGTTTGCAAGAGCAAATGAGGAATTCGTGGCAGGAAAGAGGAAGGAAAGAAAGTTTCTCTCCCTCTGCCTGCTTTGCTCAGAGGACCGGATGAAGTCAGGGAGTTCTCCCTTTCACTGAGAAACGTGCGGACTGCTGTTGCCTGGGCGCTCTCTTCTTTGCAAAAGAGTCTGCAGTTCCACGCTTTGAACCGTGGAAAGGCGCCGGGCTCTGCTAAGACTTCCCCTGCGCTTCGTTTGCCCTGGGCCAAAGCGAGCCTTCACAATAGCTGAACGCTAACACTGCATACTCGTCCCACTTCCAGAACAGGGCTACCGCGAGGCAGTTCTCCGGGGGAAAACGGCCCTTCGCGAAGGGCAGATCTGCCGAGCTCATTGCGGGAAAGCGAAAGCAAAGGACGCTTTTCTCCCTCTAACCGCTTTGGTCAGAGGAACGGGGGAAGTCACAGTGTTCTTTCTCTCCCTGAGATACACACAATCTGACGTTGCCTCTGAGCTCCGTTGCTGGCAAAGAACTGAAACTGACATACATTCCTGTGGGGAAACACAGGGCTTTGCTACGATTTCTCTAGGCAGTGTGTTTTCCCTGGGCCTCACTGTAGCAACACTATCTCGCCAGGGCAACACTGCATGACACTTCCTCTGCCAGGAGAGAGCTGCTGCTTTGTAGTTTGTGCTGGGAAACCTTGTTTTGGCAAGTGCGAATTGACCGCATTCAGGCAGAAAGAAAAGAGAATAGCAAGAGGCCTTTTCTCCCCGGCTGCTCTGCCAAGCCCTTCCAGCTCAAACTATGTCGTTGCTCCTCTGGAAGGATCCCTGCACCGCGGCGTAGTTTTTCCGAAGAAGCCCTGCGTTTGCAAGAGCAAATGAGGAATTCGTGGCAGGAAAGAGGAAGGAAAGAAAGTTTCTCTCCCTCTGCCTGCTTTGCTCAGAGGACCGGATGAAGTCAGGGAGTTCTCCCTTTCACTGAGAAACGTGCGGGCTGCTGTTGCCTGGGCGCTCTCTTCTTTGCAAAAGAGTCTGCAGTTCCACGCTTTGAACCGTGGAAAGGCGCCGGGCTCTGCTAAGACTTCCCCTGCGCTTCGTTTGCCCTGGGCCAAAGCGAGCCTTCACAATAGCTGAACGCTAACACTGCATACTCGTCCCACTTCCAGAACCGGGCTACGGCGAGGCAGTTCTCCGGGGGAAAACGGCCCTTCGCGAAGGGCAGATCTGCCGAGCTCATTGCGGGAAAGCGAAAGCAAAGGACGCTTTTCTCCCTCTAACCGCTTTGGTCAGAGGAACGGGGGAAGTCACAGTGTTCTTTCTCTCCCTGAGATACACACAATCTGACGTTGCCTCTGAGCTCCGTTGCTGGCAAAGAACTGAAACTGACATACATTCCTGTGGGGAAACACAGGGCTTTGCTACGATTTCTCTAGGCAGTGTGTTTTCCCTGGGCCTCACTGTAGCAACACTATCTCGCCAGGGCAACACTGCATGACACTTCCTCTGCCAGGAGAGAGCTGCTGCTTTGTAGTTTGTGCTGGGAAACCTTGTTTTGGCAAGTGCGAATTGACCGCATTCAGGCAGAAAGAAAAGAGAATAGCAAGAGGCCTTTTCTCCCCGGCTGCTCTGCCAAGCCCTTCCAGCTCAAACTATGTCGTTGCTCCTCTGGAAGGATCCCTGCACCGCGGCGTAGTTTTTCCGAAGAAGCCCTGCGTTTGCAAGAGCAAATGAGGAATTCGTGGCAGGAAAGAGGAAGGAAAGAAAGTTTCTCTCCCTCTGCCTGCTTTGCTCACAGGACCGGATGAAGTCAGGGAGTTCTCCCTTTCACTGAGAAACGTGCGGGCTGCTGTTGCCTGGGCGCTCTCTTCTTTGCAAAAGAGTCTGCAGTTCCACGCTTTGAACCGTGGAAAGGCGCCGGGCTCTGCTAAGACTTCCCCCGGCGCTTCGTTTGCCCTGGGCCAAAGCGAGCGTTCACAATAGCTGAACGCTAACACTGCATACTCGTTCCACTTCCAGAACCGGGCTACGGCGAGGCAGTTCTCCGGGGGAAAACGGCCCTTCGCGAAGGGCAGATCTGCCGAGCTCATTGCGGGAAAGCGAAAGCAAAGGACGCTTTTCTCCCTCTAACCGCTTTCGTCAGAGGAACGGGGGAAGTCACAGTGTTCTTTCTCTCCCTGAGATACACACAATCTGACGTTGCCTCTGAGCTCCGTTGCTGGCAAAGAACTGAAACTGACATACATTCCTGTGGGGAAACACAGGGCTTTGCTACGATTTCTCTAGGCAGTGTGTTTTCCCTGGGCCTCACTGTAGCAACACTATCTCGCCAGGGCAACACTGCATGACACTTCCTCCGCCAGGAGAGAGCTGCTGCTTTGTAGTTTGTGCTGGGAAACCTTGTTTTGGCAAGTGCGAATTGACCGCATTCAGGCAGAAAGAAAAGAGAATAGCAAGAGGCCTTTTCTCCCCGGCTGCTCTGCCAAGCCCTTCCAGCTCAAACTATGTCGTTGCTCCTCTGGAAGGATCCCTGCACCGCGGCGTAGTTTTTCCGAAGAAGCCCTGCGTTTGCAAGAGCAAATGAGGAATTCGTGGCAGGAAAGAGGAAGGAAAGAAAGTTTCTCTCCCTCTGCCTGCTTTGCTCAGAGGACCGGATGAAGTCAGGGAGTTCTCCCTTTCACTGAGAAACGTGCGGGCTGCTGTTGCCTGGGCGCTCTCTTCTTTGCAAAAGAGTCTGCAGTTCCACGCTTTGAACCGTGGAAAGGCGCCGGGCTCTGCTAAGACTTCCCCTGCGCTTCGTTTGCCCTGGGCCAAAGCGAGCCTTCACAATAGCTGAACGCTAACACTGCATACTCGTCCCACTTCCAGAACAGGGCTACCGCGAGGCAGTTCTCCGGGGGAAAACGGCCCTTCGCGAAGGGCAGATCTGCCGAGCTCATTGCGGGAAAGCGAAAGCAAAGGACGCTTTTCTCCCTCTAACCGCTTTGGTCAGAGGAACGGGGGAAGTCACAGTGTTCTTTCTCTCCCTGAGATACACACAATCTGACGTTGCCTCTGAGCTCCGTTGCTGGCAAAGAACTGAAAGTGACATACATTCCTGTGGGGAAACACAGGGCTTTGCTAGGATTTCTCTAGGCAGTGTGTTTTCCCTGGGCCTCACTGTAGCAACACTATCTCGCCAGGGCAACACTGCATGACACTTCCTCTGCCAGGAGAGAGCTGCTGCTTTGTAGTTTGTGCTGGGAAACCTTGCTTTGGCAAGTGCGAATTGACCGCATTCAGGCAGAAAGAAAAGAGAATAGCAAGAGGCCTTTTCTCCCCGGCTGCTCTGCCAAGCCCTTCCAGCTCAAACTATGTCGTTGCTCCTCTGGAAGGATCCCTGCACCGCGGCGTAGTTTTTCCGAAGAAGCCCTGCGTTTGCAAGAGCAAATGAGGAATTCGTGGCAGGAAAGAGGAAGGAAAGAAAGTTTCTCTCCCTCTGCCTGCTTTGCTCACAAGACCGGATGAAGTCAGGGAGTTCTCCCTTTCACTGAGAAACGTGCGGGCTGCTGTTGCCTGGGCGCTCTCTTCTTTGCAAAAGAGTCTGCAGTTCCACGCTTTGAACCGTGGAAAGGCGCCGGGCTCTGCTAAGACTTCCCCTGCACTTCGTTTGCCCTGGGCCAAAGCGAGCCTTCACAATAGCTGAACCCTAACACTCCATACTCGTTCCACTTCCAGAACCGGGCTACGGCGAGGCAGTTCTCCGGGGGAAAACGGCCCTTCGCGAAGGGCAGATCTGCCGAGCTCATTGCGGGAAAGCGAAAGCAAAGGACGCTTTTCTCCCTCTAACCGCTTTCGTCAGAGGAACGGGGGAAGTCACAGTGTTCTTCCTCTCCCTGAGATACACACAATCTGACGTTGCCTCTGAGCTCCGTTGCTGGCAAAGAACTGAAAGTGACATACATTCCTGTGGGGAAACACAGGGCTTTGCTAGGATTTCTCTAGGCAGTGTGTTTTCCCTGGGCCTCACTGTAGCAACACTATCTCGCAAGGGCAGAACTGCATGGGATTTCCTCCGCCAGGAGAGAGCTGCTGCTTTGTAGTTTGTGCTGGGAAACCTTGTTTTGGCAAGTGCGAATTGACCGCATTCAGGCAGAAAGAAAAGAGAATAGCAAGAGGCCTTTTCTCCCCGGCTGCTCTGCCAAGCCCTTCCAGCTCAAACTATGTCGTTGCTCCTCTGGAAGGATCCCTGCACCGCGGCGTAGTTTTTCCGAAGAAGCCCTGCGTTTGCAAGAGCAAATGAGGAATTCGTGGCAGGAAAGAGGAAGGAAAGAAAGTTTCTCTCCCTCTGCCTGCTTTGCTCAGAGGACCGGATGAAGTCAGGGAGTTCTCCCTTTCACTGAGAAACGTGCGGGCTGCTGTTGCCTGGGCGCTCTCTTCTTTGCAAAAGAGTCTGCAGTTCCACGCTTTGAACCGTGGAAAGGCGCCGGGCTCTGCTAAGACTTCCCCTGCGCTTCGTTTGCCCTGGGCCAAAGCGAGCCTTCACAATAGCTGAACGCTAACACTGCATACTCGTCCCACTTCCAGAACAGGGCTACCGCGAGGCAGTTCTCCGGGGGAAAACGGCCCTTCGCGAAGGGCAGATCTGCCGAGCTCATTGCGGGAAAGCGAAAGCAAAGGACGCTTTTCTCCCTCTAACCGCTTTGGTCAGAGGAACGGGGGAAGTCACAGTGTTCTTTCTCTCCCTGAGATACACACAATCTGACGTTGCCTCTGAGCTCCGTTGCTGGCAAAGAACTGAAACTGACATACATTCCTGTGGGGAAACACAGGGCTTTGCTACGATTTCTCTAGGCAGTGTGTTTTCCCTGGGCCTCACTGTAGCAACACTATCTCGCCAGGGCAACACTGCATGACACTTCCTCTGCCAGGAGAGAGCTGCTGCTTTGTAGTTTGTGCTGGGAAACCTTGTTTTGGCAAGTGCGAATTGACCGCATTCAGGCAGAAAGAAAAGAGAATAGCAAGAGGCCTTTTCTCCCCGGCTGCTCTGCCAAGCCCTTCCAGCTCAAACTATGTCGTTGCTCCTCTGGAAGGATCCCTGCACCGCGGCGTAGTTTTTCCGAAGAAGCCCTGCGTTTGCAAGAGCAAATGAGGAATTCGTGGCAGGAAAGAGGAAGGAAAGAAAGTTTCTCTCCCTCTGCCTGCTTTGCTCAGAGGACTGGATGAAGTCAGGGAGTTCTCCCTTTCACTGAGAAACGTGCGGGCTGCTGTTGCCTGGGCGCTCTCTTCTTTGCAAAAGAGTCTGCAGTTCCACGCTTTGAACCGTGGAAAGGCGCCGGGCTCTGCTAAGACTTCCCCTGCGCTTCGTTTGCCCTGGGCCAAAGCGAGCCTTCACAATAGCTGAACGCTAACACTGCATACTCGTCCCACTTCCAGAACAGGGCTACGGCGAGGCAGTTCTCCGGGGGAAAACGGCCCTTCGCGAAGGGCAGATCTGCCGAGCTCATTGCGGGAAAGCGAAAGCAAAGGACGCTTTTCTCCCTCTAACCGCTTTCGTCAGAGGAACGGGGGAAGTCACAGTGTTCTTTCTCTCCCTGAGATACACACAATCTGACGTTGCCTCTGAGCTCCGTTGCTGGCAAAGAACTGAAACTGACATACATTCCTGTGGGGAAACACAGGGCTTTGCTACGATTTCTCTAGGCAGTGTGTTTTCCCTGGGCCTCACTGTAGCAACACTATCTCGCCAGGGCAACACTGCATGGCACTTCCTCTGCCAGGAGAGAGCTGCTGCTTTGTAGTTTGTGCTGGGAAACCTTGTTTTGGCAAGTGCGAATTGACCGCATTCAGGCAGAAAGAAAAGAGAATAGCAAGAGGCCTTTTCTCCCCGGCTGCTCTGCCAAGCCCTTCCAGCTCAAACTATGTCGTTGCTCCTCTGGAAGGATCCCTGCACCGCGGCGTAGTTTTTCCGAAGAAGCCCTGCGTTTGCAAGAGCAAATGAGGAATTCGTGGCAGGAAAGAGGAAGGAAAGAAAGTTTCTCTCCCTCTGCCTGCTTTGCTCAGAGGACTGGATGAAGTCAGGGAGTTCTCCCTTTCACTGAGAAACGTGCGGGCTGCTGTTGCCTGGGCGCTCTCTTCTTTGCAAAAGAGTCTGCAGTTCCACGCTTTGAACCGTGGAAAGGCGCCGGGCTCTGCTAAGACTTCCCCTGCGCTTCGTTTGCCCTGGGCCAAAGCGAGCCTTCACAATAGCTGAACGCTAACACTGCATACTCGTCCCACTTCCAGAACAGGGCTACCGCGAGGCAGTTCTCCGGGGGAAAACGGCCCTTCGCGAAGGGCAGATCTGCCGAGCTCATTGCGGGAAAGCGAAAGCAAAGGACGCTTTTCTCCCTCTAACCGCTTTCGTCAGAGGAACGGGGGAAGTCACAGTGTTCTTTCTCTCCCTGAGATACACACAATCTGACGTTGCCTCTGAGCTCCGTTGCTGGCAAAGAACTGAAACTGACATACATTCCTGTGGGGAAACACAGGGCTTTGCTAGGATTTCTCTAGGCAGTGTGTTTTCCCTGGGCCTCACTGTAGCAACACTATCTCGCCAGGGCAACACTGCATGGCACTTCCTCTGCCAGGAGAGAGCTGCTGCTTTGTAGTTTGTGCTGGGAAACCTTGTTTTGGCAAGTGCGAATTGACCGCATTCAGGCAGAAAGAAAAGAGAATAGCAAGAGGCCTTTTCTCCCCGGCTGCTCTGCCAAGCCCTTCCAGCTCAAACTATGTCGTTGCTCCTCTGGAAGGATCCCTGCACCGCGGCGTAGTTTTTCCGAAGAAGCCCTGCGTTTGCAAGAGCAAATGAGGAATTCGTGGCAGGAAAGAGGAAGGAAAGAAAGTTTCTCTCCCTCTGCCTGCTTTGCTCAGAGGACCGGATGAAGTCAGGGAGTTCTCCCTTTCACTGAGAAACGTGCGGGCTGCTGTTGCCTGGGCGCTCTCTTCTTTGCAAAAGAGTCTGCAGTTCCACGCTTTGAACCGTGGAAAGGCGCCGGGCTCTGCTAAGATTTCCCCCGGCGCTTCGTTTGCCCTGGGCCAAAGCGAGCCTTCACAATAGCTGAACGCTAACACTGCATACTCGTTCCACTTCCAGAACCGGGCTACGGCGAGGCAGTTCTCCGGGGGAAAACGGCCCTTCGCGAAGGGCAGATCTGCCGAGCTCATTGCGGGAAAGCGAAAGCAAAGGACGCTTTTCTCCCTCTAACCGCTTTCGTCAGAGGAACGGGGGAAGTCACAGTGTTCTTTCTCTCCCTGAGATACACACAATCTGACGTTGCCTCTGAGCTCCGTTGCTGGCAAAGAACTGAAACTGACATACATTCCTGTGGGGAAACACAGGGCTTTGCTAGGATTTCTCTAGGCAGTGTGTTTTCCCTGGGCCTCACTGTAGCAACACTATCTCGCCAGGGCAGAACTGCATGGGATTTCCTCTGCCAGGAGAGAGCTGCTGCTTTGTAGTTTGTGCTGGGAAACCTTGTTTTGGCAAGTGCGAATTGACCGCATTCAGGCAGAAAGAAAAGAGAATAGCAAGAGGCCTTTTCTCCCCGGCTGCTCTGCCAAGCCCTTCCAGCTCAAACTATGTCGTTGCTCCTCTGGAAGGATCCCTGCACCGCGGCGTAGTTTTTCCGAAGAAGCCCTGCGTTTGCAAGAGCAAATGAGGAATTCGTGGCAGGAAAGAGGAAGGAAAGAAAGTTTCTCTCCCTCTGCCTGCTTTGCTCAGAGGACTGGATGAAGTCAGGGAGTTCTCCCTTTCACTGAGAAACGTGCGGGCTGCTGTTGCCTGGGCGCTCTCTTCTTTGCAAAAGAGTCTGCAGTTCCACGCTTTGAACCGTGGAAAGGCGCCGGGCTCTGCTAAGACTTCCCCTGCGCTTCGTTTGCCCTGGGCCAAAGCGAGCCTTCACAATAGCTGAACGCTAACACTGCATACTCGTCCCACTTCCAGAACAGGGCTACCGCGAGGCAGTTCTCCGGGGGAAAACGGCCCTTCGCGAAGGGCAGATCTGCCGAGCTCATTGCGGGAAAGCGAAAGCAAAGGACGCTTTTCTCCCTCTAACCGCTTTCGTCAGAGGAACGGGGGAAGTCACAGTGTTCTTTCTCTCCCTGAGATACACACAATCTGACGTTGCCTCTGAGCTCCGTTGCTGGCAAAGAACTGAAAGTGACATACATTCCTGTGGGGAAACACAGGGCTTTGCTACGATTTCTCTAGGCAGTGTGTTTTCCCTGGGCCTCACTGTAGCAACACTATCTCGCCAGGGCAACACTGCATGGCACTTCCTCTGCCAGGAGAGAGCTGCTGCTTTGTAGTTTGTGCTGGGAAACCTTGTTTTGGCAAGTGCGAATTGACCGCATTCAGGCAGAAAGAAAAGAGAATAGCAAGAGGCCTTTTCTCCCCGGCTGCTCTGCCAAGCCCTTCCAGCTCAAACTATGTCGTTGCTCCTCTGGAAGGATCCCTGCACCGCGGCGTAGTTTTTCCGAAGAAGCCCTGCGTTTGCAAGAGCAAATGAGGAATTCGTGGCAGGAAAGAGGAAGGAAAGAAAGTTTCTCTCCCTCTGCCTGCTTTGCTCAGAGGACCGGATGAAGTCAGGGAGTTCTCCCTTTCACTGAGAAACGTGCGGGCTGCTGTTGCCTGGGCGCTCTCTTCTTTGCAAAAGAGTCTGCAGTTCCACGCTTTGAACCGTGGAAAGGCGCCGGGCTCTGCTAAGATTTCCCCCGGCGCTTCGTTTGCCCTGGGCCAAAGCGAGCCTTCACAATAGCTGAACGCTAACACTGCATACTCGTCCCACTTCCAGAACAGGGCTACCGCGAGGCAGTTCTCCGGGGGAAAAGGGCCCTTCGCGAAGGGCAGATCTGCCGAGCTCATTGCGGGAAAGCGAAAGCAAAGGACGCTTTTCTCCCTCTAACCGCTTTCGTCAGAGGAACGGCGGAAGTCACAGTGTTCTTTCTCTCCCTGAGATACACACAATCTGACGTTGCCTCTGAGCTCCGTTGCTGGCAAAGAACTGAAAGTGACATACATTCCTGTGGGGAAACACAGGGCTTTGCTAGGATTTCTCTAGGCAGTGTGTTTTCCCTGGGCCTCACTGTAGCAACACTATCTCGCAAGGGCAGAACTGCATGGGATTTCCTCCGCCAGGAGAGAGCTGCTGCTTTGTAGTTTGTGCTGGGAAACCTTGCTTTGGCAAGTGCGAATTGACCGCATTCAGGCAGAAAGAAAAGAGAATAGCAAGAGGCCTTTTCTCCCCGGCTGCTCTGCCAAGCCCTTCCAGCTCAAACTATGTCGTTGCTCCTCTGGAAGGATCCCTGCACCGCGGCGTAGTTTTTCCGAAGAAGCCCTGCGTTTGCAAGAGCAAATGAGGAATTCGTGGCAGGAAAGAGGAAGGAAAGAAAGTTTCTCTCCCTCTGCCTGCTTTGCTCAGAGGACCGGATGAAGTCAGGGAGTTCTCCCTTTCACTGAGAAACGTGCGGGCTGCTGTTGCCTGGGCGCTCTCTTCTTTGCAAAAGAGTCTGCAGTTCCACGCTTTGAACCGTGGAAAGGCGCCGGGCTCTGCTAAGATTTCCCCCGGCGCTTCGTTTGCCCTGGGCCAAAGCGAGCCTTCACAATAGCTGAACGCTAACACTGCATACTCGTTCCACTTCCAGAACTGGGCTACGGCGAGGCAGTTCTCCGGGGGAAAACGGCCCTTCGCGAAGGGCAGATCTGCCGAGCTCATTGCGGGAAAGCGAAAGCAAAGGACGCTTTTCTCCCTCTAACCGCTTTCGTCAGAGGAACGGGGGAAGTCACAGTGTTCTTTCTCTCCCTGAGATACACACAATCTGACGTTGCCTCTGAGCTCCGTTGCTGGCAAAGAACTGAAACTGACATACATTCCTGTGGGGAAACACAGGGCTTTGCTACGATTTCTCTAGGCAGTGTGTTTTCCCTGGGCCTCACTGTAGCAACACTATCTCGCAAGGGCAGAACTGCATGGGATTTCCTCTGCCAGGAGAGAGCTGCTGCTTTGTAGTTTGTGCTGGGAAACCTTGTTTTGGCAAGTGCGAATTGACCGCATTCAGGCAGAAAGAAAAGAGAATAGCAAGAGGCCTTTTCTCCCCGGCTGCTCTGCCAAGCCCTTCCAGCTCAAACTATGTCGTTGCTCCTCTGGAAGGATCCCTGCACCGCGGCGTAGTTTTTCCGAAGAAGCCCTGCGTTAGCAAGAGCAAATGAGGAATTCGTGGCAGGAAAGAGGAAGGAAAGAAAGTTTCTCTCCCTCTGCCTGCTTTGCTCAGAGGACTGGATGAAGTCAGGGAGTTCTCCCTTTCACTGAGAAACGTGCGGGCTGCTGTTGCCTGGGCGCTCTCTTCTTTGCAAAAGAGTCTGCAGTTCCACGCTTTGAACCGTGGAAAGGCGCCGGGCTCTGCTAAGACTTCCCCTGCGCTTCGTTTGCCCTGGGCCAAAGCGAGCCTTCACAATAGCTGAACGCTAACACTGCATACTCGTCCCACTTCCAGAACAGGGCTACCGCGAGGCAGTTCTCCGGGGGAAAACGGCCCTTCGCGAAGGGCAGATCTGCCGAGCTCATTGCGGGAAAGCGAAAGCAAAGGACGCTTTTCTCCCTCTAACCGCTTTGGTCAGAGGAACGGGGGAAGTCACAGTGTTCTTTCTCTCCCTGAGATACACACAATCTGACGTTGCCTCTGAGCTCCGTTGCTGGCAAAGAACTGAAACTGACATACATTCCTGTGGGGAAACACAGGGCTTTGCTACGATTTCTCTAGGCAGTGTGTTTTCCCTGGGCCTCACTGTAGCAACACTATCTCGCAAGGGCAGAACTGCATGGGATTTCCTCCGCCAGGAGAGAGCTGCTGCTTTGTAGTTTGTGCTGGGAAACCTTGCTTTGGCAAGTGCGAATTGACCGCATTCAGGCAGAAAGAAAAGAGAATAGCAAGAGGCCTTTTCTCCCCGGCTGCTCTGCCAAGCCCTTCCAGCTCAAACTATGTCGTTGCTCCTCTGGAAGGATCCCTGCACCGCGGCGTAGTTTTTCCGAAGAAGCCCTGCGTTTGCAAGAGCAAATGAGGAATTCGTGGCAGGAAAGAGGAAGGAAAGAAAGTTTCTCTCCCTCTGCCTGCTTTGCTCAGAGGACCGGATGAAGTCAGGGAGTTCTCCCTTTCACTGAGAAACGTGCGGGCTGCTGTTGCCTGGGCGCTCTCTTCTTTGCAAAAGAGTCTGCAGTTCCACGCTTTGAACCGTGGAAAGGCGCCGGGCTCTGCTAAGATTTCCCCCGGCGCTTCGTTTGCCCTGGGCCAAAGCGAGCCTTCACAATAGCTGAACGCTAACACTGCATACTCGTTCCACTTCCAGAACCGGGCTACGGCGAGGCAGTTCTCCGGGGGAAAACGGCCCTTCGCGAAGGGCAGATCTGCCGAGATCATTGCGGGAAAGCGAAAGCAAAGGACGCTTTTCTCCCTCTAACCGCTTTCGTCAGAGGAACGGGGGAAGTCACAGTGTTCTTTCTCTCCCTGAGATACACACAATCTGACGTTGCCTCTGAGCTCCGTTGCTGGCAAAGAACTGAAACTGACATACATTCCTGTGGGGAAACACAGGGCTTTGCTAGGATTTCTCTAGGCAGTGTGTTTTCCCTGGGCCTCACTGTAGCAACACTATCTCGCAAGGGCAGAACTGCATGGGATTTCCTCTGCCAGGAGAGAGCTGCTGCTTTGTAGTTTGTGCTGGGAAACCTTGTTTTGGCAAGTGCGAATTGACCGCATTCAGGCAGAAAGAAAAGAGAATAGCAAGAGGCCTTTTCTCCCCGGCTGCTCTGCCAAGCCCTTCCAGCTCAAACTATGTCGTTGCTCCTCTGGAAGGATCCCTGCACCGCGGCGTAGTTTTTCCGAAGAAGCCCTGCGTTTGCAAGAGCAAATGAGGAATTCGTGGCAGGAAAGAGGAAGGAAAGAAAGTTTCTCTCCCTCTGCCTGCTTTGCTCAGAGGACTGGATGAAGTCAGGGAGTTCTCCCTTTCACTGAGAAACGTGCGGGCTGCTGTTGCCTGGGCGCTCTCTTCTTTGCAAAAGAGTCTGCAGTTCCACGCTTTGAACCGTGGAAAGGCGCCGGGCTCTGCTAAGACTTCCCCTGCGCTTCGTTTGCCCTGGGCCAAAGCGAGCCTTCACAATAGCTGAACGCTAACACTGCATACTCGTCCCACTTCCAGAACAGGGCTACCGCGAGGCAGTTCTCCGGGGGAAAACGGCCCTTCGCGAAGGGCAGATCTGCCGAGCTCATTGCGGGAAAGCGAAAGCAAAGGACGCTTTTCTCCCTCTAACCGCTTTCGTCAGAGGAACGGCGGAAGTCACAGTGTTCTTTCTCTCCCTGAGATACACACAATCTGACGTTGCCTCTGAGCTCCGTTGCTGGCAAAGAACTGAAAGTGACATACATTCCTGTGGGGAAACACAGGGCTTTGCTAGGATTTCTCTAGGCAGTGTGTTTTCCCTGGGCCTCACTGTAGCAACACTATCTCGCAAGGGCAGAACTGCATGGGATTTCCTCTGCCAGGAGAGAGCTGCTGCTTTGTAGTTTGTGCTGGGAAACCTTGTTTTGGCAAGTGCGAATTGACCGCATTCAGGCAGAAAGAAAAGAGAATAGCAAGAGGCCTTTTCTCCCCGGCTGCTCTGCCAAGCCCTTCCAGCTCAAACTATGTCGTTGCTCCTCTGGAAGGATCCCTGCACCGCGGCGTAGTTTTTCCGAAGAAGCCCTGCGTTTGCAAGAGCAAATGAGGAATTCGTGGCAGGAAAGAGGAAGGAAAGAAAGTTTCTCTCCCTCTGCCTGCTTTGCTCAGAGGACTGGATGAAGTCAGGGAGTTCTCCCTTTCACTGAGAAACGTGCGGGCTGCTGTTGCCTGGGCGCTCTCTTCTTTGCAAAAGAGTCTGCAGTTCCACGCTTTGAACCGTGGAAAGGCGCCGGGCTCTGCTAAGACTTCCCCTGCGCTTCGTTTGCCCTGGGCCAAAGCGAGCCTTCACAATAGCTGAACGCTAACACTGCATACTCGTCCCACTTCCAGAACAGGGCTACCGCGAGGCAGTTCTCCGGGGGAAAACGGCCCTTCGCGAAGGGCAGATCTGCCGAGCTCATTGCGGGAAAGCGAAAGCAAAGGACGCTTTTCTCCCTCTAACCGCTTTCGTCAGAGGAACGGGGGAAGTCACAGTGTTCTTTCTCTCCCTGAGATACACACAATCTGACGTTGCCTCTGAGCTCCGTTGCTGGCAAAGAACTGAAAGTGACATACATTCCTGTGGGGAAACACAGGGCTTTGCTACGATTTCTCTAGGCAGTGTGTTTTCCCTGGGCCTCACTGTAGCAACACTATCTCGCCAGGGCAACACTGCATGGCACTTCCTGTGCCAGGAGAGAGCTGCTGCTTTGTAGTTTGTGCTGGGAAACCTTGTTTTGGCAAGTGCGAATTGACCGCATTCAGGCAGAAAGAAAAGAGAATAGCAAGAGGCCTTTTCTCCCCGGCTGCTCTGCCAAGCCCTTCCAGCTCAAACTATGTCGTTGCTCCTCTGGAAGGATCCCTGCACCGCGGCGTAGTTTTTCCGAAGAAGCCCTGCGTTTGCAAGAGCAAATGAGGAATTCGTGGCAGGAAAGAGGAAGGAAAGAAAGTTTCTCTCCCTCTGCCTGCTTTGCTCAGAGGACCGGATGAAGTCAGGGAGTTCTCCCTTTCACTGAGAAACGTGCGGGCTGCTGTTGCCTGGGCGCTCTCTTCTTTGCAAAAGAGTCTGCAGTTCCACGCTTTGAACCGTGGAAAGGCGCCGGGCTCTGCTAAGATTTCCCCCGGCGCTTCGTTTGCCCTGGGCCAAAGCGAGCCTTCACAATAGCTGAACGCTAACACTGCATACTCGTTCCACTTCCAGAACCGGGCTACGGCGAGGCAGTTCTCCGGGGGAAAACGGCCCTTCGCGAAGGGCAGATCTGCCGAGCTCATTGCGGGAAAGCGAAAGCAAAGGACGCTTTTCTCCCTCTAACCGCTTTCGTCAGAGGAACGGGGGAAGTCACAGTGTTCTTTCTCTCCCTGAGATACACACAATCTGACGTTGCCTCTGAGCTCCGTTGCTGGCAAAGAACTGAAACTGACATACATTCCTGTGGGGAAACACAGGGCTTTGCTAGGATTTCTCTAGGCAGTGTGTTTTCCCTGGGCCTCACTGTAGCAACACTATCTCGCAAGGGCAGAACTGCATGGGATTTCCTCTGCCAGGAGAGAGCTGCTGCTTTGTAGTTTGTGCTGGGAAACCTTGTTTTGGCAAGTGCGAATTGACCGCATTCAGGCAGAAAGAAAAGAGAATAGCAAGAGGCCTTTTCTCCCCAGCTGCTCTGCCAAGCCCTTCCAGCTCAAACTATGTCGTTGCTCCTCTGGAAGGATCCCTGCACCGCGGCGTAGTTTTTCCGAAGAAGCCCTGCGTTTGCAAGAGCAAATGAGGAATTCGTGGCAGGAAAGAGGAAGGAAAGAAAGTTTCTCTCCCTCTGCCTGCTTTGCTCAGAGGACTGGATGAAGTCAGGGAGTTCTCCCTTTCACTGAGAAACGTGCGGGCTGCTGTTGCCTGGGCGCTCTCTTCTTTGCAAAAGAGTCTGCAGTTCCACGCTTTGAACCGTGGAAAGGCGCCGGGCTCTGCTAAGACTTCCCCTGCGCTTCGTTTGCCCTGGGCCAAAGCGAGCCTTCACAATAGCTGAACGCTAACACTGCATACTCGTCCCACTTCCAGAACAGGGCTACCGCGAGGCAGTTCTCCGGGGGAAAACGGCCCTTCGCGAAGGGCAGATCTGCCGAGCTCATTGCGGGAAAGCGAAAGCAAAGGACGCTTTTCTCCCTCTAACCGCTTTCGTCAGAGGAACGGCGGAAGTCACAGTGTTCTTTCTCTCCCTGAGATACACACAATCTGACGTTGCCTCTGAGCTCCGTTGCTGGCAAAGAACTGAAACTGACATACATTCCTGTGGGGAAACACAGGGCTTTGCTAGGATTTCTCTAGGCAGTGTGTTTTCCCTGGGCCTCACTGTAGCAACACTATCTCGCAAGGGCAGAACTGCATGGGATTTCCTCCGCCAGGAGAGAGCTGCTGCTTTGTAGTTTGTGCTGGGAAACCTTGCTTTGGCAAGTGCGAATTGACCGCATTCAGGCAGAAAGAAAAGAGAATAGCAAGAGGCCTTTTCTCCCCGGCTGCTCTGCCAAGCCCTTCCAGCTCAAACTATGTCGTTGCTCCTCTGGAAGGATCCCTGCACCGCGGCGTAGTTTTTCCGAAGAAGCCCTGCGTTTGCAAGAGCAAATGAGGAATTCGTGGCAGGAAAGAGGAAGGAAAGAAAGTTTCTCTCCCTCTGCCTGCTTTGCTCAGAGGACCGGATGAAGTCAGGGAGTTCTCCCTTTCACTGAGAAACGTGCAGGCTGCTGTTGCCTGGGCGCTCTCTTCTTTGCAAAAGAGTCTGCAGTTCCACGCTTTGAACCGTGGAAAGGCGCCGGGCTCTGCTAAGATTTCCCCCGGCGCTTCGTTTGCCCTGGGCCAAAGCGAGCCTTCACAATAGCTGAACGCTAACACTGCATACTCGTTCCACTTCCAGAACCGGGCTACGGCGAGGCAGTTCTCCGGGGGAAAACGGCCCTTCGCGAAGGGCAGATCTGCCGAGCTCATTGCGGGAAAGCGAAAGCAAAGGACGCTTTTCTCCCTCTAACCGCTTTCGTCAGAGGAACGGGGGAAGTCACAGTGTTCTTTCTCTCCCTGAGATACACACAATCTGACGTTGCCTCTGAGCTCCGTTGCTGGCAAAGAACTGAAACTGACATACATTCCTGTGGGGAAACACAGGGCTTTGCTAGGATTTCTCTAGGCAGTGTGTTTTCCCTGGGCCTCACTGTAGCAACACTATCTCGCAAGGGCAGAACTGCATGGGATTTCCTCTGCCAGGAGAGAGCTGCTGCTTTGTAGTTTGTGCTGGGAAACCTTGTTTTGGCAAGTGCGAATTGACCGCATTCAGGCAGAAAGAAAAGAGAATAGCAAGAGGCCTTTTCTCCCCAGCTGCTCTGCCAAGCCCTTCCAGCTCAAACTATGTCGTTGCTCCTCTGGAAGGATCCCTGCACCGCGGCGTAGTTTTTCGGAAGAAGCCCTGCGTTTGCAAGAGCAAATGAGGAATTCGTGGCAGGAAAGAGGAAGGAAAGAAAGTTTCTCTCCCTCTGCCTGCTTTGCTCAGAGGACCGGATGAAGTCAGGGAGTTCTCCCTTTCACTGAGAAACGTGCGGGCTGCTGTTGCCTGGGCGCTCTCTTCTTTGCAAAAGAGTCTGCAGTTCCACGCTTTGAACCGTGGAAAGGCGCCGGGCTCTGCTAAGACTTCCCCTGCGCTTCGTTTGCCCTGGGCCAAAGCGAGCCTTCACAATAGCTGAACGCTAACACTGCATACTCGTCCCACTTCCAGAACAGGGCTACCGCGAGGCAGTTCTCCGGGGGAAAACGGCCCTTCGCGAAGGGCAGATCTGCCGAGCTCATTGCGGGAAAGCGAAAGCAAAGGACGCTTTTCTCCCTCTAACCGCTTTCGTCAGAGGAACGGCGGAAGTCACAGTGTTCTTTCTCTCCCTGAGATACACACAATCTGACGTTGCCTCTGAGCTCCGTTGCTGGCAAAGAACTGAAACTGACATACATTCCTGTGGGGAAACACAGGGCTTTGCTAGGATTTCTCTAGGCAGTGTGTTTTCCCTGGGCCTCACTGTAGCAACACTATCTCGCAAGGGAAGAACTGCATGGGATTTCCTCCGCCAGGAGAGAGCTGCTGCTTTGTAGTTTGTGCTGGGAAACCTTGCTTTGGCAAGTGCGAATTGACCGCATTCAGGCAGAAAGAAAAGAGAATAGCAAGAGGCCTTTTCTCCCCGGCTGCTCTGCCAAGCCCTTCCAGCTCAAACTATGTCGTTGCTCCTCTGGAAGGATCCCTGCACCGCGGCGTAGTTTTTCCGAAGAAGCCCTGCGTTTGCAAGAGCAAATGAGGAATTCGTGGCAGGAAAGAGGAAGGAAAGAAAGTTTCTCTCCCTCTGCCTGCTTTGCTCAGAGGACCGGATGAAGTCAGGGAGTTCTCCCTTTCACTGAGAAACGTGCGGGCTGCTGTTGCCTGGGCGCTCTCTTCTTTGCAAAAGAGTCTGCAGTTCCACGCTTTGAACCGTGGAAAGGCGCCGGGCTCTGCTAAGATTTCCCCCGGCGCTTCGTTTGCCCTGGGCCAAAGCGAGCCTTCACAATAGCTGAACGCTAACACTGCATACTCGTTCCACTTCCAGAACCGGGCTACGGCGAGGCAGTTCTCCGGGGGAAAACGGCCCTTCGCGAAGGGCAGATCTGCCGAGCTCATTGCGGGAAAGCGAAAGCAAAGGACGCTTTTCTCCCTCTAACCGCTTTCGTCAGAGGAACGGGGGAAGTCACAGTGTTCTTTCTCTCCCTGAGATACACACAATCTGACGTTGCCTCTGAGCTCCGTTGCTGGCAAAGAACTGAAAGTGACATACATTCCTGTGGGGAAACACAGGGCTTTGCTAGGATTTCTCTAGGCAGTGTGTTTTCCCTGGGCCTCACTGTAGCAACACTATCTCGCCAGGGCAGAACTGCATGGGATTTCCTCTGCCAGGAGAGAGCTGCTGCTTTGTAGTTTGTGCTGGGAAACCTTGTTTTGGCAAGTGCGAATTGACCGCATTCAGGCAGAAAGAAAAGAGAATAGCAAGAGGCCTTTTCTCCCCGGCTGCTCTGCCAAGCCCTTCCAGCTCAAACTATGTCGTTGCTCCTCTGGAAGGATCCCTGCACCGCGGCGTAGTTTTTCCGAAGAAGCCCTGCGTTTGCAAGAGCAAATGAGGAATTCGTGGCAGGAAAGAGGAAGGAAAGAAAGTTTCTCTCCCTCTGCCTGCTTTGCTCAGAGGACCGGATGAAGTCAGGGAGTTCTCCCTTTCACTGAGAAACGTGCGGGCTGCTGTTGCCTGGGCGCTCTCTTCTTTGCAAAAGAGTCTGCAGTTCCACGCTTTGAACCGTGGAAAGGCGCCGGGCTCTGCTAAGACTTCCCCTGCGCTTCGTTTGCCCTGGGCCAAAGCGAGCCTTCACAATAGCTGAACGCTAACACTGCATACTCGTCCCACTTCCAGAACAGGGCTACCGCGAGGCAGTTCTCCGGGGGAAAACGGCCCTTCGCGAAGGGCAGATCTGCCGAGCTCATTGCGGGAAAGCGAAAGCAAAGGACGCTTTTCTCCCTCTAACCGCTTTCGTCAGAGGAACGGGGGAAGTCACAGTGTTCTTTCTCTCCCTGAGATACACACAATCTGACGTTGCCTCTGAGCTCCGTTGCTGGCAAAGAACTGAAACTGACATACATTCCTGTGGGGAAACACAGGGCTTTGCTACGATTTCTCTAGGCAGTGTGTTTTCCCTGGGCCTCACTGTAGCAACACTATCTCGCCAGGGCAACACTGCATGGCACTTCCTGTGCCAGGAGAGAGCTGCTGCTTTGTAGTTTGTGCTGGGAAACCTTGTTTTGGCAAGTGCGAATTGACCGCATTCAGGCAGAAAGAAAAGAGAATAGCAAGAGGCCTTTTCTCCCCGGCTGCTCTGCCAAGCCCTTCCAGCTCAAACTATGTCGTTGCTCCTCTGGAAGGATCCCTGCACCGCGGCGTAGTTTTTCCGAAGAAGCCCTGCGTTTGCAAGAGCAAATGAGGAATTCGTGGCAGGAAAGAGGAAGGAAAGAAAGTTTCTCTCCCTCTGCCTGCTTTGCTCAGAGGACCGGATGAAGTCAGGGAGTTCTCCCTTTCACTGAGAAACGTGCGGGCTGCTGTTGCCTGGGCGCTCTCTTCTTTGCAAAAGAGTCTGCAGTTCCACGCTTTGAACCGTGGAAAGGCGCCGGGCTCTGCTAAGATTTCCCCCGGCGCTTCGTTTGCCCTGGGCCAAAGCGAGCCTTCACAATAGCTGAACGCTAACACTGCATACTCGTTCCACTTCCAGAACCGGGCTACGGCGAGGCAGTTCTCCGGGGGAAAACGGCCCTTCGCGAAGGGCAGATCTGCCGAGCTCATTGCGGGAAAGCGAAAGCAAAGGACGCTTTTCTCCCTCTAACCGCTTTCGTCAGAGGAACGGGGGAAGTCACAGTGTTCTTTCTCTCCCTGAGATACACACAATCTGACGTTGCCTCTGAGCTCCGTTGCTGGCAAAGAACTGAAACTGACATACATTCCTGTGGGGAAACACAGGGCTTTGCTAGGATTTCTCTAGGCAGTGTGTTTTCCCTGGGCCTCACTGTAGCAACACTATCTCCAAGGGCAGAACTGCATGGGATTTCCTCCGCCAGGAGAGAGCTGCTGCTTTGTAGTTTGTGCTGGGAAACCTTGCTTTGGCAAGTGCGAATTGACCGCATTCAGGCAGAAAGAAAAGAGAATAGCAAGAGGCCTTTTCTCCCCGGCTGCTCTGCCAAGCCCTTCCAGCTCAAACTATGTCGTTGCTCCTCTGGAAGGATCCCTGCACCGCGGCGTAGTTTTTCCGAAGAAGCCCTGCGTTTGCAAGAGCAAATGAGGAATTCATGGCAGGAAAGAGGAAGGAAAGAAAGTTTCTCTCCCTCTGCCTGCTTTGCTCAGAGGACCGGATGAAGTCAGGGAGTTCTCCCTTTCACTGAGAAACGTGCGGGCTGCTGTTGCCTGGGCGCTCTCTTCTTTGCAAAAGAGTCTGCAGTTCCACGCTTTGAACCGTGGAAAGGCGCCGGGCTCTGCTAAGATTTCCCCCGGCGCTTCGTTTGCCCTGGGCCAAAGCGAGCCTTCACAATAGCTGAACGCTAACACTGCATACTCGTTCCACTTCCAGAACCGGGCTACGGCGAGGCAGTTCTCCGGGGGAAAACGGCCCTTCGCGAAGGGCAGATCTGCCGAGCTCATTGCGGGAAAGCGAAAGCAAAGGACGCTTTTCTCCCTCTAACCGCTTTCGTCAGAGGAACGGGGGAAGTCACAGTGTTCTTTCTCTCCCTGAGATACACACAATCTGACGTTGCCTCTGAGCTCCGTTGCTGGCAAAGAACTGAAAGTGACATACATTCCTGTGGGGAAACACAGGGCTTTGCTAGGATTTCTCTAGGCAGTGTGTTTTCCCTGGGCCTCACTGTACCAACACTATCTCGCCAGGGCAGAACTGCATGGGATTTCCTCTGCCAGGAGAGAGCTGCTGCTTTGTAGTTTGTGCTGGGAAACCTTGTTTTGGCAAGTGCGAATTGACCGCATTCAGGCAGAAAGAAAAGAGAATAGCAAGAGGCCTTTTCTCCCCGGCTGCTCTGCCAAGCCCTTCCAGCTCAAACTATGTCGTTGCTCCTCTGGAAGGATCCCTGCACCGCGGCGTAGTTTTTCCGAAGAAGCCCTGCGTTTGCAAGAGCAAATGAGGAATTCGTGGCAGGAAAGAGGAAGGAAAGAAAGTTTCTCTCCCTCTGCCTGCTTTGCTCAGAGGACTGGATGAAGTCAGGGAGTTCTCCCTTTCACTGAGAAACGTGCGGGCTGCTGTTGCCTGGGCGCTCTCTTCTTTGCAAAAGAGTCTGCAGTTCCACGCTTTGAACCGTGGAAAGGCGCCGGGCTCTGCTAAGACTTCCCCTGCGCTTCGTTTGCCCTGGGCCAAAGCGAGCCTTCACAATAGCTGAACGCTAACACTGCATACTCGTCCCACTTCCAGAACAGGGCTACCGCGAGGCAGTTCTCCGGGGGAAAACGGCCCTTCGCGAAGGGCAGATCTGCCGAGCTCATTGCGGGAAAGCGAAAGCAAAGGACGCTTTTCTCCCTCTAACCGCTTTCGTCAGAGGAACGGGGGAAGTCACAGTGTTCTTTCTCTCCCTGAGATACACACAATCTGACGTTGCCTCTGAGCTCCGTTGCTGGCAAAGAACTGAAAGTGACATACATTCCTGTGGGGAAACACAGGGCTTTGCTACGATTTCTCTAGGCAGTGTGTTTTCCCTGGGCCTCACTGTAGCAACACTATCTCGCCAGGGCAACACTGCATGGCACTTCCTGTGCCAGGAGAGAGCTGCTGCTTTGTAGTTTGTGCTGGGAAACCTTGTTTTGGCAAGTGCGAATTTACCGCATTCAGGCAGAAAGAAAAGAGAATAGCAAGAGGCCTTTTCTCCCCGGCTGCTCTGCCAAGCCCTTCCAGCTCAAACTATGTCGTTGCTCCTCTGGAAGGATCCCTGCACCGCGGCGTAGTTTTTCCGAAGAAGCCCTGCGTTTGCAAGAGCAAATGAGGAATTCGTGGCAGGAAAGAGGAAGGAAAGAAAGTTTCTCTCCCTCTGCCTGCTTTGCTCAGAGGACCGGATGAAGTCAGGGAGTTCTCCCTTTCACTGAGAAACGTGCGGGCTGCTGTTGCCTGGGCGCTCTCTTCTTTGCAAAAGAGTCTGCAGTTCCACGCTTTGAACCGTGGAAAGGCGCCGGGCTCTGCTAAGATTTCCCCCGGCGCTTCGTTTGCCCTGGGCCAAAGCGAGCCTTCACAATAGCTGAACGCTAACACTGCATACTCGTTCCACTTCCAGAACCGGGCTACGGCGAGGCAGTTCTCCGGGGGAAAACGGCCCTTCGCGAAGGGCAGATCTGCCGAGCTCATTGCGGGAAAGCGAAAGCAAAGGACGCTTTTCTCCCTCTAACCGCTTTCGTCAGAGGAACGGGGGAAGTCACAGTGTTCTTTCTCTCCCTGAGATACACACAATCTGACGTTGCCTCTGAGCTCCGTTGCTGGCAAAGAACTGAAACTGACATACATTCCTGTGGGGAAACACAGGGCTTTGCTAGGATTTCTCTAGGCAGTGTGTTTTCCCTGGGCCTCACTGTAGCAACACTATCTCCAAGGGCAGAACTGCATGGGATTTCCTCCGCCAGGAGAGAGCTGCTGCTTTGTAGTTTGTGCTGGGAAACCTTGCTTTGGCAAGTGCGAATTGACCGCATTCAGGCAGAAAGAAAAGAGAATAGCAAGAGGCCTTTTCTCCCCGGCTGCTCTGCCAAGCCCTTCCAGCTCAAACTATGTCGTTGCTCCTCTGGAAGGATCCCTGCACCGCGGCGTAGTTTTTCCGAAGAAGCCCTGCGTTTGCAAGAGCAAATGAGGAATTCGTGGCAGGAAAGAGGAAGGAAAGAAAGTTTCTCTCCCTCTGCCTGCTTTGCTCAGAGGACCGGATGAAGTCAGGGAGTTCTCCCTTTCACTGAGAAACGTGCGGGCTGCTGTTGCCTGGGCGCTCTCTTCTTTGCAAAAGAGTCTGCAGTTCCACGCTTTGAACCGTGGAAAGGCGCCGGGCTCTGCTAAGATTTCCCCCGGCGCTTCGTTTGCCCTGGGCCAAAGCGAGCCTTCACAATAGCTGAACGCTAACACTGCATACTCGTTCCACTTCCAGAACCGGGCTACGGCGAGGCAGTTCTCCGGGGGAAAACGGCCCTTCGCGAAGGGCAGATCTGCCGAGCTCATTGCGGGAAAGCGAAAGCAAAGGACGCTTTTCTCCCTCTAACCGCTTTCGTCAGAGGAACGGGGGAAGTCACAGTGTTCTTTCTCTCCCTGAGATACACACAATCTGACGTTGCCTCTGAGCTCCGTTGCTGGCAAAGAACTGAAACTGACATACATTCCTGTGGGGAAACACAGGGCTTTGCTAGGATTTCTCTAGGCAGTGTGTTTTCCCTGGGCCTCACTGTACCAACACTATCTCGCCAGGGCAGAACTGCATGGGATTTCCTCTGCCAGGAGAGAGCTGCTGCTTTGTAGTTTGTGCTGGGAAACCTTGTTTTGGCAAGTGCGAATTGACCGCATTCAGGCAGAAAGAAAAGAGAATAGCAAGAGGCCTTTTCTCCCCGGCTGCTCTGCCAAGCCCTTCCAGCTCAAACTATGTCGTTGCTCCTCTGGAAGGATCCCTGCACCGCGGCGTAGTTTTTCCGAAGAAGCCCTGCGTTTGCAAGAGCAAATGAGGAATTCGTGGCAGGAAAGAGGAAGGAAAGAAAGTTTCTCTCCCTCTGCCTGCTTTGCTCAGAGGACTGGATGAAGTCAGGGAGTTCTCCCTTTCACTGAGAAACGTGCGGGCTGCTGTTGCCTGGGCGCTCTCTTCTTTGCAAAAGAGTCTGCAGTTCCACGCTTTGAACCGTGGAAAGGCGCCGGGCTCTGCTAAGACTTCCCCTGCGCTTCGTTTGCCCTGGGCCAAAGCGAGCCTTCACAATAGCTGAACGCTAACACTGCATACTCGTCCCACTTCCAGAACAGGGCTACCGCGAGGCAGTTCTCCGGGGGAAAACGGCCCTTCACGAAGGGCAGATCTGCCGAGCTCATTGCGGGAAAGCGAAAGCAAAGGACGCTTTTCTCCCTCTAACCGCTTTCGTCAGAGGAACGGGGGAAGTCACAGTGTTCTTTCTCTCCCTGAGATACACACAATCTGACGTTGCCTCTGAGCTCCGTTGCTGGCAAAGAACTGAAACTGACATACATTCCTGTGGGGAAACACAGGGCTTTGCTACGATTTCTCTAGGCAGTGTGTTTTCCCTGGGCCTCACTGTAGCAACACTATCTCGCCAGGGCAACACTGCATGGCACTTCCTGTGCCAGGAGAGAGCTGCTGCTTTGTAGTTTGTGCTGGGAAACCTTGTTTTGGCAAGTGCGAATTGACCGCATTCAGGCAGAAAGAAAAGAGAATAGCAAGAGGCCTTTTCTCCCCGGCTGCTCTGCCAAGCCCTTCCAGCTCAAACTATGTCGTTGCTCCTCTGGAAGGATCCCTGCACCGCGGCGTAGTTTTTCCGAAGAAGCCCTGCGTTTGCAAGAGCAAATGAGGAATTCGTGGCAGGAAAGAGGAAGGAAAGAAAGTTTCTCTCCCTCTGCCTGCTTTGCTCAGAGGACCGGATGAAGTCAGGGAGTTCTCCCTTTCACTGAGAAACGTGCGGGCTGCTGTTGCCTGGGCGCTCTCTTCTTTGCAAAAGAGTCTGCAGTTCCACGCTTTGAACCGTGGAAAGGCGCCGGGCTCTGCTAAGATTTCCCCCGGCGCTTCGTTTGCCCTGGGCCAAAGCGAGCCTTCACAATAGCTGAACGCTAACACTGCATACTCGTTCCACTTCCAGAACCGGGCTACGGCGAGGCAGTTCTCCGGGGGAAAACGGCCCTTCGCGAAGGGCAGATCTGCCGAGCTCATTGCGGGAAAGCGAAAGCAAAGGACGCTTTTCTCCCTCTAACCGCTTTCGTCAGAGGAACGGGGGAAGTCACAGTGTTCTTTCTCTCCCTGAGATACACACAATCTGACGTTGCCTCTGAGCTCCGTTGCTGGCAAAGAACTGAAACTGACATACATTCCTGTGGGGAAACACAGGGCTTTGCTACGATTTCTCTAGGCAGTGTGTTTTCCCTGGGCCTCACTGTAGCAACACTATCTCGCAAGGGCAGAACTGCATGGGATTTCCTCTGCCAGGAGAGAGCTGCTGCTTTGTAGTTTGTGCTGGGAAACCTTGTTTTGGCAAGTGCGAATTGACCGCATTCAGGCAGAAAGAAAAGAGAATAGCAAGAGGCCTTTTCTCCCCAGCTGCTCTGCCAAGCCCTTCCAGCTCAAACTATGTCGTTGCTCCTCTGGAAGGATCCCTGCACCGCGGCGTAGTTTTTCCGAAGAAGCCCTGCGTTTGCAAGAGCAAATGAGGAATTCGTGGCAGGAAAGAGGAAGGAAAGAAAGTTTCTCTCCCTCTGCCTGCTTTGCTCAGAGGACTGGATGAAGTCAGGGAGTTCTCCCTTTCACTGAGAAACGTGCGGGCTGCTGTTGCCTGGGCGCTCTCTTCTTTGCAAAAGAGTCTGCAGTTCCACGCTTTGAACCGTGGAAAGGCGCCGGGCTCTGCTAAGACTTCCCCTGCGCTTCGTTTGCCCTGGGCCAAAGCGAGCCTTCACAATAGCTGAACGCTAACACTGCATACTCGTCCCACTTCCAGAACAGGGCTACCGCGAGGCAGTTCTCCGGGGGAAAACGGCCCTTCGCGAAGGGCAGATCTGCCGAGCTCATTGCGGGAAAGCGAAAGCAAAGGACGCTTTTCTCCCTCTAACCGCTTTCGTCAGAGGAACGGCGGAAGTCACAGTGTTCTTTCTCTCCCTGAGATACACACAATCTGACGTTGCCTCTGAGCTCCGTTGCTGGCAAAGAACTGAAACTGACATACATTCCTGTGGGGAAACACAGGGCTTTGCTAGGATTTCTCTAGGCAGTGTGTTTTCCCTGGGCCTCACTGTAGCAACACTATCTCGCAAGGGCAGAACTGCATGGGATTTCCTCCGCCAGGAGAGAGCTGCTGCTTTGTAGTTTGTGCTGGGAAACCTTGCTTTGGCAAGTGCGAATTGACCGCATTCAGGCAGAAAGAAAAGAGAATAGCAAGAGGCCTTTTCTCCCCGGCTGCTCTGCCAAGCCCTTCCAGCTCAAACTATGTCGTTGCTCCTCTGGAAGGATCCCTGCACCGCGGCGTAGTTTTTCCGAAGAAGCCCTGCGTTTGCAAGAGCAAATGAGGAATTCGTGGCAGGAAAGAGGAAGGAAAGAAAGTTTCTCTCCCTCTGCCTGCTTTGCTCAGAGGACCGGATGAAGTCAGGGAGTTCTCCCTTTCACTGAGAAACGTGCAGGCTGCTGTTGCCTGGGCGCTCTCTTCTTTGCAAAAGAGTCTGCAGTTCCACGCTTTGAACCGTGGAAAGGCGCCGGGCTCTGCTAAGATTTCCCCCGGCGCTTCGTTTGCCCTGGGCCAAAGCGAGCCTTCACAATAGCTGAACGCTAACACTGCATACTCGTTCCACTTCCAGAACCGGGCTACGGCGAGGCAGTTCTCCGGGGGAAAACGGCCCTTCGCGAAGGGCAGATCTGCCGAGCTCATTGCGGGAAAGCGAAAGCAAAGGACGCTTTTCTCCCTCTAACCGCTTTCGTCAGAGGAACGGGGGAAGTCACAGTGTTCTTTCTCTCCCTGAGATACACACAATCTGACGTTGCCTCTGAGCTCCGTTGCTGGCAAAGAACTGAAACTGACATACATTCCTGTGGGGAAACACAGGGCTTTGCTAGGATTTCTCTAGGCAGTGTGTTTTCCCTGGGCCTCACTGTAGCAACACTATCTCGCAAGGGCAGAACTGCATGGGATTTCCTCTGCCAGGAGAGAGCTGCTGCTTTGTAGTTTGTGCTGGGAAACCTTGTTTTGGCAAGTGCGAATTGACCGCATTCAGGCAGAAAGAAAAGAGAATAGCAAGAGGCCTTTTCTCCCCAGCTGCTCTGCCAAGCCCTTCCAGCTCAAACTATGTCGTTGCTCCTCTGGAAGGATCCCTGCACCGCGGCGTAGTTTTTCGGAAGAAGCCCTGCGTTTGCAAGAGCAAATGAGGAATTCGTGGCAGGAAAGAGGAAGGAAAGAAAGTTTCTCTCCCTCTGCCTGCTTTGCTCAGAGGACCGGATGAAGTCAGGGAGTTCTCCCTTTCACTGAGAAACGTGCGGGCTGCTGTTGCCTGGGCGCTCTCTTCTTTGCAAAAGAGTCTGCAGTTCCACGCTTTGAACCGTGGAAAGGCGCCGGGCTCTGCTAAGACTTCCCCTGCGCTTCGTTTGCCCTGGGCCAAAGCGAGCCTTCACAATAGCTGAACGCTAACACTGCATACTCGTCCCACTTCCAGAACAGGGCTACCGCGAGGCAGTTCTCCGGGGGAAAACGGCCCTTCGCGAAGGGCAGATCTGCCGAGCTCATTGCGGGAAAGCGAAAGCAAAGGACGCTTTTCTCCCTCTAACCGCTTTCGTCAGAGGAACGGCGGAAGTCACAGTGTTCTTTCTCTCCCTGAGATACACACAATCTGACGTTGCCTCTGAGCTCCGTTGCTGGCAAAGAACTGAAACTGACATACATTCCTGTGGGGAAACACAGGGCTTTGCTAGGATTTCTCTAGGCAGTGTGTTTTCCCTGGGCCTCACTGTAGCAACACTATCTCGCAAGGGCAGAACTGCATGGGATTTCCTCCGCCAGGAGAGAGCTGCTGCTTTGTAGTTTGTGCTGGGAAACCTTGCTTTGGCAAGTGCGAATTGACCGCATTCAGGCAGAAAGAAAAGAGAATAGCAAGAGGCCTTTTCTCCCCGGCTGCTCTGCCAAGCCCTTCCAGCTCAAACTATGTCGTTGCTCCTCTGGAAGGATCCCTGCACCGCGGCGTAGTTTTTCCGAAGAAGCCCTGCGTTTGCAAGAGCAAATGAGGAATTCGTGGCAGGAAAGAGGAAGGAAAGAAAGTTTCTCTCCCTCTGCCTGCTTTGCTCAGAGGACCGGATGAAGTCAGGGAGTTCTCCCTTTCACTGAGAAACGTGCGGGCTGCTGTTGCCTGGGCGCTCTCTTCTTTGCAAAAGAGTCTGCAGTTCCACGCTTTGAACCGTGGAAAGGCGCCGGGCTCTGCTAAGATTTCCCCCGGCGCTTCGTTTGCCCTGGGCCAAAGCGAGCCTTCACAATAGCTGAACGCTAACACTGCATACTCGTTCCACTTCCAGAACCGGGCTACGGCGAGGCAGTTCTCCGGGGGAAAACGGCCCTTCGCGAAGGGCAGATCTGCCGAGCTCATTGCGGGAAAGCGAAAGCAAAGGACGCTTTTCTCCCTCTAACCGCTTTCGTCAGAGGAACGGGGGAAGTCACAGTGTTCTTTCTCTCCCTGAGATACACACAATCTGACGTTGCCTCTGAGCTCCGTTGCTGGCAAAGAACTGAAAGTGACATACATTCCTGTGGGGAAACACAGGGCTTTGCTAGGATTTCTCTAGGCAGTGTGTTTTCCCTGGGCCTCACTGTAGCAACACTATCTCGCCAGGGCAGAACTGCATGGGATTTCCTCTGCCAGGAGAGAGCTGCTGCTTTGTAGTTTGTGCTGGGAAACCTTGTTTTGGCAAGTGCGAATTGACCGCATTCAGGCAGAAAGAAAAGAGAATAGCAAGAGGCCTTTTCTCCCCGGCTGCTCTGCCAAGCCCTTCCAGCTCAAACTATGTCGTTGCTCCTCTGGAAGGATCCCTGCACCGCGGCGTAGTTTTTCCGAAGAAGCCCTGCGTTTGCAAGAGCAAATGAGGAATTCGTGGCAGGAAAGAGGAAGGAAAGAAAGTTTCTCTCCCTCTGCCTGCTTTGCTCAGAGGACCGGATGAAGTCAGGGAGTTCTCCCTTTCACTGAGAAACGTGCGGGCTGCTGTTGCCTGGGCGCTCTCTTCTTTGCAAAAGAGTCTGCAGTTCCACGCTTTGAACCGTGGAAAGGCGCCGGGCTCTGCTAAGACTTCCCCTGCGCTTCGTTTGCCCTGGGCCAAAGCGAGCCTTCACAATAGCTGAACGCTAACACTGCATACTCGTCCCACTTCCAGAACAGGGCTACCGCGAGGCAGTTCTCCGGGGGAAAACGGCCCTTCGCGAAGGGCAGATCTGCCGAGCTCATTGCGGGAAAGCGAAAGCAAAGGACGCTTTTCTCCCTCTAACCGCTTTCGTCAGAGGAACGGGGGAAGTCACAGTGTTCTTTCTCTCCCTGAGATACACACAATCTGACGTTGCCTCTGAGCTCCGTTGCTGGCAAAGAACTGAAACTGACATACATTCCTGTGGGGAAACACAGGGCTTTGCTACGATTTCTCTAGGCAGTGTGTTTTCCCTGGGCCTCACTGTAGCAACACTATCTCGCAAGGGCAACACTGCATGGCACTTCCTGTGCCAGGAGAGAGCTGCTGCTTTGTAGTTTGTGCTGGGAAACCTTGTTTTGGCAAGTGCGAATTGACCGCATTCAGGCAGAAAGAAAAGAGAATAGCAAGAGGCCTTTTCTCCCCGGCTGCTCTGCCAAGCCCTTCCAGCTCAAACTATGTCGTTGCTCCTCTGGAAGGATCCCTGCACCGCGGCGTAGTTTTTCCGAAGAAGCCCTGCGTTTGCAAGAGCAAATGAGGAATTCGTGGCAGGAAAGAGGAAGGAAAGAAAGTTTCTCTCCCTCTGCCTGCTTTGCTCAGAGGACCGGATGAAGTCAGGGAGTTCTCCCTTTCACTGAGAAACGTGCGGGCTGCTGTTGCCTGGGCGCTCTCTTCTTTGCAAAAGAGTCTGCAGTTCCACGCTTTGAACCGTGGAAAGGCGCCGGGCTCTGCTAAGATTTCCCCCGGCGCTTCGTTTGCCCTGGGCCAAAGCGAGCCTTCACAATAGCTGAACGCTAACACTGCATACTCGTTCCACTTCCAGAACCGGGCTACGGCGAGGCAGTTCTCCGGGGGAAAACGGCCCTTCGCGAAGGGCAGATCTGCCGAGCTCATTGCGGGAAAGCGAAAGCAAAGGACGCTTTTCTCCCTCTAACCGCTTTCGTCAGAGGAACGGGGGAAGTCACAGTGTTCTTTCTCTCCCTGAGATACACACAATCTGACGTTGCCTCTGAGCTCCGTTGCTGGCAAAGAACTGAAACTGACATACATTCCTGTGGGGAAACACAGGGCTTTGCTAGGATTTCTCTAGGCAGTGTGTTTTCCCTGGGCCTCACTGTAGCAACACTATCTCGCAAGGGCAGAACTGCATGGGATTTCCTCTGCCAGGAGAGAGCTGCTGCTTTGTAGTTTGTGCTGGGAAACCTTGCTTTGGCAAGTGCGAATTGACCGCATTCAGGCAGAAAGAAAAGAGAATAGCAAGAGGCCTTTTCTCCCCGGCTGCTCTGCCAAGCCCTTCCAGCTCAAACTATGTCGTTGCTCCTCTGGAAGGATCCCTGCACCGCGGCGTAGTTTTTCCGAAGAAGCCCTGCGTTTGCAAGAGCAAATGAGGAATTCGTGGCAGGAAAGAGGAAGGAAAGAAAGTTTCTCTCCCTCTGCCTGCTTTGCTCAGAGGACCGGATGAAGTCAGGGAGTTCTCCCTTTCACTGAGAAACGTGCGGGCTGCTGTTGCCTGGGCGCTCTCTTCTTTGCAAAAGAGTCTGCAGTTCCACGCTTTGAACCGTGGAAAGGCGCCGGGCTCTGCTAAGATTTCCCCCGGCGCTTCGTTTGCCCTGGGCCAAAGCGAGCCTTCACAATAGCTGAACGCTAACACTGCATACTCGTTCCACTTCCAGAACCGGGCTACGGCGAGGCAGTTCTCCGGGGGAAAACGGCCCTTCGCGAAGGGCAGATCTGCCGAGCTCATTGCGGGAAAGCGAAAGCAAAGGACGCTTTTCTCCCTCTAACCGCTTTCGTCAGAGGAACGGGGGAAGTCACAGTGTTCTTTCTCTCCCTGAGATACACACAATCTGACGTTGCCTCTGAGCTCCGTTGCTGGCAAAGAACTGAAAGTGACATACATTCCTGTGGGGAAACACAGGGCTTTGCTAGGATTTCTCTAGGCAGTGTGTTTTCCCTGGGCCTCACTGTACCAACACTATCTCGCCAGGGCAGAACTGCATGGGATTTCCTCTGCCAGGAGAGAGCTGCTGCTTTGTAGTTTGTGCTGGGAAACCTTGTTTTGGCAAGTGCGAATTGACCGCATTCAGGCAGAAAGAAAAGAGAATAGCAAGAGGCCTTTTCTCCCCGGCTGCTCTGCCAAGCCCTTCCAGCTCAAACTATGTCGTTGCTCCTCTGGAAGGATCCCTGCACCGCGGCGTAGTTTTTCCGAAGAAGCCCTGCGTTTGCAAGAGCAAATGAGGAATTCGTGGCAGGAAAGAGGAAGGAAAGAAAGTTTCTCTCCCTCTGCCTGCTTTGCTCAGAGGACCGGATGAAGTCAGGGAGTTCTCCCTTTCACTGAGAAACGTGCGGGCTGCTGTTGCCTGGGCGCTCTCTTCTTTGCAAAAGAGTCTGCAGTTCCACGCTTTGAACCGTGGAAAGGCGCCGGGCTCTGCTAAGACTTCCCCTGCGCTTCGTTTGCCCTGGGCCAAAGCGAGCCTTCACAATAGCTGAACGCTAACACTGCATACTCGTCCCACTTCCAGAACAGGGCTACCGCGAGGCAGTTCTCCGGGGGAAAACGGCCCTTCGCGAAGGGCAGATCTGCCGAGCTCATTGCGGGAAAGCGAAAGCAAAGGACGCTTTTCTCCCTCTAACCGCTTTCGTCAGAGGAACGGCGGAAGACACAGTGTTCTTTCTCTCCCTGAGATACACACAATCTGACGTTGCCTCTGAGCTCCGTTGCTGGCAAAGAACTGAAAGTGACATACATTCCTGTGGGGAAACACAGGGCTTTGCTACGATTTCTCTAGGCAGTGTGTTTTCCCTGGGCCTCACTGTAGCAACACTATCTCGCAAGGGCAGAACTGCATGGGATTTCTTCTGCCAGGAGAGAGCTGCTGCTTTGTAGTTTGTGCTGGGAAACCTTGTTTTGGCAAGTGCGAATTGACCGCATTCAGGCAGAAAGAAAAGAGAATAGCAAGAGGCCTTTTCTCCCCGGCTGCTCTGCCAAGCCCTTCCAGCTCAAACTATGTCGTTGCTCCTCTGGAAGGATCCCTGCACCGCGGCGTAGTTTTTCCGAAGAAGCCCTGCGTTTGCAAGAGCAAATGAGGAATTCGTGGCAGGAAAGAGGAAGGAAAGAAAGTTTCTCTCCCTCTGCCTGCTTTGCTCAGAGGACTGGATGAAGTCAGGGAGTTCTCCCTTTCACTGAGAAACGTGCGGGCTGCTGTTGCCTGGGCGCTCTCTTCTTTGCAAAAGAGTCTGCAGTTCCACGCTTTGAACCGTGGAAAGGCGCCGGGCTCTGCTAAGACTTCCCCTGCGCTTCGTTTGCCCTGGGCCAAAGCGAGCCTTCACAATAGCTGAACGCTAACACTGCATACTCGTCCCACTTCCAGAACAGGGCTACCGCGAGGCAGTTCTCCGGGGGAAAACGGCCCTTCGCGAAGGGCAGATCTGCCGAGCTCATTGCGGGAAAGCGAAAGCAAAGGACGCTTTTCTCCCTCTAACCGCTTTCGTCAGAGGAACGGGGGAAGTCACAGTGTTCTTTCTCTCCCTGAGATACACACAATCTGACGTTGCCTCTGAGCTCCGTTGCTGGCAAAGAACTGAAAGTGACATACATTCCTGTGGGGAAACACAGGGCTTTGCTAGGATTTCTCTAGGCAGTGTGTTTTCCCTGGGCCTCACTGTAGCAACACTATCTCCAAGGGCAGAACTGCATGGGATTTCCTCCGCCAGGAGAGAGCTGCTGCTTTGTAGTTTGTGCTGGGAAACCTTGCTTTGGCAAGTGCGAATTGACCGCATTCAGGCAGAAAGAAAAGAGAATAGCAAGAGGCCTTTTCTCCCCGGCTGCTCTGCCAAGCCCTTCCAGCTCAAACTATGTCGTTGCTCCTCTGGAAGGATCCCTGCACCGCGGCGTAGTTTCTCCGAAGAAGCCCTGCATTTGCAAGAGCAAATGAGGAATTCGTGGCAGGAAAGAGGAAGGAAAGAAAGTTTCTCTCCCTCTGCCTGCTTTGCTCAGAGGACCGGATGAAGTCAGGGAGTTCTCCCTTTCACTGAGAAACGTGCGGGCTGCTGTTGCCTGGGCGCTCTCTTCTTTGCAAAAGAGTCTGCAGTTCCACGCTTTGAACCGTGGAAAGGCGCCGGGCTCTGCTAAGATTTCCCCCGGCGCTTCGTTTGCCCTGGGCCAAAGCGAGCCTTCACAATAGCTGAACGCTAACACTGCATACTCGTTCCACTTCCAGAACCGGGCTACGGCGAGGCAGTTCTCCGGGGGAAAACGGCCCTTCGCGAAGGGCAGATCTGCCGAGCTCCTTGCGGGAAAGCGAAAGCAAAGGACGCTTTTCTCCCTCTAACCGCTTTCGTCAGAGGAACGGGGGAAGTCACAGTGTTCTTTCTCTCCCTGAGATACACACAATCTGACGTTGCCTCTGAGCTCCGTTGCTGGCAAAGAACTGAAACTGACATACATTCCTGTGGGGAAACACAGGGCTTTGCTAGGATTTCTCTAGGCAGTGTGTTTTCCCTGGGCCTCACTGTAGCAACACTATCTCGCAAGGGCAGAACTGCATGGGATTTCCTCTGCCAGGAGAGAGCTGCTGCTTTGTAGTTTGTGCTGGGAAACCTTGTTTTGGCAAGTGCGAATTGACCGCATTCAGGCAGAAAGAAAAGAGAATAGCAAGAGGCCTTTTCTCCCCGGCTGCTCTGCCAAGCCCTTCCAGCTCAAACTATGTCGTTGCTCCTCTGGAAGGATCCCTGCACCGCGGCGTAGTTTTTCCGAAGAAGCCCTGCGTTTGCAAGAGCAAATGAGGAATTCGTGGCAGGAAAGAGGAAGGAAAGAAAGTTTCTCTCCCTCTGCCTGCTTTGCTCAGAGGACCGGATGAAGTCAGGGAGTTCTCCCTTTCACTGAGAAACGTGCGGGCTGCTGTTGCCTGGGCGCTCTCTTCTTTGCAAAAGAGTCTGCAGTTCCACGCTTTGAACCGTGGAAAGGCGCCGGGCTCTGCTAAGACTTCCCCTGCGCTTCGTTTGCCCTGGGCCAAAGCGAGCCTTCACAATAGCTGAACGCTAACACTGCATACTCGTCCCACTTCCAGAACCGGGCTACCGCGAGGCAGTTCTCCGGGGGAAAACGGCCCTTCGCGAAGGGCAGATCTGCCGAGCTCATTGCGGGAAAGCGAAAGCAAAGGACGCTTTTCTCCCTCTAACCGCTTTCGTCAGAGTAACGGGGGAAGTCACAGTGTTCTTTCTCTCCCTGAGATACACACAATCTGACGTTGCCTCTGAGCTCCGTTGCTGGCAAAGAACTGAAACTGACATACATTCCTGTGGGGAAACACAGGGCTTTGCTACGATTTCTCTAGGCAGTGTGTTTTCCCTGGGCCTCACTGTAGCAACACTATCTCGCCAGGGCAACACTGCATGACACTTCCTCTGCCAGGAGAGAGCTGCTGCTTTGTAGTTTGTGCTGGGAAACCTTGTTTTGGCAAGTGCGAATTGACCGCATTCAGGCAGAAAGAAAAGAGAATAGCAAGAGGCCTTTTCTCCCCGGCTGCTCTGCCAAGCCCTTCCAGCTCAAACTATGTCGTTGCTCCTCTGGAAGGATCCCTGCACCGCGGCGTAGTTTTTCCGAAGAAGCCCTGCGTTTGCAAGAGCAAATGAGGAATTCGTGGCAGGAAAGAGGAAGGAAAGAAAGTTTCTCTCCCTCTGCCTGCTTTGCTCAGAGGACCGGATGAAGTCAGGGAGTTCTCCCTTTCACTGAGAAACGTGCGGGCTGCTGTTGCCTGGGCGCTCTCTTCTTTGCAAAAGAGTCTGCAGTTCCACGCTTTGAACCGTGGAAAGGCGCCGGGCTCTGCTAAGACTTCCCCCGGCGCTTCGTTTGCCCTGGGCCAAAGCGAGCCTTCACAATAGCTGAACGCTAACACTGCATACTCGTCCCACTTCCAGAACCGGGCTACGGCGAGGCAGTTCTCCGGGGGAAAACGGCCCTTCGCGAAGGGCAGATCTGCCGAGCTCATTGCGGGAAAGCGAAAGCAAAGGACGCTTTTCTCCCTCTAACCGCTTTCGTCAGAGGAACGGGGGAAGTCACAGTGTTCTTTCTCTCCCTGAGATACACACAATCTGACGTTGCCTCTGAGCTCCGTTGCTGGCAAAGAACTGAAACTGACATACATTCCTGTGGGGAAACACAGGGCTTTGCTAGGATTTCTCTAGGCAGTGTGTTTTCCCTGGGCCTCACTGTAGCAACACTATCTCGCCAGGGCAACACTGCATGACACTTCCTCTGCCAGGAGAGAGCTGCTGCTTTGTAGTTTGTGCTGGGAAACCTTGTTTTGGCAAGTGCGAATTGACCGCATTCAGGCAGAAAGAAAAGAGAATAGCAAGAGGCCTTTTCTCCCCGGCTGCTCTGCCAAGCCCTTCCAGCTCAAACTATGTCGTTGCTCCTCTGGAAGGATCCCTGCACCGCGGCGTAGTTTTTCCGAAGAAGCCCTGCGTTTGCAAGAGCAAATGAGGAATTCGTGGCAGGAAAGAGGAAGGAAAGAAAGTTTCTCTCCCTCTGCCTGCTTTGCTCAGAGGACCGGATGAAGTCAGGGAGTTCTCCCTTTCACTGAGAAACGTGCGGGCTGCTGTTGCCTGGGCGCTCTCTTCTTTGCAAAAGAGTCTGCAGTTCCACGCTTTGAACCGTGGAAAGGCGCCGGGCTCTGCTAAGACTTCCCCTGCGCTTCGTTTGCCCTGGGCCAAAGCGAGCCTTCACAATAGCTGAACGCTAACACTGCATACTCGTCCCACTTCCAGAACAGGGCTACCGCGAGGCAGTTCTCCGGGGGAAAACGGCCCTTCGCGAAGGGCAGATCTGCCGAGCTCATTGCGGGAAAGCGAAAGCAAAGGACGCTTTTCTCCCTCTAACCGCTTTGGTCAGAGGAACGGGGGAAGTCACAGTGTTCTTTCTCTCCCTGAGATACACACAATCTGACGTTGCCTCTGAGCTCCGTTGCTGGCAAAGAACTGAAACTGACATACATTCCTGTGGGGAAACACAGGGCTTTGCTACGATTTCTCTAGGCAGTGTGTTTTCCCTGGGCCTCACTGTAGCAACACTATCTCGCCAGGGCAACACTGCATGACACTTCCTCTGCCAGGAGAGAGCTGCTGCTTTGTAGTTTGTGCTGGGAAACCTTGCTTTGGCAAGTGCGAATTGACCGCATTCAGGCAGAAAGAAAAGAGAATAGCAAGAGGCCTTTTCTCCCCGGCTGCTCTGCCAAGCCCTTCCAGCTCAAACTATGTCGTTGCTCCTCTGGAAGGATCCCTGCACCGCGGCGTAGTTTTTCCGAAGAAGCCCTGCGTTTGCAAGAGCAAATGAGGAATTCGTGGCAGGAAAGAGGAAGGAAAGAAAGTTTCTCTCCCTCTGCCTGCTTTGCTCACAGGACCGGATGAAGTCAGGGAGTTCTCCCTTTCACTGAGAAACGTGCGGGCTGCTGTTGTCTGGGCGCTCTCTTCTTTGCAAAAGAGTCTGCAGTTCCACGCTTTGAACCGTGGAAAGGCGCCGGGCTCTGCTAAGACTTCCCCTGCACTTCGTTTGCCCTGGGCCAAAGCGAGCCTTCACAATAGCTGAACGCTAACACTGCATACTCGTTCCACTTCCAGAACCGGGCTACGGCGAGGCAGTTCTCCGGGGGAAAACGGCCCTTCGCGAAGGGCAGATCTGCCGAGCTCATTGCGGGAAAGCGAAAGCAAAGGACGCTTTTCTCCCTCTAACCGCTTTCGTCAGAGGAACGGGGGAAGTCACAGTGTTCTTCCTCTCCCTGAGATACACACAATCTGACGTTGCCTCTGAGCTCCGTTGCTGGCAAAGAACTGAAAGTGACATACATTCCTGTGGGGAAACACAGGGCTTTGCTAGGATTTCTCTAGGCAGTGTGTTTTCCCTGGGCCTCACTGTAGCAACACTATCTCGCAAGGGCAGAACTGCATGGGATTTCCTCCGCCAGGAGAGAGCTGCTGCTTTGTAGTTTGTGCTGGGAAACCTTGTTTTGGCAAGTGCGAATTGACCGCATTCAGGCAGAAAGAAAAGAGAATAGCAAGAGACCTTTTCTCCCCGGCTGCTCTGCCAAGCCCTTCCAGCTCAAACTATGTCGTTGCTCCTCTGGAAGGATCCCTGCACCGCGGCGTAGTTTTTCCGAAGAAGCCCTGCGTTTGCAAGAGCAAATGAGGAATTCGTGGCAGGAAAGAGGAAGGAAAGAAAGTTTCTCTCCCTCTGCCTGCTTTGCTCAGAGGACCGGATGAAGTCAGGGAGTTCTCCCTTTCACTGAGAAACGTGCGGGCTGCTGTTGCCTGGGCGCTCTCTTCTTTGCAAAAGAGTCTGCAGTTCCACGCTTTGAACCGTGGAAAGGCGCCGGGCTCTGCTAAGACTTCCCCTGCGCTTCGTTTGCCCTGGGCCAAAGCGAGCCTTCACAATAGCTGAACGCTAACACTGCATACTCGTCCCACTTCCAGAACAGGGCTACCGCGAGGCAGTTCTCCGGGGGAAAACGGCCCTTCGCGAAGGGCAGATCTGCCGAGCTCATTGCGGGAAAGCGAAAGCAAAGGACGCTTTTCTCCCTCTAACCGCTTTCGTCAGAGGAACGGGGGAAGTCACAGTGTTCTTTCTCTCCCTGAGATACACACAATCTGACGTTGCCTCTGAGCTCCGTTGCTGGCAAAGAACTGAAACTGACATACATTCCTGTGGGGAAACACAGGGCTTTGCTAGGATTTCTCTAGGCAGTGTGTTTTCCCTGGGCCTCACTGTAGCAACACTATCTCGCCAGGGCAACACTGCATGACACTTCCTCTGCCAGGAGAGAGCTGCTGCTTTGTAGTTTGTGCTGGGAAACCTTGTTTTGGCAAGTGCGAATTGACCGCATTCAGGCAGAAAGAAAAGAGAATAGCAAGAGGCCTTTTCTCCCCGGCTGCTCTGCCAAGCCCTTCCAGCTCAAACTATGTCGTTGCTCCTCTGGAAGGATCCCTGCACCGCGGCGTAGTTTTTCCGAAGAAGCCCTGCGTTTGCAAGAGCAAATGAGGAATTCGTGGCAGGAAAGAGGAAGGAAAGAAAGTTTCTCTCCCTCTGCCTGCTTTGCTCAGAGGACCGGATGAAGTCAGGGAGTTCTCCCTTTCACTGAGAAACGTGCGGGCTGCTGTTGCCTGGGCGCTCTCTTCTTTGCAAAAGAGTCTGCAGTTCCACGCTTTGAACCGTGGAAAGGCGCCGGGCTCTGCTAAGACTTCCCCTGCGCTTCGTTTGCCCTGGGCCAAAGCGAGCCTTCACAATAGCTGAACGCTAACACTGCATACTCGTCCCACTTCCAGAACAGGGCTACCGCGAGGCAGTTCTCCGGGGGAAAACGGCCCTTCGCGAAGGGCAGATCTGCCGAGCTCATTGCGGGAAAGCGAAAGCAAAGGACGCTTTTCTCCCTCTAACCGCTTTCGTCAGAGGAACGGGGGAAGTCACAGTGTTCTTTCTCTCCCTGAGATACACACAATCTGACGTTGCCTCTGAGCTCCGTTGCTGGCAAAGAACTGAAACTGACATACATTCCTGTGGGGAAACACAGGGCTTTGCTAGGATTTCTCTAGGCAGTGTGTTTTCCCTGGGCCTCACTGTAGCAACACTATCTCGCCAGGGCAACACTGCATGACACTTCCTCTGCCAGGAGAGAGCTGCTGCTTTGTAGTTTGTGCTGGGAAACCTTGTTTTGGCAAGTGCGAATTGACCGCATTCAGGCAGAAAGAAAAGAGAATAGCAAGAGGCCTTTTCTCCCCGGCTGCTCTGCCAAGCCCTTCCAGCTCAAACTATGTCGTTGCTCCTCTGGAAGGATCCCTGCACCGCGGCGTAGTTTTTCCGAAGAAGCCCTGCGTTTGCAAGAGCAAATGAGGAATTCGTGGCAGGAAAGAGGAAGGAAAGAAAGTTTCTCTCCCTCTGCCTGCTTTGCTCAGAGGACTGGATGAAGTCAGGGAGTTCTCCCTTTCACTGAGAAACGTGCGGGCTGCTGTTGCCTGGGCGCTCTCTTCTTTGCAAAAGAGTCTGCAGTTCCACGCTTTGAACCGTGGAAAGGCGCCGGGCTCTGCTAAGATTTCCCCCGGCGCTTCGTTTGCCCTGGGCCAAAGCGAGCCTTCACAATAGCTGAACGCTAACACTGCATACTCGTTCCACTTCCAGAACCGGGCTACGGCGAGGCAGTTCTCCGGGGGAAAACGGCCCTTCGCGAAGGGCAGATCTGCCGAGCTCATTGCGGGAAAGCGAAAGCAAAGGACGCTTTTCTCCCTCTAACCGCTTTCGTCAGAGGAACGGGGGAAGTCACAGTGTTCTTTCTCTCCCTGAGATACACACAATCTGACGTTGCCTCTGAGCTCCGTTGCTGGCAAAGAACTGAAACTGACATACATTCCTGTGGGGAAACACAGGGCTTTGCTAGGATTTCTCTAGGCAGTGTGTTTTCCCTGGGCCTCACTGTAGCAACACTATCTCGCCAGGGCAACACTGCATGACACTTCCTCTGCCAGGAGAGAGCTGCTGCTTTGTAGTTTGTGCTGGGAAACCTTGTTTTGGCAAGTGCGAATTGACCGCATTCAGGCAGAAAGAAAAGAGAATAGCAAGAGGCCTTTTCTCCCCGGCTGCTCTGCCAAGCCCTTCCAGCTCAAACTATGTCGTTGCTCCTCTGGAAGGATCCCTGCACCGCGGCGTAGTTTTTCCGAAGAAGCCCTGCGTTTGCAAGAGCAAATGAGGAATTCGTGGCAGGAAAGAGGAAGGAAAGAAAGTTTCTCTCCCTCTGCCTGCTTTGCTCAGAGGACCGGATGAAGTCAGGGAGTTCTCCCTTTCACTGAGAAACGTGCGGGCTGCTGTTGCCTGGGCGCTCTCTTCTTTGCAAAAGAGTCTGCAGTTCCACGCTTTGAACCGTGGAAAGGCGCCGGGCTCTGCTAAGACTTCCCCTGCGCTTCGTTTGCCCTGGGCCAAAGCGAGCCTTCACAATAGCTGAACGCTAACACTGCATACTCGTCCCACTTCCAGAACCGGGCTACGGCGAGGCAGTTCTCCGGGGGAAAACGGCCCTTCGCGAAGGGCAGATCTGCCGAGCTCATTGCGGGAAAGCGAAAGCAAAGGACGCTTTTCTCCCTCTAACCGCTTTGGTCAGAGGAACGGGGGAAGTCACAGTGTTCTTTCTCTCCCTGAGATACACACAATCTGACGTTGCCTCTGAGCTCCGTTGCTGGCAAAGAACTGAAAGTGACATACATTCCTGTGGGGAAACACAGGGCTTTGCTACGATTTCTCTAGGCGGTGTGTTTTCCCTGGGCCTCACTGTAGCAACACTATCTCGCCAGGGCAACACTGCATGACACTTCCTCTGCCAGGAGAGAGCTGCTGCTTTGTAGTTTGTGCTGGGAAACCTTGCTTTGGCAAGTGCGAATTGACCGCATTCAGGCAGAAAGAAAAGAGAATAGCAAGAGGCCTTTTCTCCCCGGCTGCTCTGCCAAGCCCTTCCAGCTCAAACTATGTCGTTGCTCCTCTGGAAGGATCCCTGCACCGCGGCGTAGTTTTTCCGAAGAAGCCCTGCGTTTGCAAGAGCAAATGAGGAATTCGTGGCAGGAAAGAGGAAGGAAAGAAAGTTTCTCTCCCTCTGCCTGCTTTGCTCACAGGACCGGATGAAGTCAGGGAGTTCTCCCTTTCACTGAGAAACGTGCGGGCTGCTGTTGCCTGGGCGCTCTCTTCTTTGCAAAAGAGTCTGCAGTTCCACGCTTTGAACCGTGGAAAGGCGCCGGGCTCTGCTAAGACTTCCCCCGGCGCTTCGTTTGCCCTGGGCCAAAGCGAGCGTTCACAATAGCTGAACGCTAACACTGCATACTCGTTCCACTTCCAGAACCGGGCTACGGCGAGGCAGTTCTCCGGGGGAAAACGGCCCTTCGCGAAGGGCAGATCTGCCGAGCTCATTGCGGGAAAGCGAAAGCAAAGGACGCTTTTCTCCCTCTAACCGCTTTCGTCAGAGGAACGGGGGAAGTCACAGTGTTCTTTCTCTCCCTGAGATACACACAATCTGACGTTGCCTCTGAGCTCCGTTGCTGGCAAAGAACTGAAACTGACATACATTCCTGTGGGGAAACACAGGGCTTTGCTACGATTTCTCTAGGCAGTGTGTTTTCCCTGGGCCTCACTGTAGCAACACTATCTCGCCAGGGCAACACTGCATGACACTTCCTCTGCCAGGAGAGAGCTGCTGCTTTGTAGTTTGTGCTGGGAAACCTTGTTTTGGCAAGTGCGAATTGACCGCATTCAGGCAGAAAGAAAAGAGAATAGCAAGAGGCCTTTTCTCCCCGGCTGCTCTGCCAAGCCCTTCCAGCTCAAACTATGTCGTGGCTCCTCTGGAAGGATCCCTGCACCGCGGCGTAGTTTTTCCGAAGAAGCCCTGCGTTTGCAAGAGCAAATGAGGAATTCGTGGCAGGAAAGAGGAAGGAAAGAAAGTTTCTCTCCCTCTGCCTGCTTTGCTCAGAGGACCGGATGAAGTCAGGGAGTTCTCCCTTTCACTGAGAAACGTGCGGGCTGCTGTTGCCTGGGCGCTCTCTTCTTTGCAAAAGAGTCTGCAGTTCCACGCTTTGAACCGTGGAAAGGCGCCGGGCTCTGCTAAGACTTCCCCTGCGCTTCGTTTGCCCTGGGCCAAAGCGAGCCTTCACAATAGCTGAACGCTAACACTGCATACTCGTCCCACTTCCAGAACAGGGCTACCGCGAGGCAGTTCTCCGGGGGAAAACGGCCCTTCGCGAAGGGCAGATCTGCCGAGCTCCTTGCGGGAAAGCGAAAGCAAAGGACGCTTTTCTCCCTCTAACCGCTTTGGTCAGAGGAACGGGGGAAGTCACAGTGTTCTTTCTCTCCCTGAGATACACACAATCTGACGTTGCCTCTGAGCTCCGTTGCTGGCAAAGAACTGAAAGTGACATACATTCCTGTGGGGAAACACAGGGCTTTGCTAGGATTTCTCTAGGCAGTGTGTTTTCCCTGGGCCTCACTGTAGCAACACTATCTCGCCAGGGCAACACTGCATGACACTTCCTCTGCCAGGAGAGAGCTGCTGCTTTGTAGTTTGTGCTGGGAAACCTTGCTTTGGCAAGTGCGAATTGACCGCATTCAGGCAGAAAGAAAAGAGAATAGCAAGAGGCCTTTTCTCCCCGGCTGCTCTGCCAAGCCCTTCCAGCTCAAACTATGTCGTTGCTCCTCTGGAAGGATCCCTGCACCGCGGCGTAGTTTTTCCGAAGAAGCCCTGCGTTTGCAAGAGCAAATGAGGAATTCGTGGCAGGAAAGAGGAAGGAAAGAAAGTTTCTCTCCCTCTGCCTGCTTTGCTCACAGGACCGGATGAAGTCAGGGAGTTCTCCCTTTCACTGAGAAACGTGCGGGCTGCTGTTGCCTGGGCGCTCTCTTCTTTGCAAAAGAGTCTGCAGTTCCACGCTTTGAACCGTGGAAAGGCGCCGGGCTCTGCTAAGACTTCCCCTGCACTTCGTTTGCCCTGGGCCAAAGCGAGCCTTCACAATAGCTGAACCCTAACACTCCATACTCGTTCCACTTCCAGAACCGGGCTACGGCGAGGCAGTTCTCCGGGGGAAAACGGCCCTTCGCGAAGGGCAGATCTGCCGAGCTCATTGCGGGAAAGCGAAAGCAAAGGACGCTTTTCTCCCTCTAACCGCTTTCGTCAGAGGAACGGGGGAAGTCACAGTGTTCTTCCTCTCCCTGAGATACACACAATCTGACGTTGCCTCTGAGCTCCGTTGCTGGCAAAGAACTGAAAGTGACATACATTCCTGTGGGGAAACACAGGGCTTTGCTAGGATTTCTCTAGGCAGTGTGTTTTCCCTGGGCCTCACTGTAGCAACACTATCTCGCAAGGGCAGAACTGCATGGGATTTCCTCCGCCAGGAGAGAGCTGCTGCTTTGTAGTTTGTGCTGGGAAACCTTGTTTTGGCAAGTGCGAATTGACCGCATTCAGGCAGAAAGAAAAGAGAATAGCAAGAGGCCTTTTCTCCCCGGCTGCTCTGCCAAGCCCTTCCAGCTCAAACTATGTCGTTGCTCCTCTGAAAGGATCCCTGCACCGCGGCGTAGTTTTTCCGAAGAAGCCCTGCGTTTGCAAGAGCAAATGAGGAATTCGTGGCAGGAAAGAGGAAGGAAAGAAAGTTTCTCTCCCTCTGCCTGCTTTGCTCAGAGGACCGGATGAAGTCAGGGAGTTCTCCCTTTCACTGAGAAACGTGCGGGCTGCTGTTGCCTGGGCGCTCTCTTCTTTGCAAAAGAGTCTGCAGTTCCACGCTTTGAACCGTGGAAAGGCGCCGGGCTCTGCTAAGACTTCCCCTGCGCTTCGTTTGCCCTGGGCCAAAGCGAGCCTTCACAATAGCTGAACGCTAACACTGCATACTCGTCCCACTTCCAGAACAGGGCTACCGCGAGGCAGTTCTCCGGGGGAAAACGGCCCTTCGCGAAGGGCAGATCTGCCGAGCTCATTGCGGGAAAGCGAAAGCAAAGGACGCTTTTCTCCCTCTAACCGCTTTGGTCAGAGGAACGGGGGAAGTCACAGTGTTCTTTCTCTCCCTGAGATACACACAATCTGACGTTGCCTCTGAGCTCCGTTGCTGGCAAAGAACTGAAACTGACATACATTCCTGTGGGGAAACACAGGGCTTTGCTACGATTTCTCTAGGCAGTGTGTTTTCCCTGGGCCTCACTGTAGCAACACTATCTCGCCAGGGCAACACTGCATGACACTTCCTCTGCCAGGAGAGAGCTGCTGCTTTGTAGTTTGTGCTGGGAAACCTTGTTTTGGCAAGTGCGAATTGACCGCATTCAGGCAGAAAGAAAAGAGAATAGCAAGAGGCCTTTTCTCCCCGGCTGCTCTGCCAAGCCCTTCCAGCTCAAACTATGTCGTTGCTCCTCTGGAAGGATCCCTGCACCGCGGCGTAGTTTTTCCGAAGAAGCCCTGCGTTTGCAAGAGCAAATGAGGAATTCGTGGCAGGAAAGAGGAAGGAAAGAAAGTTTCTCTCCCTCTGCCTGCTTTGCTCAGAGGACCGGATGAAGTCAGGGAGTTCTCCCTTTCACTGAGAAACGTGCGGGCTGCTGTTGCCTGGGCGCTCTCTTCTTTGCAAAAGAGTCTGCAGTTCCACGCTTTGAACCGTGGAAAGGCGCCGGGCTCTGCTAAGACTTCCCCTGCGCTTCGTTTGCCCTGGGCCAAAGCGAGCCTTCACAATAGCTGAACGCTAACACTGCATACTCGTCCCACTTCCAGAACAGGGCTACGGCGAGGCAGTTCTCCGGGGGAAAACGGCCCTTCGCGAAGGGCAGATCTGCCGAGCTCATTGCGGGAAAGCGAAAGCAAAGGACGCTTTTCTCCCTCTAACCGCTTTCGTCAGAGGAACGGGGGAAGTCACAGTGTTCTTTCTCTCCCTGAGATACACACAATCTGACGTTGCCTCTGAGCTCCGTTGCTGGCAAAGAACTGAAACTGACATACATTCCTGTGGGGAAACACAGGGCTTTGCTACGATTTCTCTAGGCAGTGTGTTTTCCCTGGGCCTCACTGTAGCAACACTATCTCGCCAGGGCAACACTGCATGACACTTCCTCTGCCAGGAGAGAGCTGCTGCTTTGTAGTTTGTGCTGGAAAACCTTGTTTTGGCAAGTGCGAATTGACCGCATTCAGGCAGAAAGAAAAGAGAATAGCAAGAGGCCTTTTCTCCCCGGCTGCTCTGCCAAGCCCTTCCAGCTCAAACTATGTCGTTGCTCCTCTGGAAGGATCCCTGCACCGCGGCGTAGTTTTTCCGAAGAAGCCCTGCGTTTGCAAGAGCAAATGAGGAATTCGTGGCAGGAAAGAGGAAGGAAAGAAAGTTTCTCTCCCTCTGCCTGCTTTGCTCAGAGGACTGGATGAAGTCAGGGAGTTCTCCCTTTCACTGAGAAACGTGCGGGCTGCTGTTGCCTGGGCGCTCTCTTCTTTGCAAAAGAGTCTGCAGTTCCACGCTTTGAACCGTGGAAAGGCGCCGGGCTCTGCTAAGACTTCCCCTGCGCTTCGTTTGCCCTGGGCCAAAGCGAGCCTTCACAATAGCTGAACGCTAACACTGCATACTCGTCCCACTTCCAGAACAGGGCTACGGCGAGGCAGTTCTCCGGGGGAAAACGGCCCTTCGCGAAGGGCAGATCTGCCGAGCTCATTGCGGGAAAGCGAAAGCAAAGGACGCTTTTCTCCCTCTAACCGCTTTCGTCAGAGGAACGGGGGAAGTCACAGTGTTCTTTCTCTCCCTGAGATACACACAATCTGACGTTGCCTCTGAGCTCCGTTGCTGGCAAAGAACTGAAACTGACATACATTCCTGTGGGGAAACACAGGGCTTTGCTACGATTTCTCTAGGCAGTGTGTTTTCCCTGGGCCTCACTGTAGCAACACTATCTCGCCAGGGCAACACTGCATGGCACTTCCTCTGCCAGGAGAGAGCTGCTGCTTTGTAGTTTGTGCTGGGAAACCTTGTTTTGGCAAGTGCGAATTGACCGCATTCAGGCAGAAAGAAAAGAGAATAGCAAGAGGCCTTTTCTCCCCGGCTGCTCTGCCAAGCCCTTCCAGCTCAAACTATGTCGTTGCTCCTCTGGAAGGATCCCTGCACCGCGGCGTAGTTTTTCCGAAGAAGCCCTGCGTTTGCAAGAGCAAATGAGGAATTCGTGGCAGGAAAGAGGAAGGAAAGAAAGTTTCTCTCCCTCTGCCTGCTTTGCTCAGAGGACTGGATGAAGTCAGGGAGTTCTCCCTTTCACTGAGAAACGTGCGGGCTGCTGTTGCCTGGGCGCTCTCTTCTTTGCAAAAGAGTCTGCAGTTCCACGCTTTGAACCGTGGAAAGGCGCCGGGCTCTGCTAAGACTTCCCCTGCGCTTCGTTTGCCCTGGGCCAAAGCGAGCCTTCACAATAGCTGAACGCTAACACTGCATACTCGTCCCACTTCCAGAACAGGGCTACCGCGAGGCAGTTCTCCGGGGGAAAACGGCCCTTCGCGAAGGGCAGATCTGCCGAGCTCATTGCGGGAAAGCGAAAGCAAAGGACGCTTTTCTCCCTCTAACCGCTTTCGTCAGAGGAACGGGGGAAGTCACAGTGTTCTTTCTCTCCCTGAGATACACACAATCTGACGTTGCCTCTGAGCTCCGTTGCTGGCAAAGAACTGAAACTGACATACATTCCTGTGGGGAAACACAGGGCTTTGCTAGGATTTCTCTAGGCAGTGTGTTTTCCCTGGGCCTCACTGTAGCAACACTATCTCGCCAGGGCAACACTGCATGGCACTTCCTCTGCCAGGAGAGAGCTGCTGCTTTGTAGTTTGTGCTGGGAAACCTTGTTTTGGCAAGTGCGAATTGACCGCATTCAGGCAGAAAGAAAAGAGAATAGCAAGAGGCCTTTTCTCCCCGGCTGCTCTGCCAAGCCCTTCCAGCTCAAACTATGTCGTTGCTCCTCTGGAAGGATCCCTGCACCGCGGCGTAGTTTTTCCGAAGAAGCCCTGCGTTTGCAAGAGCAAATGAGGAATTCGTGGCAGGAAAGAGGAAGGAAAGAAAGTTTCTCTCCCTCTGCCTGCTTTGCTCAGAGGACCGGATGAAGTCAGGGAGTTCTCCCTTTCACTGAGAAACGTGCGGGCTGCTGTTGCCTGGGCGCTCTCTTCTTTGCAAAAGAGTCTGCAGTTCCACGCTTTGAACCGTGGAAAGGCGCCGGGCTCTGCTAAGATTTCCCCCGGCGCTTCGTTTGCCCTGGGCCAAAGCGAGCCTTCACAATAGCTGAACGCTAACACTGCATACTCGTTCCACTTCCAGAACCGGGCTACGGCGAGGCAGTTCTCCGGGGGAAAACGGCCCTTCGCGAAGGGCAGATCTGCCGAGCTCATTGCGGGAAAGCGAAAGCAAAGGACGCTTTTCTCCCTCTAACCGCTTTCGTCAGAGGAACGGGGGAAGTCACAGTGTTCTTTCTCTCCCTGAGATACACACAATCTGACGTTGCCTCTGAGCTCCGTTGCTGGCAAAGAACTGAAAGTGACATACATTCCTGTGGGGAAACACAGGGCTTTGCTAGGATTTCTCTAGGCAGTGTGTTTTCCCTGGGCCTCACTGTAGCAACACTATCTCGCCTGGGCAACACTGCATGACACTTCCTCTGCCAGGAGAGAGCTGCTGCTTTGTAGTTTGTGCTGGGAAACCTTGCTTTGGCAAGTGCGAATTGACCGCATTCAGGCAGAAAGAAAAGAGAATAGCAAGAGGCCTTTTCTCCCCGGCTGCTCTGCCAAGCCCTTCCAGCTCAAACTATGTCGTTGCTCCTCTGGAAGGATCCCTGCACCGCGGCGTAGTTTTTCCGAAGAAGCCCTGCGTTTGCAAGAGCAAATGAGGAATTCGTGGCAGGAAAGAGGAAGGAAAGAAAGTTTCTCTCCCTCTGCCTGCTTTGCTCACAGGACCGGATGAAGTCAGGGAGTTCTCCCTTTCACTGAGAAACGTGCGGGCTGCTGTTGCCTGGGCGCTCTCTTCTTTGCAAAAGAGTCTGCAGTTCCACGCTTTGAACCGTGGAAAGGCGCCGGGCTCTGCTAAGACTTCCCCTGCACTTCGTTTGCCCTGGGCCAAAGCGAGCCTTCAAAATAGCTGAACCCTAACACTCCATACTCGTCCCACTTCCAGAACCGGGCTACGGCGAGGCAGTTCTCCGGGGGAAAACGGCCCTTCGCGAAGGGCAGATCTGCCGAGCTCATTGCGGGAAAGCGAAAGCAAAGGACGCTTTTCTCCCTCTAACCGCTTTCGTCAGAGGAACGGGGGAAGTCACAGTGTTCTTCCTCTCCCTGAGATACACACAATCTGACGTTGCCTCTGAGCTCCGTTGCTGGCAAAGAACTGAAAGTGACATACATTCCTGTGGGGAAACACAGGGCTTTGCTAGGATTTCTCTAGGCAGTGTGTTTTCCCTGGGCCTCACTGTAGCAACACTATCTCGCAAGGGCAGAACTGCATGGGATTTCCTCCGCCAGGAGAGAGCTGCTGCTTTGTAGTTTGTGCTGGGAAACCTTGTTTTGGCAAGTGCGAATTGACCGCATTCAGGCAGAAAGAAAAGAGAATAGCAAGAGGCCTTTTCTCCCCGGCTGCTCTGCCAAGCCCTTCCAGCTCAAACTATGTCGTTGCTCCTCTGGAAGGATCCCTGCACCGCGGCGTAGTTTTTCCGAAGAAGCCCTGCGTTTGCAAGAGCAAATGAGGAATTCGTGGCAGGAAAGAGGAAGGAAAGAAAGTTTCTCTCCCTCTGCCTGCTTTGCTCAGAGGACCGGATGAAGTCAGGGAGTTCTCCCTTTCACTGAGAAACGTGCGGGCTGCTGTTGCCTGGGCGCTCTCTTCTTTGCAAAAGAGTCTGCAGTTCCACGCTTTGAACCGTGGAAAGGCGCCGGGCTCTGCTAAGACTTCCCCTGCGCTTCGTTTGCCCTGGGCCAAAGCGAGCCTTCACAATAGCTGAACGCTAACACTGCATACTCGTCCCACTTCCAGAACAGGGCTACCGCGAGGCAGTTCTCCGGGGGAAAACGGCCCTTCGCGAAGGGCAGATCTGCCGAGCTCATTGCGGGAAAGCGAAAGCAAAGGACGCTTTTCTCCCTCTAACCGCTTTCGTCAGAGGAACGGGGGAAGTCACAGTGTTCTTTCTCTCCCTGAGATACACACAATCTGACGTTGCCTCTGAGCTCCGTTGCTGGCAAAGAACTGAAACTGACATACATTCCTGTGGGGAAACACAGGGCTTTGCTACGATTTCTCTAGGCAGTGTGTTTTCCCTGGGCCTCACTGTAGCAACACTATCTCGCCAGGGCAACACTGCATGACACTTCCTCTGCCAGGAGAGAGCTGCTGCTTTGTAGTTTGTGCTGGGAAACCTTGTTTTGGCAAGTGCGAATTGACCGCATTCAGGCAGAAAGAAAAGAGAATAGCAAGAGGCCTTTTCTCCCCGGCTGCTCTGCCAAGCCCTTCCAGCTCAAACTATGTCGTTGCTCCTCTGGAAGGATCCCTGCACCGCGGCGTAGTTTTTCCGAAGAAGCCCTGCGTTTGCAAGAGCAAATGAGGAATTCGTGGCAGGAAAGAGGAAGGAAAGAAAGTTTCTCTCCCTCTGCCTGCTTTGCTCAGAGGACTGGATGAAGTCAGGGAGTTCTCCCTTTCACTGAGAAACGTGCGGGCTGCTGTTGCCTGGGCGCTCTCTTCTTTGCAAAAGAGTCTGCAGTTCCACGCTTTGAACCGTGGAAAGGCGCCGGGCTCTGCTAAGACTTCCCCTGCGCTTCGTTTGCCCTGGGCCAAAGCGAGCCTTCACAATAGCTGAACGCTAACACTGCATACTCGTCCCACTTCCAGAACAGGGCTACGGCGAGGCAGTTCTCCGGGGGAAAACGGCCCTTCGCGAAGGGCAGATCTGCCGAGCTCATTGCGGGAAAGCGAAAGCAAAGGACGCTTTTCTCCCTCTAACCGCTTTCGTCAGAGGAACGGGGGAAGTCACAGTGTTCTTTCTCTCCCTGAGATACACACAATCTGACGTTGCCTCTGAGCTCCGTTGCTGGCAAAGAACTGAAACTGACATACATTCCTGTGGGGAAACACAGGGCTTTGCTACGATTTCTCTAGGCAGTGTGTTTTCCCTGGGCCTCACTGTAGCAACACTATCTCGCCAGGGCAACACTGCATGGCACTTCCTCTGCCAGGAGAGAGCTGCTGCTTTGTAGTTTGTGCTGGGAAACCTTGTTTTGGCAAGTGCGAATTGACCGCATTCAGGCAGAAAGAAAAGAGAATAGCAAGAGGCCTTTTCTCCCCGGCTGCTCTGCCAAGCCCTTCCAGCTCAAACTATGTCGTTGCTCCTCTGGAAGGATCCCTGCACCGCGGCGTAGTTTTTCCGAAGAAGCCCTGCGTTTGCAAGAGCAAATGAGGAATTCGTGGCAGGAAAGAGGAAGGAAAGAAAGTTTCTCTCCCTCTGCCTGCTTTGCTCAGAGGACTGGATGAAGTCAGGGAGTTCTCCCTTTCACTGAGAAACGTGCGGGCTGCTGTTGCCTGGGCGCTCTCTTCTTTGCAAAAGAGTCTGCAGTTCCACGCTTTGAACCGTGGAAAGGCGCCGGGCTCTGCTAAGACTTCCCCTGCGCTTCGTTTGCCCTGGGCCAAAGCGAGCCTTCACAATAGCTGAACGCTAACACTGCATACTCGTCCCACTTCCAGAACAGGGCTACCGCGAGGCAGTTCTCCGGGGGAAAACGGCCCTTCGCGAAGGGCAGATCTGCCGAGCTCATTGCGGGAAAGCGAAAGCAAAGGACGCTTTTCTCCCTCTAACCGCTTTGGTCAGAGGAACGGGGGAAGTCACAGTGTTCTTTCTCTCCCTGAGATACACACAATCTGACGTTGCCTCTGAGCTCCGTTGCTGGCAAAGAACTGAAACTGACATACATTCCTGTGGGGAAACACAGGGCTTTGCTAGGATTTCTCTAGGCAGTGTGTTTTCCCTGGGCCTCACTGTAGCAACACTATCTCGCCAGGGCAACACTGCATGGCACTTCCTCTGCCAGGAGAGAGCTGCTGCTTTGTAGTTTGTGCTGGGAAACCTTGTTTTGGCAAGTGCGAATTGACCGCATTCAGGCAGAAAGAAAAGAGAATAGCAAGAGGCCTTTTCTCCCCGGCTGCTCTGCCAAGCCCTTCCAGCTCAAACTATGTCGTTGCTCCTCTGGAAGGATCCCTGCACCGCGGCGTAGTTTTTCCGAAGAAGCCCTGCGTTTGCAAGAGCAAATGAGGAATTCGTGGCAGGAAAGAGGAAGGAAAGAAAGTTTCTCTCCCTCTGCCTGCTTTGCTCAGAGGACCGGATGAAGTCAGGGAGTTCTCCCTTTCACTGAGAAACGTGCGGGCTGCTGTTGCCTGGGCGCTCTCTTCTTTGCAAAAGAGTCTGCAGTTCCACGCTTTGAACCGTGGAAAGGCGCCGGGCTCTGCTAAGATTTCCCCCGGCGCTTCGTTTGCCCTGGGCCAAAGCGAGCCTTCACAATAGCTGAACGCTAACACTGCATACTCGTTCCACTTCCAGAACCGGGCTACGGCGAGGCAGTTCTCCGGGGGAAAACGGCCCTTCGCGAAGGGCAGATCTGCCGAGCTCATTGCGGGAAAGCGAAAGCAAAGGACGCTTTTCTCCCTCTAACCGCTTTCGTCAGAGGAACGGGGGAAGTCACAGTGTTCTTTTTCTCCCTGAGATACACACAATCTGACGTTGCCTCTGAGCTCCGTTGCTGGCAAAGAACTGAAACTGACATACATTCCTGTGGGGAAACACAGGGCTTTGCTAGGATTTCTCTAGGCAGTGTGTTTTCCCTGGGCCTCACTGTAGCAACACTATCTCGCCAGGGCAACACTGCATGGCACTTCCTCTGCCAGGAGAGAGCTGCTGCTTTGTAGTTTGTGCTGGGAAACCTTGTTTTGGCAAGTGCGAATTGACCGCATTCAGGCAGAAAGAAAAGAGAATAGCAAGAGGCCTTTTCTCCCCGGCTGCTCTGCCAAGCCCTTCCAGCTCAAACTATGTCGTTGCTCCTCTGGAAGGATCCCTGCACCGCGGCGTAGTTTTTCCGAAGAAGCCCTGCGTTTGCAAGAGCAAATGAGGAATTCGTGGCAGGAAAGAGGAAGGAAAGAAAGTTTCTCTCCCTCTGCCTGCTTTGCTCAGAGGACTGGATGAAGTCAGGGAGTTCTCCCTTTCACTGAGAAACGTGCGGGCTGCTGTTGCCTGGGCGCTCTCTTCTTTGCAAAAGAGTCTGCAGTTCCACGCTTTGAACCGTGGAAAGGCGCCGGGCTCTGCTAAGACTTCCCCTGCGCTTCGTTTGCCCTGGGCCAAAGCGAGCCTTCACAATAGCTGAACGCTAACACTGCATACTCGTCCCACTTCCAGAACAGGGCTACGGCGAGGCAGTTCTCCGGGGGAAAACGGCCCTTCGCGAAGGGCAGATCTGCCGAGCTCATTGCGGGAAAGCGAAAGCAAAGGACGCTTTTCTCCCTCTAACCGCTTTCGTCAGAGGAACGGGGGAAGTCACAGTGTTCTTTCTCTCCCTGAGATACACACAATCTGACGTTGCCTCTGAGCTCCGTTGCTGGCAAAGAACTGAAACTGACATACATTCCTGTGGGGAAACACAGGGCTTTGCTACGATTTCTCTAGGCAGTGTGTTTTCCCTGGGCCTCACTGTAGCAACACTATCTCGCCAGGGCAACACTGCATGGCACTTCCTCTGCCAGGAGAGAGCTGCTGCTTTGTAGTTTGTGCTGGGAAACCTTGTTTTGGCAAGTGCGAATTGACCGCATTCAGGCAGAAAGAAAAGAGAATAGCAAGAGGCCTTTTCTCCCCGGCTGCTCTGCCAAGCCCTTCCAGCTCAAACTATGTCGTTGCTCCTCTGGAAGGATCCCTGCACCGCGGCGTAGTTTTTCCGAAGAAGCCCTGCGTTTGCAAGAGCAAATGAGGAATTCGTGGCAGGAAAGAGGAAGGAAAGAAAGTTTCTCTCCCTCTGCCTGCTTTGCTCAGAGGACCGGATGAAGTCAGGGAGTTCTCCCTTTCACTGAGAAACGTGCGGGCTGCTGTTGCCTGGGCGCTCTCTTCTTTGCAAAAGAGTCTGCAGTTCCACGCTTTGAACCGTGGAAAGGCGCCGGGCTCTGCTAAGATTTCCCCCGGCGCTTCGTTTGCCCTGGGCCAAAGCGAGCCTTCACAATAGCTGAACGCTAACACTGCATACTCGTTCCACTTCCAGAACCGGGCTACGGCGAGGCAGTTCTCCGGGGGAAAACGGCCCTTCGCGAAGGGCAGATCTGCCGAGCTCATTGCGGGAAAGCGAAAGCAAAGGACGCTTTTCTCCCTCTAACCGCTTTGGTCAGAGGAACGGGGGAAGTCACAGTGTTCTTTCTCTCCCTGAGATACACACAATCTGACGTTGCCTCTGAGCTCCGTTGCTGGCAAAGAACTGAAACTGACATACATTCCTGTGGGGAAACACAGGGCTTTGCTAGGATTTCTCTAGGCAGTGTGTTTTCCCTGGGCCTCACTGTAGCAACACTATCTCGCCAGGGCAGAACTGCATGGGATTTCCTCTGCCAGGAGAGAGCTGCTGCTTTGTAGTTTGTGCTGGGAAACCTTGTTTTGGCAAGTGCGAATTGACCGCATTCAGGCAGAAAGAAAAGAGAATAGCAAGAGGCCTTTTCTCCCCGGCTGCTCTGCCAAGCCCTTCCAGCTCAAACTATGTCGTTGCTCCTCTGGAAGGATCCCTGCACCGCGGCGTAGTTTTTCCGAAGAAGCCCTGCGTTTGCAAGAGCAAATGAGGAATTCGTGGCAGGAAAGAGGAAGGAAAGAAAGTTTCTCTCCCTCTGCCTGCTTTGCTCAGAGGACTGGATGAAGTCAGGGAGTTCTCCCTTTCACTGAGAAACGTGCGGGCTGCTGTTGCCTGGGCGCTCTCTTCTTTGCAAAAGAGTCTGCAGTTCCACGCTTTGAACCGTGGAAAGGCGCCGGGCTCTGCTAAGACTTCCCCTGCGCTTCGTTTGCCCTGGGCCAAAGCGAGCCTTCACAATAGCTGAACGCTAACACTGCATACTCGTCCCACTTCCAGAACAGGGCTACCGCGAGGCAGTTCTCCGGGGGAAAACGGCCCTTCGCGAAGGGCAGATCTGCCGAGCTCATTGCGGGAAAGCGAAAGCAAAGGACGCTTTTCTCCCTCTAACCGCTTTCGTCAGAGGAACGGGGGAAGTCACAGTGTTCTTTCTCTCCCTGAGATACACACAATCTGACGTTGCCTCTGAGCTCCGTTGCTGGCAAAGAACTGAAACTGACATACATTCCTGTGGGGAAACACAGGGCTTTGCTACGATTTCTCTAGGCAGTGTGTTTTCCCTGGGCCTCACTGTAGCAACACTATCTCGCCAGGGCAACACTGCATGGCACTTCCTCTGCCAGGAGAGAGCTGCTGCTTTGTAGTTTGTGCTGGGAAACCTTGTTTTGGCAAGTGCGAATTGACCGCATTCAGGCAGAAAGAAAAGAGAATAGCAAGAGGCCTTTTCTCCCCGGCTGCTCTGCCAAGCCCTTCCAGCTCAAACTATGTCGTTGCTCCTCTGGAAGGATCCCTGCACCGCGGCGTAGTTTTTCCGAAGAAGCCCTGCGTTTGCAAGAGCAAATGAGGAATTCGTGGCAGGAAAGAGGAAGGAAAGAAAGTTTCTCTCCCTCTGCCTGCTTTGCTCAGAGGACCGGATGAAGTCAGGGAGTTCTCCCTTTCACTGAGAAACGTGCGGGCTGCTGTTGCCTGGGCGCTCTCTTCTTTGCAAAAGAGTCTGCAGTTCCACGCTTTGAACCGTGGAAAGGCGCCGGGCTCTGCTAAGATTTCCCCCGGCGCTTCGTTTGCCCTGGGCCAAAGCGAGCCTTCACAATAGCTGAACGCTAACACTGCATACTCGTCCCACTTCCAGAACAGGGCTACCGCGAGGCAGTTCTCCGGGGGAAAACGGCCCTTCGCGAAGGGCAGATCTGCCGAGCTCATTGCGGGAAAGCGAAAGCAAAGGACGCTTTTCTCCCTCTAACCGCTTTCGTCAGAGGAACGGCGGAAGTCACAGTGTTCTTTCTCTCCCTGAGATACACACAATCTGACGTTGCCTCTGAGCTCCGTTGCTGGCAAAGAACTGAAAGTGACATACATTCCTGTGGGGAAACACAGGGCTTTGCTAGGATTTCTCTAGGCAGTGTGTTTTCCCTGGGCCTCACTGTAGCAACACTATCTCGCAAGGGCAGAACTGCATGGGATTTCCTCCGCCAGGAGAGAGCTGCTGCTTTGTAGTTTGTGCTGGGAAACCTTGCTTTGGCAAGTGCGAATTGACCGCATTCAGGCAGAAAGAAAAGAGAATAGCAAGAGGCCTTTTCTCCCCGGCTGCTCTGCCAAGCCCTTCCAGCTCAAACTATGTCGTTGCTCCTCTGGAAGGATCCCTGCACCGCGGCGTAGTTTTTCCGAAGAAGCCCTGCGTTTGCAAGAGCAAATGAGGAATTCGTGGCAGGAAAGAGGAAGGAAAGAAAGTTTCTCTCCCTCTGCCTGCTTTGCTCAGAGGACCGGATGAAGTCAGGGAGTTCTCCCTTTCACTGAGAAACGTGCGGGCTGCTGTTGCCTGGGCGCTCTCTTCTTTGCAAAAGAGTCTGCAGTTCCACGCTTTGAACCGTGGAAAGGCGCCGGGCTCTGCTAAGATTTCCCCCGGCGCTTCGTTTGCCCTGGGCCAAAGCGAGCCTTCACAATAGCTGAACGCTAACACTGCATACTCGTTCCACTTCCAGAACTGGGCTACGGCGAGGCAGTTCTCCGGGGGAAAACGGCCCTTCGCGAAGGGCAGATCTGCCGAGCTCATTGCGGGAAAGCGAAAGCAAAGGACGCTTTTCTCCCTCTAACCGCTTTCGTCAGAGGAACGGGGGAAGTCACAGTGTTCTTTCTCTCCCTGAGATACACACAATCTGACGTTGCCTCTGAGCTCCGTTGCTGGCAAAGAACTGAAACTGACATACATTCCTGTGGGGAAACACAGGGCTTTGCTACGATTTCTCTAGGCAGTGTGTTTTCCCTGGGCCTCACTGTAGCAACACTATCTCGCAAGGGCAGAACTGCATGGGATTTCCTCTGCCAGGAGAGAGCTGCTGCTTTGTAGTTTGTGCTGGGAAACCTTGTTTTGGCAAGTGCGAATTGACCGCATTCAGGCAGAAAGAAAAGAGAATAGCAAGAGGCCTTTTCTCCCCGGCTGCTCTGCCAAGCCCTTCCAGCTCAAACTATGTCGTTGCTCCTCTGGAAGGATCCCTGCACCGCGGCGTAGTTTTTCCGAAGAAGCCCTGCGTTAGCAAGAGCAAATGAGGAATTCGTGGCAGGAAAGAGGAAGGAAAGAAAGTTTCTCTCCCTCTGCCTGCTTTGCTCAGAGGACTGGATGAAGTCAGGGAGTTCTCCCTTTCACTGAGAAACGTGCGGGCTGCTGTTGCCTGGGCGCTCTCTTCTTTGCAAAAGAGTCTGCAGTTCCACGCTTTGAACCGTGGAAAGGCGCCGGGCTCTGCTAAGACTTCCCCTGCGCTTCGTTTGCCCTGGGCCAAAGCGAGCCTTCACAATAGCTGAACGCTAACACTGCATACTCGTCCCACTTCCAGAACAGGGCTACCGCGAGGCAGTTCTCCGGGGGAAAACGGCCCTTCGCGAAGGGCAGATCTGCCGAGCTCATTGCGGGAAAGCGAAAGCAAAGGACGCTTTTCTCCCTCTAACCGCTTTGGTCAGAGGAACGGGGGAAGTCACAGTGTTCTTTCTCTCCCTGAGATACACACAATCTGACGTTGCCTCTGAGCTCCGTTGCTGGCAAAGAACTGAAACTGACATACATTCCTGTGGGGAAACACAGGGCTTTGCTACGATTTCTCTAGGCAGTGTGTTTTCCCTGGGCCTCACTGTAGCAACACTATCTCGCAAGGGCAGAACTGCATGGGATTTCCTCCGCCAGGAGAGAGCTGCTGCTTTGTAGTTTGTGCTGGGAAACCTTGCTTTGGCAAGTGCGAATTGACCGCATTCAGGCAGAAAGAAAAGAGAATAGCAAGAGGCCTTTTCTCCCCGGCTGCTCTGCCAAGCCCTTCCAGCTCAAACTATGTCGTTGCTCCTCTGGAAGGATCCCTGCACCGCGGCGTAGTTTTTCCGAAGAAGCCCTGCGTTTGCAAGAGCAAATGAGGAATTCGTGGCAGGAAAGAGGAAGGAAAGAAAGTTTCTCTCCCTCTGCCTGCTTTGCTCAGAGGACCGGATGAAGTCAGGGAGTTCTCCCTTTCACTGAGAAACGTGCGGGCTGCTGTTGCCTGGGCGCTCTCTTCTTTGCAAAAGAGTCTGCAGTTCCACGCTTTGAACCGTGGAAAGGCGCCGGGCTCTGCTAAGATTTCCCCCGGCGCTTCGTTTGCCCTGGGCCAAAGCGAGCCTTCACAATAGCTGAACGCTAACACTGCATACTCGTTCCACTTCCAGAACCGGGCTACGGCGAGGCAGTTCTCCGGGGGAAAACGGCCCTTCGCGAAGGGCAGATCTGCCGAGCTCATTGCGGGAAAGCGAAAGCAAAGGACGCTTTTCTCCCTCTAACCGCTTTCGTCAGAGGAACGGGGGAAGTCACAGTGTTCTTTCTCTCCCTGAGATACACACAATCTGACGTTGCCTCTGAGCTCCGTTGCTGGCAAAGAACTGAAACTGACATACATTCCTGTGGGGAAACACAGGGCTTTGCTAGGATTTCTCTAGGCAGTGTGTTTTCCCTGGGCCTCACTGTAGCAACACTATCTCGCAAGGGCAGAACTGCATGGGATTTCCTCTGCCAGGAGAGAGCTGCTGCTTTGTAGTTTGTGCTGGGAAACCTTGTTTTGGCAAGTGCGAATTGACCGCATTCAGGCAGAAAGAAAAGAGAATAGCAAGAGGCCTTTTCTCCCCGGCTGCTCTGCCAAGCCCTTCCAGCTCAAACTATGTCGTTGCTCCTCTGGAAGGATCCCTGCACCGCGGCGTAGTTTTTCCGAAGAAGCCCTGCGTTTGCAAGAGCAAATGAGGAATTCGTGGCAGGAAAGAGGAAGGAAAGAAAGTTTCTCTCCCTCTGCCTGCTTTGCTCAGAGGACTGGATGAAGTCAGGGAGTTCTCCCTTTCACTGAGAAACGTGCGGGCTGCTGTTGCCTGGGCGCTCTCTTCTTTGCAAAAGAGTCTGCAGTTCCACGCTTTGAACCGTGGAAAGGCGCCGGGCTCTGCTAAGACTTCCCCTGCGCTTCGTTTGCCCTGGGCCAAAGCGAGCCTTCACAATAGCTGAACGCTAACACTGCATACTCGTCCCACTTCCAGAACAGGGCTACCGCGAGGCAGTTCTCCGGGGGAAAACGGCCCTTCGCGAAGGGCAGATCTGCCGAGCTCATTGCGGGAAAGCGAAAGCAAAGGACGCTTTTCTCCCTCTAACCGCTTTCGTCAGAGGAACGGCGGAAGTCACAGTGTTCTTTCTCTCCCTGAGATACACACAATCTGACGTTGCCTCTGAGCTCCGTTGCTGGCAAAGAACTGAAAGTGACATACATTCCTGTGGGGAAACACAGGGCTTTGCTAGGATTTCTCTAGGCAGTGTGTTTTCCCTGGGCCTCACTGTAGCAACACTATCTCGCCAGGGCAACACTGCATGGCACTTCCTGTGCCAGGAGAGAGCTGCTGCTTTGTAGTTTGTGCTGGGAAACCTTGTTTTGGCAAGTGCGAATTGACCGCATTCAGGCAGAAAGAAAAGAGAATAGCAAGAGGCCTTTTCTCCCCGGCTGCTCTGCCAAGCCCTTCCAGCTCAAACTATGTCGTTGCTCCTCTGGAAGGATCCCTGCACCGCGGCGTAGTTTTTCCGAAGAAGCCCTGCGTTTGCAAGAGCAAATGAGGAATTCGTGGCAGGAAAGAGGAAGGAAAGAAAGTTTCTCTCCCTCTGCCTGCTTTGCTCAGAGGACCGGATGAAGTCAGGGAGTTCTCCCTTTCACTGAGAAACGTGCGGGCTGCTGTTGCCTGGGCGCTCTCTTCTTTGCAAAAGAGTCTGCAGTTCCACGCTTTGAACCGTGGAAAGGCGCCGGGCTCTGCTAAGATTTCCCCCGGCGCTTCGTTTGCCCTGGGCCAAAGCGAGCCTTCACAATAGCTGAACGCTAACACTGCATACTCGTTCCACTTCCAGAACCGGGCTACGGCGAGGCAGTTCTCCGGGGGAAAACGGCCCTTCGCGAAGGGCAGATCTGCCGAGCTCATTGCGGGAAAGCGAAAGCAAAGGACGCTTTTCTCCCTCTAACCGCTTTGGTCAGAGGAACGGGGGAAGTCACAGTGTTCTTTCTCTCCCTGAGATACACACAATCTGACGTTGCCTCTGAGCTCCGTTGCTGGCAAAGAACTGAAACTGACATACATTCCTGTGGGGAAACACAGGGCTTTGCTAGGATTTCTCTAGGCAGTGTGTTTTCCCTGGGCCTCACTGTAGCAACACTATCTCGCAAGGGCAGAACTGCATGGGATTTCCTCTGCCAGGAGAGAGCTGCTGCTTTGTAGTTTGTGCTGGGAAACCTTGTTTTGGCAAGTGCGAATTGACCGCATTCAGGCAGAAAGAAAAGAGAATAGCAAGAGGCCTTTTCTCCCCAGCTGCTCTGCCAAGCCCTTCCAGCTCAAACTATGTCGTTGCTCCTCTGGAAGGATCCCTGCACCGCGGCGTAGTTTTTCCGAAGAAGCCCTGCGTTTGCAAGAGCAAATGAGGAATTCGTGGCAGGAAAGAGGAAGGAAAGAAAGTTTCTCTCCCTCTGCCTGCTTTGCTCAGAGGACCGGATGAAGTCAGGGAGTTCTCCCTTTCACTGAGAAACGTGCGGGCTGCTGTTGCCTGGGCGCTCTCTTCTTTGCAAAAGAGTCTGCAGTTCCACGCTTTGAACCGTGGAAAGGCGCCGGGCTCTGCTAAGACTTCCCCTGCGCTTCGTTTGCCCTGGGCCAAAGCGAGCCTTCACAATAGCTGAACGCTAACACTGCATACTCGTCCCACTTCCAGAACAGGGCTACCGCGAGGCAGTTCTCCGGGGGAAAACGGCCCTTCGCGAAGGGCAGATCTGCCGAGCTCATTGCGGGAAAGCGAAAGCAAAGGACGCTTTTCTCCCTCTAACCGCTTTCGTCAGAGGAACGGGGGAAGTCACAGTGTTCTTTCTCTCCCTGAGATACACACAATCTGACGTTGCCTCTGAGCTCCGTTGCTGGCAAAGAACTGAAACTGACATACATTCCTGTGGGGAAACACAGGGCTTTGCTAGGATTTCTCTAGGCAGTGTGTTTTCCCTGGGCCTCACTGTAGCAACACTATCTCGCAAGGGCAGAACTGCATGGGATTTCCTCCGCCAGGAGAGAGCTGCTGCTTTGTAGTTTGTGCTGGGAAACCTTGCTTTGGCAAGTGCGAATTGACCGCATTCAGGCAGAAAGAAAAGAGAATAGCAAGAGGCCTTTTCTCCCCGGCTGCTCTGCCAAGCCCTTCCAGCTCAAACTATGTCGTTGCTCCTCTGGAAGGATCCCTGCACCGCGGCGTAGTTTTTCCGAAGAAGCCCTGCGTTTGCAAGAGCAAATGAGGAATTCGTGGCAGGAAAGAGGAAGGAAAGAAAGTTTCTCTCCCTCTGCCTGCTTTGCTCAGAGGACTGGATGAAGTCAGGGAGTTCTCCCTTTCACTGAGAAACGTGCGGGCTGCTGTTGCCTGGGCGCTCTCTTCTTTGCAAAAGAGTCTGCAGTTCCACGCTTTGAACCGTGGAAAGGCGCCGGGCTCTGCTAAGACTTCCCCTGCGCTTCGTTTGCCCTGGGCCAAAGCGAGCCTTCACAATAGCTGAACGCTAACACTGCATACTCGTCCCACTTCCAGAACAGGGCTACCGCGAGGCAGTTCTCCGGGGGAAAACGGCCCTTCGCGAAGGGCAGATCTGCCGAGCTCATTGCGGGAAAGCGAAAGCAAAGGACGCTTTTCTCCCTCTAACCGCTTTCGTCAGAGGAACGGCGGAAGTCACAGTGTTCTTTCTCTCCCTGAGATACACACAATCTGACGTTGCCTCTGAGCTCCGTTGCTGGCAAAGAACTGAAAGTGACATACATTCCTGTGGGGAAACACAGGGCTTTGCTAGGATTTCTCTAGGCAGTGTGTTTTCCCTGGGCCTCACTGTAGCAACACTATCTCGCAAGGGCAGAACTGCATGGGATTTCCTCTGCCAGGAGAGAGCTGCTGCTTTGTAGTTTGTGCTGGGAAACCTTGTTTTGGCAAGTGCGAATTGACCGCATTCAGGCAGAAAGAAAAGAGAATAGCAAGAGGCCTTTTCTCCCCGGCTGCTCTGCCAAGCCCTTCCAGCTCAAACTATGTCGTTGCTCCTCTGGAAGGATCCCTGCACCGCGGCGTAGTTTTTCCGAAGAAGCCCTGCGTTTGCAAGAGCAAATGAGGAATTCGTGGCAGGAAAGAGGAAGGAAAGAAAGTTTCTCTCCCTCTGCCTGCTTTGCTCAGAGGACTGGATGAAGTCAGGGAGTTCTCCCTTTCACTGAGAAACGTGCGGGCTGCTGTTGCCTGGGCGCTCTCTTCTTTGCAAAAGAGTCTGCAGTTCCACGCTTTGAACCGTGGAAAGGCGCCGGGCTCTGCTAAGACTTCCCCTGCGCTTCGTTTGCCCTGGGCCAAAGCGAGCCTTCACAATAGCTGAACGCTAACACTGCATACTCGTCCCACTTCCAGAACAGGGCTACCGCGAGGCAGTTCTCCGGGGGAAAACGGCCCTTCGCGAAGGGCAGATCTGCCGAGCTCATTGCGGGAAAGCGAAAGCAAAGGACGCTTTTCTCCCTCTAACCGCTTTCGTCAGAGGAACGGGGGAAGTCACAGTGTTCTTTCTCTCCCTGAGATACACACAATCTGACGTTGCCTCTGAGCTCCGTTGCTGGCAAAGAACTGAAAGTGACATACATTCCTGTGGGGAAACACAGGGCTTTGCTACGATTTCTCTAGGCAGTGTGTTTTCCCTGGGCCTCACTGTAGCAACACTATCTCGCCAGGGCAACACTGCATGGCACTTCCTGTGCCAGGAGAGAGCTGCTGCTTTGTAGTTTGTGCTGGGAAACCTTGTTTTGGCAAGTGCGAATTGACCGCATTCAGGCAGAAAGAAAAGAGAATAGCAAGAGGCCTTTTCTCCCCGGCTGCTCTGCCAAGCCCTTCCAGCTCAAACTATGTCGTTGCTCCTCTGGAAGGATCCCTGCACCGCGGCGTAGTTTTTCCGAAGAAGCCCTGCGTTTGCAAGAGCAAATGAGGAATTCGTGGCAGGAAAGAGGAAGGAAAGAAAGTTTCTCTCCCTCTGCCTGCTTTGCTCAGAGGACCGGATGAAGTCAGGGAGTTCTCCCTTTCACTGAGAAACGTGCGGGCTGCTGTTGCCTGGGCGCTCTCTTCTTTGCAAAAGAGTCTGCAGTTCCACGCTTTGAACCGTGGAAAGGCGCCGGGCTCTGCTAAGATTTCCCCCGGCGCTTCGTTTGCCCTGGGCCAAAGCGAGCCTTCACAATAGCTGAACGCTAACACTGCATACTCGTTCCACTTCCAGAACCGGGCTACGGCGAGGCAGTTCTCCGGGGGAAAACGGCCCTTCGCGAAGGGCAGATCTGCCGAGCTCATTGCGGGAAAGCGAAAGCAAAGGACGCTTTTCTCCCTCTAACCGCTTTCGTCAGAGGAACGGGGGAAGTCACAGTGTTCTTTCTCTCCCTGAGATACACACAATCTGACGTTGCCTCTGAGCTCCGTTGCTGGCAAAGAACTGAAACTGACATACATTCCTGTGGGGAAACACAGGGCTTTGCTAGGATTTCTCTAGGCAGTGTGTTTTCCCTGGGCCTCACTGTAGCAACACTATCTCGCAAGGGCAGAACTGCATGGGATTTCCTCTGCCAGGAGAGAGCTGCTGCTTTGTAGTTTGTGCTGGGAAACCTTGTTTTGGCAAGTGCGAATTGACCGCATTCAGGCAGAAAGAAAAGAGAATAGCAAGAGGCCTTTTCTCCCCAGCTGCTCTGCCAAGCCCTTCCAGCTCAAACTATGTCGTTGCTCCTCTGGAAGGATCCCTGCACCGCGGCGTAGTTTTTCCGAAGAAGCCCTGCGTTTGCAAGAGCAAATGAGGAATTCGTGGCAGGAAAGAGGAAGGAAAGAAAGTTTCTCTCCCTCTGCCTGCTTTGCTCAGAGGACTGGATGAAGTCAGGGAGTTCTCCCTTTCACTGAGAAACGTGCGGGCTGCTGTTGCCTGGGCGCTCTCTTCTTTGCAAAAGAGTCTGCAGTTCCACGCTTTGAACCGTGGAAAGGCGCCGGGCTCTGCTAAGACTTCCCCTGCGCTTCGTTTGCCCTGGGCCAAAGCGAGCCTTCACAATAGCTGAACGCTAACACTGCATACTCGTCCCACTTCCAGAACAGGGCTACCGCGAGGCAGTTCTCCGGGGGAAAACGGCCCTTCGCGAAGGGCAGATCTGCCGAGCTCATTGCGGGAAAGCGAAAGCAAAGGACGCTTTTCTCCCTCTAACCGCTTTCGTCAGAGGAACGGGGGAAGTCACAGTGTTCTTTCTCTCCCTGAGATACACACAATCTGACGTTGCCTCTGAGCTCCGTTGCTGGCAAAGAACTGAAACTGACATACATTCCTGTGGGGAAACACAGGGCTTTGCTAGGATTTCTCTAGGCAGTGTGTTTTCCCTGGGCCTCACTGTAGCAACACTATCTCGCAAGGGCAGAACTGCATGGGATTTCCTCCGCCAGGAGAGAGCTGCTGCTTTGTAGTTTGTGCTGGGAAACCTTGCTTTGGCAAGTGCGAATTGACCGCATTCTGGCAGAAAGAAAAGAGAATAGCAAGAGGCCTTTTCTCCCCGGCTGCTCTGCCAAGCCCTTCCAGCTCAAACTATGTCGTTGCTCCTCTGGAAGGATCCCTGCACCGCGGCGTAGTTTTTCCGAAGAAGCCCTGCGTTTGCAAGAGCAAATGAGGAATTCGTGGCAGGAAAGAGGAAGGAAAGAAAGTTTCTCTCCCTCTGCCTGCTTTGCTCAGAGGACCGGATGAAGTCAGGGAGTTCTCCCTTTCACTGAGAAACGTGCAGGCTGCTGTTGCCTGGGCGCTCTCTTCTTTGCAAAAGAGTCTGCAGTTCCACGCTTTGAACCGTGGAAAGGCGCCGGGCTCTGCTAAGATTTCCCCCGGCGCTTCGTTTGCCCTGGGCCAAAGCGAGCCTTCACAATAGCTGAACGCTAACACTGCATACTCGTTCCACTTCCAGAACCGGGCTACGGCGAGGCAGTTCTCCGGGGGAAAACGGCCCTTCGCGAAGGGCAGATCTGCCGAGCTCATTGCGGGAAAGCGAAAGCAAAGGACGCTTTTCTCCCTCTAACCGCTTTGGTCAGAGGAACGGGGGAAGTCACAGTGTTCTTTCTCTCCCTGAGATACACACAATCTGACGTTGCCTCTGAGCTCCGTTGCTGGCAAAGAACTGAAACTGACATACATTCCTGTGGGGAAACACAGGGCTTTGCTAGGATTTCTCTAGGCAGTGTGTTTTCCCTGGGCCTCACTGTAGCAACACTATCTCGCAAGGGCAGAACTGCATGGGATTTCCTCTGCCAGGAGAGAGCTGCTGCTTTGTAGTTTGTGCTGGGAAACCTTGTTTTGGCAAGTGCGAATTGACCGCATTCAGGCAGAAAGAAAAGAGAATAGCAAGAGGCCTTTTCTCCCCAGCTGCTCTGCCAAGCCCTTCCAGCTCAAACTATGTCGTTGCTCCTCTGGAAGGATCCCTGCACCGCGGCGTAGTTTTTCGGAAGAAGCCCTGCGTTTGCAAGAGCAAATGAGGAATTCGTGGCAGGAAAGAGGAAGGAAAGAAAGTTTCTCTCCCTCTGCCTGCTTTGCTCAGAGGACCGGATGAAGTCAGGGAGTTCTCCCTTTCACTGAGAAACGTGCGGGCTGCTGTTGCCTGGGCGCTCTCTTCTTTGCAAAAGAGTCTGCAGTTCCACGCTTTGAACCGTGGAAAGGCGCCGGGCTCTGCTAAGACTTCCCCTGCGCTTCGTTTGCCCTGGGCCAAAGCGAGCCTTCACAATAGCTGAACGCTAACACTGCATACTCGTCCCACTTCCAGAACAGGGCTACCGCGAGGCAGTTCTCCGGGGGAAAACGGCCCTTCGCGAAGGGCAGATCTGCCGAGCTCATTGCGGGAAAGCGAAAGCAAAGGACGCTTTTCTCCCTCTAACCGCTTTCGTCAGAGGAACGGGGGAAGTCACAGTGTTCTTTCTCTCCCTGAGATACACACAATCTGACGTTGCCTCTGAGCTCCGTTGCTGGCAAAGAACTGAAACTGACATACATTCCTGTGGGGAAACACAGGGCTTTGCTAGGATTTCTCTAGGCAGTGTGTTTTCCCTGGGCCTCACTGTAGCAACACTATCTCGCAAGGGCAGAACTGCATGGGATTTCCTCCGCCAGGAGAGAGCTGCTGCTTTGTAGTTTGTGCTGGGAAACCTTGCTTTGGCAAGTGCGAATTGACCGCATTCAGGCAGAAAGAAAAGAGAATAGCAAGAGGCCTTTTCTCCCCGGCTGCTCTGCCAAGCCCTTCCAGCTCAAACTATGTCGTTGCTCCTCTGGAAGGATCCCTGCACCGCGGCGTAGTTTTTCCGAAGAAGCCCTGCGTTTGCAAGAGCAAATGAGGAATTCGTGGCAGGAAAGAGGAAGGAAAGAAAGTTTCTCTCCCTCTGCCTGCTTTGCTCAGAGGACCGGATGAAGTCAGGGAGTTCTCCCTTTCACTGAGAAACGTGCGGGCTGCTGTTGCCTGGGCGCTCTCTTCTTTGCAAAAGAGTCTGCAGTTCCACGCTTTGAACCGTGGAAAGGCGCCGGGCTCTGCTAAGATTTCCCCCGGCGCTTCGTTTGCCCTGGGCCAAAGCGAGCCTTCACAATAGCTGAACGCTAACACTGCATACTCGTTCCACTTCCAGAACCGGGCTACGGCGAGGCAGTTCTCCGGGGGAAAACGGCCCTTCGCGAAGGGCAGATCTGCCGAGCTCATTGCGGGAAAGCGAAAGCAAAGGACGCTTTTCTCCCTCTAACCGCTTTCGTCAGAGGAACGGGGGAAGTCACAGTGTTCTTTCTCTCCCTGAGATACACACAATCTGACGTTGCCTCTGAGCTCCGTTGCTGGCAAAGAACTGAAAGTGACATACATTCCTGTGGGGAAACACAGGGCTTTGCTAGGATTTCTCTAGGCAGTGTGTTTTCCCTGGGCCTCACTGTAGCAACACTATCTCGCCAGGGCAGAACTGCATGGGATTTCCTCTGCCAGGAGAGAGCTGCTGCTTTGTAGTTTGTGCTGGGAAACCTTGTTTTGGCAAGTGCGAATTGACCGCATTCAGGCAGAAAGAAAAGAGAATAGCAAGAGGCCTTTTCTCCCCGGCTGCTCTGCCAAGCCCTTCCAGCTCAAACTATGTCGTTGCTCCTCTGGAAGGATCCCCGCACCGCGGCGTAGTTTTTCCGAAGAAGCCCTGCGTTTGCAAGAGCAAATGAGGAATTCGTGGCAGGAAAGAGGAAGGAAAGAAAGTTTCTCTCCCTCTGCCTGCTTTGCTCAGAGGACTGGATGAAGTCAGGGAGTTCTCCCTTTCACTGACAAACGTGCGGGCTGCTGTTGCCTGGGCGCTCTCTTCTTTGCAAAAGAGTCTGCAGTTCCACGCTTTGAACCGTGGAAAGGCGCCGGGCTCTGCTAAGACTTCCCCTGCGCTTCGTTTGCCCTGGGCCAAAGCGAGCCTTCACAATAGCTGAACGCTAACACTGCATACTCGTCCCACTTCCAGAACAGGGCTACCGCGAGGCAGTTCTCCGGGGGAAAACGGCCCTTCGCGAAGGGCAGATCTGCCGAGCTCATTGCGGGAAAGCGAAAGCAAAGGACGCTTTTCTCCCTCTAACCGCTTTCGTCAGAGGAACGGGGGAAGTCACAGTGTTCTTTCTCTCCCTGAGATACACACAATCTGACGTTGCCTCTGAGCTCCGTTGCTGGCAAAGAACTGAAACTGACATACATTCCTGTGGGGAAACACAGGGCTTTGCTACGATTTCTCTAGGCAGTGTGTTTTCCCTGGGCCTCACTGTAGCAACACTATCTCGCCAGGGCAACACTGCATGACACTTCCTCTGCCAGGAGAGAGCTGCTGCTTTGTAGTTTGTGCTGGGAAACCTTGTTTTGGCAAGTGCGAATTGACCGCATTCAGGCAGAAAGAAAAGAGAATAGCAAGAGGCCTTTTCTCCCCGGCTGCTCTGCCAAGCCCTTCCAGCTCAAACTATGTCGTTGCTCCTCTGGAAGGATCCCTGCACCGCGGCGTAGTTTTTCCGAAGAAGCCCTGCGTTTGCAAGAGCAAATGAGGAATTCGTGGCAGGAAAGAGGAAGGAAAGAAAGTTTCTCTCCCTCTGCCTGCTTTGCTCAGAGGACCGGATGAAGTCAGGGAGTTCTCCCTTTCACTGAGAAACGTGCGGGCTGCTGTTGCCTGGGCGCTCTCTTCTTTGCAAAAGAGTCTGCAGTTCCACGCTTTGAACCGTGGAAAGGCGCCGGGCTCTGCTAAGATTTCCCCTGCGCTTCGTTTGCCCTGGGCCAAAACGAGCCTTCACAATAGCTGAACGCTAACACTGCATACTCGTTCTACTTCCAGAACCGGGCTACGGCGAGGCAGTTCTCCGGGGGAAAACGGCCCTTCGCGAAGGGCAGATCTGCCGAGCTCATTGCGGGAAAGCGAAAGCAAAGGACGCTTTTCTCCCTCTAACCGCTTTCGTCAGAGGAACGGGGGAAGTCACAGTGTTCTTTCTCTCCCTGAGATACACACAATCTGACGTTGCCTCTGAGCTCCGTTGCTGGCAAAGAACTGAAACTGACATACATTCCTGTGGGGAAACACAGGGCTTTGCTAGGATTTCTCTAGGCAGTGTGTTTTCCCTGGGCCTCACTGTAGCAACACTATCTCCAAGGGCAGAACTGCATGGGATTTCCTCCGCCAGGAGAGAGCTGCTGCTTTGTAGTTTGTGCTGGGAAACCTTGCTTTGGCAAGTGCGAATTGACCGCATTCAGGCAGAAAGAAAAGAGAATAGCAAGAGGCCTTTTCTCCCCGGCTGCTCTGCCAAGCCCTTCCAGCTCAAACTATGTCGTTGCTCCTCTGGAAGGATCCCTGCACCGCGGCGTAGTTTTTCCGAAGAAGCCCTGCGTTTGCAAGAGCAAATGAGGAATTCGTGGCAGGAAAGAGGAAGGAAAGAAAGTTTCTCTCCCTCTGCCTGCTTTGCTCAGAGGACCGGATGAAGTCAGGGAGTTCTCCCTTTCACTGAGAAACGTGCGGGCTGCTGTTGCCTGGGCGCTCTCTTCTTTGCAAAAGAGTCTGCAGTTCCACGCTTTGAACCGTGGAAAGGCGCCGGGCTCTGCTAAGATTTCCCCCGGCGCTTCGTTTGCCCTGGGCCAAAGCGAGCCTTCACAATAGCTGAACGCTAACACTGCATACTCGTTCCACTTCCAGAACCGGGCTACGGCGAGGCAGTTCTCCGGGGGAAAACGGCCCTTCGCGAAGGGCAGATCTGCCGAGCTCATTGCGGGAAAGCGAAAGCAAAGGACGCTTTTCTCCCTCTAACCGCTTTCGTCAGAGGAACGGGGGAAGTCACAGTGTTCTTTCTCTCCCTGAGATACACACAATCTGACGTTGCCTCTGAGCTCCGTTGCTGGCAAAGAACTGAAAGTGACATACATTCCTGTGGGGAAACACAGGGCTTTGCTAGGATTTCTCTAGGCAGTGTGTTTTCCCTGGGCCTCACTGTACCAACACTATCTCGCCAGGGCAGAACTGCATGGGATTTCCTCTGCCAGGAGAGAGCTGCTGCTTTGTAGTTTGTGCTGGGAAACCTTGTTTTGGCAAGTGCGAATTGACCGCATTCAGGCAGAAAGAAAAGAGAATAGCAAGAGGCCTTTTCTCCCCGGCTGCTCTGCCAAGCCCTTCCAGCTCAAACTATGTCGTTGCTCCTCTGGAAGGATCCCTGCACCGCGGCGTAGTTTTTCCGAAGAAGCCCTGCGTTTGCAAGAGCAAATGAGGAATTCGTGGCAGGAAAGAGGAAGGAAAGAAAGTTTCTCTCCCTCTGCCTGCTTTGCTCAGAGGACCGGATGAAGTCAGGGAGTTCTCCCTTTCACTGAGAAACGTGCGGGCTGCTGTTGCCTGGGCGCTCTCTTCTTTGCAAAAGAGTCTGCAGTTCCACGCTTTGAACCGTGGAAAGGCGCCGGGCTCTGCTAAGACTTCCCCTGCGCTTCGTTTGCCCTGGGCCAAAGCGAGCCTTCACAATAGCTGAACGCTAACACTGCATACTCGTCCCACTTCCAGAACAGGGCTACCGCGAGGCAGTTCTCCGGGGGAAAACGGCCCTTCGCGAAGGGCAGATCTGCCGAGCTCATTGCGGGAAAGCGAAAGCAAAGGACGCTTTTCTCCCTCTAACCGCTTTCGTCAGAGGAACGGCGGAAGACACAGTGTTCTTTCTCTCCCTGAGATACACACAATCTGACGTTGCCTCTGAGCTCCGTTGCTGGCAAAGAACTGAAAGTGACATACATTCCTGTGGGGAAACACAGGGCTTTGCTACGATTTCTCTAGGCAGTGTGTTTTCCCTGGGCCTCACTGTAGCAACACTATCTCGCAAGGGCAGAACTGCATGGGATTTCTTCTGCCAGGAGAGAGCTGCTGCTTTGTAGTTTGTGCTGGGAAACCTTGTTTTGGCAAGTGCGAATTGACCGCATTCAGGCAGAAAGAAAAGAGAATAGCAAGAGGCCTTTTCTCCCCGGCTGCTCTGCCAAGCCCTTCCAGCTCAAACTATGTCGTTGCTCCTCTGGAAGGATCCCTGCACCGCGGCGTAGTTTTTCCGAAGAAGCCCTGCGTTTGCAAGAGCAAATGAGGAATTCGTGGCAGGAAAGAGGAAGGAAAGAAAGTTTCTCTCCCTCTGCCTGCTTTGCTCAGAGGACTGGATGAAGTCAGGGAGTTCTCCCTTTCACTGAGAAACGTGCGGGCTGCTGTTGCCTGGGCGCTCTCTTCTTTGCAAAAGAGTCTGCAGTTCCACGCTTTGAACCGTGGAAAGGCGCCGGGCTCTGCTAAGATTTCCCCCGGCGCTTCGTTTGCCCTGGGCCAAAGCGAGCCTTCACAATAGCTGAACGCTAACACTGCATACTCGTTCCACTTCCAGAACCGGGCTACGGCGAGGCAGTTCTCCGGGGGAAAACGGCCCTTCGCGAAGGGCAGATCTGCCGAGCTCCTTGCGGGAAAGCGAAAGCAAAGGACGCTTTTCTCCCTCTAACCGCTTTCGTCAGAGGAACGGGGGAAGTCACAGTGTTCTTTCTCTCCCTGAGATACACACAATCTGACGTTGCCTCTGAGCTCCGTTGCTGGCAAAGAACTGAAACTGACATACATTCCTGTGGGGAAACACAGGGCTTTGCTAGGATTTCTCTAGGCAGTGTGTTTTCCCTGGGCCTCACTGTAGCAACACTATCTCGCAAGGGCAGAACTGCATGGGATTTCCTCTGCCAGGAGAGAGCTGCTGCTTTGTAGTTTGTGCTGGGAAACCTTGTTTTGGCAAGTGCGAATTGACCGCATTCAGGCAGAAAGAAAAGAGAATAGCAAGAGGCCTTTTCTCCCCGGCTGCTCTGCCAAGCCCTTCCAGCTCAAACTATGTCGTTGCTCCTCTGGAAGGATCCCTGCACCGCGGCGTAGTTTTTCCGAAGAAGCCCTGCGTTTGCAAGAGCAAATGAGGAATTCGTGGCAGGAAAGAGGAAGGAAAGAAAGTTTCTCTCCCTCTGCCTGCTTTGCTCAGAGGACCAGATGAAGTCAGGGAGTTCTCCCTTTCACTGAGAAACGTGCGGGCTGCTGTTGCCTGGGCGCTCTCTTCTTTGCAAAAGAGTCTGCAGTTCCACGCTTTGAACCGTGGAAAGGCGCCGGGCTCTGCTAAGACTTCCCCTGCGCTTCGTTTGCCCTGGGCCAAAGCGAGCCTTCACAATAGCTGAACGCTAACACTGCATACTCGTCCCACTTCCAGAACAGGGCTACCGCGAGGCAGTTCTCCGGGGGAAAACGGCCCTTCGCGAAGGGCAGATCTGCCGAGCTCATTGCGGGAAAGCGAAAGCAAAGGACGCTTTTCTCCCTCTAACCGCTTTCGTCAGAGTAACGGGGGAAGTCACAGTGTTCTTTCTCTCCCTGAGATACACACAATCTGACGTTGCCTCTGAGCTCCGTTGCTGGCAAAGAACTGAAACTGACATACATTCCTGTGGGGAAACACAGGGCTTTGCTACGATTTCTCTAGGCAGTGTGTTTTCCCTGGGCCTCACTGTAGCAACACTATCTCGCCAGGGCAACACTGCATGACACTTCCTCTGCCAGGAGAGAGCTGCTGCTTTGTAGTTTGTGCTGGGAAACCTTGTTTTGGCAAGTGCGAATTGACCGCATTCAGGCAGAAAGAAAAGAGAATAGCAAGAGGCCTTTTCTCCCCGGCTGCTCTGCCAAGCCCTTCCAGCTCAAACTATGTCGTTGCTCCTCTGGAAGGATCCCTGCACCGCGGCGTAGTTTTTCCGAAGAAGCCCTGCGTTTGCAAGAGCAAATGAGGAATTCGTGGCAGGAAAGAGGAAGGAAAGAAAGTTTCTCTCCCTCTGCCTGCTTTGCTCAGAGGACCGGATGAAGTCAGGGAGTTCTCCCTTTCACTGAGAAACGTGCGGGCTGCTGTTGCCTGGGCGCTCTCTTCTTTGCAAAAGAGTCTGCAGTTCCACGCTTTGAACCGTGGAAAGGCGCCGGGCTCTGCTAAGACTTCCCCCGGCGCTTCGTTTGCCCTGGGCCAAAGCGAGCCTTCACAATAGCTGAACGCTAACACTGCATACTCGTCCCACTTCCAGAACCGGGCTACGGCGAGGCAGTTCTCCGGGGGAAAACGGCCCTTCGCGAAGGGCAGATCTGCCGAGCTCATTGCGGGAAAGCGAAAGCAAAGGACGCTTTTCTCCCTCTAACCGCTTTCGTCAGAGGAACGGGGGAAGTCACAGTGTTCTTTCTCTCCCTGAGATACACACAATCTGACGTTGCCTCTGAGCTCCGTTGCTGGCAAAGAACTGAAACTGACATACATTCCTGTGGGGAAACACAGGGCTTTGCTACGATTTCTCTAGGCAGTGTGTTTTCCCTGGGCCTCACTGTAGCAACACTATCTCGCCAGGGCAACACTGCATGACACTTCCTCTGCCAGGAGAGAGCTGCTGCTTTGTAGTTTGTGCTGGGAAACCTTGTTTTGGCAAGTGCGAATTGACCGCATTCAGGCAGAAAGAAAAGAGAATAGCAAGAGGCCTTTTCTCCCCGGCTGCTCTGCCAAGCCCTTCCAGCTCAAACTATGTCGTTGCTCCTCTGGAAGGATCCCTGCACCGCGGCGTAGTTTTTCCGAAGAAGCCCTGCGTTTGCAAGAGCAAATGAGGAATTCGTGGCAGGAAAGAGGAAGGAAAGAAAGTTTCTCTCCCTCTGCCTGCTTTGCTCACAGGACCGGATGAAGTCAGGGAGTTCTCCCTTTCACTGAGAAACGTGCGGGCTGCTGTTGTCTGGGCGCTCTCTTCTTTGCAAAAGAGTCTGCAGTTCCACGCTTTGAACCGTGGAAAGGCGCCGGGCTCTGCTAAGACTTCCCCTGCACTTCGTTTGCCCTGGGCCAAAGCGAGCCTTCACAATAGCTGAACCCTAACACTCCATACTCGTTCCACTTCCAGAACCGGGCTACGGCGAGGCAGTTCTCCGGGGGAAAACGGCCCTTCGCGAAGGGCAGATCTGCCGAGCTCATTGCGGGAAAGCGAAAGCAAAGGACGCTTTTCTCCCTCTAACCGCTTTCGTCAGAGGAACGGGGGAAGTCACAGTGTTCTTCCTCTCCCTGAGATACACACAATCTGACGTTGCCTCTGAGCTCCGTTGCTGGCAAAGAACTGAAAGTGACATACATTCCTGTGGGGAAACACAGGGCTTTGCTAGGATTTCTCTAGGCAGTGTGTTTTCCCTGGGCCTCACTGTAGCAACACTATCTCGCAAGGGCAGAACTGCATGGGATTTCCTCCGCCAGGAGAGAGCTGCTGCTTTGTAGTTTGTGCTGGGAAACCTTGTTTTGGCAAGTGCGAATTGACCGCATTCAGGCAGAAAGAAAAGAGAATAGCAAGAGGCCTTTTCTCCCCGGCTGCTCTGCCAAGCCCTTCCAGCTCAAACTATGTCGTTGCTCCTCTGGAAGGATCCCTGCACCGCGGCGTAGTTTTTCCGAAGAAGCCCTGCGTTTGCAAGAGCAAATGAGGAATTCGTGGCAGGAAAGAGGAAGGAAAGAAAGTTTCTCTCCCTCTGCCTGCTTTGCTCAGAGGACCGGATGAAGTCAGGGAGTTCTCCCTTTCACTGAGAAACGTGCGGGCTGCTGTTGCCTGGGCGCTCTCTTCTTTGCAAAAGAGTCTGCAGTTCCACGCTTTGAACCGTGGAAAGGCGCCGGGCTCTGCTAAGACTTCCCCTGCGCTTCGTTTGCCCTGGGCCAAAGCGAGCCTTCACAATAGCTGAACGCTAACACTGCATACTCGTCCCACTTCCAGAACAGGGCTACCGCGAGGCAGTTCTCCGGGGGAAAACGGCCCTTCGCGAAGGGCAGATCTGCCGAGCTCATTGCGGGAAAGCGAAAGCAAAGGACGCTTTTCTCCCTCTAACCGCTTTGGTCAGAGGAACGGGGGAAGTCACAGTGTTCTTTCTCTCCCTGAGATACACACAATCTGACGTTGCCTCTGAGCTCCGTTGCTGGCAAAGAACTGAAACTGACATACATTCCTGTGGGGAAACACAGGGCTTTGCTAGGATTTCTCTAGGCAGTGTGTTTTCCCTGGGCCTCACTGTAGCAACACTATCTCGCCAGGGCAGAACTGCATGGGATTTCCTCTGCCAGGAGAGAGCTGCTGCTTTGTAGTTTGTGCTGGGAAACCTTGTTTTGGCAAGTGCGAATTGACCGCATTCAGGCAGAAAGAAAAGAGAATAGCAAGAGGCCTTTTCTCCCCGGCTGCTCTGCCAAGCCCTTCCAGCTCAAACTATGTCGTTGCTCCTCTGGAAGGATCCCTGCACCGCGGCGTAGTTTTTCCGAAGAAGCCCTGCGTTTGCAAGAGCAAATGAGGAATTCGTGGCAGGAAAGAGGAAGGAAAGAAAGTTTCTCTCCCTCTGCCTGCTTTGCTCAGAGGACCGGATGAAGTCAGGGAGTTCTCCCTTTCACTGAGAAACGTGCGGGCTGCTGTTGCCTGGGCGCTCTCTTCTTTGCAAAAGAGTCTGCAGTTCCACGCTTTGAACCGTGGAAAGGCGCCGGGCTCTGCTAAGACTTCCCCTGCGCTTCGTTTGCCCTGGGCCAAAGCGAGCCTTCACAATAGCTGAACGCTAACACTGCATACTCGTCCCACTTCCAGAACAGGGCTACCGCGAGGCAGTTCTCCGGGGGAAAACGGCCCTTCGCGAAGGGCAGATCTGCCGAGCTCATTGCGGGAAAGCGAAAGCAAAGGACGCTTTTCTCCCTCTAACCGCTTTCGTCAGAGGAACGGGGGAAGTCACAGTGTTCTTTCTCTCCCTGAGATACACACAATCTGACGTTGCCTCTGAGCTCCGTTGCTGGCAAAGAACTGAAACTGACATACATTCCTGTGGGGAAACACAGGGCTTTGCTACGATTTCTCTAGGCAGTGTGTTTTCCCTGGGCCTCACTGTAGCAACACTATCTCGCCAGGGCAACACTGCATGACACTTCCTCTGCCAGGAGAGAGCTGCTGCTTTGTAGTTTGTGCTGGGAAACCTTGTTTTGGCAAGTGCGAATTGACCGCATTCAGGCAGAAAGAAAAGAGAATAGCAAGAGGCCTTTTCTCCCCGGCTGCTCTGCCAAGCCCTTCCAGCTCAAACTATGTCGTTGCTCCTCTGGAAGGATCCCTGCACCGCGGCGTAGTTTTTCCGAAGAAGCCCTGCGTTTGCAAGAGCAAATGAGGAATTCGTGGCAGGAAAGAGGAAGGAAAGAAAGTTTCTCTCCCTCTGCCTGCTTTGCTCAGAGGACCGGATGAAGTCAGGGAGTTCTCCCTTTCACTGAGAAACGTGCGGGCTGCTGTTGCCTGGGCGCTCTCTTCTTTGCAAAAGAGTCTGCAGTTCCACGCTTTGAACCGTGGAAAGGCGCCGGGCTCTGCTAAGATTTCCCCCGGCGCTTCGTTTGCCCTGGGCCAAAACGAGCCTTCACAATAGCTGAACGCTAACACTGCATACTCGTTCTACTTCCAGAACCGGGCTACGGCGAGGCAGTTCTCCGGGGGAAAACGGCCCTTCGCGAAGGGCAGATCTGCCGAGCTCATTGCGGGAAAGCGAAAGCAAAGGACGCTTTTCTCCCTCTAACCGCTTTGGTCAGAGGAACGGGGGAAGTCACAGTGTTCTTTCTCTCCCTGAGATACACACAATCTGACGTTGCCTCTGAGCTCCGTTGCTGGCAAAGAACTGAAACTGACATACATTCCTGTGGGGAAACACAGGGCTTTGCTAGGATTTCTCTAGGCAGTGTGTTTTCCCTGGGCCTCACTGTAGCAACACTATCTCCAAGGGCAGAACTGCATGGGATTTCCTCCGCCAGGAGAGAGCTGCTGCTTTGTAGTTTGTGCTGGGAAACCTTGCTTTGGCAAGTGCGAATTGACCGCATTCAGGCAGAAAGAAAAGAGAATAGCAAGAGGCCTTTTCTCCCCGGCTGCTCTGCCAAGCCCTTCCAGCTCAAACTATGTCGTTGCTCCTCTGGAAGGATCCCTGCACCGCGGCGTAGTTTTTCCGAAGAAGCCCTGCGTTTGCAAGAGCAAATGAGGAATTCGTGGCAGGAAAGAGGAAGGAAAGAAAGTTTCTCTCCCTCTGCCTGCTTTGCTCAGAGGACCGGATGAAGTCAGGGAGTTCTCCCTTTCACTGAGAAACGTGCGGGCTGCTGTTGCCTGGGCGCTCTCTTCTTTGCAAAAGAGTCTGCAGTTCCACGCTTTGAACCGTGGAAAGGCGCCGGGCTCTGCTAAGATTTCCCCCGGCGCTTCGTTTGCCCTGGGCCAAAGCGAGCCTTCACAATAGCTGAACGCTAACACTGCATACTCGTTCCACTTCCAGAACCGGGCTACGGCGAGGCAGTTCTCCGGGGGAAAACGGCCCTTCGCGAAGGGCAGATCTGCCGAGCTCATTGCGGGAAAGCGAAAGCAAAGGACGCTTTTCTCCCTCTAACCGCTTTCGTCAGAGGAACGGGGGAAGTCACAGTGTTCTTTCTCTCCCTGACATACACACAATCTGACGTTGCCTCTGAGCTCCGTTGCTGGCAAAGAACTGAAAGTGACATACATTCCTGTGGGGAAACACAGGGCTTTGCTAGGATTTCTCTAGGCAGTGTGTTTTCCCTGGGCCTCACTGTACCAACACTATCTCGCCAGGGCAGAACTGCATGGGATTTCCTCTGCCAGGAGAGAGCTGCTGCTTTGTAGTTTGTGCTGGGAAACCTTGTTTTGGCAAGTGCGAATTGACCGCATTCAGGCAGAAAGAAAAGAGAATAGCAAGAGGCCTTTTCTCCCCGGCTGCTCTGCCAAGCCCTTCCAGCTCAAACTATGTCGTTGCTCCTCTGGAAGGATCCCTGCACCGCGGCGTAGTTTTTCCGAAGAAGCCCTGCGTTTGCAAGAGCAAATGAGGAATTCGTGGCAGGAAAGAGGAAGGAAAGAAAGTTTCTCTCCCTCTGCCTGCTTTGCTCAGAGGACCGGATGAAGTCAGGGAGTTCTCCCTTTCACTGAGAAACGTGCGGGCTGCTGTTGCCTGGGCGCTCTCTTCTTTGCAAAAGAGTCTGCAGTTCCACGCTTTGAACCGTGGAAAGGCGCCGGGCTCTGCTAAGACTTCCCCTGCGCTTCGTTTGCCCTGGGCCAAAGCGAGCCTTCACAATAGCTGAACGCTAACACTGCATACTCGTCCCACTTCCAGAACAGGGCTACCGCGAGGCAGTTCTCCGGGGGAAAACGGCCCTTCGCGAAGGGCAGATCTGCCGAGCTCATTGCGGGAAAGCGAAAGCAAAGGACGCTTTTCTCCCTCTAACCGCTTTCGTCAGAGGAACGGCGGAAGACACAGTGTTCTTTCTCTCCCTGAGATACACACAATCTGACGTTGCCTCTGAGCTCCGTTGCTGGCAAAGAACTGAAAGTGACATACATTCCTGTGGGGAAACACAGGGCTTTGCTACGATTTCTCTAGGCAGTGTGTTTTCCCTGGGCCTCACTGTAGCAACACTATCTCGCAAGGGCAGAACTGCATGGGATTTCTTCTGCCAGGAGAGAGCTGCTGCTTTGTAGTTTGTGCTGGGAAACCTTGTTTTGGCAAGTGCGAATTGACCGCATTCAGGCAGAAAGAAAAGAGAATAGCAAGAGGCCTTTTCTCCCCGGCTGCTCTGCCAAGCCCTTCCAGCTCAAACTATGTCGTTGCTCCTCTGGAAGGATCCCTGCACCGCGGCGTAGTTTTTCCGAAGAAGCCCTGCGTTTGCAAGAGCAAATGAGGAATTCGTGGCAGGAAAGAGGAAGGAAAGAAAGTTTCTCTCCCTCTGCCTGCTTTGCTCAGAGGACTGGATGAAGTCAGGGAGTTCTCCCTTTCACTGAGAAACGTGCGGGCTGCTGTTGCCTGGGCGCTCTCTTCTTTGCAAAAGAGTCTGCAGTTCCACGCTTTGAACCGTGGAAAGGCGCCGGGCTCTGCTAAGACTTCCCCTGCGCTTCGTTTGCCCTGGGCCAAAGCGAGCCTTCACAATAGCTGAACGCTAACACTGCATACTCGTCCCACTTCCAGAACAGGGCTACCGCGAGGCAGTTCTCCGGGGGAAAACGGCCCTTCGCGAAGGGCAGATCTGCCGAGCTCATTGCGGGAAAGCGAAAGCAAAGGACGCTTTTCTCCCTCTAACCGCTTTCGTCAGAGGAACGGGGGAAGTCACAGTGTTCTTTCTCTCCCTGAGATACACACAATCTGACGTTGCCTCTGAGCTCCGTTGCTGGCAAAGAACTGAAACTGACATACATTCCTGTGGGGAAACACAGGGCTTTGCTAGGATTTCTCTAGGCAGTGTGTTTTCCCTGGGCCTCACTGTAGCAACACTATCTCCAAGGGCAGAACTGCATGGGATTTCCTCCGCCAGGAGAGAGCTGCTGCTTTGTAGTTTGTGCTGGGAAACCTTGCTTTGGCAAGTGCGAATTGACCGCATTCAGGCAGAAAGAAAAGAGAATAGCAAGAGGCCTTTTCTCCCCGGCTGCTCTGCCAAGCCCTTCCAGCTCAAACTATGTCGTTGCTCCTCTGGAAGGATCCCTGCACCGCGGCGTAGTTTTTCCGAAGAAGCCCTGCATTTGCAAGAGCAAATGAGGAATTCGTGGCAGGAAAGAGGAAGGAAAGAAAGTTTCTCTCCCTCTGCCTGCTTTGCTCAGAGGACCGGATGAAGTCAGGGAGTTCTCCCTTTCACTGAGAAACGTGCGGGCTGCTGTTGCCTGGGCGCTCTCTTCTTTGCAAAAGAGTCTGCAGTTCCACGCTTTGAACCGTGGAAAGGCGCCGGGCTCTGCTAAGATTTCCCCCGGCGCTTCGTTTGCCCTGGGCCAAAGCGAGCCTTCACAATAGCTGAACGCTAACACTGCATACTCGTTCCACTTCCAGAACCGGGCTACGGCGAGGCAGTTCTCCGGGGGAAAACGGCCCTTCGCGAAGGGCAGATCTGCCGAGCTCCTTGCGGGAAAGCGAAAGCAAAGGACGCTTTTCTCCCTCTAACCGCTTTCGTCAGAGGAACGGGGGAAGTCACAGTGTTCTTTCTCTCCCTGAGATACACACAATCTGACGTTGCCTCTGAGCTCCGTTGCTGGCAAAGAACTGAAACTGACATACATTCCTGTGGGGAAACACAGGGCTTTGCTAGGATTTCTCTAGGCAGTGTGTTTTCCCTGGGCCTCACTGTAGCAACACTATCTCGCAAGGGCAGAACTGCATGGGATTTCCTCTGCCAGGAGAGAGCTGCTGCTTTGTAGTTTGTGCTGGGAAACCTTGTTTTGGCAAGTGCGAATTGACCGCATTCAGGCAGAAAGAAAAGAGAATAGCAAGAGGCCTTTTCTCCCCGGCTGCTCTGCCAAGCCCTTCCAGCTCAAACTATGTCGTTGCTCCTCTGGAAGGATCCCTGCACCGCGGCGTAGTTTTTCCGAAGAAGCCCTGCGTTTGCAAGAGCAAATGAGGAATTCGTGGCAGGAAAGAGGAAGGAAAGAAAGTTTCTCTCCCTCTGCCTGCTTTGCTCAGAGGACCGGATGAAGTCAGGGAGTTCTCCCTTTCACTGAGAAACGTGCGGGCTGCTGTTGCCTGGGCGCTCTCTTCTTTGCAAAAGAGTCTGCAGTTCCACGCTTTGAACCGTGGAAAGGCGCCGGGCTCTGCTAAGACTTCCCCTGCGCTTCGTTTGCCCTGGGCCAAAGCGAGCCTTCACAATAGCTGAACGCTAACACTGCATACTCGTCCCACTTCCAGAACAGGGCTACCGCGAGGCAGTTCTCCGGGGGAAAACGGCCCTTCGCGAAGGGCAGATCTGCCGAGCTCATTGCGGGAAAGCGAAAGCAAAGGACGCTTTTCTCCCTCTAACCGCTTTCGTCAGAGTAACGGGGGAAGTCACAGTGTTCTTTCTCTCCCTGAGATACACACAATCTGACGTTGCCTCTGAGCTCCGTTGCTGGCAAAGAACTGAAACTGACATACATTCCTGTGGGGAAACACAGGGCTTTGCTACGATTTCTCTAGGCAGTGTGTTTTCCCTGGGCCTCACTGTAGCAACACTATCTCGCCAGGGCAACACTGCATGACACTTCCTCTGCCAGGAGAGAGCTGCTGCTTTGTAGTTTGTGCTGGGAAACCTTGTTTTGGCAAGTGCGAATTGACCGCATTCAGGCAGAAAGAAAAGAGAATAGCAAGAGGCCTTTTCTCCCCGGCTGCTCTGCCAAGCCCTTCCAGCTCAAACTATGTCGTTGCTCCTCTGGAAGGATCCCTGCACCGCGGCGTAGTTTTTCCGAAGAAGCCCTGCGTTTGCAAGAGCAAATGAGGAATTCGTGGCAGGAAAGAGGAAGGAAAGAAAGTTTCTCTCCCTCTGCCTGCTTTGCTCAGAGGACCGGATGAAGTCAGGGAGTTCTCCCTTTCACTGAGAAACGTGCGGGCTGCTGTTGCCTGGGCGCTCTCTTCTTTGCAAAAGAGTCTGCAGTTCCACGCTTTGAACCGTGGAAAGGCGCCGGGCTCTGCTAAGACTTCCCCCGGCGCTTCGTTTGCCCTGGGCCAAAGCGAGCCTTCACAATAGCTGAACGCTAACACTGCATACTCGTCCCACTTCCAGAACCGGGCTACGGCGAGGCAGTTCTCCGGGGGAAAACGGCCCTTCGCGAAGGGCAGATCTGCCGAGCTCATTGCGGGAAAGCGAAAGCAAAGGACGCTTTTCTCCCTCTAACCGCTTTCGTCAGAGGAACGGGGGAAGTCACAGTGTTCTTTCTCTCCCTGAGATACACACAATCTGACGTTGCCTCTGAGCTCCGTTGCTGGCAAAGAACTGAAACTGACATACATTCCTGTGGGGAAACACAGGGCTTTGCTACGATTTCTCTAGGCAGTGTGTTTTCCCTGGGCCTCACTGTAGCAACACTATCTCGCCAGGGCAACACTGCATGACACTTCCTCTGCCAGGAGAGAGCTGCTGCTTTGTAGTTTGTGCTGGGAAACCTTGTTTTGGCAAGTGCGAATTGACCGCATTCAGGCAGAAAGAAAAGAGAATAGCAAGAGGCCTTTTCTCCCCGGCTGCTCTGCCAAGCCCTTCCAGCTCAAACTATGTCGTTGCTCCTCTGGAAGGATCCCTGCACCGCGGCGTAGTTTTTCCGAAGAAGCCCTGCGTTTGCAAGAGCAAATGAGGAATTCGTGGCAGGAAAGAGGAAGGAAAGAAAGTTTCTCTCCCTCTGCCTGCTTTGCTCAGAGGACCGGATGAAGTCAGGGAGTTCTCCCTTTCACTGAGAAACGTGCGGGCTGCTGTTGCCTGGGCGCTCTCTTCTTTGCAAAAGAGTCTGCAGTTCCACGCTTTGAACCGTGGAAAGGCGCCGGGCTCTGCTAAGACTTCCCCTGCGCTTCGTTTGCCCTGGGCCAAAGCGAGCCTTCACAATAGCTGAACGCTAACACTGCATACTCGTCCCACTTCCAGAACAGGGCTACCGCGAGGCAGTTCTCCGGGGGAAAACGGCCCTTCGCGAAGGGCAGATCTGCCGAGCTCATTGCGGGAAAGCGAAAGCAAAGGACGCTTTTCTCCCTCTAACCGCTTTGGTCAGAGGAACGGGGGAAGTCACAGTGTTCTTTCTCTCCCTGAGATACACACAATCTGACGTTGCCTCTGAGCTCCGTTGCTGGCAAAGAACTGAAACTGACATACATTCCTGTGGGGAAACACAGGGCTTTGCTACGATTTCTCTAGGCAGTGTGTTTTCCCTGGGCCTCACTGTAGCAACACTATCTCGCCAGGGCAACACTGCATGACACTTCCTCTGCCAGGAGAGAGCTGCTGCTTTGTAGTTTGTGCTGGGAAACCTTGCTTTGGCAAGTGCGAATTGACCGCATTCAGGCAGAAAGAAAAGAGAATAGCAAGAGGCCTTTTCTCCCCGGCTGCTCTGCCAAGCCCTTCCAGCTCAAACTATGTCGTTGCTCCTCTGGAAGGATCCCTGCACCGCGGCGTAGTTTTTCCGAAGAAGCCCTGCGTTTGCAAGAGCAAATGAGGAATTCGTGGCAGGAAAGAGGAAGGAAAGAAAGTTTCTCTCCCTCTGCCTGCTTTGCTCACAGGACCGGATGAAGTCAGGGAGTTCTCCCTTTCACTGAGAAACGTGCGGGCTGCTGTTGTCTGGGCGCTCTCTTCTTTGCAAAAGAGTCTGCAGTTCCACGCTTTGAACCGTGGAAAGGCGCCGGGCTCTGCTAAGACTTCCCCTGCACTTCGTTTGCCCTGGGCCAAAGCGAGCCTTCACAATAGCTGAACCCTAACACTGCATACTCGTTCCACTTCCAGAACCGGGCTACGGCGAGGCAGTTCTCCGGGGGAAAACGGCCCTTCGCGAAGGGCAGATCTGCCGAGCTCATTGCGGGAAAGCGAAAGCAAAGGACGCTTTTCTCCCTCTAACCGCTTTGGTCAGAGGAACGGGGGAAGTCACAGTGTTCTTTCTCTCCCTGAGATACACACAATCTGACGTTGCCTCTGAGCTCCGTTGCTGGCAAAGAACTGAAACTGACATACATTCCTGTGGGGAAACACAGGGCTTTGCTAGGATTTCTCTAGGCAGTGTGTTTTCCCTGGGCCTCACTGTAGCAACACTATCTCCAAGGGCAGAACTGCATGGGATTTCCTCCGCCAGGAGAGAGCTGCTGCTTTGTAGTTTGTGCTGGGAAACCTTGCTTTGGCAAGTGCGAATTGACCGCATTCAGGCAGAAAGAAAAGAGAATAGCAAGAGGCCTTTTCTCCCCGGCTGCTCTGCCAAGCCCTTCCAGCTCAAACTATGTCGTTGCTCCTCTGGAAGGATCCCTGCACCGCGGCGTAGTTTTTCCGAAGAAGCCCTGCGTTTGCAAGAGCAAATGAGGAATTCGTGGCAGGAAAGAGGAAGGAAAGAAAGTTTCTCTCCCTCTGCCTGCTTTGCTCAGAGGACCGGATGAAGTCAGGGAGTTCTCCCTTTCACTGAGAAACGTGCGGGCTGCTGTTGCCTGGGCGCTCTCTTCTTTGCAAAAGAGTCTGCAGTTCCACGCTTTGAACCGTGGAAAGGCGCCGGGCTCTGCTAAGACTTCCCCTGCGCTTCGTTTGCCCTGGGCCAAAGCGAGCCTTCACAATAGCTGAACGCTAACACTGCATACTCGTCCCACTTCCAGAACAGGGCTACCGCGAGGCAGTTCTCCGGGGGAAAACGGCCCTTCGCGAAGGGCAGATCTGCCGAGCTCATTGCGGGAAAGCGAAAGCAAAGGACGCTTTTCTCCCTCTAACCGCTTTCGTCAGAGTAACGGGGGAAGTCACAGTGTTCTTTCTCTCCCTGAGATACACACAATCTGACGTTGCCTCTGAGCTCCGTTGCTGGCAAAGAACTGAAACTGACATACATTCCTGTGGGGAAACACAGGGCTTTGCTACGATTTCTCTAGGCAGTGTGTTTTCCCTGGGCCTCACTGTAGCAACACTATCTCGCCAGGGCAACACTGCATGACACTTCCTCTGCCAGGAGAGAGCTGCTGCTTTGTAGTTTGTGCTGGGAAACCTTGTTTTGGCAAGTGCGAATTGACCGCATTCAGGCAGAAAGAAAAGAGAATAGCAAGAGGCCTTTTCTCCCCGGCTGCTCTGCCAAGCCCTTCCAGCTCAAACTATGTCGTTGCTCCTCTGGAAGGATCCCTGCACCGCGGCGTAGTTTTTCCGAAGAAGCCCTGCGTTTGCAAGAGCAAATGAGGAATTCGTGGCAGGAAAGAGGAAGGAAAGAAAGTTTCTCTCCCTCTGCCTGCTTTGCTCAGAGGACCGGATGAAGTCAGGGAGTTCTCCCTTTCACTGAGAAACGTGCGGGCTGCTGTTGCCTGGGCGCTCTCTTCTTTGCAAAAGAGTCTGCAGTTCCACGCTTTGAACCGTGGAAAGGCGCCGGGCTCTGCTAAGACTTCCCCCGGCGCTTCGTTTGCCCTGGGCCAAAGCGAGCCTTCACAATAGCTGAACGCTAACACTGCATACTCGTCCCACTTCCAGAACCGGGCTACGGCGAGGCAGTTCTCCGGGGGAAAACGGCCCTTCGCGAAGGGCAGATCTGCCGAGCTCATTGCGGGAAAGCGAAAGCAAAGGACGCTTTTCTCCCTCTAACCGCTTTCGTCAGAGGAACGGGGGAAGTCACAGTGTTCTTTCTCTCCCTGAGATACACACAATCTGACGTTGCCTCTGAGCTCCGTTGCTGGCAAAGAACTGAAACTGACATACATTCCTGTGGGGAAACACAGGGCTTTGCTACGATTTCTCTAGGCAGTGTGTTTTCCCTGGGCCTCACTGTAGCAACACTATCTCGCCAGGGCAACACTGCATGACACTTCCTCTGCCAGGAGAGAGCTGCTGCTTTGTAGTTTGTGCTGGGAAACCTTGTTTTGGCAAGTGCGAATTGACCGCATTCAGGCAGAAAGAAAAGAGAATAGCAAGAGGCCTTTTCTCCCCGGCTGCTCTGCCAAGCCCTTCCAGCTCAAACTATGTCGTTGCTCCTCTGGAAGGATCCCTGCACCGCGGCGTAGTTTTTCCGAAGAAGCCCTGCGTTTGCAAGAGCAAATGAGGAATTCGTGGCAGGAAAGAGGAAGGAAAGAAAGTTTCTCTCCCTCTGCCTGCTTTGCTCAGAGGACCGGATGAAGTCAGGGAGTTCTCCCTTTCACTGAGAAACGTGCGGGCTGCTGTTGCCTGGGCGCTCTCTTCTTTGCAAAAGAGTCTGCAGTTCCACGCTTTGAACCGTGGAAAGGCGCCGGGCTCTGCTAAGACTTCCCCTGCGCTTCGTTTGCCCTGGGCCAAAGCGAGCCTTCACAATAGCTGAACGCTAACACTGCATACTCGTCCCACTTCCAGAACAGGGCTACCGCGAGGCAGTTCTCCGGGGGAAAACGGCCCTTCGCGAAGGGCAGATCTGCCGAGCTCATTGCGGGAAAGCGAAAGCAAAGGACGCTTTTCTCCCTCTAACCGCTTTCGTCAGAGGAACGGGGGAAGTCACAGTGTTCTTTCTCTCCCTGAGATACACACAATCTGACGTTGCCTCTGAGCTCCGTTGCTGGCAAAGAACTGAAACTGACATACATTCCTGTGGGGAAACACAGGGCTTTGCTAGGATTTCTCTAGGCAGTGTGTTTTCCCTGGGCCTCACTGTAGCAACACTATCTCCAAGGGCAGAACTGCATGGGATTTCCTCCGCCAGGAGAGAGCTGCTGCTTTGTAGTTTGTGCTGGGAAACCTTGCTTTGGCAAGTGCGAATTGACCGCATTCAGGCAGAAAGAAAAGAGAATAGCAAGAGGCCTTTTCTCCCCGGCTGCTCTGCCAAGCCCTTCCAGCTCAAACTATGTCGTTGCTCCTCTGGAAGGATCCCTGCACCGCGGCGTAGTTTTTCCGAAGAAGCCCTGCATTTGCAAGAGCAAATGAGGAATTCGTGGCAGGAAAGAGGAAGGAAAGAAAGTTTCTCTCCCTCTGCCTGCTTTGCTCAGAGGACCGGATGAAGTCAGGGAGTTCTCCCTTTCACTGAGAAACGTGCGGGCTGCTGTTGCCTGGGCGCTCTCTTCTTTGCAAAAGAGTCTGCAGTTCCACGCTTTGAACCGTGGAAAGGCGCCGGGCTCTGCTAAGATTTCCCCCGGCGCTTCGTTTGCCCTGGGCCAAAGCGAGCCTTCACAATAGCTGAACGCTAACACTGCATACTCGTTCCACTTCCAGAACCGGGCTACCGCGAGGCAGTTCTCCGGGGGAAAACGGCCCTTCGCGAAGGGCAGATCTGCCGAGCTCCTTGCGGGAAAGCGAAAGCAAAGGACGCTTTTCTCCCTCTAACCGCTTTCGTCAGAGGAACGGGGGAAGTCACAGTGTTCTTTCTCTCCCTGAGATACACACAATCTGACGTTGCCTCTGAGCTCCGTTGCTGGCAAAGAACTGAAACTGACATACATTCCTGTGGGGAAACACAGGGCTTTGCTAGGATTTCTCTAGGCAGTGTGTTTTCCCTGGGCCTCACTGTAGCAACACTATCTCGCAAGGGCAGAACTGCATGGGATTTCCTCTGCCAGGAGAGAGCTGCTGCTTTGTAGTTTGTGCTGGGAAACCTTGTTTTGGCAAGTGCGAATTGACCGCATTCAGGCAGAAAGAAAAGAGAATAGCAAGAGGCCTTTTCTCCCCGGCTGCTCTGCCAAGCCCTTCCAGCTCAAACTATGTCGTTGCTCCTCTGGAAGGATCCCTGCACCGCGGCGTAGTTTTTCCGAAGAAGCCCTGCGTTTGCAAGAGCAAATGAGGAATTCGTGGCAGGAAAGAGGAAGGAAAGAAAGTTTCTCTCCCTCTGCCTGCTTTGCTCAGAGGACCGGATGAAGTCAGGGAGTTCTCCCTTTCACTGAGAAACGTGCGGGCTGCTGTTGCCTGGGCGCTCTCTTCTTTGCAAAAGAGTCTGCAGTTCCACGCTTTGAACCGTGGAAAGGCGCCGGGCTCTGCTAAGACTTCCCCTGCGCTTCGTTTGCCCTGGGCCAAAGCGAGCCTTCACAATAGCTGAACGCTAACACTGCATACTCGTCCCACTTCCAGAACAGGGCTACCGCGAGGCAGTTCTCCGGGGGAAAACGGCCCTTCGCGAAGGGCAGATCTGCCGAGCTCATTGCGGGAAAGCGAAAGCAAAGGACGCTTTTCTCCCTCTAACCGCTTTCGTCAGAGTAACGGGGGAAGTCACAGTGTTCTTTCTCTCCCTGAGATACACACAATCTGACGTTGCCTCTGAGCTCCGTTGCTGGCAAAGAACTGAAACTGACATACATTCCTGTGGGGAAACACAGGGCTTTGCTACGATTTCTCTAGGCAGTGTGTTTTCCCTGGGCCTCACTGTAGCAACACTATCTCGCCAGGGCAACACTGCATGACACTTCCTCTGCCAGGAGAGAGCTGCTGCTTTGTAGTTTGTGCTGGGAAACCTTGCTTTGGCAAGTGCGAATTGACCGCATTCAGGCAGAAAGAAAAGAGAATAGCAAGAGGCCTTTTCTCCCCGGCTGCTCTGCCAAGCCCTTCCAGCTCAAACTATGTCGTTGCTCCTCTGGAAGGATCCCTGCACCGCGGCGTAGTTTTTCCGAAGAAGCCCTGCGTTTGCAAGAGCAAATGAGGAATTCGTGGCAGGAAAGAGGAAGGAAAGAAAGTTTCTCTCCCTCTGCCTGCTTTGCTCAGAGGACCGGATGAAGTCAGGGAGTTCTCCCTTTCACTGAGAAACGTGCGGGCTGCTGTTGCCTGGGCGCTCTCTTCTTTGCAAAAGAGTCTGCAGTTCCACGCTTTGAACCGTGGAAAGGCGCCGGGCTCTGCTAAGACTTCCCCCGGCGCTTCGTTTGCCCTGGGCCAAAGCGAGCCTTCACAATAGCTGAACGCTAACACTGCATACTCGTCCCACTTCCAGAACCGGGCTACGGCGAGGCAGTTCTCCGGGGGAAAACGGCCCTTCGCGAAGGGCAGATCTGCCGAGCTCATTGCGGGAAAGCGAAAGCAAAGGACGCTTTTCTCCCTCTAACCGCTTTCGTCAGAGGAACGGGGGAAGTCACAGTGTTCTTTCTCTCCCTGACATACACACAATCTGACGTTGCCTCTGAGCTCCGTTGCTGGCAAAGAACTGAAACTGACATACATTCCTGTGGGGAAACACAGGGCTTTGCTACGATTTCTCTAGGCAGTGTGTTTTCCCTGGGCCTCACTGTAGCAACACTATCTCGCCAGGGCAACACTGCATGACACTTCCTCTGCCAGGAGAGAGCTGCTGCTTTGTAGTTTGTGCTGGGAAACCTTGTTTTGGCAAGTGCGAATTGACCGCATTCAGGCAGAAAGAAAAGAGAATAGCAAGAGGCCTTTTCTCCCCGGCTGCTCTGCCAAGCCCTTCCAGCTCAAACTATGTCGTTGCTCCTCTGGAAGGATCCCTGCACCGCGGCGTAGTTTTTCCGAAGAAGCCCTGCGTTTGCAAGAGCAAATGAGGAATTCGTGGCAGGAAAGAGGAAGGAAAGAAAGTTTCTCTCCCTCTGCCTGCTTTGCTCAGAGGACCGGATGAAGTCAGGGAGTTCTCCCTTTCACTGAGAAACGTGCGGGCTGCTGTTGCCTGGGCGCTCTCTTCTTTGCAAAAGAGTCTGCAGTTCCACGCTTTGAACCGTGGAAAGGCGCCGGGCTCTGCTAAGACTTCCCCTGCGCTTCGTTTGCCCTGGGCCAAAGCGAGCCTTCACAATAGCTGAACGCTAACACTGCATACTCGTCCCACTTCCAGAACAGGGCTACCGCGAGGCAGTTCTCCGGGGGAAAACGGCCCTTCGCGAAGGGCAGATCTGCCGAGCTCATTGCGGGAAAGCGAAAGCAAAGGACGCTTTTCTCCCTCTAACCGCTTTGGTCAGAGGAACGGGGGAAGTCACAGTGTTCTTTCTCTCCCTGAGATACACACAATCTGACGTTGCCTCTGAGCTCCGTTGCTGGCAAAGAACTGAAACTGACATACATTCCTGTGGGGAAACACAGGGCTTTGCTACGATTTCTCTAGGCAGTGTGTTTTCCCTGGGCCTCACTGTAGCAACACTATCTCGCCAGGGCAACACTGCATGACACTTCCTCTGCCAGGAGAGAGCTGCTGCTTTGTAGTTTGTGCTGGGAAACCTTGCTTTGGCAAGTGCGAATTGACCGCATTCAGGCAGAAAGAAAAGAGAATAGCAAGAGGCCTTTTCTCCCCGGCTGCTCTGCCAAGCCCTTCCAGCTCAAACTATGTCGTTGCTCCTCTGGAAGGATCCCTGCACCGCGGCGTAGTTTTTCCGAAGAAGCCCTGCGTTTGCAAGAGCAAATGAGGAATTCGTGGCAGGAAAGAGGAAGGAAAGAAAGTTTCTCTCCCTCTGCCTGCTTTGCTCACAGGACCGGATGAAGTCAGGGAGTTCTCCCTTTCACTGAGAAACGTGCGGGCTGCTGTTGTCTGGGCGCTCTCTTCTTTGCAAAAGAGTCTGCAGTTCCACGCTTTGAACCGTGGAAAGGCGCCGGGCTCTGCTAAGACTTCCCCTGCACTTCGTTTGCCCTGGGCCAAAGCGAGCCTTCACAATAGCTGAACCCTAACACTCCATACTCGTTCCACTTCCAGAACCGGGCTACGGCGAGGCAGTTCTCCGGGGGAAAACGGCCCTTCGCGAAGGGCAGATCTGCCGAGCTCATTGCGGGAAAGCGAAAGCAAAGGACGCTTTTCTCCCTCTAACCGCTTTCGTCAGAGGAACGGGGGAAGTCACAGTGTTCTTTCTCTCCCTGAGATACACACAATCTGACGTTGCCTCTGAGCTCCGTTGCTGGCAAAGAACTGAAACTGACATACATTCCTGTGGGGAAACACAGGGCTTTGCTAGGATTTCTCTAGGCAGTGTGTTTTCCCTGGGCCTCACTGTAGCAACACTATCTCCAAGGGCAGAACTGCATGGGATTTCCTCCGCCAGGAGAGAGCTGCTGCTTTGTAGTTTGTGCTGGGAAACCTTGCTTTGGCAAGTGCGAATTGACCGCATTCAGGCAGAAAGAAAAGAGAATAGCAAGAGGCCTTTTCTCCCCGGCTGCTCTGCCAAGCCCTTCCAGCTCAAACTATGTCGTTGCTCCTCTGGAAGGATCCCTGCACCGCGGCGTAGTTTTTCCGAAGAAGCCCTGCGTTTGCAAGAGCAAATGAGGAATTCGTGGCAGGAAAGAGGAAGGAAAGAAAGTTTCTCTCCCTCTGCCTGCTTTGCTCAGAGGACCGGATGAAGTCAGGGAGTTCTCCCTTTCACTGAGAAACGTGCGGGCTGCTGTTGCCTGGGCGCTCTCTTCTTTGCAAAAGAGTCTGCAGTTCCACGCTTTGAACCGTGGAAAGGCGCCGGGCTCTGCTAAGACTTCCCCCGGCGCTTCGTTTGCCCTGGGCCAAAGCGAGCCTTCACAATAGCTGAACGCTAACACTGCATACTCGTCCCACTTCCAGAACCGGGCTACGGCGAGGCAGTTCTCCGGGGGAAAACGGCCCTTCGCGAAGGGCAGATCTGCCGAGCTCATTGCGGGAAAGCGAAAGCAAAGGACGCTTTTCTCCCTCTAACCGCTTTCGTCAGAGGAACGGGGGAAGTCACAGTGTTCTTTCTCTCCCTGAGATACACACAATCTGACGTTGCCTCTGAGCTCCGTTGCTGGCAAAGAACTGAAACTGACATACATTCCTGTGGGGAAACACAGGGCTTTGCTACGATTTCTCTAGGCAGTGTGTTTTCCCTGGGCCTCACTGTAGCAACACTATCTCGCCAGGGCAACACTGCATGACACTTCCTCTGCCAGGAGAGAGCTGCTGCTTTGTAGTTTGTGCTGGGAAACCTTGTTTTGGCAAGTGCGAATTGACCGCATTCAGGCAGAAAGAAAAGAGAATAGCAAGAGGCCTTTTCTCCCCGGCTGCTCTGCCAAGCCCTTCCAGCTCAAACTATGTCGTTGCTCCTCTGGAAGGATCCCTGCACCGCGGCGTAGTTTTTCCGAAGAAGCCCTGCGTTTGCAAGAGCAAATGAGGAATTCGTGGCAGGAAAGAGGAAGGAAAGAAAGTTTCTCTCCCTCTGCCTGCTTTGCTCAGAGGACCGGATGAAGTCAGGGAGTTCTCCCTTTCACTGAGAAACGTGCGGGCTGCTGTTGCCTGGGCGCTCTCTTCTTTGCAAAAGAGTCTGCAGTTCCACGCTTTGAACCGTGGAAAGGCGCCGGGCTCTGCTAAGACTTCCCCTGCGCTTCGTTTGCCCTGGGCCAAAGCGAGCCTTCACAATAGCTGAACGCTAACACTGCATACTCGTCCCACTTCCAGAACAGGGCTACCGCGAGGCAGTTCTCCGGGGGAAAACGGCCCTTCGCGAAGGGCAGATCTGCCGAGCTCATTGCGGGAAAGCGAAAGCAAAGGACGCTTTTCTCCCTCTAACCGCTTTGGTCAGAGGAACGGGGGAAGTCACAGTGTTCTTTCTCTCCCTGAGATACACACAATCTGACGTTGCCTCTGAGCTCCGTTGCTGGCAAAGAACTGAAACTGACATACATTCCTGTGGGGAAACACAGGGCTTTGCTACGATTTCTCTAGGCAGTGTGTTTTCCCTGGGCCTCACTGTAGCAACACTATCTCGCCAGGGCAACACTGCATGACACTTCCTCTGCCAGGAGAGAGCTGCTGCTTTGTAGTTTGTGCTGGGAAACCTTGCTTTGGCAAGTGCGAATTGACCGCATTCAGGCAGAAAGAAAAGAGAATAGCAAGAGGCCTTTTCTCCCCGGCTGCTCTGCCAAGCCCTTCCAGCTCAAACTATGTCGTTGCTCCTCTGGAAGGATCCCTGCACCGCGGCGTAGTTTTTCCGAAGAAGCCCTGCGTTTGCAAGAGCAAATGAGGAATTCGTGGCAGGAAAGAGGAAGGAAAGAAAGTTTCTCTCCCTCTGCCTGCTTTGCTCACAGGACCGGATGAAGTCAGGGAGTTCTCCCTTTCACTGAGAAACGTGCGGGCTGCTGTTGTCTGGGCGCTCTCTTCTTTGCAAAAGAGTCTGCAGTTCCACGCTTTGAACCGTGGAAAGGCGCCGGGCTCTGCTAAGACTTCCCCTGCACTTCGTTTGCCCTGGGCCAAAGCGAGCCTTCACAATAGCTGAACCCTAACACTCCATACTCGTTCCACTTCCAGAACCGGGCTACGGCGAGGCAGTTCTCCGGGGGAAAACGGCCCTTCGCGAAGGGCAGATCTGCCGAGCTCATTGCGGGAAAGCGAAAGCAAAGGACGCTTTTCTCCCTCTAACCGCTTTCGTCAGAGGAACGGGGGAAGTCACAGTGTTCTTTCTCTCCCTGAGATACACACAATCTGACGTTGCCTCTGAGCTCCGTTGCTGGCAAAGAACTGAAACTGACATACATTCCTGTGGGGAAACACAGGGCTTTGCTAGGATTTCTCTAGGCAGTGTGTTTTCCCTGGGCCTCACTGTAGCAACACTATCTCCAAGGGCAGAACTGCATGGGATTTCCTCCGCCAGGAGAGAGCTGCTGCTTTGTAGTTTGTGCTGGGAAACCTTGCTTTGGCAAGTGCGAATTGACCGCATTCAGGCAGAAAGAAAAGAGAATAGCAAGAGGCCTTTTCTCCCCGGCTGCTCTGCCAAGCCCTTCCAGCTCAAACTATGTCGTTGCTCCTCTGGAAGGATCCCTGCACCGCGGCGTAGTTTTTCCGAAGAAGCCCTGCGTTTGCAAGAGCAAATGAGGAATTCGTGGCAGGAAAGAGGAAGGAAAGAAAGTTTCTCTCCCTCTGCCTGCTTTGCTCAGAGGACCGGATGAAGTCAGGGAGTTCTCCCTTTCACTGAGAAACGTGCGGGCTGCTGTTGCCTGGGCGCTCTCTTCTTTGCAAAAGAGTCTGCAGTTCCACGCTTTGAACCGTGGAAAGGCGCCGGGCTCTGCTAAGACTTCCCCCGGCGCTTCGTTTGCCCTGGGCCAAAGCGAGCCTTCACAATAGCTGAACGCTAACACTGCATACTCGTCCCACTTCCAGAACCGGGCTACGGCGAGGCAGTTCTCCGGGGGAAAACGGCCCTTCGCGAAGGGCAGATCTGCCGAGCTCATTGCGGGAAAGCGAAAGCAAAGGACGCTTTTCTCCCTCTAACCGCTTTCGTCAGAGGAACGGGGGAAGTCACAGTGTTCTTTCTCTCCCTGAGATACACACAATCTGACGTTGCCTCTGAGCTCCGTTGCTGGCAAAGAACTGAAACTGACATACATTCCTGTGGGGAAACACAGGGCTTTGCTACGATTTCTCTAGGCAGTGTGTTTTCCCTGGGCCTCACTGTAGCAACACTATCTCGCCAGGGCAACACTGCATGACACTTCCTCTGCCAGGAGAGAGCTGCTGCTTTGTAGTTTGTGCTGGGAAACCTTGTTTTGGCAAGTGCGAATTGACCGCATTCAGGCAGAAAGAAAAGAGAATAGCAAGAGGCCTTTTCTCCCCGGCTGCTCTGCCAAGCCCTTCCAGCTCAAACTATGTCGTTGCTCCTCTGGAAGGATCCCTGCACCGCGGCGTAGTTTTTCCGAAGAAGCCCTGCGTTTGCAAGAGCAAATGAGGAATTCGTGGCAGGAAAGAGGAAGGAAAGAAAGTTTCTCTCCCTCTGCCTGCTTTGCTCAGAGGACCGGATGAAGTCAGGGAGTTCTCCCTTTCACTGAGAAACGTGCGGGCTGCTGTTGCCTGGGCGCTCTCTTCTTTGCAAAAGAGTCTGCAGTTCCACGCTTTGAACCGTGGAAAGGCGCCGGGCTCTGCTAAGACTTCCCCTGCGCTTCGTTTGCCCTGGGCCAAAGCGAGCCTTCACAATAGCTGAACGCTAACACTGCATACTCGTCCCACTTCCAGAACAGGGCTACCGCGAGGCAGTTCTCCGGGGGAAAACGGCCCTTCGCGAAGGGCAGATCTGCCGAGCTCATTGCGGGAAAGCGAAAGCAAAGGACGCTTTTCTCCCTCTAACCGCTTTGGTCAGAGGAACGGGGGAAGTCACAGTGTTCTTTCTCTCCCTGAGATACACACAATCTGACGTTGCCTCTGAGCTCCGTTGCTGGCAAAGAACTGAAACTGACATACATTCCTGTGGGGAAACACAGGGCTTTGCTACGATTTCTCTAGGCAGTGTGTTTTCCCTGGGCCTCACTGTAGCAACACTATCTCGCCAGGGCAACACTGCATGACACTTCCTCTGCCAGGAGAGAGCTGCTGCTTTGTAGTTTGTGCTGGGAAACCTTGCTTTGGCAAGTGCGAATTGACCGCATTCAGGCAGAAAGAAAAGAGAATAGCAAGAGGCCTTTTCTCCCCGGCTGCTCTGCCAAGCCCTTCCAGCTCAAACTATGTCGTTGCTCCTCTGGAAGGATCCCTGCACCGCGGCGTAGTTTTTCCGAAGAAGCCCTGCGTTTGCAAGAGCAAATGAGGAATTCGTGGCAGGAAAGAGGAAGGAAAGAAAGTTTCTCTCCCTCTGCCTGCTTTGCTCAGAGGACCGGATGAAGTCAGGGAGTTCTCCCTTTCACTGAGAAACGTGCGGGCTGCTGTTGCCTGGGCGCTCTCTTCTTTGCAAAAGAGTCTGCAGTTCCACGCTTTGAACCGTGGAAAGGCGCCGGGCTCTGCTAAGACTTCCCCCGGCGCTTCGTTTGCCCTGGGCCAAAGCGAGCCTTCACAATAGCTGAACGCTAACACTGCATACTCGTCCCACTTCCAGAACCGGGCTACGGCGAGGCAGTTCTCCGGGGGAAAACGGCCCTTCGCGAAGGGCAGATCTGCCGAGCTCATTGCGGGAAAGCGAAAGCAAAGGACGCTTTTCTCCCTCTAACCGCTTTCGTCAGAGGAACGGGGGAAGTCACAGTGTTCTTTCTCTCCCTGAGATACACACAATCTGACGTTGCCTCTGAGCTCCGTTGCTGGCAAAGAACTGAAACTGACATACATTCCTGTGGGGAAACACAGGGCTTTGCTACGATTTCTCTAGGCAGTGTGTTTTCCCTGGGCCTCACTGTAGCAACACTATCTCGCCAGGGCAACACTGCATGACACTTCCTCTGCCAGGAGAGAGCTGCTGCTTTGTAGTTTGTGCTGGGAAACCTTGTTTTGGCAAGTGCGAATTGACCGCATTCAGGCAGAAAGAAAAGAGAATAGCAAGAGGCCTTTTCTCCCCGGCTGCTCTGCCAAGCCCTTCCAGCTCAAACTATGTCGTTGCTCCTCTGGAAGGATCCCTGCACCGCGGCGTAGTTTTTCCGAAGAAGCCCTGCGTTTGCAAGAGCAAATGAGGAATTCGTGGCAGGAAAGAGGAAGGAAAGAAAGTTTCTCTCCCTCTGCCTGCTTTGCTCAGAGGACCGGATGAAGTCAGGGAGTTCTCCCTTTCACTGAGAAACGTGCGGGCTGCTGTTGCCTGGGCGCTCTCTTCTTTGCAAAAGAGTCTGCAGTTCCACGCTTTGAACCGTGGAAAGGCGCCGGGCTCTGCTAAGACTTCCCCTGCGCTTCGTTTGCCCTGGGCCAAAGCGAGCCTTCACAATAGCTGAACGCTAACACTGCATACTCGTCCCACTTCCAGAACAGGGCTACCGCGAGGCAGTTCTCCGGGGGAAAACGGCCCTTCGCGAAGGGCAGATCTGCCGAGCTCATTGCGGGAAAGCGAAAGCAAAGGACGCTTTTCTCCCTCTAACCGCTTTGGTCAGAGGAACGGGGGAAGTCACAGTGTTCTTTCTCTCCCTGAGATACACACAATCTGACGTTGCCTCTGAGCTCCGTTGCTGGCAAAGAACTGAAACTGACATACATTCCTGTGGGGAAACACAGGGCTTTGCTACGATTTCTCTAGGCAGTGTGTTTTCCCTGGGCCTCACTGTAGCAACACTATCTCGCCAGGGCAACACTGCATGACACTTCCTCTGCCAGGAGAGAGCTGCTGCTTTGTAGTTTGTGCTGGGAAACCTTGCTTTGGCAAGTGCGAATTGACCGCATTCAGGCAGAAAGAAAAGAGAATAGCAAGAGGCCTTTTCTCCCCGGCTGCTCTGCCAAGCCCTTCCAGCTCAAACTGTGTCGTTGCTCCTCTGGAAGGATCCCTGCACCGCGGCGTAGTTTTTCCGAAGAAGCCCTGCGTTTGCAAGAGCAAATGAGGAATTCGTGGCAGGAAAGAGGAAGGAAAGAAAGTTTCTCTCCCTCTGCCTGCTTTGCTCACAGGACCGGATGAAGTCAGGGAGTTCTCCCTTTCACTGAGAAACGTGCGGGCTGCTGTTGCCTGGGCGCTCTCTTCTTTGCAAAAGAGTCTGCAGTTCCACGCTTTGAACCGTGGAAAGGCGCCGGGCTCTGCTAAGACTTCCCCTGCACTTCGTTTGCCCTGGGCCAAAGCGAGCCTTCACAATAGCTGAACCCTAACACTCCATACTCGTTCCACTTCCAGAACCGGGCTACGGCGAGGCAGTTCTCCGGGGGAAAACGGCCCTTCGCGAAGGGCAGATCTGCCGAGCTCATTGCGGGAAAGCGAAAGCAAAGGACGCTTTTCTCCCTCTAACCGCTTTCGTCAGAGGAACGGGGGAAGTCACAGTGTTCTTCCTCTCCCTGAGATACACACAATCTGACGTTGCCTCTGAGCTCCGTTGCTGGCAAAGAACTGAAAGTGACATACATTCCTGTGGGGAAACACAGGGCTTTGCTAGGATTTCTCTAGGCAGTGTGTTTTCCCTGGGCCTCACTGTAGCAACACTATCTCGCAAGGGCAGAACTGCATGGGATTTCCTCCGCCAGGAGAGAGCTGCTGCTTTGTAGTTTGTGCTGGGAAACCTTGTTTTGGCAAGTGCGAATTGACCGCATTCAGGCAGAAAGAAAAGAGAATAGCAAGAGGCCTTTTCTCCCCGGCTGCTCTGCCAAGCCCTTCCAGCTCAAACTATGTCGTTGCTCCTCTGGAAGGATCCCTGCACCGCGGCGTAGTTTTTCCGAAGAAGCCCTGCGTTTGCAAGAGCAAATGAGGAATTCGTGGCAGGAAAGAGGAAGGAAAGAAAGTTTCTCTCCCTCTGCCTGCTTTGCTCAGAGGACCGGATGAAGTCAGGGAGTTCTCCCTTTCACTGAGAAACGTGCGGGCTGCTGTTGCCTGGGCGCTCTCTTCTTTGCAAAAGAGTCTGCAGTTCCACGCTTTGAACCGTGGAAAGGCGCCGGGCTCTGCTAAGACTTCCCCTGCGCTTCGTTTGCCCTGGGCCAAAGCGAGCCTTCACAATAGCTGAACGCTAACACTGCATACTCGTCCCACTTCCAGAACAGGGCTACCGCGAGGCAGTTCTCCGGGGGAAAACGGCCCTTCGCGAAGGGCAGATCTGCCGAGCTCATTGCGGGAAAGCGAAAGCAAAGGACGCTTTTCTCCCTCTAACCGCTTTGGTCAGAGGAACGGGGGAAGTCACAGTGTTCTTTCTCTCCCTGAGATACACACAATCTGACGTTGCCTCTGAGCTCCGTTGCTGGCAAAGAACTGAAAGTGACATACATTCCTGTGGGGAAACACAGGGCTTTGCTAGGATTTCTCTAGGCAGTGTGTTTTCCCTGGGCCTCACTGTAGCAACACTATCTCGCCAGGGCAACACTGCATGACACTTCCTCTGCCAGGAGAGAGCTGCTGCTTTGTAGTTTGTGCTGGGAAACCTTGTTTTGGCAAGTGCGAATTGACCGCATTCAGGCAGAAAGAAAAGAGAATAGCAAGAGGCCTTTTCTCCCCGGCTGCTCTGCCAAGCCCTTCCAGCTCAAACTATGTCGTTGCTCCTCTGGAAGGATCCCTGCACCGCGGCGTAGTTTTTCCGAAGAAGCCCTGCGTTTGCAAGAGCAAATGAGGAATTCGTGGCAGGAAAGAGGAAGGAAAGAAAGTTTCTCTCCCTCTGCCTGCTTTGCTCAGAGGACCGGATGAAGTCAGGGAGTTCTCCCTTTCACTGAGAAACGTGCGGGCTGCTGTTGCCTGGGCGCTCTCTTCTTTGCAAAAGAGTCTGCAGTTCCACGCTTTGAACCGTGGAAAGGCGCCGGGCTCTGCTAAGACTTCCCCTGCGCTTCGTTTGCCCTGGGCCAAAGCGAGCCTTCACAATAGCTGAACGCTAACACTGCATACTCGTCCCACTTCCAGAACAGGGCTACCGCGAGGCAGTTCTCCGGGGGAAAACGGCCCTTCGCGAAGGGCAGATCTGCCGAGCTCATTGCGGGAAAGCGAAAGCAAAGGACGCTTTTCTCCCTCTAACCGCTTTCGTCAGAGGAACGGGGGAAGTCACAGTGTTCTTTCTCTCCCTGAGATACACACAATCTGACGTTGCCTCTGAGCTCCGTTGCTGGCAAAGAACTGAAACTGACATACATTCCTGTGGGGAAACACAGGGCTTTGCTACGATTTCTCTAGGCAGTGTGTTTTCCCTGGGCCTCACTGTAGCAACACTATCTCGCCAGGGCAACACTGCATGACACTTCCTCTGCCAGGAGAGAGCTGCTGCTTTGTAGTTTGTGCTGGGAAACCTTGTTTTGGCAAGTGCGAATTGACCGCATTCAGGCAGAAAGAAAAGAGAATAGCAAGAGGCCTTTTCTCCCCGGCTGCTCTGCCAAGCCCTTCCAGCTCAAACTATGTCGTTGCTCCTCTGGAAGGATCCCTGCACCGCGGCGTAGTTTTTCCGAAGAAGCCCTGCGTTTGCAAGAGCAAATGAGGAATTCGTGGCAGGAAAGAGGAAGGAAAGAAAGTTTCTCTCCCTCTGCCTGCTTTGCTCAGAGGACTGGATGAAGTCAGGGAGTTCTCCCTTTCACTGAGAAACGTGCGGGCTGCTGTTGCCTGGGCGCTCTCTTCTTTGCAAAAGAGTCTGCAGTTCCACGCTTTGAACCGTGGAAAGGCGCCGGGCTCTGCTAAGATTTCCCCCGGCGCTTCGTTTGCCCTGGGCCAAAGCGAGCCTTCACAATAGCTGAACGCTAACACTGCATACTCGTTCCACTTCCAGAACCGGGCTACGGCGAGGCAGTTCTCCGGGGGAAAACGGCCCTTCGCGAAGGGCAGATCTGCCGAGCTCATTGCGGGAAAGCGAAAGCAAAGGACGCTTTTCTCCCTCTAACCGCTTTCGTCAGAGGAACGGGGGAAGTCACAGTGTTCTTTCTCTCCCTGAGATACACACAATCTGACGTTGCCTCTGAGCTCCGTTGCTGGCAAAGAACTGAAAGTGACATACATTCCTGTGGGGAAACACAGGGCTTTGCTAGGATTTCTCTAGGCAGTGTGTTTTCCCTGGGCCTCACTGTAGCAACACTATCTCCCAAGGGCAGAACTGCATGGGATTTCCTCTGCCAGGAGAGAGCTGCTGCTTTGTAGTTTGTGCTGGGAAACCTTGTTTTGGCAAGTGCGAATTGACCGCATTCAGGCAGAAAGAAAAGAGAATAGCAAGAGGCCTTTTCTCCCCGGCTGCTCTGCCAAGCCCTTCCAGCTCAAACTATGTCGTTGCTCCTCTGGAAGGATCCCTGCACCGCGGCGTAGTTTTTCCGAAGAAGCCCTGCGTTTGCAAGAGCAAATGAGGAATTCGTGGCAGGAAAGAGGAAGGAAAGAAAGTTTCTCTCCCTCTGCCTGCTTTGCTCAGAGGACTGGATGAAGTCAGGGAGTTCTCCCTTTCACTGAGAAACGTGCGGGCTGCTGTTGCCTGGGCGCTCTCTTCTTTGCAAAAGAGTCTGCAGTTCCACGCTTTGAACCGTGGAAAGGCGCCGGGCTCTGCTAAGACTTCCCCTGCGCTTCGTTTGCCCTGGGCCAAAGCGAGCCTTCACAATAGCTGAACGCTAACACTGCATACTCGTCCCACTTCCAGAACAGGGCTACCGCGAGGCAGTTCTCCGGGGGAAAACGGCCCTTCGCGAAGGGCAGATCTGCCGAGCTCATTGCGGGAAAGCGAAAGCAAAGGACGCTTTTCTCCCTCTAACCGCTTTCGTCAGAGGAACGGGGGAAGTCACAGTGTTCTTTCTCTCCCTGAGATACACACAATCTGACGTTGCCTCTGAGCTCCGTTGCTGGCAAAGAACTGAAACTGACATACATTCCTGTGGGGAAACACAGGGCTTTGCTACGATTTCTCTAGGCAGTGTGTTTTCCCTGGGCCTCACTGTAGCAACACTATCTCGCAAGGGCAGAACTGCATGGGATTTCCTCCGCCAGGAGAGAGCTGCTGCTTTGTAGTTTGTGCTGGGAAACCTTGCTTTGGCAAGTGCGAATTGACCGCATTCAGGCAGAAAGAAAAGAGAATAGCAAGAGGCCTTTTCTCCCCGGCTGCTCTGCCAAGCCCTTCCAGCTCAAACTATGTCGTTGCTCCTCTGGAAGGATCCCTGCACCGCGGCGTAGTTTTTCCGAAGAAGCCCTGCGTTTGCAAGAGCAAATGAGGAATTCGTGGCAGGAAAGAGGAAGGAAAGAAAGTTTCTCTCCCTCTGCCTGCTTTGCTCAGAGGACCGGATGAAGTCAGGGAGTTCTCCCTTTCACTGAGAAACGTGCGGGCTGCTGTTGCCTGGGCGCTCTCTTCTTTGCAAAAGAGTCTGCAGTTCCACGCTTTGAACCGTGGAAAGGCGCCGGGCTCTGCTAAGATTTCCCCCGGCGCTTCGTTTGCCCTGGGCCAAAGCGAGCCTTCACAATAGCTGAACGCTAACACTGCATACTCGTTCCACTTCCAGAACCGGGCTACGGCGAGGCAGTTCTCCGGGGGAAAACGGCCCTTCGCGAAGGGCAGATCTGCCGAGCTCATTGCGGGAAAGCGAAAGCAAAGGACGCTTTTCTCCCTCTAACCGCTTTCGTCAGAGGAACGGGGGAAGTCACAGTGTTCTTTCTCTCCCTGAGATACACACAATCTGACGTTGCCTCTGAGCTCCGTTGCTGGCAAAGAACTGAAAGTGACATACATTCCTGTGGGGAAACACAGGGCTTTGCTAGGATTTCTCTAGGCAGTGTGTTTTCCCTGGGCCTCACTGTAGCAACACTATCTCGCAAGGGCAGAACTGCATGGGATTTCCTCTGCCAGGAGAGAGCTGCTGCTTTGTAGTTTGTGCTGGGAAACCTTGTTTTGGCAAGTGCGAATTGACCGCATTCAGGCAGAAAGAAAAGAGAATAGCAAGAGGCCTTTTCTCCCCGGCTGCTCTGCCAAGCCCTTCCAGCTCAAACTATGTCGTTGCTCCTCTGGAAGGATCCCTGCACCGCGGCGTAGTTTTTCCGAAGAAGCCCTGCGTTTGCAAGAGCAAATGAGGAATTCGTGGCAGGAAAGAGGAAGGAAAGAAAGTTTCTCTCCCTCTGCCTGCTTTGCTCAGAGGACTGGATGAAGTCAGGGAGTTCTCCCTTTCACTGAGAAACGTGCGGGCTGCTGTTGCCTGGGCGCTCTCTTCTTTGCAAAAGAGTCTGCAGTTCCACGCTTTGAACCGTGGAAAGGCGCCGGGCTCTGCTAAGACTTCCCCTGCGCTTCGTTTGCCCTGGGCCAAAGCGAGCCTTCACAATAGCTGAACGCTAACACTGCATACTCGTCCCACTTCCAGAACAGGGCTACCGCGAGGCAGTTCTCCGGGGGAAAACGGCCCTTCGCGAAGGGCAGATCTGCCGAGCTCATTGCGGGAAAGCGAAAGCAAAGGACGCTTTTCTCCCTCTAACCGCTTTCGTCAGAGGAACGGGGGAAGTCACAGTGTTCTTTCTCTCCCTGAGATACACACAATCTGACGTTGCCTCTGAGCTCCGTTGCTGGCAAAGAACTGAAAGTGACATACATTCCTGTGGGGAAACACAGGGCTTTGCTAGGATTTCTCTAGGCAGTGTGTTTTCCCTGGGCCTCACTGTAGCAACACTATCTCGCAAGGGCAGAACTGCATGGGATTTCCTCTGCCAGGAGAGAGCTGCTGCTTTGTAGTTTGTGCTGGGAAACCTTGTTTTGGCAAGTGCGAATTGACCGCATTCAGGCAGAAAGAAAAGAGAATAGCAAGAGGCCTTTTCTCCCCGGCTGCTCTGCCAAGCCCTTCCAGCTCAAACTATGTCGTTGCTCCTCTGGAAGGATCCCTGCACCGCGGCGTAGTTTTTCCGAAGAAGCCCTGCGTTTGCAAGAGCAAATGAGGAATTCGTGGCAGGAAAGAGGAAGGAAAGAAAGTTTCTCTCCCTCTGCCTGCTTTGCTCAGAGGACCGGATGAAGTCAGGGAGTTCTCCCTTTCACTGAGAAACGTGCGGGCTGCTGTTGCCTGGGCGCTCTCTTCTTTGCAAAAGAGTCTGCAGTTCCACGCTTTGAACCGTGGAAAGGCGCCGGGCTCTGCTAAGACTTCCCCTGCGCTTCGTTTGCCCTGGGCCAAAGCGAGCCTTCACAATAGCTGAACGCTAACACTGCATACTCGTCCCACTTCCAGAACAGGGCTACCGCGAGGCAGTTCTCCGGGGGAAAACGGCCCTTCGCGAAGGGCAGATCTGCCGAGCTCATTGCGGGAAAGCGAAAGCAAAGGACGCTTTTCTCCCTCTAACCGCTTTCGTCAGAGGAACGGGGGAAGTCACAGTGTTCTTTCTCTCCCTGAGATACACACAATCTGACGTTGCCTCTGAGCTCCGTTGCTGGCAAAGAACTGAAACTGACATACATTCCTGTGGGGAAACACAGGGCTTTGCTACGATTTCTCTAGGCAGTGTGTTTTCCCTGGGCCTCACTGTAGCAACACTATCTCGCCAGGGCAACACTGCATGGCACTTCCTGTGCCAGGAGAGAGCTGCTGCTTTGTAGTTTGTGCTGGGAAACCTTGTTTTGGCAAGTGCGAATTGACCGCATTCAGGCAGAAAGAAAAGAGAATAGCAAGAGGCCTTTTCTCCCCGGCTGCTCTGCCAAGCCCTTCCAGCTCAAACTATGTCGTTGCTCCTCTGGAAGGATCCCTGCACCGCGGCGTAGTTTTTCCGAAGAAGCCCTGCGTTTGCAAGAGCAAATGAGGAATTCGTGGCAGGAAAGAGGAAGGAAAGAAAGTTTCTCTCCCTCTGCCTGCTTTGCTCAGAGGACCGGATGAAGTCAGGGAGTTCTCCCTTTCACTGAGAAACGTGCGGGCTGCTGTTGCCTGGGCGCTCTCTTCTTTGCAAAAGAGTCTGCAGTTCCACGCTTTGAACCGTGGAAAGGCGCCGGGCTCTGCTAAGATTTCCCCCGGCGCTTCGTTTGCCCTGGGCCAAAGCGAGCCTTCACAATAGCTGAACGCTAACACTGCATACTCGTTCCACTTCCAGAACCGGGCTACGGCGAGGCAGTTCTCCGGGGGAAAACGGCCCTTCGCGAAGGGCAGATCTGCCGAGCTCATTGCGGGAAAGCGAAAGCAAAGGACGCTTTTCTCCCTCTAACCGCTTTCGTCAGAGGAACGGGGGAAGTCACAGTGTTCTTTCTCTCCCTGAGATACACACAATCTGACGTTGCCTCTGAGCTCCGTTGCTGGCAAAGAACTGAAACTGACATACATTCCTGTGGGGAAACACAGGGCTTTGCTACGATTTCTCTAGGCAGTGTGTTTTCCCTGGGCCTCACTGTAGCAACACTATCTCGCAAGGGCAGAACTGCATGGGATTTCCTCTGCCAGGAGAGAGCTGCTGCTTTGTAGTTTGTGCTGGGAAACCTTGTTTTGGCAAGTGCGAATTGACCGCATTCAGGCAGAAAGAAAAGAGAATAGCAAGAGGCCTTTTCTCCCCGGCTGCTCTGCCAAGCCCTTCCAGCTCAAACTATGTCGTTGCTCCTCTGGAAGGATCCCTGCACCGCGGCGTAGTTTTTCCGAAGAAGCCCTGCGTTTGCAAGAGCAAATGAGGAATTCGTGGCAGGAAAGAGGAAGGAAAGAAAGTTTCTCTCCCTCTGCCTGCTTTGCTCAGAGGACTGGATGAAGTCAGGGAGTTCTCCCTTTCACTGAGAAACGTGCGGGCTGCTGTTGCCTGGGCGCTCTCTTCTTTGCAAAAGAGTCTGCAGTTCCACGCTTTGAACCGTGGAAAGGCGCCGGGCTCTGCTAAGACTTCCCCTGCGCTTCGTTTGCCCTGGGCCAAAGCGAGCCTTCACAATAGCTGAACGCTAACACTGCATACTCGTCCCACTTCCAGAACAGGGCTACCGCGAGGCAGTTCTCCGGGGGAAAACGGCCCTTCGCGAAGGGCAGATCTGCCGAGCTCATTGCGGGAAAGCGAAAGCAAAGGACGCTTTTCTCCCTCTAACCGCTTTCGTCAGAGGAACGGCGGAAGTCACAGTGTTCTTTCTCTCCCTGAGATACACACAATCTGACGTTGCCTCTGAGCTCCGTTGCTGGCAAAGAACTGAAACTGACATACATTCCTGTGGGGAAACACAGGGCTTTGCTAGGATTTCTCTAGGCAGTGTGTTTTCCCTGGGCCTCACTGTAGCAACACTATCTCGCAAGGGCAGAACTGCATGGGATTTCCTCCGCCAGGAGAGAGCTGCTGCTTTGTAGTTTGTGCTGGGAAACCTTGCTTTGGCAAGTGCGAATTGACCGCATTCAGGCAGAAAGAAAAGAGAATAGCAAGAGGCCTTTTCTCCCCGGCTGCTCTGCCAAGCCCTTCCAGCTCAAACTATGTCGTTGCTCCTCTGGAAGGATCCCTGCACCGCGGCGTAGTTTTTCCGAAGAAGCCCTGCGTTTGCAAGAGCAAATGAGGAATTCGTGGCAGGAAAGAGGAAGGAAAGAAAGTTTCTCTCCCTCTGCCTGCTTTGCTCAGAGGACCGGATGAAGTCAGGGAGTTCTCCCTTTCACTGAGAAACGTGCGGGCTGCTGTTGCCTGGGCGCTCTCTTCTTTGCAAAAGAGTCTGCAGTTCCACGCTTTGAACCGTGGAAAGGCGCCGGGCTCTGCTAAGATTTCCCCCGGCGCTTCGTTTGCCCTGGGCCAAAGCGAGCCTTCACAATAGCTGAACGCTAACACTGCATACTCGTTCCACTTCCAGAACCGGGCTACGGCGAGGCAGTTCTCCGGGGGAAAACGGCCCTTCGCGAAGGGCAGATCTGCCGAGCTCATTGCGGGAAAGCGAAAGCAAAGGACGCTTTTCTCCCTCTAACCGCTTTCGTCAGAGGAACGGGGGAAGTCACAGTGTTCTTTCTCTCCCTGAGATACACACAATCTGACGTTGCCTCTGAGCTCCGTTGCTGGCAAAGAACTGAAAGTGACATACATTCCTGTGGGGAAACACAGGGCTTTGCTAGGATTTCTCTAGGCAGTGTGTTTTCCCTGGGCCTCACTGTAGCAACACTATCTCCCAAGGGCAGAACTGCATGGGATTTCCTCTGCCAGGAGAGAGCTGCTGCTTTGTAGTTTGTGCTGGGAAACCTTGTTTTGGCAAGTGCGAATTGACCGCATTCAGGCAGAAAGAAAAGAGAATAGCAAGAGGCCTTTTCTCCCCGGCTGCTCTGCCAAGCCCTTCCAGCTCAAACTATGTCGTTGCTCCTCTGGAAGGATCCCTGCACCGCGGCGTAGTTTTTCCGAAGAAGCCCTGCGTTTGCAAGAGCAAATGAGGAATTCGTGGCAGGAAAGAGGAAGGAAAGAAAGTTTCTCTCCCTCTGCCTGCTTTGCTCAGAGGACTGGATGAAGTCAGGGAGTTCTCCCTTTCACTGAGAAACGTGCGGGCTGCTGTTGCCTGGGCGCTCTCTTCTTTGCAAAAGAGTCTGCAGTTCCACGCTTTGAACCGTGGAAAGGCGCCGGGCTCTGCTAAGACTTCCCCTGCGCTTCGTTTGCCCTGGGCCAAAGCGAGCCTTCACAATAGCTGAACGCTAACACTGCATACTCGTCCCACTTCCAGAACAGGGCTACCGCGAGGCAGTTCTCCGGGGGAAAACGGCCCTTCGCGAAGGGCAGATCTGCCGAGCTCATTGCGGGAAAGCGAAAGCAAAGGACGCTTTTCTCCCTCTAACCGCTTTCGTCAGAGGAACGGGGGAAGTCACAGTGTTCTTTCTCTCCCTGAGATACACACAATCTGACGTTGCCTCTGAGCTCCGTTGCTGGCAAAGAACTGAAAGTGACATACATTCCTGTGGGGAAACACAGGGCTTTGCTAGGATTTCTCTAGGCAGTGTGTTTTCCCTGGGCCTCACTGTAGCAACACTATCTCGCAAGGGCAGAACTGCATGGGATTTCCTCTGCCAGGAGAGAGCTGCTGCTTTGTAGTTTGTGCTGGGAAACCTTGTTTTGGCAAGTGCGAATTGACCGCATTCAGGCAGAAAGAAAAGAGAATAGCAAGAGGCCTTTTCTCCCCGGCTGCTCTGCCAAGCCCTTCCAGCTCAAACTATGTCGTTGCTCCTCTGGAAGGATCCCTGCACCGCGGCGTAGTTTTTCCGAAGAAGCCCTGCGTTTGCAAGAGCAAATGAGGAATTCGTGGCAGGAAAGAGGAAGGAAAGAAAGTTTCTCTCCCTCTGCCTGCTTTGCTCAGAGGACCGGATGAAGTCAGGGAGTTCTCCCTTTCACTGAGAAACGTGCGGGCTGCTGTTGCCTGGGCGCTCTCTTCTTTGCAAAAGAGTCTGCAGTTCCACGCTTTGAACCGTGGAAAGGCGCCGGGCTCTGCTAAGACTTCCCCTGCGCTTCGTTTGCCCTGGGCCAAAGCGAGCCTTCACAATAGCTGAACGCTAACACTGCATACTCGTCCCACTTCCAGAACAGGGCTACCGCGAGGCAGTTCTCCGGGGGAAAACGGCCCTTCGCGAAGGGCAGATCTGCCGAGCTCATTGCGGGAAAGCGAAAGCAAAGGACGCTTTTCTCCCTCTAACCGCTTTCGTCAGAGGAACGGGGGAAGTCACAGTGTTCTTTCTCTCCCTGAGATACACACAATCTGACGTTGCCTCTGAGCTCCGTTGCTGGCAAAGAACTGAAACTGACATACATTCCTGTGGGGAAACACAGGGCTTTGCTAGGATTTCTCTAGGCAGTGTGTTTTCCCTGGGCCTCACTGTAGCAACACTATCTCGCCAGGGCAACACTGCATGGCACTTCCTGTGCCAGGAGAGAGCTGCTGCTTTGTAGTTTGTGCTGGGAAACCTTGTTTTGGCAAGTGCGAATTGACCGCATTCAGGCAGAAAGAAAAGAGAATAGCAAGAGGCCTTTTCTCCCCGGCTGCTCTGCCAAGCCCTTCCAGCTCAAACTATGTCGTTGCTCCTCTGGAAGGATCCCTGCACCGCGGCGTAGTTTTTCCGAAGAAGCCCTGCGTTTGCAAGAGCAAATGAGGAATTCGTGGCAGGAAAGAGGAAGGAAAGAAAGTTTCTCTCCCTCTGCCTGCTTTGCTCAGAGGACCGGATGAAGTCAGGGAGTTCTCCCTTTCACTGAGAAACGTGCGGGCTGCTGTTGCCTGGGCGCTCTCTTCTTTGCAAAAGAGTCTGCAGTTCCACGCTTTGAACCGTGGAAAGGCGCCGGGCTCTGCTAAGATTTCCCCCGGCGCTTCGTTTGCCCTGGGCCAAAGCGAGCCTTCACAATAGCTGAACGCTAACACTGCATACTCGTTCCACTTCCAGAACCGGGCTACGGCGAGGCAGTTCTCCGGGGGAAAACGGCCCTTCGCGAAGGGCAGATCTGCCGAGCTCATTGCGGGAAAGCGAAAGCAAAGGACGCTTTTCTCCCTCTAACCGCTTTCGTCAGAGGAACGGGGGAAGTCACAGTGTTCTTTCTCTCCCTGAGATACACACAATCTGACGTTGCCTCTGAGCTCCGTTGCTGGCAAAGAACTGAAACTGACATACATTCCTGTGGGGAAACACAGGGCTTTGCTACGATTTCTCTAGGCAGTGTGTTTTCCCTGGGCCTCACTGTAGCAACACTATCTCGCAAGGGCAGAACTGCATGGGATTTCCTCTGCCAGGAGAGAGCTGCTGCTTTGTAGTTTGTGCTGGGAAACCTTGTTTTGGCAAGTGCGAATTGACCGCATTCAGGCAGAAAGAAAAGAGAATAGCAAGAGGCCTTTTCTCCCCGGCTGCTCTGCCAAGCCCTTCCAGCTCAAACTATGTCGTTGCTCCTCTGGAAGGATCCCTGCACCGCGGCGTAGTTTTTCCGAAGAAGCCCTGCGTTTGCAAGAGCAAATGAGGAATTCGTGGCAGGAAAGAGGAAGGAAAGAAAGTTTCTCTCCCTCTGCCTGCTTTGCTCAGAGGACTGGATGAAGTCAGGGAGTTCTCCCTTTCACTGAGAAACGTGCGGGCTGCTGTTGCCTGGGCGCTCTCTTCTTTGCAAAAGAGTCTGCAGTTCCACGCTTTGAACCGTGGAAAGGCGCCGGGCTCTGCTAAGACTTCCCCTGCGCTTCGTTTGCCCTGGGCCAAAGCGAGCCTTCACAATAGCTGAACGCTAACACTGCATACTCGTCCCACTTCCAGAACAGGGCTACCGCGAGGCAGTTCTCCGGGGGAAAACGGCCCTTCGCGAAGGGCAGATCTGCCGAGCTCATTGCGGGAAAGCGAAAGCAAAGGACGCTTTTCTCCCTCTAACCGCTTTCGTCAGAGGAACGGCGGAAGTCACAGTGTTCTTTCTCTCCCTGAGATACACACAATCTGACGTTGCCTCTGAGCTCCGTTGCTGGCAAAGAACTGAAACTGACATACATTCCTGTGGGGAAACACAGGGCTTTGCTAGGATTTCTCTAGGCAGTGTGTTTTCCCTGGGCCTCACTGTAGCAACACTATCTCGCAAGGGCAGAACTGCATGGGATTTCCTCCGCCAGGAGAGAGCTGCTGCTTTGTAGTTTGTGCTGGGAAACCTTGCTTTGGCAAGTGCGAATTGACCGCATTCAGGCAGAAAGAAAAGAGAATAGCAAGAGGCCTTTTCTCCCCGGCTGCTCTGCCAAGCCCTTCCAGCTCAAACTATGTCGTTGCTCCTCTGGAAGGATCCCTGCACCGCGGCGTAGTTTTTCCGAAGAAGCCCTGCGTTTGCAAGAGCAAATGAGGAATTCGTGGCAGGAAAGAGGAAGGAAAGAAAGTTTCTCTCCCTCTGCCTGCTTTGCTCAGAGGACCGGATGAAGTCAGGGAGTTCTCCCTTTCACTGAGAAACGTGCGGGCTGCTGTTGCCTGGGCGCTCTCTTCTTTGCAAAAGAGTCTGCAGTTCCACGCTTTGAACCGTGGAAAGGCGCCGGGCTCTGCTAAGATTTCCCCCGGCGCTTCGTTTGCCCTGGGCCAAAGCGAGCCTTCACAATAGCTGAACGCTAACACTGCATACTCGTTCCACTTCCAGAACCGGGCTACGGCGAGGCAGTTCTCCGGGGGAAAACGGCCCTTCGCGAAGGGCAGATCTGCCGAGCTCATTGCGGGAAAGCGAAAGCAAAGGACGCTTTTCTCCCTCTAACCGCTTTCGTCAGAGGAACGGGGGAAGTCACAGTGTTCTTTCTCTCCCTGAGATACACACAATCTGACGTTGCCTCTGAGCTCCGTTGCTGGCAAAGAACTGAAAGTGACATACATTCCTGTGGGGAAACACAGGGCTTTGCTAGGATTTCTCTAGGCAGTGTGTTTTCCCTGGGCCTCACTGTAGCAACACTATCTCCCAAGGGCAGAACTGCATGGGATTTCCTCTGCCAGGAGAGAGCTGCTGCTTTGTAGTTTGTGCTGGGAAACCTTGTTTTGGCAAGTGCGAATTGACCGCATTCAGGCAGAAAGAAAAGAGAATAGCAAGAGGCCTTTTCTCCCCGGCTGCTCTGCCAAGCCCTTCCAGCTCAAACTATGTCGTTGCTCCTCTGGAAGGATCCCTGCACCGCGGCGTAGTTTTTCCGAAGAAGCCCTGCGTTTGCAAGAGCAAATGAGGAATTCGTGGCAGGAAAGAGGAAGGAAAGAAAGTTTCTCTCCCTCTGCCTGCTTTGCTCAGAGGACTGGATGAAGTCAGGGAGTTCTCCCTTTCACTGAGAAACGTGCGGGCTGCTGTTGCCTGGGCGCTCTCTTCTTTGCAAAAGAGTCTGCAGTTCCACGCTTTGAACCGTGGAAAGGCGCCGGGCTCTGCTAAGACTTCCCCTGCGCTTCGTTTGCCCTGGGCCAAAGCGAGCCTTCACAATAGCTGAACGCTAACACTGCATACTCGTCCCACTTCCAGAACAGGGCTACCGCGAGGCAGTTCTCCGGGGGAAAACGGCCCTTCGCGAAGGGCAGATCTGCCGAGCTCATTGCGGGAAAGCGAAAGCAAAGGACGCTTTTCTCCCTCTAACCGCTTTCGTCAGAGGAACGGGGGAAGTCACAGTGTTCTTTCTCTCCCTGAGATACACACAATCTGACGTTGCCTCTGAGCTCCGTTGCTGGCAAAGAACTGAAACTGACATACATTCCTGTGGGGAAACACAGGGCTTTGCTACGATTTCTCTAGGCAGTGTGTTTTCCCTGGGCCTCACTGTAGCAACACTATCTCGCCAGGGCAACACTGCATGGCACTTCCTCTGCCAGGAGAGAGCTGCTGCTTTGTAGTTTGTGCTGGGAAACCTTGTTTTGGCAAGTGCGAATTGACCGCATTCAGGCAGAAAGAAAAGAGAATAGCAAGAGGCCTTTTCTCCCCGGCTGCTCTGCCAAGCCCTTCCAGCTCAAACTATGTCGTTGCTCCTCTGGAAGGATCCCTGCACCGCGGCGTAGTTTTTCCGAAGAAGCCCTGCGTTTGCAAGAGCAAATGAGGAATTCGTGGCAGGAAAGAGGAAGGAAAGAAAGTTTCTCTCCCTCTGCCTGCTTTCCTCAGAGGACCGGATGAAGTCAGGGAGTTCTCCCTTTCACTGAGAAACGTGCGGGCTGCTGTTGCCTGGGCGCTCTCTTCTTTGCAAAAGAGTCTGCAGTTCCACGCTTTGAACCGTGGAAAGGCGCCGGGCTCTGCTAAGATTTCCCCCGGCGCTTCGTTTGCCCTGGGCCAAAGCGAGCCTTCACAATAGCTGAACGCTAACACTGCATACTCGTCCCACTTCCAGAACAGGGCTACCGCGAGGCAGTTCTCCGGGGGAAAACGGCCCTTCGCGAAGGGCAGATCTGCCGAGCTCATTGCGGGAAAGCGAAAGCAAAGGACGCTTTTCTCCCTCTAACCGCTTTCGTCAGAGGAACGGCGGAAGTCACAGTGTTCTTTCTCTCCCTGAGATACACACAATCTGACGTTGCCTCTGAGCTCCGTTGCTGGCAAAGAACTGAAAGTGACATATATTCCTGTGGGGAAACACAGGGCTTTGCTAGGATTTCTCTAGGCAGTGTGTTTTCCCTGGGCCTCACTGTAGCAACACTATCTCGCAAGGGCAGAACTGCATGGGATTTCCTCCGCCAGGAGAGAGCTGCTGCTTTGTAGTTTGTGCTGGGAAACCTTGCTTTGGCAAGTGCGAATTGACCGCATTCAGGCAGAAAGAAAAGAGAATAGCAAGAGGCCTTTTCTCCCCGGCTGCTCTGCCAAGCCCTTCCAGCTCAAACTATGTCGTTGCTCCTCTGGAAGGATCCCTGCACCGCGGCGTAGTTTTTCCGAAGAAGCCCTGCGTTTGCAAGAGCAAATGAGGAATTCGTGGCAGGAAAGAGGAAGGAAAGAAAGTTTCTCTCCCTCTGCCTGCTTTGCTCAGAGGACCGGATGAAGTCAGGGAGTTCTCCCTTTCACTGAGAAACGTGCGGGCTGCTGTTGCCTGGGCGCTCTCTTCTTTGCAAAAGAGTCTGCAGTTCCACGCTTTGAACCGTGGAAAGGCGCCGGGCTCTGCTAAGATTTCCCCCGGCGCTTCGTTTGCCCTGGGCCAAAGGGAGCCTTCACAATAGCTGAACGCTAACACTGCATACTCGTTCCACTTCCAGAACCGGGCTACGGCGAGGCAGTTCTCCGGGGGAAAACGGCCCTTCGCGAAGGGCAGATCTGCCGAGCTCATTGCGGGAAAGCGAAAGCAAAGGACGCTTTTCTCCCTCTAACCGCTTTCGTCAGAGGAACGGGGGAAGTCACAGTGTTCTTTCTCTCCCTGAGATACACACAATCTGACGTTGCCTCTGAGCTCCGTTGCTGGCAAAGAACTGAAACTGACATACATTCCTGTGGGGAAACACAGGGCTTTGCTACGATTTCTCTAGGCAGTGTGTTTTCCCTGGGCCTCACTGTAGCAACACTATCTCGCAAGGGCAGAACTGCATGGGATTTCCTCTGCCAGGAGAGAGCTGCTGCTTTGTAGTTTGTGCTGGGAAACCTTGTTTTGGCAAGTGCGAATTGACCGCATTCAGGCAGAAAGAAAAGAGAATAGCAAGAGGCCTTTTCTCCCCGGCTGCTCTGCCAAGCCCTTCCAGCTCAAACTATGTCGTTGCTCCTCTGGAAGGATCCCTGCACCGCGGCGTAGTTTTTCCGAAGAAGCCCTGCGTTAGCAAGAGCAAATGAGGAATTCGTGGCAGGAAAGAGGAAGGAAAGAAAGTTTCTCTCCCTCTGCCTGCTTTGCTCAGAGGACTGGATGAAGTCAGGGAGTTCTCCCTTTCACTGAGAAACGTGCGGGCTGCTGTTGCCTGGGCGCTCTCTTCTTTGCAAAAGAGTCTGCAGTTCCACGCTTTGAACCGTGGAAAGGCGCCGGGCTCTGCTAAGACTTCCCCTGCGCTTCGTTTGCCCTGGGCCAAAGCGAGCCTTCACAATAGCTGAACGCTAACACTGCATACTCGTCCCACTTCCAGAACAGGGCTACCGCGAGGCAGTTCTCCGGGGGAAAACGGCCCTTCGCGAAGGGCAGATCTGCCGAGCTCATTGCGGGAAAGCGAAAGCAAAGGACGCTTTTCTCCCTCTAACCGCTTTGGTCAGAGGAACGGGGGAAGTCACAGTGTTCTTTCTCTCCCTGAGATACACACAATCTGACGTTGCCTCTGAGCTCCGTTGCTGGCAAAGAACTGAAACTGACATACATTCCTGTGGGGAAACACAGGGCTTTGCTACGATTTCTCTAGGCAGTGTGTTTTCCCTGGGCCTCACTGTAGCAACACTATCTCGCAAGGGCAGAACTGCATGGGATTTCCTCCGCCAGGAGAGAGCTGCTGCTTTGTAGTTTGTGCTGGGAAACCTTGCTTTGGCAAGTGCGAATTGACCGCATTCAGGCAGAAAGAAAAGAGAATAGCAAGAGGCCTTTTCTCCCCGGCTGCTCTGCCAAGCCCTTCCAGCTCAAACTATGTCGTTGCTCCTCTGGAAGGATCCCTGCACCGCGGCGTAGTTTTTCCGAAGAAGCCCTGCGTTTGCAAGAGCAAATGAGGAATTCGTGGCAGGAAAGAGGAAGGAAAGAAAGTTTCTCTCCCTCTGCCTGCTTTGCTCAGAGGACCGGATGAAGTCAGGGAGTTCTCCCTTTCACTGAGAAACGTGCGGGCTGCTGTTGCCTGGGCGCTCTCTTCTTTGCAAAAGAGTCTGCAGTTCCACGCTTTGAACCGTGGAAAGGCGCCGGGCTCTGCTAAGATTTCCCCCGGCGCTTCGTTTGCCCTGGGCCAAAGCGAGCCTTCACAATAGCTGAACGCTAACACTGCATACTCGTTCCACTTCCAGAACCGGGCTACGGCGAGGCAGTTCTCCGGGGGAAAACGGCCCTTCGCGAAGGGCAGATCTGCCGAGCTCATTGCGGGAAAGCGAAAGCAAAGGACGCTTTTCTCCCTCTAACCGCTTTCGTCAGAGGAACGGGGGAAGTCACAGTGTTCTTTCTCTCCCTGAGATACACACAATCTGACGTTGCCTCTGAGCTCCGTTGCTGGCAAAGAACTGAAAGTGACATACATTCCTGTGGGGAAACACAGGGCTTTGCTAGGATTTCTCTAGGCAGTGTGTTTTCCCTGGGCCTCACTGTAGCAACACTATCTCGCAAGGGCAGAACTGCATGGGATTTCCTCTGCCAGGAGAGAGCTGCTGCTTTGTAGTTTGTGCTGGGAAACCTTGTTTTGGCAAGTGCGAATTGACCGCATTCAGGCAGAAAGAAAAGAGAATAGCAAGAGGCCTTTTCTCCCCGGCTGCTCTGCCAAGCCCTTCCAGCTCAAACTATGTCGTTGCTCCTCTGGAAGGATCCCTGCACCGCGGCGTAGTTTTTCCGAAGAAGCCCTGCGTTTGCAAGAGCAAATGAGGAATTCGTGGCAGGAAAGAGGAAGGAAAGAAAGTTTCTCTCCCTCTGCCTGCTTTGCTCAGAGGACTGGATGAAGTCAGGGAGTTCTCCCTTTCACTGAGAAACGTGCGGGCTGCTGTTGCCTGGGCGCTCTCTTCTTTGCAAAAGAGTCTGCAGTTCCACGCTTTGAACCGTGGAAAGGCGCCGGGCTCTGCTAAGACTTCCCCTGCGCTTCGTTTGCCCTGGGCCAAAGCGAGCCTTCACAATAGCTGAACGCTAACACTGCATACTCGTCCCACTTCCAGAACAGGGCTACCGCGAGGCAGTTCTCCGGGGGAAAACGGCCCTTCGCGAAGGGCAGATCTGCCGAGCTCATTGCGGGAAAGCGAAAGCAAAGGACGCTTTTCTCCCTCTAACCGCTTTCGTCAGAGGAACGGGGGAAGTCACAGTGTTCTTTCTCTCCCTGAGATACACACAATCTGACGTTGCCTCTGAGCTCCGTTGCTGGCAAAGAACTGAAAGTGACATACATTCCTGTGGGGAAACACAGGGCTTTGCTAGGATTTCTCTAGGCAGTGTGTTTTCCCTGGGCCTCACTGTAGCAACACTATCTCGCAAGGGCAGAACTGCATGGGATTTCCTCTGCCAGGAGAGAGCTGCTGCTTTGTAGTTTGTGCTGGGAAACCTTGTTTTGGCAAGTGCGAATTGACCGCATTCAGGCAGAAAGAAAAGAGAATAGCAAGAGGCCTTTTCTCCCCGGCTGCTCTGCCAAGCCCTTCCAGCTCAAACTATGTCGTTGCTCCTCTGGAAGGATCCCTGCACCGCGGCGTAGTTTTTCCGAAGAAGCCCTGCGTTTGCAAGAGCAAATGAGGAATTCGTGGCAGGAAAGAGGAAGGAAAGAAAGTTTCTCTCCCTCTGCCTGCTTTGCTCAGAGGACCGGATGAAGTCAGGGAGTTCTCCCTTTCACTGAGAAACGTGCGGGCTGCTGTTGCCTGGGCGCTCTCTTCTTTGCAAAAGAGTCTGCAGTTCCACGCTTTGAACCGTGGAAAGGCGCCGGGCTCTGCTAAGACTTCCCCTGCGCTTCGTTTGCCCTGGGCCAAAGCGAGCCTTCACAATAGCTGAACGCTAACACTGCATACTCGTCCCACTTCCAGAACAGGGCTACCGCGAGGCAGTTCTCCGGGGGAAAACGGCCCTTCGCGAAGGGCAGATCTGCCGAGCTCATTGCGGGAAAGCGAAAGCAAAGGACGCTTTTCTCCCTCTAACCGCTTTCGTCAGAGGAACGGGGGAAGTCACAGTGTTCTTTCTCTCCCTGAGATACACACAATCTGACGTTGCCTCTGAGCTCCGTTGCTGGCAAAGAACTGAAACTGACATACATTCCTGTGGGGAAACACAGGGCTTTGCTACGATTTCTCTAGGCAGTGTGTTTTCCCTGGGCCTCACTGTAGCAACACTATCTCGCCAGGGCAACACTGCATGGCACTTCCTGTGCCAGGAGAGAGCTGCTGCTTTGTAGTTTGTGCTGGGAAACCTTGTTTTGGCAAGTGCGAATTGACCGCATTCAGGCAGAAAGAAAAGAGAATAGCAAGAGGCCTTTTCTCCCCGGCTGCTCTGCCAAGCCCTTCCAGCTCAAACTATGTCGTTGCTCCTCTGGAAGGATCCCTGCACCGCGGCGTAGTTTTTCCGAAGAAGCCCTGCGTTTGCAAGAGCAAATGAGGAATTCGTGGCAGGAAAGAGGAAGGAAAGAAAGTTTCTCTCCCTCTGCCTGCTTTGCTCAGAGGACCGGATGAAGTCAGGGAGTTCTCCCTTTCACTGAGAAACGTGCGGGCTGCTGTTGCCTGGGCGCTCTCTTCTTTGCAAAAGAGTCTGCAGTTCCACGCTTTGAACCGTGGAAAGGCGCCGGGCTCTGCTAAGATTTCCCCCGGCGCTTCGTTTGCCCTGGGCCAAAGCGAGCCTTCACAATAGCTGAACGCTAACACTGCATACTCGTTCCACTTCCAGAACCGGGCTACGGCGAGGCAGTTCTCCGGGGGAAAACGGCCCTTCGCGAAGGGCAGATCTGCCGAGCTCATTGCGGGAAAGCGAAAGCAAAGGACGCTTTTCTCCCTCTAACCGCTTTCGTCAGAGGAACGGGGGAAGTCACAGTGTTCTTTCTCTCCCTGAGATACACACAATCTGACGTTGCCTCTGAGCTCCGTTGCTGGCAAAGAACTGAAACTGACATACATTCCTGTGGGGAAACACAGGGCTTTGCTACGATTTCTCTAGGCAGTGTGTTTTCCCTGGGCCTCACTGTAGCAACACTATCTCGCAAGGGCAGAACTGCATGGGATTTCCTCTGCCAGGAGAGAGCTGCTGCTTTGTAGTTTGTGCTGGGAAACCTTGTTTTGGCAAGTGCGAATTGACCGCATTCAGGCAGAAAGAAAAGAGAATAGCAAGAGGCCTTTTCTCCCCGGCTGCTCTGCCAAGCCCTTCCAGCTCAAACTATGTCGTTGCTCCTCTGGAAGGATCCCTGCACCGCGGCGTAGTTTTTCCGAAGAAGCCCTGCGTTTGCAAGAGCAAATGAGGAATTCGTGGCAGGAAAGAGGAAGGAAAGAAAGTTTCTCTCCCTCTGCCTGCTTTGCTCAGAGGACTGGATGAAGTCAGGGAGTTCTCCCTTTCACTGAGAAACGTGCGGGCTGCTGTTGCCTGGGCGCTCTCTTCTTTGCAAAAGAGTCTGCAGTTCCACGCTTTGAACCGTGGAAAGGCGCCGGGCTCTGCTAAGACTTCCCCTGCGCTTCGTTTGCCCTGGGCCAAAGCGAGCCTTCACAATAGCTGAACGCTAACACTGCATACTCGTCCCACTTCCAGAACAGGGCTACCGCGAGGCAGTTCTCCGGGGGAAAACGGCCCTTCGCGAAGGGCAGATCTGCCGAGCTCATTGCGGGAAAGCGAAAGCAAAGGACGCTTTTCTCCCTCTAACCGCTTTCGTCAGAGGAACGGCGGAAGTCACAGTGTTCTTTCTCTCCCTGAGATACACACAATCTGACGTTGCCTCTGAGCTCCGTTGCTGGCAAAGAACTGAAACTGACATACATTCCTGTGGGGAAACACAGGGCTTTGCTAGGATTTCTCTAGGCAGTGTGTTTTCCCTGGGCCTCACTGTAGCAACACTATCTCGCAAGGGCAGAACTGCATGGGATTTCCTCCGCCAGGAGAGAGCTGCTGCTTTGTAGTTTGTGCTGGGAAACCTTGCTTTGGCAAGTGCGAATTGACCGCATTCAGGCAGAAAGAAAAGAGAATAGCAAGAGGCCTTTTCTCCCCGGCTGCTCTGCCAAGCCCTTCCAGCTCAAACTATGTCGTTGCTCCTCTGGAAGGATCCCTGCACCGCGGCGTAGTTTTTCCGAAGAAGCCCTGCGTTTGCAAGAGCAAATGAGGAATTCGTGGCAGGAAAGAGGAAGGAAAGAAAGTTTCTCTCCCTCTGCCTGCTTTGCTCAGAGGACCGGATGAAGTCAGGGAGTTCTCCCTTTCACTGAGAAACGTGCGGGCTGCTGTTGCCTGGGCGCTCTCTTCTTTGCAAAAGAGTCTGCAGTTCCACGCTTTGAACCGTGGAAAGGCGCCGGGCTCTGCTAAGATTTCCCCCGGCGCTTCGTTTGCCCTGGGCCAAAGCGAGCCTTCACAATAGCTGAACGCTAACACTGCATACTCGTTCCACTTCCAGAACCGGGCTACGGCGAGGCAGTTCTCCGGGGGAAAACGGCCCTTCGCGAAGGGCAGATCTGCCGAGCTCATTGCGGGAAAGCGAAAGCAAAGGACGCTTTTCTCCCTCTAACCGCTTTCGTCAGAGGAACGGGGGAAGTCACAGTGTTCTTTCTCTCCCTGAGATACACACAATCTGACGTTGCCTCTGAGCTCCGTTGCTGGCAAAGAACTGAAACTGACATACATTCCTGTGGGGAAACACAGGGCTTTGCTAGGATTTCTCTAGGCAGTGTGTTTTCCCTGGGCCTCACTGTAGCAACACTATCTCGCAAGGGCAGAACTGCATGGGATTTCCTCTGCCAGGAGAGAGCTGCTGCTTTGTAGTTTGTGCTGGGAAACCTTGTTTTGGCAAGTGCGAATTGACCGCATTCAGGCAGAAAGAAAAGAGAATAGCAAGAGGCCTTTTCTCCCCAGCTGCTCTGCCAAGCCCTTCCAGCTCAAACTATGTCGTTGCTCCTCTGGAAGGATCCCTGCACCGCGGCGTAGTTTTTCCGAAGAAGCCCTGCGTTTGCAAGAGCAAATGAGGAATTCGTGGCAGGAAAGAGGAAGGAAAGAAAGTTTCTCTCCCTCTGCCTGCTTTGCTCAGAGGACTGGATGAAGTCGGGGAGTTCTCCCTTTCACTGAGAAACGTGCGGGCTGCTGTTGCCTGGGCGCTCTCTTCTTTGCAAAAGAGTCTGCAGTTCCACGCTTTGAACCGTGGAAAGGCGCCGGGCTCTGCTAAGACTTCCCCCGGCGCTTCGTTTGCCCTGGGCCAAAGCGAGCCTTCACAATAGCTGAACGCTAACACTGCATACTCGTCCCACTTCCAGAACCGGGCTACGGCGAGGCAGTTCTCCGGGGGAAAACGGCCCTTCGCGAAGGGCAGATCTGCCGAGCTCATTGCGGGAAAGCGAAAGCAAAGGACGCTTTTCTCCCTCTAACCGCTTTCGTCAGAGGAACGGGGGAAGTCACAGTGTTCTTTCTCTCCCTGAGATACACACAATCTGACGTTGCCTCTGAGCTCCGTTGCTGGCAAAGAACTGAAAGTGACATACATTCCTGTGGGGAAACACAGGGCTTTGCTACGATTTCTCTAGGCAGTGTGTTTTCCCTGGGCCTCACTGTAGCAACACTATCTCGCCAGGGCAACACTGCATGGCACTTCCTGTGCCAGGAGAGAGCTGCTGCTTTGTAGTTTGTGCTGGGAAACCTTGTTTTGGCAAGTGCGAATTGACCGCATTCAGGCAGAAAGAAAAGAGAATAGCAAGAGGCCTTTTCTCCCCGGCTGCTCTGCCAAGCCCTTCCAGCTCAAACTATGTCGTTGCTCCTCTGGAAGGATCCCTGCACCGCGGCGTAGTTTTTCCGAAGAAGCCCTGCGTTTGCAAGAGCAAATGAGGAATTCGTGGCAGGAAAGAGGAAGGAAAGAAAGTTTCTCTCCCTCTGCCTGCTTTGCTCAGAGGACCGGATGAAGTCAGGGAGTTCTCCCTTTCACTGAGAAACGTGCGGGCTGCTGTTGCCTGGGCGCTCTCTTCTTTGCAAAAGAGTCTGCAGTTCCACGCTTTGAACCGTGGAAAGGCGCCGGGCTCTGCTAAGATTTCCCCCGGCGCTTCGTTTGCCCTGGGCCAAAGCGAGCCTTCACAATAGCTGAACGCTAACACTGCATACTCGTTCCACTTCCAGAACCGGGCTACGGCGAGGCAGTTCTCCGGGGGAAAACGGCCCTTCGCGAAGGGCAGATCTGCCGAGCTCATTGCGGGAAAGCGAAAGCAAAGGACGCTTTTCTCCCTCTAACCGCTTTCGTCAGAGGAACGGGGGAAGTCACAGTGTTCTTTCTCTCCCTGAGATACACACAATCTGACGTTGCCTCTGAGCTCCGTTGCTGGCAAAGAACTGAAACTGACATACATTCCTGTGGGGAAACACAGGGCTTTGCTAGGATTTCTCTAGGCAGTGTGTTTTCCCTGGGCCTCACTGTAGCAACACTATCTCCAAGGGCAGAACTGCATGGGATTTCCTCCGCCAGGAGAGAGCTGCTGCTTTGTAGTTTGTGCTGGGAAACCTTGCTTTGGCAAGTGCGAATTGACCGCATTCAGGCAGAAAGAAAAGAGAATAGCAAGAGGCCTTTTCTCCCCGGCTGCTCTGCCAAGCCCTTCCAGCTCAAACTATGTCGTTGCTCCTCTGGAAGGATCCCTGCACCGCGGCGTAGTTTTTCCGAAGAAGCCCTGCGTTTGCAAGAGCAAATGAGGAATTCGTGGCAGGAAAGAGGAAGGAAAGAAAGTTTCTCTCCCTCTGCCTGCTTTGCTCAGAGGACCGGATGAAGTCAGGGAGTTCTCCCTTTCACTGAGAAACGTGCGGGCTGCTGTTGCCTGGGCGCTCTCTTCTTTGCAAAAGAGTCTGCAGTTCCACGCTTTGAACCGTGGAAAGGCGCCGGGCTCTGCTAAGATTTCCCCCGGCGCTTCGTTTGCCCTGGGCCAAAGCGAGCCTTCACAATAGCTGAACGCTAACACTGCATACTCGTTCCACTTCCAGAACCGGGCTACGGCGAGGCAGTTCTCCGGGGGAAAACGGCCCTTCGCGAAGGGCAGATCTGCCGAGCTCATTGCGGGAAAGCGAAAGCAAAGGACGCTTTTCTCCCTCTAACCGCTTTCGTCAGAGGAACGGGGGAAGTCACAGTGTTCTTTCTCTCCCTGAGATACACACAATCTGACGTTGCCTCTGAGCTCCGTTGCTGGCAAAGAACTGAAACTGACATACATTCCTGTGGGGAAACACAGGGCTTTGCTACGATTTCTCTAGGCAGTGTGTTTTCCCTGGGCCTCACTGTAGCAACACTATCTCGCCAGGGCAACACTGCATGGCACTTCCTCTGCCAGGAGAGAGCTGCTGCTTTGTAGTTTGTGCTGGGAAACCTTGTTTTGGCAAGTGCGAATTGACCGCATTCAGGCAGAAAGAAAAGAGAATAGCAAGAGGCCTTTTCTCCCCGGCTGCTCTGCCAAGCCCTTCCAGCTCAAACTATGTCGTTGCTCCTCTGGAAGGATCCCTGCACCGCGGCGTAGTTTTTCCGAAGAAGCCCTGCGTTTGCAAGAGCAAATGAGGAATTCGTGGCAGGAAAGAGGAAGGAAAGAAAGTTTCTCTCCCTCTGCCTGCTTTGCTCAGAGGACCGGATGAAGTCAGGGAGTTCTCCCTTTCACTGAGAAACGTGCGGGCTGCTGTTGCCTGGGCGCTCTCTTCTTTGCAAAAGAGTCTGCAGTTCCACGCTTTGAACCGTGGAAAGGCGCCGGGCTCTGCTAAGATTTCCCCCGGCGCTTCGTTTGCCCTGGGCCAAAGCGAGCCTTCACAATAGCTGAACGCTAACACTGCATACTCGTTCCACTTCCAGAACCGGGCTACGGCGAGGCAGTTCTCCGGGGGAAAACGGCCCTTCGCGAAGGGCAGATCTGCCGAGCTCATTGCGGGAAAGCGAAAGCAAAGGACGCTTTTCTCCCTCTAACCGCTTTCGTCAGAGGAACGGCGGAAGTCACAGTGTTCTTTCTCTCCCTGAGATACACACAATCTGACGTTGCCTCTGAGCTCCGTTGCTGGCAAAGAACTGAAAGTGACATACATTCCTGTGGGGAAACACAGGGCTTTGCTACGATTTCTCTAGGCAGTGTGTTTTCCCTGGGCCTCACTGTAGCAACACTATTTCGCAAGGGCAGAACTGCATGGGATTTCTTCTGCCAGGAGAGAGCTGCTGCTTTGTAGTTTGTGCTGGGAAACCTTGTTTTGGCAAGTGCGAATTGACCGCATTCAGGCAGAAAGAAAAGAGAATAGCAAGAGGCCTTTTCTCCCCGGCTGCTCTGCCAAGCCCTTCCAGCTCAAACTATGTCGTTGCTCCTCTGGAAGGATCCCTGCACCGCGGCGTAGTTTTTCCGAAGAAGCCCTGCGTTTGCAAGAGCAAATGAGGAATTCGTGGCAGGAAAGAGGAAGGAAAGAAAGTTTCTCTCCCTCTGCCTGCTTTGCTCAGAGGACTGGATGAAGTCAGGGAGTTCTCCCTTTCACTGAGAAACGTGCGGGCTGCTGTTGCCTGGGCGCTCTCTTCTTTGCAAAAGAGTCTGCAGTTCCACGCTTTGAACCGTGGAAAGGCGCCGGGCTCTGCTAAGACTTCCCCTGCGCTTCGTTTGCCCTGGGCCAAAGCGAGCCTTCACAATAGCTGAACGCTAACACTGCATACTCGTCCCACTTCCAGAACAGGGCTACCGCGAGGCAGTTCTCCGGGGGAAAACGGCCCTTCGCGAAGGGCAGATCTGCCGAGCTCATTGCGGGAAAGCGAAAGCAAAGGACGCTTTTCTCCCTCTAACCGCTTTCGTCAGAGGAACGGGGGAAGTCACAGTGTTCTTTCTCTCCCTGAGATACACACAATCTGACGTTGCCTCTGAGCTCCGTTGCTGGCAAAGAACTGAAACTGACATACATTGCTGTGGGGAAACACAGGGCTTTGCTAGGATTTCTCTAGGCAGTGTGTTTTCCCTGGGCCTCACTGTAGCAACACTATCTCCAAGGGCAGAACTGCATGGGATTTCCTCCGCCAGGAGAGAGCTGCTGCTTTGTAGTTTGTGCTGGGAAACCTTGTTTTGGCAAGTGCGAATTGACCGCATTCAGGCAGAAAGAAAAGAGAATAGCAAGAGGCCTTTTCTCCCCGGCTGCTCTGCCAAGCCCTTCCAGCTCAAACTATGTCGTTGCTCCTCTGGAAGGATCCCTGCACCGCGGCGTAGTTTTTCCGAAGAAGCCCTGCGTTTGCAAGAGCAAATGAGGAATTCGTGGCAGGAAAGAGGAAGGAAAGAAAGTTTCTCTCCCTCTGCCTGCTTTGCTCAGAGGACCGGATGAAGTCAGGGAGTTCTCCCTTTCACTGAGAAACGTGCGGGCTGCTGTTGCCTGGGCGCTCTCTTCTTTGCAAAAGAGTCTGCAGTTCCACGCTTTGAACCGTGGAAAGGCGCCGGGCTCTGCTAAGACTTCCCCTGCGCTTCGTTTGCCCTGGGCCAAAGCGAGCCTTCACAATAGCTGAACGCTAACACTGCATACTCGTCCCACTTCCAGAACCGGGCTACGGCGAGGCAGTTCTCCGGGGGAAAACGGCCCTTCGCGAAGGGCAGATCTGCCGAGCTCATTGCGGGAAAGCGAAAGCAAAGGACGCTTTTCTCCCTCTAACCGCTTTCGTCAGAGGAACGGGGGAAGTCACAGTGTTCTTTCTCTCCCTGAGATACACACAATCTGACGTTGCCTCTGAGCTCCGTTGCTGGCAAAGAACTGAAACTGACATACATTCCTGTGGGGAAACACAGGGCTTTGCTACGATTTCTCTAGGCAGTGTGTTTTCCCTGGGCCTCACTGTAGCAACACTATCTCGCCAGGGCAACACTGCATGGCACTTCCTCTGCCAGGAGAGAGCTGCTGCTTTGTAGTTTGTGCTGGGAAACCTTGTTTTGGCAAGTGCGAATTGACCGCATTCAGGCAGAAAGAAAAGAGAATAGCAAGAGGCCTTTTCTCCCCGGCTGCTCTGCCAAGCCCTTCCAGCTCAAACTATGTCGTTGCTCCTCTGGAAGGATCCCTGCACCGCGGCGTAGTTTTTCCGAAGAAGCCCTGCGTTTGCAAGAGCAAATGAGGAATTCGTGGCAGGAAAGAGGAAGGAAAGAAAGTTTCTCTCCCTCTGCCTGCTTTGCTCAGAGGACCGGATGAAGTCAGGGAGTTCTCCCTTTCACTGAGAAACGTGCGGGCTGCTGTTGCCTGGGCGCTCTCTTCTTTGCAAAAGAGTCTGCAGTTCCACGCTTTGAACCGTGGAAAGGCGCCGGGCTCTGCTAAGATTTCCCCCGGCGCTTCGTTTGCCCTGGGCCAAAGCGAGCCTTCACAATAGCTGAACGCTAACACTGCATACTCGTTCCACTTCCAGAACCGGGCTACGGCGAGGCAGTTCTCCGGGGGAAAACGGCCCTTCGCGAAGGGCAGATCTGCCGAGCTCATTGCGGGAAAGCGAAAGCAAAGGACGCTTTTCTCCCTCTAACCGCTTTCGTCAGAGGAACGGCGGAAGTCACAGTGTTCTTTCTCTCCCTGAGATACACACAATCTGACGTTGCCTCTGAGCTCCGTTGCTGGCAAAGAACTGAAAGTGACATACATTCCTGTGGGGAAACACAGGGCTTTGCTACGATTTCTCTAGGCAGTGTGTTTTCCCTGGGCCTCACTGTAGCAACACTATCTCGCAAGGGCAGAACTGCATGGGATTTCTTCTGCCAGGAGAGAGCTGCTGCTTTGTAGTTTGTGCTGGGAAACCTTGTTTTGGCAAGTGCGAATTGACCGCATTCAGGCAGAAAGAAAAGAGAATAGCAAGAGGCCTTTTCTCCCCGGCTGCTCTGCCAAGCCCTTCCAGCTCAAACTATGTCGTTGCTCCTCTGGAAGGATCCCTGCACCGCGGCGTAGTTTTTCCGAAGAAGCCCTGCGTTTGCAAGAGCAAATGAGGAATTCGTGGCAGGAAAGAGGAAGGAAAGAAAGTTTCTCTCCCTCTGCCTGCTTTGCTCAGAGGACTGGATGAAGTCAGGGAGTTCTCCCTTTCACTGAGAAACGTGCGGGCTGCTGTTGCCTGGGCGCTCTCTTCTTTGCAAAAGAGTCTGCAGTTCCACGCTTTGAACCGTGGAAAGGCGCCGGGCTCTGCTAAGACTTCCCCTGCGCTTCGTTTGCCCTGGGCCAAAGCGAGCCTTCACAATAGCTGAACGCTAACACTGCATACTCGTCCCACTTCCAGAACAGGGCTACCGCGAGGCAGTTCTCCGGGGGAAAACGGCCCTTCGCGAAGGGCAGATCTGCCGAGCTCATTGCGGGAAAGCGAAAGCAAAGGACGCTTTTCTCCCTCTAACCGCTTTCGTCAGAGGAACGGGGGAAGTCACAGTGTTCTTTCTCTCCCTGAGATACACACAATCTGACGTTGCCTCTGAGCTCCGTTGCTGGCAAAGAACTGAAACTGACATACATTGCTGTGGGGAAACACAGGGCTTTGCTAGGATTTCTCTAGGCAGTGTGTTTTCCCTGGGCCTCACTGTAGCAACACTATCTCCAAGGGCAGAACTGCATGGGATTTCCTCCGCCAGGAGAGAGCTGCTGCTTTGTAGTTTGTGCTGGGAAACCTTGTTTTGGCAAGTGCGAATTGACCGCATTCAGGCAGAAAGAAAAGAGAATAGCAAGAGGCCTTTTCTCCCCGGCTGCTCTGCCAAGCCCTTCCAGCTCAAACTATGTCGTTGCTCCTCTGGAAGGATCCCTGCACCGCGGCGTAGTTTTTCCGAAGAAGCCCTGCGTTTGCAAGAGCAAATGAGGAATTCGTGGCAGGAAAGAGGAAGGAAAGAAAGTTTCTCTCCCTCTGCCTGCTTTGCTCAGAGGACCGGATGAAGTCAGGGAGTTCTCCCTTTCACTGAGAAACGTGCGGGCTGCTGTTGCCTGGGCGCTCTCTTCTTTGCAAAAGAGTCTGCAGTTCCACGCTTTGAACCGTGGAAAGGCGCCGGGCTCTGCTAAGACTTCCCCTGCGCTTCGTTTGCCCTGGGCCAAAGCGAGCCTTCACAATAGCTGAACGCTAACACTGCATACTCGTCCCACTTCCAGAACAGGGCTACCGCGAGGCAGTTCTCCGGGGGAAAACGGCCCTTCGCGAAGGGCAGATCTGCCGAGCTCATTGCGGGAAAGCGAAAGCAAAGGACGCTTTTCTCCCTCTAACCGCTTTCGTCAGAGGAACGGGGGAAGTCACAGTGTTCTTTCTCTCCCTGAGATACACACAATCTGACGTTGCCTCTGAGCTCCGTTGCTGGCAAAGAACTGAAACTGACATACATTCCTGTGGGGAAACACAGGGCTTTGCTACGATTTCTCTAGGCAGTGTGTTTTCCCTGGGCCTCACTGTAGCAACACTATCTCGCCAGGGCAACACTGCATGGCACTTCCTCTGCCAGGAGAGAGCTGCTGCTTTGTAGTTTGTGCTGGGAAACCTTGTTTTGGCAAGTGCGAATTGACCGCATTCAGGCAGAAAGAAAAGAGAATAGCAAGAGGCCTTTTCTCCCCGGCTGCTCTGCCAAGCCCTTCCAGCTCAAACTATGTCGTTGCTCCTCTGGAAGGATCCCTGCACCGCGGCGTAGTTTTTCCGAAGAAGCCCTGCGTTTGCAAGAGCAAATGAGGAATTCGTGGCAGGAAAGAGGAAGGAAAGAAAGTTTCTCTCCCTCTGCCTGCTTTGCTCAGAGGACCGGATGAAGTCAGGGAGTTCTCCCTTTCACTGAGAAACGTGCGGGCTGCTGTTGCCTGGGCGCTCTCTTCTTTGCAAAAGAGTCTGCAGTTCCACGCTTTGAACCGTGGAAAGGCGCCGGGCTCTGCTAAGATTTCCCCCGGCGCTTCGTTTGCCCTGGGCCAAAGCGAGCCTTCACAATAGCTGAACGCTAACACTGCATACTCGTTCCACTTCCAGAACCGGGCTACGGCGAGGCAGTTCTCCGGGGGAAAACGGCCCTTCGCGAAGGGCAGATCTGCCGAGCTCATTGCGGGAAAGCGAAAGCAAAGGACGCTTTTCTCCCTCTAACCGCTTTCGTCAGAGGAACGGCGGAAGTCACAGTGTTCTTTCTCTCCCTGAGATACACACAATCTGACGTTGCCTCTGAGCTCCGTTGCTGGCAAAGAACTGAAAGTGACATACATTCCTGTGGGGAAACACAGGGCTTTGCTACGATTTCTCTAGGCAGTGTGTTTTCCCTGGGCCTCACTGTAGCAACACTATCTCGCAAGGGCAGAACTGCATGGGATTTCTTCTGCCAGGAGAGAGCTGCTGCTTTGTAGTTTGTGCTGGGAAACCTTGTTTTGGCAAGTGCGAATTGACCGCATTCAGGCAGAAAGAAAAGAGAATAGCAAGAGGCCTTTTCTCCCCGGCTGCTCTGCCAAGCCCTTCCAGCTCAAACTATGTCGTTGCTCCTCTGGAAGGATCCCTGCACCGCGGCGTAGTTTTTCCGAAGAAGCCCTGCGTTTGCAAGAGCAAATGAGGAATTCGTGGCAGGAAAGAGGAAGGAAAGAAAGTTTCTCTCCCTCTGCCTGCTTTGCTCAGAGGACCGGATGAAGTCAGGGAGTTCTCCCTTTCACTGAGAAACGTGCGGGCTGCTGTTGCCTGGGCGCTCTCTTCTTTGCAAAAGAGTCTGCAGTTCCACGCTTTGAACCGTGGAAAGGCGCCGGGCTCTGCTAAGACTTCCCCTGCGCTTCGTTTGCCCTGGGCCAAAGCGAGCCTTCACAATAGCTGAACGCTAACACTGCATACTCGTCCCACTTCCAGAACCGGGCTACGGCGAGGCAGTTCTCCGGGGGAAAACGGCCCTTCGCGAAGGGCAGATCTGCCGAGCTCATTGCGGGAAAGCGAAAGCAAAGGACGCTTTTCTCCCTCTAACCGCTTTCGTCAGAGGAACGGGGGAAGTCACAGTGTTCTTTCTCTCCCTGAGATACACACAATCTGACGTTGCCTCTGAGCTCCGTTGCTGGCAAAGAACTGAAACTGACATACATTCCTGTGGGGAAACACAGGGCTTTGCTACGATTTCTCTAGGCAGTGTGTTTTCCCTGGGCCTCACTGTAGCAACACTATCTCGCCAGGGCAACACTGCATGGCACTTCCTCTGCCAGGAGAGAGCTGCTGCTTTGTAGTTTGTGCTGGGAAACCTTGTTTTGGCAAGTGCGAATTGACCGCATTCAGGCAGAAAGAAAAGAGAATAGCAAGAGGCCTTTTCTCCCCGGCTGCTCTGCCAAGCCCTTCCAGCTCAAACTATGTCGTTGCTCCTCTGGAAGGATCCCTGCACCGCGGCGTAGTTTTTCCGAAGAAGCCCTGCGTTTGCAAGAGCAAATGAGGAATTCGTGGCAGGAAAGAGGAAGGAAAGAAAGTTTCTCTCCCTCTGCCTGCTTTGCTCAGAGGACCGGATGAAGTCAGGGAGTTCTCCCTTTCACTGAGAAACGTGCGGGCTGCTGTTGCCTGGGCGCTCTCTTCTTTGCAAAAGAGTCTGCAGTTCCACGCTTTGAACCGTGGAAAGGCGCCGGGCTCTGCTAAGATTTCCCCCGGCGCTTCGTTTGCCCTGGGCCAAAGCGAGCCTTCACAATAGCTGAACGCTAACACTGCATACTCGTTCCACTTCCAGAACCGGGCTACGGCGAGGCAGTTCTCCGGGGGAAAACGGCCCTTCGCGAAGGGCAGATCTGCCGAGCTCATTGCGGGAAAGCGAAAGCAAAGGACGCTTTTCTCCCTCTAACCGCTTTCGTCAGAGGAACGGCGGAAGTCACAGTGTTCTTTCTCTCCCTGAGATACAAACAATCTGACGTTGCCTCTGAGCTCCGTTGCTGGCAAAGAACTGAAACTGACATACATTCCTGTGGGGAAACACAGGGCTTTGCTAGGATTTCTCTAGGCAGTGTGTTTTCCCTGGGCCTCACTGTAGCAACACTATCTCGCAAGGGCAGAACTGCATGGGATTTCTTCTGCCAGGAGAGAGCTGCTGCTTTGTAGTTTGTGCTGGGAAACCTTGTTTTGGCAAGTGCGAATTGACCGCATTCAGGCAGAAAGAAAAGAGAATAGCAAGAGGCCTTTTCTCCCCGGCTGCTCTGCCAAGCCCTTCCAGCTCAAACTATGTCGTTGCTCCTCTGGAAGGATCCCTGCACCGCGGCGTAGTTTTTCCGAAGAAGCCCTGCGTTTGCAAGAGCAAATGAGGAATTCGTGGCAGGAAAGAGGAAGGAAAGAAAGTTTCTCTCCCTCTGCCTGCTTTGCTCAGAGGACTGGATGAAGTCAGGGAGTTCTCCCTTTCACTGAGAAACGTGCGGGCTGCTGTTGCCTGGGCGCTCTCTTCTTTGCAAAAGAGTCTGCAGTTCCACGCTTTGAACCGTGGAAAGGCGCCGGGCTCTGCTAAGACTTCCCCTGCGCTTCGTTTGCCCTGGGCCAAAGCGAGCCTTCACAATAGCTGAACGCTAACACTGCATACTCGTCCCACTTCCAGAACAGGGCTACGGCGAGGCAGTTCTCCGGGGGAAAACGGCCCTTCGCGAAGGGCAGATCTGCCGAGCTCATTGCGGGAAAGCGAAAGCAAAGGACGCTTTTCTCCCTCTAACCGCTTTCGTCAGAGGAACGGGGGAAGTCACAGTGTTCTTTCTCTCCCTGAGATACACACAATCTGACGTTGCCTCTGAGCTCCGTTGCTGGCAAAGAACTGAAACTGACATACATTCCTGTGGGGAAACACAGGGCTTTGCTACGATTTCTCTAGGCAGTGTGTTTTCCCTGGGCCTCACTGTAGCAACAGTATCTCGCCAGGGCAACACTGCATGGCACTTCCTCTGCCAGGAGAGAGCTGCTGCTTTGTAGTTTGTGCTGGGAAACCTTGTTTTGGCAAGTGCGAATTGACCGCATTCAGGCAGAAAGAAAAGAGAATAGCAAGAGGCCTTTTCTCCCCGGCTGCTCTGCCAAGCCCTTCCAGCTCAAACTATGTCGTTGCTCCTCTGGAAGGATCCCTGCACCGCGGCGTAGTTTTTCCGAAGAAGCCCTGCGTTTGCAAGAGCAAATGAAGAATTCGTGGCAGGAAAGAGGAAGGAAAGAAAGTTTCTCTCCCTCTGCCTGCTTTGCTCACAGGACCGGATGAAGTCAGGGAGTTCTCCCTTTCACTGAGAAACGTGCGGGCTGCTGTTGCCTGGGCGCTCTCTTCTTTGCAAAAGAGTCTGCAGTTCCACGCTTTGAACCGTGGAAAGGCGCCGGGCTCTGCTAAGACTTCCCCTGCGCTTCGTTTGCCCTGGGCCAAAGCGAGCCTTCACAATAGCTGAACGCTAACACTGCATACTCGTCCCACTTCCAGAAAAGGGCTACCGCGAGGCAGTTCTCCGGGGGAAAACGGCCCTTCGCGAAGGGCAGATCTGCCGAGCTCATTGCGGGAAAGCGAAAGCAAAGGACGCTTTTCTCCCTCTAACCGCTTTCGTCAGAGGAACGGGGGAAGTCACAGTGTTCTTTCTCTCCCTGAGATACACACAATCTGACGTTGCCTCTGAGCTCCGTTGCTGGCAAAGAACTGAAACTGACATACATTCCTGTGGGGAAACACAGGGCTTTGCTACGATTTCTCTAGGCAGTGTGTTTTCCCTGGGCCTCACTGTAGCAACACTATCTCGCCAGGGCAACACTGCATGGCACTTCCTGTGCCAGGAGAGAGCTGCTGCTTTGTAGTTTGTGCTGGGAAACCTTGTTTTGGCAAGTGCGAATTGACCGCATTCAGGCAGAAAGAAAAGAGAATAGCAAGAGGCCTTTTCTCCCCGGCTGCTCTGCCAAGCCCTTCCAGCTCAAACTATGTCGTTGCTCCTCTGGAAGGATCCCTGCACCGCGGCGTAGTTTTTCCGAAGAAGCCCTGCGTTTGCAAGAGCAAATGAGGAATTCGTGGCAGGAAAGAGGAAGGAAAGAAAGTTTCTCTCCCTCTGCCTGCTTTGCTCAGAGGACCGGATGAAGTCAGGGAGTTCTCCCTTTCACTGAGAAACGTGCGGGCTGCTGTTGCCTGGGCGCTCTCTTCTTTGCAAAAGAGTCTGCAGTTCCACGCTTTGAACCGTGGAAAGGCGCCGGGCTCTGCTAAGACTTCCCCTGCGCTTCGTTTGCCCTGGGCCAAAGCGAGCCTTCACAATAGCTGAACGCTAACACTGCATACTCGTCCCACTTCCAGAACAGGGCTACCGCGAGGCAGTTCTCCGGGGGAAAACGGCCCTTCGCGAAGGGCAGATCTGCCGAGCTCATTGCGGGAAAGCGAAAGCAAAGGACGCTTTTCTCCCTCTAACCGCTTTCGTCAGAGGAACGGGGGAAGTCACAGTGTTCTTTCTCTCCCTGAGATACACACAATCTGACGTTGCCTCTGAGCTCCGTTGCTGGCAAAGAACTGAAACTGACATACATTCCTGTGGGGAAACACAGGGCTTTGCTACGATTTCTCTAGGCAGTGTGTTTTCCCTGGGCCTCACTGTAGCAACACTATCTCGCCAGGGCAACACTGCATGGCACTTCCTGTGCCAGGAGAGAGCTGCTGCTTTGTAGTTTGTGCTGGGAAACCTTGTTTTGGCAAGTGCGAATTGACCGCATTCAGGCAGAAAGAAAAGAGAATAGCAAGAGGCCTTTTCTCCCCGGCTGCTCTGCCAAGCCCTTCCAGCTCAAACTATGTCGTTGCTCCTCTGGAAGGATCCCTGCACCGCGGCGTAGTTTTTCCGAAGAAGCCCTGCGTTTGCAAGAGCAAATGAGGAATTCGTGGCAGGAAAGAGGAAGGAAAGAAAGTTTCTCTCCCTCTGCCTGCTTTGCTCAGAGGACCGGATGAAGTCAGGGAGTTCTCCCTTTCACTGAGAAACGTGCGGGCTGCTGTTGCCTGGGCGCTCTCTTCTTTGCAAAAGAGTCTGCAGTTCCACGCTTTGAACCGTGGAAAGGCGCCGGGCTCTGCTAAGATTTCCCCCGGCGCTTCGTTTGCCCTGGGCCAAAGCGAGCCTTCACAATAGCTGAACGCTAACACTGCATACTCGTTCCACTTCCAGAACCGGGCTACGGCGAGGCAGTTCTCCGGGGGAAAACGGCCCTTCGCGAAGGGCAGATCTGCCGAGCTCATTGCGGGAAAGCGAAAGCAAAGGACGCTTTTCTCCCTCTAACCGCTTTCGTCAGAGGAACGGCGGAAGTCACAGTGTTCTTTCTCTCCCTGAGATACACACAATCTGACGTTGCCTCTGAGCTCCGTTGCTGGCAAAGAACTGAAAGTGACATACATTCCTGTGGGGAAACACAGGGCTTTGCTACGATTTCTCTAGGCAGTGTGTTTTCCCTGGGCCTCACTGTAGCAACACTATCTCGCAAGGGCAGAACTGCATGGGATTTCTTCTGCCAGGAGAGAGCTGCTGCTTTGTAGTTTGTGCTGGGAAACCTTGTTTTGGCAAGTGCGAATTGACCGCATTCAGGCAGAAAGAAAAGAGAATAGCAAGAGGCCTTTTCTCCCCGGCTGCTCTGCCAAGCCCTTCCAGCTCAAACTATGTCGTTGCTCCTCTGGAAGGATCCCTGCACCGCGGCGTAGTTTTTCCGAAGAAGCCCTGCGTTTGCAAGAGCAAATGAGGAATTCGTGGCAGGAAAGAGGAAGGAAAGAAAGTTTCTCTCCCTCTGCCTGCTTTGCTCAGAGGACTGGATGAAGTCAGGGAGTTCTCCCTTTCACTGAGAAACGTGCGGGCTGCTGTTGCCTGGGCGCTCTCTTCTTTGCAAAAGAGTCTGCAGTTCCACGCTTTGAACCGTGGAAAGGCGCCGGGCTCTGCTAAGACTTCCCCTGCGCTTCGTTTGCCCTGGGCCAAAGCGAGCCTTCACAATAGCTGAACGCTAACACTGCATACTCGTCCCACTTCCAGAACAGGGCTACCGCGAGGCAGTTCTCCGGGGGAAAACGGCCCTTCGCGAAGGGCAGATCTGCCGAGCTCATTGCGGGAAAGCGAAAGCAAAGGACGCTTTTCTCCCTCTAACCGCTTTCGTCAGAGTAACGGGGGAAGTCACAGTGTTCTTTCTCTCCCTGAGATACACACAATCTGACGTTGCCTCTGAGCTCCGTTGCTGGCAAAGAACTGAAACTGACATACATTCCTGTGGGGAAACACAGGGCTTTGCTACGATTTCTCTAGGCAGTGTGTTTTCCCTGGGCCTCACTGTAGCAACACTATCTCGCCAGGGCAACACTGCATGGCACTTCCTCTGCCAGGAGAGAGCTGCTGCTTTGTAGTTTGTGCTGGGAAACCTTGTTTTGGCAAGTGCGAATTGACCGCATTCAGGCAGAAAGAAAAGAGAATAGCAAGAGGCCTTTTCTCCCCGGCTGCTCTGCCAAGCCCTTCCAGCTCAAACTATGTCGTTGCTCCTCTGGAAGGATCCCTGCACCGCGGCGTAGTTTTTCCGAAGAAGCCCTGCGTTTGCAAGAGCAAATGAGGAATTCGTGGCAGGAAAGAGGAAGGAAAGAAAGTTTCTCTCCCTCTGCCTGCTTTGCTCAGAGGACCGGATGAAGTCAGGGAGTTCTCCCTTTCACTGAGAAACGTGCGGGCTGCTGTTGCCTGGGCGCTCTCTTCTTTGCAAAAGAGTCTGCAGTTCCACGCTTTGAACCGTGGAAAGGTGCCGGGCTCTGCTAAGATTTCCCCCGGCACTTCGTTTGCCCTGGGCCAAAGCGAGCCTTCACAATAGCTGAACGCTAACACTGCATACTCGTTCCACTTCCAGAACCGGGCTACGGCGAGGCAGTTCTCCGGGGGAAAACGGCCCTTCGCGAAGGGCAGATCTGCCGAGCTCATTGCGGGAAAGCGAAAGCAAAGGACGCTTTTCTCCCTCTAACCGCTTTCGTCAGAGGAACGGCGGAAGTCACAGTGTTCTTTCTCTCCCTGAGATACAAACAATCTGACGTTGCCTCTGAGCTCCGTTGCTGGCAAAGAACTGAAAGTGACATACATTCCTGTGGGGAAACACAGGGCTTTGCTAGGATTTCTCTAGGCAGTGTGTTTTCCCTGGGCCTCACTGTAGCAACACTATCTCGCAAGGGCAGAACTGCATGGGATTTCTTCTGCCAGGAGAGAGCTGCTGCTTTGTAGTTTGTGCTGGGAAACCTTGTTTTGGCAAGTGCGAATTGACCGCATTCAGGCAGAAAGAAAAGAGAATAGCAAGAGGCCTTTTCTCCCCGGCTGCTCTGCCAAGCCCTTCCAGCTCAAACTATGTCGTTGCTCCTCTGGAAGGATCCCTGCACCGCGGCGTAGTTTTTCCGAAGAAGCCCTGCGTTTGCAAGAGCAAATGAGGAATTCGTGGCAGGAAAGAGGAAGGAAAGAAAGTTTCTCTCCCTCTGCCTGCTTTGCTCAGAGGACTGGATGAAGTCAGGGAGTTCTCCCTTTCACTGAGAAACGTGCGGGCTGCTGTTGCCTGGGCGCTCTCTTCTTTGCAAAAGAGTCTGCAGTTCCACGCTTTGAACCGTGGAAAGGCGCCGGGCTCTGCTAAGACTTCCCCTGCGCTTCGTTTGCCCTGGGCCAAAGCGAGCCTTCACAATAGCTGAACGCTAACACTGCATACTCGTCCCACTTCCAGAACAGGGCTACGGCGAGGCAGTTCTCCGGGGGAAAACGGCCCTTCGCGAAGGGCAGATCTGCCGAGCTCATTGCGGGAAAGCGAAAGCAAAGGACGCTTTTCTCCCTCTAACCGCTTTCGTCAGAGGAACGGGGGAAGTCACAGTGTTCTTTCTCTCCCTGAGATACACACAATCTGACGTTGCCTCTGAGCTCCGTTGCTGGCAAAGAACTGAAACTGACATACATTCCTGTGGGGAAACACAGGGCTTTGCTACGATTTCTCTAGGCAGTGTGTTTTCCCTGGGCCTCACTGTAGCAACAGTATCTCGCCAGGGCAACACTGCATGGCACTTCCTCTGCCAGGAGAGAGCTGCTGCTTTGTAGTTTGTGCTGGGAAACCTTGTTTTGGCAAGTGCGAATTGACCGCATTCAGGCAGAAAGAAAAGAGAATAGCAAGAGGCCTTTTCTCCCCGGCTGCTCTGCCAAGCCCTTCCAGCTCAAACTATGTCGTTGCTCCTCTGGAAGGATCCCTGCACCGCGGCGTAGTTTTTCCGAAGAAGCCCTGCGTTTGCAAGAGCAAATGAGGAATTCGTGGCAGGAAAGAGGAAGGAAAGAAAGTTTCTCTCCCTCTGCCTGCTTTGCTCACAGGACCGGATGAAGTCAGGGAGTTCTCCCTTTCACTGAGAAACGTGCGGGCTGCTGTTGCCTGGGCGCTCTCTTCTTTGCAAAAGAGTCTGCAGTTCCACGCTTTGAACCGTGGAAAGGCGCCGGGCTCTGCTAAGACTTCCCCTGCGCTTCGTTTGCCCTGGGCCAAAGCGAGCCTTCACAATAGCTGAACGCTAACACTGCATACTCGTCCCACTTCCAGAAAAGGGCTACCGCGAGGCAGTTCTCCGGGGGAAAACGGCCCTTCGCGAAGGGCAGATCTGCCGAGCTCATTGCGGGAAAGCGAAAGCAAAGGACGCTTTTCTCCCTCTAACCGCTTTCGTCAGAGGAACGGGGGAAGTCACAGTGTTCTTTCTCTCCCTGAGATACACACAATCTGACGTTGCCTCTGAGCTCCGTTGCTGGCAAAGAACTGAAACTGACATACATTCCTGTGGGGAAACACAGGGCTTTGCTACGATTTCTCTAGGCAGTGTGTTTTCCCTGGGCCTCACTGTAGCAACACTATCTCGCCAGGGCAACACTGCATGGCACTTCCTGTGCCAGGAGAGAGCTGCTGCTTTGTAGTTTGTGCTGGGAAACCTTGTTTTGGCAAGTGCGAATTGACCGCATTCAGGCAGAAAGAAAAGAGAATAGCAAGAGGCCTTTTCTCCCCGGCTGCTCTGCCAAGCCCTTCCAGCTCAAACTATGTCGTTGCTCCTCTGGAAGGATCCCTGCACCGCGGCGTAGTTTTTCCGAAGAAGCCCTGCGTTTGCAAGAGCAAATGAGGAATTCGTGGCAGGAAAGAGGAAGGAAAGAAAGTTTCTCTCCCTCTGCCTGCTTTGCTCAGAGGACCGGATGAAGTCAGGGAGTTCTCCCTTTCACTGAGAAACGTGCGGGCTGCTGTTGCCTGGGCGCTCTCTTCTTTGCAAAAGAGTCTGCAGTTCCACGCTTTGAACCGTGGAAAGGCGCCGGGCTCTGCTAAGATTTCCCCCGGCGCTTCGTTTGCCCTGGGCCAAAGCGAGCCTTCACAATAGCTGAACGCTAACACTGCATACTCGTTCCACTTCCAGAACCGGGCTACGGCGAGGCAGTTCTCCGGGGGAAAACGGCCCTTCGCGAAGGGCAGATCTGCCGAGCTCATTGCGGGAAAGCGAAAGCAAAGGACGCTTTTCTCCCTCTAACCGCTTTCGTCAGAGGAACGGGGGAAGTCACAGTGTTCTTTCTCTCCCTGAGATACACACAATCTGACGTTGCCTCTGAGCTCCGTTGCTGGCAAAGAACTGAAAGTGACATACATTCCTGTGGGGAAACACAGGGCTTTGCTAGGATTTCTCTAGGCAGTGTGTTTTCCCTGGGCCTCACTGTAGCAACACTATCTCGCAAGGGCAGAACTGCATGGGATTTCCTCTGCCAGGAGAGAGCTGCTGCTTTGTAGTTTGTGCTGGGAAACCTTGTTTTGGCAAGTGCGAATTGACCGCATTCAGGCAGAAAGAAAAGAGAATAGCAAGAGGCCTTTTCTCCCCGGCTGCTCTGCCAAGCCCTTCCAGCTCAAACTATGTCGTTGCTCCTCTGGAAGGATCCCTGCACCGCGGCGTAGTTTTTCCGAAGAAGCCCTGCGTTTGCAAGAGCAAATGAGGAATTCGTGGCAGGAAAGAGGAAGGAAAGAAAGTTTCTCTCCCTCTGCCTGCTTTGCTCAGAGGACTGGATGAAGTCAGGGAGTTCTCCCTTTCACTGAGAAACGTGCGGGCTGCTGTTGCCTGGGCGCTCTCTTCTTTGCAAAAGAGTCTGCAGTTCCACGCTTTGAACCGTGGAAAGGCGCCGGGCTCTGCTAAGACTTCCCCTGCGCTTCGTTTGCCCTGGGCCAAAGCGAGCCTTCACAATAGCTGAACGCTAACACTGCATACTCGTCCCACTTCCAGAACAGGGCTACCGCGAGGCAGTTCTCCGGGGGAAAACGGCCCTTCGCGAAGGGCAGATCTGCCGAGCTCATTGCGGGAAAGCGAAAGCAAAGGACGCTTTTCTCCCTCTAACCGCTTTCGTCAGAGGAACGGGGGAAGTCACAGTGTTCTTTCTCTCCCTGAGATACACACAATCTGACGTTGCCTCTGAGCTCCGTTGCTGGCAAAGAACTGAAACTGACATACATTCCTGTGGGGAAACACAGGGCTTTGCTACGATTTCTCTAGGCAGTGTGTTTTCCCTGGGCCTCACTGTAGCAACACTATCTCGCCAGGGCAACACTGCATGGCACTTCCTGTGCCAGGAGAGAGCTGCTGCTTTGTAGTTTGTGCTGGGAAACCTTGTTTTGGCAAGTGCGAATTGACCGCATTCAGGCAGAAAGAAAAGAGAATAGCAAGAGGCCTTTTCTCCCCGGCTGCTCTGCCAAGCCCTTCCAGCTCAAACTATGTCGTTGCTCCTCTGGAAGGATCCCTGCACCGCGGCGTAGTTTTTCCGAAGAAGCCCTGCGTTTGCAAGAGCAAATGAGGAATTCGTGGCAGGAAAGAGGAAGGAAAGAAAGTTTCTCTCCCTCTGCCTGCTTTGCTCAGAGGACTGGATGAAGTCAGGGAGTTCTCCCTTTCACTGAGAAACGTGCGGGCTGCTGTTGCCTGGGCGCTCTCTTCTTTGCAAAAGAGTCTGCAGTTCCACGCTTTGAACCGTGGAAAGGCGCCGGGCTCTGCTAAGACTTCCCCTGCGCTTCGTTTGCCCTGGGCCAAAGCGAGCCTTCACAATAGCTGAACGCTAACACTGCATACTCGTCCCACTTCCAGAACAGGGCTACCGCGAGGCAGTTCTCCGGGGGAAAACGGCCCTTCGCGAAGGGCAGATCTGCCGAGCTCATTGCGGGAAAGCGAAAGCAAAGGACGCTTTTCTCCCTCTAACCGCTTTCGTCAGAGGAACGGGGGAAGTCACAGTGTTCTTTCTCTCCCTGAGATACACACAATCTGACGTTGCCTCTGAGCTCCGTTGCTGGCAAAGAACTGAAACTGACATACATTCCTGTGGGGAAACACAGGGCTTTGCTAGGATTTCTCTAGGCAGTGTGTTTTCCCTGGGCCTCACTGTAGCAACACTATCTCGCAAGGGCAGAACTGCATGGGATTTCCTCCGCCAGGAGAGAGCTGCTGCTTTGTAGTTTGTGCTGGGAAACCTTGCTTTGGCAAGTGCGAATTGACCGCATTCAGGCAGAAAGAAAAGAGAATAGCAAGAGGCCTTTTCTCCCCGGCTGCTCTGCCAAGCCCTTCCAGCTCAAACTATGTCGTTGCTCCTCTGGAAGGATCCCTGCACCGCGGCGTAGTTTTTCCGAAGAAGCCCTGCGTTTGCAAGAGCAAATGAGGAATTCGTGGCAGGAAAGAGGAAGGAAAGAAAGTTTCTCTCCCTCTGCCTGCTTTGCTCAGAGGACTGGATGAAGTCAGGGAGTTCTCCCTTTCACTGAGAAACGTGCGGGCTGCTGTTGCCTGGGCGCTCTCTTCTTTGCAAAAGAGTCTGCAGTTCCACGCTTTGAACCGTGGAAAGGCGCCGGGCTCTGCTAAGATTTCCCCCGGCGCTTCGTTTGCCCTGGGCCAAAGCGAGCCTTCACAATAGCTGAACGCTAACACTGCATACTCGTTCCACTTCCAGAACCGGGCTACGGCGAGGCAGTTCTCCGGGGGAAAACGGCCCTTCGCGAAGGGCAGATCTGCCGAGCTCATTGCGGGAAAGCGAAAGCAAAGGACGCTTTTCTCCCTCTAACCGCTTTCGTCAGAGGAACGGGGGAAGTCACAGTGTTCTTTCTCTCCCTGAGATACACACAATCTGACGTTGCCTCTGAGCTCCGTTGCTGGCAAAGAACTGAAACTGACATACATTCCTGTGGGGAAACACAGGGCTTTGCTAGGATTTCTCTAGGCAGTGTGTTTTCCCTGGGCCTCACTGTAGCAACACTATCTCGCAAGGGCAGAACTGCATGGGATTTCCTCTGCCAGGAGAGAGCTGCTGCTTTGTAGTTTGTGCTGGGAAACCTTGTTTTGGCAAGTGCGAATTGACCGCATTCAGGCAGAAAGAAAAGAGAATAGCAAGAGGCCTTTTCTCCCCGGCTGCTCTGCCAAGCCCTTCCAGCTCAAACTATGTCGTTGCTCCTCTGGAAGGATCCCTGCACCGCGGCGTAGTTTTTCCGAAGAAGCCCTGCGTTTGCAAGAGCAAATGAGGAATTCGTGGCAGGAAAGAGGAAGGAAAGAAAGTTTCTCTCCCTCTGCCTGCTTTGCTCAGAGGACTGGATGAAGTCAGGGAGTTCTCCCTTTCACTGAGAAACGTGCGGGCTGCTGTTGCCTGGGCGCTCTCTTCTTTGCAAAAGAGTCTGCAGTTCCACGCTTTGAACCGTGGAAAGGCGCCGGGCTCTGCTAAGACTTCCCCTGCGCTTCGTTTGCCCTGGGCCAAAGCGAGCCTTCACAATAGCTGAACGCTAACACTGCATACTCGTCCCACTTCCAGAACAGGGCTACCGCGAGGCAGTTCTCCGGGGGAAAACGGCCCTTCGCGAAGGGCAGATCTGCCGAGCTCATTGCGGGAAAGCGAAAGCAAAGGACGCTTTTCTCCCTCTAACCGCTTTCGTCAGAGGAACGGGGGAAGTCACAGTGTTCTTTCTCTCCCTGAGATACACACAATCTGACGTTGCCTCTGAGCTCCGTTGCTGGCAAAGAACTGAAACTGACATACATTCCTGTGGGGAAACACAGGGCTTTGCTAGGATTTCTCTAGGCAGTGTGTTTTCCCTGGGCCTCACTGTAGCAACACTATCTCGCAAGGGCAGAACTGCATGGGATTTCCTCCGCCAGGAGAGAGCTGCTGCTTTGTAGTTTGTGCTGGGAAACCTTGTTTTGGCAAGTGCGAATTGACCGCATTCAGGCAGAAAGAAAAGAGAATAGCAAGAGGCCTTTTCTCCCCGGCTGCTCTGCCAAGCCCTTCCAGCTCAAACTATGTCGTTGCTCCTCTGGAAGGATCCGTGCACCGCGGCGTAGTTTTTCCGAAGAAGCCCTGCGTTTGCAAGAGCAAATGAGGAATTCGTGGCAGGAAAGAGGAAGGAAAGAAAGTTTCTCTCCCTCTGCCTGCTTTGCTCAGAGGACCGGATGAAGTCAGGGAGTTCTCCCTTTCACTGAGAAACGTGCGGGCTGCTGTTGCCTGGGCGCTCTCTTCTTTGCAAAAGAGTCTGCAGTTCCACGCTTTGAACCGTGGAAAGGCGCCGGGCTCTGCTAAGATTTCCCCCGGCGCTTCGTTTGCCCTGGGCCAAAGCGAGCCTTCACAATAGCTGAACGCTAACACTGCATACTCGTTCCACTTCCAGAACCGGGCTACGGCGAGGCAGTTCTCCGGGGGAAAACGGCCCTTCGCGAAGGGCAGATCTGCCGAGCTCATTGCGGGAAAGCGAAAGCAAAGGACGCTTTTCTCCCTCTAACCGCTTTCGTCAGAGGAACGGCGGAAGTCACAGTGTTCTTTCTCTCCCTGAGATACACACAATCTGACGTTGCCTCTGAGCTCCGTTGCTGGCAAAGAACTGAAAGTGACATACATTCCTGTGGGGAAACACAGGGCTTTGCTAGGATTTCTCTAGGCAGTGTGTTTTCCCTGGGCCTCACTGTAGCAACACTATCTCGCCAGGGCAGAACTGCATGGGATTTCCTCTGCCAGGAGAGAGCTGCTGCTTTGTAGTTTGTGCTGGGAAACCTTGTTTTGGCAAGTGCGAATTGACCGCATTCAGGCAGAAAGAAAAGAGAATAGCAAGAGGCCTTTTCTCCCCGGCTGCTCTGCCAAGCCCTTCCAGCTCAAACTATGTCGTTGCTCCTCTGGAAGGATCCCTGCACCGCGGCGTAGTTTTTCCGAAGAAGCCCTGCGTTTGCAAGAGCAAATGAGGAATTCGTGGCAGGAAAGAGGAAGGAAAGAAAGTTTCTCTCCCTCTGCCTGCTTTGCTCAGAGGACCGGATGAAGTCAGGGAGTTCTCCCTTTCACTGAGAAACGTGCGGGCTGCTGTTGCCTGGGCGCTCTCTTCTTTGCAAAAGAGTCTGCAGTTCCACGCTTTGAACCGTGGAAAGGCGCCGGGCTCTGCTAAGACTTCCCCTGCGCTTCGTTTGCCCTGGGCCAAAGCGAGCCTTCACAATAGCTGAACGCTAACACTGCATACTCGTCCCACTTCCAGAACAGGGCTACCGCGAGGCAGTTCTCCGGGGGAAAACGGCCCTTCGCGAAGGGCAGATCTGCCGAGCTCATTGCGGGAAAGCGAAAGCAAAGGACGCTTTTCTCCCTCTAACCGCTTTCGTCAGAGGAACGGGGGAAGTCACAGTGTTCTTTCTCTCCCTGAGATACACACAATCTGACGTTGCCTCTGAGCTCCGTTGCTGGCAAAGAACTGAAAGTGACATACATTCCTGTGGGGAAACACAGGGCTTTGCTACGATTTCTCTAGGCAGTGTGTTTTCCCTGGGCCTCACTGTAGCAACACTATCTCGCCAGGGCAACACTGCATGGCACTTCCTCTGCCAGGAGAGAGCTGCTGCTTTGTAGTTTGCGCTGGGAAACCTTGTTTTGGCAAGTGCGAATTGACCGCATTCAGGCAGAAAGAAAAGAGAATAGCAAGAGGCCTTTTCTCCCTGGCTGCTCTGCCAAGCCCTTCCAGCTCAAACTATGTCGTTGCTCCTCTGGAAGGATCCCTGCACCGCGGCGTAGTTTTTCCGAAGAAGCCCTGCGTTTGCAAGAGCAAATGAGGAATTCGTGGCAGGAAAGAGGAAGGAAAGAAAGTTTCTCTCCCTCTGCCTGCTTTGCTCAGAGGACCGGATGAAGTCAGGGAGTTCTCCCTTTCACTGAGAAACGTGCGGGCTGCTGTTGCCTGGGCGCTCTCTTCTTTGCAAAAGAGTCTGCAGTTCCACGCTTTGAACCGTGGAAAGGCGCCGGGCTCTGCTAAGATTTCCCCCGGCGCTTCGTTTGCCCTGGGCCAAAGCGAGCCTTCACAATAGCTGAACGCTAACACTGCATACTCGTTCCACTTCCAGAACCGGGCTACGGCGAGGCAGTTCTCCGGGGGAAAACGGCCCTTCGCGAAGGGCAGATCTGCCGAGCTCATTGCGGGAAAGCGAAAGCAAAGGACGCTTTTCTCCCTCTAACCGCTTTCGTCAGAGGAACGGCGGAAGTCACAGTGTTCTTTCTCTCCCTGAGATACACACAATCTGACGTTGCCTCTGAGCTCCGTTGCTGGCAAAGAACTGAAAGTGACATACATTCCTGTGGGGAAACACAGGGCTTTGCTAGGATTTCTCTAGGCAGTGTGTTTTCCCTGGGCCTCACTGTAGCAACACTATCTCGCAAGGGCAGAACTGCATGGGATTTCCTCTGCCAGGAGAGAGCTGCTGCTTTGTAGTTTGTGCTGGGAAACCTTGTTTTGGCAAGTGCGAATTGACCGCATTCAGGCAGAAAGAAAAGAGAATAGCAAGAGGCCTTTTCTCCCCGGCTGCTCTGCCAAGCCCTTCCAGCTCAAACTATGTCGTTGCTCCTCTGGAAGGATCCCTGCACCGCGGCGTAGTTTTTCCGAAGAAGCCCTGCGTTTGCAAGAGCAAATGAGGAATTCGTGGCAGGAAAGAGGAAGGAAAGAAAGTTTCTCTCCCTCTGCCTGCTTTGCTCAGAGGACCGGATGAAGTCAGGGAGTTCTCCCTTTCACTGAGAAACGTGCGGGCTGCTGTTGCCTGGGCGCTCTCTTCTTTGCAAAAGAGTCTGCAGTTCCACGCTTTGAACCGTGGAAAGGCGCCGGGCTCTGCTAAGATTTCCCCCGGCGCTTCGTTTGCCCTGGGCCAAAGCGAGCCTTCACAATAGCTGAACGCTAACACTGCATACTCGTTCCACTTCCAGAACCGGGCTACGGCGAGGCAGTTCTCCGGGGGAAAACGGCCCTTCGCGAAGGGCAGATCTGCCGAGCTCATTGCGGGAAAGCGAAAGCAAAGGACGCTTTTCTCCCTCTAACCGCTTTGGTCAGAGGAACGGGGGAAGTCACAGTGTTCTTTCTCTCCCTGAGATACACACAATCTGACGTTGCCTCTGAGCTCCGTTGCTGGCAAAGAACTGAAACTGACATACATTCCTGTGGGGAAACACAGGGCTTTGCTAGGATTTCTCTAGGCAGTGTGTTTTCCCTGGGCCTCACTGTAGCAACACTATCTCGCAAGGGCAGAACTGCATGGGATTTCCTCCGCCAGGAGAGAGCTGCTGCTTTGTAGTTTGTGCTGGGAAACCTTGTTTTGGCAAGTGCGAATTGACCGCATTCAGGCAGAAAGAAAAGAGAATAGCAAGAGGCCTTTTCTCCCCGGCTGCTCTGCCAAGCCCTTCCAGCTCAAACTATGTCGTTGCTCCTCTGGAAGGATCCCTGCACCGCGGCGTAGTTTTTCCGAAGAAGCCCTGCGTTTGCAAGAGCAAATGAGGAATTCGTGGCAGGAAAGAGGAAGGAAAGAAAGTTTCTCTCCCTCTGCCTGCTTTGCTCAGAGGACCGGATGAAGTCAGGGAGTTCTCCCTTTCACTGAGAAACGTGCGGGCTGCTGTTGCCTGGGCGCTCTCTTCTTTGCAAAAGAGTCTGCAGTTCCACGCTTTGAACCGTGGAAAGGCGCCGGGCTCTGCTAAGATTTCCCCCGGCGCTTCGTTTGCCCTGGGCCAAAGCGAGCCTTCACAATAGCTGAACGCTAACACTGCATACTCGTTCCACTTCCAGAACCGGGCTACGGCGAGGCAGTTCTCCGGGGGAAAACGGCCCTTCGCGAAGGGCAGATCTGCCGAGCTCATTGCGGGAAAGCGAAAGCAAAGGACGCTTTTCTCCCTCTAACCGCTTTCGTCAGAGGAACGGGGGAAGTCACAGTGTTCTTTCTCTCCCTGAGATACACACAATCTGACGTTGCCTCTGAGCTCCGTTGCTGGCAAAGAACTGAAAGTGACATACATTCCTGTGGGGAAACACAGGGCTTTGCTAGGATTTCTCTAGGCAGTGTGTTTTCCCTGGGCCTCACTGTAGCAACACTATCTCGCCAGGGCAGAACTGCATGGGATTTCCTCTGCCAGGAGAGAGCTGCTGCTTTGTAGTTTGTGCTGGGAAACCTTGTTTTGGCAAGTGCGAATTGACCGCATTCAGGCAGAAAGAAAAGAGAATAGCAAGAGGCCTTTTCTCCCCGGCTGCTCTGCCAAGCCCTTCCAGCTCAAACTATGTCGTTGCTCCTCTGGAAGGATCCCTGCACCGCGGCGTAGTTTTTCCGAAGAAGCCCTGCGTTTGCAAGAGCAAATGAGGAATTCGTGGCAGGAAAGAGGAAGGAAAGAAAGTTTCTCTCCCTCTGCCTGCTTTGCTCAGAGGACCGGATGAAGTCAGGGAGTTCTCCCTTTCACTGAGAAACGTGCGGGCTGCTGTTGCCTGGGCGCTCTCTTCTTTGCAAAAGAGTCTGCAGTTCCACGCTTTGAACCGTGGAAAGGCGCCGGGCTCTGCTAAGACTTCCCCTGCGCTTCGTTTGCCCTGGGCCAAAGCGAGCCTTCACAATAGCTGAACGCTAACACTGCATACTCGTCCCACTTCCAGAACAGGGCTACCGCGAGGCAGTTCTCCGGGGGAAAACGGCCCTTCGCGAAGGGCAGATCTGCCGAGCTCATTGCGGGAAAGCGAAAGCAAAGGACGCTTTTCTCCCTCTAACCGCTTTCGTCAGAGGAACGGCGGAAGTCACAGTGTTCTTTCTCTCCCTGAGATACACACAATCTGACGTTGCCTCTGAGCTCCGTTGCTGGCAAAGAACTGAAAGTGACATACATTCCTGTGGGGAAACACAGGGCTTTGCTACGATTTCTCTAGGCAGTGTGTTTTCCCTGGGCCTCACTGTAGCAACACTATCTCGCAAGGGCAGAACTGCATGGGATTTCCTCTGCCAGGAGAGAGCTGCTGCTTTGTAGTTTGTGCTGGGAAACCTTGTTTTGGCAAGTGCGAATTGACCGCATTCAGGCAGAAAGAAAAGAGAATAGCAAGAGGCCTTTTCTCCCCGGCTGCTCTGCCAAGCCCTTCCAGCTCAAACTATGTCGTTGCTCCTCTGGAAGGATCCCTGCACCGCGGCGTAGTTTTTCCGAAGAAGCCCTGCGTTTGCAAGAGCAAATGAGGAATTCGTGGCAGGAAAGAGGAAGGAAAGAAAGTTTCTCTCCCTCTGCCTGCTTTGCTCAGAGGACCGGATGAAGTCAGGGAGTTCTCCCTTTCACTGAGAAACGTGCGGGCTGCTGTTGCCTGGGCGCTCTCTTCTTTGCAAAAGAGTCTGCAGTTCCACGCTTTGAACCGTGGAAAGGCGCCGGGCTCTGCTAAGATTTCCCCCGGCGCTTCGTTTGCCCTGGGCCAAAGCGAGCCTTCACAATAGCTGAACGCTAACACTGCATACTCGTTCCACTTCCAGAACCGGGCTACGGCGAGGCAGTTCTCCGGGGGAAAACGGCCCTTCGCGAAGGGCAGATCTGCCGAGCTCATTGCGGGAAAGCGAAAGCAAAGGACGCTTTTCTCCCTCTAACCGCTTTCGTCAGAGGAACGGCGGAAGTCACAGTGTTCTTTCTCTCCCTGAGATACACACAATCTGACGTTGCCTCTGAGCTCCGTTGCTGGCAAAGAACTGAAAGTGACATACATTCCTGTGGGGAAACACAGGGCTTTGCTACGATTTCTCTAGGCAGTGTGTTTTCCCTGGGCCTCACTGTAGCAACACTATCTCGCAAGGGCAGAACTGCATGGGATTTCCTCTGCCAGGAGAGAGCTGCTGCTTTGTAGTTTGTGCTGGGAAACCTTGTTTTGGCAAGTGCGAATTGACCGCATTCAGGCAGAAAGAAAAGAGAATAGCAAGAGGCCTTTTCTCCCCGGCTGCTCTGCCAAGCCCTTCCAGCTCAAACTATGTCGTTGCTCCTCTGGAAGGATCCCTGCACCGCGGCGTAGTTTTTCCGAAGAAGCCCTGCGTTTGCAAGAGCAAATGAGGAATTCGTGGCAGGAAAGAGGAAGGAAAGAAAGTTTCTCTCCCTCTGCCTGCTTTGCTCAGAGGACCGGATGAAGTCAGGGAGTTCTCCCTTTCACTGAGAAACGTGCGGGCTGCTGTTGCCTGGGCGCTCTCTTCTTTGCAAAAGAGTCTGCAGTTCCACGCTTTGAACCGTGGAAAGGCGCCGGGCTCTGCTAAGATTTCCCCCGGCGCTTCGTTTGCCCTGGGCCAAAGCGAGCCTTCACAATAGCTGAACGCTAACACTGCATACTCGTTCCACTTCCAGAACCGGGCTACGGCGAGGCAGTTCTCCGGGGGAAAACGGCCCTTCGCGAAGGGCAGATCTGCCGAGCTCATTGCGGGAAAGCGAAAGCAAAGGACGCTTTTCTCCCTCTAACCGCTTTCGTCAGAGGAACGGGGGAAGTCACAGTGTTCTTTCTCTCCCTGAGATACACACAATCTGACGTTGCCTCTGAGCTCCGTTGCTGGCAAAGAACTGAAAGTGACATACATTCCTGTGGGGAAACACAGGGCTTTGCTAGGATTTCTCTAGGCAGTGTGTTTTCCCTGGGCCTCACTGTAGCAACACTATCTCGCAAGGGCAGAACTGCATGGGATTTCCTCTGCCAGGAGAGAGCTGCTGCTTTGTAGTTTGTGCTGGGAAACCTTGTTTTGGCAAGTGCGAATTGACCGCATTCAGGCAGAAAGAAAAGAGAATAGCAAGAGGCCTTTTCTCCCCGGCTGCTCTGCCAAGCCCTTCCAGCTCAAACTATGTCGTTGCTCCTCTGGAAGGATCCCTGCACCGCGGCGTAGTTTTTCCGAAGAAGCCCTGCGTTTGCAAGAGCAAATGAGGAATTCGTGGCAGGAAAGAGGAAGGAAAGAAAGTTTCTCTCCCTCTGCCTGCTTTGCTCAGAGGACTGGATGAAGTCAGGGAGTTCTCCCTTTCACTGAGAAACGTGCGGGCTGCTGTTGCCTGGGCGCTCTCTTCTTTGCAAAAGAGTCTGCAGTTCCACGCTTTGAACCGTGGAAAGGCGCCGGGCTCTGCTAAGACTTCCCCTGCGCTTCGTTTGCCCTGGGCCAAAGCGAGCCTTCACAATAGCTGAACGCTAACACTGCATACTCGTCCCACTTCCAGAACAGGGCTACCGCGAGGCAGTTCTCCGGGGGAAAACGGCCCTTCGCGAAGGGCAGATCTGCCGAGCTCATTGCGGGAAAGCGAAAGCAAAGGACGCTTTTCTCCCTCTAACCGCTTTCGTCAGAGGAACGGGGGAAGTCACAGTGTTCTTTCTCTCCCTGAGATACACACAATCTGACGTTGCCTCTGAGCTCCGTTGCTGGCAAAGAACTGAAACTGACATACATTCCTGTGGGGAAACACAGGGCTTTGCTAGGATTTCTCTAGGCAGTGTGTTTTCCCTGGGCCTCACTGTAGCAACACTATCTCGCCAGGGCAACACTGCATGGCACTTCCTGTGCCAGGAGAGAGCTGCTGCTTTGTAGTTTGTGCTGGGAAACCTTGTTTTGGCAAGTGCGAATTGACCGCATTCAGGCAGAAAGAAAAGAGAATAGCAAGAGGCCTTTTCTCCCCGGCTGCTCTGCCAAGCCCTTCCAGCTCAAACTATGTCGTTGCTCCTCTGGAAGGATCCCTGCACCGCGGCGTAGTTTTTCCGAAGAAGCCCTGCGTTTGCAAGAGCAAATGAGGAATTCGTGGCAGGAAAGAGGAAGGAAAGAAAGTTTCTCTCCCTCTGCCTGCTTTGCTCAGAGGACCGGATGAAGTCAGGGAGTTCTCCCTTTCACTGAGAAACGTGCGGGCTGCTGTTGCCTGGGCGCTCTCTTCTTTGCAAAAGAGTCTGCAGTTCCACGCTTTGAACCGTGGAAAGGCGCCGGGCTCTGCTAAGACTTCCCCTGCGCTTCGTTTGCCCTGGGCCAAAGCGAGCCTTCACAATAGCTGAACGCTAACACTGCATACTCGTTCCACTTCCAGAACCGGGCTACGGCGAGGCAGTTCTCCGGGGGAAAACGGCCCTTCGCGAAGGGCAGATCTGCCGAGCTCATTGCGGGAAAGCGAAAGCAAAGGACGCTTTTCTCCCTCTAACCGCTTTCGTCAGAGGAACGGGGGAAGTCACAGTGTTCTTTCTCTCCCTGAGATACACACAATCTGACGTTGCCTCTGAGCTCCGTTGCTGGCAAAGAACTGAAAGTGACATACATTCCTGTGGGGAAACACAGGGCTTTGCTAGGATTTCTCTAGGCAGTGTGTTTTCCCTGGGCCTCACTGTAGCAACACTATCTCGCAAGGGCAGAACTGCATGGGATTTCCTCTGCCAGGAGAGAGCTGCTGCTTTGTAGTTTGTGCTGGGAAACCTTGTTTTGGCAAGTGCGAATTGACCGCATTCAGGCAGAAAGAAAAGAGAATAGCAAGAGGCCTTTTCTCCCCGGCTGCTCTGCCAAGCCCTTCCAGCTCAAACTATGTCGTTGCTCCTCTGGAAGGATCCCTGCACCGCGGCGTAGTTTTTCCGAAGAAGCCCTGCGTTTGCAAGAGCAAATGAGGAATTCGTGGCAGGAAAGAGGAAGGAAAGAAAGTTTCTCTCCCTCTGCCTGCTTTGCTCAGAGGACCGGATGAAGTCAGGGAGTTCTCCCTTTCACTGAGAAACGTGCGGGCTGCTGTTGCCTGGGCGCTCTCTTCTTTGCAAAAGAGTCTGCAGTTCCACGCTTTGAACCGTGGAAAGGCGCCGGGCTCTGCTAAGACTTCCCTGCGCTTCGTTTGCCCTGGGCCAAAGCGAGCCGTCACAATAGCTGAACGCTAACACTGCATACTCGTCCCACTTCCAGAACAGGGCTACGGCGAGGCAGTTCTCCGGGGGAAAACGGCCCTTCGCGAAGGGCAGATCTGCCGAGCTCATTGCGGGCAAGCGAAAGCAAAGGACGCTTTTCTCCCTCTAACCGCTTTCGTCAGAGGAACGGGGGAAGTCACAGTGTTCTTTCTCTCCCTGAGATACACACAATCTGACGTTGCCTCTGAGCTCCGTTGCTGGCAAAGAACTGAAACTGACATACATTCCTGTGGGGAAACACAGGGCTTTGCTACGATTTCTCTAGGCAGTGTGTTTTCCCTGGGCCTCACTGTAGAAACACTATCTCGCCAGGGCAACACTGCATGGCACTTCCTGTGCCAGGAGAGAGCTGCTGCTTTGTAGTTTGTGCTGGGAAACCTTGTTTTGGCAAGTGCGAATTGACCGCATTCAGGCAGAAAGAAAAGAGAATAGCAAGAGGCCTTTTCTCCCCGGCTGCTCTGCCAAGCCCTTCCAGCTCAAACTATGTCGTTGCTCCTCTGGAAGGATCCCTGCACCGCGGCGTAGTTTTTCCGAAGAAGCCCTGCGTTTGCAAGAGCAAATGAGGAATTCGTGGCAGGAAAGAGGAAGGAAAGAAAGTTTCTCTCCCTCTGCCTGCTTTGCTCAGAGGACCGGATGAAGTCAGGGAGTTCTCCCTTTCACTGAGAAACGTGCGGGCTGCTGTTGCCTGGGCGCTCTCTTCTTTGCAAAAGAGTCTGCAGTTCCACGCTTTGAACCGTGGAAAGGCGCCGGGCTCTGCTAAGATTTCCCCCGGCGCTTCGTTTGCCCTGGGCCAAAGCGAGCCTTCACAATAGCTGAACGCTAACACTGCATACTCGTTCCACTTCCAGAACCGGGCTACGGCGAGGCAGTTCTCCGGGGGAAAACGGCCCTTCGCGAAGGGCAGATCTGCCGAGCTCATTGCGGGAAAGCGAAAGCAAAGGACGCTTTTCTCCCTCTAACCGCTTTCGTCAGAGGAACGGGGGAAGTCACAGTGTTCTTTCTCTCCCTGAGATACACACAATCTGACGTTGCCTCTGAGCTCCGTTGCTGGCAAAGAACTGAAAGTGACATACATTCCTGTGGGGAAACACAGGGCTTTGCTAGGATTTCTCTAGGCAGTGTGTTTTCCCTGGGCCTCACTGTAGCAACACTATCTCGCAAGGGCAGAACTGCATGGGATTTCCTCCGCCAGGAGAGAGCTGCTGCTTTGTAGTTTGTGCTGGGAAACCTTGCTTTGGCAAGTGCGAATTGACCGCATTCAGGCAGAAAGAAAAGAGAATAGCAAGAGGCCTTTTCTCCCCGGCTGCTCTGCCAAGCCCTTCCAGCTCAAACTATGTCGTTGCTCCTCTGGAAGGATCCACGATTCAGGTGGAACTGGTTCGATTCATGTCCATTCGGCTCCATTTGGCTCGAAGAGTGTCGATTCAGCTGGATTCGGCTCAATTGGGCTCCATTAGGCTCGATTTGCTGGATTTGGCTCCATTCAGCTCGATTCGGCCCTCTTCGGCCCTCTTCAGCACTATTCGGCTCTATTCGGCTCTTTTCTACTCTTTTCGACTCCATTCGATTGCGTTGCACAGCATTCTACTCCACTCAACACTATTTTACTCTACCCTACCCTAATTGACTGGAATTGGTTCGAGGGGATTCAACGCGATTTGCCTTGTTTCTTCTCCATTTGGCTGGATTCGACTCTATTCGACTCTGTTCTACTCTACACTATTCTGCTCTGCTCTAACCTTTTGGACTCGATTCTCTTGTATTCTTTTTATTCTCTTTTACTGTGTTCCATTCTCTTCTACTCTATTTTAACCAACCCTACTCTAATCTATTCCACTGGACTCGATTCCACGCATCTCGATGCGATTCGGCTCCAATCGGCTCCGTTGCACTCCATTCATCCCTCTTGGGCTCCAATCGGTTCGATTCAGTTCTAATCGGCTCCATTTCGCCCTGGTCAGCTCTATTCAGCTTGAACAGGCTCTATTCAACTCTATAGGGCTCTATGAGTCTAGTCGACTCTAGTATCTCTTTTCAACTCCATTCTACACCATTCTACTCCATCCGGCTGAATTCTTCTCTATTCTATTGTCTTGTACTCTACCCTTCTCTAGTCTATTCTAATCGATTCGATTGGATTGGACTTGAATGGATGGGATTCAATGCAATTCAACGGGATTCGACGCGATCCAGCATGATTCCGCGGGATTCGGCGCCATTCATCTTGATTTCTATCACGTTGGGTCTTTTGGGCTCTATTTTGCTCTAGTCGGCGATATTCAACTCTATTCTTCTAGACTCTGCACTACTCGACCCTATTCTATTCTTTCAGTTCTCTTCTAGCCTGTTCTGTTCTACTGCATTTTGGTCTAGCCTACCCTACTCTAACTTAGCCTACTGTAATCTCTTCTATACTATTCAACAGACTTGAACGGGATTCGACCTGATTCAGGTCATATCGGCTCGAATCAGCTCCTTTTTGTGCGAATTCAACTCGATTCGGTTGGACTTGGCCCTTTTCCTCTCTCTTCGGCTCTTTTCGGCAGGATTTGACTCTATTTGACTCTAGTCTACTCTTCTCTATTCTTTCTGTTCTATTCTAATCTATTCTTTTCTACCCTACCCTACCCTACCCTACCCTCATCTTACCTGCCCTACACTAAACTATTGGATTGGATTCGACACTTTTCAACGCGATTCGACATGATTCTTCTCGATTCACCTCGAATTTGGTGGATTCGGCTGCATTCAGCTCTCTTCGGCTCTATTCAACTCTATTGGACTCGATTCTACTGTACTCGTCTCTACTTCATTCTATTCGATTCTTTCTCTTGTGTTCTGTTCTGTTCTAGTCTAACCCCTCCTACTCTACCCTCCTCTACTCTAATCTAGTCCATTCGATTCAATGCCTTTCAAGGCGATTCCATGGGATTAGGCTTGAATTGGCTCGATTTAGCTCGATTTGGCTTGAATCGGGTCAATTTGGCTCGATTCTGCTCGATTCAGCATCATTAGGCTCGATCCAAACTTATCCGGCCCTGTTCAGCTCTATTCAACTCTTTTCTACTTTATTCGTCTCTATTTGGCTCCATCCGACTCCATGCCACACCATTCTACTCTGTTCGACTCCATTCTACACTATTCTATTCTCTTCTCCCCCACCCTACTCTAATCTGTTCGATTCATTGAGATTTGTCTCATTTCCTCTCCATTCGACTCGATTCAGCTCGAATTGGATCTATTCATCTCTATTCTGCACTACTCGACTCTGACTAGTCTACTCTACGCCACTCTACTCCATTCTACCCTTTGTATTCTCTTCTCTTCTACTCTATGCTTCTCTAGTCTATTCCTCTGTGCCCTACCCTATTGAATCCCAGCCTAACCTACACTACTCTAAGCTGTTCTATTGAATTCGATTGCATTCAATTCGATCCGATTGGACACAATTGGACGGGATTTGGTGAGATTTCATGAGATTCGATGGGTTTTGGTGGGATTGGATGGACTTCGACGAGATTCGATGCAATAGGATGCGATTAGGTGCGATTTGGCTCGATCTAGCTTGGCTCATTTTCTTGGTCTCTATTTGGCTCGTTCCAGCTCCATTCGGCTCCATTCAGCTCGAATCTGGTTGATTTGACTTGATTGGGCTCGATTGCGCTCAACTGGGCTCGACTCAGCCCTAGATGTCCCTATTCGGTGCTATTCCGCTCTATTCAACTCTTTTCTAGTCTATTCGTCTCGGTTTGACTGCATTTGACTCCATTCCACACCATTCTACACTCTTCTATTTGACAGAACCCTATCCCGCCCTAGTCTTTCCTCATCTAGTCTGCTCTTTTCGATTCTGTTGTATTGGATTCTCGTTTTCTCTTTTCTCTATTCCATTCTATGCTACTCTACCATACCCTACACGAAACTAACCTATCCTGACTTATCCTCTTCTATTCTATTGGATTCTGTTTTCTCTGTTCTACCGTATGCTACCCTACCTTATGAAACGCTACTGTACCATACCCTACTCCATCGGGGTACTCAAGAAGGGTACTAGTTTGGAAAAGGGACTACCTAAGGCAAGGGTACGAGTTCAGGCTACTAGTTAGGGCCACTGTACTAGTTAAGAGTACTAGTTAATGGACGGGTACTAGTTAAGGCTACTAGGAAGGCAAGGTACAAGTGAAGGCTACGACTTCAGGCAAGAGTATTAGTTTAGGCTACTAGATGACGCAAGGGTACAAGTTCATACTACTAAAGGCCAGGCTACTAGTTAAGGCAACTGGTAAAGGCAAGAGTAGTAGTTATGGGTAGCGATAAGGCCAGGGTACTAGTTCAGACTACTAGTTAATGACAGGGTACTAGTGGAGGCAAGGGTACTAGTGATGGCCAGGGTACTAGTTAAGGCTGGGCTACTAGTCCATGCAAGGCCACTACTTAAGGGTACTAGTTAAGGTTTGGCTACTAGTTAGGAGTAGTAGTAAGGCAAGGGTAGACGTTAAGGCTGTTCCTTAAGGCAAGGCGACTAGTTAAGGGTACTAGTTACGACAAGGCTTCTAGTTCAGAATACTAGTTAGGGCCACTGTGCTAGTTAAGAGTACTAGTTAAGACTACTAGTAAGGCAAGGAACGAGTTAAGGCCACTACTTCAGGCAAGAGTGCTAGTTAAGTCTACTAGTCGATGCAAGGGTACATGTTAATACTACTGGCTAAGTCCAGGGTGCTAGTGAAGGCAACTGGTGAAGGCAAGGGTAGTAGTTATGGGTACTGATAAGGCCAGGCTACTAGTTAAGACTGCTAGTTAATGCAAGGGTACTAGTTAAGGGTACATGTTGAGGCAAGGGTAGCCATTAAGACTATTCCTTAAGGCAAGGCTCCTAGTTAAGGGTACTAGTTAGGACAAGGCTACCAGTTCAGGATACTAGTTAGGGGCACTGTACTAGTTACGAGTACTAGTAAAGGCACGGGTGCTAGTTAAGGCTGCTAGTTAAGGCAAGGTACAAATTAAGGCCCCTGCTTAAGGCAAGAGTACTAGTGAAGGCTACTAGTTGATGCAAGATTACAAGTGAATACTACTAGTTCAGGCCAGGGTACTAGTTAAGGCAACTGGTTACGGCAAGGGTAGTAGTTCTGGGTACTGATACGGTCAGGGTACTAGTTAAGACAACTGGTTAATGCGAGGGTACTAGTTAAGGGTACTACTTAAGGCTGCCAGTGAAGGCCAGGGTCTTAGTTCAGGCTACTGGAGAAGGCCAGGGTACTAGTGAAGGCAAGGCTACTAGTTAAGGGTACTAGTTCAGAGAAGGCTACTAGTTCAGGACACTAGTTAGGGGCACTGTGCTAGTTAAGAGTACTAGCTAAGGCACGAGTACTAGTTCAGGCCACTACTTAAGGCAAGAGTACTAGTTCAGGCTACTCTTTGATGCAAGTTTACAAGTTGATACTTCTAGTTAAGGCCAGGGTCCTAGTTAAGGCAACTGGTTAAGGCAAGGGTACTAGTAAAGGCAAGGCTACTAGTTCGGGGGAGTAGTTAAGGCTTGGCTACTAGTTAAGGGTACCAGTAAGGCAAGGGCAGACGTTCAGACGATTACTTAAAGCAAGGCTACTAGTTCAGGGGACTAATTCAGACAAGGCTACTAGGTCAGGCTACTCGTTATGGCCGCTGTACTAGTTAAGAGTGCTAGTTAAGGCACAGGTACTAGTTAAGGATACTAGTTAAGCAAGGTACAAGTGAAGGCTACGACTTCAGGCAAGATGACTAGTTTAGGCTACCAGTGGATTCAAGGGTACAAGTGAATACTACTAGTTAAGACCAGGGTACCAGTTAAGGCAGCTGGTTAAGGCCAGGGTAGGACTTATGGGGTCTGAGAAGGCCAGGTACTACTTAAGACTACTAGTTAATGCGAGGGTACTAGTTAAGGGTACTAGTTGAGGAAGGCTACGAGTGAAGGCCAGGGTACTAGTGAAGGCTACTGGTGAAGGCCAGGGTACTAGTTAAGGCAGGGCTACTAGTTCAGGGTACTAGTAAGGCAAGGGTAGACATGAAGACTATTACTTAAGGCAAGGCTACTAGTTAAGGGGAGTAGTTCAGACAAGGCTACTAGTTCAGGATACTAGTTAAGGCAAGGGGAGTAGTTCAGATTCAGAATTGAGGGTACTTGTCAAGGCAAGGCTACTCTTCAAGGCTAGTTGTCTAGCCTACTGATCTATACCACTAGTCTGACTAGTCCAGCTGTCTTGTCTAGGCTACTCCTCTAGACTTCTCTTGTCTACTCTACTCTAGTCTACTTTCGTCTACCCTAGTCTACCCAATCAAAAACCACCCTACCCTAACCTTTTCGAATCTATTCAATTGGATTCGATTCAAAGCATTTCAATGTGATGGGACGCGATGATGCTTGAATCGGCTCATTCGGCACCATCAGCTCGATTCAGCTCGATTTGGCTTGAATCGCTTCGATTCAGCTTGTTTCAACTCAATTCGACTTGGTTCAGCCTTATTCGGCTCGATTCGACTCTTTTCTACTCTAGTTTTCTCTATGCAACTCCATTCGACTCGATTCTACTCTATTCTGTTCTACCCTACCCTACCCTACTCTAATCTATTCTAATGCATTCGATTGGACGCTATTCGACGCGATTCATCACGTTTTGTTTCCATTGGGCTCGATTCGGCTAGAATTGGCTCTATTCAGCTCTATTCTGCACTATTTCACTCTGTTCGACTCTACTCTTCTCTCCTTTACTCTTCTCTGCTCTACCGTACTGTGCTATATTCTCTTCCTTCTATTATGTACTGTTCTAGTCTATTCTGTTCTACCCTCCCAGCCGCTCCCCTCCCCTTCTCTAATCTTTGATTCTGTTCGAGTCATCGCATTTTCACGCCATTTGACCCGATTAGGCTTGAATCAGATCAATTCCCTTCGAATCGGTTCGATTGGGCTCCATTTTGCTCCATTCAGCTCCAATGGCATCGATTCTGCTGCATTCTGCTCGATTAGGCCTTCTTTGGCCCTATTCGGCCCAACTATGCTCTATTCGACTCTTTTCTACTCTATTCGTCTCTAGTCGGCTCCGTTCTAATCCATTCCACACCATTCTGCACTATTCTCCTCTACCCTTCCCTACCCTGATCTATTCTAACGGATTCGATTCGACCCGATTCGAAGCGATTCAACGCGATTCATCTTGTTTTGTCTCCATTGGCCTCAATTCGGCTATGTTCTGCACTATCTGACTCTTTTCTACTCTATTCTATTCTGCTGGATTCTTTCTCTTCTGTTCTGTTCTCTCCTATTCTGTTGGACTCTGTTCTATCCTACCCTACCCAACCCTACTGCACCCCACCCAAACCCACCCTACTTGAATCGGTTTCATTCAATTCGATTCACTTCGACGCGATTTGACAGGATTCGACGGGATTCGACCAGGTCCGAAGGCATTTGACGGGATTCAAAGAGATTAGACGAGATTCCACACGATTCAACGTGATTCAGCAGAATTCTAGGAGATTGGACGCAATTCGAAGTTATTGGACGTGATGGGACGTGATTCGTCGTGATTCGACGACATTCGATGCAATCCGATGCGATCCGAAGCGATTCGACCCGGTCCGACACAAAACGATGTGATTTGATGCGATTCGACGTGATTCGATGTGCTTCGACGCTATTCAGTGACAGTCGGCGTGATTCTGCTTGATTCAGCTCCATTAGGTGCGAATCGGCTCTATATGGCTCCTTTACGTCTCTATTCGGCTCCATTCAGCTCTGTTTTCTCTATTCGTCTCTATTTGGCCTATTCGGCTCTATTCGACTCTATTCGAGTCTATTCGACCCTACTCTTTTCTACTCTATTCTATTCCTTCTATTCTGTTCTAATCTCTTCTAGTCTACTCTACTCTATTCTATTCCACCCTCCCCTCCCCTTCTCTAATCTAGACGTTTGGATTGGATTGGATGCATTGAACGGGATTCGACCTGATTAAGCTTGAATCAGCTCGATTCGATTCGATTTGGCTCTATTCGGCTCGTTTTGGCTTGAATTGCTTCGATTCTGCTCAATTCGGCCTCTTTCGGCCCTATTCTGCTCTATTCGACTCTTCTCTACTCTTTTCGTCTCTATTTGACTCCATTCTACTCCATTCTATTTATTCCACACCATTCTACACTATTCTGCTCTACTCTATCCTACACCACTCTAATTTACTCGAATCGATTAGACGTGATTCCTCTCATTTCGACTCCATTCGGCTCTATTCAGCTGTATTCGAGTCTACCCTATTCTACACTAGCCTACTCTATCGTACTCTAGTCTACTCTTCTCTATTTTCTTTCTTCTTCCTATTCTGTTCTGTTCTAGTCTACTCTACCCTATGCTACCCAACTCTAATCTATTCTAATCCATTTGATTGGATTGGATTCAACCCCTTTGGACACGATTCGGCTCAGTTTGGCTCTATTTAGCTCTGTTCGAATCTATTCTACTCTACTCTGTTTCCCTCTACGCTACTCTAGCCTACTGTTTTCTGTATTCGTCCTGTACTGTTCTGTTCTCTTCTGTTTTATTCTGTGCCACTCTACTCTACTCTAGTCCACCCTGCCATACCCGAACCTCCCCTACTCTAATCTGTTCAATTCGATTCCATGAATTCGGACACGATTCAGGTGGAACTGGTTCGATTCATGTCCATTCGGCTCCATTTGGCTCGAAGAGTGTCGATTCAGCTGGATTTGGCTCAATTGGGCTCCATTAGGCTCGATTTGCTGGATTTGGCTCCATTCAGCTCGATTCGGCCCTCTTCGGCCCTCTTCAGCACTATTCGGCTCTATTCGGCTCTTTTCTACTCTTTTCGACTCCATTCGATTGCGTTGCACAGCATTCTACTCCACTCAACACTATTTTACTCTACCCTACCCTAATTGACTGGAATTGGTTCGAGGGGATTCAACGCGATTTGCCTTGTTTCTTCTCCATTTGGCTCGATTCGACTCTATTCGACTCTGTTCTACTCTACACTATTCTGCTCTGCTCTAACCTTTTGGACTCGATTCTCTTGTATTCTTTTTATTCTCTTTTACTGTGTTCCATTCTCTTCTACTCTATTTTAACCAACCCTACTCTAATCTATTCCACTGGACTCGATTCCACGCATCTCGATGCGATTCGGCTCCAATCGGCTCCGTTGCACTCCATTCATCCCTCTTGGGCTCCAATCGGTTCGATTCAGTTCTAATCGGCTCCATTTCGCCCTGGTCAGCTCTATTCAGCTTGAATAGGCTCTATTCAACTCTATAGGGCTCTATGAGTCTAGTCGACTCTAGTATCTCTTTTCAACTCCATTCTACACCATTCTACTCCATCCGGCTGAATTCTTCTCTATTCTATTGTCTTGTACTCTACCCTTCTCTAGTCTATTCTAATCGATTCGATTGGATTGGACTTGAATGGATGGGATTCAATGCAATTCAACGGGATTCGACGCGATCCAGCATGATTCCGCGGGATTCGGCGCCATTCATCTTGATTTCTATCACGTTGGGTCTTTTGGGCTCTATTTTGCTCTAGTCGGCGATATTCAACTCTATTCTTCTAGACTCTGCACTACTCGACCCTATTCTATTCTTTCAGTTCTCTTCTAGCCTGTTCTGTTCTACTGCATTTTGGTCTAGCCTACCCTACTCTAACTTAGCCTACTGTAATCTCTTCTATACTATTCAACAGACTTGAACGGGATTCGACCTGATTCAGGTCATATCGGCTCGAATCAGCTCCTTTTTGTGCGAATTCAACTCGATTCGGTTGGACTTGGCCCTTTTCCTCTCTCTTCGGCTCTTTTCGGCAGGATTTGACTCTATTTGACTCTAGTCTACTCTTCTCTATTCTTTCTGTTCTATTCTAATCTATTCTTTTCTACCCTACCCTACCCTACCCTACCCTACCCTACCCTCATCTTACCTGCCCTACACTAAACTATTGGATTGGATTCGACACTTTTCAACGCGATTCGACATGATTCTTCTCGATTCACCTCGAATTTGGTGGATTCGGCTGCATTCAGCTCTCTTTGGCTCTATTCAACTCTATTGGACTCGATTCTACTGTACTCGTCTCTACTTCATTCTATTCGATTCTTTCTCTTGTGTTCTGTTCTGTTCTAGTCTAACCCCTCCTACTCTACCCTCCTCTACTCTAATCTAGTCCATTCGATTCAATGCCTTTCAAGGCGATTCCATGGGATTAGGCTTGAATTGGCTCGATTTAGCTCGATTTGGCTTGAATCGGGTCAATTTGGCTCGATTCTGCTCGATTCAGCATCATTAGGCTCGATCCAAACTTATCCGGCCCTGTTCAGCTCTATTCAACTCTTTTCTACTTTATTCGTCTCTATTTGGCTCCATCCGACTCCATGCCACACCATTCTACTCTGTTCGACTCCATTCTACACTATTCTATTCTCTTCTCCCCCACCCTACTCTAATCTGTTCGATTCATTGAGATTTGTCTCATTTCCTCTCCATTCGACTCGATTCAGCTCGAATTGGATCTATTCATCTCTATTCTGCACTACTCGACTCTGACTAGTCTACTCTACGCCACTCTACTCCATTCTACCCTTTGTATTCTCTTCTCTTCTACTCTATGCTTCTCTAGTCTATTCCTCTGTGCCCTACCCTATTGAATCCCAGCCTAACCTACACTACTCTAAGCTGTTCTATTGAATTCGATTGCATTCAATTCGATCCGATTGGACACAATTGGACGGGATTTGGTGAGATTTCATGAGATTCGATGGGTTTTGGTGGGATTGGATGGACTTCGACGAGATTCGATGCAATAGGATGCGATTAGGTGCGATTTGGCTCGATCTAGCTTGGCTCATTTTCTTGGTCTCTATTTGGCTCGTTCCAGCTCCATTCGGCTCCATTCAGCTCGAATCTGGTTGATTTGACTTGATTGGGCTCGATTGCGCTCAACTGGGCTCGACTCAGCCCTAGATGTCCCTATTCGGTGCTATTCCGCTCTATTCAACTCTTTTCTAGTCTATTCGTCTCGGTTTGACTGCATTTGACTCCATTCCACACCATTCTACACTCTTCTATTTGACAGAACCCTATCCCGCCCTAGTCTTTCCTCATCTAGTCTGCTCTTTTCGATTCTGTTGTATTGGATTCTCGTTTTCTCTTTTCTCTATTCCATTCTATGCTACTCTACCATACCCTACACGAAACTAACCTATCCTGACTTATCCTCTTCTATTCTATTGGATTCTGTTTTCTCTGTTCTACCGTATGCTACCCTACCTTATGAAACGCTACTGTACCATACCCTACTCCATCGGGGTACTCAAGAAGGGTACTAGTTTGGAAAAGGGACTACCTAAGGCAAGGGTACGAGTTCAGGCTACTAGTTAGGGCCACTGTACTAGTTAAGAGTACTAGTTAATGGACGGGTACTAGTTAAGGCTACTAGGAAGGCAAGGTACAAGTGAAGGCTACGACTTCAGGCAAGAGTATTAGTTTAGGCTACTAGATGACGCAAGGGTACAAGTTCATACTACTAAAGGCCAGGGTACTAGTTAAGGCAACTGGTAAAGGCAAGAGTAGTAGTTATGGGTAGCGATAAGGCCAGGGTACTAGTTCAGACTACTAGTTAATGACAGGGTACTAGTGGAGGCAAGGGTACTAGTGATGGCCAGGGTACTAGTTAAGGCTGGGCTACTAGTCCATGCAAGGCCACTACTTAAGGGTACTAGTTAAGGTTTGGCTACTAGTTAGGAGTAGTAGTAAGGCAAGGGTAGACGTTAAGGCTGTTCCTTAAGGCAAGGCGACTAGTTAAGGGTACTAGTTACGACAAGGCTTCTAGTTCAGAATACTAGTTAGGGCCACTGTGCTAGTTAAGAGTACTAGTTAAGACTACTAGTAAGGCAAGGAACGAGTTAAGGCCACTACTTCAGGCAAGAGTGCTAGTTAAGTCTACTAGTCGATGCAAGGGTACATGTTAATACTACTGGCTAAGTCCAGGGTGCTAGTGAAGGCAACTGGTGAAGGCAAGGGTAGTAGTTATCGGTACTGATAAGGCCAGGCTACTAGTTAAGACTGCTAGTTAATGCAAGGGTACTAGTTAAGGGTACATGTTGAGGCAAGGGTAGCCATTAAGACTATTCCTTAAGGCAAGGCTCCTAGTTAAGGGTACTAGTTAGGACAAGGCTACCAGTTCAGGATACTAGTTAGGGGCACTGTACTAGTTACGAGTACTAGTAAAGGCACGGGTGCTAGTTAAGGCTGCTAGTTAAGGCAAGGTACAAATTAAGGCCCCTGCTTAAGGCAAGAGTACTAGTGAAGGCTACTAGTTGATGCAAGATTACAAGTGAATACTACTAGTTCAGGCCAGGGTACTAGTTAAGGCAACTGGTTACGGCAAGGGTAGTAGTTCTGGGTACTGATACGGTCAGGGTACTAGTTAAGACAACTGGTTAATGCGAGGGTACTAGTTAAGGGTACTACTTAAGGCTGCCAGTGAAGAAGGCCAGGGTCTTAGTTCAGGCTACTGGAGAAGGCCAGGGTACTAGTGAAGGCAAGGCTACTAGTTAAGGGTACTAGTTCAGAGAAGGCTACTAGTTCAGGACACTAGTTAGGGGCACTGTGCTAGTTAAGAGTACTAGCTAAGGCACAAGTACTAGTTCAGGCCACTACTTAAGGCAAGAGTACTAGTTCAGGCTACTCTTTGATGCAAGTTTACAAGTTGATACTTCTAGTTAAGGCCAGGGTCCTAGTTAAGGCAACTGGTTAAGGCAAGGGTACTAGTAAAGGCAAGGCTACTAGTTCGGGGGAGTAGTTAAGGCTTGGCTACTAGTTAAGGGTACCAGTAAGGCAAGGGCAGACGTTCAGACGATTACTTAAAGCAAGGCTACTAGTTCAGGGGACTAATTCAGACAAGGCTACTAGGTCAGGCTACTCGTTATGGCCGCTGTACTAGTTAAGAGTGCTAGTTAAGGCACAGGTACTAGTTAAGGATACTAGTTAAGCAAGGTACAAGTGAAGGCTACGACTTCAGGCAAGACGACTAGTTTAGGCTACCAGTGGATTCAAGGGTACAAGTGAATACTACTAGTTAAGACCAGGGTACCAGTTAAGGCAGCTGGTTAAGGCCAGGGTAGGACTTATGGGGTCTGAGAAGGCCAGGTACTACTTAAGACTACTAGTTAATGCGAGGGTACTAGTTAAGGGTACTAGTTGAGGAAGGCTACGAGTGAAGGCCAGGGTACTAGTGAAGGCTACTGGTGAAGGCCAGGGTACTAGTTAAGGCAGGGCTACTAGTTCAGGGTACTAGTAAGGCAAGGGTAGACATGAAGACTATTACTTAAGGCAAGGCTACTAGTTAAGGGGAGTAGTTCAGACAAGGCTACTAGTTCAGGATACTAGTTAAGGCAAGGGGAGTAGTTCAGATTCAGAATTGAGGGTACTTGTCAAGGCAAGGCTACTCTTCAAGGCTAGTTGTCTAGCCTACTGATCTATACCACTAGTCTGACTAGTCCAGCTGTCTTGTCTAGGCTACTCCTCTAGACTTCTCTTGTCTACTCTACTCTAGTCTACTTTCGTCTACCCTAGTCTACCCAATCAAAAACCACCCTACCCTAACCTTTTCGAATCTATTCAATTGGATTCGATTCAAAGCATTTCAATGTGATGGGACGCGATGATGCTTGAATCGGCTCATTCGGCACCATCAGCTCGATTCAGCTCGATTTGGCTTGAATCGCTTCGATTCAGCTTGTTTCAACTCAATTCGACTTGGTTCAGCCTTATTCGGCTCGATTCGACTCTTTTCTACTCTAGTTTTCTCTATGCAACTCCATTCGACTCGATTCTACTCTATTCTGTTCTACCCTACCCTACCCTACTCTAATCTATTCTAATGGATTCGATTGGACGCTATTCGACGCGATTCATCACGTTTTGTTTCCATTGGGCTCGATTCGGCTAGAATTGGCTCTATTCAGCTCTATTCTGCACTATTTCACTCTGTTCGACTCTACTCTTCTCTCCTTTACTCTTCTCTGCTCTACCGTACTGTGCTATATTCTCTTCCTTCTATTATGTACTGTTCTAGTCTATTCTGTTCTACCCTCCCAGCCGCTCCCCTCCCCTTCTCTAATCTTTGATTCTGTTCGAGTCATCGCATTTTCACGCCATTCGACCCGATTAGGCTTGAATCAGATCAATTCCCTTCGAATCGGTTCGATTGGGCTCCATTTTGCTCCATTCAGCTCCAATGGCATCGATTCTGCTGCATTCTGCTCGATTAGGCCTTCTTTGGCCCTATTCGGCCCAACTATGCTCTATTCGACTCTTTTCTACTCTATTCGTCTCTAGTCGGCTCCGTTCTAATCCATTCCACACCATTCTGCACTATTCTCCTCTACCCTTCCCTACCCTGATCTATTCTAACGGATTCGATTCGACCCGATTCGAAGCGATTCAACGCGATTCATCTTGTTTTGTCTCCATTGGCCTCAATTCGGCTATGTTCTGCACTATCTGACTCTTTTCTACTCTATTCTATTCTGCTGGATTCTTTCTCTTCTGTTCTGTTCTCTCCTATTCTGTTGGACTCTGTTCTATCCTACCCTACCCAACCCTACTGCACCCCACCCAAACCCACCCTACTTGAATCTGTTTCATTCAATTCGATTCACTTCGACGCGATTTGACAGGATTCGACGGGATTCGACCAGGTCCGAAGGCATTTGACGGGATTCAAAGAGATTAGACGAGATTCCACACGATTCAACGTGATTCAGCAGAATTCTAGGAGATTGGACGCAATTCGAAGTTATTGGACGTGATGGGACGTGATTCGTCGTGATTCGACGACATTCGATGCAATCCGATGCGATCCGAAGCGATTCGACCCGGTCCGACACAAAACGATGTGATTTGATGCGATTCGACGTGATTCGATGTGCTTCGACGCTATTCAGTGACAGTCGGCGTGATTCTGCTTGATTCAGCTCCATTAGGTGCGAATCGGCTCTATATGGCTCCTTTACGTCTCTATTCGGCTCCATTCAGCTCTGTTTTCTCTATTCGTCTCTATTTGGCCTATTCGGCTCTATTCGACTCTATTCGAGTCTATTCGACCCTACTCTTTTCTACTCTATTCTATTCCTTCTATTCTGTTCTAATCTCTTCTAGTCTACTCTACTCTATTCTATTCCACCCTCCCCTCCCCTTCTCTAATCTAGACGTTTGGATTGGATTGGATGCATTGAACGGGATTCGACCTGATTAAGCTTGAATCAGCTCGATTCGATTCGATTTGGCTCTATTCGGCTCGTTTTGGCTTGAATTGCTTCGATTCTGCTCAATTCGGCCTCTTTCGGCCCTATTCTGCTCTATTCGACTCTTCTCTACTCTTTTCGTCTCTATTTGACTCCATTCTACTCCATTCTATTTATTCCACACCATTCTACACTATTCTGCTCTACTCTATCCTACACCACTCTAATTTACTCGAATCGATTAGACGTGATTCCTCTCATTTCGACTCCATTCGGCTCTATTCAGCTGTATTCGAGTCTACCCTATTCTACACTAGCCTACTCTATCGTACTCTAGTCTACTCTTCTCTATTTTCTTTCTTCTTCCTATTCTGTTCTGTTCTAGTCTACTCTACCCTATGCTACCCAACTCTAATCTATTCTAATCCATTTGATTGGATTGGATTCAACCCCTTTGGACACGATTCGGCTCAGTTTGGCTCTATTTAGCTCTGTTCGAATCTATTCTACTCTACTCTGTTTCCCTCTACGCTACTCTAGCCTACTGTTTTCTGTATTCGTCCTGTACTGTTCTGTTCTCTTCTGTTTTATTCTGTGCCACTCTACTCTACTCTAGTCCACCCTGCCATACCCGAACCTCCCCTACTCTAATCTGTTCAATTCGATTCCATGAATTCGGACACGATTCAGGTGGAACTGGTTCGATTCATGTCCATTCGGCTCCATTTGGCTCGAAGAGTGTCGATTCAGCTGGATTTGGCTCAATTGGGCTCCATTAGGCTCGATTTGCTGGATTTGGCTCCATTCAGCTCGATTCGGCCCTCTTCGGCCCTCTTCAGCACTATTCGGCTCTATTCGGCTCTTTTCTACTCTTTTCGACTCCATTCGATTGCGTTGCACAGCATTCTACTCCACTCAACACTATTTTACTCTACCCTACCCTAATTGACTGGAATTGGTTCGAGGGGATTCAACGCGATTTGCCTTGTTTCTTCTCCATTTGGCTCGATTCGACTCTATTCGACTCTGTTCTACTCTACACTATTCTGCTCTGCTCTAACCTTTTGGACTCGATTCTCTTGTATTCTTTTTATTCTCTTTTACTGTGTTCCATTCTCTTCTACTCTATTTTAACCAACCCTACTCTAATCTATTCCACTGGACTCGATTCCACGCATCTCGATGCGATTCGGCTCCAATCGGCTCCGTTGCACTCCATTCATCCCTCTTGGGCTCCAATCGGTTCGATTCAGTTCTAATCGGCTCCATTTCGCCCTGGTCAGCTCTATTCAGCTTGAATAGGCTCTATTCAACTCTATAGGGCTCTATGAGTCTAGTCGACTCTAGTATCTCTTTTCAACTCCATTCTACACCATTCTACTCCATCCGGCTGAATTCTTCTCTATTCTATTGTCTTGTACTCTACCCTTCTCTAGTCTATTCTAATCGATTCGATTGGATTGGACTTGAATGGATGGGATTCAATGCAATTCAACGGGATTCGACGCGATCCAGCATGATTCCGCGGGATTCGGCGCCATTCATCTTGATTTCTATCACGTTGGGTCTTTTGGGCTCTATTTTGCTCTAGTCGGCGATATTCAACTCTATTCTTCTAGACTCTGCACTACTCGACCCTATTCTATTCTTTCAGTTCTCTTCTAGCCTGTTCTGTTCTACTGCATTTTGGTCTAGCCTACCCTACTCTAACTTAGCCTACTGTAATCTCTTCTATACTATTCAACAGACTTGAACGGGATTCGACCTGATTCAGGTCATATCGGCTCGAATCAGCTCCTTTTTGTGCGAATTCAACTCGATTCGGTTGGACTTGGCCCTTTTCCTCTCTCTTCGGCTCTTTTCGGCAGGATTTGACTCTATTTGACTCTAGTCTACTCTTCTCTATTCTTTCTGTTCTATTCTAATCTATTCTTTTCTACCCTACCCTACCCTACCCTACCCTACCCTACCCTCATCTTACCTGCCCTACACTAAACTATTGGATTGGATTCGACACTTTTCAACGCGATTCGACATGATTCTTCTCGATTCACCTCGAATTTGGTGGATTCGGCTGCATTCAGCTCTCTTTGGCTCTATTCAACTCTATTGGACTCGATTCTACTGTACTCGTCTCTACTTCATTCTATTCGATTCTTTCTCTTGTGTTCTGTTCTGTTCTAGTCTAACCCCTCCTACTCTACCCTCCTCTACTCTAATCTAGTCCATTCGATTCAATGCCTTTCAAGGCGATTCCATGGGATTAGGCTTGAATTGGCTCGATTTAGCTCGATTTGGCTTGAATCGGGTCAATTTGGCTCGATTCTGCTCGATTCAGCATCATTAGGCTCGATCCAAACTTATCCGGCCCTGTTCAGCTCTATTCAACTCTTTTCTACTTTATTCGTCTCTATTTGGCTCCATCCGACTCCATGCCACACCATTCTACTCTGTTCGACTCCATTCTACACTATTCTATTCTCTTCTCCCCCACCCTACTCTAATCTGTTCGATTCATTGAGATTTGTCTCATTTCCTCTCCATTCGACTCGATTCAGCTCGAATTGGATCTATTCATCTCTATTCTGCACTACTCGACTCTGACTAGTCTACTCTACGCCACTCTACTCCATTCTACCCTTTGTATTCTCTTCTCTTCTACTCTATGCTTCTCTAGTCTATTCCTCTGTGCCCTACCCTATTGAATCCCAGCCTAACCTACACTACTCTAAGCTGTTCTATTGAATTCGATTGCATTCAATTCGATCCGATTGGACACAATTGGACGGGATTTGGTGAGATTTCATGAGATTCGATGGGTTTTGGTGGGATTGGATGGACTTCGACGAGATTCGATGCAATAGGATGCGATTAGGTGCGATTTGGCTCGATCTAGCTTGGCTCATTTTCTTGGTCTCTATTTGGCTCGTTCCAGCTCCATTCGGCTCCATTCAGCTCGAATCTGGTTGATTTGACTTGATTGGGCTCGATTGCGCTCAACTGGGCTCGACTCAGCCCTAGATGTCCCTATTCGGTGCTATTCCGCTCTATTCAACTCTTTTCTAGTCTATTCGTCTCGGTTTGACTGCATTTGACTCCATTCCACACCATTCTACACTCTTCTATTTGACAGAACCCTATCCCGCCCTAGTCTTTCCTCATCTAGTCTGCTCTTTTCGATTCTGTTGTATTGGATTCTCGTTTTCTCTTTTCTCTATTCCATTCTATGCTACTCTACCATACCCTACACGAAACTAACCTATCCTGACTTATCCTCTTCTATTCTATTGGATTCTGTTTTCTCTGTTCTACCGTATGCTACCCTACCTTATGAAACGCTACTGTACCATACCCTACTCCATCGGGGTACTCAAGAAGGGTACTAGTTTGGAAAAGGGACTACCTAAGGCAAGGGTACGAGTTCAGGCTACTAGTTAGGGCCACTGTACTAGTTAAGAGTACTAGTTAATGGACGGGTACTAGTTAAGGCTACTAGGAAGGCAAGGTACAAGTGAAGGCTACGACTTCAGGCAAGAGTATTAGTTTAGGCTACTAGATGACGCAAGGGTACAAGTTCATACTACTAAAGGCCAGGGTACTAGTTAAGGCAACTGGTAAAGGCAAGAGTAGTAGTTATGGGTAGCGATAAGGCCAGGGTACTAGTTCAGACTACTAGTTAATGACAGGGTACTAGTGGAGGCAAGGGTACTAGTGATGGCCAGGGTACTAGTTAAGGCTGGGCTACTAGTCCATGCAAGGCCACTACTTAAGGGTACTAGTTAAGGTTTGGCTACTAGTTAGGAGTAGTAGTAAGGCAAGGGTAGACGTTAAGGCTGTTCCTTAAGGCAAGGCGACTAGTTAAGGGTACTAGTTACGACAAGGCTTCTAGTTCAGAATACTAGTTAGGGCCACTGTGCTAGTTAAGAGTACTAGTTAAGACTACTAGTAAGGCAAGGAACGAGTTAAGGCCACTACTTCAGGCAAGAGTGCTAGTTAAGTCTACTAGTCGATGCAAGGGTACATGTTAATACTACTGGCTAAGTCCAGGGTGCTAGTGAAGGCAACTGGTGAAGGCAAGGGTAGTAGTTATCGGTACTGATAAGGCCAGGCTACTAGTTAAGACTGCTAGTTAATGCAAGGGTACTAGTTAAGGGTACATGTTGAGGCAAGGGTAGCCATTAAGACTATTCCTTAAGGCAAGGCTCCTAGTTAAGGGTACTAGTTAGGACAAGGCTACCAGTTCAGGATACTAGTTAGGGGCACTGTACTAGTTACGAGTACTAGTAAAGGCACGGGTGCTAGTTAAGGCTGCTAGTTAAGGCAAGGTACAAATTAAGGCCCCTGCTTAAGGCAAGAGTACTAGTGAAGGCTACTAGTTGATGCAAGATTACAAGTGAATACTACTAGTTCAGGCCAGGGTACTAGTTAAGGCAACTGGTTACGGCAAGGGTAGTAGTTCTGGGTACTGATACGGTCAGGGTACTAGTTAAGACAACTGGTTAATGCGAGGGTACTAGTTAAGGGTACTACTTAAGGCTGCCAGTGAAGAAGGCCAGGGTCTTAGTTCAGGCTACTGGAGAAGGCCAGGGTACTAGTGAAGGCAAGGCTACTAGTTAAGGGTACTAGTTCAGAGAAGGCTACTAGTTCAGGACACTAGTTAGGGGCACTGTGCTAGTTAAGAGTACTAGCTAAGGCACAAGTACTAGTTCAGGCCACTACTTAAGGCAAGAGTACTAGTTCAGGCTACTCTTTGATGCAAGTTTACAAGTTGATACTTCTAGTTAAGGCCAGGGTCCTAGTTAAGGCAACTGGTTAAGGCAAGGGTACTAGTAAAGGCAAGGCTACTAGTTCGGGGGAGTAGTTAAGGCTTGGCTACTAGTTAAGGGTACCAGTAAGGCAAGGGCAGACGTTCAGACGATTACTTAAAGCAAGGCTACTAGTTCAGGGGACTAATTCAGACAAGGCTACTAGGTCAGGCTACTCGTTATGGCCGCTGTACTAGTTAAGAGTGCTAGTTAAGGCACAGGTACTAGTTAAGGATACTAGTTAAGCAAGGTACAAGTGAAGGCTACGACTTCAGGCAAGACGACTAGTTTAGGCTACCAGTGGATTCAAGGGTACAAGTGAATACTACTAGTTAAGACCAGGGTACCAGTTAAGGCAGCTGGTTAAGGCCAGGGTAGGACTTATGGGGTCTGAGAAGGCCAGGTACTACTTAAGACTACTAGTTAATGCGAGGGTACTAGTTAAGGGTACTAGTTGAGGAAGGCTACGAGTGAAGGCCAGGGTACTAGTGAAGGCTACTGGTGAAGGCCAGGGTACTAGTTAAGGCAGGGCTACTAGTTCAGGGTACTAGTAAGGCAAGGGTAGACATGAAGACTATTACTTAAGGCAAGGCTACTAGTTAAGGGGAGTAGTTCAGACAAGGCTACTAGTTCAGGATACTAGTTAAGGCAAGGGGAGTAGTTCAGATTCAGAATTGAGGGTACTTGTCAAGGCAAGGCTACTCTTCAAGGCTAGTTGTCTAGCCTACTGATCTATACCACTAGTCTGACTAGTCCAGCTGTCTTGTCTAGGCTACTCCTCTAGACTTCTCTTGTCTACTCTACTCTAGTCTACTTTCGTCTACCCTAGTCTACCCAATCAAAAACCACCCTACCCTAACCTTTTCGAATCTATTCAATTGGATTCGATTCAAAGCATTTCAATGTGATGGGACGCGATGATGCTTGAATCGGCTCATTCGGCACCATCAGCTCGATTCAGCTCGATTTGGCTTGAATCGCTTCGATTCAGCTTGTTTCAACTCAATTCGACTTGGTTCAGCCTTATTCGGCTCGATTCGACTCTTTTCTACTCTAGTTTTCTCTATGCAACTCCATTCGACTCGATTCTACTCTATTCTGTTCTACCCTACCCTACCCTACTCTAATCTATTCTAATGGATTCGATTGGACGCTATTCGACGCGATTCATCACGTTTTGTTTCCATTGGGCTCGATTCGGCTAGAATTGGCTCTATTCAGCTCTATTCTGCACTATTTCACTCTGTTCGACTCTACTCTTCTCTCCTTTACTCTTCTCTGCTCTACCGTACTGTGCTATATTCTCTTCCTTCTATTATGTACTGTTCTAGTCTATTCTGTTCTACCCTCCCAGCCGCTCCCCTCCCCTTCTCTAATCTTTGATTCTGTTCGAGTCATCGCATTTTCACGCCATTCGACCCGATTAGGCTTGAATCAGATCAATTCCCTTCGAATCGGTTCGATTGGGCTCCATTTTGCTCCATTCAGCTCCAATGGCATCGATTCTGCTGCATTCTGCTCGATTAGGCCTTCTTTGGCCCTATTCGGCCCAACTATGCTCTATTCGACTCTTTTCTACTCTATTCGTCTCTAGTCGGCTCCGTTCTAATCCATTCCACACCATTCTGCACTATTCTCCTCTACCCTTCCCTACCCTGATCTATTCTAACGGATTCGATTCGACCCGATTCGAAGCGATTCAACGCGATTCATCTTGTTTTGTCTCCATTGGCCTCAATTCGGCTATGTTCTGCACTATCTGACTCTTTTCTACTCTATTCTATTCTGCTGGATTCTTTCTCTTCTGTTCTGTTCTCTCCTATTCTGTTGGACTCTGTTCTATCCTACCCTACCCAACCCTACTGCACCCCACCCAAACCCACCCTACTTGAATCTGTTTCATTCAATTCGATTCACTTCGACGCGATTTGACAGGATTCGACGGGATTCGACCAGGTCCGAAGGCATTTGACGGGATTCAAAGAGATTAGACGAGATTCCACACGATTCAACGTGATTCAGCAGAATTCTAGGAGATTGGACGCAGTTCGAAGTTATTGGACGTGATGGGACGTGATTCGTCGTGATTCGACGACATTCGATGCAATCCGATGCGATCCGAAGCGATTCGACCCGGTCCGACACAAAACGATGTGATTTGATGCGATTCGACGTGATTCGATGTGCTTCGACGCTATTCAGTGACAGTCGGCGTGATTCTGCTTGATTCAGCTCCATTAGGTGCGAATCGGCTCTATATGGCTCCTTTACGTCTCTATTCGGCTCCATTCAGCTCTGTTTTCTCTATTCGTCTCTATTTGGCCTATTCGGCTCTATTCGACTCTATTCGAGTCTATTCGACCCTACTCTTTTCTACTCTATTCTATTCCTTCTATTCTGTTCTAATCTCTTCTAGTCTACTCTACTCTATTCTATTCCACCCTCCCCTCCCCTTCTCTAATCTAGACGTTTGGATTGGATTGGATGCATTGAACGGGATTCGACCTGATTAAGCTTGAATCAGCTCGATTCGATTCGATTTGGCTCTATTCGGCTCGTTTTGGCTTGAATTGCTTCGATTCTGCTCAATTCGGCCTCTTTCGGCCCTATTCTGCTCTATTCGACTCTTCTCTACTCTTTTCGTCTCTATTTGACTCCATTCTACTCCATTCTATTTATTCCACACCATTCTACACTATTCTGCTCTACTCTATCCTACACCACTCTAATTTACTCGAATCGATTAGACGTGATTCCTCTCATTTCGACTCCATTCGGCTCTATTCAGCTGTATTCGAGTCTACCCTATTCTACACTAGCCTACTCTATCGTACTCTAGTCTACTCTTCTCTATTTTCTTTCTTCTTCCTATTCTGTTCTGTTCTAGTCTACTCTACCCTATGCTACCCAACTCTAATCTATTCTAATCCATTTGATTGGATTGGATTCAACCCCTTTGGACACGATTTGGCTCAGTTTGGCTCTATTTAGCTCTGTTCGAATCTATTCTACTCTACTCTGTTTCCCTCTACGCTACTCTAGCCTACTGTTTTCTGTATTCGTCCTGTACTGTTCTGTTCTCTTCTGTTTTATTCTGTGCCACTCTACTCTACTCTAGTCCACCCTGCCATACCCGAACCTCCCCTACTCTAATCTGTTCAATTCGATTCCATGAATTCGGACACGATTCAGGTGGAACTGGTTCGATTCATGTCCATTCGGCTCCATTTGGCTCGAAGAGTGTCGATTCAGCTGGATTTGGCTCAATTGGGCTCCATTAGGCTCGATTTGCTGGATTTGGCTCCATTCAGCTCGATTCGGCCCTCTTCGGCCCTCTTCAGCACTATTCGGCTCTTTTCTACTCTTTTCGACTCCATTCGATTGCGTTGCACAGCATTCTACTCCACTCAACACTATTTTACTCTACCCTACCCTAATTGACTGGAATTGGTTCGAGGGGATTCAACGCGATTTGCCTTGTTTCTTCTCCATTTGGCTCGATTCGACTCTATTCGACTCTGTTCTACTCTACACTATTCTGCTCTGCTCTAACCTTTTGGACTCGATTCTCTTGTATTCTTTTTATTCTCTTTTACTGTGTTCCATTCTCTTCTACTCTATTTTAACCAACCCTACTCTAATCTATTCCACTGGACTCGATTCCACGCATCTCGATGCGATTCGGCTCCAATCGGCTCCGTTGCACTCCATTCATCCCTCTTGGGCTCCAATCGGTTCGATTCAGTTCTAATCGGCTCCATTTCGCCCTGGTCAGCTCTATTCAGCTTGAATAGGCTCTATTCAACTCTATAGGGCTCTATGAGTCTAGTCGACTCTAGTATCTCTTTTCAACTCCATTCTACACCATTCTACTCCATCCGGCTGAATTCTTCTCTATTCTATTGTCTTGTACTCTACCCTTCTCTAGTCTATTCTAATCGATTCGATTGGATTGGACTTGAATGGATGGGATTCAATGCAATTCAACGGGATTCGACGCGATCCAGCATGATTCCGCGGGATTCGGCGCCATTCATCTTGATTTCTATCACGTTGGGTCTTTTGGGCTCTATTTTGCTCTAGTCGGCGATATTCAACTCTATTCTTCTAGACTCTGCACTACTCGACCCTATTCTATTCTTTCAGTTCTCTTCTAGCCTGTTCTGTTCTACTGCATTTTGGTCTAGCCTACCCTACTCTAACTTAGCCTACTGTAATCTCTTCTATACTATTCAACAGACTTGAACGGGATTCGACCTGATTCAGGTCATATCGGCTCGAATCAGCTCCTTTTTGTGCGAATTCAACTCGATTCGGTTGGACTTGGCCCTTTTCCTCTCTCTTCGGCTCTTTTCGGCAGGATTTGACTCTATTTGACTCTAGTCTACTCTTCTCTATTCTTTCTGTTCTATTCTAATCTATTCTTTTCTACCCTACCCTACCCTACCCTACCCTCATCTTACCTGCCCTACACTAAACTATTGGATTGGATTCGACACTTTTCAACGCGATTCGACATGATTCTTCTCGATTCACCTCGAATTTGGTGGATTCGGCTGCATTCAGCTCTCTTTGGCTCTATTCAACTCTATTGGACTCGATTCTACTGTACTCGTCTCTACTTCATTCTATTCGATTCTTTCTCTTGTGTTCTGTTCTGTTCTAGTCTAACCCCTCCTACTCTACCCTCCTCTACTCTAATCTAGTCCATTCGATTCAATGCCTTTCAAGGCGATTCCATGGGATTAGGCTTGAATTGGCTCGATTTAGCTTGATTTGGCTTGAATCGGGTCAATTTGGCTCGATTCTGCTCGATTCAGCATCATTAGGCTCGATCCAAACTTATCCGGCCCTGTTCAGCTCTATTCAACTCTTTTCTACTTTATTCGTCTCTATTTGGCTCCATCCGACTCCATTCCACACCATTCTACTCTGTTCGACTCCATTCTACACTATTCTATTCTCTTCTCCCCCACCCTACTCTAATCTGTTCGATTCATTGAGATTTGTCTCATTTCCTCTCCATTCGACTCGATTCAGCTCGAATTGGATCTATTCATCTCTATTCTGCACTACTCGACTCTGACTAGTCTACTCTACGCCACTCTACTCCATTCTACCCTTTGTATTCTCTTCTCTTCTACTCTATGCTTCTCTAGTCTATTCCTCTGTGCCCTACCCTATTGAATCCCAGCCTAACCTACACTACTCTAAGCTGTTCTATTGAATTCGATTGCATTCAATTCGATCCGATTGGACACAATTGGACGGGATTCGGTGAGATTTCATGAGATTCGATGGGTTTGGGTGGGATTGGATGGACTTCGACGAGATTCGATGCAATAGGATGCGATTAGGTGCGATTTGGCTCGATCTAGCTTGGCTCATTTTCTTGGTCTCTATTTGGCTCGTTCCAGCTCCATTCGGCTCCATTCAGCTCGAATCTGGTTGATTTGACTTGATTGGGCTCGATTGCGCTCAACTGGGCTCGACTCAGCCCTAGATGTCCCTGTTCGGTGCTATTCCGCTCTATTCAACTCTTTTCTAGTCTATTCGTCTCGGTTTGACTGCATTTGACTCCATTCCACACCATTCTACACTCTTCTATTTGACAGAACCCTATCCCGCCCTAGTCTTTCCTCATCTAGTCTGCTCTTTTCGATTCTGTTGTATTGGATTCTCGTTTTCTCTTTTCTCTATTCCATTCTATGCTACTCTACCATACCCTACACGAAACTAACCTATCCTGACTTATCCTCTTCTATTCTATTGGATTCTGTTTTCTCTGTTCTACCGTATGCTACCCTACCTTATGAAACGCTACTGTACCATACCCTACTCCATCGGGGTACTCAAGAAGGGTACTAGTTTGGAAAAGGGACTACCTAAGGCAAGGGTACGAGTTCAGGCTACTAGTTAGGGCCACTGTACTAGTTAAGAGTACTAGTTAATGGACGGGTACTAGTTAAGGCTACTAGGAAGGCAAGGTACAAGTGAAGGCTACGACTTCAGGCAAGAGTATTAGTTTAGGCTACTAGATGACGCAAGGGTACAAGTTCATACTACTAAAGGCCAGGGTACTAGTTAAGGCAACTGGTAAAGGCAAGAGTAGTAGTTATGGGTAGCGATAAGGCCAGGGTACTAGTTCAGACTACTAGTTAATGACAGGGTACTAGTGGAGGCAAGGGTACTAGTGATGGCCAGGGTACTAGTTAAGGCTGGGCTACTAGTCCATGCAAGGCCACTACTTAAGGGTACTAGTTAAGGTTTGGCTACTAGTTAGGAGTAGTAGTAAGGCAAGGGTAGACGTTAAGGCTGTTCCTTAAGGCAAGGCGACTAGTTAAGGGTACTAGTTACGACAAGGCTTCTAGTTCAGAATACTAGTTAGGGCCACTGTGCTAGTTAAGAGTACTAGTTAAGACTACTAGTAAGGCAAGGAACGAGTTAAGGCCACTACTTCAGGCAAGAGTGCTAGTTAAGTCTACTAGTCAATGCAAGGGTACATGTTAATACTACTGGCTAAGTCCAGGGTGCTAGTGAAGGCAACTGGTGAAGGCAAGGGTAGTAGTTATGGGTACTGATAAGGCCAGGCTACTAGTTAAGACTGCTAGTTAATGCAAGGGTACTAGTTAAGGGTACATGTTGAGGCAAGGGTAGCCATTAAGACTATTCCTTAAGGCAAGGCTCCTAGTTAAGGGTACTAGTTAGGACAAGGCTACCAGTTCAGGATACTAGTTAGGGGCACTGTACTAGTTACGAGTACTAGTAAAGGCACGGGTGCTAGTTAAGGCTGCTAGTTAAGGCAAGGTACAAATTAAGGCCCCTGCTTAAGGCAAGAGTACTAGTGAAGGCTACTAGTTGATGCAAGATTACAAGTGAATACTACTAGTTCAGGCCAGGGTACTAGTTAAGGCAACTGGTTACGGCAAGGGTAGTAGTTCTGGGTACTGATACGGTCAGGGTACTAGTTAAGACAACTGGTTAATGCGAGGGTACAAGTTAAGGGTACTACTTAAGGCTGCCAGTGAAGGCCAGGGTCTTAGTTCAGGCTACTGGAGAAGGCCAGGGTACTAGTGAAGGCAAGGCTACTAGTTAAGGGTACTAGTTCAGAGAAGGCTACTAGTTCAGGACACTAGTTAGGGGCACTGTGCTAGTTAAGAATACTAGCTAAGGCACGAGTACTAGTTCAGGCCACTACTTAAGGCAAGAGTACTAGTTCAGGCTACTCTTTGATGCAAGTTTACAAGTTGATACTTCTAGTTAAGGCCAGGGTCCTAGTTAAGGCAACTGGTTAAGGCAAGGGTACTAGTAAAGGCAAGGCTACTAGTTCGGGGTAGTAGTTAAGGCTTGGCTACTAGTTAAGGGTACCAGTAAGGCAAGGGCAGACGTTCAGACGATTACTTAAAGCAAGGCTACTAGTTCAGGGGACTAATTCAGACAAGGCTACTAGGTCAGGCTACTCGTTATGGCCGCTGTACTAGTTAAGAGTGCTAGTTAAGGCACAGGTACTAGTTAAGGATACTAGTTAAGCAAGGTACAAGTGAAGGCTACGACTTCAGGCAAGACGACTAGTTTAGGCTACCAGTGGATTCAAGGGTACAAGTGAATACTACTAGTTAAGACCAGGGTACCAGTTAAGGCAGCTGGTTAAGGCCAGGGTAGGACTTATGGGGTCTGAGAAGGCCAGGTACTACTTAAGACTACTAGTTAATGCGAGGGTACTAGTTAAGGGTACTAGTTGAGGAAGGCTACGAGTGAAGGCCAGGGTACTAGTGAAGGCTACTGGTGAAGGCCAGGGTACTAGTTAAGGCAGGGCTACTAGTTCAGGTTACTAGTAAGGCAAGGGTAGACATGAAGACTATTACTTAAGGCAAGGCTACTAGTTAAGGGGAGTAGTTCAGACAAGGCTACTAGTTCAGGATACTAGTTAAGGCAAGGGGAGTAGTTCAGATTCAGAATTGAGGGTACTTGTCAAGGCAAGGCTACTCTTCAAGGCTAGTTGTCTAGCCTACTGATCTATACCACTAGTCTGACTAGTCCAGCTGTCTTGTCTAGGCTACTCCTCTAGACTTCTCTTGTCTACTCTACTCTAGTCTACTTTCGTCTACCCTAGTCTACCCAATCAAAAACCACCCTACCCTAACCTTTTCGAATCTATTCAATTGGATTCGATTCAAAGCATTTCAATGTGATGGGACGCGATGATGCTTGAATCGGCTCATTCGGCACCATCAGCTCGATTCAGCTCGATTTGGCTTGAATCGCTTCGATTCAGCTTGTTTCAACTCAATTCGACTTGGTTCAGCCTTATTCGGCTCGATTCGACTCTTTTCTACTCTAGTTTTCTCTATGCAACTCCATTCGACTCGATTCTACTCTATTCTGTTCTACCCTACCCTACCCTACTCTAATCTATTCTAATGCATTCGATTGGACGCTATTCGACGCGATTCATCACGTTTTGTTTCCATTGGGCTCGATTCGGCTAGAATTGGCTCTATTCAGCTCTATTCTGCACTATTTCACTCTGTTCGACTCTACTCTTCTCTCCTTTACTCTTCTCTGCTCTACCGTACTGTGCTATATTCTCTTCCTTCTATTATGTACTGTTCTAGTCTATTCTGTTCTACCCTCCCAGCCGCTCCCCTCCCCTTCTCTAATCTTTGATTCTGTTCGAGTCATCGCATTTTCACGCCATTCGACCCGATTAGGCTTGAATCAGATCAATTCCCTTCGAATCGGTTCGATTGGGCTCCATTTTGCTCCATTCAGCTCCAATGGCATCGATTCTGCTGCATTCTGCTCGATTAGGCCTTCTTTGGCCCTATTCGGCCCAACTATGCTCTATTCGACTCTTTTCTACTCTATTCGTCTCTAGTCGGCTCCGTTCTAATCCATTCCACACCATTCTGCACTATTCTCCTCTACCCTTCCCTACCCTGATCTATTCTAATGGATTCGATTCGACCCGATTCGAAGCGATTCAACGCGATTCATCTTGTTTTGTCTCCATTGGCCTCAATTCGGCTATGTTCTGCACTATCTGACTCTTTTCTACTCTATTCTATTCTGCTGGATTCTTTCTCTTCTGTTCTGTTCTCTCCTATTCTGTTGGACTCTGTTCTATCCTACCCTACCCAACCCTACTGCACCCCACCCAAACCCACCCTACTTGAATCTGTTTCATTCAATTCGATTCACTTCGACGCGATTTGACAGGATTCGACGGGATTCGACCAGGTCCGAAGGCATTTGACGGGATTCAAAGAGATTAGACGAGATTCCACACGATTCAACGTGATTCAGCAGAATTCTAGGAGATTGGACGCAATTCGAAGTTATTGGACGTGATGGGACGTGATTCGTCGTGATTCGACGACATTCGATGCAATCCGATGCGATCCGAAGCGATTCGACCCGGTCCGACACAAAACGATGTGATTTGATGCGATTCGACGTGATTCGATGTGCTTCGACGCTATTCAGTGACAGTCGGCGTGATTCTGCTTGATTCAGCTCCATTAGGTGCGAATCGGCTCTATATGGCTCCTTTACGTCTCTATTCGGCTCCATTCAGCTCTGTTTTCTCTATTCGTCTCTATTTGGCCTATTCGGCTCTATTCGACTCTATTCGAGTCTATTCGACCCTACTCTTTTCTACTCTATTCTATTCCTTCTATTCTGTTCTAATCTCTTCTGGTCTACTCTACTCTATTCTATTCCACCCTCCCCTCCCCTTCTCTAATCTAGACGTTTGGATTGGATTGGATGCATTGAACGGGATTCGACCTGATTAAGCTTGAATCAGCTCGATTCGATTCGATTTGGCTCTATTCGGCTCGTTTTGGCTTGAATTGCTTCGATTCTGCTCAATTCGGCCTCTTTCGGCCCTATTCTGCTCTATTCGACTCTTCTCTACTCTTTTCGTCTCTATTTGACTCCATTCTACTCCATTCTATTTATTCCACACCATTCTACACTATTCTGCTCTACTCTATCCTACACCACTCTAATTTACTCGAATCGATTAGACGTGATTCCTCTCATTTCGACTCCATTCGGCTCTATTCAGCTGTATTCGAGTCTACCCTATTCTACACTAGCCTACTCTATCGTACTCTAGTCTACTCTTCTCTATTTTCTTTCTTCTTCCCATTCTGTTCTGTTCTAGTCTACTCTACCCTATGCTACCCAACTCTAATCTATTCTAATCCATTTGATTGGATTGGATTCAACCCCTTTGGACACGATTCGGCTCAGTTTGGCTCTATTTAGCTCTGTTCGAATCTATTCTACTCTACTCTGTTTCCCTCTACGCTACTCTAGCCTACTGTTTTCTGTATTCGTCCTGTACTGTTCTGTTCTCTTCTGTTTTATTCTGTGCCACTCTACTCTACTCTAGTCCACCCTGCCATACCCGAACCTCCCCTACTCTAATCTGTTCAATTCGATTCCATGAATTCGGACACGATTCAGGTGGAACTGGTTCGATTCATGTCCATTCGGCTCCATTTGGCTCGAAGAGTGTCGATTCAGCTGGATTCGGCTCAATTGGGCTCCATTAGGCTCGATTTGCTGGATTTGGCTCCATTCAGCTCGATTCGGCCCTCTTCGGCCCTCTTCAGCACTATTCGGCTCTATTCGGCTCTTTTCTACTCTTTTCGACTCCATTCGATTGCGTTGCACAGCATTCTACTCCACTCAACACTATTTTACTCTACCCTACCCTAATTGACTGGAATTGGTTCGAGGGGATTCAACGCGATTTGCCTTGTTTCTTCTCCATTTGGCTGGATTCGACTCTATTCGACTCTGTTCTACTCTACACTATTCTGCTCTGCTCTAACCTTTTGGACTCGATTCTCTTGTATTCTTTTTATTCTCTTTTACTGTGTTCCATTCTCTTCTACTCTATTTTAACCAACCCTACTCTAATCTATTCCACTGGACTCGATTCCACGCATCTCGATGCGATTCGGCTCCAATCGGCTCCGTTGCACTCCATTCATCCCTCTTGGGCTCCAATCGGTTCGATTCAGTTCTAATCGGCTCCATTTCGCCCTGGTCAGCTCTATTCAGCTTGAACAGGCTCTATTCAACTCTATAGGGCTCTATGAGTCTAGTCGACTCTAGTATCTCTTTTCAACTCCATTCTACACCATTCTACTCCATCCGGCTGAATTCTTCTCTATTCTATTGTCTTGTACTCTACCCTTCTCTAGTCTATTCTAATCGATTCGATTGGATTGGACTTGAATGGATGGGATTCAATGCAATTCAACGGGATTCGACGCGATCCAGCATGATTCCGCGGGATTCGGCGCCATTCATCTTGATTTCTATCACGTTGGGTCTTTTGGGCTCTATTTTGCTCTAGTCGGCGATATTCAACTCTATTCTTCTAGACTCTGCACTACTCGACCCTATTCTATTCTTTCAGTTCTCTTCTAGCCTGTTCTGTTCTACTGCATTTTGGTCTAGCCTACCCTACTCTAACTTAGCCTACTGTAATCTCTTCTATACTATTCAACAGACTTGAACGGGATTCGACCTGATTCAGGTCATATCGGCTCGAATCAGCTCCTTTTTGTGCGAATTCAACTCGATTCGGTTGGACTTGGCCCTTTTCCTCTCTCTTCGGCTCTTTTCGGCAGGATTTGACTCTATTTGACTCTAGTCTACTCTTCTCTATTCTTTCTGTTCTATTCTAATCTATTCTTTTCTACCCTACCCTACCCTACCCTACCCTCATCTTACCTGCCCTACACTAAACTATTGGATTGGATTCGACACTTTTCAACGCGATTCGACATGATTCTTCTCGATTCACCTCGAATTTGGTGGATTCGGCTGCATTCAGCTCTCTTCGGCTCTATTCAACTCTATTGGACTCGATTCTACTGTACTCGTCTCTACTTCATTCTATTCGATTCTTTCTCTTGTGTTCTGTTCTGTTCTAGTCTAACCCCTCCTACTCTACCCTCCTCTACTCTAATCTAGTCCATTCGATTCAATGCCTTTCAAGGCGATTCCATGGGATTAGGCTTGAATTGGCTCGATTTAGCTCGATTTGGCTTGAATCGGGTCAATTTGGCTCGATTCTGCTCGATTCAGCATCATTAGGCTCGATCCAAACTTATCCGGCCCTGTTCAGCTCTATTCAACTCTTTTCTACTTTATTCGTCTCTATTTGGCTCCATCCGACTCCATGCCACACCATTCTACTCTGTTCGACTCCATTCTACACTATTCTATTCTCTTCTCCCCCACCCTACTCTAATCTGTTCGATTCATTGAGATTTGTCTCATTTCCTCTCCATTCGACTCGATTCAGCTCGAATTGGATCTATTCATCTCTATTCTGCACTACTCGACTCTGACTAGTCTACTCTACGCCACTCTACTCCATTCTACCCTTTGTATTCTCTTCTCTTCTACTCTATGCTTCTCTAGTCTATTCCTCTGTGCCCTACCCTATTGAATCCCAGCCTAACCTACACTACTCTAAGCTGTTCTATTGAATTCGATTGCATTCAATTCGATCCGATTGGACACAATTGGACGGGATTTGGTGAGATTTCATGAGATTCGATGGGTTTGGGTGGGATTGGATGGACTTCGACGAGATTCGATGCAATAGGATGCGATTAGGTGCGATTTGGCTCGATCTAGCTTGGCTCATTTTCTTGGTCTCTATTTGGCTCGTTCCAGCTCCATTCGGCTCCATTCAGCTCGAATCTGGTTGATTTGACTTGATTGGGCTCGATTGCGCTCAACTGGGCTCGACTCAGCCCTAGATGTCCCTATTCGGTGCTATTCCGCTCTATTCAACTCTTTTCTAGTCTATTCGTCTCGGTTTGACTGCATTTGACTCCATTCCACACCATTCTACACTCTTCTATTTGACAGAACCCTATCCCGCCCTAGTCTTTCCTCATCTAGTCTGCTCTTTTCGATTCTGTTGTATTGGATTCTCGTTTTCTCTTTTCTCTATTCCATTCTATGCTACTCTACCATACCCTACACGAAACTAACCTATCCTGACTTATCCTCTTCTATTCTATTGGATTCTGTTTTCTCTGTTCTACCGTATGCTACCCTACCTTATGAAACGCTACTGTACCATACCCTACTCCATCGGGGTACTCAAGAAGGGTACTAGTTTGGAAAAGGGACTACCTAAGGCAAGGGTACGAGTTCAGGCTACTAGTTAGGGCCACTGTACTAGTTAAGAGTACTAGTTAATGGACGGGTACTAGTTAAGGCTACTAGGAAGGCAAGGTACAAGTGAAGGCTACGACTTCAGGCAAGAGTATTAGTTTAGGCTACTAGATGACGCAAGGGTACAAGTTCATACTACTAAAGGCCAGGCTACTAGTTAAGGCAACTGGTAAAGGCAAGAGTAGTAGTTATGGGTAGCGATAAGGCCAGGGTACTAGTTCAGACTACTAGTTAATGACAGGGTACTAGTGGAGGCAAGGGTACTAGTGATGGCCAGGGTACTAGTTAAGGCTGGGCTACTAGTCCATGCAAGGCCACTACTTAAGGGTACTAGTTAAGGTTTGGCTACTAGTTAGGAGTAGTAGTAAGGCAAGGGTAGACGTTAAGGCTGTTCCTTAAGGCAAGGCGACTAGTTAAGGGTACTAGTTACGACAAGGCTTCTAGTTCAGAATACTAGTTAGGGCCACTGTGCTAGTTAAGAGTACTAGTTAAGACTACTAGTAAGGCAAGGAACGAGTTAAGGCCACTACTTCAGGCAAGAGTGCTAGTTAAGTCTACTAGTCGATGCAAGGGTACATGTTAATACTACTGGCTAAGTCCAGGGTGCTAGTGAAGGCAACTGGTGAAGGCAAGGGTAGTAGTTATGGGTACTGATAAGGCCAGGCTACTAGTTAAGACTGCTAGTTAATGCAAGGGTACTAGTTAAGGGTACATGTTGAGGCAAGGGTAGCCATTAAGACTATTCCTTAAGGCAAGGCTCCTAGTTAAGGGTACTAGTTAGGACAAGGCTACCAGTTCAGGATACTAGTTAGGGGCACTGTACTAGTTACGAGTACTAGTAAAGGCACGGGTGCTAGTTAAGGCTGCTAGTTAAGGCAAGGTACAAATTAAGGCCCCTGCTTAAGGCAAGAGTACTAGTGAAGGCTACTAGTTGATGCAAGATTACAAGTGAATACTACTAGTTCAGGCCAGGGTACTAGTTAAGGCAACTGGTTACGGCAAGGGTAGTAGTTCTGGGTACTGATACGGTCAGGGTACTAGTTAAGACAACTGGTTAATGCGAGGGTACTAGTTAAGGGTACTACTTAAGGCTGCCAGTGAAGGCCAGGGTCTTAGTTCAGGCTACTGGAGAAGGCCAGGGTACTAGTGAAGGCAAGGCTACTAGTTAAGGGTACTAGTTCAGAGAAGGCTACTAGTTCAGGACACTAGTTAGGGGCACTGTGCTAGTTAAGAGTACTAGCTAAGGCACGAGTACTAGTTCAGGCCACTACTTAAGGCAAGAGTACTAGTTCAGGCTACTCTTTGATGCAAGTTTACAAGTTGATACTTCTAGTTAAGGCCAGGGTCCTAGTTAAGGCAACTGGTTAAGGCAAGGGTACTAGTAAAGGCAAGGCTACTAGTTCGGGGGAGTAGTTAAGGCTTGGCTACTAGTTAAGGGTACCAGTAAGGCAAGGGCAGACGTTCAGACGATTACTTAAAGCAAGGCTACTAGTTCAGGGGACTAATTCAGACAAGGCTACTAGGTCAGGCTACTCGTTATGGCCGCTGTACTAGTTAAGAGTGCTAGTTAAGGCACAGGTACTAGTTAAGGATACTAGTTAAGCAAGGTACAAGTGAAGGCTACGACTTCAGGCAAGATGACTAGTTTAGGCTACCAGTGGATTCAAGGGTACAAGTGAATACTACTAGTTAAGACCAGGGTACCAGTTAAGGCAGCTGGTTAAGGCCAGGGTAGGACTTATGGGGTCTGAGAAGGCCAGGTACTACTTAAGACTACTAGTTAATGCGAGGGTACTAGTTAAGGGTACTAGTTGAGGAAGGCTACGAGTGAAGGCCAGGGTACTAGTGAAGGCTACTGGTGAAGGCCAGGGTACTAGTTAAGGCAGGGCTACTAGTTCAGGGTACTAGTAAGGCAAGGGTAGACATGAAGACTATTACTTAAGGCAAGGCTACTAGTTAAGGGGAGTAGTTCAGACAAGGCTACTAGTTCAGGATACTAGTTAAGGCAAGGGGAGTAGTTCAGATTCAGAATTGAGGGTACTTGTCAAGGCAAGGCTACTCTTCAAGGCTAGTTGTCTAGCCTACTGATCTATACCACTAGTCTGACTAGTCCAGCTGTCTTGTCTAGGCTACTCCTCTAGACTTCTCTTGTCTACTCTACTCTAGTCTACTTTCGTCTACCCTAGTCTACCCAATCAAAAACCACCCTACCCTAACCTTTTCGAATCTATTCAATTGGATTCGATTCAAAGCATTTCAATGTGATGGGACGCGATGATGCTTGAATCGGCTCATTCGGCACCATCAGCTCGATTCAGCTCGATTTGGCTTGAATCGCTTCGATTCAGCTTGTTTCAACTCAATTCGACTTGGTTCAGCCTTATTCGGCTCGATTCGACTCTTTTCTACTCTAGTTTTCTCTATGCAACTCCATTCGACTCGATTCTACTCTATTCTGTTCTACCCTACCCTACCCTACTCTAATCTATTCTAATGCATTCGATTGGACGCTATTCGACGCGATTCATCACGTTTTGTTTCCATTGGGCTCGATTCGGCTAGAATTGGCTCTATTCAGCTCTATTCTGCACTATTTCACTCTGTTCGACTCTACTCTTCTCTCCTTTACTCTTCTCTGCTCTACCGTACTGTGCTATATTCTCTTCCTTCTATTATGTACTGTTCTAGTCTATTCTGTTCTACCCTCCCAGCCGCTCCCCTCCCCTTCTCTAATCTTTGATTCTGTTCGAGTCATCGCATTTTCACGCCATTCGACCCGATTAGGCTTGAATCAGATCAATTCCCTTCGAATCGGTTCGATTGGGCTCCATTTTGCTCCATTCAGCTCCAATGGCATCGATTCTGCTGCATTCTGCTCGATTAGGCCTTCTTTGGCCCTATTCGGCCCAACTATGCTCTATTCGACTCTTTTCTACTCTATTCGTCTCTAGTCGGCTCCGTTCTAATCCATTCCACACCATTCTGCACTATTCTCCTCTACCCTTCCCTACCCTGATCTATTCTAACGGATTCGATTCGACCCGATTCGAAGCGATTCAACGCGATTCATCTTGTTTTGTCTCCATTGGCCTCAATTCGGCTATGTTCTGCACTATCTGACTCTTTTCTACTCTATTCTATTCTGCTGGATTCTTTCTCTTCTGTTCTGTTCTCTCCTATTCTGTTGGACTCTGTTCTATCCTACCCTACCCAACCCTACTGCACCCCACCCAAACCCACCCTACTTGAATCGGTTTCATTCAATTCGATTCACTTCGACGCGATTTGACAGGATTCGACGGGATTCGACCAGGTCCGAAGGCATTTGACGGGATTCAAAGAGATTAGACGAGATTCCACACGATTCAACGTGATTCAGCAGAATTCTAGGAGATTGGACGCAATTCGAAGTTATTGGACGTGATGGGACGTGATTCGTCGTGATTCGACGACATTCGATGCAATCCGATGCGATCCGAAGCGATTCGACCCGGTCCGACACAAAACGATGTGATTTGATGCGATTCGACGTGATTCGATGTGCTTCGACGCTATTCAGTGACAGTCGGCGTGATTCTGCTTGATTCAGCTCCATTAGGTGCGAATCGGCTCTATATGGCTCCTTTACGTCTCTATTCGGCTCCATTCAGCTCTGTTTTCTCTATTCGTCTCTATTTGGCCTATTCGGCTCTATTCGACTCTATTCGAGTCTATTCGACCCTACTCTTTTCTACTCTATTCTATTCCTTCTATTCTGTTCTAATCTCTTCTAGTCTACTCTACTCTATTCTATTCCACCCTCCCCTCCCCTTCTCTAATCTAGACGTTTGGATTGGATTGGATGCATTGAACGGGATTCGACCTGATTAAGCTTGAATCAGCTCGATTCGATTCGATTTGGCTCTATTCGGCTCGTTTTGGCTTGAATTGCTTCGATTCTGCTCAATTCGGCCTCTTTCGGCCCTATTCTGCTCTATTCGACTCTTCTCTACTCTTTTCGTCTCTATTTGACTCCATTCTACTCCATTCTATTTATTCCACACCATTCTACACTATTCTGCTCTACTCTATCCTACACCACTCTAATTTACTCGAATCGATTAGACGTGATTCCTCTCATTTCGACTCCATTCGGCTCTATTCAGCTGTATTCGAGTCTACCCTATTCTACACTAGCCTACTCTATCGTACTCTAGTCTACTCTTCTCTATTTTCTTTCTTCTTCCTATTCTGTTCTGTTCTAGTCTACTCTACCCTATGCTACCCAACTCTAATCTATTCTAATCCATTTGATTGGATTGGATTCAACCCCTTTGGACACGATTCGGCTCAGTTTGGCTCTATTTAGCTCTGTTCGAATCTATTCTACTCTACTCTGTTTCCCTCTACGCTACTCTAGCCTACTGTTTTCTGTATTCGTCCTGTACTGTTCTGTTCTCTTCTGTTTTATTCTGTGCCACTCTACTCTACTCTAGTCCACCCTGCCATACCCGAACCTCCCCTACTCTAATCTGTTCAATTCGATTCCATGAATTCGGACACGATTCAGGTGGAACTGGTTCGATTCATGTCCATTCGGCTCCATTTGGCTCGAAGAGTGTCGATTCAGCTGGATTTGGCTCAATTGGGCTCCATTAGGCTCGATTTGCTGGATTTGGCTCCATTCAGCTCGATTCGGCCCTCTTCGGCCCTCTTCAGCACTATTCGGCTCTATTCGGCTCTTTTCTACTCTTTTCGACTCCATTCGATTGCGTTGCACAGCATTCTACTCCACTCAACACTATTTTACTCTACCCTACCCTAATTGACTGGAATTGGTTCGAGGGGATTCAACGCGATTTGCCTTGTTTCTTCTCCATTTGGCTCGATTCGACTCTATTCGACTCTGTTCTACTCTACACTATTCTGCTCTGCTCTAACCTTTTGGACTCGATTCTCTTGTATTCTTTTTATTCTCTTTTACTGTGTTCCATTCTCTTCTACTCTATTTTAACCAACCCTACTCTAATCTATTCCACTGGACTCGATTCCACGCATCTCGATGCGATTCGGCTCCAATCGGCTCCGTTGCACTCCATTCATCCCTCTTGGGCTCCAATCGGTTCGATTCAGTTCTAATCGGCTCCATTTCGCCCTGGTCAGCTCTATTCAGCTTGAATAGGCTCTATTCAACTCTATAGGGCTCTATGAGTCTAGTCGACTCTAGTATCTCTTTTCAACTCCATTCTACACCATTCTACTCCATCCGGCTGAATTCTTCTCTATTCTATTGTCTTGTACTCTACCCTTCTCTAGTCTATTCTAATCGATTCGATTGGATTGGACTTGAATGGATGGGATTCAATGCAATTCAACGGGATTCGACGCGATCCAGCATGATTCCGCGGGATTCGGCGCCATTCATCTTGATTTCTATCACGTTGGGTCTTTTGGGCTCTATTTTGCTCTAGTCGGCGATATTCAACTCTATTCTTCTAGACTCTGCACTACTCGACCCTATTCTATTCTTTCAGTTCTCTTCTAGCCTGTTCTGTTCTACTGCATTTTGGTCTAGCCTACCCTACTCTAACTTAGCCTACTGTAATCTCTTCTATACTATTCAACAGACTTGAACGGGATTCGACCTGATTCAGGTCATATCGGCTCGAATCAGCTCCTTTTTGTGCGAATTCAACTCGATTCGGTTGGACTTGGCCCTTTTCCTCTCTCTTCGGCTCTTTTCGGCAGGATTTGACTCTATTTGACTCTAGTCTACTCTTCTCTATTCTTTCTGTTCTATTCTAATCTATTCTTTTCTACCCTACCCTACCCTACCCTACCCTACCCTACCCTCATCTTACCTGCCCTACACTAAACTATTGGATTGGATTCGACACTTTTCAACGCGATTCGACATGATTCTTCTCGATTCACCTCGAATTTGGTGGATTCGGCTGCATTCAGCTCTCTTTGGCTCTATTCAACTCTATTGGACTCGATTCTACTGTACTCGTCTCTACTTCATTCTATTCGATTCTTTCTCTTGTGTTCTGTTCTGTTCTAGTCTAACCCCTCCTACTCTACCCTCCTCTACTCTAATCTAGTCCATTCGATTCAATGCCTTTCAAGGCGATTCCATGGGATTAGGCTTGAATTGGCTCGATTTAGCTCGATTTGGCTTGAATCGGGTCAATTTGGCTCGATTCTGCTCGATTCAGCATCATTAGGCTCGATCCAAACTTATCCGGCCCTGTTCAGCTCTATTCAACTCTTTTCTACTTTATTCGTCTCTATTTGGCTCCATCCGACTCCATGCCACACCATTCTACTCTGTTCGACTCCATTCTACACTATTCTATTCTCTTCTCCCCCACCCTACTCTAATCTGTTCGATTCATTGAGATTTGTCTCATTTCCTCTCCATTCGACTCGATTCAGCTCGAATTGGATCTATTCATCTCTATTCTGCACTACTCGACTCTGACTAGTCTACTCTACGCCACTCTACTCCATTCTACCCTTTGTATTCTCTTCTCTTCTACTCTATGCTTCTCTAGTCTATTCCTCTGTGCCCTACCCTATTGAATCCCAGCCTAACCTACACTACTCTAAGCTGTTCTATTGAATTCGATTGCATTCAATTCGATCCGATTGGACACAATTGGACGGGATTTGGTGAGATTTCATGAGATTCGATGGGTTTTGGTGGGATTGGATGGACTTCGACGAGATTCGATGCAATAGGATGCGATTAGGTGCGATTTGGCTCGATCTAGCTTGGCTCATTTTCTTGGTCTCTATTTGGCTCGTTCCAGCTCCATTCGGCTCCATTCAGCTCGAATCTGGTTGATTTGACTTGATTGGGCTCGATTGCGCTCAACTGGGCTCGACTCAGCCCTAGATGTCCCTATTCGGTGCTATTCCGCTCTATTCAACTCTTTTCTAGTCTATTCGTCTCGGTTTGACTGCATTTGACTCCATTCCACACCATTCTACACTCTTCTATTTGACAGAACCCTATCCCGCCCTAGTCTTTCCTCATCTAGTCTGCTCTTTTCGATTCTGTTGTATTGGATTCTCGTTTTCTCTTTTCTCTATTCCATTCTATGCTACTCTACCATACCCTACACGAAACTAACCTATCCTGACTTATCCTCTTCTATTCTATTGGATTCTGTTTTCTCTGTTCTACCGTATGCTACCCTACCTTATGAAACGCTACTGTACCATACCCTACTCCATCGGGGTACTCAAGAAGGGTACTAGTTTGGAAAAGGGACTACCTAAGGCAAGGGTACGAGTTCAGGCTACTAGTTAGGGCCACTGTACTAGTTAAGAGTACTAGTTAATGGACGGGTACTAGTTAAGGCTACTAGGAAGGCAAGGTACAAGTGAAGGCTACGACTTCAGGCAAGAGTATTAGTTTAGGCTACTAGATGACGCAAGGGTACAAGTTCATACTACTAAAGGCCAGGGTACTAGTTAAGGCAACTGGTAAAGGCAAGAGTAGTAGTTATGGGTAGCGATAAGGCCAGGGTACTAGTTCAGACTACTAGTTAATGACAGGGTACTAGTGGAGGCAAGGGTACTAGTGATGGCCAGGGTACTAGTTAAGGCTGGGCTACTAGTCCATGCAAGGCCACTACTTAAGGGTACTAGTTAAGGTTTGGCTACTAGTTAGGAGTAGTAGTAAGGCAAGGGTAGACGTTAAGGCTGTTCCTTAAGGCAAGGCGACTAGTTAAGGGTACTAGTTACGACAAGGCTTCTAGTTCAGAATACTAGTTAGGGCCACTGTGCTAGTTAAGAGTACTAGTTAAGACTACTAGTAAGGCAAGGAACGAGTTAAGGCCACTACTTCAGGCAAGAGTGCTAGTTAAGTCTACTAGTCGATGCAAGGGTACATGTTAATACTACTGGCTAAGTCCAGGGTGCTAGTGAAGGCAACTGGTGAAGGCAAGGGTAGTAGTTATCGGTACTGATAAGGCCAGGCTACTAGTTAAGACTGCTAGTTAATGCAAGGGTACTAGTTAAGGGTACATGTTGAGGCAAGGGTAGCCATTAAGACTATTCCTTAAGGCAAGGCTCCTAGTTAAGGGTACTAGTTAGGACAAGGCTACCAGTTCAGGATACTAGTTAGGGGCACTGTACTAGTTACGAGTACTAGTAAAGGCACGGGTGCTAGTTAAGGCTGCTAGTTAAGGCAAGGTACAAATTAAGGCCCCTGCTTAAGGCAAGAGTACTAGTGAAGGCTACTAGTTGATGCAAGATTACAAGTGAATACTACTAGTTCAGGCCAGGGTACTAGTTAAGGCAACTGGTTACGGCAAGGGTAGTAGTTCTGGGTACTGATACGGTCAGGGTACTAGTTAAGACAACTGGTTAATGCGAGGGTACTAGTTAAGGGTACTACTTAAGGCTGCCAGTGAAGAAGGCCAGGGTCTTAGTTCAGGCTACTGGAGAAGGCCAGGGTACTAGTGAAGGCAAGGCTACTAGTTAAGGGTACTAGTTCAGAGAAGGCTACTAGTTCAGGACACTAGTTAGGGGCACTGTGCTAGTTAAGAGTACTAGCTAAGGCACAAGTACTAGTTCAGGCCACTACTTAAGGCAAGAGTACTAGTTCAGGCTACTCTTTGATGCAAGTTTACAAGTTGATACTTCTAGTTAAGGCCAGGGTCCTAGTTAAGGCAACTGGTTAAGGCAAGGGTACTAGTAAAGGCAAGGCTACTAGTTCGGGGGAGTAGTTAAGGCTTGGCTACTAGTTAAGGGTACCAGTAAGGCAAGGGCAGACGTTCAGACGATTACTTAAAGCAAGGCTACTAGTTCAGGGGACTAATTCAGACAAGGCTACTAGGTCAGGCTACTCGTTATGGCCGCTGTACTAGTTAAGAGTGCTAGTTAAGGCACAGGTACTAGTTAAGGATACTAGTTAAGCAAGGTACAAGTGAAGGCTACGACTTCAGGCAAGACGACTAGTTTAGGCTACCAGTGGATTCAAGGGTACAAGTGAATACTACTAGTTAAGACCAGGGTACCAGTTAAGGCAGCTGGTTAAGGCCAGGGTAGGACTTATGGGGTCTGAGAAGGCCAGGTACTACTTAAGACTACTAGTTAATGCGAGGGTACTAGTTAAGGGTACTAGTTGAGGAAGGCTACGAGTGAAGGCCAGGGTACTAGTGAAGGCTACTGGTGAAGGCCAGGGTACTAGTTAAGGCAGGGCTACTAGTTCAGGGTACTAGTAAGGCAAGGGTAGACATGAAGACTATTACTTAAGGCAAGGCTACTAGTTAAGGGGAGTAGTTCAGACAAGGCTACTAGTTCAGGATACTAGTTAAGGCAAGGGGAGTAGTTCAGATTCAGAATTGAGGGTACTTGTCAAGGCAAGGCTACTCTTCAAGGCTAGTTGTCTAGCCTACTGATCTATACCACTAGTCTGACTAGTCCAGCTGTCTTGTCTAGGCTACTCCTCTAGACTTCTCTTGTCTACTCTACTCTAGTCTACTTTCGTCTACCCTAGTCTACCCAATCAAAAACCACCCTACCCTAACCTTTTCGAATCTATTCAATTGGATTCGATTCAAAGCATTTCAATGTGATGGGACGCGATGATGCTTGAATCGGCTCATTCGGCACCATCAGCTCGATTCAGCTCGATTTGGCTTGAATCGCTTCGATTCAGCTTGTTTCAACTCAATTCGACTTGGTTCAGCCTTATTCGGCTCGATTCGACTCTTTTCTACTCTAGTTTTCTCTATGCAACTCCATTCGACTCGATTCTACTCTATTCTGTTCTACCCTACCCTACCCTACTCTAATCTATTCTAATGGATTCGATTGGACGCTATTCGACGCGATTCATCACGTTTTGTTTCCATTGGGCTCGATTCGGCTAGAATTGGCTCTATTCAGCTCTATTCTGCACTATTTCACTCTGTTCGACTCTACTCTTCTCTCCTTTACTCTTCTCTGCTCTACCGTACTGTGCTATATTCTCTTCCTTCTATTATGTACTGTTCTAGTCTATTCTGTTCTACCCTCCCAGCCGCTCCCCTCCCCTTCTCTAATCTTTGATTCTGTTCGAGTCATCGCATTTTCACGCCATTCGACCCGATTAGGCTTGAATCAGATCAATTCCCTTCGAATCGGTTCGATTGGGCTCCATTTTGCTCCATTCAGCTCCAATGGCATCGATTCTGCTGCATTCTGCTCGATTAGGCCTTCTTTGGCCCTATTCGGCCCAACTATGCTCTATTCGACTCTTTTCTACTCTATTCGTCTCTAGTCGGCTCCGTTCTAATCCATTCCACACCATTCTGCACTATTCTCCTCTACCCTTCCCTACCCTGATCTATTCTAACGGATTCGATTCGACCCGATTCGAAGCGATTCAACGCGATTCATCTTGTTTTGTCTCCATTGGCCTCAATTCGGCTATGTTCTGCACTATCTGACTCTTTTCTACTCTATTCTATTCTGCTGGATTCTTTCTCTTCTGTTCTGTTCTCTCCTATTCTGTTGGACTCTGTTCTATCCTACCCTACCCAACCCTACTGCACCCCACCCAAACCCACCCTACTTGAATCTGTTTCATTCAATTCGATTCACTTCGACGCGATTTGACAGGATTCGACGGGATTCGACCAGGTCCGAAGGCATTTGACGGGATTCAAAGAGATTAGACGAGATTCCACACGATTCAACGTGATTCAGCAGAATTCTAGGAGATTGGACGCAATTCGAAGTTATTGGACGTGATGGGACGTGATTCGTCGTGATTCGACGACATTCGATGCAATCCGATGCGATCCGAAGCGATTCGACCCGGTCCGACACAAAACGATGTGATTTGATGCGATTCGACGTGATTCGATGTGCTTCGACGCTATTCAGTGACAGTCGGCGTGATTCTGCTTGATTCAGCTCCATTAGGTGCGAATCGGCTCTATATGGCTCCTTTACGTCTCTATTCGGCTCCATTCAGCTCTGTTTTCTCTATTCGTCTCTATTTGGCCTATTCGGCTCTATTCGACTCTATTCGAGTCTATTCGACCCTACTCTTTTCTACTCTATTCTATTCCTTCTATTCTGTTCTAATCTCTTCTAGTCTACTCTACTCTATTCTATTCCACCCTCCCCTCCCCTTCTCTAATCTAGACGTTTGGATTGGATTGGATGCATTGAACGGGATTCGACCTGATTAAGCTTGAATCAGCTCGATTCGATTCGATTTGGCTCTATTCGGCTCGTTTTGGCTTGAATTGCTTCGATTCTGCTCAATTCGGCCTCTTTCGGCCCTATTCTGCTCTATTCGACTCTTCTCTACTCTTTTCGTCTCTATTTGACTCCATTCTACTCCATTCTATTTATTCCACACCATTCTACACTATTCTGCTCTACTCTATCCTACACCACTCTAATTTACTCGAATCGATTAGACGTGATTCCTCTCATTTCGACTCCATTCGGCTCTATTCAGCTGTATTCGAGTCTACCCTATTCTACACTAGCCTACTCTATCGTACTCTAGTCTACTCTTCTCTATTTTCTTTCTTCTTCCTATTCTGTTCTGTTCTAGTCTACTCTACCCTATGCTACCCAACTCTAATCTATTCTAATCCATTTGATTGGATTGGATTCAACCCCTTTGGACACGATTCGGCTCAGTTTGGCTCTATTTAGCTCTGTTCGAATCTATTCTACTCTACTCTGTTTCCCTCTACGCTACTCTAGCCTACTGTTTTCTGTATTCGTCCTGTACTGTTCTGTTCTCTTCTGTTTTATTCTGTGCCACTCTACTCTACTCTAGTCCACCCTGCCATACCCGAACCTCCCCTACTCTAATCTGTTCAATTCGATTCCATGAATTCGGACACGATTCAGGTGGAACTGGTTCGATTCATGTCCATTCGGCTCCATTTGGCTCGAAGAGTGTCGATTCAGCTGGATTTGGCTCAATTGGGCTCCATTAGGCTCGATTTGCTGGATTTGGCTCCATTCAGCTCGATTCGGCCCTCTTCGGCCCTCTTCAGCACTATTCGGCTCTATTCGGCTCTTTTCTACTCTTTTCGACTCCATTCGATTGCGTTGCACAGCATTCTACTCCACTCAACACTATTTTACTCTACCCTACCCTAATTGACTGGAATTGGTTCGAGGGGATTCAACGCGATTTGCCTTGTTTCTTCTCCATTTGGCTCGATTCGACTCTATTCGACTCTGTTCTACTCTACACTATTCTGCTCTGCTCTAACCTTTTGGACTCGATTCTCTTGTATTCTTTTTATTCTCTTTTACTGTGTTCCATTCTCTTCTACTCTATTTTAACCAACCCTACTCTAATCTATTCCACTGGACTCGATTCCACGCATCTCGATGCGATTCGGCTCCAATCGGCTCCGTTGCACTCCATTCATCCCTCTTGGGCTCCAATCGGTTCGATTCAGTTCTAATCGGCTCCATTTCGCCCTGGTCAGCTCTATTCAGCTTGAATAGGCTCTATTCAACTCTATAGGGCTCTATGAGTCTAGTCGACTCTAGTATCTCTTTTCAACTCCATTCTACACCATTCTACTCCATCCGGCTGAATTCTTCTCTATTCTATTGTCTTGTACTCTACCCTTCTCTAGTCTATTCTAATCGATTCGATTGGATTGGACTTGAATGGATGGGATTCAATGCAATTCAACGGGATTCGACGCGATCCAGCATGATTCCGCGGGATTCGGCGCCATTCATCTTGATTTCTATCACGTTGGGTCTTTTGGGCTCTATTTTGCTCTAGTCGGCGATATTCAACTCTATTCTTCTAGACTCTGCACTACTCGACCCTATTCTATTCTTTCAGTTCTCTTCTAGCCTGTTCTGTTCTACTGCATTTTGGTCTAGCCTACCCTACTCTAACTTAGCCTACTGTAATCTCTTCTATACTATTCAACAGACTTGAACGGGATTCGACCTGATTCAGGTCATATCGGCTCGAATCAGCTCCTTTTTGTGCGAATTCAACTCGATTCGGTTGGACTTGGCCCTTTTCCTCTCTCTTCGGCTCTTTTCGGCAGGATTTGACTCTATTTGACTCTAGTCTACTCTTCTCTATTCTTTCTGTTCTATTCTAATCTATTCTTTTCTACCCTACCCTACCCTACCCTACCCTACCCTACCCTCATCTTACCTGCCCTACACTAAACTATTGGATTGGATTCGACACTTTTCAACGCGATTCGACATGATTCTTCTCGATTCACCTCGAATTTGGTGGATTCGGCTGCATTCAGCTCTCTTTGGCTCTATTCAACTCTATTGGACTCGATTCTACTGTACTCGTCTCTACTTCATTCTATTCGATTCTTTCTCTTGTGTTCTGTTCTGTTCTAGTCTAACCCCTCCTACTCTACCCTCCTCTACTCTAATCTAGTCCATTCGATTCAATGCCTTTCAAGGCGATTCCATGGGATTAGGCTTGAATTGGCTCGATTTAGCTCGATTTGGCTTGAATCGGGTCAATTTGGCTCGATTCTGCTCGATTCAGCATCATTAGGCTCGATCCAAACTTATCCGGCCCTGTTCAGCTCTATTCAACTCTTTTCTACTTTATTCGTCTCTATTTGGCTCCATCCGACTCCATGCCACACCATTCTACTCTGTTCGACTCCATTCTACACTATTCTATTCTCTTCTCCCCCACCCTACTCTAATCTGTTCGATTCATTGAGATTTGTCTCATTTCCTCTCCATTCGACTCGATTCAGCTCGAATTGGATCTATTCATCTCTATTCTGCACTACTCGACTCTGACTAGTCTACTCTACGCCACTCTACTCCATTCTACCCTTTGTATTCTCTTCTCTTCTACTCTATGCTTCTCTAGTCTATTCCTCTGTGCCCTACCCTATTGAATCCCAGCCTAACCTACACTACTCTAAGCTGTTCTATTGAATTCGATTGCATTCAATTCGATCCGATTGGACACAATTGGACGGGATTTGGTGAGATTTCATGAGATTCGATGGGTTTTGGTGGGATTGGATGGACTTCGACGAGATTCGATGCAATAGGATGCGATTAGGTGCGATTTGGCTCGATCTAGCTTGGCTCATTTTCTTGGTCTCTATTTGGCTCGTTCCAGCTCCATTCGGCTCCATTCAGCTCGAATCTGGTTGATTTGACTTGATTGGGCTCGATTGCGCTCAACTGGGCTCGACTCAGCCCTAGATGTCCCTATTCGGTGCTATTCCGCTCTATTCAACTCTTTTCTAGTCTATTCGTCTCGGTTTGACTGCATTTGACTCCATTCCACACCATTCTACACTCTTCTATTTGACAGAACCCTATCCCGCCCTAGTCTTTCCTCATCTAGTCTGCTCTTTTCGATTCTGTTGTATTGGATTCTCGTTTTCTCTTTTCTCTATTCCATTCTATGCTACTCTACCATACCCTACACGAAACTAACCTATCCTGACTTATCCTCTTCTATTCTATTGGATTCTGTTTTCTCTGTTCTACCGTATGCTACCCTACCTTATGAAACGCTACTGTACCATACCCTACTCCATCGGGGTACTCAAGAAGGGTACTAGTTTGGAAAAGGGACTACCTAAGGCAAGGGTACGAGTTCAGGCTACTAGTTAGGGCCACTGTACTAGTTAAGAGTACTAGTTAATGGACGGGTACTAGTTAAGGCTACTAGGAAGGCAAGGTACAAGTGAAGGCTACGACTTCAGGCAAGAGTATTAGTTTAGGCTACTAGATGACGCAAGGGTACAAGTTCATACTACTAAAGGCCAGGGTACTAGTTAAGGCAACTGGTAAAGGCAAGAGTAGTAGTTATGGGTAGCGATAAGGCCAGGGTACTAGTTCAGACTACTAGTTAATGACAGGGTACTAGTGGAGGCAAGGGTACTAGTGATGGCCAGGGTACTAGTTAAGGCTGGGCTACTAGTCCATGCAAGGCCACTACTTAAGGGTACTAGTTAAGGTTTGGCTACTAGTTAGGAGTAGTAGTAAGGCAAGGGTAGACGTTAAGGCTGTTCCTTAAGGCAAGGCGACTAGTTAAGGGTACTAGTTACGACAAGGCTTCTAGTTCAGAATACTAGTTAGGGCCACTGTGCTAGTTAAGAGTACTAGTTAAGACTACTAGTAAGGCAAGGAACGAGTTAAGGCCACTACTTCAGGCAAGAGTGCTAGTTAAGTCTACTAGTCGATGCAAGGGTACATGTTAATACTACTGGCTAAGTCCAGGGTGCTAGTGAAGGCAACTGGTGAAGGCAAGGGTAGTAGTTATCGGTACTGATAAGGCCAGGCTACTAGTTAAGACTGCTAGTTAATGCAAGGGTACTAGTTAAGGGTACATGTTGAGGCAAGGGTAGCCATTAAGACTATTCCTTAAGGCAAGGCTCCTAGTTAAGGGTACTAGTTAGGACAAGGCTACCAGTTCAGGATACTAGTTAGGGGCACTGTACTAGTTACGAGTACTAGTAAAGGCACGGGTGCTAGTTAAGGCTGCTAGTTAAGGCAAGGTACAAATTAAGGCCCCTGCTTAAGGCAAGAGTACTAGTGAAGGCTACTAGTTGATGCAAGATTACAAGTGAATACTACTAGTTCAGGCCAGGGTACTAGTTAAGGCAACTGGTTACGGCAAGGGTAGTAGTTCTGGGTACTGATACGGTCAGGGTACTAGTTAAGACAACTGGTTAATGCGAGGGTACTAGTTAAGGGTACTACTTAAGGCTGCCAGTGAAGAAGGCCAGGGTCTTAGTTCAGGCTACTGGAGAAGGCCAGGGTACTAGTGAAGGCAAGGCTACTAGTTAAGGGTACTAGTTCAGAGAAGGCTACTAGTTCAGGACACTAGTTAGGGGCACTGTGCTAGTTAAGAGTACTAGCTAAGGCACAAGTACTAGTTCAGGCCACTACTTAAGGCAAGAGTACTAGTTCAGGCTACTCTTTGATGCAAGTTTACAAGTTGATACTTCTAGTTAAGGCCAGGGTCCTAGTTAAGGCAACTGGTTAAGGCAAGGGTACTAGTAAAGGCAAGGCTACTAGTTCGGGGGAGTAGTTAAGGCTTGGCTACTAGTTAAGGGTACCAGTAAGGCAAGGGCAGACGTTCAGACGATTACTTAAAGCAAGGCTACTAGTTCAGGGGACTAATTCAGACAAGGCTACTAGGTCAGGCTACTCGTTATGGCCGCTGTACTAGTTAAGAGTGCTAGTTAAGGCACAGGTACTAGTTAAGGATACTAGTTAAGCAAGGTACAAGTGAAGGCTACGACTTCAGGCAAGACGACTAGTTTAGGCTACCAGTGGATTCAAGGGTACAAGTGAATACTACTAGTTAAGACCAGGGTACCAGTTAAGGCAGCTGGTTAAGGCCAGGGTAGGACTTATGGGGTCTGAGAAGGCCAGGTACTACTTAAGACTACTAGTTAATGCGAGGGTACTAGTTAAGGGTACTAGTTGAGGAAGGCTACGAGTGAAGGCCAGGGTACTAGTGAAGGCTACTGGTGAAGGCCAGGGTACTAGTTAAGGCAGGGCTACTAGTTCAGGGTACTAGTAAGGCAAGGGTAGACATGAAGACTATTACTTAAGGCAAGGCTACTAGTTAAGGGGAGTAGTTCAGACAAGGCTACTAGTTCAGGATACTAGTTAAGGCAAGGGGAGTAGTTCAGATTCAGAATTGAGGGTACTTGTCAAGGCAAGGCTACTCTTCAAGGCTAGTTGTCTAGCCTACTGATCTATACCACTAGTCTGACTAGTCCAGCTGTCTTGTCTAGGCTACTCCTCTAGACTTCTCTTGTCTACTCTACTCTAGTCTACTTTCGTCTACCCTAGTCTACCCAATCAAAAACCACCCTACCCTAACCTTTTCGAATCTATTCAATTGGATTCGATTCAAAGCATTTCAATGTGATGGGACGCGATGATGCTTGAATCGGCTCATTCGGCACCATCAGCTCGATTCAGCTCGATTTGGCTTGAATCGCTTCGATTCAGCTTGTTTCAACTCAATTCGACTTGGTTCAGCCTTATTCGGCTCGATTCGACTCTTTTCTACTCTAGTTTTCTCTATGCAACTCCATTCGACTCGATTCTACTCTATTCTGTTCTACCCTACCCTACCCTACTCTAATCTATTCTAATGGATTCGATTGGACGCTATTCGACGCGATTCATCACGTTTTGTTTCCATTGGGCTCGATTCGGCTAGAATTGGCTCTATTCAGCTCTATTCTGCACTATTTCACTCTGTTCGACTCTACTCTTCTCTCCTTTACTCTTCTCTGCTCTACCGTACTGTGCTATATTCTCTTCCTTCTATTATGTACTGTTCTAGTCTATTCTGTTCTACCCTCCCAGCCGCTCCCCTCCCCTTCTCTAATCTTTGATTCTGTTCGAGTCATCGCATTTTCACGCCATTCGACCCGATTAGGCTTGAATCAGATCAATTCCCTTCGAATCGGTTCGATTGGGCTCCATTTTGCTCCATTCAGCTCCAATGGCATCGATTCTGCTGCATTCTGCTCGATTAGGCCTTCTTTGGCCCTATTCGGCCCAACTATGCTCTATTCGACTCTTTTCTACTCTATTCGTCTCTAGTCGGCTCCGTTCTAATCCATTCCACACCATTCTGCACTATTCTCCTCTACCCTTCCCTACCCTGATCTATTCTAACGGATTCGATTCGACCCGATTCGAAGCGATTCAACGCGATTCATCTTGTTTTGTCTCCATTGGCCTCAATTCGGCTATGTTCTGCACTATCTGACTCTTTTCTACTCTATTCTATTCTGCTGGATTCTTTCTCTTCTGTTCTGTTCTCTCCTATTCTGTTGGACTCTGTTCTATCCTACCCTACCCAACCCTACTGCACCCCACCCAAACCCACCCTACTTGAATCTGTTTCATTCAATTCGATTCACTTCGACGCGATTTGACAGGATTCGACGGGATTCGACCAGGTCCGAAGGCATTTGACGGGATTCAAAGAGATTAGACGAGATTCCACACGATTCAACGTGATTCAGCAGAATTCTAGGAGATTGGACGCAGTTCGAAGTTATTGGACGTGATGGGACGTGATTCGTCGTGATTCGACGACATTCGATGCAATCCGATGCGATCCGAAGCGATTCGACCCGGTCCGACACAAAACGATGTGATTTGATGCGATTCGACGTGATTCGATGTGCTTCGACGCTATTCAGTGACAGTCGGCGTGATTCTGCTTGATTCAGCTCCATTAGGTGCGAATCGGCTCTATATGGCTCCTTTACGTCTCTATTCGGCTCCATTCAGCTCTGTTTTCTCTATTCGTCTCTATTTGGCCTATTCGGCTCTATTCGACTCTATTCGAGTCTATTCGACCCTACTCTTTTCTACTCTATTCTATTCCTTCTATTCTGTTCTAATCTCTTCTAGTCTACTCTACTCTATTCTATTCCACCCTCCCCTCCCCTTCTCTAATCTAGACGTTTGGATTGGATTGGATGCATTGAACGGGATTCGACCTGATTAAGCTTGAATCAGCTCGATTCGATTCGATTTGGCTCTATTCGGCTCGTTTTGGCTTGAATTGCTTCGATTCTGCTCAATTCGGCCTCTTTCGGCCCTATTCTGCTCTATTCGACTCTTCTCTACTCTTTTCGTCTCTATTTGACTCCATTCTACTCCATTCTATTTATTCCACACCATTCTACACTATTCTGCTCTACTCTATCCTACACCACTCTAATTTACTCGAATCGATTAGACGTGATTCCTCTCATTTCGACTCCATTCGGCTCTATTCAGCTGTATTCGAGTCTACCCTATTCTACACTAGCCTACTCTATCGTACTCTAGTCTACTCTTCTCTATTTTCTTTCTTCTTCCTATTCTGTTCTGTTCTAGTCTACTCTACCCTATGCTACCCAACTCTAATCTATTCTAATCCATTTGATTGGATTGGATTCAACCCCTTTGGACACGATTTGGCTCAGTTTGGCTCTATTTAGCTCTGTTCGAATCTATTCTACTCTACTCTGTTTCCCTCTACGCTACTCTAGCCTACTGTTTTCTGTATTCGTCCTGTACTGTTCTGTTCTCTTCTGTTTTATTCTGTGCCACTCTACTCTACTCTAGTCCACCCTGCCATACCCGAACCTCCCCTACTCTAATCTGTTCAATTCGATTCCATGAATTCGGACACGATTCAGGTGGAACTGGTTCGATTCATGTCCATTCGGCTCCATTTGGCTCGAAGAGTGTCGATTCAGCTGGATTTGGCTCAATTGGGCTCCATTAGGCTCGATTTGCTGGATTTGGCTCCATTCAGCTCGATTCGGCCCTCTTCGGCCCTCTTCAGCACTATTCGGCTCTTTTCTACTCTTTTCGACTCCATTCGATTGCGTTGCACAGCATTCTACTCCACTCAACACTATTTTACTCTACCCTACCCTAATTGACTGGAATTGGTTCGAGGGGATTCAACGCGATTTGCCTTGTTTCTTCTCCATTTGGCTCGATTCGACTCTATTCGACTCTGTTCTACTCTACACTATTCTGCTCTGCTCTAACCTTTTGGACTCGATTCTCTTGTATTCTTTTTATTCTCTTTTACTGTGTTCCATTCTCTTCTACTCTATTTTAACCAACCGTACTCTACTCTATTCCACTGGACTCGATTCCACGCATCTCGATGCGATTCGGCTCCAATCGGCTCCGTTGCACTCCATTCATCCCTCTTGGGCTCCAATCGGTTCGATTCAGTTCTAATCGGCTCCATTTCGCCCTGGTCAGCTCTATTCAGCTTGAATAGGCTCTATTCAACTCTATAGGGCTCTATGAGTCTAGTCGACTCTAGTATCTCTTTTCAACTCCATTCTACACCATTCTACTCCATCCGGCTGAATTCTTCTCTATTCTATTGTCTTGTACTCTACCCTTCTCTAGTCTATTCTAATCGATTCGATTGGATTGGACTTGAATGGATGGGATTCAATGCAATTCAACGGGATTCGACGCGATCCAGCATGATTCCGCGGGATTCGGCGCCATTCATCTTGATTTCTATCACGTTGGGTCTTTTGGGCTCTATTTTGCTCTAGTCGGCGATATTCAACTCTATTCTTCTAGACTCTGCACTACTCGACCCTATTCTATTCTTTCAGTTCTCTTCTAGCCTGTTCTGTTCTACTGCATTTTGGTCTAGCCTACCCTACTCTAACTTAGCCTACTGTAATCTCTTCTATACTATTCAACAGACTTGAACGGGATTCGACCTGATTCAGGTCATATCGGCTCGAATCAGCTCCTTTTTGTGCGAATTCAACTCGATTCGGTTGGACTTGGCCCTTTTCCTCTCTCTTCGGCTCTTTTCGGCAGGATTTGACTCTATTTGACTCTAGTCTACTCTTCTCTATTCTTTCTGTTCTATTCTAATCTATTCTTTTCTACCCTACCCTACCCTACCCTACCCTCATCTTACCTGCCCTACACTAAACTATTGGATTGGATTCGACACTTTTCAACGCGATTCGACATGATTCTTCTCGATTCACCTCGAATTTGGTGGATTCGGCTGCATTCAGCTCTCTTTGGCTCTATTCAACTCTATTGGACTCGATTCTACTGTACTCGTCTCTACTTCATTCTATTCGATTCTTTCTCTTGTGTTCTGTTCTGTTCTAGTCTAACCCCTCCTACTCTACCCTCCTCTACTCTAATCTAGTCCATTCGATTCAATGCCTTTCAAGGCGATTCCATGGGATTAGGCTTGAATTGGCTCGATTTAGCTTGATTTGGCTTGAATCGGGTCAATTTGGCTCGATTCTGCTCGATTCAGCATCATTAGGCTCGATCCAAACTTATCCGGCCCTGTTCAGCTCTATTCAACTCTTTTCTACTTTATTCGTCTCTATTTGGCTCCATCCGACTCCATTCCACACCATTCTACTCTGTTCGACTCCATTCTACACTATTCTATTCTCTTCTCCCCCACCCTACTCTAATCTGTTCGATTCATTGAGATTTGTCTCATTTCCTCTCCATTCGACTCGATTCAGCTCGAATTGGATCTATTCATCTCTATTCTGCACTACTCGACTCTGACTAGTCTACTCTACGCCACTCTACTCCATTCTACCCTTTGTATTCTCTTCTCTTCTACTCTATGCTTCTCTAGTCTATTCCTCTGTGCCCTACCCTATTGAATCCCAGCCTAACCTACACTACTCTAAGCTGTTCTATTGAATTCGATTGCATTCAATTCGATCCGATTGGACACAATTGGACGGGATTCGGTGAGATTTCATGAGATTCGATGGGTTTGGGTGGGATTGGATGGACTTCGACGAGATTCGATGCAATAGGATGCGATTAGGTGCGATTTGGCTCGATCTAGCTTGGCTCATTTTCTTGGTCTCTATTTGGCTCGTTCCAGCTCCATTCGGCTCCATTCAGCTCGAATCTGGTTGATTTGACTTGATTGGGCTCGATTGCGCTCAACTGGGCTCGACTCAGCCCTAGATGTCCCTGTTCGGTGCTATTCCGCTCTATTCAACTCTTTTCTAGTCTATTCGTCTCGGTTTGACTGCATTTGACTCCATTCCACACCATTCTACACTCTTCTATTTGACAGAACCCTATCCCGCCCTAGTCTTTCCTCATCTAGTCTGCTCTTTTCGATTCTGTTGTATTGGATTCTCGTTTTCTCTTTTCTCTATTCCATTCTATGCTACTCTACCATACCCTACACGAAACTAACCTATCCTGACTTATCCTCTTCTATTCTATTGGATTCTGTTTTCTCTGTTCTACCGTATGCTACCCTACCTTATGAAACGCTACTGTACCATACCCTACTCCATCGGGGTACTCAAGAAGGGTACTAGTTTGGAAAAGGGACTACCTAAGGCAAGGGTACGAGTTCAGGCTACTAGTTAGGGCCACTGTACTAGTTAAGAGTACTAGTTAATGGACGGGTACTAGTTAAGGCTACTAGGAAGGCAAGGTACAAGTGAAGGCTACGACTTCAGGCAAGAGTATTAGTTTAGGCTACTAGATGACGCAAGGGTACAAGTTCATACTACTAAAGGCCAGGGTACTAGTTAAGGCAACTGGTAAAGGCAAGAGTAGTAGTTATGGGTAGCGATAAGGCCAGGGTACTAGTTCAGACTACTAGTTAATGACAGGGTACTAGTGGAGGCAAGGGTACTAGTGATGGCCAGGGTACTAGTTAAGGCTGGGCTACTAGTCCATGCAAGGCCACTACTTAAGGGTACTAGTTAAGGTTTGGCTACTAGTTAGGAGTAGTAGTAAGGCAAGGGTAGACGTTAAGGCTGTTCCTTAAGGCAAGGCGACTAGTTAAGGGTACTAGTTACGACAAGGCTTCTAGTTCAGAATACTAGTTAGGGCCACTGTGCTAGTTAAGAGTACTAGTTAAGACTACTAGTAAGGCAAGGAACGAGTTAAGGCCACTACTTCAGGCAAGAGTGCTAGTTAAGTCTACTAGTCAATGCAAGGGTACATGTTAATACTACTGGCTAAGTCCAGGGTGCTAGTGAAGGCAACTGGTGAAGGCAAGGGTAGTAGTTATGGGTACTGATAAGGCCAGGCTACTAGTTAAGACTGCTAGTTAATGCAAGGGTACTAGTTAAGGGTACATGTTGAGGCAAGGGTAGCCATTAAGACTATTCCTTAAGGCAAGGCTCCTAGTTAAGGGTACTAGTTAGGACAAGGCTACCAGTTCAGGATACTAGTTAGGGGCACTGTACTAGTTACGAGTACTAGTAAAGGCACGGGTGCTAGTTAAGGCTGCTAGTTAAGGCAAGGTACAAATTAAGGCCCCTGCTTAAGGCAAGAGTACTAGTGAAGGCTACTAGTTGATGCAAGATTACAAGTGAATACTACTAGTTCAGGCCAGGGTACTAGTTAAGGCAACTGGTTACGGCAAGGGTAGTAGTTCTGGGTACTGATACGGTCAGGGTACTAGTTAAGACAACTGGTTAATGCGAGGGTACAAGTTAAGGGTACTACTTAAGGCTGCCAGTGAAGGCCAGGGTCTTAGTTCAGGCTACTGGAGAAGGCCAGGGTACTAGTGAAGGCAAGGCTACTAGTTAAGGGTACTAGTTCAGAGAAGGCTACTAGTTCAGGACACTAGTTAGGGGCACTGTGCTAGTTAAGAATACTAGCTAAGGCACGAGTACTAGTTCAGGCCACTACTTAAGGCAAGAGTACTAGTTCAGGCTACTCTTTGATGCAAGTTTACAAGTTGATACTTCTAGTTAAGGCCAGGGTCCTAGTTAAGGCAACTGGTTAAGGCAAGGGTACTAGTAAAGGCAAGGCTACTAGTTCGGGGTAGTAGTTAAGGCTTGGCTACTAGTTAAGGGTACCAGTAAGGCAAGGGCAGACGTTCAGACGATTACTTAAAGCAAGGCTACTAGTTCAGGGGACTAATTCAGACAAGGCTACTAGGTCAGGCTACTCGTTATGGCCGCTGTACTAGTTAAGAGTGCTAGTTAAGGCACAGGTACTAGTTAAGGATACTAGTTAAGCAAGGTACAAGTGAAGGCTACGACTTCAGGCAAGACGACTAGTTTAGGCTACCAGTGGATTCAAGGGTACAAGTGAATACTACTAGTTAAGACCAGGGTACCAGTTAAGGCAGCTGGTTAAGGCCAGGGTAGGACTTATGGGGTCTGAGAAGGCCAGGTACTACTTAAGACTACTAGTTAATGCGAGGGTACTAGTTAAGGGTACTAGTTGAGGAAGGCTACGAGTGAAGGCCAGGGTACTAGTGAAGGCTACTGGTGAAGGCCAGGGTACTAGTTAAGGCAGGGCTACTAGTTCAGGTTACTAGTAAGGCAAGGGTAGACATGAAGACTATTACTTAAGGCAAGGCTACTAGTTAAGGGGAGTAGTTCAGACAAGGCTACTAGTTCAGGATACTAGTTAAGGCAAGGGGAGTAGTTCAGATTCAGAATTGAGGGTACTTGTCAAGGCAAGGCTACTCTTCAAGGCTAGTTGTCTAGCCTACTGATCTATACCACTAGTCTGACTAGTCCAGCTGTCTTGTCTAGGCTACTCCTCTAGACTTCTCTTGTCTACTCTACTCTAGTCTACTTTCGTCTACCCTAGTCTACCCAATCAAAAACCACCCTACCCTAACCTTTTCGAATCTATTCAATTGGATTCGATTCAAAGCATTTCAATGTGATGGGACGCGATGATGCTTGAATCGGCTCATTCGGCACCATCAGCTCGATTCAGCTCGATTTGGCTTGAATCGCTTCGATTCAGCTTGTTTCAACTCAATTCGACTTGGTTCAGCCTTATTCGGCTCGATTCGACTCTTTTCTACTCTAGTTTTCTCTATGCAACTCCATTCGACTCGATTCTACTCTATTCTGTTCTACCCTACCCTACCCTACTCTAATCTATTCTAATGCATTCGATTGGACGCTATTCGACGCGATTCATCACGTTTTGTTTCCATTGGGCTCGATTCGGCTAGAATTGGCTCTATTCAGCTCTATTCTGCACTATTTCACTCTGTTCGACTCTACTCTTCTCTCCTTTACTCTTCTCTGCTCTACCGTACTGTGCTATATTCTCTTCCTTCTATTATGTACTGTTCTAGTCTATTCTGTTCTACCCTCCCAGCCGCTCCCCTCCCCTTCTCTAATCTTTGATTCTGTTCGAGTCATCGCATTTTCACGCCATTCGACCCGATTAGGCTTGAATCAGATCAATTCCCTTCGAATCGGTTCGATTGGGCTCCATTTTGCTCCATTCAGCTCCAATGGCATCGATTCTGCTGCATTCTGCTCGATTAGGCCTTCTTTGGCCCTATTCGGCCCAACTATGCTCTATTCGACTCTTTTCTACTCTATTCGTCTCTAGTCGGCTCCGTTCTAATCCATTCCACACCATTCTGCACTATTCTCCTCTACCCTTCCCTACCCTGATCTATTCTAATGGATTCGATTCGACCCGATTCGAAGCGATTCAACGCGATTCATCTTGTTTTGTCTCCATTGGCCTCAATTCGGCTATGTTCTGCACTATCTGACTCTTTTCTACTCTATTCTATTCTGCTGGATTCTTTCTCTTCTGTTCTGTTCTCTCCTATTCTGTTGGACTCTGTTCTATCCTACCCTACCCAACCCTACTGCACCCCACCCAAACCCACCCTACTTGAATCTGTTTCATTCAATTCGATTCACTTCGACGCGATTTGACAGGATTCGACGGGATTCGACCAGGTCCGAAGGCATTTGACGGGATTCAAAGAGATTAGACGAGATTCCACACGATTCAACGTGATTCAGCAGAATTCTAGGAGATTGGACGCAATTCGAAGTTATTGGACGTGATGGGACGTGATTCGTCGTGATTCGACGACATTCGATGCAATCCGATGCGATCCGAAGCGATTCGACCCGGTCCGACACAAAACGATGTGATTTGATGCGATTCGACGTGATTCGATGTGCTTCGACGCTATTCAGTGACAGTCGGCGTGATTCTGCTTGATTCAGCTCCATTAGGTGCGAATCGGCTCTATATGGCTCCTTTACGTCTCTATTCGGCTCCATTCAGCTCTGTTTTCTCTATTCGTCTCTATTTGGCCTATTCGGCTCTATTCGACTCTATTCGAGTCTATTCGACCCTACTCTTTTCTACTCTATTCTATTCCTTCTATTCTGTTCTAATCTCTTCTGGTCTACTCTACTCTATTCTATTCCACCCTCCCCTCCCCTTCTCTAATCTAGACGTTTGGATTGGATTGGATGCATTGAACGGGATTCGACCTGATTAAGCTTGAATCAGCTCGATTCGATTCGATTTGGCTCTATTCGGCTCGTTTTGGCTTGAATTGCTTCGATTCTGCTCAATTCGGCCTCTTTCGGCCCTATTCTGCTCTATTCGACTCTTCTCTACTCTTTTCGTCTCTATTTGACTCCATTCTACTCCATTCTATTTATTCCACACCATTCTACACTATTCTGCTCTACTCTATCCTACACCACTCTAATTTACTCGAATCGATTAGACGTGATTCCTCTCATTTCGACTCCATTCGGCTCTATTCAGCTGTATTCGAGTCTACCCTATTCTACACTAGCCTACTCTATCGTACTCTAGTCTACTCTTCTCTATTTTCTTTCTTCTTCCCATTCTGTTCTGTTCTAGTCTACTCTACCCTATGCTACCCAACTCTAATCTATTCTAATCCATTTGATTGGATTGGATTCAACCCCTTTGGACACGATTCGGCTCAGTTTGGCTCTATTTAGCTCTGTTCGAATCTATTCTACTCTACTCTGTTTCCCTCTACGCTACTCTAGCCTACTGTTTTCTGTATTCGTCCTGTACTGTTCTGTTCTCTTCTGTTTTATTCTGTGCCACTCTACTCTACTCTAGTCCACCCTGCCATACCCGAACCTCCCCTACTCTAATCTGTTCAATTCGATTCCATGAATTCGGACACGATTCAGGTGGAACTGGTTCGATTCATGTCCATTCGGCTCCATTTGGCTCGAAGAGTGTCGATTCAGCTGGATTCGGCTCAATTGGGCTCCATTAGGCTCGATTTGCTGGATTTGGCTCCATTCAGCTCGATTCGGCCCTCTTCGGCCCTCTTCAGCACTATTCGGCTCTATTCGGCTCTTTTCTACTCTTTTCGACTCCATTCGATTGCGTTGCACAGCATTCTACTCCACTCAACACTATTTTACTCTACCCTACCCTAATTGACTGGAATTGGTTCGAGGGGATTCAACGCGATTTGCCTTGTTTCTTCTCCATTTGGCTCGATTCGACTCTATTCGACTCTGTTCTACTCTACACTATTCTGCTCTGCTCTAACCTTTTGGACTCGATTCTCTTGTATTCTTTTTATTCTCTTTTACTGTGTTCCATTCTCTTCTACTCTATTTTAACCAACCCTACTCTAATCTATTCCACTGGACTCGATTCCACGCATCTCGATGCGATTCGGCTCCAATCGGCTCCGTTGCACTCCATTCATCCCTCTTGGGCTCCAATCGGTTCGATTCAGTTCTAATCGGCTCCATTTCGCCCTGGTCAGCTCTATTCAGCTTGAACAGGCTCTATTCAACTCTATAGGGCTCTATGAGTCTAGTCGACTCTAGTATCTCTTTTCAACTCCATTCTACACCATTCTACTCCATCCGGCTGAATTCTTCTCTATTCTATTGTCTTGTACTCTACCCTTCTCTAGTCTATTCTAATCGATTCGATTGGATTGGACTTGAATGGATGGGATTCAATGCAATTCAACGGGATTCGACGCGATCCAGCATGATTCCGCGGGATTCGGCGCCATTCATCTTGATTTCTATCACGTTGGGTCTTTTGGGCTCTATTTTGCTCTAGTCGGCGATATTCAACTCTATTCTTCTAGACTCTGCACTACTCGACCCTATTCTATTCTTTCAGTTCTCTTCTAGCCTGTTCTGTTCTACTGCATTTTGGTCTAGCCTACCCTACTCTAACTTAGCCTACTGTAATCTCTTCTATACTATTCAACAGACTTGAACGGGATTCGACCTGATTCAGGTCATATCGGCTCGAATCAGCTCCTTTTTGTGCGAATTCAACTCGATTCGGTTGGACTTGGCCCTTTTCCTCTCTCTTCGGCTCTTTTCGGCAGGATTTGACTCTATTTGACTCTAGTCTACTCTTCTCTATTCTTTCTGTTCTATTCTAATCTATTCTTTTCTACCCTACCCTACCCTACCCTACCCTCATCTTACCTGCCCTACACTAAACTATTGGATTGGATTCGACACTTTTCAACGCGATTCGACATGATTCTTCTCGATTCACCTCGAATTTGGTGGATTCGGCTGCATTCAGCTCTCTTTGGCTCTATTCAACTCTATTGGACTCGATTCTACTGTACTCGTCTCTACTTCATTCTATTCGATTCTTTCTCTTGTGTTCTGTTCTGTTCTAGTCTAACCCCTCCTACTCTACCCTCCTCTACTCTAATCTAGTCCATTCGATTCAATGCCTTTCAAGGCGATTCCATGGGATTAGGCTTGAATTGGCTCGATTTAGCTCGATTTGGCTTGAATCGGGTCAATTTGGCTCGATTCTGCTCGATTCAGCATCATTAGGCTCGATCCAGACTTATCCGGCCCTGTTCAGCTCTATTCAACTCTTTTCTACTTTATTCGTCTCTATTTGGCTCCATCCGACTCCATGCCACACCATTCTACTCTGTTCGACTCCATTCTACACTATTCTATTCTCTTCTCCCCCACCCTACTCTAATCTGTTCGATTCATTGAGATTTGTCTCATTTCCTCTCCATTCGACTCGATTCAGCTCGAATTGGATCTATTCATCTCTATTCTGCACTACTCGACTCTGACTAGTCTACTCTACGCCACTCTACTCCATTCTACCCTTTGTATTCTCTTCTCTTCTACTCTATGCTTCTCTAGTCTATTCCTCTGTGCCCTACCCTATTGAATCCCAGCCTAACCTACACTACTCTAAGCTGTTCTATTGAATTCGATTGCATTCAATTCGATCCGATTGGACACAATTGGACGGGATTCGGTGAGATTTCATGAGATTCGATGGGTTTGGGTGGGATTGGATGGACTTCGACGAGATTCGATGCAATAGGATGCGATTAGGTGCGATTTGGCTCGATCTAGCTTGGCTCATTTTCTTGGTCTCTATTTGGCTCGTTCCAGCTCCATTCGGCTCCATTCAGCTCGAATCTGGTTGATTTGACTTGATTGGGCTCGATTGCGCTCAACTGGGCTCGACTCAGCCCTAGATGTCCCTATTCGGTGCTATTCCGCTCTATTCAACTCTTTTCTAGTCTATTCGTCTCGGTTTGACTGCATTTGACTCCATTCCACACCATTCTACACTCTTCTATTTGACAGAACCCTATCCCGCCCTAGTCTTTCCTCATCTAGTCTGCTCTTTTCGATTCTGTTGTATTGGATTCTCGTTTTCTCTTTTCTCTATTCCATTCTATGCTACTCTACCATACCCTACACGAAACTAACCTATCCTGACTTATCCTCTTCTATTCTATTGGATTCTGTTTTCTCTGTTCTACCGTATGCTACCCTACCTTATGAAACGCTACTGTACCATACCCTACTCCATCGGGGTACTCAAGAAGGGTACTAGTTTGGAAAAGGGACTACCTAAGGCAAGGGTACGAGTTCAGGCTACTAGTTAGGGCCACTGTACTAGTTAAGAGTACTAGTTAATGGACGGGTACTAGTTAAGGCTACTAGGAAGGCAAGGTACAAGTGAAGGCTACGACTTCAGGCAAGAGTATTAGTTTAGGCTACTAGATGACGCAAGGGTACAAGTTCATACTACTAAAGGCCAGGGTACTAGTTAAGGCAACTGGTAAAGGCAAGAGTAGTAGTTATGGGTAGCGATAAGGCCAGGGTACTAGTTAAGACTACTAGTTAATGACAGGGTACTAGTGGAGGCAAGGGTACTAGTGAGGGCCAGGGTACTAGTTAAGGCTGGGCTACTAGTCCATGCAAGGCCACTACTTAAGGGTACTAGTTAAGGTTTGGCTACTAGTTAGGAGTAGTAGTAAGGCAAGGGTAGACGTTAAGGCTGTTCCTTAAGGCAAGGCGACTAGTTAAGGGTACTAGTTACGACAAGGCTTCTAGTTCAGAATACTAGTTAGGGCCACTGTGCTAGTTAAGAGTACTAGTTAAGACTACTAGTAAGGCAAGGAACGAGTTAAGGCCACTACTTCAGGCCAGAGTGCTAGTTAAGTCTACTAGTCGATGCAAGGGTACATGTTAATACTACTGGCTAAGTCCAGGGTGCTAGTGAAGGCAACTGGTGAAGGCAAGGGTAGTAGTTATGGGTACTGATAAGGCCTGGCTACTAGTTAAGACTGCTAGTTAATGCAAGGGTACTAGTTAAGGGTACATGTTGAGGCAAGGGTAGCCATTAAGACTATTCCTTAAGGCAAGGCTCCTAGTTAAGGGTACTAGTTAGGACAAGGCTACCAGTTCAGGATACTAGTTAGGGGCACTGTACTAGTTACGAGTACTAGTAAAGGCACGGGTGCTAGTTAAGGCTGCTAGTTAAGGCAAGGTACAAATTAAGGCCCCTGCTTAAGGCAAGAGTACTAGTGAAGGCTACTAGTTGATGCAAGATTACAAGTGAATACTACTAGTTCAGGCCAGGGTACTAGTTAAGGCAACTGGTTACGGCAAGGGTAGTAGTTCTGGGTACTGATACGGTCAGGGTACTAGTTAAGACAACTGGTTAATGCGAGGGTACTAGTTAAGGGTACTACTTAAGGCTGCCAGTGAAGGCCAGGGTCTTAGTTCAGGCTACTGGAGAAGGCCAGGGTACTAGTGAAGGCAAGGCTACTAGTTAAGGGTACTAGTTCAGAGAAGGCTACTAGTTCAGGACACTAGTTAGGGGCACCGTGCTAGTTAAGAGTACTAGCTAAGGCACAAGTACTAGTTCAGGCCACTACTTAAGGCAAGAGTACTAGTTCAGGCTACTCTTTGATGCAAGTTTACAAGTTGATACTTCTAGTTAAGGCCAGGGTCCTAGTTAAGGCAACTGGTTAAGGCAAGGGTACTAGTAAAGGCAAGGCTACTAGTTCGGGGTAGTAGTTAAGGCTTGGCTACTAGTTAAGGGTACCAGTAAGGCAAGGGCAGACGTTCAGACGATTACTTAAAGCAAGGCTACTAGTTCAGGGGACTAATTCAGACAAGGCTACTAGGTCAGGCTACTCGTTATGGCCGCTGTACTAGTTAAGAGTGCTAGTTAAGGCACAGGTACTAGTTAAGGATACTAGTTAAGCAAGGTACAAGTGAAGGCTACGACTTCAGGCAAGACGACTAGTTTAGGCTACCAGTGGATTCAAGGGTACAAGTGAATACTACTAGTTAAGACCAGGGTACCAGTTAAGGCAGCTGGTTAAGGCCAGGGTAGGACTTATGGGGTCTGAGAAGGCCAGGTACTACTTAAGACTACTAGTTAATGCGAGGGTACTAGTTAAGGGTACTAGTTGAGGAAGGCTACGAGTGAAGGCCAGGGTACTAGTGAAGGCTACTGGTGAAGGCCAGGGTACTAGTTAAGGCAGGGCTACTAGTTCAGGTTACTAGTAAGGCAAGGGTAGACATGAAGACTATTACTTAAGGCAAGGCTACTAGTTAAGGGGAGTAGTTCAGACAAGGCTACTAGTTCAGGATACTAGTTAAGGCAAGGGGAGTAGTTCAGATTCAGAATTGAGGGTACTTGTCAAGGCAAGGCTACTCTTCAAGGCTAGTTGTCTAGCCTACTGATCTATACCACTAGTCTGACTAGTCCAGCTGTCTTGTCTAGGCTACTCCTCTAGACTTCTCTTGTCTACTCTACTCTAGTCTACTTTCGTCTACCCTAGTCTACCCAATCAAAAACCACCCTACCCGAACCTTTTCGAATCTATTCAATTGGATTCGATTCAAAGCATTTCAATGTGATGGGACGCGATGATGCTTGAATCGGCTCATTCGGCACCATCAGCTCGATTCAGCTCGATTTGGCTTGAATCGCTTCGATTCAGCTTGTTTCAACTCAATTCGACTTGGTTCAGCCTTATTCGGCTCGATTCGACTCTTTTCTACTCTAGTTTTCTCTATGCAACTCCATTCGACTCGATTCTACTCTATTCTGTTCTACCCTACCCTACCCTACTCTAATCTATTCTAATGGATTCGATTGGACGCTATTCGACGCGATTCATCACGTTTTGTTTCCATTGGGCTCGATTCGGCTAGAATTGGCTCTATTCAGCTCTATTCTGCACTATTTCACTCTGTTCGACTCTACTCTTCTCTCCTTTACTCTTCTCTGCTCTACCGTACTGTGCTATATTCTCTTCCTTCTATTATGTACTGTTCTAGTCTATTCTGTTCTACCCTCCCAGCCGCTCCCCTCCCCTTCTCTAATCTTTGATTCTGTTCGAGTCATCGCATTTTCACGCCATTCGACCCGATTAGGCTTGAATCAGATCAATTCCCTTCGAATCGGTTCGATTGGGCTCCATTTTGCTCCATTCAGCTCCAATGGCATCGATTCTGCTGCATTCTGCTCGATTAGGCCTTCTTTGGCCCTATTCGGCCCAACTATGCTCTATTCGACTCTTTTCTACTCTATTCGTCTCTAGTCGGCTCCGTTCTAATCCATTCCACACCATTCTGCACTATTCTCCTCTACCCTTCCCTACCCTGATCTATTCTAACGGATTCGATTCGACCCGATTCGAAGCGATTCAACGCGATTCATCTTGTTTTGTCTCCATTGGCCTCAATTCGGCTATGTTCTGCACTATCTGACTCTTTTCTACTCTATTCTATTCTGCTGGATTCTTTCTCTTCTGTTCTGTTCTCTCCTATTCTGTTGGACTCTGTTCTATCCTACCCTACCCAACCCTACTGCACCCCACCCAAACCCACCCTACTTGAATCTGTTTCATTCAATTCGATTCACTTCGACGCGATTTGACAGGATTCGACGGGATTCGACCAGGTCCGAAGGCATTTGACGGGATTCAAAGAGATTAGACGAGATTCCACACGATTCAACGTGATTCAGCAGAATTCTAGGAGATTGGACGCAATTCGAAGTTATTGGACGTGATGGGACGTGATTCGTCGTGATTCGACGACATTCGATGCAATCCGATGCGATCCGAAGCGATTCGACCCGGTCCGACACAAAACGATGTGATTTGATGCGATTCGACGTGATTCGATGTGCTTCGACGCTATTCAGTGACAGTCGGCGTGATTCTGCTTGATTCAGCTCCATTAGGTGCGAATCGGCTCTATATGGCTCCTTTACGTCTCTATTCGGCTCCATTCAGCTCTGTTTTCTCTATTCGTCTCTATTTGGCCTATTCGGCTCTATTCGACTCTATTCGAGTCTATTCGACCCTACTCTTTTCTACTCTATTCTATTCCTTCTATTCTGTTCTAATCTCTTCTAGTCTACTCTACTCTATTCTATTCCACCCTCCCCTCCCCTTCTCTAATCTAGACGTTTGGATTGGATTGGATGCATTGAACGGGATTCGACCTGATTAAGCTTGAATCAGCTCGATTCGATTCGATTTGGCTCTATTCGGCTCGTTTTGGCTTGAATTGCTTCGATTCTGCTCAATTCGGCCTCTTTCGGCCCTATTCTGCTCTATTCGACTCTTCTCTACTCTTTTCGTCTCTATTTGACTCCATTCTACTCCATTCTATTTATTCCACACCATTCTACACTATTCTGCTCTACTCTATCCTACACCACTCTAATTTACTCGAATCGATTAGACGTGATTCCTCTCATTTCGACTCCATTCGGCTCTATTCAGCTGTATTCGAGTCTACCCTATTCTACACTAGCCTACTCTATCGTACTCTAGTCTACTCTTCTCTATTTTCTTTCTTCTTCCTATTCTGTTCTGTTCTAGTCTACTCTACCCTATGCTACCCAACTCTAATCTATTCTAATCCATTTGATTGGATTGGATTCAACCCCTTTGGACACGATTCGGCTCAGTTTGGCTCTATTTAGCTCTGTTCGAATCTATTCTACTCTACTCTGTTTCCCTCTACGCTACTCTAGCCTACTGTTTTCTGTATTTGTCCTGTACTGTTCTGTTCTCTTCTGTTTTATTCTGTGCCACTCTACTCTACTCTAGTCCACCCTGCCATACCCGAACCTCCCCTACTCTAATCTGTTCAATTCGATTCCATGAATTCGGACACGATTCAGGTGGAACTGGTTCGATTCATGTCCATTCGGCTCCATTTGGCTCGAAGAGTGTCGATTCAGCTGGATTTGGCTCAATTGGGCTCCATTAGGCTCGATTTGCTGGATTTGGCTCCATTCAGCTCGATTCGGCCCTCTTCGGCCCTCTTCAGCACTATTCGGCTCTATTCGGCTCTTTTCTACTCTTTTCGACTCCATTCGATTGCGTTGCACAGCATTCTACTCCACTCAACACTATTTTACTCTACCCTACCCTAATTGACTGGAATTGGTTCGAGGGGATTCAACGCGATTTGCCTTGTTTCTTCTCCATTTGGCTCGATTCGACTCTATTCGACTCTGTTCTACTCTACACTATTCTGCTCTGCTCTAACCTTTTGGACTCGATTCTCTTGTATTCTTTTTATTCTCTTTTACTGTGTTCCATTCTCTTCTACTCTATTTTAACCAACCCTACTCTAATCTATTCCACTGGACTCGATTCCACGCATCTCGATGCGATTCGGCTCCAATCGGCTCCGTTGCACTCCATTCATCCCTCTTGGGCTCCAATCGGTTCGATTCAGTTCTAATCGGCTCCATTTCGCCCTGGTCAGCTCTATTCAGCTTGAATAGGCTCTATTCAACTCTATAGGGCTCTATGAGTCTAGTCGACTCTAGTATCTCTTTTCAACTCCATTCTACACCATTCTACTCCATCCGGCTGAATTCTTCTCTATTCTATTGTCTTGTACTCTACCCTTCTCTAGTCTATTCTAATCGATTCGATTGGATTGGACTTGAATGGATGGGATTCAATGCAATTCAACGGGATTCGACGCGATCCAGCATGATTCCGCGGGATTCGGCGCCATTCATCTTGATTTCTATCACGTTGGGTCTTTTGGGCTCTATTTTGCTCTAGTCGGCGATATTCAACTCTATTCTTCTAGACTCTGCACTACTCGACCCTATTCTATTCTTTCAGTTCTCTTCTAGCCTGTTCTGTTCTACTGCATTTTGGTCTAGCCTACCCTACTCTAACTTAGCCTACTGTAATCTCTTCTATACTATTCAACAGACTTGAACGGGATTCGACCTGATTCAGGTCATATCGGCTCGAATCAGCTCCTTTTTGTGCGAATTCAACTCGATTCGGTTGGACTTGGCCCTTTTCCTCTCTCTTCGGCTCTTTTCGGCAGGATTTGACTCTATTTGACTCTAGTCTACTCTTCTCTATTCTTTCTGTTCTATTCTAATCTATTCTTTTCTACCCTACCCTACCCTACCCTACCCTCATCTTACCTGCCCTACACTAAACTATTGGATTGGATTCGACACTTTTCAACGCGATTCGACATGATTCTTCTCGATTCACCTCGAATTTGGTGGATTCGGCTGCATTCAGCTCTCTTTGGCTCTATTCAACTCTATTGGACTCGATTCTACTGTACTCGTCTCTACTTCATTCTATTCGATTCTTTCTCTTGGGTTCTGTTCTGTTCTAGTCTAACCCCTCCTACTCTACCCTCCTCTACTCTAATCTAGTCCATTCGATTCAATGCCTTTCAAGGCGATTCCATGGGATTAGGCTTGAATTGGCTCGATTTAGCTCGATTTGGCTTGAATCGGGTCAATTTGGCTCGATTCTGCTCGATTCAGCATCATTAGGCTCGATCCAAACTTATCCGGCCCTGTTCAGCTCTATTCAACTCTTTTCTACTTTATTCGTCTCTATTTGGCTCCATCCGACTCCATGCCACACCATTCTACTCTGTTCGACTCCATTCTACACTATTCTATTCTCTTCTCCCCCACCCTACTCTAATCTGTTCGATTCATTGAGATTTGTCTCATTTCCTCTCCATTCGACTCGATTCAGCTCGAATTGGATCTATTCATCTCTATTCTGCACTACTCGACTCTGACTAGTCTACTCTACGCCACTCTACTCCATTCTACCCTTTGTATTCTCTTCTCTTCTACTCTATGCTTCTCTAGTCTATTCCTCTGTGCCCTACCCTATTGAATCCCAGCCTAACCTACACTACTCTAAGCTGTTCTATTGAATTCGATTGCATTCAATTCGATCCGATTGGACACAATTGGACGGGATTCGGTGAGATTTCATGAGATTCGATGGGTTTTGGTGGGATTGGATGGACTTCGACGAGATTCGATGCAATAGGATGCGATTAGGTGCGATTTGGCTCGATCTAGCTTGGCTCATTTTCTTGGTCTCTATTTGGCTCGTTCCAGCTCCATTCGGCTCCATTCAGCTCGAATCTGGTTGATTTGACTTGATTGGGCTCGATTGCGCTCAACTGGGCTCGACTCAGCCCTAGATGTCCCTATTCGGTGCTATTCCGCTCTATTCAACTCTTTTCTAGTCTATTCGTCTCGGTTTGACTGCATTTGACTCCATTCCACACCATTCTACACTCTTCTATTTGACAGAACCCTATCCCGCCCTAGTCTTTCCTCATCTAGTCTGCTCTTTTCGATTCTGTTGTATTGGATTCTCGTTTTCTCTTTTCTCTATTCCATTCTATGCTACTCTACCATACCCTACACGAAACTAACCTATCCTGACTTATCCTCTTCTATTCTATTGGATTCTGTTTTCTCTGTTCTACCGTATGCTACCCTACCTTATGAAACGCTACTGTACCATACCCTACTCCATCGGGGTACTCAAGAAGGGTACTAGTTTGGAAAAGGGACTACCTAAGGCAAGGGTACGAGTTCAGGCTACTAGTTAGGGCCACTGTACTAGTTAAGAGTACTAGTTAATGGACGGGTACTAGTTAAGGCTACTAGGAAGGCAAGGTACAAGTGAAGGCTACGACTTCAGGCAAGAGTATTAGTTTAGGCTACTAGATGACGCAAGGGTACAAGTTCATACTACTAAAGGCCAGGGTACTAGTTAAGGCAACTGGTAAAGGCAAGAGTAGTAGTTATGGGTAGCGATAAGGCCAGGGTACTAGTTAAGACTACTAGTTAATGACAGGGTACTAGTGGAGGCAAGGGTACTAGTGAGGGCCAGGGTACTAGTTAAGGCTGGGCTACTAGTCCATGCAAGGCCACTACTTAAGGGTACTAGTTAAGGTTTGGCTACTAGTTAGGAGTAGTAGTAAGGCAAGGGTAGACGTTAAGGCTGTTCCTTAAGGCAAGGCGACTAGTTAAGGGTACTAGTTACGACAAGGCTTCTAGTTCAGAATACTAGTTAGGGCCACTGTGCTAGTTAAGAGTACTAGTTAAGACTACTAGTAAGGCAAGGAACGAGTTAAGGCCACTACTTCAGGCAAGAGTGCTAGTTAAGTCTACTAGTCGATGCAAGGGTACATGTTAATACTACTGGCTAAGTCCAGGGTGCTAGTGAAGGCAACTGGTGAAGGCAAGGGTAGTAGTTATGGGTACTGATAAGGCCAGGCTACTAGTTAAGACTGCTAGTTAATGCAAGGGTACTAGTTAAGGGTACATGTTGAGGCAAGGGTAGCCATTAAGACTATTCCTTAAGGCAAGGCTCCTAGTTAAGGGTACTAGTTAGGACAAGGCTACCAGTTCAGGATACTAGTTAGGGGCACTGTACTAGTTACGAGTACTAGTAAAGGCACGGGTGCTAGTTAAGGCTGCTAGTTAAGGCAAGGTACAAATTAAGGCCCCTGCTTAAGGCAAGAGTACTAGTGAAGGCTACTAGTTCATGCAAGATTACAAGTGAATACTACTAGTTCAGGCCAGGGTACTAGTTAAGGCAACTGGTTACGGCAAGGGTAGTAGTTCTGGGTACTGATACGGTCAGGGTACTAGTTAAGACAACTGGTTAATGCGAGGGTACTAGTTAAGGGTACTACTTAAGGCTGCCAGTGAAGGCCAGGGTCTTAGTTCAGGCTACTGGAGAAGGCCAGGGTACTAGTGAAGGCAAGGCTACTAGTTAAGGGTACTAGTTCAGAGAAGGCTACTAGTTCAGGACACTAGTTAGGGGCACTGTGCTAGTTAAGAGTACTAGCTAAGGCACAAGTACTAGTTCAGGCCACTACTTAAGGCAAGAGTACTAGTTCAGGCTACTCTTTGATGCAAGTTTACAAGTTGATACTTCTAGTTAAGGCCAGGGTCCTAGTTAAGGCAACTGGTTAAGGCAAGGGTACTAGTAAAGGCAAGGCTACTAGTTCGGGGTAGTAGTTAAGGCTTGGCTACTAGTTAAGGGTACCAGTAAGGCAAGGGCAGACGTTCAGACGATTACTTAAAGCAAGGCTACTAGTTCAGGGGACTAATTCAGACAAGGCTACTAGGTCAGGCTACTCGTTATGGCCGCTGTACTAGTTAAGAGTGCTAGTTAAGGCACAGGTACTAGTTAAGGATACTAGTTAAGCAAGGTACAAGTGAAGGCTACGACTTCAGGCAAGACGACTAGTTTAGGCTACCAGTGGATTCAAGGGTACAAGTGAATACTACTAGTTAAGACCAGGGTACCAGTTAAGGCAGCTGGTTAAGGCCAGGGTAGGACTTATGGGGTCTGAGAAGGCCAGGTACTACTTAAGACTACTAGTTAATGCGAGGGTACTAGTTAAGGGTACTAGTTGAGGAAGGCTACGAGTGAAGGCCAGGGTACTAGTGAAGGCTACTGGTGAAGGCCAGGGTACTAGTTAAGGCAGGGCTACTAGTTCAGGTTACTAGTAAGGCAAGGGTAGACATGAAGACTATTACTTAAGGCAAGGCTACTAGTTAAGGGGAGTAGTTCAGACAAGGCTACTAGTTCAGGATACTAGTTAAGGCAAGGGGAGTAGTTCAGATTCAGAATTGAGGGTACTTGTCAAGGCAAGGCTACTCTTCAAGGCTAGTTGTCTAGCCTACTGATCTATACCACTAGTCTGACTAGTCCAGCTGTCTTGTCTAGGCTACTCCTCTAGACTTCTCTTGTCTACTCTACTCTAGTCTACTTTCGTCTACCCTAGTCTACCCAATCAAAAACCACCCTACCCGAACCTTTTCGAATCTATTCAATTGGATTCGATTCAAAGCATTTCAATGTGATGGGACGCGATGATGCTTGAATCGGCTCATTCGGCACCATCAGCTCGATTCAGCTCGATTTGGCTTGAATCGCTTCGATTCAGCTTGTTTCAACTCAATTCGACTTGGTTCAGCCTTATTCGGCTCGATTCGACTCTTTTCTACTCTAGTTTTCTCTATGCAACTCCATTCGACTCGATTCTACTCTATTCTGTTCTACCCTACCCTACCCTACTCTAATCTATTCTAATGGATTCGATTGGACGCTATTCGACGCGATTCATCACGTTTTGTTTCCATTGGGCTCGATTCGGCTAGAATTGGCTCTATTCAGCTCTATTCTGCACTATTTCACTCTATTCGACTCTACTCTTCTCTCCTTTACTCTTCTCTGCTCTACCGTACTGTGCTATATTCTCTTCCTTCTATTATGTACTGTTCTAGTCTATTCTGTTCTACCCTCCCAGCCGCTCCCCTCCCCTTCTCTAATCTTTGATTCTGTTCGAGTCATCGCATTTTCACGCCATTCGACCCGATTAGGCTTGAATCAGATCAATTCCCTTCGAATCGGTTCGATTGGGCTCCATTTTGCTCCATTCAGCTCCAATGGCATCGATTCTGCTGCATTCTGCTCGATTAGGCCTTCTTTGGCCCTATTCGGCCCAACTATGCTCTATTCGACTCTTTTCTACTCTATTCGTCTCTAGTCGGCTCCGTTCTAATCCATTCCACACCATTCTGCACTATTCTCCTCTACCCTTCCCTACCCTGATCTATTCTAATGGATTCGATTCGACCCGATTCGAAGCGATTCAACGCGATTCATCTTGTTTTGTCTCCATTGGCCTCAATTCGGCTATGTTCTGCACTATCTGACTCTTTTCTACTCTATTCTATTCTGCTGGATTCTTTCTCTTCTGTTCTGTTCTCTCCTATTCTGTTGGACTCTGTTCTATCCTACCCTACCCAACCCTACTGCACCCCACCCAAACCCACCCTACTTGAATCTGTTTCATTCAATTCGATTCACTTCGACGCGATTTGACAGGATTCGACGGGATTCGACCAGGTCCGAAGGCATTTGACGGGATTCAAAGAGATTAGACGAGATTCCACACGATTCAACGTGATTCAGCAGAATTCTAGGAGATTGGACGCAATTCGAAGTTATTGGACGTGATGGGACGTGATTCGTCGTGATTCGACGACATTCGATGCAATCCGATGCGATCCGAAGCGATTCGACCCGGTCCGACACAAAACGATGTGATTTGATGCGATTCGACGTGATTCGATGTGCTTCGACGCTATTCAGTGACAGTCGGCGTGATTCTGCTTGATTCAGCTCCATTAGGTGCGAATCGGCTCTATATGGCTCCTTTACGTCTCTATTCGGCTCCATTCAGCTCTGTTTTCTCTATTCGTCTCTATTTGGCCTATTCGGCTCTATTCGACTCTATTCGAGTCTATTCGACCCTACTCTTTTCTACTCTATTCTATTCCTTCTATTCTGTTCTAATCTCTTCTGGTCTACTCTACTCTATTCTATTCCACCCTCCCCTCCCCTTCTCTAATCTAGACGTTTGGATTGGATTGGATGCATTGAACGGGATTCGACCTGATTAAGCTTGAATCAGCTCGATTCGATTCGATTTGGCTCTATTCGGCTCGTTTTGGCTTGAATTGCTTCGATTCTGCTCAATTCGGCCTCTTTCGGCCCTATTCTGCTCTATTCGACTCTTCTCTACTCTTTTCGTCTCTATTTGACTCCATTCTACTCCATTCTATTTATTCCACACCATTCTACACTATTCTGCTCTACTCTATCCTACACCACTCTAATTTACTCGAATCGATTAGACGTGATTCCTCTCATTTCGACTCCATTCGGCTCTATTCAGCTGTATTCGAGTCTACCCTATTCTACACTAGCCTACTCTATCGTACTCTAGTCTACTCTTCTCTATTTTCTTTCTTCTTCCCATTCTGTTCTGTTCTAGTCTACTCTACCCTATGCTACCCAACTCTAATCTATTCTAATCCATTTGATTGGATTGGATTCAACCCCTTTGGACACGATTCGGCTCAGTTTGGCTCTATTTAGCTCTGTTCGAATCTATTCTACTCTACTCTGTTTCCCTCTACGCTACTCTAGCCTACTGTTTTCTGTATTCGTCCTGTACTGTTCTGTTCTCTTCTGTTTTATTCTGTGCCACTCTACTCTACTCTAGTCCACCCTGCCATACCCGAACCTCCCCTACTCTAATCTGTTCAATTCGATTCCATGAATTCGGACACGATTCAGGTGGAACTGGTTCGATTCATGTCCATTCGGCTCCATTTGGCTCGAAGAGTGTCGATTCAGCTGGATTCGGCTCAATTGGGCTCCATTAGGCTCGATTTGCTGGATTTGGCTCCATTCAGCTCGATTCGGCCCTCTTCGGCCCTCTTCAGCACTATTCGGCTCTATTCGGCTCTTTTCTACTCTTTTCGACTCCATTCGATTGCGTTGCACAGCATTCTACTCCACTCAACACTATTTTACTCTACCCTACCCTAATTGACTGGAATTGGTTCGAGGGGATTCAACGCGATTTGCCTTGTTTCTTCTCCATTTGGCTGGATTCGACTCTATTCGACTCTGTTCTACTCTACACTATTCTGCTCTGCTCTAACCTTTTGGACTCGATTCTCTTGTATTCTTTTTATTCTCTTTTACTGTGTTCCATTCTCTTCTACTCTATTTTAACCAACCCTACTCTAATCTATTCCACTGGACTCGATTCCACGCATCTCGATGCGATTCGGCTCCAATCGGCTCCGTTGCACTCCATTCATCCCTCTTGGGCTCCAATCGGTTCGATTCAGTTCTAATCGGCTCCATTTCGCCCTGGTCAGCTCTATTCAGCTTGAATAGGCTCTATTCAACTCTATAGGGCTCTATGAGTCTAGTCGACTCTAGTATCTCTTTTCAACTCCATTCTACACCATTCTACTCCATCCGGCTGAATTCTTCTCTATTCTATTGTCTTGTACTCTACCCTTCTCTAGTCTATTCTAATCGATTCGATTGGATTGGACTTGAATGGATGGGATTCAATGCAATTCAACGGGATTCGACGCGATCCAGCATGATTCCGCGGGATTCGGCGCCATTCATCTTGATGTCTATCACGTTGGGTCTTTTGGGCTCTATTTTGCTCTAGTCGGCGATATTCAACTCTATTCTTCTAGACTCTGCACCACTCGACCCTATTCTATTCTTTCAGTTCTCTTCTAGCCTGTTCTGTTCTACTGCATTTTGGTCTAGCCTACCCTACTCTAACTTAGCCTACTGTAATCTCTTCTATACTATTCAACAGACTTGAACGGGATTCGACCTGATTCAGGTCATATCGGCTCGAATCAGCTCCTTTTTGTGCGAATTCAACTCGATTCGGTTGGACTTGGCCCTTTTCCTCTCTCTTCGGCTCTTTTCGGCAGGATTTGACTCTATTTGACTCTAGTCTACTCTTCTCTATTCTTTCTGTTCTATTCTAATCTATTCTTTTCTACCCTACCCTACCCTACCCTCATCTTACCTGCCCTACACTAAACTATTGGATTGGATTCGACACTTTTCAACGCGATTCGACATGATTCTTCTCGATTCACCTCGAATTTGGTGGATTCGGCTGCATTCAGCTCTCTTTGGCTCTATTCAACTCTATTGGACTCGATTCTACTGTACTCGTCTCTACTTCATTCTATTCGATTCTTTCTCTTGGGTTCTGTTCTGTTCTAGTCTAACCCCTCCTACTCTACCCTCCTCTACTCTAATCTAGTCCATTCGATTCAATGCCTTTCAAGGCGATTCCATGGGATTAGGCTTGAATTGGCTCGATTTAGCTCGATTTGGCTTGAATCGGGTCAATTTGGCTCGATTCTGCTCGATTCAGCATCATTAGGCTCGATCCAAACTTATCCGGCCCTGTTCAGCTCTATTCAACTCTTTTCTACTTTATTCGTCTCTATTTGGCTCCATCCGACTCCATGCCACACCATTCTACTCTGTTCGACTCCATTCTACACTATTCTATTCTCTTCTCCCCCACCCTACTCTAATCTGTTCGATTCATTGAGATTTGTCTCATTTCCTCTCCATTCGACTCGATTCAGCTCGAATTGGATCTATTCATCTCTATTCTGCACTACTCGACTCTGACTAGTCTACTCTACGCCACTCTACTCCATTCTACCCTTTGTATTCTCTTCTCTTCTACTCTATGCTTCTCTAGTCTATTCCTCTGTGCCCTACCCTATTGAATCCCAGCCTAACCTACACTACTCTAAGCTGTTCTATTGAATTCGATTGCATTCAATTCGATCCGATTGGACACAATTGGACGGGATTCGGTGAGATTTCATGAGATTCGATGGGTTTGGGTGGGATTGGATGGACTTCGACGAGATTCGATGCAATAGGATGCGATTAGGTGCGATTTGGCTCGATCTAGCTTGGCTCATTTTCTTGGTCTCTATTTGGCTCGTTCCAGCTCCATTCGGCTCCATTCAGCTCGAATCTGGTTGATTTGACTTGATTGGGCTCGATTGCGCTCAATTGGGCTCGACTCAGCCCTAGATGTCCCTATTCGGTGCTATTCCGCTCTATTCAACTCTTTTCTAGTCTATTCATCTCGGTTTGACTGCATTTGACTCCATTCCACACCATTCTACACTCTTCTATTTGACAGAACCCTATCCCGCCCTAGTCTTTCCTCATCTAGTCTGCTCTTTTCGATTCTGTTGTATTGGATTCTCGTTTTCTCTTTTCTCTATTCCATTCTATGCTACTCTACCATACCCTACACGAAACTAACCTATCCTGACTTATCCTCTTCTATTCTATTGGATTCTGTTTTCTCTGTTCTACCGTATGCTACCCTACCTTATGAAACGCTACTGTACCATACCCTACTCCATCGGGGTACTCAAGAAGGGTACTAGTTTGGAAAAGGGACTACCTAAGGCAAGGGTACGAGTTCAGGCTACTAGTTAGGGCCACTGTACTAGTTAAGAGTACTAGTTAATGGACGGGTACTAGTTAAGGCTACTAGGAAGGCAAGGTACAAGTGAAGGCTACGACTTCAGGCAAGAGTATTAGTTTAGGCTACTAGATGACGCAAGGGTACAAGTTCATACTACTAAAGGCCAGGGTACTAGTTAAGGCAACTGGTAAAGGCAAGAGTAGTAGTTATGGGTAGCGATAAGGCCAGGGTACTAGTTAAGACTACTAGTTAATGACAGGGTACTAGTGGAGGCAAGGGTACTAGTGAGGGCCAGGGTACTAGTTAAGGCTGGGCTACTAGTCCATGCAAGGCCACTACTTAAGGGTACTAGTTAAGGTTTGGCTACTAGTTAAGAGTAGTAGTAAGACAAGGGTAGACGTTAAGGCTGTTCCTTAAGGCAAGGCGACTAGTTAAGGGTACTAGTTACGACAAGGCTTCTAGTTCAGAATACTAGTTAGGGCCACTGTGCTAGTTAAGAGTACTAGTTAAGACTACTAGTAAGGCAAGGAACGAGTTAAGGCCACTACTTCAGGCCAGAGTGCTAGTTTAGTCTACTAGTCGATGCAAGGGTACATGTTAATACTACTGGCTAAGTCCAGGGTGCTAGTGAAGGCAACTGGTGAAGGCAAGGGTAGTAGTTATCGGTACTGATAAGGCCAGGCTACTAGTTAAGACTGCTAGTTAATGCAAGGGTACTAGTTAAGGGTACATGTTGAGGCAAGGGTAGCCATTAAGACTATTCCTTAAGGCAAGGCTCCTAGTTAAGGGTACTAGTTAGGACAAGGCTACCAGTTCAGGATACTAGTTAGGGGCACTGTACTAGTTACGAGTACTAGTAAAGGCACGGGTGCTAGTTAAGGCTGCTAGTTAAGGCAAGGTACAAATTAAGGCCCCTGCTTAAGGCAAGAGTACTAGTGAAGGCTACTAGTTGATGCAAGATTACAAGTGAATACTACTAGTTCAGGCCAGGGTACTAGTTAAGGCAACTGGTTACGGCAAGGGTAGTAGTTCTGGGTACTGATACGGTCAGGGTACTAGTTAAGACAACTGGTTAATGCGAGGGTACTAGTTAAGGGTACTACTTAAGGCTGCCAGTGAAGAAGGCCAGGGTCTTAGTTCAGGCTACTGGAGAAGGCCAGGGTACTAGTGAAGGCAAGGCTACTAGTTAAGGGTACTAGTTCAGAGAAGGCTACTAGTTCAGGACACTAGTTAGGGGCACTGTGCTAGTTAAGAGTACTAGCTAAGGCACAAGTACTAGTTCAGGCCACTACTTAAGGCAAGAGTACTAGTTCAGGCTACTCTTTGATGCAAGTTTACAAGTTGATACTTCTAGTTAAGGCCAGGGTCCTAGTTAAGGCAACTGGTTAAGGCAAGGGTACTAGTAAAGGCAAGGCTACTAGTTCGGGGTAGTAGTTAAGGCTTGGCTACTAGTTAAGGGTACCAGTAAGGCAAGGGCAGACGTTCAGACGATTACTTAAAGCAAGGCTACTAGTTCAGGGGACTAATTCAGACAAGGCTACTAGGTCAGGCTACTCGTTATGGCCGCTGTACTAGTTAAGAGTGCTAGTTAAGGCACAGGTACTAGTTAAGGATACTAGTTAAGCAAGGTACAAGTGAAGGCTACGACTTCAGGCAAGACGACTAGTTTAGGCTACCAGTGGATTCAAGGGTACAAGTGAATACTACTAGTTAAGACCAGGGTACCAGTTAAGGCAGCTGGTTAAGGCCAGGGTAGGACTTATGGGGTCTGAGAAGGCCAGGTACTACTTAAGACTACTAGTTAATGCGAGGGTACTAGTTAAGGGTACTAGTTGAGGAAGGCTACGAGTGAAGGCCAGGGTACTAGTGAAGGCTACTGGTGAAGGCCAGGGTACTAGTTAAGGCAGGGCTACTAGTTCAGGTTACTAGTAAGGCAAGGGTAGACATGAAGACTATTACTTAAGGCAAGGCTACTAGTTAAGGGGAGTAGTTCAGACAAGGCTACTAGTTCAGGATACTAGTTAAGGCAAGGGGAGTAGTTCAGATTCAGAATTGAGGGTACTTGTCAAGGCAAGGCTACTCTTCAAGGCTAGTTGTCTAGCCTACTGATCTATACCACTAGTCTGACTAGTCCAGCTGTCTTGTCTAGGCTACTCCTCTAGACTTCTCTTGTCTACTCTACTCTAGTCTACTTTCGTCTACCCTAGTCTACCCAATCAAAAACCACCCTACCCGAACCTTTTCGAATCTATTCAATTGGATTCGATTCAAAGCATTTCAATGTGATGGGACGCGATGATGCTTGAATCGGCTCATTCGGCACCATCAGCTCGATTCAGCTCGATTTGGCTTGAATCGCTTCGATTCAGCTTGTTTCAACTCAATTCGACTTGGTTCAGCCTTATTCGGCTCGATTCGACTCTTTTCTACTCTAGTTTTCTCTATGCAACTCCATTCGACTCGATTCTACTCTATTCTGTTCTACCCTACCCTACCCTACTCTAATCTATTCTAATGGATTCGATTGGACGCTATTCGACGCGATTCATCACGTTTTGTTTCCATTGGGCTCGATTCGGCTAGAATTGGCTCTATTCAGCTCTATTCTGCACTATTTCACTCTGTTCGACTCTACTCTTCTCTCCTTTACTCTTCTCTGCTCTACCGTACTGTGCTATATTCTCTTCCTTCTATTATGTACTGTTCTAGTCTATTCTGTTCTACCCTCCCAGCCGCTCCCCTCCCCTTCTCTAATCTTTGATTCTGTTCGAGTCATCGCATTTTCACGCCATTCGACCCGATTAGGCTTGAATCAGATCAATTCCCTTCGAATCGGTTCGATTGGGCTCCATTTTGCTCCATTCAGCTCCAATGGCATCGATTCTGCTGCATTCTGCTCGATTAGGCCTTCTTTGGCCCTATTCGGCCCAACTATGCTCTATTCGACTCTTTTCTACTCTATTCGTCTCTAGTCGGCTCCGTTCTAATCCATTCCACACCATTCTGCACTATTCTCCTCTACCCTTCCCTACCCTGATCTATTCTAATGGATTCGATTCGACCCGATTCGAAGCGATTCAACGCGATTCATCTTGTTTTGTCTCCATTGGCCTCAATTCGGCTATGTTCTGCACTATCTGACTCTTTTCTACTCTATTCTATTCTGCTGGATTCTTTCTCTTCTGTTCTGTTCTCTCCTATTCTGTTGGACTCTGTTCTATCCTACCCTACCCAACCCTACTGCACCCCACCCAAACCCACCCTACTTGAATCTGTTTCATTCAATTCGATTCACTTCGACGCGATTTGACAGGATTCGACGGGATTCGACCAGGTCCGAAGGCATTTGACGGGATTCAAAGAGATTAGACGAGATTCCACACGATTCAACGTGATTCAGCAGAATTCTAGGAGATTGGACGCAATTCGAAGTTATTGGACGTGATGGGACGTGATTCGTCGTGATTCGACGACATTCGATGCAATCCGATGCGATCCGAAGCGATTCGACCCGGTCCGACACAAAACGATGTGATTTGATGCGATTCGACGTGATTCGATGTGCTTCGACGCTATTCAGTGACAGTCGGCGTGATTCTGCTTGATTCAGCTCCATTAGGTGCGAATCGGCTCTATATGGCTCCTTTACGTCTCTATTCGGCTCCATTCAGCTCTGTTTTCTCTATTCGTCTCTATTTGGCCTATTCGGCTCTATTCGACTCTATTCGAGTCTATTCGACCCTACTCTTTTCTACTCTATTCTATTCCTTCTATTCTGTTCTAATCTCTTCTGGTCTACTCTACTCTATTCTATTCCACCCTCCCCTCCCCTTCTCTAATCTAGACGTTTGGATTGGATTGGATGCATTGAACGGGATTCGACCTGATTAAGCTTGAATCAGCTCGATTCGATTCGATTTGGCTCTATTCGGCTCGTTTTGGCTTGAATTGCTTCGATTCTGCTCAATTCGGCCTCTTTCGGCCCTATTCTGCTCTATTCGACTCTTCTCTACTCTTTTCGTCTCTATTTGACTCCATTCTACTCCATTCTATTTATTCCACACCATTCTACACTATTCTGCTCTACTCTATCCTACACCACTCTAATTTACTCGAATCGATTAGACGTGATTCCTCTCATTTCGACTCCATTCGGCTCTATTCAGCTGTATTCGAGTCTACCCTATTCTACACTAGCCTACTCTATCGTACTCTAGTCTACTCTTCTCTATTTTCTTTCTTCTTCCCATTCTGTTCTGTTCTAGTCTACTCTACCCTATGCTACCCAACTCTAATCTATTCTAATCCATTTGATTGGATTGGATTCAACCCCTTTGGACACGATTCGGCTCAGTTTGGCTCTATTTAGCTCTGTTCGAATCTATTCTACTCTACTCTGTTTCCCTCTACGCTACTCTAGCCTACTGTTTTCTGTATTCGTCCTGTACTGTTCTGTTCTCTTCTGTTTTATTCTGTGCCACTCTACTCTACTCTAGTCCACCCTGCCATACCCGAACCTCCCCTACTCTAATCTGTTCAATTCGATTCCATGAATTCGGACACGATTCAGGTGGAACTGGTTCGATTCATGTCCATTCGGCTCCATTTGGCTCGAAGAGTGTCGATTCAGCTGGATTCGGCTCAATTGGGCTCCATTAGGCTCGATTTGCTGGATTTGGCTCCATTCAGCTCGATTCGGCCCTCTTCGGCCCTCTTCAGCACTATTCGGCTCTATTCGGCTCTTTTCTACTCTTTTCGACTCCATTCGATTGCGTTGCACAGCATTCTACTCCACTCAACACTATTTTACTCTACCCTACCCTAATTGACTGGAATTGGTTCGAGGGGATTCAACGCGATTTGCCTTGTTTCTTCTCCATTTGGCTGGATTCGACTCTATTCGACTCTGTTCTACTCTACACTATTCTGCTCTGCTCTAACCTTTTGGACTCGATTCTCTTGTATTCTTTTTATTCTCTTTTACTGTGTTCCATTCTCTTCTACTCTATTTTAACCAACCCTACTCTAATCTATTCCACTGGACTCGATTCCACGCATCTCGATGCGATTCGGCTCCAATCGGCTCCGTTGCACTCCATTCATCCCTCTTGGGCTCCAATCGGTTCGATTCAGTTCTAATCGGCTCCATTTCGCCCTGGTCAGCTCTATTCAGCTTGAATAGGCTCTATTCAACTCTATAGGGCTCTATGAGTCTAGTCGACTCTAGTATCTCTTTTCAACTCCATTCTACACCATTCTACTCCATCCGGCTGAATTCTTCTCTATTCTATTGTCTTGTACTCTACCCTTCTCTAGTCTATTCTAATCGATTCGATTGGATTGGACTTGAATGGATGGGATTCAATGCAATTCAACGGGATTCGACGCGATCCAGCATGATTCCGCGGGATTCGGCGCCATTCATCTTGATGTCTATCACGTTGGGTCTTTTGGGCTCTATTTTGCTCTAGTCGGCGATATTCAACTCTATTCTTCTAGACTCTGCACCACTCGACCCTATTCTATTCTTTCAGTTCTCTTCTAGCCTGTTCTGTTCTACTGCATTTTGGTCTAGCCTACCCTACTCTAACTTAGCCTACTGTAATCTCTTCTATACTATTCAACAGACTTGAACGGGATTCGACCTGATTCAGGTCATATCGGCTCGAATCAGCTCCTTTTTGTGCGAATTCAACTCGATTCGGTTGGACTTGGCCCTTTTCCTCTCTCTTCGGCTCTTTTCGGCAGGATTTGACTCTATTTGACTCTAGTCTACTCTTCTCTATTCTTTCTGTTCTATTCTAATCTATTCTTTTCTACCCTACCCTACCCTACCCTCATCTTACCTGCCCTACACTAAACTATTGGATTGGATTCGACACTTTTCAACGCGATTCGACATGATTCTTCTCGATTCACCTCGAATTTGGTGGATTCGGCTGCATTCAGCTCTCTTTGGCTCTATTCAACTCTATTGGACTCGATTCTACTGTACTCGTCTCTACTTCATTCTATTCGATTCTTTCTCTTGGGTTCTGTTCTGTTCTAGTCTAACCCCTCCTACTCTACCCTCCTCTACTCTAATCTAGTCCATTCGATTCAATGCCTTTCAAGGCGATTCCATGGGATTAGGCTTGAATTGGCTCGATTTAGCTCGATTTGGCTTGAATCGGGTCAATTTGGCTCGATTCTGCTCGATTCAGCATCATTAGGCTCGATCCAAACTTATCCGGCCCTGTTCAGCTCTATTCAACTCTTTTCTACTTTATTCGTCTCTATTTGGCTCCATCCGACTCCATGCCACACCATTCTACTCTGTTCGACTCCATTCTACACTATTCTATTCTCTTCTCCCCCACCCTACTCTAATCTGTTCGATTCATTGAGATTTGTCTCATTTCCTCTCCATTCGACTCGATTCAGCTCGAATTGGATCTATTCATCTCTATTCTGCACTACTCGACTCTGACTAGTCTACTCTACGCCACTCTACTCCATTCTACCCTTTGTATTCTCTTCTCTTCTACTCTATGCTTCTCTAGTCTATTCCTCTGTGCCCTACCCTATTGAATCCCAGCCTAACCTACACTACTCTAAGCTGTTCTATTGAATTCGATTGCATTCAATTCGATCCGATTGGACACAATTGGACGGGATTCGGTGAGATTTCATGAGATTCGATGGGTTTGGGTGGGATTGGATGGACTTCGACGAGATTCGATGCAATAGGATGCGATTAGGTGCGATTTGGCTCGATCTAGCTTGGCTCATTTTCTTGGTCTCTATTTGGCTCGTTCCAGCTCCATTCGGCTCCATTCAGCTCGAATCTGGTTGATTTGACTTGATTGGGCTCGATTGCGCTCAATTGGGCTCGACTCAGCCCTAGATGTCCCTATTCGGTGCTATTCCGCTCTATTCAACTCTTTTCTAGTCTATTCATCTCGGTTTGACTGCATTTGACTCCATTCCACACCATTCTACACTCTTCTATTTGACAGAACCCTATCCCGCCCTAGTCTTTCCTCATCTAGTCTGCTCTTTTCGATTCTGTTGTATTGGATTCTCGTTTTCTCTTTTCTCTATTCCATTCTATGCTACTCTACCATACCCTACACGAAACTAACCTATCCTGACTTATCCTCTTCTATTCTATTGGATTCTGTTTTCTCTGTTCTACCGTATGCTACCCTACCTTATGAAACGCTACTGTACCATACCCTACTCCATCGGGGTACTCAAGAAGGGTACTAGTTTGGAAAAGGGACTACCTAAGGCAAGGGTACGAGTTCAGGCTACTAGTTAGGGCCACTGTACTAGTTAAGAGTACTAGTTAATGGACGGGTACTAGTTAAGGCTACTAGGAAGGCAAGGTACAAGTGAAGGCTACGACTTCAGGCAAGAGTATTAGTTTAGGCTACTAGATGACGCAAGGGTACAAGTTCATACTACTAAAGGCCAGGGTACTAGTTAAGGCAACTGGTAAAGGCAAGAGTAGTAGTTATGGGTAGCGATAAGGCCAGGGTACTAGTTAAGACTACTAGTTAATGACAGGGTACTAGTGGAGGCAAGGGTACTAGTGAGGGCCAGGGTACTAGTTAAGGCTGGGCTACTAGTCCATGCAAGGCCACTACTTAAGGGTACTAGTTAAGGTTTGGCTACTAGTTAAGAGTAGTAGTAAGACAAGGGTAGACGTTAAGGCTGTTCCTTAAGGCAAGGCGACTAGTTAAGGGTACTAGTTACGACAAGGCTTCTAGTTCAGAATACTAGTTAGGGCCACTGTGCTAGTTAAGAGTACTAGTTAAGACTACTAGTAAGGCAAGGAACGAGTTAAGGCCACTACTTCAGGCCAGAGTGCTAGTTTAGTCTACTAGTCGATGCAAGGGTACATGTTAATACTACTGGCTAAGTCCAGGGTGCTAGTGAAGGCAACTGGTGAAGGCAAGGGTAGTAGTTATCGGTACTGATAAGGCCAGGCTACTAGTTAAGACTGCTAGTTAATGCAAGGGTACTAGTTAAGGGTACATGTTGAGGCAAGGGTAGCCATTAAGACTATTCCTTAAGGCAAGGCTCCTAGTTAAGGGTACTAGTTAGGACAAGGCTACCAGTTCAGGATACTAGTTAGGGGCACTGTACTAGTTACGAGTACTAGTAAAGGCACGGGTGCTAGTTAAGGCTGCTAGTTAAGGCAAGGTACAAATTAAGGCCCCTGCTTAAGGCAAGAGTACTAGTGAAGGCTACTAGTTGATGCAAGATTACAAGTGAATACTACTAGTTCAGGCCAGGGTACTAGTTAAGGCAACTGGTTACGGCAAGGGTAGTAGTTCTGGGTACTGATACGGTCAGGGTACTAGTTAAGACAACTGGTTAATGCGAGGGTACTAGTTAAGGGTACTACTTAAGGCTGCCAGTGAAGAAGGCCAGGGTCTTAGTTCAGGCTACTGGAGAAGGCCAGGGTACTAGTGAAGGCAAGGCTACTAGTTAAGGGTACTAGTTCAGAGAAGGCTACTAGTTCAGGACACTAGTTAGGGGCACTGTGCTAGTTAAGAGTACTAGCTAAGGCACAAGTACTAGTTCAGGCCACTACTTAAGGCAAGAGTACTAGTTCAGGCTACTCTTTGATGCAAGTTTACAAGTTGATACTTCTAGTTAAGGCCAGGGTCCTAGTTAAGGCAACTGGTTAAGGCAAGGGTACTAGTAAAGGCAAGGCTACTAGTTCGGGGTAGTAGTTAAGGCTTGGCTACTAGTTAAGGGTACCAGTAAGGCAAGGGCAGACGTTCAGACGATTACTTAAAGCAAGGCTACTAGTTCAGGGGACTAATTCAGACAAGGCTACTAGGTCAGGCTACTCGTTATGGCCGCTGTACTAGTTAAGAGTGCTAGTTAAGGCACAGGTACTAGTTAAGGATACTAGTTAAGCAAGGTACAAGTGAAGGCTACGACTTCAGGCAAGACGACTAGTTTAGGCTACCAGTGGATTCAAGGGTACAAGTGAATACTACTAGTTAAGACCAGGGTACCAGTTAAGGCAGCTGGTTAAGGCCAGGGTAGGACTTATGGGGTCTGAGAAGGCCAGGTACTACTTAAGACTACTAGTTAATGCGAGGGTACTAGTTAAGGGTACTAGTTGAGGAAGGCTACGAGTGAAGGCCAGGGTACTAGTGAAGGCTACTGGTGAAGGCCAGGGTACTAGTTAAGGCAGGGCTACTAGTTCAGGTTACTAGTAAGGCAAGGGTAGACATGAAGACTATTACTTAAGGCAAGGCTACTAGTTAAGGGGAGTAGTTCAGACAAGGCTACTAGTTCAGGATACTAGTTAAGGCAAGGGGAGTAGTTCAGATTCAGAATTGAGGGTACTTGTCAAGGCAAGGCTACTCTTCAAGGCTAGTTGTCTAGCCTACTGATCTATACCACTAGTCTGACTAGTCCAGCTGTCTTGTCTAGGCTACTCCTCTAGACTTCTCTTGTCTACTCTACTCTAGTCTACTTTCGTCTACCCTAGTCTACCCAATCAAAAACCACCCTACCCGAACCTTTTCGAATCTATTCAATTGGATTCGATTCAAAGCATTTCAATGTGATGGGACGCGATGATGCTTGAATCGGCTCATTCGGCACCATCAGCTCGATTCAGCTCGATTTGGCTTGAATCGCTTCGATTCAGCTTGTTTCAACTCAATTCGACTTGGTTCAGCCTTATTCGGCTCGATTCGACTCTTTTCTACTCTAGTTTTCTCTATGCAACTCCATTCGACTCGATTCTACTCTATTCTGTTCTACCCTACCCTACCCTACTCTAATCTATTCTAATGGATTCGATTGGACGCTATTCGACGCGATTCATCACGTTTTGTTTCCATTGGGCTCGATTCGGCTAGAATTGGCTCTATTCAGCTCTATTCTGCACTATTTCACTCTGTTCGACTCTACTCTTCTCTCCTTTACTCTTCTCTGCTCTACCGTACTGTGCTATATTCTCTTCCTTCTATTATGTACTGTTCTAGTCTATTCTGTTCTACCCTCCCAGCCGCTCCCCTCCCCTTCTCTAATCTTTGATTCTGTTCGAGTCATCGCATTTTCACGCCATTCGACCCGATTAGGCTTGAATCAGATCAATTCCCTTCGAATCGGTTCGATTGGGCTCCATTTTGCTCCATTCAGCTCCAATGGCATCGATTCTGCTGCATTCTGCTCGATTAGGCCTTCTTTGGCCCTATTCGGCCCAACTATGCTCTATTCGACTCTTTTCTACTCTATTCGTCTCTAGTCGGCTCCGTTCTAATCCATTCCACACCATTCTGCACTATTCTCCTCTACCCTTCCCTACCCTGATCTATTCTAATGGATTCGATTCGACCCGATTCGAAGCGATTCAACGCGATTCATCTTGTTTTGTCTCCATTGGCCTCAATTCGGCTATGTTCTGCACTATCTGACTCTTTTCTACTCTATTCTATTCTGCTGGATTCTTTCTCTTCTGTTCTGTTCTCTCCTATTCTGTTGGACTCTGTTCTATCCTACCCTACCCAACCCTACTGCACCCCACCCAAACCCACCCTACTTGAATCTGTTTCATTCAATTCGATTCACTTCGACGCGATTTGACAGGATTCGACGGGATTCGACCAGGTCCGAAGGCATTTGACGGGATTCAAAGAGATTAGACGAGATTCCACACGATTCAACGTGATTCAGCAGAATTCTAGGAGATTGGACGCAATTCGAAGTTATTGGACGTGATGGGACGTGATTCGTCGTGATTCGACGACATTCGATGCAATCCGATGCGATCCGAAGCGATTCGACCCGGTCCGACACAAAACGATGTGATTTGATGCGATTCGACGTGATTCGATGTGCTTCGACGCTATTCAGTGACAGTCGGCGTGATTCTGCTTGATTCAGCTCCATTAGGTGCGAATCGGCTCTATATGGCTCCTTTACGTCTCTATTCGGCTCCATTCAGCTCTGTTTTCTCTATTCGTCTCTATTTGGCCTATTCGGCTCTATTCGACTCTATTCGAGTCTATTCGACCCTACTCTTTTCTACTCTATTCTATTCCTTCTATTCTGTTCTAATCTCTTCTGGTCTACTCTACTCTATTCTATTCCACCCTCCCCTCCCCTTCTCTAATCTAGACGTTTGGATTGGATTGGATGCATTGAACGGGATTCGACCTGATTAAGCTTGAATCAGCTCGATTCGATTCGATTTGGCTCTATTCGGCTCGTTTTGGCTTGAATTGCTTCGATTCTGCTCAATTCGGCCTCTTTCGGCCCTATTCTGCTCTATTCGACTCTTCTCTACTCTTTTCGTCTCTATTTGACTCCATTCTACTCCATTCTATTTATTCCACACCATTCTACACTATTCTGCTCTACTCTATCCTACACCACTCTAATTTACTCGAATCGATTAGACGTGATTCCTCTCATTTCGACTCCATTCGGCTCTATTCAGCTGTATTCGAGTCTACCCTATTCTACACTAGCCTACTCTATCGTACTCTAGTCTACTCTTCTCTATTTTCTTTCTTCTTCCCATTCTGTTCTGTTCTAGTCTACTCTACCCTATGCTACCCAACTCTAATCTATTCTAATCCATTTGATTGGATTGGATTCAACCCCTTTGGACACGATTCGGCTCAGTTTGGCTCTATTTAGCTCTGTTCGAATCTATTCTACTCTACTCTGTTTCCCTCTACGCTACTCTAGCCTACTGTTTTCTGTATTCGTCCTGTACTGTTCTGTTCTCTTCTGTTTTATTCTGTGCCACTCTACTCTACTCTAGTCCACCCTGCCATACCCGAACCTCCCCTACTCTAATCTGTTCAATTCGATTCCATGAATTCGGACACGATTCAGGTGGAACTGGTTCGATTCATGTCCATTCGGCTCCATTTGGCTCGAAGAGTGTCGATTCAGCTGGATTCGGCTCAATTGGGCTCCATCAGGCTCGATTTGCTGGATTTGGCTCCATTCAGCTCGATTCGGCCCTCTTCGGCCCTCTTCAGCACTATTCGGCTCTATTCGGCTCTTTTCTACTCTCTTCGACTCCATTCGATTGCGTTGCACAGCATTCTACTCCACTCAACACTATTTTACTCTACCCTACCCTAATTGACTGGAATTGGTTCGAGGGGATTCAATGCGATTTGCCTTGTTTCTTCTCCATTTGGCTCGATTCGACTCTATTCGACTCTGTTCTACTCTACACTATTCTGCTCTGCTCTAACCTTTTGGACTCGATTCTCTTGTATTCTTTTTATTCTCTTTTACTGTGTTCAATTCTCTTCTACTCTATTTTAACCAACCCTACTCTAATCTATTCCACTGGACTCGATTCCACGCATCTCGATGCGATTCGGCTCCAATCGGCTCCGTTGCACTCCATTCATCCCTCTTGGGCTCCAATCGGTTCGATTCAGTTCTAATCGGCTCCATTTCGCCCTGGTCAGCTCTATTCAGCTTGAATAGGCTCTATTCAACTCTATAGGGCTCTATGAGTCTAGTCGACTCTAGTATCTCTTTTCAACTCCATTCTACACCATTCTACTCCATCCGGCTGAATTCTTCTCTATTCTATTGTCTTGTACTCTACCCTTCTCTAGTCTATTCTAATCGATTCGATTGGATTGGACTTGAATGGATGGGATTCAATGCAATTCAACGGGATTCGACGCGATCCAGCATGATTCCGCGGGATTCGGCGCCATTCATCTTGATGTCTATCACGTTGGGTCTTTTGGGCTCTATTTTGCTCTAGTCGGCGATATTCAACTCTATTCTTCTAGACTCTGCACCACTCGACCCTATTCTATTCTTTCAGTTCTCTTCTAGCCTGTTCTGTTCTACTGCATTTTGGTCTAGCCTACCCTACTCTAACTTAGCCTACTGTAATCTCTTCTATACTATTCAACAGACTTGAACGGGATTCGACCTGATTCAGGTCATATCGGCTCGAATCAGCTCCTTTTTGTGCGAATTCAACTCGATTCGGTTGGACTTGGCCCTTTTCCTCTCTCTTCGGCTCTTTTCGGCAGGATTTGACTCTATTTGACTCTAGTCTACTCTTCTCTATTCTTTCTGTTCTATTCTAATCTATTCTTTTCTACCCTACCCTACCCTACCCTACCCTCATCTTACCTGCCCTACACTAAACTATTGGATTGGATTCGACACTTTTCAACGCGATTCGACATGATTCTTCTCGATTCACCTCGAATTTGGTGGATTCGGCTGCATTCAGCTCTCTTTGGCTCTATTCAACTCTATTGGACTCGATTCTACTGTACTCGTCTCTACTTCATTCTATTCGATTCTTTCTCTTGGGTTCTGTTCTGTTCTAGTCTAACCCCTCCTACTCTACCCTCCTCTACTCTAATCTAGTCCATTCGATTCAATGCCTTTCAAGGCGATTCCATGGGATTAGGCTTGAATTGGCTCGATTTAGCTCGATTTGGCTTGAATCGGGTCAATTTGGCTCGATTCTGCTCGATTCAGCATCATTAGGCTCGATCCAAACTTATCCGGCCCTGTTCAGCTCTATTCAACTCTTTTCTACTTTATTCGTCTCTATTTGGCTCCATCCGACTCCATGCCACACCATTCTACTCTGTTCGACTCCATTCTACACTATTCTATTCTCTTCTCCCCCACCCTACTCTAATCTGTTCGATTCATTGAGATTTGTCTCATTTCCTCTCCATTCGACTCGATTCAGCTCGAATTGGATCTATTCATCTCTATTCTGCACTACTCGACTCTGACTAGTCTACTCTACGCCACTCTACTCCATTCTACCCTTTGTATTCTCTTCTCTTCTACTCTATGCTTCTCTAGTCTATTCCTCTGTGCCCTACCCTATTGAATCCCAGCCTAACCTACACTACTCTAAGCTGTTCTATTGAATTCGATTGCATTCAATTCGATCCGATTGGACACAATTGGACGGGATTCGGTGAGATTTCATGAGATTCGATGGGTTTGGGTGGGATTGGATGGACTTCGACGAGATTCGATGCAATAGGATGCGATTAGGTGCGATTTGGCTCGATCTAGCTTGGCTCATTTTCTTGGTCTCTATTTGGCTCGTTCCAGCTCCATTCGGCTCCATTCAGCTCGAATCTGGTTGATTTGACTTGATTGGGCTCGATTGCGCTCAATTGGGCTCGACTCAGCCCTAGATGTCCCTATTCGGTGCTATTCCGCTCTATTCAACTCTTTTCTAGTCTATTCATCTCGGTTTGACTGCATTTGACTCCATTCCACACCATTCTACACTCTTCTATTTGACAGAACCCTATCCCGCCCTAGTCTTTCCTCATCTAGTCTGCTCTTTTCGATTCTGTTGTATTGGATTCTCGTTTTCTCTTTTCTCTATTCCATTCTATGCTACTCTACCATACCCTACACGAAACTAACCTATCCTGACTTATCCTCTTCTATTCTATTGGATTCTGTTTTCTCTGTTCTACCGTATGCTACCCTACCTTATGAAACGCTACTGTACCATACCCTACTCCATCGGGGTACTCAAGAAGGGTACTAGTTTGGAAAAGGGACTACCTAAGGCAAGGGTACGAGTTCAGGCTACTAGTTAGGGCCACTGTACTAGTTAAGAGTACTAGTTAATGGACGGGTACTAGTTAAGGCTACTAGGAAGGCAAGGTACAAGTGAAGGCTACGACTTCAGGCAAGAGTATTAGTTTAGGCTACTAGATGACGCAAGGGTACAAGTTCATACTACTAAAGGCCAGGCTACTAGTTAAGGCAACTGGTAAAGGCAAGAGTAGTAGTTATGGGTAGCGATAAGGCCAGGGTACTAGTTCAGACTACTAGTTAATGACAGGGTACTAGTGGAGGCAAGGGTACTAGTGAGGGCCAGGGTACTAGTTAAGGCTGGGCTACTAGTCCATGCAAGGCCACTACTTAAGGGTACTAGTTAAGGTTTGGCTACTAGTTAGGAGTAGTAGTAAGGCAAGGGTAGACGTTAAGGCTGTTCCTTAAGGCAAGGCGACTAGTTAAGGGTACTAGTTACGACAAGGCTTCTAGTTCAGAATACTAGTTAGGGCCACTGTGCTAGTTAAGAGTACTAGTTAAGACTACTAGTAAGGCAAGGAACGAGTTAAGGCCACTACTTCAGGCAAGAGTGCTAGTTAAGTCTACTAGTCGATGCAAGGGTACATGTTAATACTACTGGCTAAGTCCAGGGTGCTAGTGAAGGCAACTGGTGAAGGCAAGGGTAGTAGTTATGGGTACTGATAAGGCCAGGCTACTAGTTAAGACTGCTAGTTAATGCAAGGGTACTAGTTAAGGGTACATGTTGAGGCAAGGGTAGCCATTAAGACTATTCCTTAAGGCAAGGCTCCTAGTTAAGGGTACTAGTTAGGACAAGGCTACCAGTTCAGGATACTAGTTAGGGGCACTGTACTAGTTACGAGTACTAGTAAAGGCACGGGTGCTAGTTAAGGCTGCTAGTTAAGGCAAGGTACAAATTAAGGCCCCTGCTTAAGGCAAGAGTACTAGCGAAGGCTACTAGTTGATGCAAGATTACAAGTGAATACTACTAGTTCAGGCCAGGGTACTAGTTAAGGCAACTGGTTACGGCAAGGGTAGTAGTTCTGGGTACTGATACGGTCAGGGTACTAGTTAAGACAACTGGTTAATGCGAGGGTACTAGTTAAGGGTACTACTTAAGGCTGCCAGTGAAGGCCAGGGTCTTAGTTCAGGCTACTGGAGAAGGCCAGGGTACTAGTGAAGGCAAGGCTAGTAGTTAAGGGTACTAGTTCAGAGAAGGCTACTAGTTCAGGACACTAGTTAGGGGCACTGTGCTAGTTAAGAGTACTAGCTAAGGCACAAGTACTAGTTCAGGCCACTACTTAAGGCAAGAGTACTAGTTCAGGCTACTCTTTGATGCAAGTTTACAAGTTGATACTTCTAGTTAAGGCCAGGGTCCTAGTTAAGGCAACTGGTTAAGGCAAGGGTACTAGTAAAGGCAAGGCTACTAGTTCGGGGTAGTAGTTAAGGCTTGGCTACTAGTTAAGGGTACCAGTAAGGCAAGGGCAGACGTTCAGACGATTACTTAAAGCAAGGCTACTAGTTCAGGGGACTAATTCAGACAAGGCTACTAAGTCAGGCTACTCGTTATGGCCGCTGTACTAGTTAAGAGTGCTAGTTAAGGCACAGGTACTAGTTAAGGATACTAGTTAAGCAAGGTACAAGTGAAGGCTACGACTTCAGGCAAGACGACTAGTTTAGGCTACCAGTGGATTCAAGGGTACAAGTGAATACTACTAGTTAAGACCAGGGTACCAGTTAAGGCAGCTGGTTAAGGCCAGGGTAGGACTTATGGGGTCTGAGAAGGCCAGGTACTACTTAAGACTACTAGTTAATGCGAGGGTACTAGTTAAGGGTACTAGTTGAGGAAGGCTACGAGTGAAGGCCAGGGTACTAGTGAAGGCTACTGGTGAAGGCCAGGGTACTAGTTAAGGCAGGGCTACTAGTTCAGGTTACTAGTAAGGCAAGGGTAGACATGAAGACTATTACTTAAGGCAAGGCTACTAGTTAAGGGGAGTAGTTCAGACAAGGCTACTAGTTCAGGATACTAGTTAAGGCAAGGGGAGTAGTTCAGATTCAGAATTGAGGGTACTTGTCAAGGCAAGGCTACTCTTCAAGGCTAGTTGTCTAGCCTACTGATCTATACCACTAGTCTGACTAGTCCAGCTGTCTTGTCTAGGCTACTCCTCTAGACTTCTCTTGTCTACTCTACTCTAGTCTACTTTCGTCTACCCTAGTCTACCCAATCAAAAACCACCCTACCCGAACCTTTTCGAATCTATTCAATTGGATTCGATTCAAAGCATTTCAATGTGATGGGACGCGATGATGCTTGAATCGGCTCATTCGGCACCATCAGCTCGATTCAGCTCGATTTGGCTTGAATCGCTTCGATTCAGCTTGTTTCAACTCAATTCGACTTGGTTCAGCCTTATTCGGCTCGATTCGACTCTTTTCTACTCTAGTTTTCTCTATGCAACTCCATTCGACTCGATTCTACTCTATTCTGTTCTACCCTACCCTACCCTACTCTAATCTATTCTAATGGATTCGATTGGACGCTATTCGACGCGATTCATCACGTTTTGTTTCCATTGGGCTCGATTCGGCTAGAATTGGCTCTATTCAGCTCTATTCTGCACTATTTCACTCTGTTCGACTCTACTCTTCTCTCCTTTACTCTTCTCTGCTCTACCGTACTGTGCTATATTCTCTTCCTTCTATTATGTACTGTTCTAGTCTATTCTGTTCTACCCTCCCAGCCGCTCCCCTCCCCTTCTCTAATCTTTGATTCTGTTCGAGTCATCGCATTTTCACGCCATTCGACCCGATTAGGCTTGAATCAGATCAATTCCCTTCGAATCGGTTCGATTGGGCTCCATTTTGCTCCATTCAGCTCCAATGGCATCGATTCTGCTGCATTCTGCTCGATTAGGCCTTCTTTGGCCCTATTCGGCCCAACTATGCTCTATTCGACTCTTTTCTACTCTATTCGTCTCTAGTCGGCTCCGTTCTAATCCATTCCACACCATTCTGCACTATTCTCCTCTACCCTTCCCTACCCTGATCTATTCTAATGGATTCGATTCGACCCGATTCGAAGCGATTCAACGCGATTCATCTTGTTTTGTCTCCATTGGCCTCAATTCGGCTATGTTCTGCACTATCTGACTCTTTTCTACTCTATTCTATTCTGCTGGATTCTTTCTCTTCTGTTCTGTTCTCTCCTATTCTGTTGGACTCTGTTCTATCCTACCCTACCCAACCCTACTGCACCCCACCCAAACCCACCCTACTTGAATCTGTTTCATTCAATTCGATTCACTTCGACGCGATTTGACAGGATTCGACGGGATTCGACCAGGTCCGAAGGCATTTGACGGGATTCAAAGAGATTAGACGAGATTCCACACGATTCAACGTGATTCAGCAGAATTCTAGGAGATTGGACGCAATTCGAAGTTATTGGACGTGATGGGACGTGATTCGTCGTGATTCGACGACATTCGATGCAATCCGATGCGATCCGAAGCGATTCGACCCGGTCCGACACAAAACGATGTGATTTGATGCGATTCGACGTGATTCGATGTGCTTCGACGCTATTCAGTGACAGTCGGCGTGATTCTGCTTGATTCAGCTCCATTAGGTGCGAATCGGCTCTATATGGCTCCTTTACGTCTCTATTCGGCTCCATTCAGCTCTGTTTTCTCTATTCGTCTCTATTTGGCCTATTCGGCTCTATTCGACTCTATTCGAGTCTATTCGACCCTACTCTTTTCTACTCTATTCTATTCCTTCTATTCTGTTCTAATCTCTTCTGGTCTACTCTACTCTATTCTATTCCACCCTCCCCTCCCCTTCTCTAATCTAGACGTTTGGATTGGATTGGATGCATTGAACGGGATTCGACCTGATTAAGCTTGAATCAGCTCGATTCGATTCGATTTGGCTCTATTCGGCTCGTTTTGGCTTGAATTGCTTCGATTCTGCTCAATTCGGCCTCTTTCGGCCCTATTCTGCTCTATTCGACTCTTCTCTACTCTTTTCGTCTCTATTTGACTCCATTCTACTCCATTCTATTTATTCCACACCATTCTACACTATTCTGCTCTACTCTATCCTACACCACTCTAATTTACTCGAATCGATTAGACGTGATTCCTCTCATTTCGACTCCATTCGGCTCTATTCAGCTGTATTCGAGTCTACCCTATTCTACACTAGCCTACTCTATCGTACTCTAGTCTACTCTTCTCTATTTTCTTTCTTCTTCCCATTCTGTTCTGTTCTAGTCTACTCTACCCTATGCTACCCAACTCTAATCTATTCTAATCCATTTGATTGGATTGGATTCAACCCCTTTGGACACGATTCGGCTCAGTTTGGCTCTATTTAGCTCTGTTCGAATCTATTCTACTCTACTCTGTTTCCCTCTACGCTACTCTAGCCTACTGTTTTCTGTATTCGTCCTGTACTGTTCTGTTCTCTTCTGTTTTATTCTGTGCCACTCTACTCTACTCTAGTCCACCCTGCCATACCCGAACCTCCCCTACTCTAATCTGTTCAATTCGATTCCATGAATTCGGACACGATTCAGGTGGAACTGGTTCGATTCATGTCCATTCGGCTCCATTTGGCTCGAAGAGTGTCGATTCAGCTGGATTCGGCTCAATTGGGCTCCATCAGGCTCGATTTGCTGGATTTGGCTCCATTCAGCTCGATTCGGCCCTCTTCGGCCCTCTTCAGCACTATTCGGCTCTATTCGGCTCTTTTCTACTCTCTTCGACTCCATTCGATTGCGTTGCACAGCATTCTACTCCACTCAACACTATTTTACTCTACCCTACCCTAATTGACTGGAATTGGTTCGAGGGGATTCAACGCGATTTGCCTTGTTTCTTCTCCATTTGGCTCGATTCGACTCTATTCGACTCTGTTCTACTCTACACTATTCTGCTCTGCTCTAACCTTTTGGACTCGATTCTCTTGTATTCTTTTTATTCTCTTTTACTGTGTTCAATTCTCTTCTACTCTATTTTAACCAACCCTACTCTAATCTATTCCACTGGACTCGATTCCACGCATCTCGATGCGATTCGGCTCCAATCGGCTCCGTTGCACTCCATTCATCCCTCTTGGGCTCCAATCGGTTCGATTCAGTTCTAATCGGCTCCATTTCGCCCTGGTCAGCTCTATTCAGCTTGAATAGGCTCTATTCAACTCTATAGGGCTCTATGAGTCTAGTCGACTCTAGTATCTCTTTTCAACTCCATTCTACACCATTCTACTCCATCCGGCTGAATTCTTCTCTATTCTATTGTCTTGTACTCTACCCTTCTCTAGTCTATTCTAATCGATTCGATTGGATTGGACTTGAATGGATGGGATTCAATGCAATTCAACGGGATTCGACGCGATCCAGCATGATTCCGCGGGATTCGGCGCCATTCATCTTGATGTCTATCACGTTGGGTCTTTTGGGCTCTATTTTGCTCTAGTCGGCGATATTCAACTCTATTCTTCTAGACTCTGCACCACTCGACCCTATTCTATTCTTTCAGTTCTCTTCTAGCCTGTTCTGTTCTACTGCATTTTGGTCTAGCCTACCCTACTCTAACTTAGCCTACTGTAATCTCTTCTATACTATTCAACAGACTTGAACGGGATTCGACCTGATTCAGGTCATATCGGCTCGAATCAGCTCCTTTTTGTGCGAATTCAACTCGATTCGGTTGGACTTGGCCCTTTTCCTCTCTCTTCGGCTCTTTTCGGCAGGATTTGACTCTATTTGACTCTAGTCTACTCTTCTCTATTCTTTCTGTTCTATTCTAATCTATTCTTTTCTACCCTACCCTACCCTACCCTCATCTTACCTGCCCTACACTAAACTATTGGATTGGATTCGACACTTTTCAACGCGATTCGACATGATTCTTCTCGATTCACCTCGAATTTGGTGGATTCGGCTGCATTCAGCTCTCTTTGGCTCTATTCAACTCTATTGGACTCGATTCTACTGTACTCGTCTCTACTTCATTCTATTCGATTCTTTCTCTTGGGTTCTGTTCTGTTCTAGTCTAACCCCTCCTACTCTACCCTCCTCTACTCTAATCTAGTCCATTCGATTCAATGCCTTTCAAGGCGATTCCATGGGATTAGGCTTGAATTGGCTCGATTTAGCTCGATTTGGCTTGAATCGGGTCAATTTGGCTCGATTCTGCTCGATTCAGCATCATTAGGCTCGATCCAAACTTATCCGGCCCTGTTCAGCTCTATTCAACTCTTTTCTACTTTATTCGTCTCTATTTGGCTCCATCCGACTCCATGCCACACCATTCTACTCTGTTCGACTCCATTCTACACTATTCTATTCTCTTCTCCCCCACCCTACTCTAATCTGTTCGATTCATTGAGATTTGTCTCATTTCCTCTCCATTCGACTCGATTCAGCTCGAATTGGATCTATTCATCTCTATTCTGCACTACTCGACTCTGACTAGTCTACTCTACGCCACTCTACTCCATTCTACCCTTTGTATTCTCTTCTCTTCTACTCTATGCTTCTCTAGTCTATTCCTCTGTGCCCTACCCTATTGAATCCCAGCCTAACCTACACTACTCTAAGCTGTTCTATTGAATTCGATTGCATTCAATTCGATCCGATTGGACACAATTGGACGGGATTCGGTGAGATTTCATGAGATTCGATGGGTTTGGGTGGGATTGGATGGACTTCGACGAGATTCGATGCAATAGGATGCGATTAGGTGCGATTTGGCTCGATCTAGCTTGGCTCATTTTCTTGGTCTCTATTTGGCTCGTTCCAGCTCCATTCGGCTCCATTCAGCTCGAATCTGGTTGATTTGACTTGATTGGGCTCGATTGCGCTCAATTGGGCTCGACTCAGCCCTAGATGTCCCTATTCGGTGCTATTCCGCTCTATTCAACTCTTTTCTAGTCTATTCATCTCGGTTTGACTGCATTTGACTCCATTCCACACCATTCTACACTCTTCTATTTGACAGAACCCTATCCCGCCCTAGTCTTTCCTCATCTAGTCTGCTCTTTTCGATTCTGTTGTATTGGATTCTCGTTTTCTCTTTTCTCTATTCCATTCTATGCTACTCTACCATACCCTACACGAAACTAACCTATCCTGACTTATCCTCTTCTATTCTATTGGATTCTGTTTTCTCTGTTCTACCGTATGCTACCCTACCTTATGAAACGCTACTGTACCATACCCTACTCCATCGGGGTACTCAAGAAGGGTACTAGTTTGGAAAAGGGACTACCTAAGGCAAGGGTACGAGTTCAGGCTACTAGTTAGGGCCACTGTACTAGTTAAGAGTACTAGTTAATGGACGGGTACTAGTTAAGGCTACTAGGAAGGCAAGGTACAAGTGAAGGCTACGACTTCAGGCAAGAGTATTAGTTTAGGCTACTAGATGACGCAAGGGTACAAGTTCATACTACTAAAGGCCAGGCTACTAGTTAAGGCAACTGGTAAAGGCAAGAGTAGTAGTTATGGGTAGCGATAAGGCCAGGGTACTAGTTCAGACTACTAGTTAATGACAGGGTACTAGTGGAGGCAAGGGTACTAGTGAGGGCCAGGGTACTAGTTAAGGCTGGGCTACTAGTCCATGCAAGGCCACTACTTAAGGGTACTAGTTAAGGTTTGGCTACTAGTTAGGAGTAGTAGTAAGGCAAGGGTAGACGTTAAGGCTGTTCCTTAAGGCAAGGCGACTAGTTAAGGGTACTAGTTACGACAAGGCTTCTAGTTCAGAATACTAGTTAGGGCCACTGTGCTAGTTAAGAGTACTAGTTAAGACTACTAGTAAGGCAAGGAACGAGTTAAGGCCACTACTTCAGGCAAGAGTGCTAGTTAAGTCTACTAGTCGATGCAAGGGTACATGTTAATACTACTGGCTAAGTCCAGGGTGCTAGTGAAGGCAACTGGTGAAGGCAAGGGTAGTAGTTATGGGTACTGATAAGGCCAGGCTACTAGTTAAGACTGCTAGTTAATGCAAGGGTACTAGTTAAGGGTACATGTTGAGGCAAGGGTAGCCATTAAGACTATTCCTTAAGGCAAGGCTCCTAGTTAAGGGTACTAGTTAGGACAAGGCTACCAGTTCAGGATACTAGTTAGGGGCACTGTACTAGTTACGAGTACTAGTAAAGGCACGGGTGCTAGTTAAGGCTGCTAGTTAAGGCAAGGTACAAATTAAGGCCCCTGCTTAAGGCAAGAGTACTAGCGAAGGCTACTAGTTGATGCAAGATTACAAGTGAATACTACTAGTTCAGGCCAGGGTACTAGTTAAGGCAACTGGTTACGGCAAGGGTAGTAGTTCTGGGTACTGATACGGTCAGGGTACTAGTTAAGACAACTGGTTAATGCGAGGGTACTAGTTAAGGGTACTACTTAAGGCTGCCAGTGAAGGCCAGGGTCTTAGTTCAGGCTACTGGAGAAGGCCAGGGTACTAGTGAAGGCAAGGCTAGTAGTTAAGGGTACTAGTTCAGAGAAGGCTACTAGTTCAGGACACTAGTTAGGGGCACTGTGCTAGTTAAGAGTACTAGCTAAGGCACAAGTACTAGTTCAGGCCACTACTTAAGGCAAGAGTACTAGTTCAGGCTACTCTTTGATGCAAGTTTACAAGTTGATACTTCTAGTTAAGGCCAGGGTCCTAGTTAAGGCAACTGGTTAAGGCAAGGGTACTAGTAAAGGCAAGGCTACTAGTTCGGGGTAGTAGTTAAGGCTTGGCTACTAGTTAAGGGTACCAGTAAGGCAAGGGCAGACGTTCAGACGATTACTTAAAGCAAGGCTACTAGTTCAGGGGACTAATTCAGACAAGGCTACTAAGTCAGGCTACTCGTTATGGCCGCTGTACTAGTTAAGAGTGCTAGTTAAGGCACAGGTACTAGTTAAGGATACTAGTTAAGCAAGGTACAAGTGAAGGCTACGACTTCAGGCAAGACGACTAGTTTAGGCTACCAGTGGATTCAAGGGTACAAGTGAATACTACTAGTTAAGACCAGGGTACCAGTTAAGGCAGCTGGTTAAGGCCAGGGTAGGACTTATGGGGTCTGAGAAGGCCAGGTACTACTTAAGACTACTAGTTAATGCGAGGGTACTAGTTAAGGGTACTAGTTGAGGAAGGCTACGAGTGAAGGCCAGGGTACTAGTGAAGGCTACTGGTGAAGGCCAGGGTACTAGTTAAGGCAGGGCTACTAGTTCAGGTTACTAGTAAGGCAAGGGTAGACATGAAGACTATTACTTAAGGCAAGGCTACTAGTTAAGGGGAGTAGTTCAGACAAGGCTACTAGTTCAGGATACTAGTTAAGGCAAGGGGAGTAGTTCAGATTCAGAATTGAGGGTACTTGTCAAGGCAAGGCTACTCTTCAAGGCTAGTTGTCTAGCCTACTGATCTATACCACTAGTCTGACTAGTCCAGCTGTCTTGTCTAGGCTACTCCTCTAGACTTCTCTTGTCTACTCTACTCTAGTCTACTTTCGTCTACCCTAGTCTACCCAATCAAAAACCACCCTACCCGAACCTTTTCGAATCTATTCAATTGGATTCGATTCAAAGCATTTCAATGTGATGGGACGCGATGATGCTTGAATCGGCTCATTCGGCACCATCAGCTCGATTCAGCTCGATTTGGCTTGAATCGCTTCGATTCAGCTTGTTTCAACTCAATTCGACTTGGTTCAGCCTTATTCGGCTCGATTCGACTCTTTTCTACTCTAGTTTTCTCTATGCAACTCCATTCGACTCGATTCTACTCTATTCTGTTCTACCCTACCCTACCCTACTCTAATCTATTCTAATGGATTCGATTGGACGCTATTCGACGCGATTCATCACGTTTTGTTTCCATTGGGCTCGATTCGGCTAGAATTGGCTCTATTCAGCTCTATTCTGCACTATTTCACTCTGTTCGACTCTACTCTTCTCTCCTTTACTCTTCTCTGCTCTACCGTACTGTGCTATATTCTCTTCCTTCTATTATGTACTGTTCTAGTCTATTCTGTTCTACCCTCCCAGCCGCTCCCCTCCCCTTCTCTAATCTTTGATTCTGTTCGAGTCATCGCATTTTCACGCCATTCGACCCGATTAGGCTTGAATCAGATCAATTCCCTTCGAATCGGTTCGATTGGGCTCCATTTTGCTCCATTCAGCTCCAATGGCATCGATTCTGCTGCATTCTGCTCGATTAGGCCTTCTTTGGCCCTATTCGGCCCAACTATGCTCTATTCGACTCTTTTCTACTCTATTCGTCTCTAGTCGGCTCCGTTCTAATCCATTCCACACCATTCTGCACTATTCTCCTCTACCCTTCCCTACCCTGATCTATTCTAATGGATTCGATTCGACCCGATTCGAAGCGATTCAACGCGATTCATCTTGTTTTGTCTCCATTGGCCTCAATTCGGCTATGTTCTGCACTATCTGACTCTTTTCTACTCTATTCTATTCTGCTGGATTCTTTCTCTTCTGTTCTGTTCTCTCCTATTCTGTTGGACTCTGTTCTATCCTACCCTACCCAACCCTACTGCACCCCACCCAAACCCACCCTACTTGAATCTGTTTCATTCAATTCGATTCACTTCGACGCGATTTGACAGGATTCGACGGGATTCGACCAGGTCCGAAGGCATTTGACGGGATTCAAAGAGATTAGACGAGATTCCACACGATTCAACGTGATTCAGCAGAATTCTAGGAGATTGGACGCAATTCGAAGTTATTGGACGTGATGGGACGTGATTCGTCGTGATTCGACGACATTCGATGCAATCCGATGCGATCCGAAGCGATTCGACCCGGTCCGACACAAAACGATGTGATTTGATGCGATTCGACGTGATTCGATGTGCTTCGACGCTATTCAGTGACAGTCGGCGTGATTCTGCTTGATTCAGCTCCATTAGGTGCGAATCGGCTCTATATGGCTCCTTTACGTCTCTATTCGGCTCCATTCAGCTCTGTTTTCTCTATTCGTCTCTATTTGGCCTATTCGGCTCTATTCGACTCTATTCGAGTCTATTCGACCCTACTCTTTTCTACTCTATTCTATTCCTTCTATTCTGTTCTAATCTCTTCTGGTCTACTCTACTCTATTCTATTCCACCCTCCCCTCCCCTTCTCTAATCTAGACGTTTGGATTGGATTGGATGCATTGAACGGGATTCGACCTGATTAAGCTTGAATCAGCTCGATTCGATTCGATTTGGCTCTATTCGGCTCGTTTTGGCTTGAATTGCTTCGATTCTGCTCAATTCGGCCTCTTTCGGCCCTATTCTGCTCTATTCGACTCTTCTCTACTCTTTTCGTCTCTATTTGACTCCATTCTACTCCATTCTATTTATTCCACACCATTCTACACTATTCTGCTCTACTCTATCCTACACCACTCTAATTTACTCGAATCGATTAGACGTGATTCCTCTCATTTCGACTCCATTCGGCTCTATTCAGCTGTATTCGAGTCTACCCTATTCTACACTAGCCTACTCTATCGTACTCTAGTCTACTCTTCTCTATTTTCTTTCTTCTTCCCATTCTGTTCTGTTCTAGTCTACTCTACCCTATGCTACCCAACTCTAATCTATTCTAATCCATTTGATTGGATTGGATTCAACCCCTTTGGACACGATTCGGCTCAGTTTGGCTCTATTTAGCTCTGTTCGAATCTATTCTACTCTACTCTGTTTCCCTCTACGCTACTCTAGCCTACTGTTTTCTGTATTCGTCCTGTACTGTTCTGTTCTCTTCTGTTTTATTCTGTGCCACTCTACTCTACTCTAGTCCACCCTGCCATACCCGAACCTCCCCTACTCTAATCTGTTCAATTCGATTCCATGAATTCGGACACGATTCAGGTGGAACTGGTTCGATTCATGTCCATTCGGCTCCATTTGGCTCGAAGAGTGTCGATTCAGCTGGATTCGGCTCAATTGGGCTCCATTAGGCTCGATTTGCTGGATTTGGCTCCATTCAGCTCGATTCGGCCCTCTTCGGCCCTCTTCAGCACTATTCGGCTCTATTCGGCTCTTTTCTACTCTTTTCGACTCCATTCGATTGCGTTGCACAGCATTCTACTCCACTCAACACTATTTTACTCTACCCTACCCTAATTGACTGGAATTGGTTCGAGGGGATTCAACGCGATTTGCCTTGTTTCTTCTCCATTTGGCTCGATTCGACTCTATTCGACTCTGTTCTACTCTACACTATTCTGCTCTGCTCTAACCTTTTGGACTCGATTCTCTTGTATTCTTTTTATTCTCTTTTACTGTGTTCCATTCTCTTCTACTCTATTTTAACCAACCCTACTCTAATCTATTCCACTGGACTCGATTCCACGCATCTCGATGCGATTCGGCTCCAATCGGCTCCGTTGCACTCCATTCATCCCTCTTGGGCTCCAATCGGTTCGATTCAGTTCTAATCGGCTCCATTTCGCCCTGGTCAGCTCTATTCAGCTTGAATAGGCTCTATTCAACTCTATAGGGCTCTATGAGTCTAGTCGACTCTAGTATCTCTTTTCAACTCCATTCTACACCATTCTACTCCATCCGGCTGAATTCTTCTCTATTCTATTGTCTTGTACTCTACCCTTCTCTAGTCTATTCTAATCGATTCGATTGGATTGGACTTGAATGGATGGGATTCAATGCAATTCAACGGGATTCGACGCGATCCAGCATGATTCCGCGGGATTCGGCGCCATTCATCTTGATGTCTATCACGTTGGGTCTTTTGGGCTCTATTTTGCTCTAGTCGGCGATATTCAACTCTATTCTTCTAGACTCTGCACCACTCGACCCTATTCTATTCTTTCAGTTCTCTTCTAGCCTGTTCTGTTCTACTGCATTTTGGTCTAGCCTACCCTACTCTAACTTAGCCTACTGTAATCTCTTCTATACTATTCAACAGACTTGAACGGGATTCGACCTGATTCAGGTCATATCGGCTCGAATCAGCTCCTTTTTGTGCGAATTCAACTCGATTCGGTTGGACTTGGCCCTTTTCCTCTCTCTTCGGCTCTTTTCGGCAGGATTTGACTCTATTTGACTCTAGTCTACTCTTCTCTATTCTTTCTGTTCTATTCTAATCTATTCTTTTCTACCCTACCCTACCCTACCCTCATCTTACCTGCCCTACACTAAACTATTGGATTGGATTCGACACTTTTCAACGCGATTCGACATGATTCTTCTCGATTCACCTCGAATTTGGTGGATTCGGCTGCATTCAGCTCTCTTTGGCTCTATTCAACTCTATTGGACTCGATTCTACTGTACTCGTCTCTACTTCATTCTATTCGATTCTTTCTCTTGGGTTCTGTTCTGTTCTAGTCTAACCCCTCCTACTCTACCCTCCTCTACTCTAATCTAGTCCATTCGATTCAATGCCTTTCAAGGCGATTCCATGGGATTAGGCTTGAATTGGCTCGATTTAGCTCGATTTGGCTTGAATCGGGTCAATTTGGCTCGATTCTGCTCGATTCAGCATCATTAGGCTCGATCCAAACTTATCCGGCCCTGTTCAGCTCTATTCAACTCTTTTCTACTTTATTCGTCTCTATTTGGCTCCATCCGACTCCATGCCACACCATTCTACTCTGTTCGACTCCATTCTACACTATTCTATTCTCTTCTCCCCCACCCTACTCTAATCTGTTCGATTCATTGAGATTTGTCTCATTTCCTCTCCATTCGACTCGATTCAGCTCGAATTGGATCTATTCATCTCTATTCTGCACTACTCGACTCTGACTAGTCTACTCTACGCCACTCTACTCCATTCTACCCTTTGTATTCTCTTCTCTTCTACTCTATGCTTCTCTAGTCTATTCCTCTGTGCCCTACCCTATTGAATCCCAGCCTAACCTACACTACTCTAAGCTGTTCTATTGAATTCGATTGCATTCAATTCGATCCGATTGGACACAATTGGACGGGATTCGGTGAGATTTCATGAGATTCGATGGGTTTGGGTGGGATTGGATGGACTTCGACGAGATTCGATGCAATAGGATGCGATTAGGTGCGATTTGGCTCGATCTAGCTTGGCTCATTTTCTTGGTCTCTATTTGGCTCGTTCCAGCTCCATTCGGCTCCATTCAGCTCGAATCTGGTTGATTTGACTTGATTGGGCTCGATTGCGCTCAATTGGGCTCGACTCAGCCCTAGATGTCCCTATTCGGTGCTATTCCGCTCTATTCAACTCTTTTCTAGTCTATTCATCTCGGTTTGACTGCATTTGACTCCATTCCACACCATTCTACACTCTTCTATTTGACAGAACCCTATCCCGCCCTAGTCTTTCCTCATCTAGTCTGCTCTTTTCGATTCTGTTGTATTGGATTCTCGTTTTCTCTTTTCTCTATTCCATTCTATGCTACTCTACCATACCCTACACGAAACTAACCTATCCTGACTTATCCTCTTCTATTCTATTGGATTCTGTTTTCTCTGTTCTACCGTATGCTACCCTACCTTATGAAACGCTACTGTACCATACCCTACTCCATCGGGGTACTCAAGAAGGGTACTAGTTTGGAAAAGGGACTACCTAAGGCAAGGGTACGAGTTCAGGCTACTAGTTAGGGCCACTGTACTAGTTAAGAGTACTAGTTAATGGACGGGTACTAGTTAAGGCTACTAGGAAGGCAAGGTACAAGTGAAGGCTACGACTTCAGGCAAGAGTATTAGTTTAGGCTACTAGATGACGCAAGGGTACAAGTTCATACTACTAAAGGCCAGGGTACTAGTTAAGGCAACTGGTAAAGGCAAGAGTAGTAGTTATGGGTAGCGATAAGGCCAGGGTACTAGTTAAGACTACTAGTTAATGACAGGGTACTAGTGGAGGCAAGGGTACTAGTGAGGGCCAGGGTACTAGTTAAGGCTGGGCTACTAGTCCATGCAAGGCCACTACTTAAGGGTACTAGTTAAGGTTTGGCTACTAGTTAAGAGTAGTAGTAAGACAAGGGTAGACGTTAAGGCTGTTCCTTAAGGCAAGGCGACTAGTTAAGGGTACTAGTTACGACAAGGCTTCTAGTTCAGAATACTAGTTAGGGCCACTGTGCTAGTTAAGAGTACTAGTTAAGACTACTAGTAAGGCAAGGAACGAGTTAAGGCCACTACTTCAGGCCAGAGTGCTAGTTAAGTCTACTAGTCGATGCAAGGGTACATGTTAATACTACTGGCTAAGTCCAGGGTGCTAGTGAAGGCAACTGGTGAAGGCAAGGGTAGTAGTTATCGGTACTGATAAGGCCAGGCTACTAGTTAAGACTGCTAGTTAATGCAAGGGTACTAGTTAAGGGTACATGTTGAGGCAAGGGTAGCCATTAAGACTATTCCTTAAGGCAAGGCTCCTAGTTAAGGGTACTAGTTAGGACAAGGCTACCAGTTCAGGATACTAGTTAGGGGCACTGTACTAGTTACGAGTACTAGTAAAGGCACGGGTGCTAGTTAAGGCTGCTAGTTAAGGCAAGGTACAAATTAAGGCCCCTGCTTAAGGCAAGAGTACTAGTGAAGGCTACTAGTTGATGCAAGATTACAAGTGAATACTACTAGTTCAGGCCAGGGTACTAGTTAAGGCAACTGGTTACGGCAAGGGTAGTAGTTCTGGGTACTGATACGGTCAGGGTACTAGTTAAGACAACTGGTTAATGCGAGGGTACTAGTTAAGGGTACTACTTAAGGCTGCCAGTGAAGAAGGCCAGGGTCTTAGTTCAGGCTACTGGAGAAGGCCAGGGTACTAGTGAAGGCAAGGCTACTAGTTAAGGGTACTAGTTCAGAGAAGGCTACTAGTTCAGGACACTAGTTAGGGGCACTGTGCTAGTTAAGAGTACTAGCTAAGGCACAAGTACTAGTTCAGGCCACTACTTAAGGCAAGAGTACTAGTTCAGGCTACTCTTTGATGCAAGTTTACAAGTTGATACTTCTAGTTAAGGCCAGGGTCCTAGTTAAGGCAACTGGTTAAGGCAAGGGTACTAGTAAAGGCAAGGCTACTAGTTCGGGGTAGTAGTTAAGGCTTGGCTACTAGTTAAGGGTACCAGTAAGGCAAGGGCAGACGTTCAGACGATTACTTAAAGCAAGGCTACTAGTTCAGGGGACTAATTCAGACAAGGCTACTAGGTCAGGCTACTCGTTATGGCCGCTGTACTAGTTAAGAGTGCTAGTTAAGGCACAGGTACTAGTTAAGGATACTAGTTAAGCAAGGTACAAGTGAAGGCTACGACTTCAGGCAAGACGACTAGTTTAGGCTACCAGTGGATTCAAGGGTACAAGTGAATACTACTAGTTAAGACCAGGGTACCAGTTAAGGCAGCTGGTTAAGGCCAGGGTAGGACTTATGGGGTCTGAGAAGGCCAGGTACTACTTAAGACTACTAGTTAATGCGAGGGTACTAGTTAAGGGTACTAGTTGAGGAAGGCTACGAGTGAAGGCCAGGGTACTAGTGAAGGCTACTGGTGAAGGCCAGGGTACTAGTTAAGGCAGGGCTACTAGTTCAGGTTACTAGTAAGGCAAGGGTAGACATGAAGACTATTACTTAAGGCAAGGCTACTAGTTAAGGGGAGTAGTTCAGACAAGGCTACTAGTTCAGGATACTAGTTAAGGCAAGGGGAGTAGTTCAGATTCAGAATTGAGGGTACTTGTCAAGGCAAGGCTACTCTTCAAGGCTAGTTGTCTAGCCTACTGATCTATACCACTAGTCTGACTAGTCCAGCTGTCTTGTCTAGGCTACTCCTCTAGACTTCTCTTGTCTACTCTACTCTAGTCTACTTTCGTCTACCCTAGTCTACCCAATCAAAAACCACCCTACCCGAACCTTTTCGAATCTATTCAATTGGATTCGATTCAAAGCATTTCAATGTGATGGGACGCGATGATGCTTGAATCGGCTCATTCGGCACCATCAGCTCGATTCAGCTCGATTTGGCTTGAATCGCTTCGATTCAGCTTGTTTCAACTCAATTCGACTTGGTTCAGCCTTATTCGGCTCGATTCGACTCTTTTCTACTCTAGTTTTCTCTATGCAACTCCATTCGACTCGATTCTACTCTATTCTGTTCTACCCTACCCTACCCTACTCTAATCTATTCTAATGGATTCGATTGGACGCTATTCGACGCGATTCATCACGTTTTGTTTCCATTGGGCTCGATTCGGCTAGAATTGGCTCTATTCAGCTCTATTCTGCACTATTTCACTCTGTTCGACTCTACTCTTCTCTCCTTTACTCTTCTCTGCTCTACCGTACTGTGCTATATTCTCTTCCTTCTATTATGTACTGTTCTAGTCTATTCTGTTCTACCCTCCCAGCCGCTCCCCTCCCCTTCTCTAATCTTTGATTCTGTTCGAGTCATCGCATTTTCACGCCATTCGACCCGATTAGGCTTGAATCAGATCAATTCCCTTCGAATCGGTTCGATTGGGCTCCATTTTGCTCCATTCAGCTCCAATGGCATCGATTCTGCTGCATTCTGCTCGATTAGGCCTTCTTTGGCCCTATTCGGCCCAACTATGCTCTATTCGACTCTTTTCTACTCTATTCGTCTCTAGTCGGCTCCGTTCTAATCCATTCCACACCATTCTGCACTATTCTCCTCTACCCTTCCCTACCCTGATCTATTCTAATGGATTCGATTCGACCCGATTCGAAGCGATTCAACGCGATTCATCTTGTTTTGTCTCCATTGGCCTCAATTCGGCTATGTTCTGCACTATCTGACTCTTTTCTACTCTATTCTATTCTGCTGGATTCTTTCTCTTCTGTTCTGTTCTCTCCTATTCTGTTGGACTCTGTTCTATCCTACCCTACCCAACCCTACTGCACCCCACCCAAACCCACCCTACTTGAATCTGTTTCATTCAATTCGATTCACTTCGACGCGATTTGACAGGATTCGACGGGATTCGACCAGGTCCGAAGGCATTTGACGGGATTCAAAGAGATTAGACGAGATTCCACACGATTCAACGTGATTCAGCAGAATTCTAGGAGATTGGACGCAATTCGAAGTTATTGGACGTGATGGGACGTGATTCGTCGTGATTCGACGACATTCGATGCAATCCGATGCGATCCGAAGCGATTCGACCCGGTCCGACACAAAACGATGTGATTTGATGCGATTCGACGTGATTCGATGTGCTTCGACGCTATTCAGTGACAGTCGGCGTGATTCTGCTTGATTCAGCTCCATTAGGTGCGAATCGGCTCTATATGGCTCCTTTACGTCTCTATTCGGCTCCATTCAGCTCTGTTTTCTCTATTCGTCTCTATTTGGCCTATTCGGCTCTATTCGACTCTATTCGAGTCTATTCGACCCTACTCTTTTCTACTCTATTCTATTCCTTCTATTCTGTTCTAATCTCTTCTGGTCTACTCTACTCTATTCTATTCCACCCTCCCCTCCCCTTCTCTAATCTAGACGTTTGGATTGGATTGGATGCATTGAACGGGATTCGACCTGATTAAGCTTGAATCAGCTCGATTCGATTCGATTTGGCTCTATTCGGCTCGTTTTGGCTTGAATTGCTTCGATTCTGCTCAATTCGGCCTCTTTCGGCCCTATTCTGCTCTATTCGACTCTTCTCTACTCTTTTCGTCTCTATTTGACTCCATTCTACTCCATTCTATTTATTCCACACCATTCTACACTATTCTGCTCTACTCTATCCTACACCACTCTAATTTACTCGAATCGATTAGACGTGATTCCTCTCATTTCGACTCCATTCGGCTCTATTCAGCTGTATTCGAGTCTACCCTATTCTACACTAGCCTACTCTATCGTACTCTAGTCTACTCTTCTCTATTTTCTTTCTTCTTCCCATTCTGTTCTGTTCTAGTCTACTCTACCCTATGCTACCCAACTCTAATCTATTCTAATCCATTTGATTGGATTGGATTCAACCCCTTTGGACACGATTCGGCTCAGTTTGGCTCTATTTAGCTCTGTTCGAATCTATTCTACTCTACTCTGTTTCCCTCTACGCTACTCTAGCCTACTGTTTTCTGTATTCGTCCTGTACTGTTCTGTTCTCTTCTGTTTTATTCTGTGCCACTCTACTCTACTCTAGTCCACCCTGCCATACCCGAACCTCCCCTACTCTAATCTGTTCAATTCGATTCCATGAATTCGGACACGATTCAGGTGGAACTGGTTCGATTCATGTCCATTCGGCTCCATTTGGCTCGAAGAGTGTCGATTCAGCTGGATTCGGCTCAATTGGGCTCCATCAGGCTCGATTTGCTGGATTTGGCTCCATTCAGCTCGATTCGGCCCTCTTCGGCCCTCTTCAGCACTATTCGGCTCTATTCGGCTCTTTTCTACTCTTTTCGACTCCATTCGATTGCGTTGCACAGCATTCTACTCCACTCAACACTATTTTACTCTACCCTACCCTAATTGACTGGAATTGGTTCGAGGGGATTCAACGCGATTTGCCTTGTTTCTTCTCCATTTGGCTGGATTCGACTCTATTCGACTCTGTTCTACTCTACACTATTCTGCTCTGCTCTAACCTTTTGGACTCGATTCTCTTGTATTCTTTTTATTCTCTTTTACTGTGTTCCATTCTCTTCTACTCTATTTTAACCAACCCTACTCTAATCTATTCCACTGGACTCGATTCCACGCATCTCGATGCGATTCGGCTCCAATCGGCTCCGTTGCACTCCATTCATCCCTCTTGGGCTCCAATCGGTTCGATTCAGTTCTAATCGGCTCCATTTCGCCCTGGTCAGCTCTATTCAGCTTGAATAGGCTCTATTCAACTCTATAGGGCTCTATGAGTCTAGTCGACTCTAGTATCTCTTTTCAACTCCATTCTACACCATTCTACTCCATCCGGCTGAATTCTTCTCTATTCTATTGTCTTGTACTCTACCCTTCTCTAGTCTATTCTAATCGATTCGATTGGATTGGACTTGAATGGATGGGATTCAATGCAATTCAACGGGATTCGACGCGATCCAGCATGATTCCGCGGGATTCGGCGCCATTCATCTTGATGTCTATCACGTTGGGTCTTTTGGGCTCTATTTTGCTCTAGTCGGCGATATTCAACTCTATTCTTCTAGACTCTGCACCACTCGACCCTATTCTATTCTTTCAGTTCTCTTCTAGCCTGTTCTGTTCTACTGCATTTTGGTCTAGCCTACCCTACTCTAACTTAGCCTACTGTAATCTCTTCTATACTATTCAACAGACTTGAACGGGATTCGACCTGATTCAGGTCATATCGGCTCGAATCAGCTCCTTTTTGTGCGAATTCAACTCGATTCGGTTGGACTTGGCCCTTTTCCTCTCTCTTCGGCTCTTTTCGGCAGGATTTGACTCTATTTGACTCTAGTCTACTCTTCTCTATTCTTTCTGTTCTATTCTAATCTATTCTTTTCTACCCTACCCTACCCTACCCTCATCTTACCTGCCCTACACTAAACTATTGGATTGGATTCGACACTTTTCAACGCGATTCGACATGATTCTTCTCGATTCACCTCGAATTTGGTGGATTCGGCTGCATTCAGCTCTCTTTGGCTCTATTCAACTCTATTGGACTCGATTCTACTGTACTCGTCTCTACTTCATTCTATTCGATTCTTTCTCTTGGGTTCTGTTCTGTTCTAGTCTAACCCCTCCTACTCTACCCTCCTCTACTCTAATCTAGTCCATTCGATTCAATGCCTTTCAAGGCGATTCCATGGGATTAGGCTTGAATTGGCTCGATTTAGCTCGATTTGGCTTGAATCGGGTCAATTTGGCTCGATTCTGCTCGATTCAGCATCATTAGGCTCGATCCAAACTTATCCGGCCCTGTTCAGCTCTATTCAACTCTTTTCTACTTTATTCGTCTCTATTTGGCTCCATCCGACTCCATTCCACACCATTCTACTCTGTTCGACTCCATTCTACACTATTCTATTCTCTTCTCCCCCACCCTACTCTAATCTGTTCGATTCATTGAGATTTGTCTCATTTCCTCTCCATTCGACTCGATTCAGCTCGAATTGGATCTATTCATCTCTATTCTGCACTACTCGACTCTGACTAGTCTACTCTACGCCACTCTACTCCATTCTACCCTTTGTATTCTCTTCTCTTCTACTCTATGCTTCTCTAGTCTATTCCTCTGTGCCCTACCCTATTGAATCCCAGCCTAACCTACACTACTCTAAGCTGTTCTATTGAATTCGATTGCATTCAATTCGATCCGATTGGACACAATTGGACGGGATTCGGTGAGATTTCATGAGATTCGATGGGTTTTGGTGGGATTGGTTGGACTTCGACGAGATTCGATGCAATAGGATGCGATTAGGTGCGATTTGGCTCGATCTAGCTTGGCTCATTTTCTTGGTCTCTATTTGGCTCGTTCCAGCTCCATTCGGCTCCATTCAGCTCGAATCTGGTTGATTTGACTTGATTGGGCTCGATTGCGCTCAATTGGGCTCGACTCAGCCCTAGATGTCCCTATTCGGTGCTATTCCGCTCTATTCAACTCTTTTCTAGTCTATTCATCTCGGTTTGACTGCATTTGACTCCATTCCACACCATTCTACACTCTTCTATTTGACAGAACCCTATCCCGCCCTAGTCTTTCCTCATCTAGTCTGCTCTTTTCGATTCTGTTGTATTGGATTCTCGTTTTCTCTTTTCTCTATTCCATTCTATGCTACTCTACCATACCCTACACGAAACTAACCTATCCTGACTTATCCTCTTCTATTCTATTGGATTCTGTTTTCTCTGTTCTACCGTATGCTACCCTACCTCATGAAACGCTACTGTACCATACCCTACTCCATCGGGGTACTCAAGAAGGGTACTAGTTTGGAAAAGGGACTACCTAAGGCAAGGGTACGAGTTCAGGCTACTAGTTAGGGCCACTGTACTAGTTAAGAGTACTAGTTAATGGACGGGTACTAGTTAAGGCTACTAGGAAGGCAAGGTACAAGTGAAGGCTACGACTTCAGGCAAGAGTATTAGTTTAGGCTACTAGATGACGCAAGGGTACAAGTTCATACTACTAAAGGCCAGGCTACTAGTTAAGGCAACTGGTAAAGGCAAGAGTAGTAGTTATGGGTAGTGATAAGGCCAGGGTACTAGTTAAGACTACTAGTTAATGACAGGGTACTAGTGGAGGCAAGGGTACTAGTGAGGGCCAGGGTACTAGTTAAGGCTGGGCTACTAGTCCATGCAAGGCCACTACTTAAGGGTACTAGTTAAGGTTTGGCTACTAGTTAAGAGTAGTAGTAAGGCAAGGGTAGACGTTAAGGCTGTTCCTTAAGGCAAGGCGACTAGTTAAGGGTACTAGTTACGACAAGGCTTCTAGTTCAGAATACTAGTTAGGGCCACTGTGCTAGTTAAGAGTACTAGTTAAGACTACTAGTAAGGCAAGGAACGAGTTAAGGCCACTACTTCAGGCCAGAGTGCTAGTTAAGTCTACTAGTCGATGCAAGGGTACATGTTAATACTACTGGCTAAGTCCAGGGTGCTAGTGAAGGCAACTGGTGAAGGCAAGGGTAGTAGTTATGGGTACTGATAAGGCCAGGCTACTAGTTAAGACTGCTAGTTAATGCAAGGGTACTAGTTAAGGGTACATGTTGAGGCAAGGGTAGCCATTAAGACTATTCCTTAAGGCAAGGCTCCTAGTTAAGGGTACTAGTTAGGACAAGGCTACCAGTTCAGGATACTAGTTAGGGGCACTGTACTAGTTACGAGTACTAGTAAAGGCACGGGTGCTAGTTAAGGCTGCTAGTTAAGGCAAGGTACAAATTAAGGCCCCTGCTTAAGGCAAGAGTACTAGTGAAGGCTACTAGTTGATGCAAGATTACAAGTGAATACTACTAGTTCAGGCCAGGGTACTAGTTAAGGCAACTGGTTATGGCAAGGGTAGTAGTTCTGGGTACTGATACGGTCAGGGTACTAGTTAAGACAACTGGTTAATGCGAGGGTACTAGTTAAGGGTACTACTTAAGGCTGCCAGTGAAGGCCAGGGTCTTAGTTCAGGCTACTGGAGAAGGCCAGGGTACTAGTGAAGGCAAGGCTAGTAGTTAAGGGTACTAGTTCAGAGAAGGCTACTAGTTCAGGACACTAGTTAGGGGCACTGTGCTAGTTAAGAGTACTAGCTAAGGCACAAGTACTAGTTCAGGCCACTACTTAAGGCAAGAGTACTAGTTCAGGCTACTCTTTGATGCAAGTTTACAAGTTGATACTTCTAGTTAAGGCCAGGGTCCTAGTTAAGGCAACTGGTTAAGGCAAGGGTACTAGTAAAGGCAAGGCTACTAGTTCGGGGTAGTAGTTAAGGCTTGGCTACTAGTTAAGGGTACCAGTAAGGCAAGGGCAGACGTTCAGACGATTACTTAAAGCAAGGCTACTAGTTCAGGGGACTAATTCAGACAAGGCTACTAGGTCAGGCTACTCGTTATGGCCGCTGTACTAGTTAAGAGTGCTAGTTAAGGCACAGGTACTAGTTAAGGATACTAGTTAAGCAAGGTACAAGTGAAGGCTACGACTTCAGGCAAGACGACTAGTTTAGGCTACCAGTGGATTCAAGGGTACAAGTGAATACTACTAGTTAAGACCAGGGTACCAGTTAAGGCAGCTGGTTAAGGCCAGGGTAGGACTTATGGGGTCTGAGAAGGCCAGGTACTACTTAAGACTACTAGTTAATGCGAGGGTACTAGTTAAGGGTACTAGTTGAGGAAGGCTACGAGTGAAGGCCAGGGTACTAGTGAAGGCTACTGGTGAAGGCCAGGGTACTAGTTAAGGCAGGGCTACTAGTTCAGGTTACTAGTAAGGCAAGGGTAGACATGAAGACTATTACTTAAGGCAAGGCTACTAGTTAAGGGGAGTAGTTCAGACAAGGCTACTAGTTCAGGATACTAGTTAAGGCAAGGGGAGTAGTTCAGATTCAGAATTGAGGGTACTTGTCAAGGCAAGGCTACTCTTCAAGGCTAGTTGTCTAGCCTACTGATCTATACCACTAGTCTGACTAGTCCAGCTGTCTTGTCTAGGCTACTCCTCTAGACTTCTCTTGTCTACTCTACTCTAGTCTACTTTCGTCTACCCTAGTCTACCCAATCAAAAACCACCCTACCCTAACCTTTTCGAATCTATTCAATTGGATTCGATTCAAAGCATTTCAATGTGATGGGACGCGATGATGCTTGAATCGGCTCATTCGGCACCATCAGCTCGATTCAGCTCGATTTGGCTTGAATCGCTTCGATTCAGCTTGTTTCAACTCAATTCGACTTGGTTCAGCCTTATTCGGCTCGATTCGACTCTTTTCTACTCTAGTTTTCTCTATGCAACTCCATTCGACTCGATTCTACTCTATTCTGTTCTACCCTACCCTACCCTACTCTAATCTATTCTAATGGATTCGATTGGACGCTATTCGACGCGATTCATCACGTTTTGTTTCCATTGGGCTCGATTCGGCTAGAATTGGCTCTATTCAGCTCTATTCTGCACTATTTCACTCTGTTCGACTCTACTCTTCTCTCCTTTACTCTTCTCTGCTCTACCGTACTGTGCTATATTCTCTTCCTTCTATTATGTACTGTTCTAGTCTATTCTGTTCTACCCTCCCAGCCGCTCCCCTCCCCTTCTCTAATCTTTGATTCTGTTCGAGTCATCGCATTTTCACGCCATTCGACCCGATTAGGCTTGAATCAGATCAATTCCCTTCGAATCGGTTCGATTGGGCTCCATTTTGCTCCATTCAGCTCCAATGGCATCGATTCTGCTGCATTCTGCTCGATTAGGCCTTCTTTGGCCCTATTCGGCCCAACTATGCTCTATTCGACTCTTTTCTACTCTATTCGTCTCTAGTCGGCTCCGTTCTAATCCATTCCACACCATTCTGCACTATTCTCCTCTACCCTTCCCTACCCTGATCTATTCTAATGGATTCGATTCGACCCGATTCGAAGCGATTCAACGCGATTCATCTTGTTTTGTCTCCATTGGCCTCAATTCGGCTATGTTCTGCACTATCTGACTCTTTTCTACTCTATTCTATTCTGCTGGATTCTTTCTCTTCTGTTCTGTTCTCTCCTATTCTGTTGGACTCTGTTCTATCCTACCCTACCCAACCCTACTGCACCCCACCCAAACCCACCCTACTTGAATCTGTTTCATTCAATTCGATTCACTTCGACGCGATTTGACAGGATTCGACGGGATTCGACCAGGTCCGAAGGCATTTGACGGGATTCAAAGAGATTAGACGAGATTCCACACGATTCAACGTGATTCAGCAGAATTCTAGGAGATTGGACGCAATTCGAAGTTATTGGACGTGATGGGACGTGATTCGTCGTGATTCGACGACATTCGATGCAATCCGATGCGATCCGAAGCGATTCGACCCGGTCCGACACAAAACGATGTGATTTGATGCGATTCGACGTGATTCGATGTGCTTCGACGCTATTCAGTGACAGTCGGCGTGATTCTGCTTGATTCAGCTCCATTAGGTGCGAATCGGCTCTATATGGCTCCTTTACGTCTCTATTCGGCTCCATTCAGCTCTGTTTTCTCTATTCGTCTCTATTTGGCCTATTCGGCTCTATTCGACTCTATTCGAGTCTATTCGACCCTACTCTTTTCTACTCTATTCTATTCCTTCTATTCTGTTCTAATCTCTTCTGGTCTACTCTACTCTATTCTATTCCACCCTCCCCTCCCCTTCTCTAATCTAGACGTTTGGATTGGATTGGATGCATTGAACGGGATTCGACCTGATTAAGCTTGAATCAGCTCGATTCGATTCGATTTGGCTCTATTCGGCTCGTTTTGGCTTGAATTGCTTCGATTCTGCTCAATTCGGCCTCTTTCGGCCCTATTCTGCTCTATTCGACTCTTCTCTACTCTTTTCGTCTCTATTTGACTCCATTCTACTCCATTCTATTTATTCCACACCATTCTACACTATTCTGCTCTACTCTATCCTACACCACTCTAATTTACTCGAATCGATTAGACGTGATTCCTCTCATTTCGACTCCATTCGGCTCTATTCAGCTGTATTCGAGTCTACCCTATTCTACACTAGCCTACTCTATCGTACTCTAGTCTACTCTTCTCTATTTTCTTTCTTCTTCCCATTCTGTTCTGTTCTAGTCTACTCTACCCTATGCTACCCAACTCTAATCTATTCTAATCCATTTGATTGGATTGGATTCAACCCCTTTGGACACGATTCGACTCAGTTTGGCTCTATTTAGCTCTGTTCGAATCTATTCTACTCTACTCTGTTTCCCTCTACGCTACTCTAGCCTACTGTTTTCTGTATTCGTCCTGTACTGTTCTGTTCTCTTCTGTTTTATTCTGTGCCACTCTACTCTACTCTAGTCCACCCTGCCATACCCGAACCTCCCCTACTCTAATCTGTTCAATTCGATTCCATGAATTCGGACATGATTCAGGTGGAACTGGTTCGATTCATGTCCATTCGGCTCCATTTGGCTCGAAGAGTGTCGATTCAGCTGGATTCGGCTCAATTGGGCTCCATTAGGCTCGATTTGCTGGATTTGGCTCCATTCAGCTCGATTCGGCCCTCTTCGGCCCTCTTCAGCACTATTCGGCTCTATTCGGCTCTTTTCTACTCTTTTCGACTCCATTCGATTGCGTTGCACAGCATTCTACTCCACTCAACACTATTTTACTCTACCCTACCCTAATTGACTGGAATTGGTTCGAGGGGATTCAACGCGATTTGCCTTGTTTCTTCTCCATTTGGCTCGATTCGACTCTATTCGACTCTGTTCTACTCTACACTATTCTGCTCTGCTCTAACCTTTTGGACTCGATTCTCTTGTATTCTTTTTATTCTCTTTTACTGTGTTCAATTCTCTTCTACTCTATTTTAACCAACCCTACTCTAATCTATTCCACTGGATTCGATTCCACGCATCTCGATGCGATTCGGCTCCAATCGGCTCCGTTGCACTCCATTCATCCCTCTTGGGCTCCAATCGGTTCGATTCAGTTCTAATCGGCTCCATTTCGCCCTGGTCAGCTCTATTCAGCTTGAATAGGCTCTATTCAACTCTATAGGGCTCTATGAGTCTAGTCGACTCTAGTATCTCTTTTCAACTCCATTCTACACCATTCTACTCCATCCGGCTGAATTCTTCTCTATTCTATTGTCTTGTACTCTACCCTTCTCTAGTCTATTCTAATCGATTCGATTGGATTGGACTTGAATGGATGGGATTCAATGCAATTCAACGGGATTCGACGCGATCCAGCATGATTCCGCGGGATTCGGCGCCATTCATCTTGATGTCTATCACGTTGGGTCTTTTGGGCTCTATTTTGCTCTAGTCGGCGATATTCAACTCTATTCTTCTAGACTCTGCACTACTCGACCCTATTCTATTCTTTCAGTTCTCTTCTAGCCTGTTCTGTTCTACTGCATTTTGGTCTAGCCTACCCTACTCTAACTTAGCCTACTGTAATCTCTTCTATACTATTCAACAGACTTGAACGGGATCCGACCTGATTCAGGTCATATCGGCTCGAATCAGCTCCTTTTTGTGCGAATTCAACTCGATTCGGTTGGACTTGGCCCTTTTCCTCTCTCTTCGGCTCTTTTCGGCAGGATTTGACTCTATTTGACTCTAGTCTACTCTTCTCTATTCTTTCTGTTCTATTCTAATCTATTCTTTTCTACCCTACCCTACCCTACCCTCATCTTACCTGCCCTACACTAAACTATTGGATTGGATTCGACACTTTTCAACGCGATTCGACATGATTCTTCTCGATTCACCTCGAATTTGGTGGATTCGGCTGCATTCAGCTCTCTTTGGCTCTATTCAACTCTATTGGACTCGATTCTACTGTACTCGTCTCTACTTCATTCTATTCGATTCTTTCTCTTGGGTTCTGTTCTAGTCTAACCCCTCCTACTCTACCCTCCTCTACTCTAATCTAGTCCATTCGATTCAATGCCTTTCAAGGCAATTCCATGGGATTAGGCTTGAATTGGCTCGATTTAGCTCGATTTGGCTTGAATCGGGTCAATTTGGCTCGATTCTGCTCGATTCAGCATCATTAGGCTCGATCCAAACTTATCCGGCCCTGTTCAGCTCTATTCAACTCTTTTCTACTTTATTCGTCTCTATTTGGCTCCATCCGACTCCATTCCACACCATTCTACTCTGTTCGACTCCATTCTACACTATTCTATTCTCTTCTCCCCCACCCTACTCTAATCTGTTCGATTCATTGAGATTTGTCTCATTTCCTCTCCATTCGACTCGATTCAGCTCGAATTGGATCTATTCATCTCTATTCTGCACTACTCGACTCTGACTAGTCTACTCTACGCCACTCTACTCCATTCTACCCTTTGTATTCTCTTCTCTTCTACTCTATGCTTCTCTAGTCTATTCCTCTGTGCCCTACCCTATTGAATCCCAGCCTAACCTACACTACTCTAAGCTGTTCTATTGAATTCGATTGCATTCAATTCGATCCGATTGGACACAATTGGACGGGATTCGGTGAGATTTCATGAGATTCGATGGGTTTTGGTGGGATTGGTTGGACTTCGACGAGATTCGATGCAATAGGATGCGATTAGGTGCGATTTGGCTCGATCTAGCTTGGCTCATTTTCTTGGTCTCTATTTGGCTCGTTCCAGCTCCATTCGGCTCCATTCAGCTCGAATCTGGTTGATTTGACTTGATTGGGCTCGATTGCGCTCAATTGGGCTCGACTCAGCCCTAGATGTCCCTATTCGGTGCTATTCCGCTCTATTCAACTCTTTTCTAGTCTATTCATCTCGGTTTGACTGCATTTGACTCCATTCCACACCATTCTACACTCTTCTATTTGACAGAACCCTATCCCGCCCTAGTCTTTCCTCATCTAGTCTGCTCTTTTCGATTCTGTTGTATTGGATTCTCGTTTTCTCTTTTCTCTATTCCATTCTATGCTACTCTACCATACCCTACACGAAACTAACCTATCCTGACTTATCCTCTTCTATTCTATTGGATTCTGTTTTCTCTGTTCTACCGTATGCTACCCTACCTCATGAAACGCTACTGTACCATACCCTACTCCATCGGGGTACTCAAGAAGGGTACTAGTTTGGAAAAGGGACTACCTAAGGCAAGGGTACGAGTTCAGGCTACTAGTTAGGGCCACTGTACTAGTTAAGAGTACTAGTTAATGGACGGGTACTAGTTAAGGCTACTAGGAAGGCAAGGTACAAGTGAAGGCTACGACTTCAGGCAAGAGTATTAGTTTAGGCTACTAGATGACGCAAGGGTACAAGTTCATACTACTAAAGGCCAGGGTACTAGTTAAGGCAACTGGTAAAGGCAAGAGTAGTAGTTATGGGTAGCGATAAGGCCAGGGTACTAGTTCAGACTACTAGTTAATGACAGGGTACTAGTGGAGGCAAGGGTACTAGTGAGGGCCAGGGTACTAGTTAAGGCTGGGCTACTAGTCCATGCAAGGCCACTACTTAAGGGTACTAGTTAAGGTTTGGCTACTAGTTAAGAGTAGTAGTAAGGCAAGGGTAGACGTTAAGGCTGTTCCTTAAGGCAAGGCGACTAGTTAAGGGTACTAGTTACGACAAGGCTTCTAGTTCAGAATACTAGTTAGGGCCACTGTGCTAGTTAAGAGTACTAGTTAAGACTACTAGTAAGGCAAGGAACGAGTTAAGGCCACTACTTCAGGCCAGAGTGCTAGTTAAGTCTACTAGTCGATGCAAGGGTACATGTTAATACTACTGGCTAAGTCCAGGGTGCTAGTGAAGGCAACTGGTGAAGGCAAGGGTAGTAGTTATGGGTACTGATAAGGCCAGGCTACTAGTTAAGACTGCTAGTTAATGCAAGGGTACTAGTTAAGGGTACATGTTGAGGCAAGGGTAGCCATTAAGACTATTCCTTAAGGCAAGGCTCCTAGTTAAGGGTACTAGTTAGGACAAGGCTACCAGTTCAGGATACTAGTTAGGGGCACTGTACTAGTTACGAGTACTAGTAAAGGCACGGGTGCTAGTTAAGGCTGCTAGTTAAGGCAAGGTACAAATTAAGGCCCCTGCTTAAGGCAAGAGTACTAGTGAAGGCTACTAGTTGATGCAAGATTACAAGTGAATACTACTAGTTCAGGCCAGGGTACTAGTTAAGGCAACTGGTTACGGCAAGGGTAGTAGTTCTGGGTACTGATACGTTCAGGGTACTAGTTAAGACAACTGGTTAATGCGAGGGTACTAGTTAAGGGTACTACTTAAGGCTGCCAGTGAAGGCCAGGGTCTTAGTTCAGGCTACTGGAGAAGGCCAGGGTACTAGTGAAGGCAAGGCTAGTAGTTAAGGGTACTAGTTCAGAGAAGGCTACTAGTTCAGGACACTAGTTAGGGGCACTGTGCTAGTTAAGAGTACTAGCTAAGGCACAAGTACTAGTTCAGGCCACTACTTAAGGCAAGAGTACTAGTTCAGGCTACTCTTTGATGCAAGTTTACAAGTTGATACTTCTAGTTAAGGCCAGGGTCCTAGTTAAGGCAACTGGTTAAGGCAAGGGTACTAGTAAAGGCAAGGCTACTAGTTCGGGGTAGTAGTTAAGGCTTGGCTACTAGTTAAGGGTACCAGTAAGGCAAGGGCAGACGTTCAGACGATTACTTAAAGCAAGGCTACTAGTTCAGGGGACTAATTCAGACAAGGCTACTAGGTCAGGCTACTCGTTATGGACGCTGTACTAGTTAAGAGTGCTAGTTAAGGCACAGGTACTAGTTAAGGATACTAGTTAAGCAAGGTACAAGTGAAGGCTACGACTTCAGGCAAGACGACTAGTTTAGGCTACCAGTGGATTCAAGGGTACAAGTGAATACTACTAGTTAAGACCAGGGTACCAGTTAAGGCAGCTGGTTAAGGCCAGGGTAGGACTTATGGGGTCTGAGAAGGCCAGGTACTACTTAAGACTACTAGTTAATGCGAGGGTACTAGTTAAGGGTACTAGTTGAGGAAGGCTACGAGTGAAGGCCAGGGTACTAGTGAAGGCTACTGGTGAAGGCCAGGGTACTAGTTAAGGCAGGGCTACTAGTTCAGGTTACTAGTAAGGCAAGGGTAGACATGAAGACTATTACTTAAGGCAAGGCTACTAGTTAAGGGGAGTAGTTCAGACAAGGCTACTAGTTCAGGATACTAGTTAAGGCAAGGGGAGTAGTTCAGATTCAGAATTGAGGGTACTTGTCAAGGCAAGGCTACTCTTCAAGGCTAGTTGTCTAGCCTACTGATCTATACCACTAGTCTGACTAGTCCAGCTGTCTTGTCTAGGCTACTCCTCTAGACTTCTCTTGTCTACTCTACTCTAGTCTACTTTCGTCTACCCTAGTCTACCCAATCAAAAACCACCCTACCCTAACCTTTTCGAATCTATTCAATTGGATTCGATTCAAAGCATTTCAATGTGATGGGACGCGATGATGCTTGAATCGGCTCATTCGGCACCATCAGCTCGATTCAGCTCGATTTGGCTTGAATCGCTTCGATTCAGCTTGTTTCAACTCAATTCGACTTGGTTCAGCCTTATTCGGCTCGATTCGACTCTTTTCTACTCTAGTTTTCTCTATGCAACTCCATTCGACTCGATTCTACTCTATTCTGTTCTACCCTACCCTACCCTACTCTAATCTATTCTAATGGATTCGATTGGACGCTATTCGACGCGATTCATCACGTTTTGTTTCCATTGGGCTCGATTCGGCTAGAATTGGCTCTATTCAGCTCTATTCTGCACTATTTCACTCTGTTCGACTCTACTCTTCTCTCCTTTACTCTTCTCTGCTCTACCGTACTGTGCTATATTCTCTTCCTTCTATTATGTACTGTTCTAGTCTATTCTGTTCTACCCTCCCAGCCGCTCCCCTCCCCTTCTCTAATCTTTGATTCTGTTCGAGTCATCGCATTTTCACGCCATTCGACCCGATTAGGCTTGAATCAGATCAATTCCCTTCGAATCGGTTCGATTGGGCTCCATTTTGCTCCATTCAGCTCCAATGGCATCGATTCTGCTGCATTCTGCTCGATTAGGCCTTCTTTGGCCCTATTCGGCCCAACTATGCTCTATTCGACTCTTTTCTACTCTATTCGTCTCTAGTCGGCTCCGTTCTAATCCATTCCACACCATTCTGCACTATTCTCCTCTACCCTTCCCTACCCTGATCTATTCTAATGGATTCGATTCGACCCGATTCGAAGCGATTCAACGCGATTCATCTTGTTTTGTCTCCATTGGCCTCAATTCGGCTATGTTCTGCACTATCTGACTCTTTTCTACTCTATTCTATTCTGCTGGATTCTTTCTCTTCTGTTCTGTTCTCTCCTATTCTGTTGGACTCTGTTCTATCCTACCCTACCCAACCCTACTGCACCCCACCCAAACCCACCCTACTTGAATCTGTTTCATTCAATTCGATTCACTTCGACGCGATTTGACAGGATTCGACGGGATTCGACCAGGTCCGAAGGCATTTGACGGGATTCAAAGAGATTAGACGAGATTCCACACGATTCAACGTGATTCAGCAGAATTCTAGGAGATTGGACGCAATTCGAAGTTATTGGACGTGATGGGACGTGATTCGTCGTGATTCGACGACATTCGATGCAATCTGATGCGATCCGAAGCGATTCGACCCGGTCCGACACAAAACGATGTGATTTGATGCGATTCGACGTGATTCGATGTGCTTCGACGCTATTCAGTGACAGTCGGCGTGATTCTGCTTGATTCAGCTCCATTAGGTGCGAATCGGCTCTATATGGCTCCTTTACGTCTCTATTCGGCTCCATTCAGCTCTGTTTTCTCTATTCGTCTCTATTTGGCCTATTCGGCTCTATTCGACTCTATTCGAGTCTATTCGACCCTACTCTTTTCTACTCTATTCTATTCCTTCTATTCTGTTCTAATCTCTTCTGGTCTACTCTACTCTATTCTATTCCACCCTCCCCTCCCCTTCTCTAATCTAGACGTTTGGATTGGATTGGATGCATTGAACGGGATTCGACCTGATTAAGCTTGAATCAGCTCGATTCGATTTGGCTCTATTCGGCTCGTTTTGGCTTGAATTGCTTCGATTCTGCTCAATTCGGCCTCTTTCGGCCCTATTCTGCTCTATTCGACTCTTCTCTACTCTTTTCGTCTCTATTTGACTCCATTCTACTCCATTCTATTTATTCCACACCATTCTACACTATTCTGCTCTACTCTATCCTACACCACTCTAATTTACTCGAATCGATTAGACGTGATTCCTCTCATTTCGACTCCATTCGGCTCTATTCAGCTGTATTCGAGTCTACCCTATTCTACACTAGCCTACTCTATCGTACTCTAGTCTACTCTTCTCTATTTTCTTTCTTCTTCCCATTCTGTTCTGTTCTAGTCTACTCTACCCTATGCTACCCAACTCTAATCTATTCTAATCCATTTGATTGGATTGGATTCAACCCCTTTGGACACGATTCGGCTCAGTTTGGCTCTATTTAGCTCTGTTCGAATCTATTCTACTCTACTCTGTTTCCCTCTACGCTACTCTAGCCTACTGTTTTCTGTATTCGTCCTGTACTGTTCTGTTCTCTTCTGTTTTATTCTGTGCCACTCTACTCTACTCTAGTCCACCCTGCCATACCCGAACCTCCCCTACTCTAATCTGTTCAATTCGATTCCATGAATTCGGACACGATTCAGGTGGAACTGGTTCGATTCATGTCCATTCGGCTCCATTTGGCTCGAAGAGTGTCGATTCAGCTGGATTCGGCTCAATTGGGCTCCATTAGGCTCGATTTGCTGGATTTGGCTCCATTCAGCTCGATTCGGCCCTCTTCGGCCCTCTTCAGCACTATTCGGCTCTATTCGGCTCTTTTCTACTCTTTTCGACTCCATTCGATTGCGTTGCACAGCATTCTACTCCACTCAACACTATTTTACTCTACCCTACCCTAATTGACTGGAATTGGTTCGAGGGGATTCAACGCGATTTGCCTTGTTTCTTCTCCATTTGGCTCGATTCGACTCTATTCGACTCTGTTCTACTCTACACTATTCTGCTCTGCTCTAACCTTTTGGACTCGATTCTCTTGTATTCTTTTTATTCTCTTTTACTGTGTTCAATTCTCTTCTACTCTATTTTAACCAACCCTACTCTAATCTATTCCACTGGATTCGATTCCACGCATCTCGATGCGATTCGGCTCCAATCGGCTCCGTTGCACTCCATTCATCCCTCTTGGGCTCCAATCGGTTCGATTCAGTTCTAATCGGCTCCATTTCGCCCTGGTCAGCTCTATTCAGCTTGAATAGGCTCTATTCAACTCTATAGGGCTCTATGAGTCTAGTCGACTCTAGTATCTCTTTTCAACTCCATTCTACACCATTCTACTCCATCCGGCTGAATTCTTCTCTATTCTATTGTCTTGTACTCTACCCTTCTCTAGTCTATTCTAATCGATTCGATTGGATTGGACTTGAATGGATGGGATTCAATGCAATTCAACGGGATTCGACGCGATCCAGCATGATTCCGCGGGATTCGGCGCCATTCATCTTGATGTCTATCACGTTGGGTCTTTTGGGCTCTATTTTGCTCTAGTCGGCGATATTCAACTCTATTCTTCTAGACTCTGCACTACTCGACCCTATTCTATTCTTTCAGTTCTCTTCTAGCCTGTTCTGTTCTACTGCATTTTGGTCTAGCCTACCCTACTCTAACTTAGCCTACTGTAATCTCTTCTATACTATTCAACAGACTTGAACGGGATCCGACCTGATTCAGGTCATATCGGCTCGAATCAGCTCCTTTTTGTGCGAATTCAACTCGATTCGGTTGGACTTGGCCCTTTTCCTCTCTCTTCGGCTCTTTTCGGCAGGATTTGACTCTATTTGACTCTAGTCTACTCTTCTCTATTCTTTCTGTTCTATTCTAATCTATTCTTTTCTACCCTACCCTACCCTACCCTCATCTTACCTGCCCTACACTAAACTATTGGATTGGATTCGACACTTTTCAACGCGATTCGACATGATTCTTCTCGATTCACCTCGAATTTGGTGGATTCGGCTGCATTCAGCTCTCTTTGGCTCTATTCAACTCTATTGGACTCGATTCTACTGTACTCGTCTCTACTTCATTCTATTCGATTCTTTCTCTTGGGTTCTGTTCTAGTCTAACCCCTCCTACTCTACCCTCCTCTACTCTAATCTAGTCCATTCGATTCAATGCCTTTCAAGGCAATTCCATGGGATTAGGCTTGAATTGGCTCGATTTAGCTCGATTTGGCTTGAATCGGGTCAATTTGGCTCGATTCTGCTCGATTCAGCATCATTAGGCTCGATCCAAACTTATCCGGCCCTGTTCAGCTCTATTCAACTCTTTTCTACTTTATTCGTCTCTATTTGGCTCCATCCGACTCCATTCCACACCATTCTACTCTGTTCGACTCCATTCTACACTATTCTATTCTCTTCTCCCCCACCCTACTCTAATCTGTTCGATTCATTGAGATTTGTCTCATTTCCTCTCCATTCGACTCGATTCAGCTCGAATTGGATCTATTCATCTCTATTCTGCACTACTCGACTCTGACTAGTCTACTCTACGCCACTCTACTCCATTCTACCCTTTGTATTCTCTTCTCTTCTACTCTATGCTTCTCTAGTCTATTCCTCTGTGCCCTACCCTATTGAATCCCAGCCTAACCTACACTACTCTAAGCTGTTCTATTGAATTCGATTGCATTCAATTCGATCCGATTGGACACAATTGGACGGGATTCGGTGAGATTTCATGAGATTCGATGGGTTTTGGTGGGATTGGTTGGACTTCGACGAGATTCGATGCAATAGGATGCGATTAGGTGCGATTTGGCTCGATCTAGCTTGGCTCATTTTCTTGGTCTCTATTTGGCTCGTTCCAGCTCCATTCGGCTCCATTCAGCTCGAATCTGGTTGATTTGACTTGATTGGGCTCGATTGCGCTCAATTGGGCTCGACTCAGCCCTAGATGTCCCTATTCGGTGCTATTCCGCTCTATTCAACTCTTTTCTAGTCTATTCATCTCGGTTTGACTGCATTTGACTCCATTCCACACCATTCTACACTCTTCTATTTGACAGAACCCTATCCCGCCCTAGTCTTTCCTCATCTAGTCTGCTCTTTTCGATTCTGTTGTATTGGATTCTCGTTTTCTCTTTTCTCTATTCCATTCTATGCTACTCTACCATACCCTACACGAAACTAACCTATCCTGACTTATCCTCTTCTATTCTATTGGATTCTGTTTTCTCTGTTCTACCGTATGCTACCCTACCTCATGAAACGCTACTGTACCATACCCTACTCCATCGGGGTACTCAAGAAGGGTACTAGTTTGGAAAAGGGACTACCTAAGGCAAGGGTACGAGTTCAGGCTACTAGTTAGGGCCACTGTACTAGTTAAGAGTACTAGTTAATGGACGGGTACTAGTTAAGGCTACTAGGAAGGCAAGGTACAAGTGAAGGCTACGACTTCAGGCAAGAGTATTAGTTTAGGCTACTAGATGACGCAAGGGTACAAGTTCATACTACTAAAGGCCAGGGTACTAGTTAAGGCAACTGGTAAAGGCAAGAGTAGTAGTTATGGGTAGCGATAAGGCCAGGGTACTAGTTAAGACTACTAGTTAATGACAGGGTACTAGTGGAGGCAAGGGTACTAGTGAGGGCCAGGGTACTAGTTAAGGCTGGGCTACTAGTCCATGCAAGGCCACTACTTAAGGGTACTAGTTAAGGTTTGGCTACTAGTTAAGAGTAGTAGTAAGGCAAGGGTAGACGTTAAGGCTGTTCCTTAAGGCAAGGCGACTAGTTAAGGGTACTAGTTACGACAAGGCTTCTAGTTCAGAATACTAGTTAGGGCCACTGTGCTAGTTAAGAGTACTAGTTAAGACTACTAGTAAGGCAAGGAACGAGTTAAGGCCACTACTTCAGGCCAGAGTGCTAGTTAAGTCTACTAGTCGATGCAAGGGTACATGTTAATACTACTGGCTAAGTCCAGGGTGCTAGTGAAGGCAACTGGTGAAGGCAAGGGTAGTAGTTATGGGTACTGATAAGGCCAGGCTACTAGTTAAGACTGCTAGTTAATGCAAGGGTACTAGTTAAGGGTACATGTTGAGGCAAGGGTAGCCATTAAGACTATTCCTTAAGGCAAGGCTCCTAGTTAAGGGTACTAGTTAGGACAAGGCTACCAGTTCAGGATACTAGTTAGGGGCACTGTACTAGTTACGAGTACTAGTAAAGGCACGGGTGCTAGTTAAGGCTGCTAGTTAAGGCAAGGTACAAATTAAGGCCCCTGCTTAAGGCAAGAGTACTAGTGAAGGCTACTAGTTGATGCAAGATTACAAGTGAATACTACTAGTTCAGGCCAGGGTACTAGTTAAGGCAACTGGTTACGGCAAGGGTAGTAGTTCTGGGTACTGATACGGTCAGGGTACTAGTTAAGACAACTGGTTAATGCGAGGGTACTAGTTAAGGGTACTACTTAAGGCTGCCAGTGAAGGCCAGGGTCTTAGTTCAGGCTACTGGAGAAGGCCAGGGTACTAGTGAAGGCAAGGCTAGTAGTTAAGGGTACTAGTTCAGAGAAGGCTACTAGTTCAGGACACTAGTTAGGGGCACTGTGCTAGTTAAGAGTACTAGCTAAGGCACAAGTACTAGTTCAGGCCACTACTTAAGGCAAGAGTACTAATTCAGGCTACTCTTTGATGCAAGTTTACAAGTTGATACTTCTAGTTAAGGCCAGGGTCCTAGTTAAGGCAACTGGTTAAGGCAAGGGTACTAGTAAAGGCAAGGCTACTAGTTCGGGGTAGTAGTTAAGGCTTGGCTACTAGTTAAGGGTACCAGTAAGGCAAGGGCAGACGTTCAGACGATTACTTAAAGCAAGGCTACTAGTTCAGGGGACTAATTCAGACAAGGCTACTAGGTCAGGCTACTCGTTATGGCCGCTGTACTAGTTAAGAGTGCTAGTTAAGGCACAGGTACTAGTTAAGGATACTAGTTAAGCAAGGTACAAGTGAAGGCTACGACTTCAGGCAAGACGACTAGTTTAGGCTACCAGTGGATTCAAGGGTACAAGTGAATACTACTAGTTAAGACCAGGGTACCAGTTAAGGCAGCTGGTTAAGGCCAGGGTAGGACTTATGGGGTCTGAGAAGGCCAGGTACTACTTAAGACTACTAGTTAATGCGAGGGTACTAGTTAAGGGTACTAGTTGAGGAAGGCTACGAGTGAAGGCCAGGGTACTAGTGAAGGCTACTGGTGAAGGCCAGGGTACTAGTTAAGGCAGGGCTACTAGTTCAGGTTACTAGTAAGGCAAGGGTAGACATGAAGACTATTACTTAAGGCAAGGCTACTAGTTAAGGGGAGTAGTTCAGACAAGGCTACTAGTTCAGGATACTAGTTAAGGCAAGGGGAGTAGTTCAGATTCAGAATTGAGGGTACTTGTCAAGGCAAGGCTACTCTTCAAGGCTAGTTGTCTAGCCTACTGATCTATACCACTAGTCTGACTAGTCCAGCTGTCTTGTCTAGGCTACTCCTCTAGACTTCTCTTGTCTACTCTACTCTAGTCTACTTTCGTCTACCCTAGTCTACCCAATCAAAAACCACCCTACCCTAACCTTTTCGAATCTATTCAATTGGATTCGATTCAAAGCATTTCAATGTGATGGGACGCGATGATGCTTGAATCGGCTCATTCGGCACCATCAGCTCGATTCAGCTCGATTTGGCTTGAATCGCTTCGATTCAGCTTGTTTCAACTCAATTCGACTTGGTTCAGCCTTATTCGGCTCGATTCGACTCTTTTCTACTCTAGTTTTCTCTATGCAACTCCATTCGACTCGATTCTACTCTATTCTGTTCTACCCTACCCTACCCTACTCTAATCTATTCTAATGGATTCGATTGGACGCTATTCGACGCGATTCATCACGTTTTGTTTCCATTGGGCTCGATTCGGCTAGAATTGGCTCTATTCAGCTCTATTCTGCACTATTTCACTCTGTTCGACTCTACTCTTCTCTCCTTTACTCTTCTCTGCTCTACCGTACTGTGCTATATTCTCTTCCTTCTATTATGTACTGTTCTAGTCTATTCTGTTCTACCCTCCCAGCCGCTCCCCTCCCCTTCTCTAATCTTTGATTCTGTTCGAGTCATCGCATTTTCACGCCATTCGACCCGATTAGGCTTGAATCAGATCAATTCCCTTCGAATCGGTTCGATTGGGCTCCATTTTGCTCCATTCAGCTCCAATGGCATCGATTCTGCTGCATTCTGCTCGATTAGGCCTTCTTTGGCCCTATTCGGCCCAACTATGCTCTATTCGACTCTTTTCTACTCTATTCGTCTCTAGTCGGCTCCGTTCTAATCCATTCCACACCATTCTGCACTATTCTCCTCTACCCTTCCCTACCCTGATCTATTCTAATGGATTCGATTCGACCCGATTCGAAGCGATTCAACGCGATTCATCTTGTTTTGTCTCCATTGGCCTCAATTCGGCTATGTTCTGCACTATCTGACTCTTTTCTACTCTATTCTATTCTGCTGGATTCTTTCTCTTCTGTTCTGTTCTCTCCTATTCTGTTGGACTCTGTTCTATCCTACCCTACCCAACCCTACTGCACCCCACCCAAACCCACCCTACTTGAATCTGTTTCATTCAATTCGATTCACTTCGACGCGATTTGACAGGATTCGACGGGATTCGACCAGGTCCGAAGGCATTTGACGGGATTCAAAGAGATTAGACGAGATTCCACACGATTCAACGTGATTCAGCAGAATTCTAGGAGATTGGACGCAATTCGAAGTTATTGGACGTGATGGGACGTGATTCGTCGTGATTCGACGACATTCGATGCAATCCGATGCGATCCGAAGCGATTCGACCCGGTCCGACACAAAACGATGTGATTTGATGCGATTCGACGTGATTCGATGTGCTTCGACGCTATTCAGTGACAGTCGGCGTGATTCTGCTTGATTCAGCTCCATTAGGTGCGAATCGGCTCTATATGGCTCCTTTACGTCTCTATTCGGCTCCATTCAGCTCTGTTTTCTCTATTCGTCTCTATTTGGCCTATTCGGCTCTATTCGACTCTATTCGAGTCTATTCGACCCTACTCTTTTCTACTCTATTCTATTCCTTCTATTCTGTTCTAATCTCTTCTAGTCTACTCTACTCTATTCTATTCCACCCTCCCCTCCCCTTCTCTAATCTAGACGTTTGGATTGGATTGGATGCATTGAACGGGATTCGACCTGATTAAGCTTGAATCAGCTCGATTCGATTCGATTTGGCTCTATTCGGCTCGTTTTGGCTTGAATTGCTTCGATTCTGCTCAATTCGGCCTCTTTCGGCCCTATTCTGCTCTATTCGACTCTTCTCTACTCTTTTCGTCTCTATTTGACTCCATTCTACTCCATTCTATTTATTCCACACCATTCTACACTATTCTGCTCTACTCTATCCTACACCACTCTAATTTACTCGAATCGATTAGACGTGATTCCTCTCATTTCGACTCCATTCGGCTCTATTCAGCTGTATTCGAGTCTACCCTATTTATTCTACACTAGCCTACTCTATCGTACTCTAGTCTACTCTTCTCTATTTTCTTTCTTCTTCCTATTCTGTTCTGTTCTATTCTACTCTATTCTACCCTACCCTATGCTACCCAACTCTAATCTATTCTAATCCATTTGATTGGATTGGATTCAACCCCTTTGGACACGATTCGGCTCAGTTTGGCTCTATTTAGCTCTGTTCGAATCTATTCTACTCTACTCTGTTTCCCTCTACGCTACTCTAGCCTACTGTTTTCTGTATTCGTCCTGTACTGTTCTGTTCTCTTCTGTTTTATTCTGTACTACTCTACTCTAGTCCACCCTGCCATACCCGAACCTCCCCTACTCTAATCTGTTCAATTCGATTCCATGAATTCGGACACGATTCAGGTGGAACTGGTTCGATTCATGTCCATTCGGCTCCATTTGGCTCGAAGAGTGTCGATTCAGCTGGATTCGGCTCAATTGGGCTCCATTAGGCTCGATTTCCTGGATTTGGCTCCATTCAGCTCGATTCGGCCCTCTTCGGCCCTCTTCAGCACTATTCGGCTCTATTCGGCTCTTTTCTACTCTTTTCGACTCCATTCGATTGCGTTGCACAGCATTCTACTCCACTCAACACTATTTTACTCTACCCTACCCTAATTGACTGGAATTGGTTCGAGGGGATTCAACGCGATTTGCCTTGTTTCTTCTCCATTTGGCTCGATTCGACTCTATTCGACTCTGTTCTACTCTACACTATTCTGCTCTGCTCTAACCTTTTGGACTCGATTCTCTTGTATTCTTTTTATTCTCTTTTACTGTGTTCAATTCTCTTCTACTCTATTTTAACCAACCCTACTCTAATCTATTCCACTGGATTCGATTCCACGCATCTCGATGCGATTCGGCTCCAATCGGCTCCGTTGCACTCCATTCATCCCTCTTGGGCTCCAATCGGTTCGATTCAGTTCTAATCGGCTCCATTTCGCCCTGGTCAGCTCTATTCAGCTTGAATAGGCTCTATTCAACTCTATAGGGCTCTATGAGTCTAGTCGACTCTAGTATCTCTTTTCAACTCCATTCTACACCATTCTACTCCATCCGGCTGAATTCTTCTCTATTCTATTGTCTTGTACTCTACCCTTCTCTAGTCTATTCTAATCGATTCGATTGGATTGGACTTGAATGGATGGGATTCAATGCAATTCAACGGGATTCGACGCGATCCAGCATGATTCCGCGGGATTCGGCGCCATTCATCTTGATGTCTATCACGTTGGGTCTTTTGGGCTCTATTTTGCTCTAGTCGGCGATATTCAACTCTATTCTTCTAGACTCTGCACTACTCGACCCTATTCTATTCTTTCAGTTCTCTTCTAGCCTGTTCTGTTCTACTGCATTTTGGTCTAGCCTACCCTACTCTAACTTAGCCTACTGTAATCTCTTCTATACTATTCAACAGACTTGAACGGGATCCGACCTGATTCAGGTCATATCGGCTCGAATCAGCTCCTTTTTGTGCGAATTCAACTCGATTCGGTTGGACTTGGCCCTTTTCCTCTCTCTTCGGCTCTTTTCGGCAGGATTTGACTCTATTTGACTCTAGTCTACTCTTCTCTATTCTTTCTGTTCTATTCTAATCTATTCTTTTCTACCCTACCCTACCCTACCCTCATCTTACCTGCCCTACACTAAACTATTGGATTGGATTCGACACTTTTCAACGCGATTCGACATGATTCTTCTCGATTCACCTCGAATTTGGTGGATTCGGCTGCATTCAGCTCTCTTTGGCTCTATTCAACTCTATTGGACTCGATTCTACTGTACTCGTCTCTACTTCATTCTATTCGATTCTTTCTCTTGGGTTCTGTTCTAGTCTAACCCCTCCTACTCTACCCTCCTCTACTCTAATCTAGTCCATTCGATTCAATGCCTTTCAAGGCAATTCCATGGGATTAGGCTTGAATTGGCTCGATTTAGCTCGATTTGGCTTGAATCGGGTCAATTTGGCTCGATTCTGCTCGATTCAGCATCATTAGGCTCGATCCAAACTTATCCGGCCCTGTTCAGCTCTATTCAACTCTTTTCTACTTTATTCGTCTCTATTTGGCTCCATCCGACTCCATTCCACACCATTCTACTCTGTTCGACTCCATTCTACACTATTCTATTCTCTTCTCCCCCACCCTACTCTAATCTGTTCGATTCATTGAGATTTGTCTCATTTCCTCTCCATTCGACTCGATTCAGCTCGAATTGGATCTATTCATCTCTATTCTGCACTACTCGACTCTGACTAGTCTACTCTACGCCACTCTACTCCATTCTACCCTTTGTATTCTCTTCTCTTCTACTCTATGCTTCTCTAGTCTATTCCTCTGTGCCCTACCCTATTGAATCCCAGCCTAACCTACACTACTCTAAGCTGTTCTATTGAATTCGATTGCATTCAATTCGATCCGATTGGACACAATTGGACGGGATTCGGTGAGATTTCATGAGATTCGATGGGTTTTGGTGGGATTGGTTGGACTTCGACGAGATTCGATGCAATAGGATGCGATTAGGTGCGATTTGGCTCGATCTAGCTTGGCTCATTTTCTTGGTCTCTATTTGGCTCGTTCCAGCTCCATTCGGCTCCATTCAGCTCGAATCTGGTTGATTTGACTTGATTGGGCTCGATTGCGCTCAATTGGGCTCGACTCAGCCCTAGATGTCCCTATTCGGTGCTATTCCGCTCTATTCAACTCTTTTCTAGTCTATTCATCTCGGTTTGACTGCATTTGACTCCATTCCACACCATTCTACACTCTTCTATTTGACAGAACCCTATCCCGCCCTAGTCTTTCCTCATCTAGTCTGCTCTTTTCGATTCTGTTGTATTGGATTCTCGTTTTCTCTTTTCTCTATTCCATTCTATGCTACTCTACCATACCCTACACGAAACTAACCTATCCTGACTTATCCTCTTCTATTCTATTGGATTCTGTTTTCTCTGTTCTACCGTATGCTACCCTACCTCATGAAACGCTACTGTACCATACCCTACTCCATCGGGGTACTCAAGAAGGGTACTAGTTTGGAAAAGGGACTACCTAAGGCAAGGGTACGAGTTCAGGCTACTAGTTAGGGCCACTGTACTAGTTAAGAGTACTAGTTAATGGACGGGTACTAGTTAAGGCTACTAGGAAGGCAAGGTACAAGTGAAGGCTACGACTTCAGGCAAGAGTATTAGTTTAGGCTACTAGATGACGCAAGGGTACAAGTTCATACTACTAAAGGCCAGGGTACTAGTTAAGGCAACTGGTAAAGGCAAGAGTAGTAGTTATGGGTAGCGATAAGGCCAGGGTACTAGTTCAGACTACTAGTTAATGACAGGGTACTAGTGGAGGCAAGGGTACTAGTGAGGGCCAGGGTACTAGTTAAGGCTGGGCTACTAGTCCATGCAAGGCCACTACTTAAGGGTACTAGTTAAGGTTTGGCTACTAGTTAAGAGTAGTAGTAAGGCAAGGGTAGACGTTAAGGCTGTTCCTTAAGGCAAGGCGACTAGTTAAGGGTACTAGTTACGACAAGGCTTCTAGTTCAGAATACTAGTTAGGGCCACTGTGCTAGTTAAGAGTACTAGTTAAGACTACTAGTAAGGCAAGGAACGAGTTAAGGCCACTACTTCAGGCCAGAGTGCTAGTTAAGTCTACTAGTCGATGCAAGGGTACATGTTAATACTACTGGCTAAGTCCAGGGTGCTAGTGAAGGCAACTGGTGAAGGCAAGGGTAGTAGTTATGGGTACTGATAAGGCCAGGCTACTAGTTAAGACTGCTAGTTAATGCAAGGGTACTAGTTAAGGGTACATGTTGAGGCAAGGGTAGCCATTAAGACTATTCCTTAAGGCAAGGCTCCTAGTTAAGGGTACTAGTTAGGACAAGGCTACCAGTTCAGGATACTAGTTAGGGGCACTGTACTAGTTACGAGTACTAGTAAAGGCACGGGTGCTAGTTAAGGCTGCTAGTTAAGGCAAGGTACAAATTAAGGCCCCTGCTTAAGGCAAGAGTACTAGCGAAGGCTACTAGTTGATGCAAGATTACAAGTGAATACTACTAGTTCAGGCCAGGGTACTAGTTAAGGCAACTGGTTACGGCAAGGGTAGTAGTTCTGGGTACTGATACGTTCAGGGTACTAGTTAAGACAACTGGTTAATGCGAGGGTACTAGTTAAGGGTACTACTTAAGGCTGCCAGTGAAGGCCAGGGTCTTAGTTCAGGCTACTGGAGAAGGCCAGGGTACTAGTGAAGGCAAGGCTAGTAGTTAAGGGTACTAGTTCAGAGAAGGCTACTAGTTCAGGACACTAGTTAGGGGCACTGTGCTAGTTAAGAGTACTAGCTAAGGCACAAGTACTAGTTCAGGCCACTACTTAAGGCAAGAGTACTAGTTCAGGCTACTCTTTGATGCAAGTTTACAAGTTGATACTTCTAGTTAAGGCCAGGGTCCTAGTTAAGGCAACTGGTTAAGGCAAGGGTACTAGTAAAGGCAAGGCTACTAGTTCGGGGTAGTAGTTAAGGCTTGGCTACTAGTTAAGGGTACCAGTAAGGCAAGGGCAGACGTTCAGACGATTACTTAAAGCAAGGCTACTAGTTCAGGGGACTAATTCAGACAAGGCTACTAGGTCAGGCTACTCGTTATGGACGCTGTACTAGTTAAGAGTGCTAGTTAAGGCACAGGTACTAGTTAAGGATACTAGTTAAGCAAGGTACAAGTGAAGGCTACGACTTCAGGCAAGACGACTAGTTTAGGCTACCAGTGGATTCAAGGGTACAAGTGAATACTACTAGTTAAGACCAGGGTACCAGTTAAGGCAGCTGGTTAAGGCCAGGGTAGGACTTATGGGGTCTGAGAAGGCCAGGTACTACTTAAGACTACTAGTTAATGCGAGGGTACTAGTTAAGGGTACTAGTTGAGGAAGGCTACGAGTGAAGGCCAGGGTACTAGTGAAGGCTACTGGTGAAGGCCAGGGTACTAGTTAAGGCAGGGCTACTAGTTCAGGTTACTAGTAAGGCAAGGGTAGACATGAAGACTATTACTTAAGGCAAGGCTACTAGTTAAGGGGAGTAGTTCAGACAAGGCTACTAGTTCAGGATACTAGTTAAGGCAAGGGGAGTAGTTCAGATTCAGAATTGAGGGTACTTGTCAAGGCAAGGCTACTCTTCAAGGCTAGTTGTCTAGCCTACTGATCTATACCACTAGTCTGACTAGTCCAGCTGTCTTGTCTAGGCTACTCCTCTAGACTTCTCTTGTCTACTCTACTCTAGTCTACTTTCGTCTACCCTAGTCTACCCAATCAAAAACCACCCTACCCTAACCTTTTCGAATCTATTCAATTGGATTCGATTCAAAGCATTTCAATGTGATGGGACGCGATGATGCTTGAATCGGCTCATTCGGCACCATCAGCTCGATTCAGCTCGATTTGGCTTGAATCGCTTCGATTCAGCTTGTTTCAACTCAATTCGACTTGGTTCAGCCTTATTCGGCTCGATTCGACTCTTTTCTACTCTAGTTTTCTCTATGCAACTCCATTCGACTCGATTCTACTCTATTCTGTTCTACCCTACCCTACCCTACTCTAATCTATTCTAATGGATTCGATTGGACGCTATTCGACGCGATTCATCACGTTTTGTTTCCATTGGGCTCGATTCGGCTAGAATTGGCTCTATTCAGCTCTATTCTGCACTATTTCACTCTGTTCGACTCTACTCTTCTCTCCTTTACTCTTCTCTGCTCTACCGTACTGTGCTATATTCTCTTCCTTCTATTATGTACTGTTCTAGTCTATTCTGTTCTACCCTCCCAGCCGCTCCCCTCCCCTTCTCTAATCTTTGATTCTGTTCGAGTCATCGCATTTTCACGCCATTCGACCCGATTAGGCTTGAATCAGATCAATTCCCTTCGAATCGGTTCGATTGGGCTCCATTTTGCTCCATTCAGCTCCAATGGCATCGATTCTGCTGCATTCTGCTCGATTAGGCCTTCTTTGGCCCTATTCGGCCCAACTATGCTCTATTCGACTCTTTTCTACTCTATTCGTCTCTAGTCGGCTCCGTTCTAATCCATTCCACACCATTCTGCACTATTCTCCTCTACCCTTCCCTACCCTGATCTATTCTAATGGATTCGATTCGACCCGATTCGAAGCGATTCAACGCGATTCATCTTGTTTTGTCTCCATTGGCCTCAATTCGGCTATGTTCTGCACTATCTGACTCTTTTCTACTCTATTCTATTCTGCTGGATTCTTTCTCTTCTGTTCTGTTCTCTCCTATTCTGTTGGACTCTGTTCTATCCTACCCTACCCAACCCTACTGCACCCCACCCAAACCCACCCTACTTGAATCTGTTTCATTCAATTCGATTCACTTCGACGCGATTTGACAGGATTCGACGGGATTCGACCAGGTCCGAAGGCATTTGACGGGATTCAAAGAGATTAGACGAGATTCCACACGATTCAACGTGATTCAGCAGAATTCTAGGAGATTGGACGCAATTCGAAGTTATTGGACGTGATGGGACGTGATTCGTCGTGATTCGACGACATTCGATGCAATCTGATGCGATCCGAAGCGATTCGACCCGGTCCGACACAAAACGATGTGATTTGATGCGATTCGACGTGATTCGATGTGCTTCGACGCTATTCAGTGACAGTCGGCGTGATTCTGCTTGATTCAGCTCCATTAGGTGCGAATCGGCTCTATATGGCTCCTTTACGTCTCTATTCGGCTCCATTCAGCTCTGTTTTCTCTATTCGTCTCTATTTGGCCTATTCGGCTCTATTCGACTCTATTCGAGTCTATTCGACCCTACTCTTTTCTACTCTATTCTATTCCTTCTATTCTGTTCTAATCTCTTCTGGTCTACTCTACTCTATTCTATTCCACCCTCCCCTCCCCTTCTCTAATCTAGACGTTTGGATTGGATTGGATGCATTGAACGGGATTCGACCTGATTAAGCTTGAATCAGCTCGATTCGATTTGGCTCTATTCGGCTCGTTTTGGCTTGAATTGCTTCGATTCTGCTCAATTCGGCCTCTTTCGGCCCTATTCTGCTCTATTCGACTCTTCTCTACTCTTTTCGTCTCTATTTGACTCCATTCTACTCCATTCTATTTATTCCACACCATTCTACACTATTCTGCTCTACTCTATCCTACACCACTCTAATTTACTCGAATCGATTAGACGTGATTCCTCTCATTTCGACTCCATTCGGCTCTATTCAGCTGTATTCGAGTCTACCCTATTCTACACTAGCCTACTCTATCGTACTCTAGTCTACTCTTCTCTATTTTCTTTCTTCTTCCCATTCTGTTCTGTTCTAGTCTACTCTACCCTATGCTACCCAACTCTAATCTATTCTAATCCATTTGATTGGATTGGATTCAACCCCTTTGGACACGATTCGGCTCAGTTTGGCTCTATTTAGCTCTGTTCGAATCTATTCTACTCTACTCTGTTTCCCTCTACGCTACTCTAGCCTACTGTTTTCTGTATTCGTCCTGTACTGTTCTGTTCTCTTCTGTTTTATTCTGTGCCACTCTACTCTACTCTAGTCCACCCTGCCATACCCGAACCTCCCCTACTCTAATCTGTTCAATTCGATTCCATGAATTCGGACACGATTCAGGTGGAACTGGTTCGATTCATGTCCATTCGGCTCCATTTGGCTCGAAGAGTGTCGATTCAGCTGGATTCGGCTCAATTGGGCTCCATTAGGCTCGATTTGCTGGATTTGGCTCCATTCAGCTCGATTCGGCCCTCTTCGGCCCTCTTCAGCACTATTCGGCTCTATTCGGCTCTTTTCTACTCTTTTCGACTCCATTCGATTGCGTTGCACAGCATTCTACTCCACTCAACACTATTTTACTCTACCCTACCCTAATTGACTGGAATTGGTTCGAGGGGATTCAACGCGATTTGCCTTGTTTCTTCTCCATTTGGCTCGATTCGACTCTATTCGACTCTGTTCTACTCTACACTATTCTGCTCTGCTCTAACCTTTTGGACTCGATTCTCTTGTATTCTTTTTATTCTCTTTTACTGTGTTCAATTCTCTTCTACTCTATTTTAACCAACCCTACTCTAATCTATTCCACTGGATTCGATTCCACGCATCTCGATGCGATTCGGCTCCAATCGGCTCCGTTGCACTCCATTCATCCCTCTTGGGCTCCAATCGGTTCGATTCAGTTCTAATCGGCTCCATTTCGCCCTGGTCAGCTCTATTCAGCTTGAATAGGCTCTATTCAACTCTATAGGGCTCTATGAGTCTAGTCGACTCTAGTATCTCTTTTCAACTCCATTCTACACCATTCTACTCCATCCGGCTGAATTCTTCTCTATTCTATTGTCTTGTACTCTACCCTTCTCTAGTCTATTCTAATCGATTCGATTGGATTGGACTTGAATGGATGGGATTCAATGCAATTCAACGGGATTCGACGCGATCCAGCATGATTCCGCGGGATTCGGCGCCATTCATCTTGATGTCTATCACGTTGGGTCTTTTGGGCTCTATTTTGCTCTAGTCGGCGATATTCAACTCTATTCTTCTAGACTCTGCACTACTCGACCCTATTCTATTCTTTCAGTTCTCTTCTAGCCTGTTCTGTTCTACTGCATTTTGGTCTAGCCTACCCTACTCTAACTTAGCCTACTGTAATCTCTTCTATACTATTCAACAGACTTGAACGGGATCCGACCTGATTCAGGTCATATCGGCTCGAATCAGCTCCTTTTTGTGCGAATTCAACTCGATTCGGTTGGACTTGGCCCTTTTCCTCTCTCTTCGGCTCTTTTCGGCAGGATTTGACTCTATTTGACTCTAGTCTACTCTTCTCTATTCTTTCTGTTCTATTCTAATCTATTCTTTTCTACCCTACCCTACCCTACCCTCATCTTACCTGCCCTACACTAAACTATTGGATTGGATTCGACACTTTTCAACGCGATTCGACATGATTCTTCTCGATTCACCTCGAATTTGGTGGATTCGGCTGCATTCAGCTCTCTTTGGCTCTATTCAACTCTATTGGACTCGATTCTACTGTACTCGTCTCTACTTCATTCTATTCGATTCTTTCTCTTGGGTTCTGTTCTAGTCTAACCCCTCCTACTCTACCCTCCTCTACTCTAATCTAGTCCATTCGATTCAATGCCTTTCAAGGCAATTCCATGGGATTAGGCTTGAATTGGCTCGATTTAGCTCGATTTGGCTTGAATCGGGTCAATTTGGCTCGATTCTGCTCGATTCAGCATCATTAGGCTCGATCCAAACTTATCCGGCCCTGTTCAGCTCTATTCAACTCTTTTCTACTTTATTCGTCTCTATTTGGCTCCATCCGACTCCATTCCACACCATTCTACTCTGTTCGACTCCATTCTACACTATTCTATTCTCTTCTCCCCCACCCTACTCTAATCTGTTCGATTCATTGAGATTTGTCTCATTTCCTCTCCATTCGACTCGATTCAGCTCGAATTGGATCTATTCATCTCTATTCTGCACTACTCGACTCTGACTAGTCTACTCTACGCCACTCTACTCCATTCTACCCTTTGTATTCTCTTCTCTTCTACTCTATGCTTCTCTAGTCTATTCCTCTGTGCCCTACCCTATTGAATCCCAGCCTAACCTACACTACTCTAAGCTGTTCTATTGAATTCGATTGCATTCAATTCGATCCGATTGGACACAATTGGACGGGATTCGGTGAGATTTCATGAGATTCGATGGGTTTTGGTGGGATTGGTTGGACTTCGACGAGATTCGATGCAATAGGATGCGATTAGGTGCGATTTGGCTCGATCTAGCTTGGCTCATTTTCTTGGTCTCTATTTGGCTCGTTCCAGCTCCATTCGGCTCCATTCAGCTCGAATCTGGTTGATTTGACTTGATTGGGCTCGATTGCGCTCAATTGGGCTCGACTCAGCCCTAGATGTCCCTATTCGGTGCTATTCCGCTCTATTCAACTCTTTTCTAGTCTATTCATCTCGGTTTGACTGCATTTGACTCCATTCCACACCATTCTACACTCTTCTATTTGACAGAACCCTATCCCGCCCTAGTCTTTCCTCATCTAGTCTGCTCTTTTCGATTCTGTTGTATTGGATTCTCGTTTTCTCTTTTCTCTATTCCATTCTATGCTACTCTACCATACCCTACACGAAACTAACCTATCCTGACTTATCCTCTTCTATTCTATTGGATTCTGTTTTCTCTGTTCTACCGTATGCTACCCTACCTCATGAAACGCTACTGTACCATACCCTACTCCATCGGGGTACTCAAGAAGGGTACTAGTTTGGAAAAGGGACTACCTAAGGCAAGGGTACGAGTTCAGGCTACTAGTTAGGGCCACTGTACTAGTTAAGAGTACTAGTTAATGGACGGGTACTAGTTAAGGCTACTAGGAAGGCAAGGTACAAGTGAAGGCTACGACTTCAGGCAAGAGTATTAGTTTAGGCTACTAGATGACGCAAGGGTACAAGTTCATACTACTAAAGGCCAGGGTACTAGTTAAGGCAACTGGTAAAGGCAAGAGTAGTAGTTATGGGTAGCGATAAGGCCAGGGTACTAGTTAAGACTACTAGTTAATGACAGGGTACTAGTGGAGGCAAGGGTACTAGTGAGGGCCAGGGTACTAGTTAAGGCTGGGCTACTAGTCCATGCAAGGCCACTACTTAAGGGTACTAGTTAAGGTTTGGCTACTAGTTAAGAGTAGTAGTAAGGCAAGGGTAGACGTTAAGGCTGTTCCTTAAGGCAAGGCGACTAGTTAAGGGTACTAGTTACGACAAGGCTTCTAGTTCAGAATACTAGTTAGGGCCACTGTGCTAGTTAAGAGTACTAGTTAAGACTACTAGTAAGGCAAGGAACGAGTTAAGGCCACTACTTCAGGCCAGAGTGCTAGTTAAGTCTACTAGTCGATGCAAGGGTACATGTTAATACTACTGGCTAAGTCCAGGGTGCTAGTGAAGGCAACTGGTGAAGGCAAGGGTAGTAGTTATGGGTACTGATAAGGCCAGGCTACTAGTTAAGACTGCTAGTTAATGCAAGGGTACTAGTTAAGGGTACATGTTGAGGCAAGGGTAGCCATTAAGACTATTCCTTAAGGCAAGGCTCCTAGTTAAGGGTACTAGTTAGGACAAGGCTACCAGTTCAGGATACTAGTTAGGGGCACTGTACTAGTTACGAGTACTAGTAAAGGCACGGGTGCTAGTTAAGGCTGCTAGTTAAGGCAAGGTACAAATTAAGGCCCCTGCTTAAGGCAAGAGTACTAGTGAAGGCTACTAGTTGATGCAAGATTACAAGTGAATACTACTAGTTCAGGCCAGGGTACTAGTTAAGGCAACTGGTTACGGCAAGGGTAGTAGTTCTGGGTACTGATACGGTCAGGGTACTAGTTAAGACAACTGGTTAATGCGAGGGTACTAGTTAAGGGTACTACTTAAGGCTGCCAGTGAAGGCCAGGGTCTTAGTTCAGGCTACTGGAGAAGGCCAGGGTACTAGTGAAGGCAAGGCTAGTAGTTAAGGGTACTAGTTCAGAGAAGGCTACTAGTTCAGGACACTAGTTAGGGGCACTGTGCTAGTTAAGAGTACTAGCTAAGGCACAAGTACTAGTTCAGGCCACTACTTAAGGCAAGAGTACTAATTCAGGCTACTCTTTGATGCAAGTTTACAAGTTGATACTTCTAGTTAAGGCCAGGGTCCTAGTTAAGGCAACTGGTTAAGGCAAGGGTACTAGTAAAGGCAAGGCTACTAGTTCGGGGTAGTAGTTAAGGCTTGGCTACTAGTTAAGGGTACCAGTAAGGCAAGGGCAGACGTTCAGACGATTACTTAAAGCAAGGCTACTAGTTCAGGGGACTAATTCAGACAAGGCTACTAGGTCAGGCTACTCGTTATGGCCGCTGTACTAGTTAAGAGTGCTAGTTAAGGCACAGGTACTAGTTAAGGATACTAGTTAAGCAAGGTACAAGTGAAGGCTACGACTTCAGGCAAGACGACTAGTTTAGGCTACCAGTGGATTCAAGGGTACAAGTGAATACTACTAGTTAAGACCAGGGTACCAGTTAAGGCAGCTGGTTAAGGCCAGGGTAGGACTTATGGGGTCTGAGAAGGCCAGGTACTACTTAAGACTACTAGTTAATGCGAGGGTACTAGTTAAGGGTACTAGTTGAGGAAGGCTACGAGTGAAGGCCAGGGTACTAGTGAAGGCTACTGGTGAAGGCCAGGGTACTAGTTAAGGCAGGGCTACTAGTTCAGGTTACTAGTAAGGCAAGGGTAGACATGAAGACTATTACTTAAGGCAAGGCTACTAGTTAAGGGGAGTAGTTCAGACAAGGCTACTAGTTCAGGATACTAGTTAAGGCAAGGGGAGTAGTTCAGATTCAGAATTGAGGGTACTTGTCAAGGCAAGGCTACTCTTCAAGGCTAGTTGTCTAGCCTACTGATCTATACCACTAGTCTGACTAGTCCAGCTGTCTTGTCTAGGCTACTCCTCTAGACTTCTCTTGTCTACTCTACTCTAGTCTACTTTCGTCTACCCTAGTCTACCCAATCAAAAACCACCCTACCCTAACCTTTTCGAATCTATTCAATTGGATTCGATTCAAAGCATTTCAATGTGATGGGACGCGATGATGCTTGAATCGGCTCATTCGGCACCATCAGCTCGATTCAGCTCGATTTGGCTTGAATCGCTTCGATTCAGCTTGTTTCAACTCAATTCGACTTGGTTCAGCCTTATTCGGCTCGATTCGACTCTTTTCTACTCTAGTTTTCTCTATGCAACTCCATTCGACTCGATTCTACTCTATTCTGTTCTACCCTACCCTACCCTACTCTAATCTATTCTAATGGATTCGATTGGACGCTATTCGACGCGATTCATCACGTTTTGTTTCCATTGGGCTCGATTCGGCTAGAATTGGCTCTATTCAGCTCTATTCTGCACTATTTCACTCTGTTCGACTCTACTCTTCTCTCCTTTACTCTTCTCTGCTCTACCGTACTGTGCTATATTCTCTTCCTTCTATTATGTACTGTTCTAGTCTATTCTGTTGTACCCTCCCAGCCGCTCCCCTCCCCTTCTCTAATCTTTGATTCTGTTCGAGTCATCGCATTTTCACGCCATTCGACCCGATTAGGCTTGAATCAGATCAATTCCCTTCGAATCGGTTCGATTGGGCTCCATTTTGCTCCATTCAGCTCCAATGGCATCGATTCTGCTGCATTCTGCTCGATTAGGCCTTCTTTGGCCCTATTCGGCCCAACTATGCTCTATTCGACTCTTTTCTACTCTATTCGTCTCTAGTCGGCTCCGTTCTAATCCATTCCACACCATTCTGCACTATTCTCCTCTACCCTTCCCTACCCTGATCTATTCTAATGGATTCGATTCGACCCGATTCGAAGCGATTCAACGCGATTCATCTTGTTTTGTCTCCATTGGCCTCAATTCGGCTATGTTCTGCACTATCTGACTCTTTTCTACTCTATTCTATTCTGCTGGATTCTTTCTCTTCTGTTCTGTTCTCTCCTATTCTGTTGGACTCTGTTCTATCCTACCCTACCCAACCCTACTGCACCCCACCCAAACCCACCCTACTTGAATCTGTTTCATTCAATTCGATTCACTTCGACGCGATTTGACAGGATTCGACGGGATTCGACCAGGTCCGAAGGCATTTGACGGGATTCAAAGAGATTAGACGAGATTCCACACGATTCAACGTGATTCAGCAGAATTCTAGGAGATTGGACGCAATTCGAAGTTATTGGACGTGATGGGACGTGATTCGTCGTGATTCGACGACATTCGATGCAATCCGATGCGATCCGAAGCGATTCGACCCGGTCCGACACAAAACGATGTGATTTGATGCGATTCGACGTGATTCGATGTGCTTCGACGCTATTCAGTGACAGTCGGCGTGATTCTGCTTGATTCAGCTCCATTAGGTGCGAATCGGCTCTATATGGCTCCTTTACGTCTCTATTCGGCTCCATTCAGCTCTGTTTTCTCTATTCGTCTCTATTTGGCCTATTCGGCTCTATTCGACTCTATTCGAGTCTATTCGACCCTACTCTTTTCTACTCTATTCTATTCCTTCTATTCTGTTCTAATCTCTTCTAGTCTACTCTACTCTATTCTATTCCACCCTCCCCTCCCCTTCTCTAATCTAGACGTTTGGATTGGATTGGATGCATTGAACGGGATTCGACCTGATTAAGCTTGAATCAGCTCGATTCGATTCGATTTGGCTCTATTCGGCTCGTTTTGGCTTGAATTGCTTCGATTCTGCTCAATTCGGCCTCTTTCGGCCCTATTCTGCTCTATTCGACTCTTCTCTACTCTTTTCGTCTCTATTTGACTCCATTCTACTCCATTCTATTTATTCCACACCATTCTACACTATTCTGCTCTACTCTATCCTACACCACTCTAATTTACTCGAATCGATTAGACGTGATTCCTCTCATTTCGACTCCATTCGGCTCTATTCAGCTGTATTCGAGTCTACCCTATTTATTCTACACTAGCCTACTCTATCGTACTCTAGTCTACTCTTCTCTATTTTCTTTCTTCTTCCTATTCTGTTCTGTTCTATTCTACTCTATTCTACCCTACCCTATGCTACCCAACTCTAATCTATTCTAATCCATTTGATTGGATTGGATTCAACCCCTTTGGACACGATTCGGCTCAGTTTGGCTCTATTTAGCTCTGTTCGAATCTATTCTACTCTACTCTGTTTCCCTCTACGCTACTCTAGCCTACTGTTTTCTGTATTCGTCCTGTACTGTTCTGTTCTCTTCTGTTTTATTCTGTACTACTCTACTCTAGTCCACCCTGCCATACCCGAACCTCCCCTACTCTAATCTGTTCAATTCGATTCCATGAATTCGGACACGATTCAGGTGGAACTGGTTCGATTCATGTCCATTCGGCTCCATTTGGCTCGAAGAGTGTCGATTCAGCTGGATTCGGCTCAATTGGGCTCCATTAGGCTCGATTTCCTGGATTTGGCTCCATTCAGCTCGATTCGGCCCTCTTCGGCCCTCTTCAGCACTATTCGGCTCTATTCGGCTCTTTTCTACTCTTTTCGACTCCATTCGATTGCGTTGCACAGCATTCTACTCCACTCAACACTATTTTACTCTACCCTACCCTAATTGACTGGAATTGGTTCGAGGGGATTCAACGCGATTTGCCTTGTTTCTTCTCCATTTGGCTCGATTCGACTCTATTCGACTCTGTTCTACTCTACACTATTCTGCTCTGCTCTAACCTTTTGGACTCGATTCTCTTGTATTCTTTTTATTCTCTTTTACTGTGTTCAATTCTCTTCTACTCTATTTTAACCAACCCTACTCTAATCTATTCCACTGGATTCGATTCCACGCATCTCGATGCGATTCGGCTCCAATCGGCTCCGTTGCACTCCATTCATCCCTCTTGGGCTCCAATCGGTTCGATTCAGTTCTAATCGGCTCCATTTCGCCCTGGTCAGCTCTATTCAGCTTGAATAGGCTCTATTCAACTCTATAGGGCTCTATGAGTCTAGTCGACTCTAGTATCTCTTTTCAACTCCATTCTACACCATTCTACTCCATCCGGCTGAATTCTTCTCTATTCTATTGTCTTGTACTCTACCCTTCTCTAGTCTATTCTAATCGATTCGATTGGATTGGACTTGAATGGATGGGATTCAATGCAATTCAACGGGATTCGACGCGATCCAGCATGATTCCGCGGGATTCGGCGCCATTCATCTTGATGTCTATCACGTTGGGTCTTTTGGGCTCTATTTTGCTCTAGTCGGCGATATTCAACTCTATTCTTCTAGACTCTGCACTACTCGACCCTATTCTATTCTTTCAGTTCTCTTCTAGCCTGTTCTGTTCTACTGCATTTTGGTCTAGCCTACCCTACTCTAACTTAGCCTACTGTAATCTCTTCTATACTATTCAACAGACTTGAACGGGATCCGACCTGATTCAGGTCATATCGGCTCGAATCAGCTCCTTTTTGTGCGAATTCAACTCGATTCGGTTGGACTTGGCCCTTTTCCTCTCTCTTCGGCTCTTTTCGGCAGGATTTGACTCTATTTGACTCTAGTCTACTCTTCTCTATTCTTTCTGTTCTATTCTAATCTATTCTTTTCTACCCTACCCTACCCTACCCTCATCTTACCTGCCCTACACTAAACTATTGGATTGGATTCGACACTTTTCAACGCGATTCGACATGATTCTTCTCGATTCACCTCGAATTTGGTGGATTCGGCTGCATTCAGCTCTCTTTGGCTCTATTCAACTCTATTGGACTCGATTCTACTGTACTCGTCTCTACTTCATTCTATTCGATTCTTTCTCTTGTGTTCTGTTCTGTTCTAATCTAACCCCTCCTACTCTACCCTCCTCTACTCTAATCTATTCCATTCGATTCAATGCCTTTCAAGGCGATTCCATGGGATTAGGCTTGAATTGGCTCGATTTAGCTCGATTTGGCTTGAATCGGGTCAATTTGGCTCGATTCTGCTCGATTCAGCATCATTAGGCTCGATCCAAACTTATCCGGCCCTGTTCAGCTCTATTCAACTCTTTTCTACTTTATTCGTCTCTATTTGGCTCCATCCGACTCCATTCCACACCATTCTACTCTGTTCGACTCCATTCTACACTATTCTATTCTCTTCTCCCCCACCCTACTCTAATCTGTTCGATTCATTGAGATTTGTCTCATTTCCTCTCCATTCGACTCGATTCAGCTCGAATTGGATCTATTCATCTCTATTCTGCACTACTCGACTCTGACTAGTCTACTCTACTCCACTCTACTCCATTCTACCCTTTGTATTCTCTTCTCTTCTACTCTATGCTTCTCTAGTCTATTCCTCTGTGCCCTATCCTATTGAATCCCAGCCTAACCTACATTACTCTAAGCTGTTCTATTGAATTCGATTGCATTCAATTCGATCCGATTGGACACAATTGGACGGGATTCGGTGAGATTTCATGAGATTCGATGGGTTTTGGTGGGATTGGATGGACTTCGACGAGATTCGATGCAATAGGATGCGATTAGGTGCGATTTGGCTCGATCTAGCTTGGCTCATTTTCTTGGTCTCTATTTGGCTCGTTCCAGCTCCATTCGGCTCCATTCAGCTCGAATCTGGTTGATTTGACTTGATTGGGCTCGATTGCGCTCAACTGGGCTCGACTCAGCCCTAGATGTCCCTATTCGGTGCTATTCCGCTCTATTCAACTCTTTTCTAGTCTATTCATCTCGGTTTGACTGCATTTGACTCCATTCCACACCATTCTACACTCTTCTATTTGACAGAACCCTATCCCGCCCTAGTCTTTCCTCATCTAGTCTGCTCTTTTCGATTCTGTTGTATTGGATTCTCGTTTTCTCTTTTCTCTATTCCATTCTATGCTACTCTACCATACCCTACACGAAACTAACCTATCCTGACTTATCCTCTTCTATTCTATTGGATTCTGTTTTCTCTGTTCTACCGTATTCTACCCTACCTTATGAAACGCTACTGTACCATACCCTACTCCATCGGGGTACTCAAGAAGGGTACTAGTTTGGAAAAGGGACTACCTAAGGCAAGGGTACGAGTTCAGGCTACTAGTTAGGGCCACTGTACTAGTTAAGAGTACTAGTTAATGGATGGGTACTAGTTAAGGCTACTAGGAAGGCAAGGTACAAGTGAAGGCTACGACTTCAGGCAAGAGTATTAGTTTAGGCTACTAGATGACGCAAGGGTACAAGTTCATACTACTAAAGGCCAGGGTACTAGTTAAGGCAACTGGTAAAGGCAAGAGTAGTAGTTATGGGTAGCGATAAGGCCAGGGTACTAGTTCAGACTACTAGTTAATGACAGGGTACTAGTGGAGGCAAGGGTACTAGTGATGGCCAGGGTACTAGTTAAGGCTGGGCTACTAGTCCATGCAAGGCCACTACTTAAGGGTACTAGTTAAGGTTTGGCTACTAGTTAGGAGTAGTAGTAAGGCAAGGGTAGACGTTAAGGCTGTTCCTTAAGGCAAGGCGACTAGTTAAGGGTACTAGTTACGACAAAGCTTCTAGTCCAGAATACTAGTTAGGGCCACAGTGCTAGTTAAGAGTACTAGTTAAGACTACTAGTAAGGCAAGGAACGAGTTAAGGCCACTACTTCAGGCCAGAGTGCTAGTTAAGTCTACTAGTCGATGCAAGGGTACATGTTAATACTACTGGCTAAGTCCAGGGTGCTAGTGAAGGCAACTGGTGAAGGCAAGGGTAGTAGTTATGGGTACTGATAAGGCCAGGCTACTAGTTAAGACTGCTAGTTAATGCAAGGGTACTAGTTAAGGGTACATGTTGAGGCAAGGGTAGCCATTAAGACTATTCCTTAAGGCAAGGCTCCTAGTTAAGGGTACTAGTTAGGACAAGGCTACCAGTTCAGGATACTAGTTAGGGGCACTGTACTAGTTAAGAGTACTAGTAAAGGCACGGGTGCTAGTTAAGGCTGCTAGTTAAGGCAAGGTACAAATTAAGGCCCCTGCTTAACGCAAGAGTACTAGTGAAGGCTACTAGTTGATGCAAGATTACAAGTGAATACTACTCGTTCAGGCCAGGGTACTAGTTAAGGCAACTGGTTACGGCAAGGGTAGTAGTTCTGGGTACTGATACGGCCAGGGTACTAGTTAAGACAACTAGTTAATGCGAGGGTACTAGTTAAGGGTACTACTTAAGGCTGCCAGTGAAGGCCAGGGTCTTAGTTCAGGCTACTGGAGAAGGCCAGGGTACTAGTGAAGGCAAGGCTACTAGTTAAGGGTACTAGTTCAGAGAAGGCTACTAGTTCAGGACACTAGTTAGGGGCACTGTGCTAGTTAAGAGTACTAGCTAAGGCACGAGTACTAGTTCAGGCCACTACTTAAGGCAAGAGTACTAGTTCAGGCTACTCTTTGATGCAAGTTTACAAGTTGATACTTCTAGTTAAGGCCAGGGTCCTAGTTAAGGCAACTGGTTAAGGCAAGGGTACTAGTTAAGGCAAGGCTACTAGTTAGGGGTAGTAGTTAAGGCTTGGCTACTAGTTCAGGGTACCAGTAAGGCAAGGGCAGACGTTCAGACGATTACTTAAAGCAAGGCTACTAGTTCAGGGTACTAATTCAGACAAGGCTACTAGGTCAGGCTACTCGTTATGGCCGCTGTACTAGTTAAGAGTGCTAGTTAAGGCACAGGTACTAGTTAAGGATACTAGTTAAGCAAGGTACAAGTGAAGGCTACGACTTCAGGCAAGACGACTAGTTTAGGCTACCAGTGGATTCAAGGGTACAAGTGAATACTACTAGTTAAGACCAGGGTACCAGTTAAGGCAGCTGGTTAAGGCCAGGGTAGGACTTATGGGGTCTGAGAAGGCCAGGTACTACTTAAGACTACTAGTTAATGCGAGGGTACTAGTTAAGGGTACTAGTTGAGGAAGGCTACGAGTGAAGGCCAGGGTACTAGTGAAGGCTACTGGTGAAGGCCAGGGTACTAGTTAAGGCAGGGCTACTAGTTCAGGTTACTAGTAAGGCAAGGGTAGACATGAAGACTATTACTTAAGGCAAGGCTACTAGTTAAGGGGAGTAGTTCAGACAAGGCTACTAGTTCAGGATACTAGTTAAGGCAAGGGGAGTAGTTCAGATTCAGAATTGAGGGTACTTGTCAAGGCAAGGCTACTCTTCAAGGCTAGTTGTCTAGCCTACTGATCTATACCACTAGTCTGACTAGTCCAGCTGTCTTGTCTAGGCTACTCCTCTAGACTTCTCTTGTCTACTCTACTCTAGTCTACTTTCGTCTACCCTAGTCTACCCAATCAAAAACCACCCTACCCTAACCTTTTCGAATCTATTCAATTGGATTCGATTCAAAGCATTTCAATGTGATGGGACGCGATGATGCTTGAATCGGCTCATTCGGCACCATCAGCTCGATTCAGCTCGATTTGGCTTGAATCGCTTCGATTCAGCTTGTTTCAACTCAATTCGACTTGGTTCAGCCTTATTCGGCTCGATTCGACTCTTTTCTACTCTAGTTTTCTCTATGCAACTCCATTCGACTCGATTCTACTCTATTCTGTTCTACCCTACCCTACCCTACTCTAATCTATTCTAATGGATTCGATTGGACGCTATTCGACGCGATTCATCACGTTTTGTTTCCATTGGGCTCGATTCGGCTAGAATTGGCTCTATTCAGCTCTATTCTGCACTATTTCACTCTGTTCGACTCTACTCTTCTCTCCTTTACTCTTCTCTGCTCTACCGTACTGTGCTATATTCTCTTCCTTCTATTATGTACTGTTCTAGTCTATTCTGTTCTACCCTCCCAGCCGCTCCCCTCCCCTTCTCTAATCTTTGATTCTGTTCGAGTCATCGCATTTTCACGCCATTCGACCCGATTAGGCTTGAATCAGATCAATTCCCTTCGAATCGGTTCGATTGGGCTCCATTTTGCTCCATTCAGCTCCAATGGCATCGATTCTGCTGCATTCTGCTCGATTAGGCCTTCTTTGGCCCTATTCGGCCCAACTATGCTCTATTCGACTCTTTTCTACTCTATTCGTCTCTAGTCGGCTCCGTTCTAATCCATTCCACACCATTCTGCACTATTCTCCTCTACCCTTCCCTACCCTGATCTATTCTAGTGGATTCGATTCGACCCGATTCGAAGCGATTCAATGCGATTCATCTTGTTTTGTCTCCATTGGCCTCAATTCGGCTATGTTCTGCACTATCTGACTCTTTTCTACTCTATTCTATTCTGCTGGATTCTTTCTCTTCTGTTCTGTTCTCTCCTATTCTGTTGGACTCTGTTCTATCCTACCCTACCCAACCCTACTGCACCCCACCCAAACCCACCCTACTTGAATCTGTTTCATTCAATTCGATTCACTTCGACGCGATTTGACAGGATTCGACGGGATTCGACCAGGTCCGAAGGCATTTGACGGGATTCAAAGAGATTAGACGAGATTCCACACGATTCAACGTGATTCAGCAGAATTCTAGGAGATTGGACGCAATTCGAAGTTATTGGACGTGATGGGACGTGATTCGTCGTGATTCGACGACATTCGATGCAATCCGATGCGATCCGAAGCGATTCGACCCGGTCCGACACAAAACGATGTGATTTGATGCGATTCGACGTGATTCGATGTGCTTCGACGCTATTCAGTGACAGTCGGCGTGATTCTGCTTGATTCAGCTCCATTAGGTGCGAATCGGCTCTATATGGCTCCTTTACGTCTCTATTCGGCTCCATTCAGCTCTGTTTTCTCTATTCGTCTCTATTTGGCCTATTCGGCTCTATTCGACTCTATTCGAGTCTATTCGACCCTACTCTTTTCTACTCTATTCTTTTCCTTCTATTCTGTTCTAATCTCTTCTAGTCTACTCTACTCTATTCTATTCCACCCTCCCCTCCCCTTCTCTAATCTAGACGTTTGGATTGGATTGGATGCATTGAACGGGATTCGACCTGATTAAGCTTGAATCAGCTCGATTCGATTCGATTTGGCTCTATTCGGCTCGTTTTGGCTTGAATTGCTTCGATTCTGCTCAATTCGGCCTCTTTCGGCCCTATTTTGTCTTTTCAGCACTATTCGATTCTATTTGACTCTAGTCTACTCTACTCTATTCTTTCTGTTCTGTTCTGTTCTATTCTACTCTATTCTATTCTACCCTACCCTAACCTTACCTGCCCTACACTGATCTACTTGATTTGACTCAACACATTTCAATCCGATTCAACATGATTCGTCTCGATTCACCTGGAATTTGGTCGATTCAGCTGCATTCAGCTCTGTTCGGCTCTATTCAACTCTATTAGACTCTATTCTATTTGACTCGTCTCTACTTCATTGTATTCTATTGTTTCTGTTGTGTTCTTCTCTAACCCCTCCTACCCTACTCTACTCTAATCGATTCGATTCGATTCTATGCATTTGAATGCAATTCCATGTCATTAGGCTTGAATCGGCTTGATTTAGCTCTATTTGCCTTGAATTGGGTCAATTCGGCTCGATTCGGCTCGATTCAGCATATTTAGGCTTGTTCCAACCTTATTCGGCCCTGTTCGGCTCTATTCAACACTTTTCTAATTCGTTCATCTCTATTTGGCTCCATTCAACACCATTTCACACCATTCGACTCTGGTCGACTCCATTCTACACTATTCTACTCTATTCTATTCTCTTCTACTCTGCGCTACTCTATTCTATTTTAATTGATTCGATTCTTCGCGATTTGTATCTTTTCCTCTCCATTCGACTCGATTCAGCTCGAATTGGATCTGTTCATCTATATTCTGTACTATTCGACGCTGACTATTTTACTCTACTCAACTCTACTCCATTCTATTCTTTGCATTCTCTTCTCTTCTACTCTATTCTAGTTTTCTGTGCCCTACCCTACCAAATCCCAGCCTAACTTACTCTACTCTAATCTGTTCCATTGAATTCGATTCCATTCCATTCGACCCCATTTGACACAATTGGACGGGATTTGGTGAGATTCCATGAGATTCGACAGGTTTTGGTAGGATTTGATGGAATTCGACGAGATTCGCTGCAATAGGATGTGATTAGGTGCGATTTGGCTCGATTTAGCTCGGCTCATTTTGTTTGTCTCTATTTGGCTCGTTCCAGCTCCATTCGGCTCCATTCAGCTCGAATCTGGTCGATTTGACTCGATTCGGCTCAATTAGGTTCGATTCGGCCCTATTTGGCCCTATTCGGTGCTATTCGGCTCTATTCAATTCTTTTCTACTCTAATCATCTCTATTCTCCTCTATTTGACTCCATTCCACACCATTCTACACTATTCTGTTCTACAGAACCCTAAACCACCCTACTCTATCCTAGTCTGCTCTTTTCTATTCTGTTGTGTTCTATTCTCCTTTTCTATTTTCTCTATTCCATCCTATGCTACTCTACCATACCCTACACTAAAGTAACCTATCCTGACCTATGCTGTTCTATTCTATTTTATTCTATTTTCTCTGTTCCACCATATGCTACCCTACCCTATGCTACCCCACCGTACCATACCCTACTACATAGGTGTACTCAATAAAGGTACTAATTAAGGGTACTAGTTTGGGCAAGTGTACTACCTATGGCAAGGGTACTATTTCAGGCTACTTGATGAGGCGACGTTACTAGATAAGAGTACTAGTTAAGGCAACTGTGCTAGTTAAGACTACTAGTCAAGGCAAGGGTACTAGTTAAGGCTACTAGTTGAGGCAAGGGTACTAGTTAGGGCCAGGGTACTTGTTGAGGGTACCAGTTAAGGCAAGGCTATTAATTAAGGGTATTAGTAAGGGAAGGGTACCACTTAAGGCTACTAGTTGAGGCAAGGATAGTAGTTAAGGCTAATAGTTAAGGCAAGGTTACTACTTAAGGCCAGGGTACTAGTTAAGGCTACTGGTTAAGGCAAGGCTTCTAGTTAAGGGTACTAGTAAGGCAAGGGTACTAGTTAAGGCTACCATCTATGGCAAGGCTTCTAGTTAAGGGTGCTCATTAAGGCAAGGCTACTAGTTAAGGGTACTAGTTAAGGCAAGGGTACTCGTTCAGATTACTAATTCAGGGTACTTATCAAGGCAAGGGTACTATTCAAGGCTAGTTGTCTAGACTACTGACCTATGCCACTAGTCTTGCTGACTTGTCCAGCTGACTAGTCTAGACTACTACTCTAACCTTCTCTTGTCTACTCTACTGTAGTCTACTTTCGTCTACCCTAGTCTACCCTATCATAAACTACCCTACCCTAACCTTTTCTAATCTATTCTGATGGATTCCATTCAACGCGATTTGAAGCAATTCAACGGGATTCGTCTCGTTTTGTTTCCCTTTGGCTCGATTTGGCTAGAATTGGCTCTATTCAGCCATATCCTACACTATTTGACTCTATTCGACTCAATTCTACTCTACTCTTCTCTATTTTTCTCTGCTCTACCCTACTGTACTATATTCTGTTCTTTCTATTCTGTACTTTTCTGTTCTATTCTATCCTCCCCGCCCCTCCCCTCCCCTTCTCTAATCTATTTCATCCGATTCGACGCATTTCCACGCGATTCGACGCGATTGGGCTTGATTCAGCTTGATTCGCATCGAATCTGCTCGATTTGGCTCCATTTCACTCCATTTGGCTCGAATTCGTCGATTCTGCTGGATTCTGCTCGATTCGGCCTTCTTTGGCCCTATTTGGCCCTATTCTGCTCTTTCGACTCTTTTCTACTCTATTCCCCTCTATCCGTCTCTATTCGACTCCATTCTATTCCATTCCACACCATTTGACACTATTCTCCTCTATTCTACCCTTCCCTACCCTAATCTCTTCTAATCGATTCGATTTGATTTGACCCGATTCGAAGGGATTCAACGCGATTCATCTCGTTTGGTCTCCATTCGGCTCAATTCGGCTAGCTTCTGCACTATTTGACTCTTTTCTACTCTTCTCTATTCTGTTGTATTCTTTCGATTGTGTTCTGTTCTGTTCTATCCTATTCTGTTGTACTCTATTCTACTCCACCCTACCCAACCCTACTTCACCCCACCCAAACCTACCCTACTTTAATCTACTTGATCGAATTTGATAGAGTTCGACGCGATTTGACAGGATTCGACGGGATTCGACGAGGTCCGAAGGTATTCGACGGGATTCAAAGAGATTTGATGAGATTCCATGAGATTTGACGTGATTCTATGAGATTGGACGCAATTCGAAGTTATCCAACGTGATTCACCGTGATTTGACGACATTCTATGCAATTCAACACGATATGAAGCAATTCGACACAGTTTGACACAAAACGATGTGACTCGATACTAATCAGCGACAGTCGGAGTGATTCTGCTTGATTCAGCTCGATTAGGTGCGATTCAGCACTATACAGCTCTTTTCGGCTCTGTTCAGCTCTATTTTCTCTATCCATCTCTATTCAGCCTATTCGGCTGTATTCAACTCTATTCAAGTTTATTCGACCCTACTCTTTTCCACTGTATTCTATTCTATTCCTTCTATTCTGTTCTAATCTCTTCTATTCTACTCTAATTTATTCTAGTCTACCCTCCCCTCCCCTTCTCTAATCTATACATTTCGATTGGATTTGATGCACTGAAAGCGATTCGACACGATTAAGCTTGAATTGGCTCGATTCGAATCTATGTGGCTCCATTCGGCTCGTTTTGGCTTGAATTGCTTCGATTCTGCTCGATTCAGCCTTTTTCGGCCATATTCTGCTCTATTCGACTCTTTTCTACTCTATTCGTCTCTATTTGACTCCATTCTATGCATTCCACACCATTCTATACTATTCTGTTCTACCCTACCCTACACCACTCTAATTTACTCTAATCAATTCGACGCGATTCCTCTCATTTCGTCTCCATTCGGCTCTATGCGACTCTATTATACTCTAATCTACTCCATTGTACACAACTCGGGCCTATTCTTGCCTGCGCGACTCTGTTCGGGCCTATTCTTGCCTCTAGAAATCTCCCTTCGGGCCTATTCTGGCCTGTGTGACTCTGTTCGGGCCTATTCTTGCCTGTGGGAATCTCCGTTTAGGCGCATGCTGGCCTGCGGGATTCTCATTTTGGGCGTACTCTCGCCTGTGGGACTTCCCTTCAGGCCTATTCTCACCTGCGGGACTCTCCGTTCAGGCCTATTCTGGCCTGCGGGATCCTGTTCGTGCCCATTCTGGCCTGCGGGATTCTTTTCGTGCCCATTCTGGCCTGCGGGGCTCTTCGTTCGGGCCCATTCTTGCCTGTGGGACTCTCCCTTCGGGCCTATTCTTGCCTCCTGGAACCTCTTTTGGGCCTATTCTGGCCTGCAGGACTCTGTTCGACCCTCTTCTTGCCTGCACGGCTCCTCTACTTGGGCCTATTCTTGCCTTCGGGACTGTGCAAGTGCCTATTCTTGCCTGCAGGAATCTCCGGGCCTATTCTTGCCTGCGGGACTCTTTGATCTAGCCTATTAGTCCCTGTGGGACGCTCCGTTCGGGCTTATTCTTACCTGCGGGACTCTTTTTGGGCCTCTTCTGGCCTGCACAGCTCCTCTACTCAGGCCTATTCTTGCCTGTGGGACTCTTTTCGAGCCTATGCTTGCCTGCGGGAATCTCCGTTCAGGCGTATGCTGGCCTGCAGTATTCTCAGTTCGGGCGTATTCTCGCCTGCAGAACTCTCCTTTCGGGCCTATTCTTGCCTGTCGACTCTCCGTTCCGGCCTATTGTTGCCTGCGGGTCTCTCCGTTCGGGACAATTCTTACCTGCGGAACTCTCCGTTCGGACCTAATCTAGCCTCTGGTAGTCTCCTTTTGGGTCTCCTGTGGCCTGCGGGGCACCTCTATTCCGGCCTTTTGTGCTTACAGAGCTCCGATATTTGGTCCTGTTCTAGCATGCGGAGCTCCGCTACTCAAACCTTATTTTGCGCGCTGGGCTCCGCTACTCGGCCTGTTCGTGCATGCAGGGCTCCGCTACTCGGGTCTGTTCGTCCGTGCGGGGCTCTGCTACTCGGGCCTGTTCGTGCATGCGGGGCTCCGCTATTCAGGCCTGATAGTGTGTGGGGGGCTCCTCTATTCAGGTCTGTTCTTCCCTGCGGGACTCTAATTGGGCCTATTTTTGCCTGCGGGAGTCTACTTGGGCCCCTTCTTGCCTACGGTGCTCTTCATTCCTGGCCTATACTTCCCTGTGGGACTCTGTTCGGGCCTATTCTTGCCTGCGGGGCTCCTCTATGGGGGCCAATTCTGGCGTGCGAGACTCTCCGTTCTCACCTATGCTGGTCTGCGGGACCCTCGTTCAGGCCCACTCTCGCCTGTGAGACCCTCCAGTCGGGCGTTTCTGGCCTGCAGGACTCTCCGTTCGGGCCTATTCTCGCCTGCGGGACTCTCCGTTTGGGCCTTTCTGGCCTTTGGGACTCTGTTCAGGCCTCTTCTTGCCTGCGGGGTTCTTCGGGCCTATTCTTGCCTGCGTGACTCTGTTCAGGCCTCTTCTTGCCTGTGGGAATCTCCGTTTAGGCGTATGCTGGCCTGTGGGATTCTCATTTTGGGCGTACTCTCACCTGTGGGACTTCCCTTCGTGCCTATTCTCGCCTGTGGGACTCTCCGTTCGGGCCTATTCTGGCCTGCGGGATTCTGTTCGTGCCTATTCTTGCCTGCGGGGCTCTTCGTTTGAGCCTATTCTTGCCTGCAGGACTCTGACCAGGCCTATTCTTGTCTCCGGGAATCTCCTTTTGGGCCTATTCTGGCTTGCGGGACTCTGTTGGGGCCTATGCTTGCCTGCAGAAATCTCCGTTCAGGCCTATTCCTGCATGCGGGACTCTATTCGGGACTCTTCTTGCCAGCACGGCTCCTCTACTCGGGCCGATTCTTGCCTGCGGGACTCTGTTGGGGCCTATTCTTGCCTGCACGGCTCCTGTACTCGGGCGTATTCTTGCCATTGGGACTCTGTTCAGGCCTATTCTTTCCTCCGGGAATCACCGTTTGGGCCTATTCTGTTCTGCGGAACTCTGTTCGGGCCTATGTTTGCCTACGGGACTCTCCGTTCGGGCCTATTCTGGCCTGTGGAACTCTCCCTTCGGACCTATTCTTCCTGCGGGACTCTGTTCAGGTCTCTTCTTGCCTGCACGGCTCCTCTTCTCGGAACTATTTCTTCCTGCAGGACTCTGTTCTGGCCTATTCTTGTCTGCAGAAATCTCCTATCGGGCCTGTTCTTGCCTGCAGGACTCTCTGTTCGGGCCAATTATTGCCTGTAGGACTCTGTTCGGTCCGCTTCTTGCCTGCACGGCTCCTCTACTCAGGAGTATTCTTGCCAGTGGGACTCTGTTCGGGCCTATTCTTGCCTCCGGGAATCACCATTCGGGCCTATTCTGTTCTACGGAACTCTGTTCGGGCCTATGCTTGCCTACGGGACTCTCCGTTCAGGCCTATTCTTGCCTCCTGGAATCTCTGTTCCGGCCTATTTTGGCCTCCAGGACTCAGTTCGGGCCTCTTCGTGCCTGCACGGCTCCTCTACTTGAGCCTGTTCTTGCCTTCGGGACTCTGTACGTGCCTATTCTTGCCTGCAGAAATCTCTGTTCGGGCCTATTCTTGCCTGCTTATTTTTGCCTGCGGGACTCTCCATTCGGGCCTATTCTTGCCTGCACGGCTTCTCTACTCGGGAGTATTCTTGCCAGTGGGACTCTGTTCGGGCCTATTCTTGCCTCCGGGAATCACCGTTCGGGCCTATTTTGTTCTGCGGGACTCTGTTCAGGCCTATGCTTGCCTGCGGGAATCTCTGTTCGGGCCTATTCTGGCATGCGGGTCTCTAGTCGGGACTCTTCTTGCCAGCACGGCTCCTCTACTCGGGCCTATTCTTGCCTATGGGACTCTGTTCGAGCCTGTTTTTGCCTGCAGGAATCTCCATTCGGGTCTGTTCTTGCCTGCGGGACTCTGTTGGGGCCTCTTCTTGCCTGCACGGCTCCTGACCTCGGGCTTATTATTCCCGGTGGGACTCTGTAGGGGCCTATTCTGCCGGGAATCACCGTTCGGGCCTATTCTGTTCTGCGGAACTCTTTTCGGACCTATGCTTGCCTACGGGACTCTCCGTTCGGATTCTATTCTGGCCTGTTGCACTGTCCGTTAGGGCTTATTCTTGCCTGCGGGACTCTGTTCGGGTCTCTTCTTGCCTCTAGAAATCTCCCTTCGGGCCTATTCTGGCCTGTGTGACTCTGTTCGGGCCTATTCTTGCCTGTGGGAATCTCCGTTTAGGCGCATGCTGGCCTGCGGGATTCTCATTTTGGGCGTACTCTCGCCTGTGGGACTTCCCTTTGGACCTATTATTGCCTGCGGAACTCTCTGTTCGTGCCTATTCTGGCCTGCGGGGCTCTTTGTTTGGGCCTATTCTTTCCAGCCGGGCTCCTCTCTTCGGGCCTATTCTGGCCTCCGGGACTCTCCGTTCGGGTCTATTCTTCCCTGTGGGACAATCCGTTCGAGGCTTTTCTTGCCTGCGGGACTCTGTTCGGGTTTATGCTGGCCTGCTGCATTCTCTTTTTGGGAGTATTCTCGCCGGCGAGACTTCAATTCGGGCCTACTCTGGCCTGTGGGACTCTCCTTTCGGGCCTATTCCTGACTGTGGGACTCTTCTTTCAAGCCTATTCTTACCTGAGTGACTCTGTTCGGGCCTTTCTGTCCTGCAGGACGCTCTGTTCAGGTCTATTTTTGCCTGCAGGACTCTCTGTTTGGGCCTATGCTAGCCTATGGGATTCTCAGTTTGGGAGAATTCTCGCCTGCGTTACTTCCCTTCGGGCGTATTCTGGCCTGTGGGACTCTGTTCAGGGTTATGCTTGCCTGTGGGAATCTCCGTTCGGGCCTATTCTGGCCTGCGGGACTCTCCAATTGGGCCTAGTCTCACCTGCGGGACTCTCTGTTTGGGCCGTTCTGGCCTGTAGGACTTTCTGTTCAGGTCTATTTTTGTCTGCAGGACTCTGTTCTGGCTTATGCCGGCTTGCGGGATTCTCAGTTTGGGAGTTTTCTCGCCTGTGTGACTTTCTGTGGGGCTATTCTGGCCTGCGGGACTCTCCGTTCGGGCCTAATTTCGCCTGTGGGACTCTCCGTTCGAGACTATTCTTGCCTGCGGGGCTCTCCTTTCGGGCCTATTCTTGCCTGCGGGACTCTGTTCGGGCCTCTTCTTGCCAGCACGGCTCCTCTACTTGGGCCTATTCTTGCCTGTGGGACTCTGTTCGGGCCTATTCTTCCCTCCAAAAATCTCCGTTCGGGCCTATTCTGGCCTGCGGGACTCTGTTTGGGCCTATGCTTGCCTGTGGGAATGCCCGTTCAGGCCTATGCTGGCCTGCGGGATTCTCAGTTTGAGCGTATTCTCACCTGCGGGACTTCCCTTCAGGCCTATTCTGGCCTGTGGGACTCTTTGTTCGGGCCTATGCTTGCCTGCGGGAATCTCTGTTCAGGCGTATGCTGGCCTGCGGGACTCTCCGGGCCTATTCTTGCCTGCAGGACTCTCCGTTTGGGGGTATTCTTCCTGCAAGACTGTGTTCGGGCCTCTTCTTGCCTGCACGGCTCCTCTACTTGGGCCTATTCTTGCCTGTGGGACTCTATTGGGGCCTACTCTTCCCTCCCGGAACCTCCGTTCGGGCCTATTCTGGCCTGCGGGACTCTGTTCGGGCTTATGCTTGCCTCCGGGAATCTCCGTTCAGTCCTATGCCGGCCTGCGAGACTCTGTTCCGGCTTATGCTTGCCTGAGGCAATCACCGTTTGGGGCTATTCTGGCTGTGGGACTCACTGTTAGGGCCTAATTTGGCCTGCGGAACTCTCCGTTCAGGTCTGTTTTTGCCTGCGGGACTCTCCTTTGGGGCGTAATGTTACCTGCGGGACTCTGTTCGGGCCTATTCTTGCATGCACGGCTCCTCTACTCGAGCATATTCTTGCCTGCGGGACACTTTTTGGGCCTATTCTTGCCTCCGGGAATCTCCATTCGGGCCTATTTTAGCCTGCGGGACTCTGTTCGGGCCTATGCTTTCCTGTGGGAAACTCCATTCGGGCCTATTCCGCCTGAGGAACTCTCCTTTCGGTCCTTTCTGGCCTTTGGGACTCTCCATTCGAGCCTATTCTTGCCTGTGAGACTCTCCTTTCGGGCCTATTCTTGCCTCCGGGAATCTCTGTTCTGGCCTATTCTGGCCTGCGGGACTCTGTTCGGGCCTATGCTTGCCTGTGGGAATCTTCGTTCTGGCGTATGCAGTCCTGAGGGATTCTCAGTTTGGGCGTATTCTCGCCTGCGGGACTTCCCTTCGGGCCTATTCTGGCCTGCGGGACTCTCCGGTCGGGCCTATTTTTGCCTGCGGGTCTCGCTGTTCGGGACTATTTTTACCTGCTGCCCCCTCTCTCAGACCTAATCTTGCCTGCGGGAGTCTCATTTCAGGTCTCTTCTTGCATGCGGGGCTCCTCTATTCGGGCCTTTTGTGCTTCTGGAGCTCTGTTATTCGGTCTTGTTCTAGACTGCAGACCTCCAGTATTCGGGACTGATCATGCGTGCGGGGCTCCGCTACTCGAGCCTTTTCATGTGTGCCGGGCTCCGTTACTTGGGCCTGTTCGTGTGTGCAGAACTCCGTTATTCAGGCCTGATCCTACGTGTGGGGCTCTGCTATTCAGGCCTGTTCGTGCAAGCGGGGCTCCTCTATTCAGGTCTATTCTTGCCTGTGGGACTCTGTTTGGGTCTATTCTTGCCTGCGGGACTCTGTTTGGGCCTATTCTTTCCTGCGGGGCTCCTCTATTCGGGGCTATTCTGGCCAGAGTGACTCTCCCTTCGGGACTATTCTGGCCTGCAGGACTCTCCGTTATGGCCTATTCTCTCTAGCGGGACTCTACTCGGGCCTATTCTGCCTGCGGGACTCTTCTTTCGGGTCTATTATGGCCTGCGGGACTCTCTGATCGGGCTAGTCTCACCTGCAGGACTCTCTGTTCGGGACTTTCTGGCCTGCAGGACTCTCTCTTCAGGTCTATTCTTGTCTGCAGGACTCTCTGTTCGGGCCTATGCTGGCCTGCGGGATTCTAAGTTTGGGAGTATTCTTGCCTGCATGACTTCCCTTCGGGCCTATTCCGGCCTGCGGGACTCTCCTTTTGGGCCTATTCTCGCCTCTGGGACTCCCCGTTTGGGTCTTTCTGGCATTTGGGACGCTCCGTTTGAGCCTATTCTTGACTCTGGGACTCTCCTTTCTGGCCTATTCTTGCCTGTGGGACTCTGTTCGGGCATATTCTTGCCTCCGAGAATCTCCTTTCGGGCCTATTCTGGCCTGCAGGACTCTGTTCAGGCCTATGCTTCCCTGCGGGAATCTCCGTTCAGGCCTATGCTGGCCTGCAGGATTCTCAGTTTGGGCGTATTCTCGCCTGCAGGACTCCCATCGGGCCTATTCTGGCCTGCGGGACTCTGTTCAGGCCTATGATTGCCTCCGGGAATCTCCATTCGGGCCTATTCTGTCCTGCGGGACACTATTCTGGCCTATGCTTGCCTGCGGCAATCTACGTTTGGGCCTCTTTTGGCCTGCGGGACTCTCCGTTCGGGCCTAACTTGTCCTGCAGAACTTTCTGTTTGGGTCTTTTCTTGCCTGCGGGACTCTCCTTTCGGGACTATTCTTGCCTGCGGGACTCTTTTCGGACCTCTTCTTGCCTCACGGCTCCTCTACTGGGGCCTATTCTGGCCTACGGGACTCTGTTCGGGCCTATGCTTGCCTGCGGCAATCTCCGTTCAGGTCTATTCTTGCCTGCGGGACTCACCTTTCGGGCCTATTCTTTTCTGCGGGACTATGTTCGGGCCTCTTCTTGCATGCACGCCTCCTCTACTCGAGGCTATTCTCTGCCTGCGGGACTCTGTTCGGGCCTATTCTTGCTTCCGGGAATCTCCATTCTGGGCTATTCTGGCCTTCTGGACTCTCCGTTCGGGGCTATTCTCGCCTGCGGGACTCTCCGTTTGGGTCTTTCTGGCATTTGGGATGCTCCGTTCAAGCCTATTCTTGCCTGTGGGTTCTCCTTTCGGGCCTATTCTTGCCTGCGGGACTCTGTTCGGGCCTCTTCATACCAGCACAGCTCCTCTACTCGGGTCTATTCTTGCCTGTGGGACTCTGTTCGGGCCTATTCTTGCCTCCGAGAATCTCCGTTCGGGCCTATTCTGGCCTGCGGGACTCTGTTCGGGCCTATGTTTGCCTGCGGGAATCTCCGCTCAGGCCTATTTTGGCCTGCGGGATTCTCAGGTTGGGCGTATTCTCGCCTGCGGGACTTCCCTTCAGGCCTATTCTGGCCTGCGGGACTCTCCGTTTGGGTGTATTCTTGCCTGCGGGACACTGTTCGGGCCTCTTCTTGCCTGCACGGCTCCTCTACTCAGGCCTATTCTTGCCTGTGGGACTCTAATGGGGTCTATTCTTGCCTCAGAGAATCTACGTTCAGGCCTAGTCTGGCCTGCAGGACTCTGTTCGGGCATATGCTTGCCTGAGGCGATCTCCGTTTGGGCCTATTCTGGCCTGCGGGACTCTCTTTTCGGGCCTAAGTTGGCCTGCAGAACTCTCCCTTTGGGTCTATTCTTGCCTGCGGGACTCTGTTCGGGCCTATTCTTGTCTCCGGGAATCTCCATTCGGGCCTATTCTAGCCTCTGAGACTCTTTTCGGGACTATGCTTCCCTGGGGGAAACTTCCTTTGGGCCTATTGTCGCCTGCGGGACTCTACCTTCGGGCCTTTCTGGCCTTTGGGTCTCTCCATTCGAGCCTATTCCGTTTGGGCGTGTTCTTGCCTGCAGACTCTGTTCGGACCTATTCTTGCCTGCGGAAATCTCCGTTCAGGCCTAGGATGGCCTGTGGGATTCTCAGTTTGGGCGTATTCTCGTCTGCGGGTCTTCCCTTCGGGCCTATTCTGGCCTGTGGGACTCTCTTCAGGCCTATGATTGCCTGCGGAACTCTCCGTTCGGGCATTTCTGGCCTGCGGGACTCTCTGTTAGGGCCTAATCTCTGGAGCAGGAGTTTACTCGGGCCTATTCTTGCCTACGGGGCTCCTCTATTCAGACCTGTTCTTGCCTGAGGACTCTGTTCGGGCCTATTCTTGCCTGCGGGACTCTGTTCGGGCCTATTATTGCCTGAGGGACTCTCCGTTCGAACCTGTTCTTGCCTGCGGGGCTCTGTTTGGGCCTCTTCTTGCCTGCACGGCTCCTCTACTTGGGCCTATTTTTGCCTGTGGGACTCTGTACGTGGCTATTCTTGCCTGCAGGAATCTCCATTCAGGCCTATTCTTGCCTGCGGGACTCTCCGTTTGAGCCTATTCTTGCCTGTGAGACTCTCCGTTCAGGCCTATTCTTGCGAGCGTGTCTCTAGTTGGGCCTATTCTTCCTACGGGGTTCCTCTATTTGGGCCTATTCTGGCCTGCTGGACTCTCCATTCGGGCCTATTCTCACCTGCGGGACTCTCTGTTCAGGCCTATGCTGGCCTGCGGGATTCTCAGTTTGGGCGTATTCTCGCCTGCGGGACTTCCCTTCGGCCTATTCTGGCCTGCGGGACTCTCCATTCGGGCCTTTCTGGCCTTCAGGACTCTGTTCGGGCCTATTGCCTGCGGGATTCTCCATTCGGACCTATTCTTGCCAGGGCGACTCTGTTTGGGCCTCTTCTTGCCTGCACAGCTCCTCTACTTGAGTCTATTCTTGCCTGTGGGACTCTGTCCAGACCTGTTCTTGCCTACGTTAATCTCCGTTTGGGCCTATTCTGGTCTGCTAGACCCTCCGTTTGGGCCTATTCTGGACTGTAGGACTCTCCGTTTGGGCATATTCTGGCCTGCGGGACTCCCCATTTGGGCCTATTCTTGCCTGCAGGACTCTCTATTTGGGCCTATGCTGGCCTGTGGGATTCTCAGTTTGGGCGTATTCTCCCCTGCGGGACTTCCCTCTGGGCCTATTCTCACCTGCGGGAGTCTCTGTTAGGGCCTATTGTGGCCTGTGGGACTCCCCGTTCGGGCCTTTCTGGCCTGCGGGACTCTCCGTTCAGGTCTAGTCTTGCCTGCAGGACTCTCTGTTTGGGCCTATTCTGGCCTGTGGGATTCTCAGTTTGGGAGTATTCTCGCCTGCGGGACTTCCCTTCAAACCTATTCTGGCCTGTGGTACTCTCCCTTCAGTCCTATCCTCACCTGCAAGACTCTCCGTTCGGGCCTATTCTTGTCTGGGGGGCTTTCCGTTCGGGCATATTCTTGCCTGCAGGGCTCCTCCTCTGGGGCCTATTCTTGCCTACTGGGCTTCTCTACTGGGGACTATTCTTGCCTGCTGGACTGTGTTTGGGCCTATTCTTGCCTGCAGAAATCTCCTTTCAGGCCTATTCTGGCCTGCCGGACTTTCCGTTTGGGCATATTTTTGCATGTGGAACTCTCCGTTCAGGTCTATTCTTCCCTGCGGGACTCTCTGTTCGGGCCTATTCATGCCTGCGGGGCTGTCCTTTCGAGACTATTATTACCTGTGGGACTCTCCATTCGGGCCGACTCTTGCCTGCGGGACTCTCCTTTTGGGCTTCCTCTTAACTGCGGTGCTCCTGTATTCAGGCATGTTCCTGCCTGAGGGGCTCCGCTATTTGGGCCTGTTTGTGCATGCGGGGCTCCGTTATTCGGGCCTTTTATTCCTTGCGGGGCTCCGCTGTTTGGGCCCATTCGTGCATGCGGGCTACACTATACTACTATGCAATACAGAATATAGATTATAGAAGAACATAGAATACAGAATTTAGAGTATAGAAAATAGAATGTAGAATACAGAATAAAAAATATAGAATGAAGAGTATTGATTACGGATTATAGAATATAGAAAATTATGAAATGTAGAATGTAAAATATAGAAGAATGTACATAATATAGAAGAATACAGAATGTAGAATATAGGATATAGAATATGGAACATAGACTATACCATGCAGAAAAATACAGTATATAGAAAGATAAATAATATAGAACATAGAACTTTGAATATATAATATAAAATAAATAGAACCCAGATTATGGAAGAATACAGAAATAGAATATAAAAGAATATAGAATTTAGAATGTAGAGTATAGAATATAAAATACAGAATATAGATTTAGAAGAATTTAGAAAGTAGAATATAGAATATGGACTACAGAATATAGAGGAATATAGTATACAGAGAACATAGAACATAGAAGATACAATACAGAATATAAAAGAAAAAAGAATGTAGAAAAATATAGAGTATAGAAGAATATGGAAAATAGGAGAATGTAGAATATAATTATAGAAGAATATAGAATACTGAAAATATAGAATACAGAATATAGGAAAACGTAAAGCATAAATTTAGAATATGGAAGATATAGGATATAGAATGCAGAATATAGAAGAATAAAGAATATGGATGACAGACTACAGAATATAGACGATAGAACGTAGAAGAAAATAGAATATTGACAAATAGGGAATATAGGGTATAGGATATACAGTATTGAAGAACAGAGAATAAAGTAGAAAAATACAGATGACAAAATATAGAAGAATATGGAATAGAGACTATAAGAGAATATTAGATTACAGAAGAACATAGAATATAGAGAATAGAAGGTAGGATATACATAAAAAATATAGACTATAGAAGAATATAGAATTCAGAAAAATTTAGAATATAAAATGTAGAATATAGAATACAGAAGAAAATGCAATGTAGAATGGAGAATATGGAATAGAGAATAGAGGAATATTGAAAAATTTAGAATATAGAATGTAGACTAGAATATTGAATAGAGAATTTAGAATGTACAATATGGAATATAGCAGATAGAAGAATATAGATTATAACAGAAGAATATAGACTGTAGAAGAGTATAGAATACAGAACATAGAAGAATATAAAATACAGAATGTAGAATATAGTATATGGAATATAAAATGTAGAATACAGAAGCATATAGTATATAAAAATATAGAACATCAAATATGGAATATAGAATACAGAGTACGGAATAGAGACTATAGAAAAATATAGAATAGAGATAAATATAGACTGTAGAATAGAGTATGTACAAAGTAGAATAAAGAACATAGAATATAGAAGAATATAGATTATAGAATATAGAAGATTCTGGAATATAGAATATAGAATTAAATATAAAAGATGGAATATAAGAAAATATAGAATGTAGAATATAGTTTACAGAATATGCAATATTCAATACAGAAAATTATAAAAAATATAAAATATAGAAAACAACATTGAATATAGAATACACACAATGGAATATAGAAAAATATAAAATTTAGAATACAGAATGTAGAATACAGAATATGGAATAAAAATACATAATATAGAGAATATACATTATACAATATAGGTTATGGTATATAGAATGTAGAATGTAAAATAAATTTACAATGTAGAAAAATATATGATACAGACCATAGAAGAATATAAAGAATGAAGAATATAGAATACAGAAAATTGTATAGAAAAATAAAGAATATAGAAAAAACATTGAATATAGAACACAGAGTATGGAATATGGAATATAGAAAATATAGAATATAGAAAAATATAGAATGTAGAATACAAAATATAGAATATAAAATAAAGTATAAAGAACACAGAATATAGAAGAATATAGATTATAGACTGTAGAAGATAATGGAATATAGAATATAGAATTTAAAATACAGAATATACAATACGGAAGAATATAGAATACAGAATATAGTAGAATATAGAATATAGAAGGAAGAATATAGAATATGGAATAGAGAATACAGAAAAATATAGTATATAGAAAAATATAGAAGTATTTGGAAGAACATAGAATTTAGAATGTAGAATATAGAATACAGGGCATAGAATATGGAAGAATTTAAAATATACAATGCGGAATGTAGAATATGGAATATGAAATATGCAATATGGAATATAGAAGAATAGTATATGTGGAAAAAATTAGAATATAGAACATCAAAAATAGAATACAGAGTATGGAATTTAGAATATACAAAAATATAGAATATAGATCATAGATTATAGAATATAGAGAATTTAAAATATAGAATATGGAACATAGAACACTGAAGATAGAATACAGAATATAAAAGAACTTTGAAAACAGAACAATATAGTGTATAGAGAATTTGGAGTAAAGAATAATATAGAATATACATTATAGAAGAATATAGCATAAAGAATACAAAATATAGAAGAAAAGAGAATATGAATTTAGAATATAGAATACAGAAGAATATAAAATGTACAATGTAGAATACAGATTATACAATGCAAAGTATACAATGAAGAATACAGGAGAATATAGAGTATAGAATATAGAAGATTATAAATCATACAATATAGAAAATAATGGAATATAGAATGTACCACGTAAAATATAGAATATAGGAGAACATAGAATATGGAATATAGAAGAATATAGAATATACAAGGGTATAGAAAATACAAGAAAAAAATATAGTAGAATGTAGAATACAGAATATGGAATAGAGAATATAGAAGAATTAGGATATAGAATACAGAAGAATACAGAATATACGTTATAGAAGAATGTACACAGTAGAAGACTATACAATAAAGAATATAGATTACTGAAGAACATAGAAAACAGAATTTAGAATATAGAAAGTAGAATGTAGACTACAGAATATAAAATATAGAAAAAACACTATAGAATATAGAATACAGATTGTAGAATATAGAGACTTATGGAATGTAGAATGTAAAATATAAAAAAATACAGAATGTAGAATATAGAATCTAGCATATAGAATATGGAACAGAATATACCACACAGAAAAATATAGTATATAAAAAAATAAAGAATATAGAACATAGAACTTCGAATATACAATATAGAATACAGAGTATGGAATATAGAACCTAGAATATGTAAAAATATAGAAAGAGGATATAAAAGAATATAGAACATAGAGGAATATAGAATTTAGAATGTAGAATATAAAATACAGAATATAGAATATAGAAGAATTTAGAATGTAGAACATAGAATATAGAGGAATATAGTATATAAAAGAACATAGAACATAGAAAATACAATACAGAATATAAAAGAATATAGAGTATAGAAGAATATGGAATGTGGACAATAGGAGAATGTAGAATATAATTATAGAAGAATATAGAAAACTGAAAAATATAGAATACAGAATATAGGAAAATATAGAGCAAAAATTTAGAATATAGAAGATATAGGATACAGAATGCAGAATATAAAAGAATACAGAATATAGATGACAGACTACAGAATATAGAGGATAGAAAGCAGAAGAAAATAGAGTATGGACAAATATGGAATATAGGGTATAGGATATACACTACTGAAGAATATAGAATAAAGAAAGTAGAAGAATATAGATTACAGACTATAGAATATAGAATGTAGAATAGAGAATATGGAATAGAGAATACAAGAGAATATTAGATTACAGAAGAATATAGAATATAGAGATTAGAAGGTAGAATAAACACTAAAAAATATAGAACATAGAATTCAGAAAAATTTAGAACAGAAAATGTAGAATATAGAAGAAAATGAAATATAGAATGTAGAATAGAGAACATAGGATGTGGAATAGAGTATAGAAAAGAATAAAGAATATTACAAAATTTAGAATATAGAATGTAGACTGTAGAATATTGAATATAGAATTTAGAATGTACAATATAGAATATAGCAGATAGAAGAATATAGAGTATACCAGAAGATTATAGAATGTAGAATAAGAATGTAGAAGAGTATAGAATACAGAACATAGAAGAATATAAAATATAGAATGTAGAATATATAATATAGAATACAGAAGAATATAGTACATAAAAAATATTGAATATAGAACATAGAATATAAAAGAACACAATATGGAATATAGAATACAGGGTATGGAATAGAGAATACAGAAAAATATAAAATAGAGATAAATATAGAATAGAGTATGTACAAAGTAGAATATAGAATATAAAACATAGAATAAAGAACATATAATATAGATTATAGAATACTGAAGATTCTGAAATATAGAATGTAGAATTAAATATAGAACATAGAAGATGGATTATAAGAGAATATAGAATGTAGAATATACTATACAGAACATGCAATATGGAATACAGAATACAGAAAATTATTATAAAATATAGACTATAGAAAAAAATTGAATATAGAATACAATCAATTGAATATAGAAAAATATAGAATTTGGAAAATAGAATACAGAATATAGAATAAAAATACATAATATAGAGAATATACATTATACAATATAGAAGATTATGGAATATAGAATGTAGAATGCAAAATACAGAATATACAATATAGAACAATATATGATACAGACTATAGAAGAATATAGAATGTAGAATATAGAATACAGAATATTATAGAATATAGAAAAAGAACATTGAATATAGAACACAGAGGATGGAATATAGAATATAGAAGAATATAGAATGTAGAATACAAAATATAGAATATAAATAAAGCATAAAGAACACAGAATATAGAAGAATATAGACTATGGAATATAGAATTTAATGGAATAAGAATATAGAATGTAAAATACAAAATATACACTATAGAAGAATATAGAATACAGACTCTAGAAGAATGTAGGATATAGAAGGAAGAATGTAGAATATGGAATATAGAATACAGAAAAATATAGTATATAGAAAAATATAGAATAAAGATAAATAAGGAAGAACACAGAATAAAGAATTTAGAATGTAGAATACAGAATATAGAGCATAGAATATGGAAGAATTTAAAATATACAATGTAGAATATGGAATATAAAATATAGAAGAATAGTGTATGTAGAAAAATACAGAATGTAGAACATCGAATATAGAATACAGAATATAGAATATACAAAAATATAGAATATAGAAGAACATAGATTATAGAATATAGAGAATTTGAAATATAGAATATGGAACATAGAACACTGAATTTAAAACATACATACATAGAATATGGAACATAGAACACAGAATATAAAAGAACTTTTTTGAAAATAGAATATAGGGTATTCTGTATTTTACATTCTACATTCCATAATTTTCTATATTCTATAATCTGTATTCTATAGTCTTTATTCTACATTTTATATTCTGTATTCTACATTCTACTTTCTATATTCTAAATTCTGTATTATATGCTCTTGTATAATCTATATTCTGTATCGTATAGTCTTCTACTGTGTATATTCTTCTGTATTCTATATTCTAATTCTTCTATATTCTCTATTCTTCCATATTCTGTATTCTACATACTACTATATTCTTTTTTCTTGTATTTTCTATAGCCTTCTGTATTCTATACCTTCTATATTCTAAATTTATTTTTGATATTCTTTTATATTCTGTATTCTATATTCTTCTGTAATGTATATTCTTGTTTATATTCTCCTATATTCTATGTTCTTGTATATGCTACCATTTTCTATATTCTTTTATAATCTGTATTCTATCTTCTGTGTTCTATGTTCAATATTCTATATCCTTCTATATTGTATATTCTAAATTCTATATTCCACATTCTAAATTCTATGTTGTTCTATATTTTCCTATATCCTATATTCCATACTCTCTATTCTATATTCGATGTTCTATGTTCTATATTTTTCTCTGTACTATATTCTTCTGTATTCTCTATTCCATATTCTGTATTCTACATTCTATATTCTAAAATCTATATTCTACATTCTGCATTCTATATTCTGAATTCTTCTAGATTCTATTTTCTAGATTCTATATTTTTATCTATTCTCTGTTCTATATTCATCTTCTATTTTCTATATTTTTAAATATACTATATTATTGTGTATTCTATATTCCATATTCTTTATACTGTATTCAACATTCTATATTCTTCTATATTCTCCAGTATTCTATATTTTACATTCTATATTCCATAATGTATAATTTATGATCTTCTATAAAAAATTTTTTTTTATACTTTATAATCTATATTCTCCTAAATTCTTCATTCTATATTTTGCATTCTGTATTCTACATTGTACATTTTATATTATTCTTATTCTGTATTCTAAATTTATATTCTATTTTCTTCTATATTCTGTATTCTTTATGCTATATTCTTCTATAATGTATATTCTATCTTCTTTATTCCAAATCCTCTATACACTATATTCTTCTATTTTCAAAGTTCTTTTATATTCTGTATTCTATCTTCAGTGTTCTATATTTGATGTTGTATATTCTATATTTGACTACATAAAATATTCCTCTATAATCTATATTGCATATTTTGTATTCCATATTTACATTCTGCACTCTATATTTTAAATTCTTCCATATTCTGTTCTGTATTCTTTATTCTACATTCTAAATTCTATATTTTATGTTCTTTCATATTCTTCTATATTCTTCTGTGATCTCATATTCCATATTCTACATTCTTCCTTCTACAATCTATGTTCTTCTATATTCTGTAGTCTTTATTCTTCTAAATTGTATGTTCTGTATTTTACATTCTATACTCTATACTCCATTTTCTTCCATATTCCATAATCTATATTCTTCTTTATTCTGTGTACTTTACACTTTATTTCGTAATTGATATTTTGTATTGTACTTTCTATATTCTATGTTCTATATTCAATATTCTTCTATATTCTGTGTTTTCTACATTCTATATTCGATACTCTGTATTCTATATTTAATGTCCTTTTTCTATAGTCTATATTTTTCTATATTCTATAATCTATATTCTTCTATAGTCTAGATAATATATTCTTCTATATTGTATATTCTGTATTTTACTTTCTAAATTCTATATTCCATAATCTTCTATATTCTCTATATTATGTATTTTATTCTATATTTTGTATTCTACATTCTATATTCTAAATTCTATATTTTTCTATATTCTATTACAAAAGAATATAGAATATTGAATAATATAAAATACAGAATATAGGAAAACATAGAGCAAAAAATTAGGATATAGAATGCAGAATATAGAAGAATAAAGAATATAGATGACAGACTACAGAATATAGAAGATAGAATTAGAAGAATATTGATTATTGACAAATAGGGAATATAGGGTATAGGATATACACTATTGAAGAATAGAGAATAAAGTAGAAGAATATAGATTACAAAATATAGAAGAATATAGAATGTAGAAAAAGAATGCAGTAGAGTATAGAATAAAGAACATAGAAGAATATAGAATGCAGAATGTAGAATATAGAATATGAAATATAGAATGTAGAATACAGAAGAATATAGGATATAAAAAATATAGAATATAGACCATCGAATATGGAATATAGAATACAGAGTATAGAATACAGAATATAGAAAATTATAGAGTAGAGATAAATATAGAATATAGAATAGAGTATGTACAAATACATTAAAGAATACAGAATATAAAATACAGAATAAAGAACATAGAATATAGAAGAATATAGATTATAGAATATAGAAGATTCTGGAATATAGAATGTAGAATTAAATATAGGATAAAGAAGATGGAATATAACAGAATATAGAATGCAGAATATAGTTTACAGAATATGCAATATGGAATATAGAATACAGAGATTTATAAAAAATACAGAATCTAGAAAACAACATTGAATATAGAATACAGACAATGGAATATAGAAAAATATAGAATTTAGAATAGAGAATGTAAACTACAGAATATAGAATATAAAAATAGAATAAAAATACATCATATAGAGAATATACATTATAGAATATAGATTATGGGATATAAATTGTAAAATACAGAATATACAATATAGAAGAATATATGATACAGAGTATAGAATATAGAGTATAGAATGGTGAATATAGAATACAGAAAATTGTAGAGAAGAATATAGAATATAGAAAAAGAACATGGAATATAGAGCACACAGTATGGAATATGGAATATAGAAAGTATAGAATATAAAACAGAATATAGAATGTAGATTACAAAGTATAGAATATAAAATAAGTATAAAGAACAGAGAATATAAAAGAATATAAATAGTAGAATATAGAAGATAATGGAATATAGAATATAGAACGTAAAATACAGAATAGACAATATAGAATATAAAATATAGAAGGAAGAATGTAGAAAATGGAATATAGAATAGAGAAAAATACAGGATATAGAAAAATATAGGATATAGAAGAATAGGGAAGAACATTGAATGTGGAATATAGAATACAGAATATAGAACAATTTACAATATAGAATGCAGAATGTACAATACAGAATATGGAATATGAAATATACAATATAGACCATAGAAGAATATTTACGTAGAAGAATATAGAACATCGAATACAGAAGACAGAGTATGGAATATAGAATATACAAAAATATAGAATATAGAAGAACTTAAAAAAACATAAAATATGGAACATAGAATACTGAAGATAGAATACAGAATATAAAAGAACTTTGAAAATAGAAGAATATAGTGTATAGAGGATTTGGAATAAAGAAGATAGAAGATTTTAGAGTACAGAATGTAGAATATACAATAAGGAATATAGAATACAGAACAATATAATATAGAGAAAAATATAGAATATAGAACATAGAACATCAAATATAGAATAGAAAGTATGGAATATAGGATATAGGAAAATATAGAATATAGAAGAACATAGAATTTAGAAAGTGGAATATCGAATATAGAATATGGAATATAGAATATAGAAGGATATAGTATATAGAAGAATACTGAACATGGAACACAGAAGATAGAATACAGAATATAAAAGAATATAAAAATAGTAGAATATAGAATATACAAAAATATGGAACATAGAAGAATATAAACAAGAATATAGATTATATAATATACATTACAGAAGAATAGAGAATATAGAAGAATATAAAAGATTATAGAAAATATAAGAAAAAGAATATAGTAGAAGGTAGAATACAGAATATGGAAGAATAGAGAATAGAGAAAAATTAGAATCTAGAATACAGAAGAATATAGAATATACATTATAGAAGAATATACACAATAGAAGACTACAATACAGAATATAGATTATAGAACATAGAATTCATAATTTAGAATATAGAATGTAGAATACAGAATATAAAATATAGAATAAAGACTATAGAACATAGATTATAGAATATAAAAAATTATGGAATGTAGAATGTAAAATATAGAATACACAATATAGAAAAATACAGGATACAGAATGTAGAATGTAGACTATAGCATATAGAATATAGAATATGGAACATAGAATTCACCATACAGAAAAATATAGTATATAGAAAAATATAGAACATAGAACTTTGAATATACAATATAGAATACAGAGTATGGAATACAGAACCTAGAATATGGAAAAATATAGATAGAATATAAAAGAATTTAGAACATAGAAGAATTAAGAATGTAGAATATACAATACAGAATAAAGACTATAGAAGAATTTAGAACACAGAATATGGAATATGGACTATAGAATATAGAGAAATATAGTATATAGAAGAACATAGAAGATACAATTCAGAATATACTGAATATAGAATTTAGAACGTACAATATCGAATATAACAGATAGAAGAATATAGATTATAACAGAAGAATATAGAATGCAGACTAAGAATGTAGAAGAGTATAGAATACAGAACATAGAAGAATATAGAATGCAGAATGCAAAATATGGAATTTAGAATGTAGAATACAGAAAATATAGGATATAAAAAATATAGAATATAGAACATCGAATATGGAATATAGAATGCAGAGTATGGAATAGAGAATATAGAAAAATATAGAATAGAGATAAATATAGAATAGAGTAAGTACAAAGTAGAATATAGAATATAAAACATAGAAGAACATATAATATAGAAGAATAAAGATTATAGAATATAGAAGATTCTGGAATATAGAATGTAGAATTAAATATAGGATATAGAAGATGGAATATAAGAGAAATAGAATGTAAAATATAGTTTACAGAACATGCAATATGGAATATAGAATACAGAAAATTATCAAAATATAGAATATAGAAAACAACACTGAATATAGAATACAGACAATGGAATAGAGAAAAATATAGAATTTAGAATATAGAATGTAGAATACAGAATATAAAATATAGAATATAAATTCATAATATACAGAATATACATTATAGAATATAGAAGCTATGGAATACAGAATGTAGAATGTAAAGTACAGAATATACAATATACGGGAATATATGATACAGACTATAGAAGAATATTGAGTATAGAATGTAGAATATAGAATACAGAAAATTGTATAGAAAAATATAGAAAAAGAACTTTAAATATAGAACACAGAGTATGGAATATAGAAAATATACAGTATAGAAAAATATAGAATGCAAAATGCAAAATATAGAATTTAAAATAAAGTAAAAGAACACAGACTATAGAAGAATACAGATTATAGAATATAGAAGATAATGGAGTATAGGACATAGAATGTAAAATACAGAATATTCAATATAGAAGAATAGAGAATTCAGAAGAATATAGAAGGAAGAATGTAGAATATGGAATATAGAATACAGAAAAATACAGTATATAGAAAAATATAGAAGAAATGGAAGAACATAGAATATAGAATGTAGAATATAGAATACAGAGCATAGAATATAGAAGAATTTAAAATATAGAATGCAGAATGTAGAATACGGAATATGAAATATACAATATAGACGATAGATGAATAGTGTATGTAGAATATAGAACATCGAATAGAGAATACAGAGAATGGAATATAGAACATACAAAAATATAGAATATAGAAGAACACAGATTATTGAATATAGAGAATTGAAAATATAGAATATGGAACACAGAACACTGAAGATAGAATACAGAATATAAAAGAACTTTGAAAATAGAAGAATATAGTGTATAGAGGATTCGGAATAAAGACGATAGAATATATGTTATAGAACCATATAACATAAAGAATACAGAATATAGAAGAAAAAAGAATATAAATTTAGAATATAGAATACAGAAGAACATAAAATGTACAAAATAGAATACAGAATGCAAAATATAGAATGAAGAATTTAGGAGAATATAGATTATAGAATATAGAAGATTATAAATTATACAATATACATAATAGAATATAGAATGTAGAATGTAAAATACAGAATATAGGAAAATATGGAATATAGAAGAATATAGAATGTTGAATATAGTATAAAGAATATGGCATAAGAATACACAAAACTATAGTATATGTAAAAGTATAGAAAAGAGAAGATTGTGTACAGAATATAGAAAAATCTAGAATCTAGAAGAATACAGAATGTAGAATATAGAATACAGAAAGTAGAACATAGAAGATTTTAGAATACGGAATGTAGAATATACAATATGGAATACAGAACACAGAACAATATAGTATAAAGAAAAATGTAGAATATAGAACATAGAACATCAAATATAGAATAGAGAGTATGGAATATAGGATATAGGAAAATATAGAATATAGAAGAACATAGAATTTAGAATCTGGAATATCTAACACAGAATATGGAATATAGAATATAGAAGGATATAGTATATAGAAAAATATTGAAAATAGAACACAGAGGATAGGATACAGAGTATAAAAGAATATAGAAAATAGTAGGATATAAAATATACAAGAATATGGAACATAGAAGAATACATAAAAGAATATAGATTATAGAATATACATTACCAAAGAATAGAGATAGAGAATATAGAAGAATATCGTATACAAATTTAGAATATAGAAGAATATAGAATATAGAAGGCTATAGAAAATACAAGAAAAAGAATATAGTAGAATGTAGAATACAGAATATGGAATATAGAATATACATTATAGAAGAATATACACAATAGAAGACTATACAATACAGAATACAGATTATACAAGAACATAGAATACAGAATTTAGAATATAGAAAGTAGAATGTAGAATACAGAATAGAAAATATAGAATAAAGACTATAGAATACAGATTATAGAATCTAGAAAATTATGGAATGTAGAATGAAAAATATAGAATATAGAATACAAAATAAAGAGAAATACAGAATACAGAATGTAGAATATAGCATATAGAATATGGAACACAGAACATAGCATGCAGAAAAACACAGTATATAGAAAAAAAAGAATATAGAACATAGAAGTTTGAATATACAATATAGAATACAGAGTATGGAATATAGAACCCAGAATATGGAAAAATATAGAAATAGAATATAAAAGAATACAGAACATAGTAGAATTAGAATTTAGAATGTAGAATATAGAATACAGAATATAGACTATAGAAGAATTTAGAAAGTAGAATATAGAATATGGACTATAGAATATAGAGGAATATAGTATATATAGAAGAACATAGAATATAGAAGATACAATTCAGAATATAAAAGGAAAAAGAATATAGAAGAATATAGAGTATAGAAGAATATGGAATACGGAAAATAGGAGACCGTAGAATATAATTACAGAAGAATAGAGAATACTGAAAAATACAGAATATAGGAAAACATAGAGCATAAATTTAGAATATAGAAGATATAGGATATGAATGCAGAATATAGAAGAAAAAAGAATATAGATGACAGTCAACAGAATATAGAAGATAGAATGTAGACGAAAATAGAATAGCGACAATTAGGGAATATAGGGCATAGGGTATACACTACTGAAGAATAGAGAATAAAGTAGAATATAGATTACAAAATATAGAAGAATATGGAATGTAGAATAGAGAATATGAGAATATTAGATTACAGAAGAATATAGAATATAGAGACTAGAAGGTAGAATATACAATAAAAACTACAAAATATAGAAGAATGTAGAATACAGAAAAATTTAGAATATAAAATGTAGAATATAGAAGAAAATGGAAGGTAGAATGTAGAATGGATTACATAGAATATGGAATAGAGAATCGAGAAGAATAAAGAATATTGAAAAATTTAGAATATAGAATGTAGACTGTAGAATATTGAATATAGAATTTAGAAAGTACAATAAAGGATAGAGAATACAGCAGATAGAAGAATATAGATTATAACAAGAACATAGAATGTAGAATAAGAATGTAGAAGAGCATAGAATACAGAACATAGAAGAATATAGAATATAGAATGCAGAATATAGAATATGGAATCTAGAATAGAGGAGAATATAGGATATAAAAATATACAATATATAACAGAATATAAAACATCGAATATGGAATATGGAATACAGAGTATGGAATAGAGAATATAGAAAAATATAGAATAGAGATAAATATACGACATAGAGTATGTACAAAGTAGAATACAGAATATAGATTAAAAACATAGAATATAGAAGAATAAATTATAGAATATAGAAGATTCTGGAATATAGAATGTAGACTGTATAAAACAGAATATACAATATAGAGGAATATATGATACAGACTATAGAAGAATATGGAGTATAGAAAGTAGAATATAGAATATAGAACATTGTATAGAAAAATATAGAATATAGAAAAAGAATATTGAGTATAGAACACAGAGTTGGAATATGGAATATAGAAAATATAGAGTATAGAACAATAAATAATATAGAACATAGAATATAAAATGTAGATTACAAAGTATAGAATATAAAATAAAGCATAAAGAACACAGAATATAGAAGAATACTGATTATAGAATAGAGACGCTAGTGGAATATAGAATATAAATGTAAAATACAGAATATACAATATGGAAGAATACAGAATAGAGAAGGAAGAATATAGAATATGGAAAATAGAATACAGAAAAATATAGTGTATAGAAAAATATAAAATATAGAAGAATATGGGAGAACATAGAATATAAAATTTAGAATGTAGAATACAGAACATAGAATATAGAGGAATTTAAAATATACAATGCAGAAAGTAGAATATGTATATGAAATATACAATATAGACTATAGAAGAATATTGTATGTAGAAGAATATAGAACATCGAATATAGAATACAGAGTATGGAATATAGAATATACAAAAATATAGAATATAGAAGAACATAGATTATAGAATATAGAGAATTTAAAATACAGAATATAGAATATGGAACATAGAACACTGAAGATAGAATACAGACTATAAAAGAACCTTGAAAATAGAAGAATATAGTGTATAGAGGATTTGGAATAAAGAAGAATATAGAATATACATTACAGAAGAATACAGCATAAAGAAAACAGAATATAGAAGAAAATAGAATATAAATTTAGAATATGGAATACAGAAGAATATAAAAGGTACAATGTAGAATACAGAACATAGAATGCAAAATATAGAATGAAGAATTTAGGAGAATATAGATTATAAAAGATTATAAATTGTACAATATAGATTATGGAATATAGAATGTAAAATATAGAATATAGGAGAATATGGAATATAGAACATAGAATTTTGAATATAGTATAAGGAATATGGAACATACAATACACAAAAATATAGTATATGTAAAAATATAGAAAATAGAAGATTAAATATAGAATATAGAAAAATCTTGAATGTAGAATACAGAATGTAGAATATAGAAGATTTTATAACATAAAATATACAATATGGAATATAGAATACAGAAGAATATAGTACAGAGAAAAATATAGAATATAGAACATCAAACATAGAATAAAAAATAGAGAGTATGGAATATAGGATATAAGAAAATTAAGAATATAGAAGAACATAAAATTTAGAACGTTTAATAACGAATATAGAATATGGGATATAGAATAAAGAAAGATATAGTATATAAAAGAATATCGGACATGGACCACAGAAGATAGAATACAGAATATAAAAGAATATAGAAAATAGTAGAATATAGAATATACAAGCATCTGGAACATAGAAGAATATAAACAAGAATATAGATTATAGATTATAGAATATACATTACAGAAGAATATAGAATACAGAATATAGAAGACTATCAAATATAAATTTAGAATATAGAAGAATATAGCATATAGAAGGCTATAGAAAATACAAGAAAAAGAATATAACAGAAGGTAGAATACAGAATATGGAAGAATAGAGAATTAGAATATAGAATACAGAAGAATATAGAATATGCAGAATATGCAAAATAGACTATCCAATACAGAATACAGATTATAGAAGAACATAGAATACAGAATTTAGAATATAGAAAGTAGAATGTAGAATACAGAATAGAAAATATAGAATAAAGACTATAGAATACAGATTATAGAATCTAGAAAATTATGGAAGATAGAATGTAAAATATAGAATACAGAATATAGACGAATACAGAATGTAGAATATAGCATATAGATTATAGAATATGGAACATAGAATATACCATAAGAAAAATACAAAAAAAATTTTTTATACAGAAAAATTTAGAATATAGGACATAGAACTTTGAATATACAATATAGAATACAGAGTATGGAATATAGAACCTAGAATGTGGAAACATAAAGAAATAGAATATAAAAGAATATAGAATATAGAATTTATAATATAGAATATACAATACAGAATATAGACTATAGAAGAATTTAGAATGTAGAATATAGAATATGGACTATAGAATATAGAATAATATAGTATATAGAACATAAAACAGAAGATACAATACAGAATATAAAAGAAAAGAGAATATAGAAGAATATAAAGTATAGAAGAATATGGAATATGGAAAATAGGAGAATGTAGAATATAATTATAGAAGAATATAGAATACTGAAAATATAGAATACAGAATATAGGAAAACATAGAGCATAAATTTAGAATATAAAGGATATAGAATGCAGAATATAGAAGAATAAAGAATATAGATGACATACTACAGTATATAGAAGACAGAAGGTAGAAGAAAATAGAATATTGACAAATAGGGAATATAGGGTAGAGAATATACACTATTGAAGCATAGAGAATAAAGTAGAAGAATATAGATTACAAAACATAAAAGAGTATAGGATGTAGAATAGAGAATATGGAATAGAGAATAAGATAATATTACATTACAGAAGAATATAGAGTATAGAGATTAGAAGGTAGAATATACACTAAAAATATAGAATACAGAAGAATATGGAATTCAGAAAAATTTAGAATACAAAATGTAGAATATAGAACATAGAAGAAAATGGAATGTAGAACATAGAATATGGAATAGAGAACAGAGAAGAATAAAGAATATTGAAAAATTTAGACTATAGAATGTAGACTGTAGAATACTGAATATAGAATTTAGAACGTACAATACAGAATATAGCAGATAGAAGAATATAGATTATAACAGAAGTATATAGAATGTAGAATAAGAATGTAGAAGAGTATAGAATACAGAACATAGAAGAATATAGAATGCAGAATGTAAAATATGGAACTTAGAAAGTAGAATACAGAAGAATATAGGATATAAAAAATACAGAATATAGAACATCGAATATGGAATATAGAATACAGAGTATGGAATAGAGAATATAGAAAAATATAAAATAGAGATAAATATAGAATATAGAAGACTATGTACAAAGTAGAATATACCATATAAAATACAGAATAAGGAATATAGATTATAGAATATAGAAGATTCTGGAATATAGAATGTAGAATTAAATATAAGATATAGAACATGGCATATAAGAGAATATAGAATGTAGAATATAGTTTACGGAATATGCAATATGGAATACAGAAAACAGAAAATTATAAAAAATATAAAAAATAGAAAACTATATTGAATATAGAATACAGACAACGGACTAGAGAAAATATAGAATTTAAAACGTATAATGTAGAATACAGAATGCAGAATATAAAATAAAAAATATGTAATATAGAATATAGAACATCAAATATAGAATAAAGAGTATGGAATATAGGATATAGGAAAATATAGAATATAGAAGAACATAGAATTTAGAATGGGGAATATCAAATATAGAATATGGAATATAGAATATAGAAGGATATAGTATAAAAAGAATATTGAACATGGAACACAGAATATAGAATACAGAATAGAAAAGAATATAGAAAATAGAATATAGAATACACAAGAATCTGGAACATAGAAGAATATAAACAAGAATATAGATTATATAATATACATTACAGAATAGAGAATATAGAAGAATATCGAATATAAATTTAGAATATAGAAAGCTATAGAAAATACGAGGAAAAGAATATAGTAGAAGGTAGAATACAGAATATGGAAGAATAGAAAAGAATTAGAATATAGAATACAGAAGAATATAGAATATACATTATAGAAGAATATACACAATAGGAGAATATACAATACAGAATATAGATTATAGAAGAACATAGAATATGGAATTTAGAATACAGAAAGTAGAATGCACAATAAAGAATATAAAATATAGAATAAAGACTATAGAATACAGATTATAGAATATAGAAAATTATGAAATGTAGAATGTAAAATGTAGAATACAGAATATAGAAGAATACAGAATACGCAATGTAGAATGTAGTATATAGAATATAGAATATGGAACATAGAATATACCATACAGGAAAAATATAGTATATGGAAAAATAAGGAATATAGAACATACAACTTTGAGTATACAATATAGAATACAGAGTATGGAATATAGATCCTAGAATGTGGAAAAATATAGAAATAGAATATAAAAGAATATAGAAAATAGAAGAATATAGAATTTATAATGTAGAATACACAATACTCAATATAGACTATAGAAGAATTTAGAACATAGAATATAGACTATAGAAAATAGAGGAATATAATATATAGAAGAACATAGAAGAGACAATACAGAATATAAAAGAAAAAAGAATATAGAGTATAGAGGATTTGGAATAAAGAAGATAGAGTATACATTATAGAGGAATATAGAATAAAGAATACAGAATAAAGAAGAAAATAGAATATAAATTTAGAACATAGAACACAGAAGAATATAAAATGTACAATGCAGCATACAGAAAATAGAATGCAAAATATAGAATGAAGAATTTAGGAGCATATAGATTATAGAATATAGACGATTATACATTATACAATATAGAAGATTATGGAATGTAGAATGTAGAATATAAAATATAGAATATAGGAGAATATGGAATATAGAAAAATATAGATTGTTGAATATAGTATAAAGAATATGGAACATAGAATACACAAAAACATAGTATATGTAAAAATATAGAAAATAGAAGTTTGAATATAGAACATAGAATAGAGAAAAATATAGAGTATAGAAGAATATAGAATGTAGAATATAGATTGTAGAATATAGAATGTAGAATATACAATATGGAATATAGAATACAGAAGAGTATAGAGAAAAATTTAGAACATAGACCATCAAATATAGAGTATGGAATATAGGATATAAGAAAATATAGAATATGAAGAACATAGAATTTAGAATGTGGAATATAGAATATAGAAGAATTTTGAATATAGAATAAAGAAGGATATAGTATATAGAAGAACACAGAAGATAGAATAAAGAATATAGAAAATAGAATATACAAGAATATGGAATATAGAAGAATACAAACAGGAATATAGATTATAGAATATACATTACAGAAGAATATAGAATATCAAATATAAACTTAGAATATAGAAGAATATAGAACATAGAAGGCTATAGAAAATGCAAGAAAAAGAATACAGTAGAAGGTAGAATACAGAATATTGAAAAATACAAAATATGGAAGAATAGAGAATATAGAAGAATTAGAATATAGAATACAGAAGAATATAGAATATACATTATAGAAGAAGATACACAACTGAAGACTATACAATACAGTATATAGATTATAGAAGAACACAGAATACAGAATTTCGAATATAGAAAGTAGGATGTAGAATACAGAATTTAAAACATAGTATAAAGACTATAGAATATAGAATACAGATTATAGAATATAGAAAATTATGGAATGTAGAATGTAAAAATAGAAGAATGTAGAATATAGCATATAGAAAATAGAATATGGAACATAGAATATCCCATACAGAAAAATATAGTACACAGAAAAATAAAGAATATAGAACATAGAAGTTTGAATATACAATATAGAATGCAGAGTATGAAATATAGAACCTAGAATATGGAAAAATATAGAAATAGAATATAACAGAATATAGAACATAGAAGAATACAGAATGTAGCATATAAAATACAGAATATAGACTATAGAAGAATTTAGAACATAGAATATAGAATATGGACTACAGAATATAGAGGAATATAGTATATAGAAGAACAGAACATAGAAGATACAATACAGAATATAAAAGAATATAGAGTATACGAGAATATGGAATATGGAAAATAGGATAATGTAGAATATAATTATAGAAGAATATAGAATACTGAAAAATATAGAATACAGAATATAGGAAAGCATAGAGCATAAATTTAGAATATAGAAGATATAGGATATAGAATGCAGAATATAGAAGAATAAAGAAAATAGATGACAGACTACAGAATGTAGAAGATAGAACGTAGAAGAAAATAGAATATTGACAAACAGGGAATATAGGGTATAGGATATACACTACTGAAGAATGTAGAAGAGCGAAAGTAAAAGAATACAGATTACAAAATACAGAAGAATATAGAATGTAGAATAGAGAATAAGAATTGAGAATAAAAGAGAATATTCGATTACAGAAGATATAGAATATAGAGAGTAGAAGGTAGAATATACAATAAAAAATATAGAACATAGAATTCAGAAAAATTTAGAATACAAAATGTAGAATATAGAATATAGAAGAAAATGGAATGGAGAATGGAGAACATAGAATATGGAATAGGGAAGAATAAAGAATATTGAAAATTTAGAATATAGAATGTAGACTATAGAATATTGAATATAGAATTTAGAATGAACATTATAGAATATAACAGACAGAAGAATATAGATTATAACAGAAGAATATAGAATGTAGATTAAGAATGTAGAAGAGTATAGAATACAGAACATAGAAGAATATAGAATGTAGAATGCAGAATGTAGAACAGAGAATATGGAATCTAGAATGTAGAACACAGAAGAATATAGGATATAAAAAATATAGAACATAGAATATAGAACATCAAATATGGAATATAGAATACAGAGTATGGAATAGAGAATATAGAAAAATACAAAATAGAGATAAATACAGAATAGAGTATGTAAAAAGTAGAATATAAAATATAGAATAAAGAACATATAATATAGAATATAGATTATAGAATATAGAAGATTCTGAAATATAGAGTGTAGAATTAAATATAGGATATAGAAGATGGAATATAAGAGAATATAGAATGTACAATATAGTTTACAGAATATACAATATGGAATATAGAAGACAGAAAATTATAAGAAATATAGAATACAGGAAATTTAAAAAACAGAATATAGAAAACAATATTGAATACAGAATTCAGACAATGCAACATAGAAAAATATAGAATTTAGAATATAGAATGTAGAATACAGACTATAAAATATAGAATAAATAATACATAATATAGAGAATATACATTATAGAATATAGAAGATTATGGAATATAGAATGTAGACTGTAAGATACAGAATATACAATATAGAACAATATATGATACAGACTAGAAGAATATAGAGTATAGAATGTAGAATACAGAAAATTGTATAGAAAAATATAGAATTTAGAAAAGGAACAATTAATAGAGAACACAGAGTACGGAATATGGAATATAGAAAATATAGAGTATAGAAAAATACAGAAAATAGAGTATAGAATGTAGAAAACAAAATATAGAACATAAAATAAAGTATAAAGAACTCAGAATATAGAAGAATATAGATTACAGAAGATAGAAGATAAAAGAATATAGAATGTAAAATACAGAATATACAATATAGAAGAAAAGAGAATAGAGAAGAATATAGAATAGAGAAGAATGTAGAATATGGAATATAGAGTACAGAAATACATATATAGAAAAATATAAAATATAGAAGAATATGGAAGGACATAGAATATAGAATTAAGAATGTAGAATATAGAATACAGATAGAAGAATTTAAAATATAAAATGTAGAATATAGAAGATGGAATATGAAATATAGAATATAGAAGAGTATTGTATGTAGAAGAATATAGAACATTGAAAATAGACTACAGAGTATGGAATATAGAATATACAAAAATATAGAATAGAGAAGAACATAAAAAAAGAACATAAATTACAGAATACAGAGAATTTGAAACATAGAATATGCAACATACAACACTGAAGATAGAATACAGAATATAAAATAACTTTGAAAATAGAAGAATATAGTGTATAGATGATTTGGAATAAAGAAGACAGAATATACATTATAGAGGAATATAGCATAAAGAAAATAGAATATAAATGTAGAATATAAAATACAGAAGAATATAAAATTACAATGTAGAATACAGAATAGAGAATGCAAAATATAGAAAAAAGAATTTGGGAGAATTTAGATTATAGAAGATTATAAATTATACAATATAGAAGATTATGGAATATAGAATGTAGAATGCAAAATATAGAATATAGGAGAATATGCAATATGGAATACAGAAGGATATAGAATGTTGAATACAGTATAAAAGATATGGAATACAGAATACACAAAAATATACAATATGTAAAAATATAGAAAAAAGATTGACTATACAACATAGAAAATAGAATATAGAATGTAGAATACAGAAGATTTTAGAATATAGAATGTAGAATATACAATATGGAATATAGAATACAGCAGAGTATAGTATAGAGTAAAATATAGAACATAGAATATTGAATATAGAACAGAGAGTATGGAATATAGGATATAGGAAACTATAGAGCAGAAGAACATAGAATTTAGAATGTGGAATATAGAATATAGAAGAATTTAGAATATAGAAGGACATAGTATACAGAATACTGAACACAGAACATAGAATACAGAATATAGAAGAAAAATAGTAGAATATACAAGAATATGGAGCACAGAAGAATATAAACAAGAATATAGATTATAGAATATACATTACAGAAGAATAGAGAATATAGAAGAATATCGAATATAAATTTAGAATATAGAATATAGAAGGCTATAGAAAATACAAGAAAAAGAAAATAGTAGAAGGTAGAATACAGAATATGGAAGGATAGAGACTATAGAAGAATTAGAATACAAAATACAAAAGAATACAGAATATACATTCTAGAAGAATATACTCAATAGAAGACTATACAATACAGAATATAGATTATAGAAGAACATAGAATACAGAATTTAGAATATAGAATGTAGAATACAGAATATGAAATATAGTATAAAGACTATAGAATATAGAATACAGTTTGTAGAATATAGAAATTATGGAATGTAGAATGTAAAATATACAATATAGAATACAGAATGCAGAATATAGAATATGGGACATAGAATATCCCATACAGAAAAATATAGTATATAGAAAAATAAAGAATATAGAACACAGAACTTTGAATATACAATATAGAATACAGAGTATGGAATATAGAACCTAGCATATGTAAAAATATAGAAAGAGAATATAAAAGAATATAGAACATAGAAGAATATAGAATTTAGAATGTAGAATATAAAATACAAAATATAGACAATAGAAGAATTTAGAACGTGGAATATAGAACATGGACTATAGAATATAGAGGAATATAGTATAAAGAAGAACATAGAGGATACAATACAGAATATAAAAGAATATAGAGTATAGAAGAATATAGAATATGGAAAATAGGATAATGTAGAATATAATTATAGAAGAATATAGAATACTGAAAAATATAGAATACAGAATATAGGAAAACATAGAGCATAAATTTAGAATATAGAAGATATAAGATATAGAATGCAGAATATAGAAGAATAAAGAATATAGATGACAGACTACAGGATATAGAATATAGAACATAGAAGAAAATAGAATATTGACAAATACGGAATATAGGGTATAATATACACACTCTTGAAGAATAGAGAATAAAGTAGAAGAATATAGATTACAAAATATAGAAGAATAGAGAATAGAGAATATTAGATTACAGAAGAATATAGAATATAGAGATTGGAAGGTAGAATATACAGTAAAAAATATAGAATATAGCAGAATATAAAATTCAGAAAAATTTAGAATATAAAATGTAGAATATAGAAGAAAATGGAATGGAGAATGGAGAACACAGAATATGGAATAGAGACTAGAGAAGAATAAAGAATATTAAAAAAATTAGAATATAGAATGTAGGTTGTAGAATAATGAATATAGAATGTAGAACACAGAATATAGAATATAACAGACAAAAGACTATAGATTATAACAGAAGAATACAGACTGTAGAATAAGAATGTAGAAGAGTATAGAAAACAGAACATAGAAGAATATAGAATGTAGAATATGGAATATAGAATGCAGAATACAGAAGAATATAGGGTATAAAAAATATAGAATATAGAACATCTAATATGGAATATAGAATACAGAGTATGGAATAGAGAATATAGAGAAATATAGAATAGAGTATGTACCAAGTAGAATACAATATATAGACTATAAAATATAGAACCAAGAACATAGAATATAGAAGAATAAAGATTATAGAAGATTATAAATTATACAATATAGAAGGTTATGGAATATAGTATATAGAATGTGAAATATAGAATATGGAATATACAAGAATATAGAATGTTGAATGTAGTATGAAGAAAATGGAATATAGAAAACACAAAAATATAGTATAGGTAAACTTTTTAAAAAAATATGGAAAATAGAAGATTGAATATAGAACATAGAATATAGAAAAATATAGAATGTAGAATACAGAAGATTTTAGAATATACAATATGGAGTATTGAATATAGAATCCAGAAGAGTATAGTATAGAGTAAAATATAGAACTTTGAATATCAAATATAGAATAGAGAGTATGGAATATAGGATATGGGAAATATGGAATACAGAAGAATATAGAATTTAGAATGTGGAATATAGAATATAGAAGGATATAGTATATACAAGAAAATTGAACATAGAACACAGATGATAGAATACAGAATATAAAAGAAAATAGAATATACAAGAATATGGAACATAGAAAAATATAAACAAGAATATAGATCATAGAATGTACATTACAGAAGAATATAGAGTAGAGAATATAGAAGAATAAAGAATATAAATTTAGAATATAGAAGATTATAGAATATAGAAGGCTATAGAAAATACCAGAAAAAGAACATAGCAGAAGGTAGAATACAGAATATGGAAGAATATAGAAGAATTAGAATACAGAAGAATATAGATTATAGAAGAATATACACAATAGAACACTATACAATACAGAATATAGATTATAGAAGAATATAGAATACAGAATTCAGAATATAGAAAGTAGAATGTAGAATAAAGAATATAAAATATAGTATAAGGACTATACAAAGTAGAATACGGATTATAGAATACAGAAAATTACGGAATGTAGAATGTAAAATATAGAAGAATATAGAATACAAAATATAGAAGAATACAGAATGTAAAATATAGCATATAGAATATGGAACATAGAGTATACCATACAGAAAAATATACTATAAAGAAAAATAAAGAATATAGAACATAGAACTTTGAATATAGAATACAGAGTATGGACTATAGACACTAGAATATGGAAAAATATAGAAATGTAATACAAAAGAATATAGAACATAGACGAATATAGAATGTAGAATATACAATACAGAATATAGACTATAGAAAAATTTAGAACATAGAATGTACAATATGGACTACAGAATATAGAGAAATATAGTGTATAGAAGAACACAGAACATAGAAGATACAATACAGAATATAAAAGAAAAAGAATATAGAAGAATATAGAGTAAAGAAGAATACGGAATATGGAAAATAAGAGAATGTAGAATATAATTATAGAAGAATATAGAATAATGAAAAATATAGAATACAGAATATAGGAAAACATAGAGCATAAATTTAGAATACAGAAGATATAGGATATAGAATGCAGAATATAGAAGAATAAAGAATATAGATGACAGACTACAGAATATAGAAGATAGAACGTAGAACAAAATAGAATATTGACAAATAGGGAATATAGGGTATAGGATATACACTACTGAAGAATATAGAGTAAAGTAGAAGAGTATAGATTACAAAATATAAAAGAATATAGAATGTAGAATATGGAATAGAGAATATAAGCAAATATTAGATTACAGAAGAATATGGAATATAGAGATTGCAAGGTAGAATATACAGTAAAAAATATAGAATATAGAAGAATATGGAATTCAGAAAAATTTAGAATATAAAATGTAGAATATAGAAGAAAATGCAATGTAGAATGGAGGACATAGAATATGGAATAGAGAGTAGAGAAGAATAAAGAATACTAAAAAATTTAGAATATAGATTAGAAGGTAGAATATACACTAAAATATAGAATATAGAATTCAGAAAAACAGAATATAAAATATAGAATATAGAAGAAAATGGAATGTAGAATATAGAATGGAGAATATGGAATAGACAATAGAGAAGAATAAAGAATATTGAAAAATTTAGAGTATAGAATGTAGACAGTAGAATATTGAATAGAGAATTTAGAACGTAGAATATAGAATAGAGCAGATAGAAGAATACAGATTATAACAGAAGAATATAGAATGTAGAATAAGAATGTAGAAGAGTAGAATACAGAACATAGAAGAATATGGAATATAGTATGCAGAATGTAGAATATGGAATATAGAACACAGAAGAATATAGGATAGAAAAATACAGAACATAGAATATAGAACATCAAATATAGAATACAGAGTATGGAATAGAGAATATAGAAAAATACAGAATAGAGATAAATATAGAACATAGAATAGAGTATGTACAATGTAGAACACAGAATACAAAATATAGAAAAAGAACATAGAATATAGAAGAATATAGATTATAGAATACAGAAGATTCTGGAATATAGAATGTAGAATTAAATATAGGATATATAAAATGGAATATAAGAGAATATAGAATGCAGAATATAGTTTACAAAATATGCAATATAGAATAGAGAATACAGAAAATTATAAAAAATATTGAATAGAGAATACAGACAATGGAATAGAGAAAAATATAGAATTTAGAATACAGAATGTAGAATATAAAATATAGAATAAAAATACATAATATAGAGAATATACACTATACAATATATAAGATTATGGAACATAGAATGTAAAAAACAGAGTATACAATATAGAAGAATATACGCTACAGAGTGTAGAAGAATATACTGTATAGAATGTAGAATATAGAATACATTAAGTTGTATAGAAAAATATAGAATATACAAAAAGAACATTGACTATAGAATACAGACTATGGAATATGGAATATAGAAAATATAGAGTATAGGAAAATATAGAATATAGAAGGTAGAATACAAAATACAGAATATAAAATAAAGTATAAAGAACACAGAATATAGAAGAATATAGATTATAGACGATAATGGAATATAGGATATACAATGTAAAATACCAAATATACAATATAGAAAAATAGAGAATATAGAAGAATATAGAATATAGAAGGAAGACTACAGAATATGGAATACAGAATAGAGGAAAATACAGTATATAGAAAACTACAGAATATAGAAGAATATGGAAACATAGAATGTAGAATTTAGAATGTAGAATATAGACTACAGACCATAGAATATAGAATACAGAACATAGAATATAGAAGAATTTAAAATATAGAATGCAGAATATAGAATATGTAATATGAAATAGACAATACAGACTGTAGAAGAATATTATATGTAGAAGATAATAGAATACAGCGTATGGAATATAGAATATGCAAAATTATAGATTATAGAAGAATATAGATTACAGAATATAGAGAATTTAAAATATAGAATATGGGACATAGAACACTGAAGATGGAATACAGAATACAAAAGCACTTTGAAAATAGAAGAATATAGTGTGTAGAGGATTTGGAATAAAGAAGATAGAATATACATTATAGAAGAATATAGCATAAAGAAAACAGAATATAGAAAAAATAGAATATAAATTTAGAATATTGAATACAGAAGAATATAAAATGTACAATGTAGAATACAGAATAGAGAATGCAAAATATAGAATAAAGAATTTGGGAGAATTTAGATTATAGAATATAGAAGATTATAAATTATACAATATAGAAGATTATGGAATATATAATGTGGAATGTAAAATATAGAATATATGAGAACATGAAATATAGAAGCATATAGAATGTTGAATATAGTATAAAGAATATGGCATAAGAATACACAAAACTATAGTATATGTAAAAGTATAGAAAATAGAAGATTGTGTATAGAATATAGAAAAATCTAGAATCTAGAATGTAGAATCTAGAATACAGAATGTAGAATATAGAAGATTTTGGAATGAAGAATGTAGAATATACAATATGGAATGTAGAGTACAGAACAATATAGCATAGAGAAAAATATAGAACATAGAACATCGAATACAGAATAGAGAGTTTATGGAATATAGGATACAGGAAAGTATAGAATATAGAAGAACAGAATTTAGAATGTGGAATACCGAATATAGAATATAGAATATTGAAGGATATAGTATATACAAGAATATTGAACGTAGAACACAGAAATTAGAATACAGAATATAAAAGAATATAGAAAATGGTAGAATATAGAATATACAAGAATATAGAACATAGAAGAATATAAACAAGAATATACATTACACAACGTACATTACAGAAGAATACAGAATATAGAAGAATATCGAATATAAATTTAGAATATAGAAGAATATAGAACATAGAAGGCTATAGAAAATACAAGAAAAAGAATACAGGAGAAGGTAGATTACAGAATATAAAATATGGAAGAATAGAGAATATAGAAGAATTAGAATACAGTATACAGAATATAGACTATACATTATAGAAGGATATACACAGTAGAAAACTCTACAAGACAGAATATAGATTATAGAAGAACATAGAATACAGAATTTAGAATATTGAAAGTAGAACGTAGAATACAGAATATAAAATAAATTATAAAGACTATAGAATATTTTTAAATAAAAAATATAGAATACAGATTATAGAAAAAATGAAATCTAGAATGTAAAATACAGAAGAATATACAATACAGAATATAGAAGAATACAGAATATAGAATATGGAACATAGAATACACCATACAGAAAAATATAGTACATAGAAACATAAAGAATATAGATCATAGAAGTTTCAATATACAATATTGAATACAGAGTATGGAATATAGAACCTAGAATACGGAGGAATATAGAAATTGAATATAAAAGAATATAGAACATTGAAGAATATAGAATATAAAATACAGAATATAGACTATAGAAGAATTTAGAAAGTGGAATATAGAATATGGACTATAGAATATAGAGGAATATAGTATACAGAAGAACATAGAACAGAGAAGATACAATAGAGAATATAAAAGAAAAAAGAGTATAGAGTATAGAAGAATATGGAATAAGGAAAATAGGAGAATGTAGAATATAATTATGAAAAATATAGAATATTAAAGAATACAGAATATAGGCAAACATAGAGCATAAATTTAGAATATGGAAGATATAGGATATAGAATGCAGAATGTAGAAGAATAAAGAATATAGACGGCAAACTACAGAATATAGAAGACAGAACGTAGAAGAAAATAGAATATGGACAAATAAGGAATATAGGGTATAGCATATACACTATCGAAGAATAGAGAATAAAGTAGAAGAATATAGATAACAAAATATAGAAGAATGTAGAATAGAGATTATGGAATAGAGAATATAAGAGAATATTAGATTACAGAAGAATATAGAACATAGAGATTAGAAGGCAGAATATACAATAAAAATGAATACAGAAGAAAATAGAATTCAGAAAAATTTAGAATATAAAATGTAGAATATAGAAGAAAATGGAATGCAGAATGGAGAACATGGAATATGGAATAGAAAATAGAGAAGAATAAAGAATACTGTAAAATTTAGACTATGGAATGTAGACTGTAGAATATTGAATACAGAATTTAGAATGTACAATATATAGTATGGAATGTAGCAGAAGAATATAGAAAATAACAGAAGGATATAGAATGTACAATAAGAATGTAGAAGAGTATAGAATACAGAACATAGAAGAATATAGAATGTAGAATGCAGAATGTAGAATATGGAATGTAGAATGTAGAATTCAGAAGAATATACGATATAAAAAATGCAGAATACAGAACATCGAATATGGAATATAGAATACAGAGTATGGAATAGAGAATATAGAAAAATGTAGAATAGAGATAAATAGAGAATAGAGTATGTACAAAGTGGAATATAAAATATACAATAAAGAACATAGAATATAAAAGAATATAGATTATAGAATATAGAAGATTCTGGAATATAGAATGTAGAATTAAATGTAGGATATAGAATGGAATATAAGAGAATCTAGAATGTAGAATATAGTTCACAGAATATACTATATGGAATATAAAATACAGAAAATTACAAAAAATATAGAATATAGAAAACAATATTGAATATAGAATACAGACAATGGAATATAGAAAAATATAGAATTCAGAATATAGAATGTAGAATACAGAATATAGAATATAAAAATAAAACAAAAATACATAATATAGAGAATATACATTATAGAATATAGAAGATTATGGAATATAGAATGTAGAATGTAAAATACAGAATATACAACATAGATTATATGATACAGACTATGAATACAGAGTATAGAATGCAGAATATAGAATACAGAAAATTGTATAGAAAAATAAAGGATATAGAAAAAGAGCATTGAATAAAAACCACGGAATATGTAATATAGAAAATATAGAATATAGAATGTAGAATATAAAATAAAGTATAAAGAACACAGTATATAGAAGAATATAGAGTGTAGAATATAGAAGATAATGGAATATAGAATGTAAAATACCGAGTAGAGAATAGAGAAGTATATAGAATATAGAAGGATGAATGTAGAACAGAGAATATAGAATACAGAAAAATACAGTATATAGAAAAATAAAGAATATAGACAAATATGGAAGAACATAGAATATAGAATTTAGAATGTAGAATATAGAATACAGAACATAGAATATAGAAGAATTTAAAATATAAAATGCATAATGTAGAATATACAATATGAAATATACAATATAGACTATAGAAGAATATTGTACGTAGAAGAATATAAAACATACATTACAGAATACAGAGTATGGAATATAGAATATACAAAAATACAGAATATAGCAGAACATAGATTATAGAATACAGGGAATTTATAATATAGAATATGGAACATAGAACACTGAAGATAGAATACAGAATATAAAAGACCTTTGAAAATAGAAGAATATAGTATAGAGGATTTGGAATAAAGAAGATAGAATATACACTATAGAAGAATATTGCATACAGAATACAAAATATAGAAGAAAATAGAATAAAAATTTAGAATATAGAATACAGAAGAATATAAAAAGTAGAATGAAGAATACAGAATATAGAATGAAGAATTTAGGAGAATAGAAGATTATAAATTATACAATATAGAATATTATGGGATATAGAATTTAAAATATGGCATATAGAATATGGAATATAGGAGAATAGAGAATGTTGAATATAGTATAAAGAATATGGAATATAGAATACACAAAAATATAAAAAATATAGTATATTTAAAAATATAGAAAATGGAAGATTGAATATAGAAAAATATAGAATGTAGAATATAGAATACAGAATGTAGAATATAGAAGATTTTAGAATATAGAATATGGAATATAGAATACAGAAGAATATAGTATAGAGAAAAATATAGAACATAGAACATCAAATATACAATAGAGAGTATGGAACATAGAATATAGGAAAATATAGAATATAGAAGAACATAGAATTTACAATGTGGAATATAGAATATAGAAGAATATAGCATATAGAAGAATACTGAACATGGAACACAGAAGATAGAATACAGGATAAAAAAGAAAATAGTAGAATATAGAATATACAAGAATATGGAACATAGAAGAATATAAACAAGAATATAGATTATAGAATACACATTACAGAAGACTATAGAGAATATAGAAGAATATCAAATATAAATCATAATATAAAATATAGAAGGCTATAAAAAATACAAGAAAAAGAATATAGTAGAAGGTAGAATACAGAATATGGAAGAATACAGAATATAGAATTAGAATATAGAATACAGAAGAATATAGAATATACATTATAGAAGAATATACACAATAGAAGACTATACAATACAAAATATAGATTATAGAAGAACATAGAATACAGAATTTAGAATATACAAAGTAGAATGTAGAATACAGACTATATAATATAGAATAAAGACTATAGAATACAGATTATAGAATACAGACAATTATGGAATGTAGAATGTAAAATATAGAAGAATATAGAATACACAATATAGAAGAATACAGAATGTAGAATACAGCGTATAGTGTATAGAATATGGAACATAGAATAAACCATACAGAAAAATATAATATATAGAAAAATAAAGAATATATAACATAGAATCTTAAATATACAATATAGAATACAGAGTATGGAATATAGAACCTAGAATATGGAAAAATATACAAATAGAATATAAAAGAATATAGAACATAGGAGAATATAGAATGTAGAATATACAATATAAAATACAAAATATAGAAGAATTTAGACTATAGAATACAGAGGAATATAGTATATAGAAGAATATAGAACATAGAAGATACAATACAGAATATAAAAGAAAAAAGAACAGAGTATAGAAGAATATGGATTATGGAAAATAGGAAAATGTAGAACATAATTATAGAAGAATATAGAATACTGAAAAATATAGACAGAATATAGGAAAACATAGAGCATAAACTTAGAATATAGAAGATACAGGATATAAAATGCAGAATATAGAAGAATAAAGAATGTAGATGACAGACTACAGAATATAGAAGACAGAGTGGAGAAGAAAATAGAACATTGACAAATAGGGAATATAGGGCATAGGATATACAGTATTGAAGAATAGAGAATAAAGTAGAAGAATATGGATGACAAAATACAGAATATAGAATGTAGAATAGAGAATATGGTACAGAGAATAGAAGAGAATATTAGATTACAGAAGAATATAGAATATAGATATTAGACTGTAGAATATACACTAAAATATAGAATATAGAAGAATATAGAATTCACAAAAATTGAGAATATAAAATGTGGAACATAGAAGAAAATGGAATATAGAATGTAGAATGGAGAGCATAGAATATGGAAAAGAGAATAGAGAAGAATAAAGAATACTGAAAAATTTAGAATTTAGAATGTAGACTGTAGAATATTGAATATAGAATTTAGAATGTACAATATAGAATATAGCAGATAGAAGAATATCGATTATACCAGAAGAATATAGAAAGTAGAATAAGAATGTAGAAGAGTATAGAATACAGAATATAGAATATGGAATATAGAATGTAGAATACAGAAGAATATAGGATATAAAAATATAGAATATAGAACATCGAATATGGAATATAGAATGCAGAAGAATATAGGATATAAAAATATAGAATATAGAACATCAAATATGGAATACAGAATGCAGAGTATGGAATAGAGAATATTGAAAAATATAGAATAGAGATAAATATAGAATAGAGTATGTACAAAGTAGAATACAGAATATAGAATATAAAATATAGTATAAAGAACATAGAATAAAGAAGAGTACAGATTATAGAATACAGAAGATTCTGGAATATAGAATTAAATATAGGATATAGAAGATGGAATATAGGAGAATATAGAACATAGGATATAGTTTACAGAATATGAAATATGGAATATAGAATACAGAAAATTATAAAAAATATAGAATATAGAAAACAACATTGAATATAGAATACAGACAATGGAATATAGAAAGATATGGAATATAGAATGTAGAATACAGGATATAGAATACAAAATATAGAATAAAAATACATAATATAGGGAATACACATTATAGAATATAGATTATGGAATATACAATGTAGAATGTAAAAAACAGAATATACAATATAGAAGAATATATGATACAGACTACAGAAGAATATAGAGTATAGAATGTAGAATATAGAATAGAGAAAATTGTATAGAAAGATATAGAATATAGAAAAACAACATTGAATATAAAACAGAGAGTATGGAATATAGAAAATATAGAGTATAGAAAAACACAGAGTAAAATGAAGAATACAAAGTATAGAATATAAAATAAAGTACACAGAATATAGAATATAGAGTGTAGAATATAGAAGATAATGGAATATTGAATGTAAACTAAAGAATATACAATATAGAAGAATAGAGAATATTCAATAGAGAATATAGAATGAAGAATGTAGAATATGGAATAAAGAATACAGAAGATACAGTATATAGAAAAACATACGATATAGAAGAATATGGAAGAACATAGAATGTAGAATATAGAATACAGAACATAGAATATAGAAGACTTTAAAATATAGAATGCAGAAAGTAGAATATAGAATATAGAAGAATATTGTATGTAGAAGAATACAGAACATCGAATATAGAATACAGAGTATGGAATATAGAATATAGAAGAATATAGATTATAGAGAATTTAAAATATAGAATATGGAACATAGAACACTGAAGATAGAATACAGAATATAAAAGAACTTTGAAAATAGAAGAATATAGTGTATAGAGGATTTGAAATAAAGAAGATACAATAGGCATTATAGAAGAATATAGCATAAAGGATAGAGAATATAGAAAATAGAATATAAATATAGAATACAAATATAGAACATAAAATGCAGGATGTAGAATACAGAATAGAGAATGCAAAATATAGAATGAAGAATTTCGGAGAATATGGATTATAGAATATAGACGATTATAAATTATCAAATATAGAAGATTATGGAATATAGAATGTAGAATGTAAAATATAGAATATAGGAGAATATGGAATATAGAAGAATATAGAAAGTTGAATATAGTATAAAGAATATGGAATATACAATACACAAAAATATAGTGTATGTAAAAATATAGAAAATAGAAGATTCAGTATAGAATATAGAAAAATATAGAACGTAGAATCTAGAAGAATATAGATTGTAGAATACAGAATGTAGAATATAGAAGATTTTAGAATATAGAATGTAGAATATACAACATGGAATAAAGAATACAGAAGAATATAGTATACAGAAAAATATAGAACATCGAATATAGAATAGAGAGTATGGAATATAGGATATAGGAAAGTATAGAATATAGAAGAACATAGAATTTAGAATGTGGAATATAGAATATGGAATATAGAAGGATATAGTATATAGAAGAATATAGAACAGAACACAGAAGAGAGAATACAGAATAAAAAAGAATATAGAAAATAGTACAATATAGAATATACAAGAATATGGAACATAGAAGAATATAAACAAGAATATAGATTAGAGAATATACATTACAGAAGACTATAAAATATAGAATACCAAATATAAATTTAGAATATAGAAGAATATGGAAGGCTATAGAAACTACAAGAAAAAGAATATAGTAGAGGGCAGAATACAAAATATGGAAGAATAGAGAAGAATTAGAACATAAAATACAGAAGACTATAGAATATACATTATAGAAGAATATACACAATAGAAGACTATACAAGACAGAATATAGATTAAGAAGAACATAGAATACAGAATTTAGAATATACAAAGTAGAATGTAGAATACAGAATATAAAATGTAGAATAAAGACTATAGAATACAGATTATAGAATATAGAAAATTACATAAGGTAGAATGTAAAATACAGAAGAATGTAGAATACAGAATATAGAATGTAGAATATAGCATATACAATATAGAATATGGGACATAGAATATACCATACAGAAAAATATAGCATATAGAAAAATAAAGAATATAGAACATAGAAGTTTGAATATAGAATACAGAGTATGGAATACAGAACCTAGAATATGGAAAAATATAGAAATAGAATATAAAAGAATATAGAACATAGAAGAATATAGAATACAGAATATAGACTATACAAGAATTTAGAACATAGAATGTAGAATATGGACTATAGTTTATAGAGGAATACAGTACATAGAAGAACATAGAACATAGAAGATACAATACAGAATATAAAAGAAAAAAGTATATAGAAGAATCTGGAATATGGAAAATACGAGAATGCAGAATATAATTATAGAAGAATATAGAATACTGAAAAATATAGAATACAGAATATAGGAAAACAGAGCATAAATTTAGAATATAGAAGATATAGGATATAGAATGCAGAATGTAGAAGAATGAAGAATATAGATGACAGACTACAGAATATAGAAAGTAGAAGAAAATAGAATATTGACAAATAGTGAATATAGGGTATAGGATATACACTATTGAAGAATATAGAATAAAGTAGAAGCATAAAAATATAGAAGAATATAGAAGGTAGAATAGAGAATATAAGAGAATATTAGATTACAGAAGAATACAGAATATAGAGATTAGAAGGTAGAATACACAATAAAAATATAGAATATAGAATTCAAAAAAATTTAGAATGTAAAATGTAGAACATAGAATATAGAAGAAAATGGAATATAGAATTTAGAAAGGAGAACACAGAATATGGAATACAGAATAGAGAAGAATAAAGAATATTGAAAAATTTAGAATAAAGAAAAGAATGTAGACTGTAGAATATTGAATACAGAATTTAGAATGTACAATATAGAATATAGCAGATAGAAGCATGGAGATTATAACACTATACAGAAAGTAGAATAAGAATGTAGAAAAGTATAGAATACAGAACATAGAAGAATACGGAATGCAGAATGTAGAATATGGAATATAGAATACAAAAGAATATAGGATATAAAAAATATAGAACATCGAATATGGAATATAGAATACAGAGTATGGAATAGAGAATATAGAAAAATATAGAATAGAGATAAATATAGACTAGCTTATGTACAAAGTAGAATACAGAATATAGAATATAAAATATAAATTATAGAATATAGAAGATTCTGGAATATAGAATGTGAATAAAATATAGAAGATAGAAGATGGAAAATAAGAGAATATAGAATGTAGAATATAGTATACAGAATATGCAATATGGAATATAAAAAACAAAAAATAGAATACAGAAAGTTAAAAATATATATAGAATATAGAAAACAACATTGAATATAGAATACAGACAATGGAATTGAGAAAAATATAGAATGTAGAATACAGAATATAAAATATAGAATAAAATACATAATGTAGATAATATACATTATAGAATATAGAAGATTATGGAATATAGACTGTAGAATGTAAAATACAGAATATACAATATAGAAGAATATATGACACAGACTATAGAAGAATAAAGTATAAAATGTAGACTATAGAATACAGAAAATTATATAGAAAAATATAGAATATAGAAAAAGAACATTGAATACAGAACACAGAGTATGGAACATAGAATACTGAGTACAGAAGAATATAGAATATAAAATGTAAAGTGCAAAATATAGAATATAAAATAAAGTATAAAGGACACAGAATATAGAAGAATACAGATTGTAGAATATAGAAGATAATGGAGTATAGAATAGAATACAGAATGTAAAATACAGAATATACAATATAGAAGAATACAGAAGGAAGAATGTAGAATATGGAATATAGAATACAGAAAATATAGTATATAGAAAAATATAGAATATAGAAGAATATGGAAGAACATAGAATATAGATTTTAGAATACAGAACATAGAATATAGAAGAATTTAAAATATAGAATATGGAATATGAAATATACAATATGAATATAGAAGAACATTGTATGTAGAAGAATATAGAACATCGTATATAGAATACAGAGTATGGAATATAGACTATACAAAAATATAGAATATAGAAGAACATAGATTATAGAATATAAAGAATGTAAAATACAGAATACGGAACATAGAACACGGAAGATAGAATACAGAATATAAAAGAACTTTGAAAATAGAAGAGTATAAATATAATTTATATTTCATATTCTATATTCTGTATTCTACTTTGTACATAAGCTAGTCTATATTTATCTCTATTCTATATTTTTCTATATTCTCTATTCCATAGTCTGTATTCTATATTCCATATTCGATGTTCTATATTTTTTATATCCTATATTCTTTTGTATTCTATATTCCATATTCTACATTCTGCATTCCATATTCTTCTATGTTCTGTATTCTATACTTTTCTACATTCTTATTCTACTTTCTGTATAGAGGATTTGGAATAAAAAAATTATAGAATATACATTATAAAAAAATATAGCATAAAGAATACAGACTATAGAAGAAAATAGAATATAAATTTAGAAATAGAAAACAGAAGAATATAAAATGTACAATGTAGAATACAGAATGCAAAACACAGAATGAAGAATTTAGGAGAATATAGATTATAGAATATAAGATTATAAATTACACAATGTAGAAGATTATGGAACATAGAATGTAGAATGTAAAATATAGAATATAGGAGAATATAGAATATAGAAGAATATAGAATATTGAATACTGTAAAAGAATATGGAATACAGAATACACAAAAATATAGTATATGTAAAAATATAGAAAATAGAAGAATGAATATAGAACAGTATATAGACAAATATAGAATATAGAAGAATATAGAATGTAGCATATAGAATAGAGAAAGTAGAATATAGAAGATTTGAGAATATAGAATGTACAATATACAATATGGAATATGGAGTATAGAATACAGAAGAATATAGTCTAGAGAAAAATATAGAATATAGAACATCGAATATAGAATAGAGAGTATGGAATGTAGGATATAGGAAAATATAGAATATAGAAGAACATAGAATATAAAATGTGGAATATAGAATATAGAAGAATTTAGATTATGGAATATAGTATATAGAAAGATATAGTACATAGAAGAATATTGAATGTGGAACACACAACACAGAAGATAGAATACAGAAAACAGAAAATAGTAGAATATAGAATATACCAAGAATATGGAATATAGAAGAATATAAACAAGAATATAGATTATAGAATATACATTGCAGAATATAGAATACAAAATACAGAAGAATATCGAATATAAATTTAGAAAATAGAAGAATATAGAATAGAGAAGGCTATAGAAAATACAAGAAAAAGAATATAGTAGAGTGCAGAACAGAGAATATTGAAGAATACAGAATATGGAGGAATAGAGAATATAGAAGAATTAGAACATAGAATACAGAAGAATATAGAATATACATTATAGGAGAATATACACAATAGAAGCGTATACAATACAGAATATAGATTATAGAAGAACTTAGTACATAGAAAGTAGAATGTAGAATATAAAATATAGACTAAAGACTAGAATACAGATTACAGAATATAGAAAATTATGGAATGTAGAAAGTAAAATATAGAAGAATATAGAATACAGAATATAGAAGAACATAGAGCACAGAATGTAGAATGTAGAATATAGAATATGGAGCATAGACTATACCATACAGAAAAATATAGTATATAAATAAAGAATATAAAAAAAATATATAGAACATAGAAATTTGAAAATACAATATAGAATACAGAGTATGGAATATAGAACCTAGAATATGGAAAAATATAGAAATAGAATATAAGAGAATATATAATATAGAAGAATATAGAATTTAGAATACAGAATATAAAATACAGAATATAGAAGAATTTAGAATGTAGAATACAGAATATGGACTATAGAATATAGAGGAATATAGTATATAGAAGAACATAGAACATAGAACGCACAATAGAGAATATAAAAGAAAATAGAAGAATATAGAGTATAGAAGAATATGGAATATGGAAAATAGGAGATGTAGAATATAATTATAGAAGAATATAGAATATTGCAAAATATAGAACACAGAATATAGGAAAACATAGAGTATATATTTAGAATATAGAAGATACAGGATATAGAAAGCAGAATATAGAAGAATAAAGAAAATAGATGACAGAATATAGAAGATAGAACGGAGAAGAAAATAGAATATTGACAAATAGGGAATATAGGGTATAGGACATACACTATTGAAGAATATAGAATAAAGTAGAAGAATAAAGATTACAAAATATAGTAGAATATAGAATGTGGAATAGAGAATATGGGATTACAGAAGAATATAGAGATTAGAAGGTAGACTATACAATAAAAAATATAGAATATAGAATTCAGAGAAATGTAGAATATGTAATATACAAGGAAATGGAATATAGAATGTAGAATGGAGAACATAGAATATGGAATAGAGAAGAATAAAGAATATTGAAAAATTTAGAATATAGAATGTAGACTGTAGAATATTGAGTATAGAATGGAGAACATAGAATATAGCAGATAGAAGAATATAGACTATAACAGAAGAATATAGAATGTAGAATAAGAATGTAGAAGTGTATAGAATACAGAAGAATATAGAATGCAGAATGTAGAATATAGAATATGGACTATAGAATGTAGAATACAGAAGAATATTGGATATAAAAACTACAGAATATAGAACATCGAATATGGAATATAGAATACAGAGTATGGAATAGAGAATAAAGGAAAATATAGAATAAAGATAAATATAGAATATCGAATAGAGTATGTACAACGTAGAATACAGAATATAGAATAAAGAATAGAGAACAAAGAATATAGAAGAATATAGATTATAGAATAAAGAAGATTCTGGAATATAGAATGTAGAATTAAATATAGAATATAGAAGATGGAGTATAAGAGAATATCGAATGTAGAATATAAAAAAATATGCAATATATAATATAGAATACAGAAAATTCTAAAAATATAGAAAACAACATTGAATATAGAATACAGACATTGGAATATAGAAAAATATAGAATTTAGAATGTAGAATATAGAATAAAAATACATAATATAGAGATATATATTAAAGAATATAGAAGATTATGGAATATAGAATGTAGAGTGTAAAATACAGAATATACAATATAGAAGAATATATGTTACAGACTATAGAAGAATATAAAGAATAGAATGTAGAATATAGGATACAGAAAATTATATAGAAAAATGTAGAATACAGAAACAGAACATTGAATATAGAACACAGTATGGAATATAGAAAATATAGAGTATAGAAAAATATAGAATACAGAACATAAAATATAGAATACAAAATAAAGTATAAGGAACACAGAATATAGAAGAATATAGATTATAGAATGTAGAAGACAATGGAATATAGAATGTAAAATACAGAATGTACTATATAGAAGAATATAGAAGGAAGAATGTAGAATATGAAATATAGAATACAGAAAAATATAGTACATAGAAAATATAGAATATGGAAGAACATAGAATATAGAATGCAGAATATAGAATACAGAACAAACAATATAGAAGAATTTAAAATATAGATTGCAGAATGTAGAATATAGAATATGAAAAATACAATATAGTGTATAGAAGAATATTGTATGTAGAAGAATATAGAACATCGAATATAGAATAGAGTATGGAATATAGAATATACAAAAATATAGAATATAGAAGAACATAGATTATAGAATCTAGAGAATTTAAAACACCGAATATAGAATATGGAACATAGAACACTGAAGATAGAATACTGAATATAAAGGAACTTTGAAAATAGAAGAATATAGTGTATAGAGGATTTGGAATAAAGAAGAATATAGAATATACATTATAGAAGAATATAGCATAAAGAATACAGAATATAGAAGAAAATAGAAAATAAATTTAGAATATACAATACAGAAGAATATAAAATGTACAATGTAGAATACAGAATATAGAATGGAAAACATAGAATGAAGAATTTAGGGGAATATAGATTATAGAATACAGAAGATTATAAATTATAAAATATAGAAGATTATGGAATATAGAAGGTAGAATGAAAAATATAGAATATAGGAGAATATGGATTATAGAATATAAAATTTTGAATATAGTATAAAGAATATGGAATATAGAACACAAAAATATAGTATAAGTAAAAATATAGAAAATAGAAGATTGAATATCAAACATAGAATACAGAAAAATATAGAATCTAGAATATAAAATACAGAATGTAGAATATAGAAGATTTTAGAATATAGGATGTAGAATATACAATATGGAATATAGAATACAGAAAAATATAGTATAGAGAAAATTACAGAATATAGAACATAGAACATCGAATATAGAATAGAGAGTATGGAATATAGGATACAGGGAAATATAGAATATAGAAGAACATAGAATTTAGAATGTGGAATATAGAATAAGAAAAATTTAGAATATAGAATATACAAGGATATAGTATATAGAATATTGAACATAGAACACAGAAGATAGAATACAGAATATAGAAGAATACAGAAAATAGTAGAATAAAGAATATACAAGAATATGGAACATAGAAGACTATAAACAAGAATATAGGTTATAGAATATACATTACAGAATATAGAATACAAAATATAGAAAAATATCAAATATAAATTTAGAACATAGAAGAATATAGAATATAGAAGGTTATAGAAAACACAAGAAAAAGAATACAGTAGAAGGTAGAATACAGAATATTGAAGAATACAGAATATGGAAGACTAGAGAATATAGAAGAATTAGAATATGGAATACAGAAGAATACAGAATATATATTATAGAAGAATATACACAATAGAAGACTATACAATACAGAATATGGATCATAGAAGGACAGAGAAAAAGGAATTTAGAATATAGAATGCAGAATACAGAATATAAACTATAGAATAAAGACTATAGAATACAGATTATAGAATTTAGAAAATCATGGAATGTAGAATGTAAAATATAGAAGAATATAGAATACAGAATATGGAAGAATACAGAATACAGAATGTAGAATATAGAATATGGAACAAAGAATATGTCATACAGAAAAATATAGTATATAGAAAAATAAAGAATATAGTAGATAGAATTTTGAATATAGAATACAGAGTATGGAATATAGAACCTGGAATATGAAAAAATATAGAAATAGAATATAAAAGAATATAGAATGTAGAATATAAAATACAGAATATAGAATATAGAAGAATTTAGGATATAGAATATAGAATAATTTAGAACATAGAATATAGAATATGGACTATAGAATATAGAGGAATATAGTAGATAGAAGAACATAGAACATAGAAGATACAATATAGATAACAAAAAAAAAGAATATAGAAGAATATTGAATATGGAAAATAGGAGAATGTAGAATATAATTACAGAAGAATTTAGAATACTGAAAAATATAGAATACAGATTACAGGAAAACAGCATAAATTTAGAATATAGAAGATACAGGATATAGAATTCAGAATATAGAAGAATAAAGAATACAGATGACACTACAGAATATAAAAGATAGAACGTAGAAGAAAATAGAGTATGGACAAATAGGGAATACAGGGTAAAGGACATACACTATTGAAGAATATAGAGTACAGTAGAAGAATATAGACTACAAAATATAGAAGAACGTAGAATAAAGAATATGGAATGGAGATTGTAGAATACAGAAGAATATAGGATATAAAAATATAGACTATAAACAAAGACTATGGAATATCAAATACAGAATACAGAGTATGGAATAGAGAATATAGAAAAATATAGAATAGAGATAAATATAGAATATAGAAGAGTATGTACAAAGTAGAATACAGAATATAAAATATAGAAAAAATAGAATATAAAAGAATATAGATTATAGAATACAGAAGATTCTGGAAATAGAATGTAGAATTAAATATAGAATATAGAAGATGGAATATAAGAGAATATAGAATAAAGAATATAGTTTACAGAAAATGCAATATGAAATATAGAATACAGAAAATTATAAAAAATAGAAAACAACTTTGAATATAGAATACAGACAATGGAGGATAGAAAAATATAGAATTTAGAATATAAAATGTAGAATATAAAATATAGAATAAAAAGTACATCATGTAGAGAATATACATTATAGAATATAGAAGATTATGGAATATGGAATGTAGAATGTAAAATACAGAATATACAATATAGAAGAATATATGATACAGACTATGAAGACTACAGTGTATAGAATGTAGAATACAGAATACAGAAAATTATATAGAAAAATATAGAATATAGAAAAGAACATTGAATATAGAACACAGAGTATGGAATGTAGATTATAGAAAATGTAGAGTATAGAAAAATATAGAATATAGAACACAGAATGCAGAATACAAAATATAGAATATAAAATAAAGTATAAAGAACACAGAATATAGAAGAATATAGATTATAGCATATAGAAGATAATGGTATATAGAATATAGGCTGTAAAAGAAAGAATATACAATATAGAAGAATATAGAATATAGAAGGAAGAATGTAGAATATGAAATATAGAATAGAGAAAAATATAGTATATAGAAAAATACAGAATATAGAAGAATATGGAAGAACATAGAATATAGATTTTAGAATGGAGAATATAGAACACAGAGCATAGAATATAGAAGAACTTGAAATATAGATTGCAGAATGTAGAATATAGAATATGGTATATGAAAAATACAATATAGTATATAGGAGAATATTGTATGTAGAAGACTATAGAATACAAAGTATGGGTTACAGAATATACAAAAATATAGACTATAGAAGAACATAGATTATAGAATCTAGAGAATTTAAAACACAGAATATAGAATATGGAACATAGAACACTGAAGATAGAATACAAAATATAAAAGAACTTTGAAAATAGAAGAATATAGTGTATAGAGTATTTGGAATAAAGAAGAATATAGAATATACATTATAGAAGAATATAACATACAGAATACAGACTATAGAAGAAAATAGAATACAAATTAGAATATAGAACACAGAAGAATATAAAATGTACAATGTAGAATACAGAATATAGAATGCAAAATATAGAATGAAGAATTTAGGGGAATATAGATTATAGAATATAGAAGATTATACATTATACAATATGGAAGATTATGGAATATAGGATGTAGAATGTAAAATATAAAATATAGGAAAATATAGAATATGGAATATAGAATGCTGAATACAGTATAAAATATGGAATATAGGATACACAAAAATATAGTATATGTAAAAATATAGAAAATAGAAGATTGAATGTAGAACATAGAACATAGAAAAATATAGAATCTAGAATACAGAAGATTTTAGAATACAGAATATGGAATATAGAATAGAGAATATAGTATAGAGAAGAATATAGAACATAGAACATCGAATATAGAATAGAGAGTATGGAATATAGGATGTAGGAAAATATAGAATATAGAAGAACATAGAATTTAGAATGTGGAATATAGAATATAGAAGAATTTAGAATATAGAATATGGAATATAGAAGGATATAGTATATGGAAGAATACTGAACAGAGAACACAGAACACAGAAGATAGAATACAGAATATAAAAGAATATAGAAAATAGTAGAATATAAAATATGCAAGAATATGGAATATAGAAGAATATAAACAAGAGTATAGATTATAGAATATACATTACAGAAAAATATAGAATACAGAATATAGAAGAATATCAAATATAAATTTAGAATATAGAAGGCTATAGAAAATACAAGAAAAATAATATAGTAGAATGTAGAATACAGAATATTGAAGAATACAGAAATTGGAAGAATAGAGAATATAGAAGAATTAGAATATAGAATACATAAGAATATAGAATATACATTCTAGAATATACTCAGTAGAAGACTATACAATACAGAATATAGATTAGAGAACATAGAATACAGAATTTAGAATATAGAAAGTAGAATACAGAATATAAAATATAGTATAAAGACTATAGAATATAGAATATGGACTATAGAATAGAGAGGATTATAGTAGGTAGAAGAACATAGAACACAGAAGATACAGTACAGAATATAAAAGAACATAGAATATAGAATATGGACTATAGAATAGAGAGGATTATAGTAGGTAGAAGAACATAGAACACAGAAGATACAGTACAGAATATAAAAGAAAAAAGAATATAGAAGAATACAGATTATAGAAGATTATGGAATATGGAAAACGAGATTGTAGAATATAATTAGAGAAGAATAGAATATTGAAAAATATGGAATACAGAATATAGGAAAACATAGAGCATAAATTTAGAATATAGATGATACAGGATATAGAATGCAGAATATAGAAGAATAAAGAATATACATGACAGACTACAGAATATAGAACAGAACGTAGAAGAAAATAGAATATTGACCCTACTGAAGAATATAGAATAGAGAAAGTAGAAGAATATAGATTACAAACTATAGAAGAATATAGAATAGAGAATATGGAATAGACAATACAAGAGAATATTAGATTACTGAAGAATATAGAATGTAGAGATTAGAAGGCAGAATATACAATAAAAAATATACAGTATACAAGAATATACAATTCAGAAAAATTTAGAATATAAAATGTAGAATATAGAAAAAATGGAATATGGAACGGAGAATGGAGAACATAGAATATGGAATAGAGAATAGAGAAGAAAAAAGGATATTGAAAAATTTAGAATATAGAATGAAGACTGTAGAATATTGAATATAGAATTTGGAATGTACAATATAGAATATAGCAGATAGAAGAATATAGGTTATAACAGAAGAATATAGAATATTGAATGTAGAAAAGTATAGAATACAGAACATAGAAGAATATAGAATGCAGAATATGGAATACAGAATGTAGAATACAGGAGAATATTGTATATAAAAATATAGAATAGGGAACATCAAATATGGAATATAGGATACAGAGTATGGAATAGAGAATGTAGAAAAATATAAAATAGAGATAAATATAGACTATAGAAGAGTATGTACAAAGTAGAATATAAAATATGGAATAAAGAACATAGAATATAGAAGAATCTAGATTATAGAATATAGAAGATTCTCTAATATACAATGTAGAATTAAATACAGAATATAGAAGATGGAATATAAGAGAATATAGAATGTAGAATATAGCGTACAGAATACCCAATATGGAATATAGAACACAGGAAATTATAAAAATATAAAACACAGAAAAAACATTGAATATAGAATACATACAATGGAATATAGAAAAATACAGAATTTAGAATGTAGAATACAGAATATACAATATAAACTATAGAATAAAAATACATGATATATAGAATATACATTATAGCATATAGAAGATTATGGAATATAGAATATATAGAATATACCATATAGAAGAATATATGATACAGACTATGGAAGAATATAGTGTATAGAATGTAGAATACAGAATACAGAAAATTATATACAAAAATATAGAATATAGAAAAAGAACATTGAATATAGAACACAGAGTATGGAATATAGTATATAGAAAATATAGAATATAGAATATAAAATAAAGCATAAAAACACAGAATATAGAAAATAGAAGTCAATATAGAATGTAAAATACAGAATATACAACATAAAAGAATATAGAATACAGATTATAGAAAAATATAGAATATAGAATATGGAAGAACATAGAATTTAGAATGCAGAATATAGAACATAGAATATAGAAGAACTTAAAATATAGAATGCAGAATGTTGAATATGGAATATGAAATATAGAATATAGAAGCATATTGTAGGTAGAAAAATATAGAATATAGAACATCAAATATATAATACACAGTACGGAATATAGAATGTAAAAAAATATAGAATATAGAAGAACATAGATTATAGAATATAGAGAATTTAAAATATAGAATATGGAACATAGAACACTGAAGATAGAATACAGAATATAAAAGAATTTTGAAAATAGAATATAGTGTATTCTATATTTTACATTCTACATTCCATAATTTTCTATATTCTACAAAATAATCTGTATTCTACAGTCTTTATCCTATATTTTATATTCTGTATACTACATTCAACATTCTGTATTCTAAATTCTGTATTATATGTTCTTGTAGAATCCATATTCTGTATTATACAGTCTTTTATTGTGTATATTCTTCTATGGAATATAGAATATACAAAAATATAGAATACACAAGAACATAGATTATACAATATAGAGAATTCAAAATATAAAATATAGAATATGGAACATACAACACTGAAAATAGACTACAGAATATAAAAGAAATTTGAAAATAGAAGAATATAGTGAATAAGGGATTTGGAATAAAGAAGAATATAGAATATACATTATAGAAGAATATAGCATAAAGAATACAGAACATAGAAGAAAATAGAATATAAATTTAGAATATAGAATACAGAATATAAAATGTATAACATAGAATACAGAATATAGAATGCAAAATATAAAATGAAGAATACTGAAGAATATAGATTATATAATATAAAATATTATAAATTATACAATATAGAAGATTATGGAATACAGAATGTAGAATGTAAAATATAGGAGAATATAGAATACGGAATATAGAAGAATATAGAATGTTGAATATGGTATATAGAATATGAAATATAAAATACACAAAAATATAGTATATGTAAAAATATAGAAAATAGAAGATTGAATATAGAACATAGAATATAGAATACAGGAAATTATAGAATATAGAATACAGGAAATTATAGAATATAGAAGAACATAGAATATAGAATGTAGAATATAGTATAAAAAATTTTTTTATACTATGTAGGGAACATGAAAAATGGAATACAGGCTATAGAATACAGAAAAATCCAGTATATAGAAAAATATAGAACATAGAACATCGAATATAGAATTTGGAGTATGGAATATAGAATATAGAAAAATATAGAATGTAATGACATAGAAGAATATAGAATATAGAAGAACATACAGTATAGAATGTAGAATAAACCACAACCACACCAAACCTGCTGCTGTCAATCGATTCCGACTCATAGCAACCCGGGTGGCATAGTGGTTAAGTGACCAAGAGGTCAGCAGTTTGAATCTGCCCGGCGCTCCTTGGTAACTCTGTGGGGCAGTTCTACTCTGTCCTGTAGGGTCACTATGAGAATGTAAAATACAGAATACACAATATAGAATATAGAAGAATATAGATTATAGAATATATACGATTATGGAACATAGAATGTAAAATACAAAATATAAAACATTGAAGATTATGGAATATAGAATATAGAAGAACATAGAATATAGAATACAGAATGTTGAGTATAGAATGTAGAATATACAATATGGAATATAGAATACAGAAGAATATAGTATACAGAAAAATATAGAATATAGAACATAGAACATCAAATATAGAATACAGAGTATGGAATATAGAATGCAGGGAAATATAGAATAGAGAAGAACATAGAATATAGGATGTAGAATATAGAAAAGGTTATATGAAAAATGGAATACAGAATATAGAATACAGAAAAATACAGTATATAGAAAATACATAATATAGAACATCAAGTATAGAATACAGAGTATGGAGTAGAGAATATAGGAAAATATAGAATATAGAACGTAAAATGTAGAATGTAGAATATAGAAGAATTTAGAATATAGAATATTAACTATAGAATATAGAAGAATATAGTATTTATAGGATAAATTATAGAATAAATTTATATTATAGAACATAGAACACAGAACATGGAAGATAGAATACAAAACATAAAAGAATATAGAAAATAGAATATAGAAGAATACAGATTATAGAATATACATTACAGAAGAATATAGAATAATATAGAACACAGAATATAAAAGAATATAGAATAATATAGAATACAGAATATAGAATATAAATTTAGAATATAGAACTAGAAGAACACAGAATATAGATGACATACAATAGAATGTAGACTATAGACAGAAGAGAGAATATAGAATATTGACAAATATCATATATAGGATATACAGTATAGAAGACTATAGAATGTAGAAGAATATAGATTATAGAATATAAAAGAATATAGACTGTAGAATACAGAATATAAAACATAGAATATAGAATGTAGATTATAGAACAATATAGAATATCGAGTTTAGAATGTAGAATAAAGAATACAGAATTCAGAACATAGAATATAGAAGAAAATAGAATATAGCAAAATTTGGAGTATAGAATATAGAAGAAAATGAAATATAGAGTATATAATGTAGAATATAGATTACAGAATAGAGAAGAATGAAAAATATAAAGAATTTAGATTATCGAATGTAGACTGTAGAATATAGAATACAGAATATAGAACAATATAGATTATAGAACATAGAAGAATGTAGAATACAGAATGTAGAGTGTAAAATATAAAATACAGAGGAATATAGAATACAGAACGTAGAAGAATATAGAAAGTATAATATAGAATATGGAAGATAAAATATAGAACACAAAAGAATAGAGTATATGGAAAAATATAGAACATAGAACACAGAATATAAAAGAATATAGAATATAGATGAATATAGAATAATATAGAATGCAGACTATATAAGAATATAGAATAAAGAAGGATATAGAATACAGAAGAAAATAGAACATAGAATACAGAATATTGAAGAATATAGAATGATATAGAATATAGAAGAATTAGAATATATTATATAGAAGTATAAAGAAAAAAGAATATACATTATAGAATATAGATGAGAGAAGACTATACAATACAGAATATAGAATATAAATTTAGAATATAGAATGTAGAAGAATATGAATATAAAATGCAGAAAATTGAATATAGAGTGTTGAAAAATATGGTTTATAGAATACAGGAAATAGGATATAGAATATACGGTATAAAAGAATACAAAACATAGAATGTAGAAAAATATAGATTATAGAATGTAGAATATACAAAAATATACAATATAGCAAAATATAGACTATAGAGTTTAGACAGTAGAAAATAGAAAAAAGAATATAGAATTCAGAGTATAGAATATAGAAAATAATATAGAATATAGACAAATTTAGAAGATAGAATGTAGATTATAAAATATAGAATAAAGAATAGAGAAGAACAAAAAATATACAAGAATTTAGAATGTAGACTAGAATATAGAATAAAGAACGGAGAATAAAAAATACAGAATATAAAGTATTGACTAAAGAATATAGAAAAATATAGATTAAGATTATAGAATACAGAAAGTAAAATATAGAATATAAAATAAGGAATGTAGAAGAAAAGAGAATATAGAATGGACAATATAGACTATAGAATATGAAATATGAAATAAAGAACAATATAGCATATAGAAAAATATAGAGCATAGAACATCAAATATGGAATATAGAATACAGAGATGGAATATAGAATATAGAAAAATATAGAGTAAAAATGTATGAGTATAGAATAAAGAAGTATATAGAATATAGACTGTAGAATGTAGACTACAGAATATATAATAATAAATATAGAATATAGATTATAGAATTTAGAAGATTATGGAATATAGAATGTAAAATATAAAATATAGAAAAGTATAGAACACAGAATATGGAATATAGAATATACAATATTGACCAATATGGAACATAGAACATAGAATATAATATGTAAAATATCCAATATAGTAGAATACAGAATATAGTGTACAGAATATAGAATGTGGAAGTATACACAATATGGAATACAGAAAATATAGAATATAGAAAATAGAATAGAGAATCCAGAATACAGAAGAATAAAGATTATATAATATAGAAGAATATAGAATGTAGAGTATATAATATGGAATACAGGACAATATAGAATATAGACTGTAGAGTGTAGAATATAGAATATAGAACACAGAATATACGAGAGAAGAATAAAGAATATCGAATAATTTAGAATATAGACTGTACACTGTAGCATATAGAATGTAGAATTTATTATACAAAATATAGAATAAAGGATATAGAATATAGAAGAATATAGATTATAGAATATAGAAAAATATAGAATATAGAATGTGGAATATAGAATACACAAGAATATAGTACATAGAAGAATACAGAATATAGAACATAGAACACAGAATAAAAAAGAATATAGAATATAGAGGAATAGATAATATAGAATATAGAAGAACTTAGAATATAGAAGAATATAAAATACAGGAAACTGAGGAATACAGAATATGGAAGAATGTAGAAGAATTAGAATATTGAATACAGAAGAATATAGAATATACATTATAGAAGAATATAGACGATAGAAGACTATACAATACACAATATAGAACATAGAATATAGAATTTAGAACATAGAATATAAAATATAGAATAAAGATATAGAATATAGAAGAATACAGATTATAGAATATAGAAGATGAGGGAATATAGTGTAGAACATAAAATATAGAATATGGAATATAGAGGAATATAGAATATGGAACATAGAATATAGCATACAGAAAAATATAGTATATAGAAAAATTTAGAAGGTAGAACATTGAATATACAATATAGAATACATGGCATGGAATATAGTACATAGTAGAAAAATATAGAAGTAGAATATAAAAGAATATAGAAGAATATACAATTAAAATGCAGAATATAGAATACTAAACATAGAATGTAGAATATAGAATATGGAGTAGAGAATATAGAAAAATACAGAATAGAGAAGAGTATAGAATATAGAATTTAGACTATAGAATATAGTATAGAAGACTATGGAATATAGAAGAATATAGAATGTAGAGTGTAGAATATGGAATACAGAATACAGAAAAATATAGTACATAGAGAAATATAGGATATTCAACATAGAACATGGAACATCAAATATAGAATACAGAGGATGGAACATGGAATATAGAAAAATATAGAATATAGAAGAACATAGAACATACAATTTAGAATGTAGAATACAAAATATCAAAGAATTTAGAATACAGAATGTAGAATATAGAGTATGGAATATAGAAGAATATAGTATATAGAAAACTATAGAATATAGAACTTAGAAGATAGAATACAGAATATAGAAGAATATAGATTATAGAAGAATATGGAATATACGAGAATATAGGATATACATTATAGAAGAATACAGAATATAGAAGAATGTAGAATATGGAATATAGAATATACAAGAACATAGAAAATAGATTACAGAAGAATATAGAATATAGAGTTTAGAAAGTAGGATATAGAATAAAGAATATAGAACTCAGAATATAGAATACAGAAGTATATAAACCCAGTGTGGTCGAGTCGATTCTGACTCATAGCAACCCTATAGGACAGAGTAGAACTGCCCCATAGAGTTTCCAAGGAGCGCCTGGCATGGAATTTAGAAAATTTTAGAATATAGAAGAAAATGGAGTATAGAATGCAGAATGTAGAGCATAGAATATGGAATACAGAATAGAGAAGAATATAGAAGAATCTAGAATATAGAATGCAGACTGTAGAATGTAGAATAGAGAATGTAGAATAAAGTATATAGAATATGGACTATGGAATATAGAGTACAGAAGTATATAGAACAATATAGAATACAGAATATAGAACATAGAACACCAAAGATGGAATATAGAAAACAGAGTATGGAATATAGAAAAATACAGAATAGAGAAGAATATAGAACATAGAATAATACAGAAAATGGAATACAGAATATAGAATACGGAATGTAGAATAAGGAATACAGAAGAATATAGTAGATAGTAAAAAGAAGAATGTAGAATATACAATAACATGGAATATAGAATATAGAAGACTGTAGAATACAGAATATAGAATATGGAATATAGAGTATAGAAGAATACATAATATAGAAAAATATACAACATAGGACATAGAATATAGAATATAAAAGAATATATATATTGAATATAGAAGAACATAGAAGAAAGAAGGATATAGAATATAGAAGGTTATAGAATACAGAAGATTATTGAATATAGAAGAGTATAGAATATACATTATTGGAAAATATACAGTACAGGACATAGAATAAAGAATGTAGAGGAATATAGAATGTAAAATGTAGAATATAGAGTATAGGAGAATTTCAAATATAGAATACAGGAGAATATAGAAGAATACAGAATGTAGACTATTGATGAATATGGTATATAGAATATAGAACATATGATATACAATATATAACTTAGAAGAAAGTAGAATATAGATAATACATTGTTGAAGAATATAGAATATGAAATACAGAATATAGAAGATAAAACACAGAATATAGAATATTGATGAATATGGTCTAAAGAATATAGAATATACAATATAGAAGAATATAGAATGTAGAAGAATACAGATTATAGAATATTGAAGAATACAGAATATTGAATACAGAATGTAGAATATAGAATATAGAAAATAGAACATACATTATTGAAGAATATAGAAGAACATAGATACAGAATGTAGGAGAATACAGAAAAAAATATATAGAATATAGAAGAATAGAGAATATAGGGGAATATAGAAGATAGAATATAGAAGAAAATAGGATATGGATGAATATGGTATATAGAAGATAGGATATAGAATACACAATATAGAAGTATGTAGAATATAGAATGTAGGAGAATATAGATTATAGAATATAGAATAAAGAATTTAGAATGTAGAATATATAATATAGAAGAATATGGAATATAAAATTTAGAATGTAGAAGAATATAGTATATAGGAGGATAGAGAATATAGATTATAGAAGAATATAGAATATACAGTTTAGAAAGTAGAACATGGAATACAGAATAGAGAAGAATAAAGAATATACAAGAATTTAAAATATAGAATGTAGACCATAGAATATAGAATATACAAGAATATAGATTATAGAATATAGAAAAATATAGAATACACAGAGCAGAATGTAATACATAGAACGTAGAAAACAGAACAGAGAATACAGAATATAGGATATTGATGAAAATGCAATATAGAATATGGAAGAATATACTATATAGAAGAATATAGAATATAGAACATTGATGAATATGACATATAGAATATAATCTATAAAATGTACACTATAGAAGAATATAGAATGTAAAATATAGGATATAGAATATGGAATGTAGAATATAGAACATAGAACAAAGATGAAAATGGAATATAGAATATAAGATACAAAATATAGAATATAGAAAATGAAAGTACATCGATTATAGAATATAGAAGAATACAGAAAGTAGAATATAGTATATAGAACAAAGAACATAGAATATAGAAGAATACAGATTATGGAACATAGAAGAATATAGAATATAGAAGAATACACTACATAGAATATTGATGAATATAAAACATAAGATATAAAATATGGAAAATAAAAGAACACAGAATAAAGACTATAGAATGTAGAAGTATATTGATTATAGAATATACAAGAATATAAATTATTGAACACAGAAGAATATAGAATGTAGAATATAGGAAATAGAATATAAGAGAATAAAGAATACAGAATATAGAGGAACATACTATATAGAACATAGAACAAAGAGAATATAGAATGTAGAATACAGAACATAGAGTACAGAATATAGAAAATAGAATATAGAATGTTGAATGTAGAATATAGAATACAAAATATAGGATATAGAATGTAGATAAATACAGAATATAGAAAAATATAGAGTAGAGAATGTAGAGGAATATAGAATATAAAAAATCAAGTATAGAATATAGAAGAACATACAATGTAGAGTATAGAATATAGAAGAATATAGACTACAGATTATAGAAAATAGATTATAGAATATTGAAGAATATGGTATATAGAATATAGAAGAATATAGAATGTAGACTATAGAATATGGAATACAGACTATAGAAGAATACAGTATATAGTAGAATATAGAATATAAAATATAGAACATAGAATATCAAATATAGTATGGAATATAGAATATAGAAGAATACAGAATAGAGATGAACATAGAATATAGAATTTAGAATGTAGAATATAGAAGAATTTAGAATATAAATTGTTGAATGTAGAATATGGAATAAATAATATAGAATACAGAAGAATATGATATATAGAAGAATATACAACATAGAAGATAGAATACAGAATATAAAAGAATATAGATTATAGGAGAATGTAGAACACAGAATACAGAAGAATATAGAATATCGACGAATATAGAATGTAGAACATAGAATATATGCCAGAATATAGAATATACAAGACAGAAGATAGAACATAGAAGAATATAGAATATTGATGAATACAGTATATTGAATATAGAATACAGGATATAGGACATACAATATAGAAGAATATAGAAAGTAGAATGTAGAGCATAGAATATAGAAGAACATAGAATATACAAGAATACAGAATAAAGAGTTTAGAATGTATAGTACAGAATATAGAATATACAATTCAGAATATAGAATAGAGAAAAATAGAGTATAGAAAAATTTAGAATATAGAAAGTAGAATATAGAATAATACAGAATATAGAATGTAGAATAAAGAATATAGAATACAGAACACAGAATATAAATGAGAAAAGAATTAAAAATATAGAAGAATTTAGAATATAGAATGCAGACTATAGACTGTGCAATACAGAATACGGAATGTAGTATATGGAATAAAGAATATAAAATAAAGAAGAATATAGTATATAGAAAATATAGAATATTGACAAATATGGAATATAGAATATAATGTGTAAAATGTGAAACAGAAGAATATAGAATACAGAATATGGAATGTAGAGGTATATAGATTATACAATACAGAAGCATAGAGAATACAGAACATACAAGAGAGAATATAGAATTCAGAAGAATATAGATTATAAAATATAGAAGTATATAGAATACAGAATATTTAGAATATAGAATGTAGAGTGAGAATATAGAATACAGAAAACATTAGAATATACAATGAAGAATGTAGAATATAGCATATAGAACAATAAAGATTATAGAATATAGAATGCACAAAGCAGAATATAGAGTACAGAATATAGAAAATAGAATATAGAGTATAGAAGAATATAGAAAATAGATTATAGAATATAGAAGAATACAGAATATAGATGAATATAGAATTTAGAACAAAGAATATAGAATATAGAAGAATATAAAATATACAAGAATTTAGAATATAGAATGCAGACTGTAGAATACAGAATATAGAAGAATGTAAATTATAGAATGTAAAATATAAAATATAGAAGAATATGCAATATAGAATATAGAAGAATATAGAATGTAGAATATAGAATTTGGAAGATAAAATATAGATTATAGAAGAATATAGTATACAGAAGGATATAGAATATGGAAGAATATAAAATATGGAACAATATAGAACAGAGAATGTACATTATAAAAGAATATAGAATACAGAATATAGAATGTAGAATATAGAAGATGACAGAACATAGAAGATAGATTATAGAAGAATATAGAATAGTGATGAATATGGTATATACAATATAGAATATAGAATGTAAAATACAGATTATAGAATACCGAGGAATATAGAAAATAGAATGTAGTATGGAGAATGTAGAATATGTAATATAGAATATAGAAGAAAATAGAATATAGAGTTTAGAATGTAGAATATAAAATAAAGAATATAGAATTCAGAATATAGAATACAGAGGGATATAGAATACAGAAAAATGTAGAATACAGAATGTAGAATATGAACATACAATACAGAAGAATACAGAATATAATATGTAGAACATAGAAAATAGAATACAGTATTTAGAATATAGAATATGGAATATTGAATATAGAAGGATATAGATTATAGAACATAGAAGAATACAGAATGTAGAAAGTAGAATATAGAAGAATATAGAATATGGTATATAGAAGAATATAGAACACAGAATATGGACTAAGGAATATAGAATATTGAATAGAGTACCTAGAAGAATACAGAATATTGACGAGTATTGAATATAGAAGAATATAGATTTAGAACACAGAAGAATATACAGTATAGAGAACAGAATATAGAATGTAGAATTTAGAACATAGAAGATGGGATATAGAAGAACACAGAATATAGGATATTGACAAAAATGGAATATAGAATATGGAATACAGATTACAGAAGAATGTCACATACAAAAATATAGAATATCGATAAAAATGGAATATAGAACAAAAGAATATAATATATAAAATGTACAACATAGAAGAATGTAGACTATACAACACAGAATATAGACTGGACTGTAGAAGTACATAGATTATAGCACATAGAAGTATATAGAAAATAGAATTTAGAATGTAGAATAGAGAATATAGAATACAGAAGAATATAGATTTTAGAATATAGAAGAAAGTAGAATGTAAAATATAGGATACAGAATATAGATTATATAAGAATATAGAATATAGAAAAATTTAGAATATAGAATGTAGAGTGGAGAATATAGAAGAATATAGAATGTAGAATATAGAAAACAGAATTTAGAATGTAAAATGTAGTATATAGAATATACAATATAGAATAAAGTATACAGAACAGAATGTGGATTATAGAATATAGAATATAGAGCACAGGACATAGAATATAGATCATAGAAGAAAGACAACAGAAAATATAGATTATAGAACATTGATGAAAATGAAATATAGAATATAAGATATAAAATATACAATATACAAGAATATAGAATATAGAGTTTAGAAGTACATAGATTATAGAATATCAAGGAATATAGAATATTGAATGCACAATGAAGAATATAGAATATAGAAAAATATAGATTATAGAATACAGGGTGATATAGAATGTAGAATATACAATATAGAAGAATATAGAATACAGAATGAAGAATGTAGAATATAGGATATAGAATACAGAGTATGGAACATACAACATAGAATATAGAATATGGAATATAAGATATAAAATATCCAAAATAAAAGAATATAGAATGTAGAAGTATATTGATTATAGAATATAGATTCTAGAATATAGAATGTAGAATATACAATATAGAATTGAGAATATACAAAAATACAGAACATAGAATATAGTATACAGAAGAATATAGAATATACAGCTAGAAAATAGAACATAGAAGATAGAATATAGAAGAAGGTAGAATATAGAATGTGGAATATAGAACATAGAATATAAGATATAGAATATAGAAGAGTATAGATTACAGAAGAATATAGAGTATAGACGATCGTATAGAAGAATAGAGCATGTAGAATATAGTATATAGAATAGAGAAGAATAAAGAACATAGAAGAATATAGAATGTAGACTGTTGAATATAAAACATAGCGTATAGAATATTTAATATAGAATACAGAATAATACAGATTATACAATATAGAATCATGGAATATAGAGAACAGAACATAGATATAGATTATAGAATATAGAACACAAAAGATAAAAGATAGAATATAGAAGAACATAGAATATTGGATATTCACGAAAATGGAATATACAATATAAGATATAAAATAATCAATATAGAAGAATATAGAATATAAAATATACAATGTAGAAGTAGATTATAAAATATAGAATGTAGAATATACAACATAGAATATAGAAGAATATAGATTGAGGAATATAGAATATAGAAGAATATAGATTACAGAATATAGAATGTAGAGTATAGAATATAGAAAACAGTTTAAGAAATATGAATTATAGAATGTGGAGGAATATAGTATATAGAAGAATATAGAATACAGAATTATGACAAATGGAATACATAATAAAATATATAAAATGTAGAATGTTCTATAGAATACAGAACACAGAATACAAAATGCAGAATTACATAGATTATAGAATATAGAAGAATTTAGAATGTAGAATAGAGAATAAAGGAGAATATAGATTATAGAATATAAGAGAATACAGAATATAGAGTAGAATGTAGAACACAGAACGCAGAATATAGCATACAGAAGAATATAGAATACAGAAAAATTTTGAATATATAATGTTGAGTGTAGAATATAGAGTATAGAATACAGAATATAGAAGAATATAGAATGCATAATGTGGAATATACAATACAGAATATAGAATAATATAGTATAGAAAATAGAAGAATATAGAATTTAGAATGTAGCATATAGAATATACAAGAATATAGATTAAATAATATCAAAAAATATAGAATGTAGAATATAGAATACAGAATATGGGATATAGAATATTGAAGAATATAGAATATAGAACAGAACACAGAAGATAGAATACAGAATATAAAAGAAAATAGAATATAGAATAATGTAGAAAATAAAATCTGGAATATAGAAGGATATAGACTATAGAGAAATATAGAATACAGAAGAATATAGTGTATAGAGTATAGAAGAATACAAAATATAGAATATAGAAGAATATGAGATATAGAATATACATTATAGAATAATATAGAATAAAGAAGATTATAGTATACAGAATATAGAAGAATATAGAATGTGGGATATAGAATACAGAAAACAGAATAGGATCAAGAATCTAGAAACTAGAATATAGCATATAGTAGAATATAGAACATAGACTATAGAGGAGTATAGAATATAGAATTTACAAAGTAGAATGTGGAATATAGAATATATAGAAGAAATTAGAATATAGAATGTAGAATATACAAATTAGAGAAATACAGATTATAGAATATGGAAGAATATAAAATATAGAACATAGATTATAGAAAATATAGAATATAAAAGAATACAGAATGTAGAATATAGAATACAGAAGAATATATTATATAGAAGAAAATAGAACATAGAATATAAAAGAATATAGATATTGAATACAGAATTGTATAGAATATGGAATATAGAGTATAGAATGTAGATGTGTATAGAATGTAGAAGAATATAGAATACTGAATATACAGGAATATACAATATAGAAAATTATAGAATATAAAAGAATATAGAATATACATTATAGAAGAACTTAGAATACAGAAGAATATACAATACAGAATGTAGAAGAACATAGCATATAAAATATAGAATATAGAATGTGGAATATAGCATATAGAGGAATATAGACTACAGAATGTAGAAGATAGAATGTAGAAGAATATGGTATATAGAATATACAATATAGAAGAATATAGATTATAAGATTATTGAAGAATATAGAATGTAGATTATAGAATATAAAAGAATGTAGATTATAGAACACAGAATACAGAGTTTACCATGTTGAATATAGAATACAGAATGTAGAATATGGAATATAGAAGAATATAGAATGTGGAACACAGAACATATAATACAGAATAGAGAAGAATAAAGAATATAGAAGAATTTAGAACATATAATACAGACTGTAGAATATAGATTATAGAATATAAAAGAGCACAGAATATAGAGCACAGAACATACAATATAGAATACAGAACATAGAAGTTAGAAAATAGAATATAGAAGAATATAGAATATTCACGAAAATGGAATATAGAACATGGAATATAAGTCATAAAATATACTATATAGAGGAATATAAAGAATGTAGAATATAGAATATACATTATAGAATACAGAACATAGAATTTAAAAGTATATAGATTATAGAATACAGAAGAACGTAGAATATAGAACATAGAATGCGGAAGAATATAGATAATAGAAAAGAGAATAAAGAATACGGAATATTAAATATAGTCGAACATGGAATATACAATATAGTATATAGAATATGGAATGTTGACAAATATAGAATTTAAGATATACAATTTAGAAGAATAAAAAATAGAATACAGAATACAGACTGTAGAAGTATATAGATTACAGAATATAGAAGAATATAGAGTATACAACGTAGAATGTAGATTAAGGAATATAGAACAGAGAATATAGAAGAATATGGAATATAGATTATGGAATACAGAATATACAAGAATATAGTATATAAAAGAATATAGAACACAGGGCATAAAACATAGAATATTGATTATAAAGTATAGAATGTAGAATATAGAAGAATAAAAAATACAGAAGAATATAGAATAGAGTATAGAAGAAAATAGAATATAGAAGGGTATAGAAAATAGATGTAGAATGTGGAATATAGAATACAGAATATAGAAGTGCATAGAATATAGCAGAATATGGAATATAGAAGAACATAGAAGGAGGAGAATATAGAACATAGAAGACAATAGAATACAGGACACAAAAGAATACAGAAAACACAAGAAAATGTAATATCAAATATGGAAGAATATAGAAGACAATAGAAGATAGCAGATAGAAGACAAAAGATGATAGGAGATAGAAGATTGAACACAGAACACAGCACAAAGAATATCAAATATAGAATATAGAAGAATATAGACTATACAGCACAGAATATTTAATATAGAAGAATATTAAATACAGAATTTAGAATGTAGACTATAGAAGAATATAGAATATAGAGTACAGAATATAGAATATCGAAGAATATAGAATATTGAGGAATACGGAATAAAGAATACAGAATGTAGGATACAGAATATAGAAGGACATATAATAATATAGAACATAGAATATAGAAGAATGTAAAATATAGAATGTAGAATATTAATAAAGAATATGGAAAGATATAGAAAAAGGAGAATATAGAACATAAAATCCAGAATATAAAATATATAAGAATATAGATTATAGCATATAGAAGAATGTAGAATGTGGAATACAGAACATACTTGCAGAATATAGAAAATAGAAGAATATATAACATAGAATGTAGAATATAAAATATAGAACATAGAATATAGATTTTAGAATATAGAATACAGAATAAAGAATGTAGAGTATAGAATATAGAATACAGAAGAATATAGAAAATGGGATAAAGAATATGGAATATAGATATAGAAGAATATAATATACAGAAGAATATAGAACATACAACATAGAATATTGAATATAGAATATGGAATGTGGGTTGTAGAATATAGAAGAAAAAAGAATATAGAGGTATATAGAATATAGAAGAAAAAAGAATATAGAGGTATATAGAATATAGGAGGATAGAGAATATACAAGGATATGGAATATAGAATAATATAGGATATATGATATAGAATAAAGCAGAATATAGAATATAGAAGAATACAGAATGTAGAATGTATAGAAGAATGTAGATTTTTGAAGAATATAGAATTTAGAATGTAGAATATAAAATATAAAGACTATAGTATTTAGAATGTAGAATATAGAATATAGACGAATACAGAATATAGAATACAGAATGTGAAATGAAGAATATAGAATGTAGAATATAGAAGAATATAGATTATAGCATATAGAGGAATATAGAATATGGCATGTAGAGTGTGGAATATAGTATACATAAAGTGGAAGAATATAAAATATAAAAAATAGAAGTGTACAGAATATAGAATATACAATATTGAATATGGAATATAGAATATACAAAATAGGACAGTATAGTTTATAAAATATGGAATATAGAGTACAGAAGAGTATAGAATATTGATGAATATAGATTATAAGACATAAAATGTACAATATAGAAGAATATAGAATACAAAATATAGAATATAGAAGTAGATTATAGAATATAGATAAATATAAAATGTAGATTATAGAATATAGAAGAATATAAAATACAGAATGTAAAAATAGAATATGGAATATAGAATATGGAACATAGAAGAACATAGTATTTAGAAGAATATAGACTATTGATGAATATGGCAAAAAGAATATAAGACATAAAATATACAATATAGAAGAATATAGAATACAGAATACAGAATGTACAAGTATATTCTATTTTCTATAATCTACAAGTATATAGATTATAGAATATAGAATGCCGAATGCAGAATAGAGAAGAAGATGGTATACAGAAGAATATAGAACAGCAAACATAGAATATTGAATATGAATGTAGAATATAGAAGAATAGAGAATAAAGAAGAATATAGAATGTTGAATGTAGGATATAGAATGTAGAATGTAGAATGTAGAATACAGAGTATAGAATATAAAATTTAGTATATACAATATAGAAATAGAAGAATATAGAATGTAGAATGTAAAACGTAGAATATAGAATATGGAAAAGTATAGAAAAAAGAAGAATATTGAATATAGAATGTAGAATACAGAATATGGAATATGGAATGCAGAACATAGAAGCATACAGTATTTCGAAGAATACAGAATATAGGACATAGAATATAGAGTACAAAATATAGAATATAGAAGATAAAATATAGAAGAATATAGCATATAGAGGAACGTAGAATAGAGAATATAGAAGAATATAGAGTATAGAATATAGAATAAGGAATATTGAAGAATATGGAATATAGGATTTGAAATATAAAATATAGAAGAATATAGAATATAGACTAGAGAATATAGAAGATAGAATGCAGAAGAATAAAGAATTATGACAATTATGGTATATACAATTAGAATAAAGGATATAGGATATACAATATAGAAGAATATAGATTATAGATTATTGAGGAATATAGAATATAGAAGAATATAGAATATAGAGTTTAGAGTATAGAATATAGGACAAAGAACATAGAATAAAGAAAAATTTAGATTATAGAACGTAGAATATAGAATATAGAGCTATATACAATATAAAAAATAGAACATAGAATATGCAGAATATAGAATAGAGAAGAATAAAGAAGTATTTAGAGTACAGAATGTAGACAGTAGAATACAGAATATGAAATATAGAGTATAGAATGTAGACTATAGATTATAGAATATAGAAGAATATAGAATATAAAAAAATAGAGAACAGAATATAGAACATAGAAGATAGAATATAGAAGGATATAGAATACAGAATACAAGATATTGACAAAAATGGAATATAGAATGTAAGATATAAAAATACAATATTACAGAATATAGAATGTAGAAGTATATAGATTATAGAATATAGAAGATACAGAATGTAGAATATAATATATAGAAGAATATAGAATACAGAATAAGCAGAATATGGAATGTAGAATATAGAACATGGAATATAGAATATAGAAGAATAGAGTATGTATATAGAATATAGAATATTGATGAATATGTAATATAGAAGAATATAGAATATACAGAACAGAATATAGAACATAGAATATAGAAGAATATAGAATATAGGATAGAGAATATGGATGAATATGGAAAGTAGACTATGATATATAAAATGTACAATATAGAAGAATATAGAATATACAAAACAGAATATAGGATGTAGAAGAATATAGATTATAGAATATAGAAGAATATTGAATACAGAATGTAGAATATAGAATATGGAACATAGGATAGAGAATATAGATTATAGAATACAGAACGTAGAATACAGAAGAATACAGACTTTAGGAAAATTTAGAATATAGAATGTAGAGTGGAGAACATGGGATATAGAATACATAACATACAAGAAAATAGAACATAGAATGTAGGATATAGAATATAAAAGAGAGAAGTTAAAGACTATAGAAATATTTAGAATACATAATGTAGACTGTAGAATATAAAAGAATGTAGATTACAGAATATAGAAGAGTATAGAATATAGAGAAGAGAATGTAGAATATAGAACATAGAGGATAGAACATAGAATATAGAAGAATATAGAATAGAGGATATTCAGGAAAATGTAATATAGACTATAAAATATACAATATAGAAGAATATAGAATAAAGAATGTAGAATATAGATAATACAATACAGAACATAGAATAGAGAATATAGAGTGTAAAAGTATATAAATTACAGAATATAGAATACAGAATGTAGAATGAATATAGATTATAGAATATAGAAAGTAGAATACAGAAGTATATAGAATATAGTAGAGTACAGAAAGTTGAATATAGAATATAGAAGAATATAGTTTATAAAAGGATATAGTATATAAATAATATAGAAAACAGAATATTGAGTATAGACTATAAGACATAAAACATACAATGTATACAATGTAGAAGAATATAGAAAACAGAACATAGAAGTATATAGATTATAGAATACAGAAGAATATGGAATATATACTGTAGAATGTAGAATATACAATATAAAACAGAATACAGAACATAAAATATAGAATATTGAAGAATATAGGTTATAGAATATAGAATGTAGAAAAATATAGACTGTAGAATATAGATTACAGCATGTAATATAGAATACAGCATGCAGAAGAATACAGAACATAGAAGATAGAATATTGATTATAGAAAATAGAATGGGGATTATTAAATATAGAAGAAAAAATATAGAAGATTATAGGATATAGAGTATAGGATGTAGAAGAATATAGAAGAGTATAGAATATGGAAAATAGAATATAGAATACGGAATATAGAAGAATATAGAATATAGAAGATAATAGAATATAGGACACAAAAGACTATAGAAAATAGAAGAAAATATAATATAGAACAGAATATACAATATAGAAGAAAATTGACGATAGAAGATAGATTGAAGACAGTAAATGGAAGAAAGCAGATGATAGAAGATAGAAGATTGAACATAGAACATAGAACACAAAACATAGAATATCAAACAAAATATAGAATATAGAGTATAGAATACAGAATATAGAATTTAGAATGTGGAGGATAGAATACAGTATATAGAACATAGAATACTGAAGAATAAGGAACATAGAATATAGAAGAAAAGAGTACAGAAGAATATAGAATATAGAGTGTAGAATGTAGACTATAGAATATGAAATATATAATGTAGAATATAGAAAATAGAATTTAGAATATACAATATAGGTAAATATAGAATAATACAGAATAAGAATAATATGGAATATTGTTGTTGTTAGGTGCTGTCAAGTCGGTTCCGACTCATAGAGACCCTATGCACAAGAGAAGGAAACAGACTTGGTCCTGCGCCATCCTTATAACCAGTGTTGTGCTTGAGCTCATTGTTGCAGCCACTGTGTCAATCCATCTTTTTGAGGATCTTCCTCTTTTCCGCTGATCCTGTACTCTGCCAAGCATGACGTCCTTCTCCAGGGACTCATCCCTCCTGACAACATGTCCAAAGTATGTTTAAGATGCAATCTCGCCATCCTTGCCTCTAAGGAGCATTCTGGCCGCACTTCTTCCAAGGCCGATGTGTTCGTTCTTTTGGCAGTCCATGGTATACTCAATATTCTTCACCAACACCACAATTCAAAGGTGTTAACTCTTCTTCAGTCTTCCGTATTCATTGTCCAGCTTTCACATGCATATGATGTGATTGAAAATACCATGGCTTGGGTCAGGCACACCTTAGTCTTCAGGGTGACATCTTTGCTCTTCAACACTTTGAAGACGTCCTTTGCAGCAAATTTGCCCAGTGCAATGCATCTTTTAATTTCTTGACTGCTGCTTCCATGGCTGTTGATTGTGGATCCAAGTAAAATGAAATCCTTGACAACTTCAATGTTTTCTCCGTTTATCATGATGTTGCTCATTGGTCCAGTTGTGAGGATTTTTGTTTTCTTTATGTTGACTTGCAGTCCATACTGAAGGCTGTGGTCTTTGATCTTCAGATATAGAATATAGAACATAAAATGTAGACTATAGAAGAATATAGATTATAGCATATAGAAGAATATAAAATATAGAATGTAGAATGTGGAATATAACATATAGAACATAGAATATAGAAAACAGAATACAGAATAAAAAAGAGACTATAGAAAATAGAAGAATATAGAATATATAATAAAGATGAGAATATAGAATATCAATTATAGAATATAGAAGAATATAGAATGTAGAATATGAAATATAGAGTATAGAATAAATATGAATATAGAATATATAAAAATATTGAATATAGAATATGGAAGATAGGACATAGAAGAATATAATATATAGAATATAGAACACAGAATATTGAACATAGAATGTAGAATATAGAAGTATATAGAATATAGAACATAGAATATAGGATATAGAATATAGAAGGATATAGAATACAGAAGAACACAGAAAACAGAATATAGTATGTATAATGTAGAATATGGAATAGAGAATACAGAATATAGAAGAATATAGAGTACAAAATACAGAAAATAAAAGTTAGAATATAGAATACTGAAGAATATGGAAAATAGAATATAGAAGAATACAGAAGGATATAGAATATAGAAGGATATAAAATACGGAAGAATATAGGGAGAATGAAGGGAGAAGCAGAGAGATTTCATAAAGACACAGGCGGAGATGACAATGTGACCACAGAGGCAGAGATTGGATGATGAAGCCACAGCCATGAAATAGAGACAGCCACCAGAAGCTGGAAGAGGCAATGAACAGATTCTCCCCTGGAGCCTCTGAAGAGTGTGTGGTGTGGTTCTGCCATGACAGCTTAATTAAGGCTCAGGTATTTCTGTCTTTGGATTTCTGGCCTCCTGAGCTGTGGAAGACTAAATTTCTGTTGTTTTAAGTCACTCAGTTTGTAGCAATTTGCTATAACAGACACAGAAAATGAATTAACTGACCAATAAAAGATGTGGTAATCTATGCATCATTATAGTATTGTAACTGGATGAGGGTGGGTCCTGCCCGGCACGACCCCTTGAGTCAATTGAGAGACACCAGGCCTCTGAAAAAGAGAAAACAGACTTTATTGCAAGCCGGTCAAGCAAGGAGCTCAAAGATTAAGTCTCAAATCAAGCTCCCTGAGGTTGGGGATTCTAGTGCAGTTGCAGGGTTTGTGATAGGGAACTTATGCATAATTCCTGAAGTTTCTAAGAACTGGCAGACAATTTCAGGAAATGAACACATACAGGGGTGCAGTAGGGGGTGCAATATGGTGGCTGGGGGCATGTGGATTTTAGGGTGGTATGAAATATGAAGTTTATCTAAGGACAGCTTTGTGGCTTATTGCTCATGTCCAAATGGAGTGGGGGGAAGGTTGGTGGGTAGCGAAGCAAACTTGAGCAGAGAAGCAGTAACATGGCCTTGAGCTGCTACACAGAATTTCTTGTCAAAAGTGTGTGATGTGGCCCAGGTGTGATGGGAGGAAGGGGAACCATTTAACCCTGTTGTCTATGGTATCAATAATATATATTTTTTAAAATAATTTTTATTGTGCTTTAAGTGAAAGTTTACAAATCAAGTCAGTCTCTCACATATAAACTTATATACACCTTACTACATACTCCCATTTACTCTCCCCCTAATGAGTCAGCCCGCTCCCTCCTTCCAGTCTCTCCTTTCGGGACCGTTTTGCCAGTTTCTAACCCTCTCTACCCTCCCATCTCCCCTCCAGACAGGAGATGCCAACACAGTCTCAAGTGTCCACCTGATACAAGTAGCTCACTCCTCATCAGCATCTCTCTCCAACCCACTGTCCGGTCCAATCCATGTCTGAGGAGTTGGTTCCTGTCCTGGGCCAACAGAAGGTTTGGGGACCACGACCGCCGGGATTCTTCTAGTCTCAGTCAGACCATTAAGCCTGGTCTTTTTATGAGAATTTGGGGTCTGCACCCCACTGTTCTCCTGCTCCCTCAGGGGTTCTCTGTTGTGCTCCCTGTCAGGGCAGTCATCGGTTGTGGCCGGGCACCATCTAGCTAATAATATTTTTAATAAAATGTCTAGACTTAAAAACTTAAAGAAGGAGAAGGGTCTTTCACTTCTTAAAATACGGCAGATGTTATGGCTTGAATTGTGTCCACCAAAAATGTGTGTCAACTTGACTAGACCATGATTCCCAGTATTGTGTGATGGTCCACCATTTTTTCGAGTGATGTGATTTTTCTACACACTGTAAACCCTACCTCTATGATGTTAATGAGGTAGGATTAGTGGCAGTCATGTTAATGAGGAAGGTCTCAGTTTACAAGACTGGGTTGTGTTTTAAGTCAATCTCTTTTGAGATATAAAAGAGAGAAGCAAGCAGAGAGACAGGGGGACATCATACCACCAAGAAACAAGAGCCAGGAGAATAGAGTATCCTTTGGACTGGGGGTCCCTGTGCTTAGGATCTCTTTACTGGGAAATATTGATGACAAGGACTTTCCCCCAGAGCCAACAGAGGGAGAAGGCCTTCTCCTGGAGCTAGCACCCTGAATTCAGACTTCTAGCCTGCTATGCTGTGAGAGAAAAAATGTCTCTATGTTAAAGCCATCCATCCACTTGTGGTACTTCTGTTATAGCAGCACTAGATAGCTGAGACAGCAGGTAATTTGAAAAATATATCTCTGGCACAAAAGGCCTCAAACTGATGAAAGAAATAAAAAATATACTTGTATTTTTGTATGTTTGTGTGGGTATATATATGTGTGTGTATATATAAATATATGTATATATGAGCTCTGGTAGGTTTATATGTATATACACACCTATATATGAGTTCTGGTGGCACAGTGGTTAAGTGCTCTGATGCTAATCAAAAGGTAAGCAATTTGAACTCACCAGCCTATTCCACAGGAGAAAGGTGTGGCAGTCTGCTTCCATAAAGATTTAGAGCCTTAGAAACCCTATGGGGCAATTCATCTCTGTTCTATAGGGTCACTATGAGTTGGAATTGACTCAGGGGCAACTGGTTTGATCTCGTTTTATATGTATATATATATAGGGTGTAAGAGGAATGATTGAGCTACTGGAAAAGTAAGAGAAATCTGCACTATCTAGAAATATTGTGAATGAGTCCTGAAAAACGTCAATACAGGTAACAGACATGAAAAAGGCATTGATATAGGTATTGGACTTTACTAGGACTCATACAATGGGGAAAGGAAGCCAAATTAAGTCCCATGCACAGTGGTTAGTTATTGCACATGCAGAGATATCAAGCTGGGACCAGGAAAATTATTTTCTTAAAAAACCCAGTGAGAAAAAGCTACATCAAAGATAAATGAGGACCATGACTTCCTTTAACCATAGATGTCTGTGGAAGGGAAATAAAAAAGCTTTTCTTAAAATTTCTATTCTCATCACCACACTTAGATATATTTGGAAGTAAATTGCACACCACCATGTAACTTAAATATCACCATCTCAAAATTGAGTTAACATAGAGTCCGAGTGATGAGCAGCCAGTTACTGAGCAACTGTGAAGGACAATTCTCTTATTAGGATTCAAATATAGACATAGTTAAATTTCTAAACAATATGATCTCAGAATGAAATATCACAGATTATATGTTTAACAGTATTGCTCTGGGCAAATCTGCTACAAAAGACCTCCTTAAAGTGTTAAGAAGCAAAAATGTCACTTTGAAGACCAAGGTGTGCCTTACCGAAGCTATGGTATTTTCAATGACCTCATATGAATGTGAAAGCTGGACAATGAATTAGGTGTTGGTGAAGAATATTGAATATGCCAGTGACTGCCAGAAGAATGAACAAATCTATCTTGAAAGAAGTACAGCCAGAACACTTTTTCGAAGCAAGGGTGCCGAGACTTTCTTTCACGTGCTTTGGATATGTTATCAGGAGAGATCAGTCCCTGGTGAAGGACATTATGCTTGATAAAATAAAGGGTCAGTGAAAAAGAGTAAGACCCTCAACGACATGGATTGACACAGTGACTACAACAATGAGCTCAAACATGGCAATGATTGTGAGGATGGCACAGGACCAGGCAGCTTCTCACCCTGTTTACATGGTATTACTATTAAAAAAAAAAAAAAAAAAACATTGCCATCGAGTCAATTCTGACTCATAGTGACGATGGCAGCTAACAACAACAACATATTTTTTTCTCAAGTATTGGGATGGGAAACAACCAAGGTAACAGAATCTTAATTTATTGCCTAATGAAGACAAAAGTTCCTTTTCGAGTTAAACATCTGACCTCAACAGCCCCATGGGAGTTGAGAGTAGATTGCATACCACCACGCAACTTAAAATATCACCATCTCAAAATGTATTTAACATAGGGTCCAAGTGATGAGCAGCCAGTTACTGAGCAACTGTGAAGGACAATTCTCTTATTACAATTCAGATACAGACATAGATAAATTTCTAAACAATATGACCCCATGGGAGTGGAATAGCAGAATGCTGTTGACATCTTATATAGAGTTTAAATCATTTCTGGTTATCTTTTGGGAGAAAGTCCCCTCAGTTTTGTACTTAAAGGAATTGACAATTCTCTCTCCTTTTTTTTTTTTGTACGTAATTGGTAGACAGGAACACCAGTCTCCACAGATTTTCTTTTTTCCTTTTATTTCATTTAACCCCCTCGAGTCTTTTACGAGCAAACTTTTTGCTATTGTGAAAAATGCTGCAATGAACATGGGTATGCATTTGTCTATTCATGTGACAGCTCTTATTTCTCTAAGATATATTCCTAGGGGTGGGATTGCTGGATCTTATGGTATTCTCTTTCTAGCTTTCCAAAGAAGTGCCATATCGTTTTCCAAAATGGTCGTACCATTTGGCATTCCCACCAGTAGTGCATAAGAGTTCCAGTCTCCCCATAAATTCTTCAACACATGTTATTTTTTCTTTTCTTTGTTTTTTTTTTTTATTTACGCCAGTAATGTTGGGGTGAAATGGTATCTCATTGTAGTATCAATTTCCAGTTCTCTATTGGCTGGTGATCACGGTCATTTCCTCATGTGTCTGTTAGTCACTTGAGTGCCTTCTTTGGTGAAGTGTCTGTTAATTTCCTTTGCCGATTTTTTAATTGGATTATTTGTCTTTTTGTTGTAGAGGTATTGGATTTTCCTGTAGATTTTCTGTTGAATTTGTCATAGGCAGAGATTTTTCCAAGTCTAAGTTCTTTTTTTACTCTTTTGGTGAAGTTTTTTGGTGAGCATGAGTGTTTAATTTTTAGACGATTCCAGTGATATAACTTATATTCTAGAGTTTGTGTCTTGTTAGTTACGGTTTGTATCCTGTTAATGACATGTATTAGGGCCTCTAGCAGTTATCCTATTTTTTCTCCTATGACCTTTATGGTTTTTGATTTTATATTTAGGTGTTTGATCCATTTTTAATTAGTTTTTGTGTGTGGTGTGAGGTATGGGCCCTGTTTCATTTTTGTGCAGAGGGACATCAAGTTTTGCCAGCAGAATTTGTTAAAAAGACTGTCTTTTCCACATTTGATGAACTTTGGGCCCTTTTCCAAGATCAGATGATTGTAGGTGGATGGATTTACACCTGGGTTCTCAACTGTTCCACTGGTCAATGTAGCTGTCATTGTACCAGTACCAGGCTGTTTTGACTACTGTAGCCATACAGTAGATTCTGAGGCCAGGTAATGTGAGTCTTCCTAGTGAATTCTTCTTCTTCAATAGTACTTTACTTATGTGGGGCATCTTTCATTTCCACATAAAGTTAATGATTAGTTTTTCCATCTCTTTGAAGAATGCTGTTGGTATTTGGAAGAGAATTGCTTTGTATTTGTGGATTGCTTTGGGTAGAATTGACATTTTCACAATGTTAAGTCTACCTATCGATGAGCATGTCCCTCGCTTTTGTCATTTTGAGATACTCGTTCTTCGTTGTTTGTTTCTTTAACAATCTGACACTCTCTCTTCTCCTTCAGGACATTCACATGTGTTCTTCTGTCTGCTAGAGGTGGTTTCTCTGGTACCTCAATTCATTTGTACTTTAATTGCACTCTCTTGGAGAAGTTTTCTCTGATTCTCTCAAACTCTTACATGTTTCCAGAATGTCCTGTGCTTCATCTTTAAAGCAGTAATATTATTTGAATTTGAACTAATAACCAAGTATCAGCCTTGCTCAGGAGTAAGTTACTTTTGTGGTTATTTAAATTTAAATATGAATGAAATAAATAGCAATTCAGTTCCTTAGTCACACTAGCCGTATCTAAAATGATCAGTAGCCACATGTGTCTAGTGGCTAATGTATCAGGCAGCACAGATTATAGAACATTTCCATTATTGTAGAAAATTATTTTGGACAAGTGCTGGGAGATCAGTTTTCTCCTTTTTGTTGTTCTTAAACTAACCCTGTGCAATCCAGAACCTAGGCCCTGTGCAACATTTGCACTAATATCATCAAATCTTTCATTTATTCCTGTAAACACTAGGCGTTTTCAGACGTGCACACATACACACAAATACACACACATATACATGCATACTTTTCTTTAAGGTTTGGTCTAAATTTAATAAAATCCTTGAAATCTTCCCTTTGTGTAAAGCCAAGATTAGGTGCTGTCTCCTCTTTGCTCTCCCAAAACTTTGTCCTCTTAGCTTACTCTACTGAAATTATTTGTACATAAATCTGTTTCCTTTAAATTACTACCTAACTTGGAAGAAACAGGCCTTGGTTGTTTTATATTTATATCTCTAGTGCCTGGTAAAGGTGACATAATTTATACTCAATAAATATATTTTAATCAAAGATTTGAAAATCTTGTACTGTCCTCTCATTAGTGAACTTCTTGGTTTCACAAAATATATATATAGTTATTAAGTCAAATATTTATATATATCTACATCAATATTAACACCTACATCTGTGTTTATACAGGCAACAATGGATCTACAATTAGTTTTCATTTACTAGAATTTCATATGAATAAAATCATATAATATGTACTCTCTTTTGTTTGTTTTGTGCCATTTTACTCTTCTTTTTCTTGTTTCCAAAGGTAAAACATTTGTTTATTGATTTGAGATCTGTCTTCCTTTTTAACATAGGCACTTGGAGCTATTAATTTCTCCATAAATGATTCTAAAGCTGCAATCCATATGTTTCAGCATGCTGTTTTTCACTTCCTTTTATCTAAAAATATTATTTTTAAACTCTCCTTGTGATTTATTCTTTGGCTCATTTGTTATTTAGGAGTGTACTGTTTAATTTACATATATTTGTGATTTTCTTATATTTTCTTCTCTTGTTGACTTCTAATTTAATTGTATTTTGGTCAAAGAACATATTTTGTATTATTTAGGTTTGTTTGTTTGTTTTATAGTCTGGTATATGGTCACTCTGGAATATGTCCCATGTATACTGCCTAGTTTTATATCCATTATTGAAAATAAGTTATTGAAGTCTCTATTATTGTGAAATGTTAGGTGAATACATGTTTATAATTGTTTATTCTGCCCAATAGACACTTTAATATTATAAAATATTATTTGTATCCTGTAACTTTTTTGTCTTAAAGTCTAATATGTTGAGTATTATTATAGGCGACCCAGCTCTTTTTTTTTTTTTTTTTTTGGCTACTGCTCACATGGTATGTTAGATTCCTAGTGCTGCCATAACAAAATACTACAAAGTAAATGGCTTCGAAGAACAGAGTTTATTGTCTCAGTTCTGAAGGCTAGAGGCCCAAATTCATTAATGGGTCTATGAGCTCTCTCTCTGTTTGTTCTAGGAAAAGGTCCTTCCTGTCTCAGCTTCTTGCAGCCAAAAAAAAAAAAAAAAAAAAAACTGTTGCCATTGGGTCAATTCCAACTCATAGCAACCCTATGGGATAGAGCGGAACTTTCTCATGGGGTTTTCAAAGAGTGGCTGGTGGATTCCAACTGCTGACCTTTTGGTTAGGAGCTGAGCTATTAGCTATTGCACCGTCAGGGCTCCTTGTAGCTTCTTGTAGCCCTTTGCTACTCTTGGCATGCTTATGGATGCTTATAGATGTGTCTGCCTCCCTTATCACCTGGCATCTGTCTTACTCTGTGTGTTTCTTTCCATCTCCCTGTCTGTTTTCTCCTTTTAAGATACCACTCAGAATGCAATAGGACCTATCCTACTCTGGTATGGCTTAAGTGACAATATCATCAGCTGCTCTTTGGAAACCCTATGGGGTGGTTCTACTCTGTCCTATATGGTCACTATGAGTTATAATCATCAGGATGGCAAAGGTTTTTCTTTTGTCTTCAAAGAATAGCGCTATTTTCCCAAACAAGGTCACGACTTCCAGGTACAATTTTTAGCACTTCAATATATATATATTTCGGAGACACTTTCAGTCCGGAATACATGGCCTATCTTTTAAATCCTATTTTCAATCTATTTGTGTCTTTTAATTTAAAGAGTGCCTGTAATAGACAGACATATATTTGCGTTATGTTCTCTTTTTAGACTGTTTCCAATCTCTGCCTTTCAATTGAGTTGTTTCACTGTTTAAGTTTAATTACTGATAAAGTAGGACTTATGTCTTCCTTTTTTAATATACTTATGTCTTTTTTATTAGTCTATTCCTGGATTGCTGGCTTCTTTTGTGTTAAATTGGTACGTTCTAGTGTACCCTTAAATTTATTTATTGTATCTTTTACAGCATATGTTTCAAGTTATTTTCTTAATGATTTCTTTAGTTTACCCTTAAATTTATTTATTGTATCTTTTACAGCATGTTTCAAGTTAGTTTCTTAATGATTTCTTGTGGATTACAGTTAGCATCTTAATGTAAAACCAAGTAATTCAGATGAATAATGTCTTAATTTCAATAATGTTCAGTGTATCTTGATCCTGCTCATTCTTTGTAAAAAAATTATCATACAAATTACATATTTGTACATTAAAAGCAAGTATTCTTTTCTCCATTTCATGAAAAGTTTTTGTGCATTAAGTGACACTACCAAGAAAATGAAAATGTAATCGATAGAATGGAAAAAATATTTGACCATCATTTATCTGATAAGGATCCAGTAATTTTAAAAAAGTATATTGAAAAAACAAACTGCATGAGTGAAAGTTCTCAGGTCCATGAATATAATCACATGAACTAACACTTTTCTTTCTGCCAAGGAAAAGTAGATGACTAAAAATTATTGCTTTGAAAGATTGTAAAACAAATTTGAACATAAATTAAAATTAAATGATTTCTATTCAAGGCCACATAAATAATAGATATGCCATTGTCTTAGTTATCTAGCACTGCTATAACAGAAATACCACATGTGGATGGCTTAAAAAAGAGAAATTTATTCTCTCACAGTCTAGGGGTCTAGAAGTCCTAATTCAGGATGCCAGCTTCAGGGGAGGCTTTTTTTCTCTGCTGGCTCTGCAGGAAGGTCTTTGTCATCAATTTTCCCCTGGTCGAGGAGCTTCTCAGTTTAGGGACCCCAGGTCCAAAGGATGTGCTATGTTCTTGGTGGTTTTTCTTGGTGGTATGAGGTCCCCCTGTCTCTCTGCTTGCTTCTCTTTTTTATGTTTCCAAAGAGATTGACTCAACATACTATCTAATCCTGTAGATTGAGCCTACCTCATTTATGTAACTGCTTCTAATCCTGCCTCATCAACTTTATAGTGGCAGGATTTACTACACATAGGAAAATCACATCAGATGACAAAATGGTGGGCAATCATATGCTACTGACAATCATGGCCTAGCCAAGTTGACACACATTTTGGGTGGAGGGGTGCAATTTAATCCACAACAGCCATCAATCACCTCAGTAAATTCTTCACTTATATGTCTCTGATGAAAAATTATATCCAATATAGAACCCCATATGTTTTATAGGTGATTTTTTTGATCTGACTGATATTAAGAAAACTTCTTTTCTAAAAAAAGACATTAGACATTTCGGTGCTTGTGCACAGAGTGGACAGCAGGGAGAGCCCAAGAAGAGTCTTTTCTTTCTCCTTTTTTTAAAATAACTTTCTTTCGTTAATCCCGGACATGAAAATGTTCAACAGTTTAACCTCAGTTCATTCCCCTAAACATCTCTGGAGTCTGCTCCCTGAGCTTGCAATCCACTGTCACTATTGTGTTTTTGACCTTTAAAATATCTCATTTAGCTTAAAGTGTTGATCCTCTCCCCTGTCTTCTAACCCCAAATATCTAAAAAAAACATTCTCAGTACATTTAACAGATCAATCTTTATAATATAAAAATCTGATCACATTGTGAAAAATCAGCCTCAGAATCATTTACAGTCCATGTTTCTAGACTATTCCATGTGATTTAAAAAGTTATTTTAGGTACAGACACATGGAATTTTTATCTCGGTAATGTAGTCACACTAAATTTTCAGGTCTATAGACCAATTAGATTAAGTCGTAATACATTTTAGGTCATAAAAGCTTTTTATGATTTGATGTTGCCTCTTTTTCTTCCCTTGTTACATACTACCCCTAGTGAGGCAAGCTTTCCCTCCAAGGGGAGCTAACCCTTGTTGATAACTCACTGTGGGCCAGGTTCTAATCTAAAATTGCTTTATGCATACTGCCTCATTGCATTCTCAAAATAAACAAGTAAGAACTATTATTGCATCTATTTCATAAATGGAGAAACTTAGCAACAGAGTTTTAAAATTTGACCAGGTTCACATGTTATCCTGGGTTTATATCTGGCTGACTGGCTTAAAAGCCTACATTCCCATTATCAAGCTAGTGACACTTGAACTAGAGACTAGTGCCTCAAACATTGTGCATGTTGTTATACACATGCCTATAACACCATTTTACTCTTTTTTTCCTATATATCACAACTGTCATAAGAATTACCCTTTTTTGAGCTGCATTTCTTATACACTGAAATAATTAAACCTTCATTACTATAAGAACACAATTTTGTGTAGAGCTTTACTGTAAGAGAAGTCATACTGTTTGATAACTGTTTGTTTGTCTCTCCATAGCAAGCTGTATCATTCTAAAGAAGACAAAAATTATAACTAGTGTAGTATATAAGGCAAGGTATGCATGTAAACTAATTACACTTATCCAGGCAAATCTGTACAGGAAAAATTAATACCTAACTAATTTTTTTCACAACCCTGAAGTTGCATGTCTTTGGGATTAAAACAAAGTTAAAATTTGTGAAAATTTGAAGATGGAACTCTTAATATTAACACTGCAAGAACTATTAAAGATAAAGTAGGAAAGTGTATTGTGCTGAAAGACTTGTTTAAATGCTATAAGAAATTTAACTTACTGAAAGGGTAAATTAAGTAAACATGAAAAAAGGAACAAAAAATATATTCACTGTTTCTGTCAAGATTTTAGTTTTTTTCCTTATTTTTTGAAAAAAATGAAAACTTTTTTGAGAGTATCCTTGAAAGCTTGTTTCATTTGCTTGATCCTAAGACTATAAATGAAGGGATTGAGTAAAGGGGCAACTGAGGTATAGATAACAGCTACATCTTTGGATTAAGTCACCCTTTCTTTTGCTGATGGCTTCATGTAAATGGAGACACAGCTACCATAAGTAAGGGAAACTACAATCATGTGGGATGAACAAGTGGAAAAAGCTTTTGTTCTTTTCCGAGCAGAGGGAATTTTTAGAATGGTCTTGATTATATATGTATAGGAAAGAATAACTAAGAGTAGTGTGACCACTAGTGTTATAACTGCTGAAACAAATGAAATCATTTCTAGGAAGTGAGTGTCTGTGCAAGAAATCTGCAGGATAGGAGAAGTGTCACACATGAAATGATCAATTACTTTGGAAGCACAGAATTCCAGCTTTAGTCCCAAGACCAGCGGTGGAAAGGTAATCAGAAAGCCAGCTGTCCGTGAACTGAGTAGAAGTTGGTAGCACACTTTGCTTCTCATAATGATTGAGTAATGCAGGGGTTTGCAGATGGCTGCATAGCAGTCATAGGACACGGCAGCCAGAAGGTAGAACTCTGTAACTCCTAACAAAAGAAAAAAGAATAATTGAGATGCACAACCATTGTAGGAAATGATTTTGTTTTTAGTCACAATGGTTGTCAAGAATCTAGGAATAGAGATTGTCATCAATTTCTAAGAAGGAGAAATTTTGTAGGAAGAAATACATTGGAGTCTTGAGGTGAGGATGCAGTAGGGTGAGGAGGATGATGGATAAGTTCCCCATCACACTCAAAATGTAGTTGAGAAAGAGAAATGTAAAAATCACAATTTGTAACTGTGGGTCATCTGTGAGTCCCAAGGGAATGAATTCTATCTCCCTTGACTGGTTCTTCATTTCAGTTTCGAGACCTATTAAACTGAAATTAGGAAACAACTCCAAAAGCAGAAAAAAACAATTTTTTAAGCTACATCAGGAAAAATATCTGATATCCAGAAATGTAAACAAGTGTAAATATTTGCTGCAGTTTAACAAGGCAGATGATACCTAAAATTATAGCGTAGGTCGACCAAAGCATTCTCTATGTATCTTCTGTGTGTGTTTAATAAATTACTGTAAAAAAGAGCCTTAAAAAATCTAGGCAGCTTTTCCATTGTCAATTTACAATGTATGTTCAACAATTTTTATTTTATGAATTTTTAAAAAATTGATGAAACATATAGAAATATTGGTAGTTACATATTTTCCTTAACTACATTTGAATTTCTCCAATATATGCCATTAATTCTTTAGTTCCAATGCAGTACTGCTCCATTGTTCCTTTGACTTATTTTCTTTAATTACTGTTTTTCTGGTTCCAAATCATTAGTCTTCTCATAATCATTTAAACTTAACATTTTGAAATAGCTTCAAGATACAGTTAGTAATTTCAAAATTCTAAACAAATTGGGAGAAAAACTGTAGCTACAGGAAAAATAAAACAAATCAAAATCAATTATTTTCTAACTTGATCTTTGTCTTGGATTCAGGTAATTTGTAAATTCTTAAATAATATTTTTTTCCCTGTTTGAGCCGACCACAATAAATAATTTTGTCTTTTTAGTATAAATATGAGGATGATTTTAATTACTAGGTGTTTTAATAACTAGAAGAAATTTAATAAAATCATTTTGTTATTCAAAGACTAGTATAGAAGTGGTAGTCAGTACAAACTTATGATCCTAACTTTATTGTTTTTGGCACTCAATGTCATTGTTCTTAAATCCATAAATAAGACTTCTCTCTAAAGACGAATAAGCCTAAATTGCTGACTGGATACATTATGTTCCGTAGATGATGGCCTTCTATAGATGTCTAGGACACAAAAGAGTTTTCTCTTTATTTGAAGGAAGATATTGAGGTGCTATCCAAGCATTCATCTATCTTTAATGTCAAAGTTAATTTACAGGTTTCATATGGTATTTAAATAAATGCATTTGCAAAATGCTTTCCTTATTCATTTTAAAATCATTCCGTGGGTTATTAATGTATGCTTTTCACATGAATAAAAATAATTTCATCTATTCCTGCATATAAGAATTTTATTAGTTTTCCCTGAATTTCATTTTTCTCACTCTCTACTCACTGCAATAAACACATCTATTTTCTTATAAGAATTTTTTTGTGTGTTTTAAATGATAACTATTGAAAAAAAAAGTACAGTGCTCCTATTTCCAAGTGGCTTTTTTTAACCAATATTTTATAGGTAGTGGTCCCTTCTATCTTCATTTTGCTCTGGAAAAGAGAGAGAGTGACAGCAAGAGAAATATTGAAGAAAAATTCCAAAGTATTGATTTGTGTAAATCTCAAAACCAGAACACAAGCATAGTAGCAATTTTTCTTCTACTCCTTGACTACTGAAAGGATGAGAACCTGAGTGATCATGAGTGTTTATTTATCAAATATGTATATCTGCACTGCCATTTCTTTAATCCCAGTTTTGCTCTAACTCAGTGGGAAGGGAAACTCTTTGTGTCAGTCAAATAATTTTTGCCAAAATCATGTGTCTAGGCGACAAGTCTATATGCTGCTTTCTTAAAAACCTGCAAAACAGAAGCTATTTTTACTCTTCAAAATCTGCTGAATGATCATAGTTACATATAGTAAAAAGCCTATAATGCTACAGTTTATGGCAGTCCCTATATAATTTTTTTCTATATAATCAGACAGCTTTGAATACTGCATCTACACAGAGCATGTATGATGATCCAGATGCCAATGGTTATAACTATTGTACTTGTAGAACTGACTTTACCTATGATCTAGGTGACTTACCGTATGCAGGATTTATTGATTTCCCTTCTCCTTTAAGGACATATGCTATAAACGAAAGTCAAATAATAGATGTTGGATATTATTGCATTTATAATATTAGAAAACATTCCATTATTTGCATAAGAAATTTAATTCTAATGCTTTTCGTGGGAAGGATTCAAAGCAATGTGGAGATTAGGAAAGTATATGTATCTGTGAATACCTCCCAATATCACATAGACTACAAAAATCACAGAACCTAGATATTATAGAAAATTCAATTAGAATGCCCTTTCTGGTTACCAAATAGAGGTTTTCTGATTTTTTTTCCTTAAATACTTTAACTTAAATGAAAATGATGCTCTAAGAGAAGGGCTTTTTGGAAAGGTCTCAGGTTAAAGCAACCCACTCTTCGTAACAAAGAATGACTATGTTTACAATTGTGCACTAACAAAAGCCACACTTTTATCAATTTACTCATAAAAGACTCAGGGGAATTAATTGAAATAAAGGGAAGCCAGAAAAAGAAATCTCCTGTGGAAACTGGTGTTCTGGACCTACCACTTACATTAAGGAAAAAAAAGCCACAAAGCTGTATATTGATTTAAATACAAAGCTGAGGGATCACTCTCCCAAAAGATAACTAGAAACAATTTAAACTCTATATGAGATGCCAACAAGATTTTGATATTCCACTCCCCCAGAGCTATCTGGGAGCCCTGGAGGTGCAGTGGTTAAGAGCTTGGCTGCTAGCCAAAAGGTCAGTGGTTCAAATCCACCAGCCGCTCCTGGAAACACTATAGGGCAGTTGTACTCTGCCCTATGGGGTCACTGTGAGTCGGAATCTACTCAACAGCAACCAGTTTCGCTTTTTGGGTTTTGGGGCTATATGAGTCGTTCTACTGGTCAGAGACTTTATCTCAAACAGGAACATTTCTCTTGCCTTAATTAGGCAATATATTAAGATTCCACTAACTTGATTGTGGCCCACCCTAAGGCTTGAGAAGTATTTAAAATAAAAAATTTAAATGGCTCCTGTTAATTATTATTTCTATTCTGAAACCATCTTAAACTTAAACTTGAAAGTTAAAATACAGAGCAAGAAAATTTTTTTGTTTTTTCCTGAATCATTTGATGCCCTATCTCCTGCTCAACACTACAGTGTGCATTGCTTATAAAAAAAGAAAATATCTACTATATAATAACATGAATCCGTTCTTAATAAATATTAGAACAGTAGCACACTAACATTGATATATTAATAACATCCAATATCCCAATCCCATTCAATTTTTTCAAGTTTATAGAGGTATAAATAGCTCAGAGTTATGTTTTCATTTGATTAGCATGACTCTTTAATTTCATTTAATACAGAATGGTTTTTCAGTCTTTCCTTAACTTCCTTGCATGTTGGAGATTACTTTCTGGTAAGCCTATATAATGTCCCTTGATTTGTGTTTTTCTAGGTTTTTACCTGATTAGATTCCATTAATTTACTTTTTGGCACCAGAATCACGGAAGTGATCCTATTTTTTCATTGAGTCTTATCTCTTGCATAACGTGGTGATTGACAGACTTCTCCACCATAAAAGTAATGTTTTATATTTGTAATTAATAAGCATTTTGTGGGAAGGTACTTTGAATACTCTGGATATATCAGTCTTCATAACACTTTCAACTTATTAATTACTTAATATCATTATGTACTCATAGTTTCTGATTTTGTTTATTAACAAACAAATATGTCAATCATCTTTGTAGCTTATATATTTAATTTTTACCTCAATTTTTACCTTAGTTTCGATTAGTCCCATTTAAAAAAAAAAATTCCTGCTGTTCAATAGTCTTATATCTGTTCTTAAATATACTGGGAAAAGTTTATTTCATCAAACTATTAAACATTCTTCAGTATAGTTTGTGTGAATTCTTTCAAATTCTTTAGTTTTTACGAGTCTATTCAGCAGTTATTGTTTCTGCTTGCTATTACTTGGTGACCTCTTAAACATAATATAAGGTATTTTATTGTGAAGTCACATTATTTAGAATTTATCTGTGTCTATATTTCAGTAGGATTGTCATTAGAAGTTTGTTAGGCAGTGGGATTAAGTTAATGAGAGTGAAACAACTACAATGGAAATAATGACAATGTTGACACAATGTGAAGAATGTAACAATGTCACTGAACATTATCTATAGAAAATTTTTAAATGGAAGTGTGTTTTGCTATGTATATTTTTACCAAAAATGTGATAAAATATTTTTAAAAGCTAGTTCAGCTATATTAATATAAATCAGTATAGATATTTTTCATAATGACAAAAAGTTATATTCATCAAGAAGATAGAACAATTCCAAATTGATATGCACAATGTCAAAGTACTGGAATTCAGAAATTCACAGCACTACAAAGGGAATAAAAAAAATCCGTAGGAATTTTGGAGATTTAAATAGCTCAGAAATTATATAAAAACAAAAATAAAATAAAGGTATAGAATATTTAAACATGTGATTAATGAACGCAACCAAATTGAACTAACTAGAACACTGTACTTAACTACACAACACTTAAAAGTTTTAAATGTTCATGAAATGTTTATTAAAAATTTGACTATATGCTAGGCCATAAAATAAGACTCAACTAATTTCAGATAATTTAAGTTAAATAAAGCATATTCTCTGACATCATAAAAATTTTAAAAATTATACCAGTAGAGTTGTAAATATAAACGAAAAGGGGTGTTTTTAATAATATTCAAAGATAACTAGAAATCCAAATATGCATGGACATTTAGGCAATATACTTATAAATAATGTATAGGTTGAAAATAAAATCACAATAGGAATTAGAATACTTAAAATTGAATGAAATGAAAATAATAAAATTACGTATCAAAATATGTAAGCACAGGTCAAGTTAACATTCTAAGAAATTGTATGGCCTTAAATAAACACATGAGAACAGAGGAATAGGCTGAAAGTTCATCCATCTTGATGGATGACCTAAGTTTCCATCCCAAACATTTTTAAAAAACGGCAAATTACAATTTAAACTAATTTGAAGGAAGATAAGAGAGCAGGAGAAACAAACAAAATAAAACACATACAATACATTAAGGAGTATTAATGGAGCTAAAATTTAGTTAATAATAAGAATAATAGAATACATATATGCCCTTATGATAAAGAAAATGAAAATACATGTATTCGATATAAAAAATAGTGAGGTGATTTTACTTCTTAGTTTACAGATCTTATCACATAAAAGGACTGTTTGAAAACTTTATGACACCAGAATTGAAAATATTGATGAAATGGACTATTTATGAGGGAAGGATGTGGGGAAGTAACTTTCCATAGCTCTCACAATATGAAATAGGCAGTGCGAATTGTTCCATAAGTATAAAAGTTGTTTCATGATTAACTATCTTCTCACTAAGAAATTTCATGTAGTTTTCCTATAAAGTGCCTAGTTGTTTGCTTTTATTGTCATTGTTTGTATTATCGTTTTGTTTTGAAAAATTCTTGGAGACCTTGTGACACAGTTAAGAGCTACAGCTGCTGATAGGGAAGCCAACATGGTGCTATGGACAGAAGCAGCATGCTGTCCCTCTGCAGCAAAGACCCCCAAAACTAAGTGAAACAGACACAAATGTCAATCCTGGAACCCTAAGCATCAAATGAAGGGAAAGAATTTGATCAAACACTGAATGGGATAAGAAACTGACAGAGAAGAGAGAATGAGGAGAACTGTGGAGTGGAGGTTCCCTACCAGCTAAGGTGGCACAGATTCGCCATCTTGGACTATAACCACCAAGGAATACAGACAGGGAGTACAGGAAGTTAACTTCATAGGGCTCGCAACAAGAGTCAGAGCACTCAGCAAGCAGGGATACACGCTTTCCCACCCCTCACCCTTCTTCCTCCTACGCGGCCTCTATCCATTTTCCAATGGGCTACAGTCACTCTGATGGAGAGACACCAGTTCACTGCTGCCCAGGTCCTCCCCGACCCCACCAGCTGGCTCCTTCAGTGCCGATTATTTTTATTATTATTCTGCCTTTCTTTGTTTCTTCTCTCTGTCTCCTTTCCTTCCTTTTCTTTCTTCCACCCTGCCAGCCCCTTTGCTGTCCCCATCCTTTATTGACAAGCTATGCCACACTGCTGGGCCGGAGAGCCACTGGCACATCTTCCTCAGTTTTGTGCCACCCCCACTGGCCAGGTCTCTTAGCACCATTTTTTTCCTGCCTCTCTTTATCCCTACCTTCCTTTGCTTTCTCCCACCCAGATAGCCCCATGTGCCATCCCCATCCCTTCTTGATGGGCCGTATTAGCACTGTTCAGCTAGAGAGCTGCCAACATGGCCTCCCCAGTTCTGTGTTGCCCACACTGGCTGGGTCTCTCAGTCCATTTTTTTTTTTTTTCAGATTTTTCTCTATCTCTTCCTTCTTTCCCTATCTTCCACCCACCTAGACCCATGTGCTGCCCCCATCCCATCTTAACCGGTAGTGTTGCACCGCTGGGCTAGAGTGCCCTGGATCCATGCTGCTGCCACTGGCCGGCTCAGCACCATATTTTTTTGTTTTTGTTTCTACTCTCTCTCTTCCTCCTTTCCTGTTTCCCACCCATCTAGTCTTGTATAGTGTCCCTGCTCCTTCTCGAACGGCCTTACTGCACATCTCGGCTAGGAAGCCACCAGCACACAGCCTCCCTGGGCCTACATTATCCCCACCAGCCAGCTCCCTAATCACAATATTGTTTTGGTTTGTTTCCTTTGGTCTTTTCTTTTTTCCAGTTTCTTCTCTCTCACCTCCTACCTCCTCTTCCTTTCTCCCACACACCTAGCCTTGTGTGCCACCCCCACCCTCTCTCAAAGAGTTGTGATGCACCACTAGGGTAGAGAGACACTGGCACGCCGCCTCCCCAGTTCTGCATCACAATCACCAACTGGCTTCCTCAGCACAATTTTTATTTGTTTTTGCTTTTTTTTCCTTTTTGTAGTTGTTTCTTTTTTCTCTCCTCATTCCTTCTCTTTCTTTCTCCTGCCCACCTGGCCATGTGAGCTGCCCCCTCCGTATTGACAGGCTTGTTGCACCACTTGGTTAGAGAGCCTTTGGCACAAGGCCTCTCTGGGTCTGCACTACTTCCACAGGCTGGCTCCCTCAGCACCATATTTTTTCTTTTTCTTTCTTCTTCTCCCCTTTCCTTCTTCCTTCCACCTAGGCCCTGCACTGCTTCCACTCTTTCCTGACAGGCCATGCCACACCAGCCAGTGATAAAGACATCAGCTTGCCATCACCCTGCTTCCACCCTGCCCCAACAGTAGGCTCCTTCAGCGCCACATTTATCTTTGTTGTTGTTGTTTTGTTTCCTCTCTCTATTTCCCTTCTTTCTTTTCCTTTCTCCAGTCCATCTAGCCCCATGCACTGCCCATGCCCCTTCTCAACAGGCTGAGCTCGGCTCTCTCAACTAGAAAGTCACCAGCACATAGCCTCCCTGGGTATGCCCTGCCCCACCTGCTGAATTCCACCACACTGCCATTTTATTTAATTCTTTTTCTTTTGCCTCTCCATTTTTTGCTTTGTTTTGATTCTGTTTCTCTGTCTCTTATTTCTCTTCTTTCTGTCACCTGTTTAGTTCCACACATTGCATTCTCTCCCTTGCCTCCTGCCTATCTACACCACACACAAAGTGCCGTACCCATGAGAGGCATCAGTGCAAACCCCTGGACCTCTGAACCACATCGGCACTTCCCTGTCAGCCCAAGTTCATGTTGCAAATGATCCATCCCTCTCCCCTCCCTACTGGACTTTCCCACTGCATCATAGCTGAGCAACCAGCCTTGCCGCCCTGGGCAAGGTGGTGAGAATTATGCCCACAGACAAGCAACAAAACACACCCAGCCTGCCTGCTCAGATATAACCAAATAAAACAAGAAACGGGATGAAACAAACAAATCTACAATCAATAAATGAAGAAAATAATTCCTGAATGTCCTGGAAACAATAGACAATATCAAAACATATTAAAAACAAAAGGACAGGATGATTCCAAAAAGCAACCAAAATAAAACACCACACGGCCTCTGGAAGAAGTAAAGGCACTGGAATTACCTCATAGGGAGTTCAAAAGTCTAATACTCAGGACTCTCCAAGAGATTAAGAGAGAGATGAAGGAAGAGACAGACAAAACTAAGGAAAAATAGACAAAATCATGGAAAATACAGAAAAAAATCAGGGAAAACACAAAGCACAGGGAGAATTTGGGGAAATAATACAAGAGCAAAATGTCAAAATAAATAAACAATTAGAAATGATACAAAAAACAGCAATTAGAAATCCAGAAGACAAAATAATTTTAGAAATGGGCAGTGCAATAGAAGGGTTTAGGAGCAAATTTGAAACAAGGGAACACAAGATCAGTGAAACCGAAGACAAATGCTTGGGTACCACTTTGTTTGAGGAAAAATCTGAAAAAAGAATAAAGAAAAGCTGAGAACCATGTGGGACACAATCAGAAGCAAGAATTTGTGAGTGACAGGAATTTCAGAACGGGGGAGAAAATGGAAAACACAGAGAGAATCACTGAAGACTTGCTGACAGAAATCTTCCCTAATATAATGAAAAATGAAAAGCTGCCCATCCAAGAAGCTCAAAAAAAGCACATATAGAATAGACTTCAAAAGAAAGTCACCAAAACGTATCGTAATTATACTTGCCAAAACTAAAAACAAAAAAAGAATCTTGAGAGTAGTTGAGAAAAATGAAAAGTCACATACAAAGCGGACACTATAAGACTAATCTCTGATTACTAGGCAGAAACCATGCAGGCAAGAAGGAAATGGGATGACATATAAAAACTTGAAAGAAAATTTGTCAACTAAGCATAATACATCCTGCAAAATTCTCACTCAAATATGACGGTGAAATTAGGAAATTTCCAGATAAATAGAAATTAAGGGAATATGTCAAAACCAAACCAAACTTACAAGAATTATGAAAAGGAGTCCTTCAGTTAGAGAACCAACGACATCAGACAACAACCTGAATCTAGGACAGAGGAGAGTATCAGCCAGGTGCCAACCTAGCTAATGAGCACTAAAGGACAAAAGAAAAGTAAAAGATTTACAACAGGGAACAAGGGAAGTCAATCTGCAAATGACAACAACATCAGAACAATAAAAGTGAGAATAAATAGTGTAGGTACAGGATTTTCAAATGGAAAGGAAGTCAAGGTGATATCATGTAATAAAAGACTGGTTTAAACTTAGGAAGATGGTGTAAATTTTAAGATAACCAAAAAGAAAGTTAATAAACCTACTCATTAAAATAAAGAAGAAAAAGATAAAGTCTCAGTGTCATGGATTGTATTGTGTCCTCCCAAAATATGTCAACTTGGCTATGTCATGATTCCCAGTATTGTGTGATTGTCCACCATTTTGTCCTCTGATGTGATTTGCCTATGTGTTTTGTTAATGAGATGAGATTAGTATCAGTTAATGAGATGATATTAGTAGCAGTTATGTTCATGAGGCAGGACTCAATCTATAGGAAGAGTTTGTGTCTTAAGCCAATCTTTTTTGAGATATAAAAGAGAGAGAGAGATGGCAATCTCATACCACCGTGAAAGCAGCACTGGGAGCAGAAAGTGTCCTTTGGACCCAGGGTCCCCGTGCTGAGAAGCTCCATGACCAGGGAAGATTGATGACAAGAACTTCCCTCCAGAGCCAACAGAAAGACAGAAAGCCTTTCTCTGGAGCTGATGCCCTGAATTTGGACTTCTAGCCTACTATGCTGTGACAGAATAAACTTCTGTTTGTTAAAGCCATCCATTTGTGGTATTTCTGTTTTAGCAGCGCTAGATAACATAGACACTCGATAAACATAAAATCTACGAAAGCAAAAGACATGAAAAAAATCCACAAACAAAAGGAATTCAGTACGGGGAGAAAGAGGTGTGAAGAAAACATCTGCACCACACACACAGACACAAAAGCACTACAAAATGACAGCAATAAACTCATACCTATCAATAATCATACTGAATGTAAATGACTTAAATGTACTTGTAAAGACACAGAGAGTGACAGAATGGGTTAAAAAACAGAATTCATCAATATGCTGTCTACAAGAGGCACACCTTAGAAATGAAGACATAAATATATTAAAAATGAAAGGATGGAAAATAATATAGTAGGCAAATGACAAACAAAAAAGGAGCAGGAGAGGCAACAAAAATCTCAGATAACATAGACTGTAAAACAAAAATCATAAAAGATAAGGAAGGACATTATATAATGATTAAAGAGACAAACCACCATGAAGACATAACAATAATAAATATCTACACAAGCAATGACAGGGTCCAAAAACATAAAACAAACTCTAACAACACTGAAAAGAAATGGACAGTTTCACAATAATAGTAGGAGTCTTTAACGCACCAGCTTTGGTAAAGGACAAAACATCTAGAAAGAAACTCAACAAAGATATAAAAGACTTAAAGGCCACAATCAACCAACTTGACCTCATACACGTATACGGAACAATCCACCCAACAGCAGCAAAGTACCTGTTATTTTCCAATGCACATGGAACGTTCTCCTGAATAGACCTCATCTTAGGGCACAAAGCAACCTTAAACAAAACCCAAAACACTGAGATAATACAAAGCACCTTCTCTGATCACAAAGCAACAAAAGTAGAAATTAATGAAAAGAAGAGCAAGGAAAAAATATCAAATATACGGAAACTAAATAACAACCTGCTTAAAAAAACAGTGGGTAATAAAATATATCAAAGAGAGAATTAAAAAAAATTCAAAGTCTCAAATGAGAATGGAAACCCATACCAAAACCTTTGGGACACAGCAAAGGCAGTGCTCAGAGGTCAATAGTGATAGATGCACACATCAAAAATGAAGAAAGGGACAAAATCAAAACACTAGCTATACTACTTGGACAAACGGAAAGAGAAGAGCAGAAGAAGTCCACAGCCATGAAAAGAAAGGAAATAATGAAAATCAGAGAGAAGTTAATGAAATAGAAAATATAAAGGAGCAACAAAACCAAGAGTTTGTTCTATCAAAGGATCAACAAAATCAACAAACCACTGGTCAAACTGACAAAAGAAAAACAGGTGAAGACAAAAATAACCCAAATAAGAAATGAAACGGGGGACATTACAACAGACTTAACTGAAATAAAAAGGTTCATAACAGAGTACTATGAAATCTATACTCCAACAAATTTGAAAACCTAGAAGAAATGGACAAATTTCTAGAAACACACTATCTTCCTAAACTAACATAAGCTGAGTTCTAAAATCTGGACAGACCCATAACAAGAAGAGATTGAAAAGGTAATAAAAAAAAAAAAAAAACCTTCCAATAAAAACAGCCTTGGCTCAGATGGCTTCACTGGAGAATTCTACCAAACATTCAAAGAAGAATTCACAGTAGTACTACTAAAACTATTTCAGAACATACAAAAGAAGGGATACTTCCTAACTGATTCTATGAAGACAGCATAACCCTGATACCAAAATCAGGCAAAGACACCAAAAACAAAGGAAAATTACAGACCAATATCTCTCATGAATATAGATGCAAAAACTCTCCACAAAATTCTAGCCAATAGAATTCAGCATCATATTAAAAAAAACACCATGACCAAGTGGAATTCATACCAGGTATGCAACAATGATTCAACATTAGAGAAACAGTCGATGTAATCCACCACATAAATAAAACAAAAGAATCACATGGTCATCTCAGTAGACTCAGAAAAGTCATTAGATAAAGTATAACACCCATACCTGATAAAAAGTCTCAATAAAATAGGTATAAAAAGGAAATTTCTCGACATAATAAAGGGCATCTAAAGAAAACCAACAGCCAACATCATTCTCAACAGAGAGTGGCTGAAAACATCCCCCCGAGAACAGAAACAAAACAAGGATGCCCTTTATCACTACTGCTATTAAACATTGTGCTAGGAGACCTACCTACAGCAATAAGAAAAAGAAATAAAGGACATACAAATAGGCAAGGAAGAAGTAAAACTATCCTTATTTGAGGATGATATTATACTGTACATAAACATCCTCAAAGATACACAAGAAAACTACTGGAACTAATAGAAAGATTCAGCAGTATAGCGGGATACAAGATAAACATACAAAAAAATGTTGGATTCCTAAACACCGGTAAAAAGAACATGGAAAAGAAAATGAGTAAAGCAATACAATTTAAGATAAGCCCTAAAAAAATAAAATACTTAGGCATAAATCTAACCTGGGATGTAAAGGACATATACAAATAATAATAATACAAAGAAAACTACAAAATCCTATTGCAAGAAACCAAAAGAGACCTACATAAATGGAAAAACATACCATGCACATGGATAGGTAGACTCAACATTGTGAAAATGTCAATTCTACCCAAAGCAATCTGCAAGTACAATGCAATGCCAGTCCAACAGCATTCTATAAAAAGATGGAAAAACTAATAATTAAATTTATTTGGAAAGATAAGAGGCCACAGAGAAGTAAATCACTATTGAAGAAGAAGAATAAAGCAGGAGGCCTCATACTATTTGACCTCAGAAACTGCTATACAGCTACAATAGTCAAAACAGCCTGGTATTGGTAGAATGACAGACACAGTAATCAATGGAATTGAATCAAGTATGCAGATGTAAATCCACCCACCTATGGTCAACTGATCTTCAACAAAGGCCCAAAGTCCACTAAATGGGGAAAAAGTCTTTCTAACAATTGGTGCTGGCAAAACTAGATGTCCATCTGTAAAAAATGAACAGAACCCATACTTCACACCATACACAGAAACTAATTCAAAATAAGTCAAAGACCTAAATAAGAAATCAAAAACTATAAAGATCATAGAAGAAAAAACAAGGTCAACACAAGAGTCCCTAATACATGGCATAATGGCATACAAACCATAACCAACAATACACAAACACCAGAAGATAAGCTAGTAACTGGAATCTTCTAAAAATTAAACACTTATGCTCATCAGAAGACTTCACCAACCCAGTAAAATGAGAACCTACAGATTGGGAAAAATATTTGGCTATGACAAGTCCAACAAAGTTGCAATCTCTAAATTCTGTAGGAAAATCCTGCACCTCTACAACAAAAAGACAAATAAACCAACTAAAATATGGACAAAGTATATGAACAGATACTTCTGTAAAGAAGACATTCACATGGCTAATAGACACGTGAGAAAATATTTGCGATCCCTAGCCATTAGAGAAACGTAAACGAAAACTACAATGAGACACCATCTCACCCCAACATTACTGGCACTAATCAAAAAATAAATAGAAATTAACACATATTGGAGAGGTTGCAGGGAGATTGGAACTCTTAATGCACTGCTGGCGGGAATGCAAAATGGTACAACTATTTAGGAAAAAGATATGGTGGCTTCCTTAAAAAGCTAGAAATAGAAATACTATATGATCCAGCTATCCCTCTTCTAGGAATATATCCTAGAGAAATAAGAGCCATCATACAAACAGACATATGTGCACCCATGTTCATTGCGACATTATTAACAATAGGAAAAAGATGGACACAACCTAAGTGCCCATCAACAGAAGAATGGATAAACAAACTATGGTACATACACAAAATGAAATACTATGCAATAATAAAGAACAATGGTGAATCTGTGAAACATCTTACAACATGGATGAATCTGGAGGACATTACGATGAGTGAAATTCAATCAGGAAAGGACAAATACTGTATGAGATCACTGTTAGAAAAACTCATGGAAAGGTTTACACACAGAAAGAAACTATGATGGTTACGAGGGAGGAGAAGAGTGGGGAGGGAAAATCACTAAACAATAGGTAAGTGGTAAATTTGGTGAAGGGTCAGATAGTACACAATGCCAGGAAAGTCGGCACAACTTGCCCAAGGCAAGGTCATGGAAGCTTCATAGACACATTCAAACTCCCAAAGGGACAGAATTTACTGGGCTAAGGGCTGGGGACCATAGTCTCAGGGGACATCTAGCTCAATTGGCATAACATGATTTATAAAGAATATGTTCTACATTCTACTTTGGTGAGTAACCTGTTGGGTCTTAGAAACTTGTGAGCGGCTATCTAAGACACTTCTCTGGTCCCACCCCATCTGGAGCAAGAGAGAATGAAGAGAACGAAAGACACAAGGGAAAGATTAGTCCAAAGGACTAATGGACCACAAGTACCACGACCTCCACCAGACTGAGTCCAACACAACTAGATGGTGCTCAGCTACCTCGACCAGCTGCTCTGATAGGGATCACAATAGAGGGTCCTGGACAGAGCTGGAGAAAAATGTAGAACAAAATTCTAACTCAAAAAAAAAGAGCAGACTTACTGGTCTGACAGAGAGGAATGGAAATAGAGAACTCAAGATTGAGAAGTGGACTGTGTTGACATGTCGTGGGGTTGGCAATCAATGTCACAAAACAATATGTGTATTAATTGTTTAATGAGAAGCTAATTTGCTCTGTAAACCTATAGCAAAATAAAAAAAAGAACTATAATGACAACAGCAACTCAAAAGATTAGATAGGAATCTTAGGGAACAGTGAGTTCATGTTGATGGGGGAGGAAGAACCCAGAAAATGAGGGTGAGAATAGTTGCACAACTCAAAGAATGTAATCAATGTCACTGAATTGTACATGTAGAAACTGTTGAATTGGTGTATGTTTTGCTATGTATATTCCCAATGACAACAACAAAATAATTAAAACAAAAAAGAAGGGAAAAAAAAAGAGCTTGGCTGCTAACAAAAAAGTTGGCAGTTCAAATCCAAGGCAGCTCCTTGGAAACCCTATGGGGCAGTTCTACTCTGTCTAGGGTCGCTAAGAGTCAGAATCGACTCAAAGGTAACAGTTTTTGTTTTTTTTTTTGGTTTATCACTTCAAAAATTGCCTCTCTTTTTTTTCCTTTCTCTTTCTGGAACCCCATAAATCCATCTGGTAGATGTTCTCTCCTTATCTCTTTGTCTCTTACCTCCTTCTCTAGTTTTCCTTTAGTATTTCTCAAATATTCACTCTTCTGAGTTCTGTTCCAGTACACTACTCTTTCTTTGGCTGTGTTAATCTGCTCTTAAACTCCTCCACTGAGTTATTAAGGAGAGCTTTAAATATCAGATTTTTTTTCCTCAGTAATTCTAAGAACTTGAATCAAAATTACAATTCTTACTGTGATCTTTTGAATATATTAAGCATAGCTAATTTAACACTTGTGCCTTTTGAGTCTATTTTCTATAGCCACTCTTCCTCTGTTTTTATTGTTAGCTTTGTTTGATTTTATTTATATTGCTTTATCTGCTTATGTGCCAGGGTATTGTTCCTGATAGATAGGAGTTGTGTGACAAAGTTATAGAAATATATTGGTGTTTAGGGCAATGATATCTTCCTACAGAGATTTTATGCTTTTTTCTAGCAGATGATTAGGGACACTAATATTCAAAGGCATATTAATCTAAATCCATGGATTGATGTAATTTGAAGCTTTTCTTTAAGGTAAAGGCTATCTTCTCCCCACTCTTATTTCTATGGCTTAACCTTTTAAATAAACTTTGAAAATATAAAAGTTTTCTAGCTTCACAAACTTGGCAAGTCCTACACTCCAGTTTTTGTTCTCTAACCTGTTAGGAAGATTTCCTGATTTATCTGTTCAGCTACCTCTTCCATTATGGGCAGGGAAAAGTGACCTCCTTTGCTGGGATTATCATTCTGAATTCCTTAATATATTGTGTTTTAATCCTAAAATACTTTGCTTCTTTTTTTTACTTTCCAATATCTTCAATAAAATTTATTATTATTTTTGCTTTCCTGTTGTTTCTGTGCAAGGATTGTCCTGAACTGAGAGTGAATACACTTGTTATCTATATTTTCAGATCTACCCTGAGGATAAACAACTGAGCCAATGCATCTGAGGCTGAGCGAGCTTAAGAAACAGTTCTAGATGTCTTTTTAATTAATCAATGTGATGATATACCATTCTTTTGCCTAGTGTACTGTCATACACCATAATTCTCATGAGAAAATTCACTTATGTGTATTTCCTCATTCATCTGAACTTGGATGCTGGTTCCTTTACTGTATTAATTTACAAAGATATGAAAAATGGAAATAGTGCCAAGCTGTTTTCACGTCTTTGTAAGAGGATGCTAAGAAAAATTTCTTCTGGGTTGGCATTGTGGTTGACTTTCCAAAGCTATAAAAATCAAATGCTTAACCTTCGTGTCTTAATTGTCGTGTCCTGCTGTAACAGAAATACAATAACTGGGTGACATTAACAAGCACATTTATTTACTCACATTTTAGGAGGCTAGACAGAAGTCTGACTTCAGGACACCAGCTCTGGAGGAAGACATTCTATCTGTGTCTCTTCGAGGGGTAGGTCCTTGTCTCTTTTCAGCTTCTGTTCCTTGGTTCCTTGATGATCTTCAAGTGGCATGGTATCTACCTTCTCCCAACTATGCTTGCTATTCCTGGCTTAATCTGCTCTTTTATATCTCACAAAAGATTGATTTAAGACACATCCTACATTATTGGAAAACCTGGTGGTGCAGTGGTTAAGAGTTCTGTTGCTAACCAAAAAGTTGGCAGTTTGAATCCACCAGCCACTCCTTGGAAACCACATGAAGCAGTTCTACTTTTTCATATAGGGTTGCTGTGAGTCAGAATAGACTCAATGGCAATGTTTATTTGTTTGTTTTTGCTACATTATTAACACAAGGAAAAGACACATTCCCATATGCAATTATAACCACGAGTAGAGGGGGGTAGAGGGGTTAGGACTTGCAACAGATATTTTGGGGCAGACACAATTCGATTCATAACGCCCTACAGTCAAGATAATTTTAGGGTCAAGCAACCATTACAGAGCTAAATAACTGACAGTTGGACAGATTCTGCTACCAGAAACCATTATCTAGAATCTCTCATTATTCCATATACAGTGGAGTTTGCTAAAAGAGAAAGATTAATGGAACCATGTAATCATCAGCTTAGAAATGATTTTCCCTCCATTTTCTGTGAATGTTGCAACCTGACAATGACTCTCAAGGTCAAGTTTAAAAGGTCTTAGAGAACCAGATACATGAATATGCAGTGCTTCTGAGAATGACACGCTTCTCTTTACGATGATTTGGTATATCACACTGTATTTGCTGCTCTGCCCTCTCAATTTGAGTAGAAGAGAAAGATAATTTCAGAGAGACATTTGGGCACAGAGAGTGAGAGGAAGTGAAGTAGTCATTACAATTATTACTTGTTAAACCAAGAATGTGCAGATTTCCCTTAGATCAATTAAACATCAGAAAAGATAATCACACTTTAGGCATTTTGCAAAAACCCTTTCAAGTTTAGCTGCTTCCAGATTAAGGAACACTAATGTAATTTTCTATGTTGTGTACCTCAGAGTTAAATACTGGTGAGGGATTGGTTGTAGCACTGCAATTTGTGTGAAGTCCATTGAATTTACTCATATGCACCATATAGGAGTATCTGCATTTAGACACCCTCCCACCAAGATCCAATGTTAATCAAAAGAGATTTAAAGGAGCACCAGATAAATAAAATGTGTTTGTCCTTTTCCATCTGTCTTCCGCCTTTGTCCCAATCACGAACTATCTCTGAGTAGAGAAGAGGCATTGAAAGGAGCCCAAGACTCCATCCAAATTTCAATGCCTGGCCGAAGCTAGTTGAATATGAAGCTGATATTTTTAAATTGACCAGACTAAACTCAATGTGACTAGCAAGTAATGGCTTTATATGATATGAAATTAAGAGCTGGGAAAGAAATTTCACCTGTGCACAATAGATTGGAGTGCCTAAAAAAAAATTATATACATATAAAAAAAATTTATATTATTTCACACATAAACAGACAAAGTCATAGATTTGGAGCAAAACCTAAGCCCTTCATACTGTTGGATTCTTAAACAGTGCTACATTTGAATAACGTTTCTTACTTAAAAAAAAATTAATCTATGTATATCTTTTATAGTTTTATCTCATGGTAAGCATTAAAAAAACAAACTCAGTGCTGTCAAGTCAATTCTGACTCATAGCGACCCTGTAGGACAGAGTAGAACTGCCCCCTTGAGTTTCCAAGGAGCACCTGGTGGATTCAAACTGCCAACCCTTTGGTTCGCAGCTGTAGCACTTAACCACTATGCCACCAGGGTTTCCACGGTAAGCATATGGCATAAAAACTAAAGTATTTTCATCTTTATTTTTAAAAAATGAGGACACTGAAGTTGGAAAAGCTAAAGTGCCTAATTTTCTTATGTTTTTATTGATGGTAAGTTGAAAGTTAGGTATCATAACTCAGTACTTCAATAACAGTCATTATTTATTTAACCAGAAAAAAGTACCTTATTGCTTATAATGTATTAAATATATATGAATACACCAAAGTTAACTCAATTTCAGATGGAACCCCAAATTTACATACATGGATAAGCATTTTTCTCTTTGTCTGTAGTTGCAAAGACTGTCATTTACTTAGTTTGCTCAGAATGACAGCTGTTATTCCAGCATGCCAGATGCCAATCAAGTTTAGAAACATAAAGTGTAGTCACGTAGAATGATTACTACATATGTAGTTAAAAAAAAAAAGAACTGTTGCTGTCCAGTCAATGGCAACCCCATGTGCCTAAAAATCGAAATGTGCTTCATAGGGTTTTCAATGGCTTATATTTTAGAAGTAGATTTCCAGGCCTTTCTTCTGAAGCAGTTTTGAGTGGACTCGAATCTCCGACATTTTGTTTAGCAGTTGAGTGCAGCATTAACAGTTTGTACCACCCAAGGAACCCACTATGTCATAGGAGTGTGCAAAAATAATTAAGCATTTATACTGGGTCGTGTGTGTAATATTTTTAAGTACTAACTAAATGTTAGTTATTAATGGAATGTCTAGTTATGCAAGGCTCTGCAATGTAGCTAATTTTTCTCTTTATCTGCTGTCTCTATCATGACTGTAATCCTAATATAGTACATAAAAATAACAATGATTGTGCCTTCCTTATTGCTGTAATGTTTTTTCCAAATTCTGAATAATGTGGGCAAGCCTATTATATTTATAACCTTAATATTTTCATGTGCCTGTACAGTGTATTCTTCATAGAGATATTATGGAATTTATATACAATTGGATTATAATCATCAATTTACTTTTTTCCTTACACTGGATATGAACAAGCACAAAAGCCATTCTTTTCCATCACTGAATCATTTCCTATGTAGATACTGAAATTTGGGAATAAAGAAATGAATAAATACATGAATAAAAGGGATATGTAAAAGATCTCTGAGACTATTTAAATCACAGACAAGTGTAAGGTATCACCAAGACTTTCAGGTTTTAAATTCATCAGAGAGAAGTCACCATGTTCATTTCTCATATTGGAACGCATTGTGTTCCAGATCTTAAAAGCATATAGATACATATAAACACCCAAACTTATTTGCATTATACTAAGAATCTGCATAACAACACTTTTCATGATTTGACAAGTACTTCAAGTTTTTTTTTTTTCTTATACTTCACTTTGTAAGTAGTCTACAATTTAACAATGAAGTCTGTTAAACAAAATTTTCTAGTTAACATAATTTGGGAGAACAAGAAAAGCAAAAGAAAATTTGAAATTGTAATTCTTCTAAAATATAGCCATTAATTAATGTTTTATATTTTAAGCCAGATGAATCATTATCACAACACGGTTCATATAACCAACACCCGCTGCCGTCAAGTCGATTCTGACTCATAGCGACCCTATAGGACAGAGTAGAACTGCCCCATAAAGTTTCCAAGGAGTGCCTGGCAGATTCGAATTGCTGACCTCTTGGTTAGCAGCTGTAGCACTTAACCAGTACGCCACCAGGCTTTCCAAAATAATCACAGTGTAGCCTAAATTTATTTTTGTAGTTTGCAATGTGGAACTTTTATAATTTACAGAAAAACTAGAAGTGAAATGTGTTTTAGTTTAGTGCATTTACTTTGCATGTTTTAGAAAAACTATGAATATCTCCTAAGAAGTTTTAAAAACATGAAAATTTTATAAAAATTACTTAATATCATGATCAATATTTATCCAGAAAATATACATTAAATTTCGCAAAGTATAAAGCTCTGTATTCAAAGTGCAACACAATAGTACTCATTAAACTGAATTTAATGAACAATGACACAGAGCATGGAAATTCTATAAACATTACTGAAAACACTATCAATATTCATCTCGAAAATACACAAGAAATTACATACATTTGAAACACTACATCTGAAGTAAGAAGCAATAATAACTGTGTCTTTTAAGAGTTGAGAAAATAAACAGAATTAAAACAACTTTACTCTGTCTTAACTACAGTGTGTCTTCAAGGAAAATATAAGGTTTTCAGAAAATTCAGTAGGAGAAATAAACTTTACCATGTTTTAAAATACGTTAATAGACACTGTATTGGAGAAACTCAGGCACAGAAGTTAAAGTGAGGGATTTGCAAAATATCAGATCAAATGATGTGACAGGTAAAGAGACTCTAAAAGAACAAACATACCTGTACAAACATCTATGAATTTCAGGTTTATATTTAATTGTTCTTTATACACCCCCCCCCACAAAAAAAAAAAACAGCTGTTGGTGTGGAGTCGATTCCAACTCATGTCAACCACATGTATCTGTATTTTTGCTAAAAAAGAAAAAAAAAAAGCTCCCAATTTGTAGAAAACACTACGTTCTGGAGGAAATTTTCGAAGATTTGTTTTACTTCCTGGTTCCTCAGGGAATAAATGAAGGGGTTCTGCACGGGGGCAACAGAGGTGTTGAGAATAGCAACTCCTTTGTTCAATGATGCTTTTCTTTCACAGAGGGATTGGCATACATGAAGATGCAGCTTCCATAAGAGGTGGAAATGACAGTCATGTGGGAGGAACAAGTGGAGAAAGTTTTTTTTCTCTGACTGGAAGACAGGATTCTCAGAATAGTCCTGATGACACACATGTAGGACAAAATCATTAATGCCAAAGTGAATAGCAAAGTAACCAAAGCCAAGTAAAAACCAATTATTTCTAGGAGCCGTGTATTTGAGCAAGATAGTTGTAAGAGGGGAAAATAGTCACATGCAAAGTGATCAATGACTTGGAAGCACAGTAATCCGGGGGGGAAGAAGCATAAGGGGTGGGAATATGGTCAGAAACCCTCTCAGCCACACACATGACACAAGCAGGGAGCAGGGTTTCCTGTTCATGGTGCTTGTGTAGTGCAGGGGCTTGCAGATGGCCATGTACAGGTCATAGAACATGGCCGTCAGAATGTAAAATTCTGTCACCCTCATGAAAATAAAGAAGAGTTGAGCTGCACAGTTGTTACAAGAAATGGTCTTATCCCTGGTGATAATTGCACCCAGAAATCTAGGAATGCATACAGTTGTAAAGGAGTTTTCTAGGAAGGAGGCATTCCGGAGGAAGAAATATATAGGTGTCTGTAGATGGGAGTCCACCGAGGTTAGGGTGGTGAGAGTCAGGTTTCCAGTGAAGCTTAATACATATGTGATAAATAGAAAGAGGAAGGTCACAATCTGAAGGTCAGGATCATCAGAAAGGCCTAGGAGGACAAGCTCTGTGACCTCCGTTTAGTTGTTCATTTCACTCTCTCTCTTCAATTTTTCTTCTTTTATTACAAGTAATATATTTAAATTTTTAACCCTAAGATTTATGGGTCTAGTTGCCAAGACCATATGAGTACACTAAATACAATTGCTACAAGACAGAATAAGTAACCCAATTATTTAAAAAATAGAAAAATTTCAGTTACTCACTGGTTTGTCTTCTTATTCCATCACGATCTTTAATGTTCCACATTCTGTATGGCTTCCTAAAAATGTGCATGTATGTATTTAAATATAAACATTTTTATTTTTGAACTGAAAGAGGCATAATGTATTTATTTTTCATTTTGACTGAAGCACAAATTGAAAAGTGACTGCTAGCCTTATATCTTATCAACTCTGTCACTGGATTACGGCTCATTGCATTTTCCATGAAATTATCTTCCTGAGTGTCAGTCATCTAATGCTGCTGTAACAGAAATAACACAAGTGGTTGGACTTTAACAAAGAGAAATTTATTTCTTCACAGTGAAGTAGGGTAAAAGTCCAAATTCAGGGCATCAATCTTCCCCTAGATGAGGAGCTTCTCTAAGGATAGACCCCGGGTCCAAAGGACTCGCTCTGCTCCTGGTACTGTTATCTTGATGATATGAGGTCCCACACTTTCTGCCTGTTTCCCTTCCTTTTATCTCTTGTAAGATAAAAGGTGGTGTAGGCCATACCCCAGGGAAACTCCCTTTACATTGGATCAGGGATGTGACCTGGGTAAGGGTGTTACAATCCTACCCTAATAGTTTTTAACATAAAATTACAATCACCAGATGAAGAACAACCACACAGTAATGGGAATCATGGTTTAATCAATTTGACACATATTATTGGGGTACACAATTCAATCCATGACACTGAGTTATTAAGCTTTTTGGAAAAAATGTTTTATTCCCTTGTAATTCTGTCTCACAGTTATCTTCTCCATAAGTCCACTTATCCAAATGGGTATCCAGAAAAGTTAAGAAAAAACTTCTTCCATTTTCCTAACCTACTCAGTTAGTTCCCAACTATTCAAATGCTATTTTAAATGTAGTAATAGTTTATCAATTCTGTCTATTAAAATCTTTGCAGTTATCTCCTTTTGATTTTAGAGAGTAAAATTTCCCTTGTGAAGAATAAAATGCAAAATCATTGCAAACCTTCCAACAACTAGCAACATTCACACTAATCATATTTTATTTTATAATGGCTTAAAGGCAAAAAAAAATTTTTTTAAGGCAGTTTTTCAGGACATAAAAAGTAGAATGTCAGAAACCTTCAAAAGATGTGGAAATATTTTTAACCTCAGCAAAGACTGTGTACTGATCTCCTGGAAACCAGATAAAGTCAGGCCACATCTCTGCTATATTATAGACCATAGGGGAAATCTGGAAGGGGCCCTTGGATTCCTCAGTAACCTGCTCACTCCTCTCTCTAGCAGATCTCTCTTGAGAAGAGTTATGTTCATCCTTGCATCCCACAGAGGACCTAAGATGGTGACTTCTATGTAATATTTATATCCATTAATAAGTTGCTTAATATTCATCCTTACTTCATATTTTATAAGTAATAAAATAAGAAACCCACTTTCATATAAAAGGTGAAATTTTAATCGAATTTGTAAAGTATCGTCTTCATTAGAAATGTGAAATTTTGAACATATGCCTTTCGGTTAACAGCTGAGAATGTTAACCATTTGCACCAACCAGGGACTCCATTATTAAAATACACTTCTTTATTTGTCTAAACCTAGTAAATATATACAACAATTTCAGAACTGTTAAACCATATACCTATAATTTTACCACTGCAAGTTCAGTATTTGTGATCTATTTCTCTTAGTTTTAGAGCATCCAAAAGATTTTGTTTACGCTGGCTGAGCTAAGATGGTGGAATAGACAGATGCTTCTGGTGAACCTTCTATACAACAAAGACCCAAAAAAACAAGTGAAATGAGTATATTTATGACAAACTAAAAGCCCTGAGCATCAAAGGCAAGCTTAGAAAAAGAACAGACTTGAGGGGGAAGAAGAGACAGTACAGAAGCAGAGAGGAGTTACTGGGCCTGAATCGTGGAAAGCTCTCAGGCATCATTCCGGAGTGGCAGCAGTGGGTTGGTACTAGCATTTTGCCACAGTTTCCTTATGGAGAAGCAGCCAGCCACACAGCCTACTCATACCTTCGGAACCGGAGAAGAATGGCGCTCTCAGCAAAAGCTAAGTACTTCAGTATATTTTACAGTGTCCCCCACTCACAAGCCAGCTTCAGTGGCTGAATTCCCTGGGCCTGAGATACGCACTGTTGAGTGCCTAGAGCCATCCTCCCAGCCATGGAGAAGGAAAAAATTTGCAATTGGGGGAAAAGATAATTTGCCAGCTCCACTAAGCAGGGGAGCTCAGCAAGAAGCTGCTCCTGTCCAGGCAAAAACAGTCCATGGACTTTGAGCACCTTTCCCCTCTGCATGGACCTGTGTGGGCCTATTTCAGGAGACTACGCCCTTGTTGGCAGACTCTAACCATTTCAGCTGTGCGGCGGAGAGGTGGGTGATGTTTGGCATTGCTTTGCCCATTAAATAGGGTCCTTACCTACCCTCATGATGGGCCTAAGGACTGATAGCTCCACTCTGGTCACCCAGCCACCCACTAGGGGTCCAAGGATAACTGGTACCTCCCAGTCTTTACAATAAAAAATATTAGGAGCCCCTGGTCCATCTGAAGAACCCACCCACCTTCACACTCTAGGGAACAGGGACGTGATTTCCTCAGAGACACTTGGGGGTCAGTTCTCAGCCCCATGCCTTGTTCAGAGTGTGACCCCCTGCTGCAATCAGATATTGGTATATACACCAATCACCACTGCCCCTCTAAGACTGTAGGACAGAGCCTGTGCCACATACATCATGATCAGCTACCTGGACACCTGAGCTGAATTCATACAAGAAAAGTGAATGGACTCCTAGAATGACATAACTGGTAACAGCTCTTTCCATCTGGGGACAGGAAGTCAGAGTTCCAAAGGTGAAAATAATCAAGCTAGCTCACTTAAGCAGCCCATTTGGGCATATCAAAACAAAACAAAGCAAGAGGCTACAACACAGTAAGCAGGCATAAGCTAATATAATAACTTATAGATGGCTCAGAGACAACAGGCAATATCAAGTCACATAAAGAAATGGACCATGATCACCTCAATAAGCTCTCAAAACAAAGAATCCAGAGATCTTCTAGGTAAAAGTGCATTCCTGGAATTACCAGAGGCAGAATACAAAAGATTAATATACAGAACTCTTCAAGACATCAGGAAGGAAATGAGACAATACGCAGAACAAGCCAAGAAACACACAGATAACGCAATTGAGGAAATTAAAAAGATTATTCAGAAACATAATGAAAAATTTAATAAGCTGGAAAAATCCATAGACAGCAATCAGAAATTCAGAAGATTAACAATAAAATTACAGAATTACACAACTCAACAGAAAATCAGAGGAGCAGAATTGAGCAAGTAGAAGCCATAATTTCTCAACTTGAAGATAAATCACTTGGTGGTAACATATTTGAAGAAAAGTCAGATAAAAGAATTTTAAAAAATGAAAAATTTTAAGAATCATGTGGGACTCTATCAAGAGAAATAACCTGCGAGGGATTGGAGAACGAGAACAGGGAGGGATAACAGAAAATATGGAGAGAATTGTTGATTTGTTGGCAGAAAACTTCCCTGATATCGTGAAAGATGAGAAGATATCTATCTAAGATGCTCACCGAACTCCACATAAGGTAGATGTTAAAAGATAGTCACCAAGGCATATTATAATCAAACTTGCCAAAACCAAAGATAAAGAGAGTATTTTAAGAGCAGCTAGGGATAAACAAGAAGTCACCTACCAAGGAGAGTCAATAAGAATAAGCTCAGACCACTATGCAGAAACCATGCAGGCAAGAAGGCAATGGGATGACTTATTTTAAAAAATTGAAGGAAAAAAAAATTGCCAACCAAGAATCATATATCCAGCAAAACTGTCTCTTAAATATGAAGGTAAAATTAGGACATATCCAGATAAACAGAAGTTTACGGAATTCATAAAACCCAGCCGGAACTACAAGAAATACTAAAGGGAGTCCTTTGGTTAGAAAATCAATAATATCAGGCATCAACCCAAGACTAGAACACTGGGCAGAGCAATCAGAAGTCAACCCAGACAAGGAAATAAAAAAAACAAAGCAAGATAAAAAAAAAACTCAACATTAAAACAGTAAGAGGGACTAAGAAATGTAATCATAGATCTTCCATATGGGCAGGAAGATACGGCGATACAAAGAAGTGAAAGTAAGGTTTAAATTTAGAAAACTAAGGGTAAATTTAAACTGTATGCTGAAGAAATAATCCGAGAAGCTGGACTATATGAATAAGAACAGGACATCAGGATTGGAGGAAGACTCATTAACAACCCGCGTTATGCAGATGACACAACCTTGCTTGCTGAAAGTGAAGAGGACTTGAAGTACTTACTAATGAAGATCAAAGACCACAGCCTTCAGTATGGATTACACCTCAACATAAAGAAAACAAAAATCCTCACAACTGTACCAATGAGTAACATCATGATAAATGGAGAAAAGATTAAAGTTGTCGAGGATTTCATTTTATTTGAATCCACAATCAACAGCCACAGAAGCAGCAGTCAAGAAATCAAAACACGCATTGCATTGGGCAAATCTGCTGCAAAGGACCTCTTCAAAGTGTTGAAGAGCAAAGATGTCACCCTGAAGACTAAGGTGTGCCTGACCCAAGCCATGGTATTTTTAATTGCATCATATGCATGTGAAAGCTGGACAATAAATAAGGAAGACTGAACAAGAGTTGACACCTTTAAATTGTGGTGTTGGCGAAGAAATTTGAATATACCATGGACTGTCAAAAGAACGAACACATCTGTCTTGGAAGAAGTGCGGCCAGAATGCTCCTTAGAAGCAAGGATGGCGAGATGTGTCTTACATACTTTGGACTTGTTGTCAGGAGGGATCAGTCCCTAGAGAAGGACATCATGCTTGGCAGACTACAAGGTCAGTGGAAAAGAGGAAGACCCTCAAAAAGGTGGATTGACACAGTGCTGCAACAATGAGCTCAAGCATAATAACTATTGTAAGGATGGCGCAGGACCGGGCAGTGTTTTGTTCTGTTGTGCATAGGGTCGCTACGAGCCGGAACAGACTCGATGGCACCTAACAATGACAACAACAGGGGTAAATAATAAGGTAACCAAAAGAAGACAAAGTATTCTACTCATCAAAATAAAATACAAGAAAAAAATACTCAGCAGAAACAAAATCAACAACAATGAATATGAGGTAAGGACTATATATAATCTACTCAGCACATAAAATTAAGTGGGAGAAAGAAACTGTTAACAACACACACAAAAAGACATCAAAATGATAACATTAAATTCATACATATCCATAGTCACGCTGAATGTAAATGGACTAAATGTACCAATAAAGAGACAGAGAGTGGCAGAATGGATTAAAAAACACGATCTGTCTATATGCTGCCCACAAGAGACACCTTAGACTTCGAGACACAAACAAACTAAAACTCAAAGGATGGAAAAAATATATCAAGCAAACAACGATCAAAAAAGAGCAGCAGTGACAATATTAATTTCTGACAAATAGGCTTTAAAGTTAAGTTCATTATAAAGGAAGATATAACCATACTTAATGTTTATGCACGCAATGATAGGGCTAAAAGATACATAAAAGAAACTCTATCAACATTGAAAAATGAGATAGACAGCTTCACAATAATAGTAGGAGACTTCAACACATCACTTTCAGTAAAGGACAAGACATCCCGAAAGAAGATCAATAAAGATGCAGAAGATCTAAATGCCACAATCAAGCAACAGGACCTCATAGACCTACAGCAAACAAGTATACTTTCTTTTCTAGTGCACATGGAACATTCTCTAGAGTAGACCACATATTAGGTCATAAAGCAAGCCTTAGCAGAATCCAAAACATGTAAATATTACAAAGCATCTTCTCTGACCATAAGGCTATAAAAGTGGAAATCAATAACAGAAAAAAACAGGGAAAAGAAATCAAACACTTGGTAATTGAACAATACCCTGCTCAAAAAAGATTGATTTATAGAAGACTTTAAGGATGGAATAAAGGAATACATAGAATTCAATGAGAATGAAAACACTTCCTATCAGAACCTTTAGGACACAGTGAAAGCAGTGCTCAGAGGTCAATTTATATCAATAAATGCACACATACTAAAAAGAAGAAAGGGCCAAAATCTAAGAATTATCCCTACAACTTGAATAAATATAAAGAAAACAAAAAAATAAACCCTCAGGCACCAGAAGAAAATGTTTAATAAAAATTAGAGCCGAACTGAATGAAATAGAAAACAGAAAAACAAATGAAAAAATTAACAAGACCAAAAGCTGGTTCTTTGAAAAAATCAAAAAAATTGATAAACCATAGGCCGAACTCACAAAAGAAAAACAGGAGAGAAAACAAATAACCTGAATAAGAATTGAGATGGGTGATATTACAACAGACCCAGCTGAAATTAAAAGAAGCATATCAGATGACTACGAGAAATTGTACTCTAACAAATTGGAAAACCTACAAGAAATAGATGAATTCCTAGAAAAACACTATCTACCTAAACTAACACAAAGACAGGTAGAACAGCTAAACTGACAGATAACAAAAGAAGAGATTGAAAAGATAATCAAAAAACTCCCAACAAAAAAAGTCCTGGCTCTGACAGCTTCACTGCATGGTTCTACCAGACTTTCAGAGAAGCGGTAACTCCACTACTACTAAAGGTATTTCAGACCATAGAATAGGACGGAATACTCCCAAACGCATTCTATGAAGCCAGCATATCCCTGATACCAAAACGAGCTGAAGACACCACAAAAAAGAAAATTACAGACCTATGTCCCACATGAACTGATATGCAACAATCCTCAACAAAATTCTAGCCAATAGAATTCAACAACATGTCAAAAATAATTCACCATGACCAAGTGGGGTTCATACCAGGTATGCAGGAATGGTTCAACATTAGAAAAACAATTAATGTAATCCACCACATAAATAAAAGACAAGAATCATATGATTTTATCAATTGATGCAGAAAAGGTATTTGACAGATTCAACACCCCATTCAGGATAAAAACTCTCAGCAAAATAGAAAGAGAAGGAAAATTCCTCAACATAATAAAGGGAGTTTATACAAAGCCAACAGCCAACATGCTCCTAAAAGGAGAGAGCCTGAAAGCATTCCCATTGAGATAGAGAACCAGACAAGGATACCCTTTATCACTGCTGTTATTCAACATTGTGCTGGAGGTCGTAGCCAGAGCAATTAGGCTAGATAAAGAAATAAAGGCATCCAGATTGGCAAGGAAGAAGAAAAATTATATCTATTTGCAGACGACATGATCTTATACACAGAAAACCCTAAGGAATCCTCCAGAAAACTACTGAAACTAATAGATGAGTTCAGCAGAGTATCAGGATACAAGATAAACATACAAAAATCTACACCAACAAAAAGAAATTCGAAGAGGAAATCACCAAATGAATACCATTTACAGTAGCCCCAAGAAGATAAAATAAGCACCCAAGAAGATAAAATACTTAGGAATAAATCTTAGCAGAGATGTAAAAGACCTTTACAAAGAAAACTGCAAAACACTTCTGCAAGAAACCAAAAGAGACCTACTTAAGTGGAAAAATATACCTTGCTCATGGACAGGAAGCCTTCAAATTATAAAAATGTCTATGCTGCCCAAAGTGATCTATACATTTAATGCAATTCCAATCCAAATTCCAATGACATTCTTTAATGAAATGGAAAAACAAATCCCCAACTTCATATTGAAAGGAAAGAGACCCCAGATAAGTAAAGTATTAATGAAAAAGAAGAACAAAGTGGGAGGCCTTACTCTACCTGATTTTAGGACCTATTATACTGCCACAGTAGTCAAAATAGCCTGGTACTTGTACAAAAGCAGATACTTAGACCAATGGAACCGAATTGAGAATCCAGACATAAATCCATCCACACATGAGCAGTTGATATTTGACAAAGGCCTGAAAACAGTTAAATGGGAACAACACAGTCTTTTTAACAAATGGTGCCAGCATAACTGGATATCCATCTGCAAAAAAATGAACCAAAACCCATACCTCACTCCATGTACAAGAACAAGCTCAAAACGGATCAAAGACCTATGTATAAAATCTAAAACGATAAAGATCATGAAAGAAAAAATAGGGACAATGTTAGGAGCCCTAATACATGGCATAAACAGTATACAAAACATTACTAAAAATGCAGAAGAAAAACTAGATAACTGGGAGCTCCTAAAAATCAAACACCTACACTCATCCAAAGACTTCACAAAAAGAGTAAAAAGATTACCTAAGATTGAGAAAATGTTTTTAGCTATGACATTTTTGATCAGCACGTGTTCTCTAAAATCTACATGATACTGTAAAAACTCAACTGAAAGAGACAAACAACCCAATTAAAAAATGGGCAAAAGACACTTCACTAAAGAAGACATTCGGGTAGCTAACAGATATATGAGGCAAGTCTCACGATCATTAGCCATTAGAGAAATACAAACCAAAACTACAACGAGATTCCATCTCACTCCAGCAAGGCTGGCATCAATCCAAAAAACACAAAATAATAAATGTTGGAGAGGCTGTGGAGAGATTGGAACACTTACGCGCTGCAGGTGGGAACGTAAAATGGTACAACCACTTTGGAAATCCATTTGGCACTTCTTAAAGAGCTCGAAATAGAGCTACCATACGATCCAGCAATCTCACCCCTTGGAATATATCCTAGAGAAATAAGAGCCTTTACATGAACAGATATATGCACTCCCATGTTTATTGCAGCACTGTTTACAATAGCAAAAAGATGGAAGCAACCAAGGTGCCTATCAACGGATGAATGGATAAATAAATTTTGGTATAGTCACACAATGGAACAGTACGCATCAATAAAGAACAGCGAGGAATCTGTGAAATATTTCATAACATGGAGGAACCTGGAAGGCATTATGCCGAGTGAAAATAGCCAGTTACAAAAGGAGAAATATTGTATAAGACCACTGTTATAAGAACTTGATAAATAGTTTAAACTGAGAAGAAAACACACTTTTGTGGTTACCAGAGGGGGGAGGGGGGAGGGGGAGAGAGGGGCATTCACTAATTAGATAGTAGATAAGAACTACTTTAGGTGAAGGGAAAGACAGCACACAATACAGGGGAGGTCAGCACAACTGGACTAAACCAAAAGCAAAGAAGTTTCCTGAATAAACTGAATGCTTCAAAGTTCAGCATAGCAGGGGCAGTGGTTTGGGGACCATGGTTCAGGGGACATCTAAGTCAATTGGCATAATAAAACCTAATAAGAAAACATTCTGCATCCCAGTTTGAAGAGTGGCGTCTGGGGTCTTAAACGCTAGAAGCAGCCATCTAAGATACATCAATTGGTCTCAACCCACCTGGATCAAACGAGAATGAAGAACACCAAGGACACAAGGTAATTACAAGCCCAAGAGACAGAAAGGGCCACATAAAGCAGAAACTACATCAGCCTGAGACCAGAAGAGCTAGAAGATGCCTGGCTACAACCGATGAGTGTCCTGACAGGGAACACAACAGAAAAGCCCTGAGGGAGCAGGAGAGCAGTGGGATATAGACCCCAAATTCTCGTAAAAAGACCAGACTTAATGGTCTGACTGAGACTAGAAGGACCCTGGTGGTCATGGCCTCCAGACCTTCTGTTGGCCCAGGATAGGAACCATTCCCAAAGCCAACTCTTCAAACAAGGATTGGGCTGGACAATGGATTGGAGAGGAATGCTGACGAGGCGTGAGCTTCTTAGATCAGGTGGACACTTGAGACTCTGTTGGCATCTCCTCCCTGGAGGGGAGATGACAGGATAGAGGGAGCTAGAAGCTTGTGAAGTGTACACGAAAAGAGAGAGTGGAAGGAGGGAGCTGGCTGTCTCATTAGGGGGAGAGCAATTGGGAGTGTGTAGCAAGGTGTATATAAGTTTTTGTGTGAGAGACTGACTTGATTTGCAAGCTTTCACTTAAAGCACAATAAAAAAAAATTTTAAATTCTGTTTCTCAAAATTACTCAACATAGTGATTTTCTTACTAGCCTTCTCATTTGTTAAAAAAAAAAACCCAGTGCTGTCTCATTTGTTAAATATCTCATTAATTCACAAAAAAGTAATTTCAATCTGCACTGCATTTTGAGTTCACCAACATCCTGGTAATTATTTTTAATTCACAGTCTATAAAAATAGTGCTTTGCTGTTATGTAGATGTTGAAAAATGCTTGGAGTCATGCATCCACCTGCACCATCTCACAGTTTTTATGTTACACTTATTTAGTTAACATTTTTTTCGTCTCACAACCCCTGCCAAACCCTGTTTTGTTATCAATCCCTATATTTTTGTCACTCTAGAAACCCATACAAATAGGGTCATACAATATAAAGCCTTGAGTCTGGCTTCTTTCACTTTAGAAAAATGAACTTGTGTTTCAGCCATGTTTATTTGTGAATCAAGAATTTATTCCTTTATAATTTAGATTAGTTTTCCATTATATGGATATTTCACAGTTTGTTTATCCATTCACCTACCAAAGCACATTAGAATGGCCTCCAGTTTTTGGTGATTATAAATAAAGATGTTACATGCACTATCACAGATACATTTTTGTAAATATAAGTTCTCATTTCAATTGGGCAAAACATGTAGGAGTGGGGTTGCTGAGTTCCATGGTAAGTGTATGTTGAATGTAATAAGAAACTGTCTTACTTTTCTAAAAAGTCACCCTGCCATTTTGCATTCCACCAGAAATGTGTGAGTTCCTGTTTCTCCACGTTCTCTGCAACATTTTGAGGTTTTTTTTTTTTTTTTGACTCTAGTTGTTCTAACAGGTAAATGAAACTGTCACATTTTGGTTTTAAGTTTTATATTTTCCTTCTGTACAATGATGCTCAGTGTTTTTTTCTGTGCTTGTTGGTATCAATAAACTGATTTTGACAAGATTTCTCTTTCCATTTTTTTATACATATATTTTTCCTTGATTTTGTTGAGTTTGAGCTTTCTTTATATGCTCTGAAATTACATCCTTTATCAGAGAAGTGATTTGGGAATGCCCAATTTAATTCTTTGACTTGCTATTTTATTCTCTTAACAGTGTCTTTCACAGAGGAAAGGTTTATAATTTTGATAAAATCCATTATCAATTTTGGTTATCCATCATGTTCTTGACGTTATATCTAAAACTTGTTGCTTAATTCAAAGTTACACAATTTTCTCCTAGTTTCTCTTCTTGAATCATTATATTTTTACATATCATTTTGCATGCAAAATCTGGACAACGAATAAGGAAGACCAAATAGGAATTGATACCTTTGAATTATGATGTTGGCGAGAAAGACAAACAAATCTGTCTTGGAAGAAATACAGACAAGGGCTCCTTTGAAGTGAGGATGGTGAGACTTGTCACATACTTTGGATGTGTTATCAGGAGTGACCAGTCCCTGGAAAATGACATCGTGCTTGCTAAAGGAGAAGGACAGTGTGCTAGGCCGTGTTCTCTAGAGAAGCAAAACCAGTAAATTGTATAAATAAATATATATATAGAGAGAGAGTTATATCAAGGAAACAGCTCATACAATTGTAGAAGCCAGAACATTCCAAGTCCATGGATCAGAATAGAGAATTCTCCTGATTCACATAGCTTCAGGGGCTGGCAAACCCAAGATCCTTAGGTTGGAGAGCAGAGCTCTCGTTCACAGGCTGTGAAGATCAATGAATCTCAAGGTCAAAAGGTAAGCTGCTAGCTCAAGTCCCGGGAACTGGCAGTCACAGGAACAGGAGACAGCTTCAGGATTCCAAGCAGGCAAAAGGCCAGAACATCCGCTTGTATTCAGATGCAGACCACACACCCAAAGAAACTCTCTTTCAACTGATTGGCTACTCATAGAAGATCCCATCATGGGGCGATCACATATAAACACTGAGAATCATGGCCTAACCAAGTTGACACATAATCTTATCCATCACAGTCAGCAAAAAGAGGAAGACCTTCAGCGAGATGGATTGACACAGTGGCTACAACAATAGGCTCAAAAGTAACAACAATTATGAGGATGATGCAGGACCAGCCAGTGTTTCGTTCTGTTGTACATAGGGTCACTATGAGTTGGAACTGACAGGATAGCACCTAATAACACGTATCATTTAGATATGTTTCCCATTTAGAGTAGTTTTATGTATAAAGTGCAAATACATGAGCATTTCCTCATGTATCTGTTAGCTATCTATTCATATTAATTTTTTCGTTCATTCTGATTTCTCCCCTTTGTTTCCTATATGAATGACAAATTGCCTAACATCTTTAACAACAAGAATTGTGAGGATGGCACAGGACTGGGCAGTACTTCCTTCTCTTCTACATAGGATCACTATGAGTTGAAACCGACTTGACGGCACCTAGCAACAAAAACATTTTTAGGGGCACAGTCATCATTGTGAATGCAGAGAATATAGGTGTGACAAGAAATATTATCCTTACCTTCATTAATTTTTTACACTGGCAGACATATGATGTTTACATTTTTAAACTTCTGATGCATACAGCATTGTCATTTCATACATTATTTTATTTTAATTTTTATTGTGTTTTAAACGAAAGTTTACAAATCAAGTCAGTCTCTCATACAAAAATTTATATACATCTTGCTATATACTCTTAGTTGCTCTCCCCCAAATGAGACAGCACAATCCTTCCCTCTAATCTCTATTTTTCGTGTCCATTTGGCCAGGTTCTGATCCCCTCTGCCATCTCATCTCCTCCCAGACAGGAGCTGCCCACGTAGTCTCATATGTCTATTTGATCCAAGAAGCTCAACCTTTACCAGCATCGTTTTCTATCCCGTAGTCCAGTCCAGTCCCTGTCTGAAGAGTTAGCTTTGGGAATGGTTCCTGTCTTGGGTTAACGGAAGGTCGGGGGACCTGCTAGTCTCAGTCAAGCCATTAAGTCTGGTCTATTTACGAGAACTTGATGTCTGCATCCCACTGCTCTCATGCTGCCTCAGGGGATCTCTGTTGTGTTCCCTGTTAGGGCAGTCATCAGTTGTAGCTGGGGACCATCTAGTTCTTCTGGTCTCAGGCTGGTATAGTCTCTGGTTTATATGGCCCTGTCTGTCTCTTGGGCTTGTAATTACCTTGTGTCTTTGGAGTTCTTCATTCTCCTTTGATCCAGGTGGGTTGAGACCAATTGATGCATCTTAGATGGTCACTTGCTAGCATTTAAGACCGCAGACGCCACTCTCCAAAGTGCGATGCAGAATGTTTTCTTAATAGATTTTATTATGCCAATTGACTTAGATGTGCCCTGAAACCATGGTCCCCATACCCCTGCCCCTGCTACGCTGGCCTTCGAAGCATTCAGTTTATTCAGGAAACTTCTTTCCTTTTGGTTTAGTGCAGTTGTGCTGACCTCTCCTGTATAGTGTGTTGTCTTTTCCTTCATCTAAAATAATTCTTATCTACTATCTACTTAGTGAATACCCCTCTTCCTCCCTCCCTCCCCCCTCTCTAAACCATCAAAGACTATTTTCTTCTCTGTTTAAAGTATTTTTAGAGTTCTTAAAATAGTGGTCTCATACAATACTTGTCCTTTTGCAACTAATTTCACTCAGCATAATGCCTTCCTTATTCTTCCATGTTATGAAATGTTTCATGGATTCATCATTGTTCTTTATTGATGCATAGTATTCCATTGTATGAATATACCATAATTTATTTATCCATTCATCTGTTGATGGGCACCTTGGTCACTTCCATCTTTTTGCTATTGTAAACAGTGCTGCAATAAACATGGGTGTGCATATATATGTTCATGTAAAGGCTCTTATTTCTGTAGGATATAGTCCAAGGAGTGGGATTGCTGGATGGTATGGTATTTCTATTTCTAGTTTTTTAAGTAAGTGCCAAATCGACTTCCAAAGTGGTTGTACCATTTTACATTCTCACCAGCAGTGTAGAGTGTTCCAGTCTTTGCACAACCTCTCCAACATTTATTATTTTGTGTTTTTTTGATTATTGCCAGCCTTGTTGGAGTGAAATGGAATCCCAATGTAGTTCAGATTTGCATTTCTCTAATGGCTAATGATCATGAACATTTCCTCATGTATCTGTTAGCTATCTGAATGTCTTCTTTAGTGAAGTACCTGCTGATATCTTTTGTCCATTTTTAATTGGGTTATTTGTCTTTTTGTAGTTGAGTTTTGCAGTATCATGTAGATTTTAGAGATCAGACGCTGATCAGATAGATACGTCATAGCTAAAAACTTTTTCCCAGTCTGTAGTTAATCTTTTTTACTCTTAACTCTTTGGATGAGCATAGGTGTTTGATTTTTAGGAGCTCCCAGTTATCTAGTTTCTCTTCTACATTGTTAGTAATGTTTGGTTTACCGTTTATGCCATGCATTAGGGCCCCTAGAATTATCCCTATTTTTTCTCCCATGATCTTTATCATTTTTGACTTGATATTTAGGACTTTGAGGCATTTTGAGTTCGTTTCTGTGGATGGTGTGAAATAGGGGTCTTCTTTCTTTCTTTCTTTCTTGCAGATGGATATCCAGTTATGCCAGCACCATTGGCTAAACAGAGTGTCTTTTCTCCATTTAACTGAGTTTGGGTCTTTGTTAAATATCAGCTGCTCACATGTGGATGTATTTATGTTGGGATTCTCAATTCTGTTCTTTTGGTCTATGTATCTGTTTTTGTACAAGTACCAGGCTGTTTTGACTGTCAACAGGTGGAGTGAGGCCTCCCACTTTGTTCTCCTTTTTCAGCAATGCTTTCCTTATGCAGGGCCTTCTTCTCTTCCATATGAAGTTTGTGCTTTCTTTCTCCATCTCATTAAAAAATGTTGTTGGAATTTGGATCAGAATTGCATTAAATCTATAGATAGCTTTTGGGAAAACAGACATTTTTACAATGCTAAGTCTTTTTGGGTTTCTTGCAGTAGTGTCTTGTAGTTTTCTTTGTATAGGTCTTTTACTTCTCTGGTTGTATTTATTCCTAAGTATTTTATCTTGTCGGGGGCTACTGTATATGGTTTTGATTTGGTGATTTCTTCTTTGATGTTCTTTTTGTTGGTGTAGAGGAATTCAATTGATTTTTGTATGTTTATCTTGTATCCCAATACTCTGCTGAACTTTTCTATCAGTTTCAGTAGTTTTCTTGAGTATTTTTTAGGGTTTTCTGTGTATATGATCATGTCATCTGCAAATGGAGATACTTTTATTCTTCCTTTCAATCTGGATGCCCTTTATTTCTTTATGCAGCCTAATTGCTCTGGCTAGGACTTCCAGCCCAATGTTGAATAAAACTGGTGATAAGGCGCATCCTTGTCTGGTTTCTGTTCTCTAGGAGCTTACTGTCAGGCTCACTCCATTTAGGATGATAGTGGCTGTTGGCTTTGTATAAATGCCCTTTATTATGTTGAGGAATTTTCCTTCTATTCCTATTTTGCTGAGAGTTTTTGTCCTGAATGGGTGTTGAACTTTGTCAAATGCCTTTTCTGCATCAATCGATAAATTCATGTGATTCTTGTCTTTTTTTTTATTTATGTGGTGAATTACATTAATTGTTTTTCTAATGTTGAACCATCCCTGCATACCTGGTATGAATCCCACTTGGTCATGGTGAATTATTTTTTGACATGTTGTTGAATTCTATTGGCTAGAGTTTTGTTGAGGATTGTTGCATATCAGTTCATGTGGGACATAGGTCTGTAATTTTCTTTTTTGTGGTGTCTTCAGCTCGTTTTGGTATCAGGGATATGCTGGCTTCATAGAATGAGTTTGTGAGTATTTCGGCCTCTTCTATGGTCTGAAATACCTTTAGTAGTAGTGGAGTAACCTCTTCTCTGAAAGTCTGGTAGAACTCTGCAGTAGAACTGTTAGAACCAGGACTTTTTTTTTGTTGGGAGTTTTTTGATTATTTTTTCAATCTCTTCTTTTGTTATCTGTCAGTTTAGCTGTTCTACCTGTGTTTGTGTTAGTTTAGGTAGATAGTGTGTTTCTAGGAATTCATCCATTTCTTCTAGGTTTTCCAATTTGTTAGAGTACAATTTTTCATAGTAATCTGATATGATCCTTTAGAGTTCAGCTGGGTCTATTGTAATATCGTCTATCTCATTTCTCATTCGGCTTATTTGTTTCCTGTTTTTCTTTTGTCAGTCTAGCCAATGGTTTACCAATTTTGTTTAATTTTTTCAAATAACCAGCTTTTTGTTTGTTAACTCTTTCAATTGTTTTCTGTTCTCTAATTCATTTAATGCTGCTCTAATTTTTATTATTTACTTTCTTCTGGTTGCTGAGGGTTTCTTTTGTTAATCTCTTTCTTCGTGTCCAAGTTGTAGGGACAGTTCTTTGATTTTGGCCCTTTCTTCTTTTTGTGTGTTTGCATTTATTGACATAAATTGACCTCTGAGCACTGCTTTTTCTGTATCCCAAAGGTTCTGATAGGAAGTGTTTTCATTCTCATTGGATTCTATGAGTTTGTTTATTCCCTCTTTAATGTCTTCTCTAATCCAGTCTTTTTTGAGCAGGGTATTGTTCAGTTTCCAAGTATTTGATTTCTTTTCCCTGGTTTTTCTGTTTTTGTCTTCTACTTTTATGGCCTTATGGTCTGAGAAGATGCTTTGTAATATTTACATGTTTTAGATTCTGTTAAGGCTTGCTTTATGACCTAATATGTGGTCTATTCTAGAGAATATTTCATGTGCACTAGAAAAGAAAGTATACTTTGCAGCTGTTGGGTGGAGTTTTCTGTATGTCTATGAGGTCAAGTTTGTTGATTGTGGCATTTAGATCTTCAGTGTCTTTACTGAGCTTCTTACTGGATGTCCTATCCTTCACCAAATGTGGTGTGTTGAAGTCTCCTACTATAATTGCAGAGCTGTCTATCTCACTTTTCAGTGCTGTTAGAGTTTGTTTTATGTATCTTGCTGCCCTATCATTGGGTGCATATGTATTTAATATGGTTATATCTTCCTAGTAAATTGTCCCTTTAATCATTATGTAGTGTCTTTCCTTATCCTTAGTGGTGGATTTAACTTTAAAGTCTATTTTGTCAGAAATTAATATTGCTACTCCTGCTTGTTATTGATTGTTGTTTGCTTGATGTATTTCTTCCATCCTTTGAGTTTTAGTTTGTGTCTCTAAGTCTAAGGTGTGTCTTTTGTAGACATCACATAGCTGGATTATGTTTTTTTTTTATCCAATCTGTGACTCTCTGTCTCTTTATTGGTGCATTTAGTCCATTTACATTCAGTGTAATTATTAGATAGGTTTGAATCTAGTGCTGTCATTTTGATGCATTTTTCTGTATTGTTGACAGTTTCATTTTCCACTTACTTTTTTGTGCTGAGAACTTTTTCTTTGTAAAATGTGATTGTCTTTTTCGTTGTAGATGAATTTGTTTTTGCTGAGTCTTTATGTTTACCTTGGTTTTTATTTTGAAGTTAGGGATTATTAGTCTTATTTGTGGTTACCTTAATATTTACCCCTGTTTTTCTAAGTATGAACCTAATTTGTATCTCCCTATATTGCTTTGATTTCCTCTCCATATGGAAGGTCTATGCCTGCTGCATTTCATCCCTCTTTATTGATTATTGTCATCTTTTACATAATGATGTCAGTGATTCCATGTTTTGAGCATTTTTTAAAATCTTATTTTATTTTTGCAATTTCCCTATCTTAGCTGATGTCAGGATGCTCTGTTCTGTGTCCTTGTGTTGTGTTGATATCTGATATTATTGACTTTATATCCAGAGAATTCCTTTAAGTATTTCTTGTAGTTTTGGTTGTTTTTTGCAAATTCTCTAAGCTTGTGTTTATTTCTAAATGACTTAATTTCCCCTTCATATTTGAGAGAGAGGTTTGTTGGATATACGATTCTTGGCTAGCAATTTTTCTCCTTCAGTGCTGTATGTATGTCATCCCATTGCCTTCTTGCCTGCATGGTTTCTGCCAAGAAGTCCGAACTTATTTGTATTCATTCTGCTTTGTAGGTAACTTTTCATTTATCCCTGGCTGCTCTTAAAATTTTCTCTTTATCTTTGGTTTTGCAATTGTGATGACAATATGTCTTGGTGATTTTCTTTTGGGATCTGCCTTTTATGTGGTTCGATGAGCATCTTGAATAGATATCCTTTCATCTTCCACCATGTCAGGGAAGTTTTCTGCCAACAAATCTTCAATAATTCTCTCTGTATTTCCCATTCTTTCTTCCTCTTCTGGAATTCTAATCACACACAGGTTGTTCTTGATAGAGTCCTACTTGATTCTTAGTGTTTCTTCATTTTTCTAAATTCGTTTATCTGATTTTTCTTCAGCTACATTGGTGTCAAGTGCCTTGTCCGCCATCTCCACAATTCTGCATTTCAATTCCTCTATTCTGCTTCTCTGACTTCCTATTGATTTGTCTAATTCTGTAATTTTATTGTTAATCTTTTGGGTTTCTGAATGCTGTCTCTGTATGGATTCTTGCAGCTTACTAAATTTTTCGTTATGTTCTTGAATAATCTTTTTAATTTCTTCAACTGCTTTATCTGCGTGTTCCTTGGCTTTTTTTGTACATTGCCTGATTTCATTCCTGATGTTGTCCCTGAAGTCTTGAAGTGTTCTGTATGCTAATCTTCTGTATTCTACATCTGGCAATCCCAGGATACATCTTCCTCTGGGAGAGACCTTGACTCACTGTTTTGGGAGTTTGCAGAAGCAGTCGTGGTCTGCTTCTTTATGTGATTTGATATCGACTGCTGTCTCTGAGCCATCTATAAGTTATTGTAATAATTTATTTTATGTTTGCTCACAGTGTCCTATCTTTTTGTTTTGTTTTGTTTCGATATACTCAGATAGGCTACTAGAGCACACTAACTTGGTCATTGGAGCCCTTGAAGCACTTATGTCCTGTTACCAGATGGTTAGAACTGTTACCAGGTATATGAGCCTATCAGTCCATTCACTATTCTTTAATAGAATCAGCTCAGGTGTCCTGACAGTCAGCCACCTACTGTGTGGCTCAAGCTCTCACCTACTATCTTAGAGGAGTAGTGGTGATTGTTGTATACACTGGTTTCTGGCAGTGGCAGGGGGTCACACCCTGAGGAGGGTAGGGTGCTGACAGTTTTACCCCAAGTGTCAGTGAGGATGTAGCATCTCTGTTCTCTAGAGTGCTCTGTTGGGTGGGCTCTGCAGTTGTGCCTTAGACACCCAATTCTTAGATCCATAAAGACTGGCAGGCACCATTATCCTCAGACCTCATTGGCGGGTGGCTAGGAGCCATGGATTGAGCCTCAGCCTTCCGGTCTGTGTTGTGGGTAGGTGATGGCTCTGTTTAATAGGTAGAGGAGTATCAGACCTCCAAGACCTGCCTCTCCATCACACAGCTGAAACAATTACAGTCAGACCTCTAACAGATTTGTCTTTGCATTATAATAGCCACCTGGTAGGGAACATAATTTTGAGGTTAACGAATAGCTTGAACATGATGAATGCATCCTAACAAATATATCTCATCAATTAAAACTGTATATTGAGGTGTTTATGACATTTTACTTCTTTTGTTGTAGGTCACCCTCGAGTCATCAGATTATTAACCACCTGGTAAATCCACTAGAATCCTTCCTACCTACTTAAGGTGGCCTAGTGAATCCAGGGTTTCTGATAAATACACTCATTTTAATACAGTGAGCTCAGTGTACAATCATGTGTTTCCTTCCCTGACTTTTGTTATGAGAATCCATTTCAAAATAATTTTTCATATTTATGATCAAATTAATGAGCAAAATATTGTAAAACTTTTAATATCTATGCTCTCCTTCTAAGTAAGAATTTATCATCCCATGGATAATGGCAGGCCTGATACATGTTATACACTAAAAGACAGTCTAGGAGTGGTAAATACACTCATAAGAAGAATTTTAAAGGTAAGTACTTCAGGTGAGGTAATCAGTGGGTTCTAAATAATGCATGACCAATCTCATGAGGTAGAGGAAGAGGGATGCTTCTGTTGGCAAAGGAGGTTGGGTGGAACTTTTAGATTCAGGTACGCAGAGTCATTGACATTCACAGAGATAGTGTCATCTCAATTCAAAATTCTTCCATCCATTTGTTGATTCATTTAACAAACATTTTACTGACTGAGTGATCTACATCAAGCCATTTGGCAGGCAATTCTGAGCAAAATGTTCTCTTTGCTCACAAAATGCTAGTAATTTATCAAAAGAAAAGGTCAAGAGAAAAGATGTTTCGGTACGTTGTAAAAATTGCTATCGTATTGCTAGTCATACTACTAGGCTTGTCATTCTACTAGGCTTGTGTCATCCTAAATAACCACTTGTAAAAAAAAAGTTAGACAGTGAAAAACTTATGCATAGCAGCTGAACATTGCCTCATATACTGCTGGAAGCCCCTCAGGTAGGAAGGTACTCAAAGTATGACTGGGGAAAAGCTGCCTCCTCAAGGTACACTCGACCTTAATGACGTAGATGGAGTCAAGCTTTCAGGACCTTCATTTCCTGCTATGGCATGACTCAATTAGAAGAACCAGCTGCGAACATCGACTAATGATCAGTATGGAATTTATGAAGTATGAATCTAGGGAAATTGAAAGTCAACAAAAATTATATGGAACATATAAAGATCAATATCCTAGGCATTAGATAGCTGAAAAGGACTAGTAGTTGCCATTTGGGTTAAGGCAATCGTATGGTCTACTATGCCAGGAATGACAAATTAAAGAGGAACAGCATCACATTCATCGTCAAAAAGAACATTTCAAGATCTATCCTGAAGTACAATGCTGTCAGTAATAGAAAAATATTGACATGCCTACAAGGAAGACCAGTTAATACGACTATTATTCAAATTTAAGAATCAACTGCTAAGGCCAAAGATGAGGAAATTGAAGTTTTTGCCAACTTCCAAATCTAAAATTGATCAAAAAAAAACCTGGTAATTACTGGTGATTGAAAACAAAGAAGAAGGATTGATCAATAGTTGGAATATGTGGCTTTGGTGATAGAAATGACACCAGAGATCCTGTGTTAGAGTTTTGCAAGACCAACAACTTCTTCACAGCAATTATCTTTTCTCAACAACATAAATTGCAACTATACACATGGATCTCACCAGACAGATTACACAGGAATCACATTGACTACATCTGTAGAAAAAGGCAATGGAAAAGTTCAATATCATCAGTCAGAACAAGGCCAGGGGCTGACTTTAGAACAGATCATCAACTGCTCATATGTAAGTTCACGTTGAAGCTGAAGAAAATTACAGCAAATCCACAAGAGCCAAAATACCACCTTGAGTATCCCACCTGAATTTAGACACCATTCCAAGAATAGATTTGATGCACTGAACACTAATGACTGAAGACCAGACAAGTTGTGACATGACATTAAGGACTTCAGACACGAAGAACGCAAAAGGTCATTAAAAAGGAAAGACCAAAATGGATGCCAGAAGAGACTCTGAAACTTGCTCTTGAATTTTGAGTAGCTAAAGCAAATGGAAGGAATGATGAAGTAAAATAGTTGAACAGAAGATTTCAAAGAGTGGCTTGAGAAGACATAGTAAAGTATTATAGGGAAACGTACAAAGATATGGTATTAGAAACCAAATGGAAAGAACACACTCAGCATTTCTCAAGCTGAAGGAACTGAAGAATAAATTCAAGCCTTGAGTTGCAATATTGAAGGATTCTGCTGGGAAAATACTGAATAAAGGAGGAAAGATCAAAAGAAGATGGAAGGAATACACAGAGCCACTGTACCAAAAAGAATTAGTCAATGATCAACCATTTTAGGGGGCAGGATATGGCCAAGAACCAATGGTAGTGAAGGAAGAAGTCCAAGCTGCACTGAAGGCATTAAGAAAAAAAGGGTCCAGGAATTAAGGACTACCAATTGAGTTGTTTCAACAAATGGATGCAGTACTAGAGGTGTTCACCTGTCTATGCCAAGAAATTTGGAAGACAGCTACTTGGCCAACCAAAAGTGCCCATTCCAATGAATGGTGATCCCACAGAAAGTGGAGATTATCAAACAATATCATTAATATCACACACAAGTAAAATTTTGCTGAAGATCATTCAAAAGCAGTTGCGACAGTACATTATGGGAACTGCCAGAAATTCAAACTGGATTAAGAAGAGGACATAAAACAAGGCTTATCATTGCTGTGTAGATCATAACAAATTATGGCTAACACTACAAAGAATAGGAATTCCAGAACACTTAATTGTGCTTATAAGGAAACTGTACATGGACCAAGAGGCAGTTGTTCAAACAGAACAAAGGGATTCAGCAAGGTTTAAAATCAGAAAAGGTGTATATCAGGGTCATATCCTTTCACCATATTTATTGAATCTGTATGCTGGAGTATATTAAGAAGAATGTGACATCTGGATTGGAGGAAGAATCATTAATAACCTGTGATATGCAGATGACATGACCTTACTTGCTGAAAGCCAAGAGGACTTCAAGCACTTACTGATGAATATCAAAGACTAGAGCCTTCAGTATGGATTACACCTCAAAATAAAAAACAACAACAAAAAAACCCAAATCCAAAAATCTTCACAACTGGACCAATTAGCAGTATCATGATAAATGGAGACAAGATTGAAGTTGTCAAGGATTTCATTTTACTTGGATTCACAATCAATGCCTGCGGAAGCAGGAGTCAAGAAATCAAAGGATGCATTGCACTGGGAAAATCTGCTGCAAAAGACCTCTTTAAAGTGTTCAAAAGCAAAGATGTTACTTTAAGGACCAAGATGTGCCTGGCCCAAGCCATAGTATTGTAAATCACCTCATATGCAGGCGAAAGCGGGACAATGAATAAGGAAGATCAAAGAAGAATTGATGACTTTGAATTATGGTGTTGGCAAAGAATACCATGGACTGACAGAAGAATGAACAAATCCTTCTTGGAAGAAGTTGAGCCAGAATGCCCCTTAGAAGCAAGCATGGTGAGACATTATCTCACATACTTTGGACATGTTATCAGGTAGGACCAGTACCTTGAGAAGGATATCATGCTTGGAAAAGTAGAGGGTCAGAGAAAAGAAGATTCTCAACTAGATGGATTGACACAGCAGCTGCAAAAATGGGCTCAAACATAGCGGTGATTTTGTGAATGGGGAAAGATAGGCTGTGTTTCTTTCTGTTGTACATGGTGTCGCTATAAGTCACAACCAACTGATGGTAACTAACAACAACACAAATATTTGTTCTCAAGTACTTGGTTGGGTAACAATCTAGCTAACGGAATCTTAATATATTGCATAATGGAGTCCAGAAAATGTTTCCTGTTTGAGATAAAACCTTTGATCAGAAGAATTATTCATAAAGATTCAGGGTAGTGAAGCATCAGAATCTTGTTGGCATGTCATATAGTGTTTAAATCATTTCTAGTTATCTGTTGGAATAATGTCCCCTCAGATTTTTATTTAAAGCAATTTACAGTTTTTAGCTTATTATTATTACATGTAATTGGTAGGTCCTCAACACCAGTCTCCATAACAGATTACTTTTTCTTCCTTCCTTTTATTTTAATTAACTCCCTTGAGTCTCTTATGAACAAACTGATAAAACTGTAGAAATTGTGCAATTTTGTGAACATTTGCGAACATAGTTATTCTTTGCTATGAAAAGTGGGTTCCTTTAATCTGAGAGCGTTCCTAAAATATTCTTCTCTTAAAAAAGCATATTTTCATTTAAGTTTAAATAATTAAGGAAAAAAATCCAGAAAAATTCTATCTGGCAATTAGAAAGCGTATTCTAATTGTGTTATCTATAGTATCTTGGTCCTGTGATTTTTGTAGCGTATGTGAAATTGGGAAATATTAACAGATGGGTATAATTTCCCAATTGCTCTTCTGATTTAAATCCTTCTCAAGAAAAACACTGGAATTAAAGTTCTTATTCAAATAATTGAATGTTATCTAATATTACAAAAGCAATAATACTCATCATTTATTGTTTGACTTTTGTTTATACCATATGCCCTTAGAGGAAAAAGAGTATCAACACTCCCTGCATACGGCAAGTCACTTGTAATTTGGAATAAATATCTAGATAATAAAATTAGACAACTCTACAAATACAATGGTAATTACCATTGACATCTCAGGCATCACATATTTTCTATATGTAGATGCAGTACTCAAAGCTGCCTAAATATACAGGGATACATATAAACTGTATCATGATAGATTTTTAAAAAATATTTTTATTGTGTTTTAAGTGAAAGTTTACAAATCGTCAGTCTGTCACATATAAGCTTATATACACCTTACTACGTACTCCCATTTACTCTCCCCCTAATGAGTCAGCCCTTCTAGTCTTTCCTTTTGTGACAATTTTGCCAGTTTCTAACCCTCTCTACCCTCCTATCTCCCCTCCAGACAGGAGATGCCAACACAGTCTCAAGTGTCCACCTGACACAAGTAGCTCACTCTTCATCAGCATCTCTCTCCAACCCATTGTCCAGTCCCTTCCATGTCTGATGAGTTGTCTTTGGGAAAGGTTCCTGTCCTGGGCCAACAGAAGGTTTGGGGACCATGACCACTGGGATTCTTCTAGTCTCAGTCAGACCATTAAGTCTGGTCTTTTTATGAGAATTTGGGGTCTGCATCCAACTGTTCTCCTGTTCCCTCAGGGGTTCTCTGTTGTGCTCCCTTTCAGGGCAGTCATCGGTTGTGGCCTGGCACCAACTAGTTCTTCTGGTCTCAGGATGATGTAAGTCTCTGGTTCATGTGGCCCTTTCTGTCTCATGGACTCATAGTTATCGTGTGACCTTGGTGTTCTTCATTCTCCTTTGATCCAGGTGGGTTGAGACCAATTGATGCATCTTAGATGGCCGCTTGTTAACATTTAAGACCTCAGACGCCACACTTCAAAGTGGGATGCAGAATGTTTTCTTAATAGAATTTATTTTGCCAATTGATTTAGAGGTCCCCTTTTTAAGCCATAGTCACCAACCCCCTGCTCTTGCTCCACTGACCTTTGAAGCATTCAGTTTATCCTGGAAACTGCTTTTGGTCCAGCCCAGTTGAGCTGAACTTCCATGTATTGAGTATTGTTCTTCCCTTCACCTGAAGTAGTTCTTATCCACTAGCTAATCAGTAAATAACCCTCTCCCACCCTCCCTCCCTCCCCCCTCTCGTAACCACAAAAGAATGTGTTCTTCTCAGTTTATACTATTTCTTAAGATCTTATAATAGTGGTCTTATACAATATTTGTCCTTTTGCATCTGACTCATTTCACTCAGCATAATGCCTTCCAGGTTCCTCCATGTTATGAAATGTTTCACAGATACGTCACTGTTCTTTATCGATGCATAGTATTCCATTGTGTGAATATACCACAATTTATTTAACCATTCATCCATTGATGAACACCTTGGCTGCTTCCAGCTTTTTGTTATTGTAAACAGAGCTGCAATAAACATGGGAGTGCATATATCTGTTCTTGTGAAGGCTCTTCTTTCTCTAGGGTATATTCTGAGGAGTGGGATTTCTGGGTTGTATGTTAGTTCTATTTCTAACTTTTTAAGAAAATGCCAGACAGATTTCCAAAGTGGTTGTACCATTTTACATTCCCACTAGCTGTGTGTAAGAGTTCCAATCTCTCTGCAGCCTCTCCAACATTTATTATTTTGTGTTTTTTGGATTAATGCCAGCCTGGTTGGAGTGAGATGGAATCTCATCATAGTTTTAATGAGCATTTCTCTAATGGCTAATGATCAAGAGCATTTTCTCATGTATCTGTTAGCTGCCCGAAGAGCTTCTTTAGTGAAGTGCGTGTTCATATCCTTTGCCCACTTCTTGATTGGGTTGTTTGTCTTTTTGTGGTTGAGCTTTAACAGAATCGTATAGATTTCAGAGATCAGGCTCTGGTCGGAGATGTCATAGCTGAAAATTCTTTCCCAGTCTGTGGGTGGTCTTTTTACTCTTTTGGTGAAGTCTTTAGATGAGCATAGGTGTTTGATTTTTAGGAGCTCCCAGTTATCTGTTTTCTCTTCGTCATTTTTGGTAATTTTTGTATTCTGTTTATGCCTTGAATTAGGGCTCCTAAGGTTGTCCCTATTTTTTCTTCCATGATCTCTATCTTTTTAGTCTTTATGTTTAGGTCTTTGATCCACTTGGAGTTAGTTTTTGTGCATTGTGTGAGGTATGGGTCCTGTTTCATTGTATTGCAAATGGATAACCGGTTATGGCAGCACCATTTGTTAAAAAGACTATCTTTTCCCCAATTAACTGACACTGGGCCTTTGTCAAATATCAGCTGCTCATATGTGGATGGATTTATATCTGGGCTCTCAATTCTGTTCCATTGGTCTACGTGCCTGTTGTTGTACCAGTACCAGGCTGTTTTGACTACTGTGGTTGTACAATAGGTTCTAAAATCAGGTAGAGTGAAGCCTCCCACTTTCTTCTTCTTTTTTAGTAATGCTTTACTTATCCGAGGCTTCTTTCCCTTCCATATGAAGTTGGTGATTTGTTTCTCCATCACATTAAAAAATGACATTGGAATTTGGATCGGAAGTGCATTGTATGTATAGATGGCTTTTGATAGAATAGACATTTTTACTATGTTGAGTCTTCCTATCCATGAGCAAGGTATGTTTTCCACTTAAGTAGGTCCTTTTTAGTTTCTTGCAGTAGTACTTTGTAGTTTTCTTTGTATACGTCTTTTACACCCTTGGTAAGATTCATTCCTAAGTATTTTATCTTCTTGGGGGCTACTGTGAATGGTATTGATTTGGTGATTTCCTCTTCGATGTTCTATTTATTGATGTAGAGGAATCCGAGTGATTTTTGTATGTTTATCTTATAACCTGAGACTGCCAAACTCTTCTATTAGTTTCAGTAGTTTTCTGGAGGATTCCTTAGGGTTTTCTGTGTATAAGATCATGTCATCTGCAAATAGAGATAATTTTACTTCCTCGTTGCCAATCCAGATGCGCTTTATTTCTTTGTCTAGCCTAATTGCTCTGGCTAGGACCTCTAGCACAATGTTGAATAAGAGCGGTGATAAAGGACATCCTTGTCTGGTTCCCGTTCTCAAGGGAAATGCTTTCAGGCTCTCTCCATTTAGAGTGATGCTGGCTGTTGGCTTTGTATAGATGCCCTTTATTATGTTGAGGAATTTTCCTTCAATTCCCATTTTGCCGAGAGTTTTTTATCATGAATTGGTGTTGGACTTTGTCAAATGCCTTTTCTGCATCAATTGATAAGATCATGTGGTTTTTTTCTTTTGTTTTATTTATATGGTGGATTACACTAATGGTTTTTCTAATATTAAACCAGCCTTGCATACCTGGTATAAATCCCACTTGGTCGTGGTGGATTATTTTTTTGATATGTTGTTGAATTTTATTGGCTGGAATTTTGTTGAGGATTTTTGCGTCTGTGTTCATGAGGGATATAGGTGTGTAATTTTCTTTTTTTTGTGGTGTCTTTACCTGGTTTTGGTATCAGGGATATGGTGGCTTCATAGAATGAGTTAGGTCGTATTCCATCATTTTCTATGCTTTGAAATACCTTTAGTAGTAGTGGTGTTAACTCTTCTCTGAAAGTTTGGTAGAACTCTGCAGTAAAGCCATCCGGGCCAGGGTTTTTTTTTTGTTGTTGTTGTTGGGAGCTTTTTGATTACCGTTTCAATCTGTTTTTTTGTTATAGGTCTATTTAGTTGTTCTACTTCTGATTGTGTTAGTTTAGGTAGGTAGTATTTTTCTAGGAATTCATCCATTTTTTCTAGGTTTGCAAATTTGTTAGAGTACAATTTTTCGTAATAATCTGATATGATTCTTTTAATTTTAGTTGGGTCTGTTGTGATATGTCCCATCTCGTTTCTTATTCGGGTTATTTGTTTCCTTTCCTGTATTTCTTTAGTCAGTCTGGCCAATGGTTTATCAATTTTGTTAATTTTTTCAAAGAACCAGCTTTTGGCTTTGTTAATTCTTTCAATTGTTTTTCTGTTCTCTAATTCATTTAGTTCAGCTCTAATTTTTATTATTTGTTTTCTTCTGGTGCCTGATGTATTCTTTTGTTTTTCGCTTTCTATTTGTTCAAGTTGTAGGGACAGTTCTCTGATTTTTGCTCTTTTTTCTTTACGTATGTGTGCATTTATCGATATAAATTGACCTCTGAGCACTGCTTTTGCTGTGTCCCAGAGGTTTTGATAGGAAGTGTTTTCATTCTTGTTGCATTGTATGAATTTCTTTATTCCCTCCTTAATGTCTTCTATAACCCAGTCTTTTTTTAGCAGGGTATTGTTCATTTTCCAAGTATTTCATTTATTTTCCCTTATTTTTCTGTTATTGATTTCCACCTTTATTACCTTGTGGTCTGAGAATATGCTTTGTAAGATTTCGATGTTTTGGATTCTGCAAAGGTTTGTTTTATGACCTAATATGTGATCTATTCTAGAGAATGTTCCATGTGCACTAGAAAAAAGTACACTTTGCAGCTGTTGGGTGGAGTGTTCTTATAAGTCTCTGAGGTCAAGTTGGTTGATTGTAGCAATTAGATCTTCCATGTCTCTATTGATCTTCTTACTGGAAATCCTATCCTTCTCCGAAAGTGGTGTGTTGAAGTCTCCTACTATAATTGTGGAGGTGTCTATTTCACTTTTCAATTCTATTAAAGTTTGTTTTATGTACCTTGTAGCCCTGTCATTGTGTGCATAAATATTTAATATGGTGTCTCTTGTAGGCAGCATATAGACGGATAGTGTTTCTTTAGCTAGTCTGAGACTCTCTCTTCATTGGTGCACTTTGTCCATTCACATTCAGCGTAATTATAGATAAGTATGTGTTTAGTGCTCTCATTTTGATGCCTCTTTGTGTGTGTTGTTGACAGTTTCACTTTTTCACTTACTTTTTTGTGCTGAGACATTTTTCTTTGTAAATTGTGCGTTCCTCATTTTCATAGTAGTCGAATTCATGCTTGCTGAGTCGTTGCCCTGTCATTGGGTGCATAAATGTTTAATATGGTTATATCTTCCTGGTCAATTGTCCCTTTTATCATTATGTAGTGTCCTTCTTTATCCTTTGTGGTGGATTTAACTTTAAAGCCTATTTTGTCAGAAATTAATATTGCTACTCCTGCTCTTTTTTGCTTATTGTTTGCTTGATATATTTTTTCCATCCTTTGAGTTTTAGTTTGTGTCTCTAAGTCTAAGGTGTGTCTCTTGTAGGCAGCATATAGACGGATCGCGTTTCTTTATGCAGTTTGAGACTCTGTCTCTTTATTGGTGCATTTAGTCCATTTACATTCCGCGTAATTATAGATAAGTATGTGTTTATTGTTGTCATTTTGATGCCTTTTTATGTGTGTTGGTGACAATTTCGTTTTTCCACTTACTTTTTTGTGCTGAGACATTTTTCTTTGTGAATTGTGTGTTCCTCATTTTCATAGTATTTGACTTTATGTTTGCTGAGTCATTATGTTTTTCTTGGTTTTTATTTTGAGTTATGGATTTGTTATACCTCTTTGTGGTTACCTTAATATTTACCCCTATTTTTCTAAGTAAATACCTAACTTGTATTGTCCCATAACGCCCTGTATCCCTCTCCATATGACAGTTCTATGCCACCTGTATTTAGTCTCTGTTTTTGATTATTGTGATCTTTTATATATTGACTTCAATGAGTCACTGTTTTGAGCATTTTTTTAAATTAATATTAATTTGTTTTTGTGATTTCCCTATTTGGGTTGATATCAGGATGTTCTGTTCTGTGACCTTGTGTGGTGCTGGTATCTGATATTATTGTATTTCTGACCAAACAATTTCCTTTAGTATTTCTTGTAGCTTTGGTTTGGTTTTTGCAAATTCTCTAAGCTTGTGTTTATCTGTAAATATCTTAATTTCGCCTTCACATTTCAGAGAGAGTTTTGCTGGGTATATGATCCTTGGCTGACAGTTTTTCTCCATCAGTGCTCTGTATATGTCATCCCATTTCCTTCTTGCCTGCATGGTTACTGCTGAGTAGTCTGAACTTATTCTTATTGATTCTCCCTTGTAGAAGACCTTTCTTTATCCCCGGCTGCTTTTAAAATTTTCTCTTTATCTTTGGTTTTGGCAAGTTTGATGAAATTATGTCTTGGTGTTTTTCTTTTTGGGTCAATCTTAAATGGGGTTTGATGAGCATCCTGGATAGATATCCTTTCGTGTTTCATGATGTCAGGGAAGTTTTCTGTCAGCAGATCTTCAACTATTCTCTCTGTGTTTTCTTTTATCCCTCCCGTTCTGGGACTCCAATCACACGCAAGTTATCCTTCTTGATAGAGTCCCACATGATTCTTAGGGTTTCTTCATTTTTTAAATTCTTTTATGTGATTTTTTTCAGCTATGTTGGTGTTAATTCCCTGGTCCTCCACATTTCCCACTCTGCATTCTAATTGCTTGAGTCCGCTCCTCTGACTTCCTATTGCGTTCTCTAATTCTGTAATAGTTAATCTTTTGGATTTCTGAATGCTGTCTCTCTATGGATTCTTGCAACTTATTAACTTTTCCACTATGTTCTTGAATAATCTTTTTGAGTTCTTCAACTGTTTTATCAGTGTTTTCCTTGGCTTTTTCTGCGGATTGCCTTATTCATTTCTGAGGTCATCCCTGATGTCTTGAAGCATTCTGTAAATTAGTTTTTTATATTCTGTATCTGATAATTCCAGGATTATATCTTCATTTGGGAAAGATTTTGATTCTTTAGTTTTGGGGGGGGTTGTAGAAGCAGTCACGGTCTGGTTCTTTATGTGATTTGATATCGACTGCTGTCTCTGAGCCATCACTAAGATATTGTAGTGATTTATTCTGTATTTGCTCACTGAGTCTTATCTTGTTTTGTTTTCTTCCGATATATGTGGGTGGGCTACTAGATTGTGCTGTCTTGATTGTTGTAGCCCTTGACTTACTTATGACCTATTACCAGCTGGTTTGGGCTGTTACCAGATATATATGCCTGAGTCCATTCACTATTCTTAAGTAGAATCCCATTTGGGGTTATCAAGTGTGTGATGCACCCCATCACCTATTCACCTTGAGAAGTAGTGGTGATAGTTGTGTGCACCAGATTCTAGTAGCAGCTGGGGTTCACACTCCAGGGGGGGCAGGATGCTGACAGGCTTCCCCCAAGTGTCAGTGAGGTAGGTGTGTCTCTATTCCTAAAGCACCTTGGTGGGTGGGCTCTGCTGCTGTACCTTAGGCCCCCAGTGCAAGTTCCTCTACAGATTGGTAGGTGTCACCCTCTTTAGACCCCTAAAGCAGGAGGCTAGGTGTTCTGGGGGGAGCCTCAGGCCTCAGTTCCCTGTTGTGGGTCAGTGAGGGCTCTGTTGAATATGCAGAGATATCAGACCTGGAAAACCTGTCTTTCCAGTAAATCCGCTATTAAAAAAAATGCAGTCAGATCCCTATCAGAAATGCCTTTGCATTATAATAGCCACCTTGTTCCCTGTAGGAATGAAAGCTGGAGACTGTGGATCACATATGCTTGGCTGGAGCTGGTTCTGTGTTTTTAGTCCAATTAGGGAAGGATTTTTGGTCCCTGGGCTTTTTGTGGTTGCCTCTCTCAGGCCAGAATAATGGGTTAGGAAAAGACCAAAAAAAAAAAGGAAAAGAAAAACCGCGGAGCAATTCTCCCTCTGGCTCAGGAAATTCCAATGTTAATGAAGCCGCCTGGGAAGGGAAGGGGAGGGCTCAGAAAAACAGGAGAGAGTAGCACCCCGGAATATAGACAAAGTTACTTATCTTGTTTGGGATGACTATTTTATCTGAGATTCCCAAGGGGCACATCGCCTGTGTATGCTGACTGGGTAGAGCTTGCCCCAGAGGGTCAGGCCCACAGAAGCCGCGGTCAGTTCCTCCGCTGCCAGTCCAAAGCCCAGCATCAAGGTTCCCTGGCTGGGACGCTGTACTCCCAGCTCCAAAAACAGTCGCTGTCTCCTGGGGACTTCTCCTCCCTCCAGCCACGTCGCCATGCCTCCCGCACAGACCGGCTGGGCCCCCTCCCTGAGGTCAGTTCAAGGGGGTAGGGCTGCGCCCCTTGTTTGCACCATCACAGGATGTTTTGTTCAGCTCCTCTGCACCCAGTCCTAAGCCCGGCGCCAATGTTACCTGACTGTGACGCTGGCTCCAGGCTCCGAAAACAGTTGCTGCTTCCCCGTAGTTGTTCGTTCTTGGTCTCTGTCACTCAGGTCAACTCTTTAAATCTGTGTTTGTTGGTCAGGGTTCGTAGATTGTCATGTATGTGATTGATTCACTTGTTTTTCCGAGTCTTTGTTGCAAGAGGGATCCGAGGTAGCATCTACCTAGTCAGCCATCTTGGCCCCCTCCTAGTTTCTTGATAAAGAATAAATATGAAGGGTTTAGTTTCCTGTATTTTGCATAATAATGTATGCAAGAAGAAATCATTTCCATGGTTTAGAGGACATATGCACAGATTTCTAGATACTTTATTATCTATAGGTATTTTATTTTATTTCAATTATATAATTAAGTGCTTTCCAAAACATCAATTATGCCATTTCCCGTGGTTACCGTATTAGCATATAATATTTCAACAAAATATTTTTTTGAAAATTTGAAATTTATTGGTATATAATAAATATTTCATTGTGAGGAGGGTAAAAAATAGTATATTGGGCCTCAGTAACATATATTATGAGCTAAGTGAAACTCAGAACACTAAAGATCATAGACTATGTTGTCATTAGACAGAGGCCAACATCACTATCTCGATTCTCCTTTTCAAATGGAGAATGAAAGAGCTCTAGTTTTCTTCTCTTTGGACCAGTCTCAGCTCAGATACACTGAAAAACTTCAAGTTATAATGTTTTTTTTTTTCTAGTTGCCCTCCCGTCGGTTCCAACTCTTGGCAGCCCCATGTGGACAGAATAGAACTGCTATATAGGGTTTTCAAGGCTGTGATTTTCCGAAGTAAATCACCTGACGTATCTACCGAGGTGCCTCTGGATGGGTTCCATTCACCAATCTGTTGGTTAGTAGTCAAGTGCTTAACAGTTTGCACCACTCAGGGTATCCCTTTTAATTCCCACTGTGGGAATTAGACTCCACTTTAACATTAATGCTCCAGATTTCCCAACAGATCCCATAACGATATTTAATGATGTTATTTATTTATTTTTTTAAGTTCATGATAAGGATGGTCAATTAGCATCTTCTCTACAAGAATCTCCAGGCCCTTATGCCAGAGTAAATATCCTCTTTGTTTACTATCCTTTTGTTAGACAGAGCTAAATCTACTGTGGTGTATTCAAGAGAGAATCAGAAAATCTATTGAAAAAATACTGTTATTGATTCTGTGTAAATAGCTTAATTACTAGGCTGTTAGGATGAACGCATTTGAAGAGACATCAGAAAAATATCTCTGTAAAAGCTCCCTGTGTGCTGATTAGAAAGAGAAAGAGATCCAACAGGGCTTACATTTGTTATTAAATGTTCCTGGATTTTAATGTATGAGTTAAGGCTACTAGTTAAGGCAAGGCTACTAGTTAAGGGTACTAGTTAAGGCTAGGTAACTAGTTCAGGCAAGGGTACTAGATAAGACTACTAGTTAAGGCAAGGGTGCTAGTTAAACTTGTAGTTAAGGCAATGGTACTATTTAAGATTACTGGTTAAAGCAAGGTACTAGTTAAGCAAGGTCTCCAATGACTTTGAGAAAGCAAAGAAAAATTATGGGTTTGGAAGATACAAGTATTTTATTGCAAAATTCATTCCTATTACCTTTTAGGTTAATGATACAGAAGAAACAATTCATAATGTGTCTGTAAACAAAACTCTAGTGGAATTCTTAAACAGTATTTTTGGTATTCTGTTGTTTTGTGTATAAAGCAATTACTACAGAATCCATTACATTGTGAGTGCTAGACCATAGTATTAAACCAATTAAATTCAGAATTACAGCAAAAGAAAACGTTTGTGTGAGTCATGATAAAGTTTCAGTGAACATATCTGAAAGGGCATTTGTATTTGTCTAATAGAATAGCTCCTTGAACAAAAATTCACAATAATTTTCATTAAAAATTCCACTGGCACACATTTATGCATTTAATAAAGACTTGGGTACATTATTGGTACCCTGATGGCACAGTGGTTAAGAGCTCAGCTGCTAACCAAAAGATCAGTGGTTCAAATCCACCAACTGCTCCTAGGAAGCTCCATGTGGCAGTTCTACTGACTCGATTCGGCTCAGTTTGGCTCTATTCGGTTCGATTTGGCCCTATTCGGCGCTATTCGGCTCTATTCAACTCTTTTCTACTCTATTAATCTCTGTTCGACTCCATTCGACTCCATTCCACACCATTCTACTCCATTCTACACTATTCTATTCTACAGAACCCTACCCCACCCTTCCTTATTCTAATCTAGTCTGTTCTTTTCTATTCTGTTGTATTCTATTCTCGTTTTCTATTTTCTCAATTCCATTCGATGCTACTTTACCATATCCTACACTAAACTATCCTGACCTATGCTGTTCTAGTCTATTTTCTCTGTTCCACAGTATGCTACCCTACCGTATGCTACCCCACCATACCATACCCTACTACTTAGGGGTACTCAATAAGGGTACTAATTAAGGGTACTAGTTCAGGCAATGGTACTACTTAAGGCAAGGGCAGTAGTTCAGGCTACTAGTTAAGGCCAGGGTACTAGTTCAGGGTACCAGTTAAGGCATGGGTACTTGTTGAGGTTACTGGTTAAGGCAAGGGTACTAGTTAAGGCTACTAGTTAAAGCCATGCTACTAGTTAAGGCAAGGGTACTAGTTAAGGCTACTAGTTAAAGCCACGCTACTAGTTAAGGCAAGGGTACTAGTTAAGGCTACTAGTTAAGGCAAGGGTACTAGTAAAGACTAGTAGTTAAGGCAAGGTTACTAGTTAAGATTACTGGTTAAAGCAAGGTACTAGTTAAGACTACTATTTAAGGCAAGGGTACTCGTTAAGGATACTAGTTAAGGCAAGGGTACCAGTTCATTCTAGTAGTTAAGGCAAGGGTACTAGTTCAGATTACTGACTTAGGGTACTTGTCAAGACAATGGTACTATTCAAGGCTAGTTGTCTAGGCTACTGATCTATGCCACTAGTCTAGCTGACTAGTTCAGCTTACTAGTCTAGGCTACTACTCTAGCCTTGTCTACTCTACTGTAGCCTACTTTCGTCTACCCTATCATAAACTACCCTACCCTAACCTATTCTACTCCATTTGATTGGATTCAAAGCATTTTGATGCGATTGAACGTGATTATGCTTGAATCGGCTCGCTTCGGCAACATCAGCTCAATTCAGCTCGATTTGGTTCAAATAGCTTCAATTCACCTCGTTTCAACTCGATTTGGCTCGGTTCAGCCTTATTTGCCCTGTTTGGCTCGATTCGACTCTTTTCTACTCTATTTGTCTCTTTTCGACTCCGTTTGACTCCATTCTACACTATTCTACTCTATTCTGTTGTACCCTACCCTACTCTAATCTAATCTATGCTAATCGATTCGATTGGACATGATTTGAAGCAATTTGATGTGATTCATCTCGTTTTGTTTCCGTTTGGCTCGATTCGGCTAGAATTGGCTCTATTCAGCTATATCCTGCACTATTTGACTCTATTCAACTCAATTCTACTCTACTCTTCTCTGCTCTGCCCTACTGTACTATATTCTATTCTGTACTTTTCTGTTCTGTTCTAGTCTACCCTCCGCACCCCTCCCCTCCCCTTCTCTAATCTATTTGATTAGATTTGATTCGACGCATTTCCACGTGATTCGATGCGATTAGGCTTCAATCAGCTCGGTTCGGTTCGAATCAGCTCTATTCGGCTCGATTTGGCTCCATTTTGCTCCATTCTGCTCGATTTGGCTCGAATTGAGTCGATTTTGCTGGATTCTGCTCGATTAGGTCTTATTTGGCCCTATTCGGCCGTATTCTGCTCTATTCGACTCTTTTCTACTCTATTCATCTCTATCCGTCTCTATTGGACTCCACTCAACTCCATTCAATTCCATTCCACACCATTCTACACTATTCTCCTCTATTCTATTCTACCCTTCCCTACCCTAATCTATTCCAATTGGTTCGATTCGATTCGACGCGATTCGTCTCGTTTTGCCTCCATTCGGCTCAATTCGGCTATGTTCTGCACTATTTGACTCTATTCTATTCTGTTGTATTCTTTCTATTCTGTTCTGTTCTGTTCTCTCCTATTCTGTTGTACTCTATTCTATTCTACCCTGCCCAACCCTACTGCACCCCACCCAAAGCTACCCTACTTTAATCTATTTGATTAAATTCGATTTAATTCGATGCTATTGGACAGGATTCAACTGGATTCAACGAGATCTGAAGGCATTTGAAGGGATTCGAAGAGATCTGATCAGATTCCGTGGGATTCGTTGTGATTCAGTAGGATTCTATGAGATTTGACTCAATTCGAGGTTATTGGACCTGACACGGTGGGATTCGACGCGATATGAAGCGATTTGACCTTGTTTGATGCAAAACGATGTGACTTGAGTCGATTCAACGTGATTCGATGCGATTGGACGCTATTTGGTGACAGTCAGTGCGATTCTGCTTGATTCAGCTCGATTAGGTGCGATTCAGCCGTATACGGCTCTTTTCGGCTGTATTCAGCTCCATTCGTCTCTATTAGGCTTATTCGGCTCTATTCGACTGTATTCGACTCTACTCTTTTTCACTCTATTCTATTCTATTCCTTCTATTCTGTTCTAATCTCTTCTATTCCACTCTATTCTATTCTACCCTCCCCTGCCCTCCCCTAATCTATACGTTTTGACTGGAATTGATGCATTTAACGCGATTTGACGCGATTAAGCTAAAATCGGCTCGATTCGGATCGATTTGGCTTTATTCGGCTCAATTAGGCTCCATTCAGCTCGTTTTGGCTTGAATCGCTTCGATTCTGCTCGATTCGGCCTTATTCGGCCCTATTCTGCTCTATTCGACTCTTTTCTACTCTATTCGACTCCATTCTACTCATTCCACACTATTCTACACTATTCTGCTCTACCCTACCCTACACCACTCTAATTTAATAGATTCGACGCGATTCCTCTCATTTCGTCTTCATTTGGCTCTATTCAGCTCTATTCGACTCTATTCTACTCTAGTCGACTCTATCGTACTCTAGTCTAGTCTTCTCTATTCTATTGTATTGTTTCTACTCTGTTCTATTCTACTCTATTCTACCCTACCCTATGCTTCCCAAATCTAATGTGTTCTAATCCATTCGATTGGATTTGATTTGACCCATTTCGATGCGATTCGGCTCAATTTGGCTCTGTTCGAATCCATTCTACTCTACTCTATTCCCCTCTACTCTACTCTAGCCTACTCTTTTCTGTATTCATTTGGTATTGTTATGTTCTATTCTGTTTTGTTCTATTCAGTTTTATTCTATTCTACTCTATTCTACCCTAACCTACCATACCCGAACCTCCCCTATTCTCATCTATTCAATTTGATTTGACGACTTTTGACACGATTCGGGTCAAATCGTTTTGATTCATGTCCATTCAGCTCCATTTGGCTCGAATAGTGTCGATTCAGCTTGATTAGGCTCGATTCGGCTCCATTAGGCTTGATTCACTGCGTTCAGCTCGATTTGGCTCGATTCAGCTCCATTCGGCCCTTTTCGGCTGTATCCGGCTCTATTCGGCTCTTTTCTACTCTGTTTGACTCCATTCGATTCCATTCTACACTATTCGACTCTACCCTACTCTAATTTACTGTAATTGATTTGATAGGATTCGATACGATTTGTCTCGTTTCTTCTGCATTTTGCTCGATTTGACTCTACTCGACTCAGTTCTACTCTACTCTACTCTTTTCTATTCTACTCTACACTATTCTGCTCTGCTCTACCCTTTTCTACTCAATTCTATTGTATTCTTTCTATTCTCTTCTACTGTATTCAATTCTATTCTACTCTATTCTATCCTACCCTACTCTAATCTATTCTACTGGATTCGATTCCACGCATTTCGATGCGATTCGGCTCAAATCGGCTCCATTCCACTCCATTCATCCCCCTTCAGCTCAAATCACTTCGATTCAGCTCTAATAGGCTCCATTCGGCTCTAATAGGCTCTATTCAGCTCTATTAGACTCTATTCAACTGTATTATCTCTTTATTACTCCATCCGACTCCATTCTACACCATTCTTCTCCATCCTACTCTATTCTTCTCTATTCTATTGTATTGTACTCTACTCTACTCTAGTCTATTCTAATGGATTGGATATGATTGGACTTGAATCGATGGGATCCAGTGCAATTCGACAGGATTCGACGCGATACGGCACGATTCCACGGGATTCGGCGTGATTCGTCTTGATTTCTATCGATTGGGCTCTTTTTGGCTCTATTCGGCAATATTTGAATCTATTCTACTCTACTCTTCTATACTCTGCTCTGCTCAACCCTATTCTATTCTTTCAGTTTTCTTCTGTCCTATTTTGTTCTACTGCATCCTATTCTACCCTACCCTACCCTAACTTACCCTGCTGTAATCTGTTCTATTCTATTTGACACACTTGAATGGGATTCGACCTGATTCGGGTCATATCGGCTCCATTCAGCTCCTTTCTGCACCATTAAACTTGATTCGGTTCTACTCGGCTCTTTTCTGCTCTATTCGGCTCTTTTTGGCAGTATTCAACTCTATTTGACTCTACCCTACTCTATTCTTTCCATTCTGTTCTATTCTACTCCGTTCTATTCTACCCTACCCTACCCTAACTTTACCTGCTCTACACTAATCTATTTGATTTGATTCGACACGTTTCAAACGATTTGACATGATTCGTCTCGATTCACCCCAAATTTGGTCGATTCGGCTGTATTCAGCTCTGTTCGGCTCTTTTCAGCTCTATTCAACTCGATTTGACTCTACTCTACTCTACCCGACTCTACTTAATTCTATTCTATTCTTTCTATTTTCTCCTGTTTTGTTCTATTCTAACCTCTCCTACCGTACCCTCCTCTACTCTAATCTATTCGATTCAATGCATTTTGTTGAGATTCCATGTGATTAGGCTTGAATCGGCTCGATTTCGCTATGTTTGGCTTGAATTGGGTCATTTCTTCTCGATTCTGATCGATTCAGCATAATTAGGCTTGATTCATCCTTATTCAGCCCTGTTTGGCTCTATTCAACTCTTTTCTACTTTATTCGTCTCTATTTGGCTCCTTTCCACTCCATTCTACACCATTCTACTCTGTTCTACTCCATTCTACACTATTCTACTCTATTCTATTCTGTTCTACTCTACTCTACCCTACTCTGATCTATTCTAATCGATTCAATTCATTGCGATTTGTCTCGATTCCTCTCCATTCGACTCGATTCGGCTTGAATCGGAACTTTTCATCTATATTCTGCACTACTCGACTCTGACTATTCTACTCTACTCCATTCTACTCTTTGTATTCTCTACTCTTCTACTCTATTCTATTCTTCTGTGCCCTACCCTACTGAATCTTAGCCTAAACTACACTACTCTAATCTATTTGATTTAATTCAATTCCATTCAATTCGACACCATTCCACCCGATTTGACACAATTCGACAGGACTCAGTGAGATTCCACGATATTTGACAGTTTTGGTGGGATTTGATGGAATTTGATGAGATCCGATGCAATAGGATGCGATTAGGTGGAAATTGGCTCGATTTTGTTCGTTCATTTTGTTTGTCTCTATTTGGCTCGTTTCAGCTCCATTCGGCTACATTCAGCTCGATTCTGGTCGATTCGGCTTGATTCGGCTCTATTTAGCTCGATTCGGCCCTATTTGGTCCTATTCAGCACTATTCGGCTCTATTCAACTCTTTTCTACTCAATTCATCTCTGTTCGACTCCATTCCACACCATTCTACTCCATTCTACACTATTCTATTCTACAGAACCCTACCCCACCCTACCCTATCCGAATCTAGCCTGTTCTTTGCTATTCTGTTATATTCTATTCTCTCTATTCCATCCTATGCTACTCTACCATATCCTACACTAAACTAACCTACTGTGCCCAATGCTGTTTTCTCCTATTTTCTTCTATTTTCTCTGTTCCACCGTATGCTACAATACCATATGCTACCTCACCCTACCATACCCTACTACTTAGGGACACTCAATAAGGGTACTAATTAAGGGTACTGGTTCGGGCAAGGGGACTACTTAAGGAAAGAGTACTAGTTCTGGCTACCAGTTATGGCCAGGTCCTTGTTAAGGGTACTAGTTATGAAAGGATATTAGTTAAGGGTACTAGTTAAGGCCAGGATGCTAGTTCAGGATACTAGTTAAAACATGGGTACTTGTCAAGGGTACTGGTTAAGGCAAGGGTACTATTTAAGACTACTAATTAAGGCAAGTGTACTAGTGAAGCATACTAGTTAAGGCAAGGGTTCTAGTTCAGACTACTGGTTAAGGCAAATTACTAGTTAAGGTTAATATTTAAGGCAAGGGTACTAGTTAAGGTTACTAGTTAAGGCAAGAGTACTAGTTTAGGCTACTAGTTAAGGCAAGGGTAGCAGTTCAGATTACTGACTTAGGGTACTTGTCAAGGCAATGGTCCTATTCTAGGCTACTGATCTATGCCACTAGTCTAGCTGACTAGTCTAGCTTACTAGTCTAGGCTACTACTCTAGCCTTCTCTTGTCTACTCTAGTCTACCTTCATCTACCCTAGTCTACCTGTCATAAACTACCCTACCTTAACCTATTCTAATCTATCCCTTTTGATTCAATTCAAAGCATTTTGATGCTTTTGGACGCGATTATGCTTGAATCAGCTAGATTCGGCATCATCAGCTCGATTCGACTCGGTTCAGCCTTATTCGGCCCAATTTGGCTCAACTCGACTGTTTTCTACTCTATTTGCCTCCATTCTACACTATTCTCTATTCTGTTCTACCCTATCCTACTCTAATGTAATCTATTCAATTGGACGTAATTTGAAGCAATTGTGATTCATCTTATTTTGTTTCTACTTGGCTCGATTCGGCTAGAATTGGCTCTATTCAGCTATATTCTGCACTGTTTGACTCTATTCGACTCAGTTCTACTCTATTCTTCTCTGCTCTACAATACTGTACTATATTCTATTCTTTCTATTCTGTACTGTTCTGTTCTATTCTACCCTCCCGCCCCTCCCCTCACCTTCTCTAATCTATTTGATTCGATTTGACGCATTTCCACGCCATTCAACGCGATTAGGCTTGAATCAGCTCAATTCGGTTCGAATCAGCTCTATTCGGCTCGATTTGGCTCGAATTGCGTCGATCCTGCTGGATTCTGCTCGATTAGGCCTTCTTTGGCCCTATTGGGCCCTATTCTGCTCTATTCGACTCTTTTCTACTCTATACATCTCTATCCATCTCAATGGACTTCATTCAACTCCATTCTATTCCATTCCACACCATTCTACGCCATACTCTATTCTATTCTACCTTTCCCTACCCTAATCAATTCGATTTGATTTGACCCGATTCGACGCGATTTGTCTCACTTTGTCTCCATTTAGCTCAATTCGGCTATGTTCTGCACTATTTGACTCTATATTATTCTGTTGTATTCTTTCTATTCTGTTCTGTTCTCTCCTATTCTGTTGTACTCTATTCTATTCTACCCTACCGAACCCCACTGCATCCCACCCAAAGCTACCCTACTTTAATCTATTTGATTCAATTCGATTCATTTCGACACAATTGGACAGGATTCAACTGGATTCGACGAGATCTGAAGGCATTCGAAGGGATTCGAAGAGATTTGACAAGACTCCATGAGATTCGACGTGATTCAGTAGGATTCTTTGAGATTTGACACAATTTGAAGTTATTCGACCTGATATGATGGGATTCGACACGATATGAAACGATTTGACCTTGTTTGATGCAAAATGATATGACTCGACTCTATTTGATGTGATTCGATGTGATTCAATGCGATTCGGTGACAGTAGGTGCGATTCTGCTTAATTCAGCTCGATTCAGCTCGATTAGGTGTGATTCACCACTATATGGCTCTTTTCGGCTGTATTCAGACTCCATTCAGCTCTATTTGTCTCTAATCAGCCTAGTCGGCTCTATTCGACTCTACTGTTTTCCACCCTATATTCTATTCTATTCCTTGCATTCTGTTCTAATCTCTTCTATTCTACTTTGTTCTGTTCTACCCTCCCCTCCCCTCCCCTTCTGTAATCTATTCGTTTCTATTGGATTTGATGCATTTAACGCGATTCGACGCGATTAAGCTTGAATCGGCTCGATTCGGATCGTTTTGGCTCTATTCGGCTCAATTAGGCTCCATTCAGCTCGTTTTGGCTTGAATCGCTTCGATTCTGCTCGATTCGGCCTTATTCGGCCCTATTCTGCTCCATTCCACTCTATTCTTCTCTATTTGACTGCATTCTACTCATTCCACACTATTCTACACTATTCTACTCTATTCTGCTCTACCCTACCCTACATCACTCTAATTTACTCTAATAGATTCGACGTGACTCCTCTCATTTCATCTCCATTCAGCTCTATTCAGGTCTATTCCACTCTATTCTTCTCCATTATACTCTATTGTACTCTAGTCTACTCTTCTCTATTCTATTGTATTGTTTCTATTCTGTTCTGTTCTATTCTACTCTACCCTATGCTACCCAACTCTAATGTATTCTAATCCATTTGATTGGACTTGATTTGACCCATTTCGACGCGATTCGGCTCGATTTAACTCTGTTCAAATCTATTCTACTCTACTCTATTTCCCTCTACTCTACTCTTTTATGTATTTGTTCTGTATTGTTCTGTTCTATTCTACTCTTCTCTATTCTACCGTACCCTACCATACCCGAACCTCCCCTACTGTAATCTATTCAATTCGATTAGATGATTTTTGACATGATTCAGGGGGAGTCAGTTCGTTTCGTGTCAAATCCGTTCGATTCTTGTCCATTTGGCTCCATTTGGCTTGAATAGTGTCGATTTGGCTTGATTAGACTCGATTCGGCTCCATTAGGCTCGATTCGCTGGATTTGTCTCATTTTGGCTCAATTCAGCTCGATTCGGCCCTCTTCGGACCTGTTCAGCACTATTCGGCTGTATTCGGCTCTTTTCTACTCTGTTCGACTACATTCGATTCCATTGCACACCATTCTAATCCCTTATACACTATTGTTCTCAACCCTACTCTAATTTACTGTAATTGATTCGATAGGATTTGATGCAATTTGTCTCGTTTTGTCTCCATTTGGCTCGATTCGACTCTATTCGACTCTGTTCTACTCTACTCTATACTATTCTGCTCTGCTCTACCCTTTTTTCTCTATTCTATTCTTTCTATTCTCTTCTACTCGGCTCTTTTCCGCTCTATTTGGCTCTTTTTGGCAGTATTCAACTGTATTTGACTCTAGTCTACTCTACTCAATCATTTCTGTTCTGTTCCATTCTACTCTATTCTATTCTACCCTACCCTACCCTAAACTTACCTGCCCTACACTAATCTATTTTGATTTGATACGACACATTTCAATGCGATTCAGCATGATTCGTCTTGATTCACCTCAAATTTGGTCGATTCGGCATTCAGCTCTGTTTGGCACTATTCAACTCTATTTGACTCTATTCTACTCATCTCTACTTAATTCTATTCTTTCTATTGTGTTCTGTTTTGTTCTGTTCTAACCTCTCCTACCCTACCCTCCTCTATTCTAATCTATTCGATTCAATTCAATGCATTTCGACGCAATTCCATGTGCTTAGGCTTCAGTCGGCTTAATTTAGATCTATTTGGCTTGAAACAGGTCAATTCGAGTTGATTCTGCTCGATTCAGCATAATTAGGCTCGATCCAAACTTTTCGGCTCCGTTCAGCTCTATTCAACCCTTTTCTACTTTATTCATCTCTATTTGTCTCCATTCGACTCCATTCCACACCATTCTACTCTGTTTTACTCCATTCTACATTATTCTACTCTATTCTATTCTGTTCTACCCTACCATACTCTAATCTATCCTAATCGATTCGATTCATCGTGATTTGTCTTGTTTCCTCTCCATTCGACTCGATTCAGCTCGAATTGGATCTATTCATCTCTATTCTGCACTACTCAACTCTGACTATTCTACTCTACTCAACTCTACTCCACTCTACTCCACTCTACTCTGTATTCTCTTCTGTTCTACTGTATGCTACTCTATTCTATTCTTCCGTGCGCTACCCTACTGAATCCCAGCCTAACCTACACTACTCTAATCTATTCAATTTAATTCGGTTCCATTCATTTCGACACCGTTCGACCCGACTTGACACAATTTGATGGGATTTGGTGAGATTCCGCGAGATTCAACGAGTTTTGGTGGGATTTGATGGAATTCGATGAGATTCTATGCAATAGGATGTGATTAGGTGCGATTTGGCTCGATTTAGTTCCGCTCATTTTGTTTGTCTCTGTTTGGCTAGTTCCAGCTCCATTCAGATACATTCAGCTCGAATCTGGTCGATTCAAATCATTTCAGCTCGAATCGGCCCTATTTGGTCCTATTGAGCACTCTTCGGCTCTATTCAAATCTTTTCTACTCTATTTATGTCTGTTCAAGTCCATTTGACTCCATTCCACACCATTCTACACTATTCTATTCTACAGAACCCTACCCCACCATAACCTTTCCTAATCTAGACTGTTCTTTTCTATTCTATTGTATCCTATTTTCCTTTTCAATGTTCCCTATTCCCTCCTTTGCTACTCTACCATAGCCTACACTAAACTAACCTACCCTGACCTATGCTGTTCTATTCTATTTTCTCTGTTCCACCATATGCTACCCTACCCTATGCTACCCCACCGTACCGTACCCTACTACTCAGTGGTACTCAATAAGGGAGGGCACTAATTAAGGTTACTACTTCGGGCAAGGGTACTACTTAAAGCAAGGTTACTAGTTCAGGCTACTAGCTAAGGCCAGAGTACTGGTTATGTAAGGGTATTAGTTAAAGGTATTATTTAAGGCCAGGAAAGTAGTTCAGGGTACTAGTTAAGGCATGGGTAATTGTTGAGGGTACTGGTTAAGGCAAGGGTACTAGTTAATGTTACTTGTTAAGGCCATGTTACTAGTTACAGCCAGGTACTTGTTAAGTCTACTAGTTAAGGCAAGGCTGCTAGTTAAGGGTACTATTTATGCCAAGGGTACCTGTTAAAACTAATAGTTAAGGCAAGGGTACCAGTTAAGACTACTAGTTAAGGCAAGGGTACTAGTTCAGACTAGTGTTTAAGGCAAGTTACTAGTTAAGACTACTATTTAAGGCAATGATGCTAGTTAAGACTACTAGTTAAGGCAAGGGTACAAGTTAAGGCTACTAGTTAAGGCAAAGGTACTAGTTAAGGCTACTATGTAAGGCAAGGGTACTAGTTCGGATTGCTGATTTAGGCTACTTGTCAAGGCAAGGGTACTATTCAAGGCTAGTTGTCTAGGCTACTGATCTATGCCAGTACCCTAGCTGACTAGTCCAGCTTGCTAGTCTAGGCTACTACTCTAGCCTTCTCTTGTCTACTGTAGTCTACTTTCGTCTACCCTAATCTACCCTATCATAAACTACCCTACCCTAACCTATTCTATTCCATTTGATTTGATTTAAAGTATTTCGATGCGATTGGACGCGATTATGCTTGAATCGGCTCGATTCGGCAACATCAGCTTGATTCAGCTCAATTTGGCTCGAATCGCTTCAATTCAGGTCGATTCTGCTTATTTCGACTCTATTCGGCTCAGTTCAACCTTATTGGGCCCTATTCGGCTTGATTCGACTCTTTTTCTACTCTATTGTCTCTATTCCACTCCTTTCTACATTATTCTGTTCTACCTACCGTACTCTAATCTAATCTATTCTAATCAATTCAGTTGGATGCGATTTGAAGCAATTCGACGCGATTCGTCTAGTTTTGTTTCCATTTGGCTCGATTCCGCTAAAATTGGCTCTATCCAGCTATATCCTGCACTATTAGACTCTATTCAAATCTATTCCACTCAATCATACTCTACTCTTCTCTGCTCTACCCTGCTCTACTATATTCTGTTCTTTCTATTCTGTACTGTTCTGTTCTCTTCTATTCTACTCTCCCCGCCCCTCCCCTACCCTTATCTAATGTATTTGATTCAGTGCGATTCACCACATTTCACGTGATTCGACGCGATTAGGCTTGAATCAGCTCGATTTGGTTCGAACCAGCTCGAATTGGCTCCATTTCACTCCATTCGGCTCGAATTGCATCGATTCTGCTAGATTCTGCTTGATTAGGCCTTATTTGGCACTATTCGGCCCTACTCTGTGCTATTGATTCAATGCAATTTGGTGGGATTTGAAGCGATACGGCATGATTCCACAGGATTTGGCGAGATTCGTCTTGATTTCTATCGATGCAGCTCTTTTGGGCTCTATTTGGCTGTATTTGGCTCTGTTCGGCAATATTTGACTCTATTCTACTCTGTTCCTATTTTCTACTCTACTTGACCCTATTTTATTCTTTCGGTTCTATTGTCTTCTATTCTGCTCTGTTCTACAGCATTCTATTCTACCCTACCCTACCCTAACTTACCCTACTGTAATCTGTTCTATTCTATTCGACACACTTGAATGGGATTCAACCTGATTCGGGTCATATCGGCCCCATTCAGCTCCTTTCTGCTCCATTAAACTCGATTCAGTTCTACTCGGCTCTTTTCTGCTCTATTTGGCTCTTTTTGGCAGTATTCAACTCTACTTGACTATTCTTTCTGTTCTGTTGTATTCTACTCCATTCTATTCTACCCTACCCTACCCTGCCCTACACTAATCTATTTGATTTGATTTGACACATTTCAAACGATTCGACATGATTCATCTCGATTCACTTCGAATTTGGTCTATTCAGCTGTATTCAGCTCTGTTTGGCTTTTTCAGCTCTGTTCAACTCAATTTGACTCTATTATACTCTACCCGACTCTACTTAATTCTATTCTATTCTTTCTATTGTGTTCTGTTCTGTTCTATTCTCACCTCTCCTAACCTACCCTCCTCTACTCTAATCTATTTGACTTGATTCATGCATTTCGACGCAATTCCATGTCATTAGGCTTGCATTGGCTCAGTTTAGCTATATTTGGCTTGAATTGGTTCAATCCATCTCGATTCTCCCCGATTCAGCATAATTAGGCTCGATTCAACGTTATTCGGCCCTGTTCGGCTCTATTCAACTCTTTTCTACTTTTTTTTTTTATTAAGCTTCAAGTGAACATTTACCATTCCAATCAGTCTGTCACATGTAGGTTTACATACATCTTACTCCCTTCTCCCACTTGCTCTCCCCCTATTGAGTCAGCCCTTTCAGTCTCTCGTTTCATGCCAATTTTGCCATCTTCCCTCTCTCTCTATCTTCCCATCCCCCCTCCAGTCAAGAGTTGCCAACACACTCTCTAGTGTCCACCTGATTTAATTAGCTCACTCTTCATCAGCATCTCTCTCCCCCCCGCTGAACAGTCCTTTTCATGCCTGATGATTTGTCTTCGGGGATGGTTCCTGTCCTGTGCCATCAGAAGTTCTGAGGAGCATTGTCTCTGGGATTCCTCTAGTCACAGTCATACCATTAGGTATGGTCTTTTCATGAGAATTTGGGGTCTGTATCCCATTGGTCTCCTGCTCCCTCAGGAGTTGTCTGTTGTGCTCCCTGACAGGGCAGACATCGATTGTGGCCGGGCACCAACTAGTTCTTCTGGTCTCAGGATAATGTAGGTCTCTGGTTCATGTGGCCCTTTCTGTCTCTTGGGTTCTTAGTTGTCGTGTGACCTTGGTGTTCTTCCTTTGCCTTTGCTCCAGGTGGGTTGAGACCAATTGATGTATCTTAGATGGCAGCTTGTTGGCATTTAGGACCCCAGGCACCACAATTCAAAGTGGGATGCAGAGTGTTTTCATAATAGAATTATTTTGCCCATTGACTTAGAAGTCCCCTCAAACCAAGTTTCCCGGACCCCAGCCCCTGCTCCGCTGACCTTTGAAGCTTTCATTTTATCCCGGAAACCTCTTCTTTTCTACTTTATTTGTCTCTATTTGGCTCCATTCAACTCCATTCCACACCATTCTACTCTGTTCTACTCCACTCTACACTATTCTATTCTGATCTACCCTACACTACCCTACTCTATTCTAATTGATTCGATCCATCGTCATTTGTCTCGTTTCCTCTCCATTCGACTCAATTAGGCTTGAATTGGATCTATTCATCTATATTCTGCACTACTCGACTCTGACTATTCTACTCTACTCAAGTGTACTCTTTGTATTCTCTTCTGTTCTACTCTATTCTATTCTTTGCCCTACTCTACTGAATCCCAGCCTAACCTACACTACTCTAATCTATTCAGTTTAATTCCATTCCATTCAATTCAACACCATTCTACCCGATTTGACAAAATTCGGTGGGATTCAGTGAGATTCCACGATATCCGACGTGTTTTGGTGGGATTTGATGGAATTCAATGAGATTCGATGCAATTAGGTGTGATTTGGCTCGATTTTTCTTGGTTCATTTTGTTTGTCTCTATTTGGCTCGTTTCAGCTCCATTCAGCTCCATTCAGCTCTAATCCAATCGACTCGACTCAATTCGGCTTGATTCGGCCCTATTTGGTCTTATTCCGTGCTATTCAGCTCTATTCAACTCTTTTTTCCTCTATTCATCTCTGTTCGACTCCATTCCACACTGTTCTACACTAGTTAATGCTACTAGTTAAGGCCATGCTACTAGGTAAGACCATGGTACTATTAAGGCTACAAGTTAAGGCACGGCTACAAGTTAAGGGTATTAGTTAAGGCAAGGGTACCAGTTAAGACTACTAGTTAAGGTAAGGGTACTTGTTAAGACTACTGGTTAAGGCAAGGTACTAGTTAAGACTACTATGTAATTCAAGGGTAATAGTTAAGACTACTAGTTAAGGCAAGGACACTAGTTAAGGGTACTATTTAAGGCAAGGGTACTAGTTCAGGCTACTAGTTCAGGCAAGGGTACTAGTTTGGATTACTGATGTAGGGTACTTGTCAAGGCAATGTTATTATTCAAGGCTAGTTGTCTAGGCTACAGATCAATGCCACTACTCTAGCTGACTAGTCCAGCTTACTAGTCTAGGCTACTACTCTAGCCTTGTCTACTCTACTGTAGTCTACTTTCGTCTACCCTATCATAAACTACCCTACCCTAACCTATTCTATTCCATTTGATTTGATTTAAAGCATTTCAGTGCAATTGGATGTGATTATGCTTGAATCGGCTCGATTTGGCAACATCAGCTCGATTCAGCTCGATTTGGCTCAAATCGCTTCGATTCAGGTCCATTCTGCTCGTTTTGACTCAATTCGGCTCAGTTAAAACTTATTCAGCCCTATTCGGTTCGAGTCGACTCTTTTCTACTCTGTCTCTGTTCCACTCCATTCTACTCCATTCTACACTCTTCTACTCTATTCTGTTCTACCGTATGCTACTCTAATCTAATCGATTTGATTGGATGCGTTTCAAAGCAATTCAACGCGATTCATCTCATTTTGTTTCCATTTGGCTCGATTCGGCTAGAATTGGCTCTATTCAGCTATATCGTGCACTACTGGACTCTATTCGACTCAATTCTACTCTACTCTTTTCTGCTCTACCCTACTGTACTATATCTGTTCTTTCTATTCTGTACTGTTCTCTTCTATTCTACCCTCCCCGCCCCTCCCTCACCCTTCTCTACTCTATCAGATTCTATACGATTCGGCGCATTTCATGCGATTAGACGCGATTAGGCTTGAATCAGCTCAATTCGGTTCAAATCGACTCTGTTCGGATAAATTTGGCTCCATTTTGCTCCATTCAGCTCGATTTGGCTCGAATTGTGTCGATTCTGCTGGACTCTGCTCGATTAGGGCTTATTTGGCCCTATTTGGCCCTATTCTGCTCTATTCGAATCTTTTCTACTCTATTCATCTCTATCCGTCTCTATTGGACTCCATTCAACTCCATTCTATTCCATTCCACACCATTCTACACTATTCTCCTCTATTCTATTCTACCCTTCCCTCCCTAATCTATTCTAATCGATTCGATTTGATTTGACCCGATTCAAATTGATTCGACGCTATTCGTCTCATTTTGTCTCCATTCGGCTCAATTCAGCTATGTTCTGCACTATTTGACTCTATTCTACTCTAGTCTATTCTGTTGTATTCTTTTTATTCTGTCCTGTTCTCTCCTGTTCTGTTGTACTCTATTCTATCCTACCCCACCCAACCCTACTGCACCCCACCCAAACCTACCCTACTTTAATCTATTTGATTCAATTTGATTCAATTCGATGCGATTGGACAGGATTCGACTGGATTCGACGAGATCCGAAGGCATTAAAAGGGATTCAAAGCGATTTGACGAGATTCCATGGGATTTGACGTGATTCAGTAGGATTCTATGAGATTGGACACAATTCGAAGTTATTCTACCTGATACAAAGGGATTCCACATGATATGAAGCAATTTGACCTTGTTTGATGCAAAACGTTGTGACTGGACTCGACTTGACATCAGTCGATGTGATTGGATGCTATTTGGTGCGATTCTGCTTGATTCAGCTCGATTAGGTGCGATCTGACACTATATGGCTCTTTTCACCTGTATTCAGCTCCGTTCGGCCTATTTGACTCTACGCGACTCTATTTGACTCTTTTCTTTTCCACTCTATTCTATTCTATTCCTTCTATTCTGTTCTAATCTCTTCTATCCTCCTCTACTCTGTTCTATTCTACGCTTCCCTCCCCTCCCTTTCTCTAATCTATACATTTCGATTTGATTTGACTCATTGAACGCAATTCAACGCGATTAAGCTTGAATCGGCTCGATTCAGATCGATTTGGCTCTATTCTGCTCAGTTAGGCTCCATTCAGCTCGTTTTGGCTTGAATGGCTTCGATTCTGCTCGATTCAGCCTTATTCGGCCCTATTCTGCTCTATTCGACTCTCTATTCCTCTCTATTTGACTCCATTCTACTCCATTCTATTCATTCCACACCATTCTACACTGTTCTGCTCTATTCTGCTCTACCCTACCCTACACCACTGTAATTTACTCTAATCGATTCAACACAATTCCTCTCATTTCGTCTCCATTCGGGTCTATTCAGCTCGATTCGACTCTAGTCTACTCTAGTCTATTCTTCTGTATTCTATTGTATTGTTTCTATTCTGTTCTGTTCTGTTCTATTCTAATCTATTCTATCCTACCCTATGCTACGCAACTCTAATCTATTCTAATCCACTTGATTGGATTTGATTCAACCCATTTGAACACGATTCGGCTCTATTTGGCTCCGTTCGGATCTATTCCACTCTACTGTAGTCCCCTCTACTCTACTGTAGACTACTCTTCTCTGTATTCGTTCTGTATTGTTCTGTTCTAGTCTGTTTTATTCTATTCTACTCTACTCTATTCTACCCTACCCTACCATACTCTAACTTCCCCTATTCTAATCCACTCAATTCGATTTGACGAATTTTGATGCAATTCAGGTCGAATCGGTTCGATTCGTGTCCGTTCGGCTCCATTTGGCTCGAAAAGTGTCGATTTGGCTTGATTAGGCTCGATTCAGCTCTCTTAGGCTCGATTCACTGCATTCGGCTCGATTTGGCTCAATTCAGCTCGATTCGGCCCTCTTTGGCTCTATTCGGCTCTGTTCAGCTCTTTTCTACTCTATTTGACTCTATTCGATTCCTTTGCAAACAATTCTACTCCATTCTACACAATTCTACTCTACCGTACTCTAATTTACTGTAATTGGTTCAATGGGATTCGACGCGATTTGTCTCGTTTCATCTCCATTTGGCTCGATTCCACTCTATTAGACTCTGTTCTACTCTACACTATTCTACTTTGCTCTACCCTTTTCTACTCTATTCTATTGCATTCTTTCTATTCTCTTCTACTGCGTTCAATTCTACTCTACTCTGTTCTATCCTACCCTATTGTAATCTATTCTCCCGACTCGATTCCACACATTTCAATGAGATTCGGCTCAGACCAGCTCCATTCCATTCCATTCATCCCCATTCGGCTCAGATCAGTTCGATTTAGCTCTAAATGGCTCCATTCAGCTCTAGTCGGCTCTAATAGGCTCTATTCAGCTCTATTCGGCTCTATTAGACTCTACTCAACTCTATTATCTCTTTTCGACTCCATTCGACTCCATTCACAGATTCTACTCCATCCTACTCTATTCTATTGTATTCGACTCCACCTTACTCTAGTCTATTCTAATCGATTGGATATGATTTAACTTGAATCGATGGGACTCAATGCAATTTGATGGGATTCAACGCCATACGGCACGATTCCACGGGATTTGGAGCAATTCATCTTGATCTCTATCGATTCGTGTCTTTTTGGCTCTATTTAACAATATTTGACTCTAATCTACTCTACTCTTCTATACTTGACCCTATTCTATTCTTTCAGTTCTGTTCTCTTCTATTCTGTTCTACTGCATTCTATTCTACCCTACCCTACCATATCTTACACTACTGTAATCTGTTCTATTCTATTCGACACACTTGAATGGGATTCAACCTGATTCGGGTCATATAGGCCCCATTCACCTCCTTTCTGCTCCATTAAACTCGATTCCCGTCTTCTCGGCTCTTTTCCACTCTAATTCGGGTCTTTCCCACAGTATTTGACTCTATTTGACTCTACTCTATTCTTTCTATTCTACTCCATTCTATTCTACCCTTCCCTACCCTAACCTTACCTGCTCTACACTATTCTATTTGATTCGATTTGACACATTTCAAACGATTCGACATGATTCGTCTCGATTCACCTCGAATTTGGTCGATTAGGCTGTATTCAGCTCTGTTCAGCTCTTTTTGGCTCTATTCAACTCGATTTGACTCTATTCTACTGTACCCGACTCTACTTAATTCTATTCTATTCTTTCTATTGTGTTCTGTTCTATTCTAACCTCTCCTACCCTACCCTCCTCTACTCTAATCTATCCTACTCAATTCAATGCATTTCGATGCAATCCCATGTGATTAGGCTTGAATAGGCTCGATTTAGCTATATGGGGCTTGAATTGGGTCAATTGCTCTCAATTCTACTTAATTCAGCATAATTAGGCTGAAGCCAACCTTATTCAGCCCAGTTCGGCTCTATTCAACAATTTTCTACTTTTTCGTCTCTATTTGGCTCCATTCAACTCCATTCCACACCATTCTACTCTGTTCTACTCCATTCCACACCATTCTACTCTGTTCTACTCCATTCTAAACTATTCTTTTCTGTTCTACCTCATCCTGCCCTACCCTAATCTATTCTAATCGATTCAATTCATTGCCATTTGTCTCGTTTCCTCTCCATTCGACTCGATTCAGCTTGAATTGGATCTATTCATCTATATTCTGCACTACTCGACTCTGACTATTCTACTCAACTCTACTCCATTCTTCTCTTTGTATTCTCCTCTGTTCTACTCTATGCTACTCTATTTTATTCTACTGTGGCCTGCCCTACCGAATCCCAGCCTAACCTACACTACTCTAATCTGTTCAATTTAATTCGATTCCATTCAATTCAACCCCATTTGGCACAATTTGATGGGATTCAGTGAGATTCCACGAGATTCGACAGGTTTTGGTGGGGTTTGAAGGACTTCAATGAGATTCGATGCAATAGGATGCGATTAGTTGTGATTTGGCTCGATTTAGCTCGGCTCATTTTGTTTGTCTGTATTTGGCTTGTTTCAGCCCCACTCGGATACGTTCAGTTCTAATCTGGTGAATTCGACTCGATTTGGCTCTATTTGACTTCATTCGGCTCTATTCAGCTGGATTCTGCCCTCTTCCGCCCTATTTGGCGCTATTTGGCTCTATTCAACTCTTCTACTCTATTTTTCTCTGCTCGACTCCATTAGACTCCATTCCACACCATTCTACTCCATTTTACACTATTCTATTCTACAGAACCCTACCCCACCCTACTCTAGCCTAAACTAGTCTGTTCTTTTCTATTCTCGTTTTCTATTTTCTCTATTCCATCCTATGCTACTCTACCATACCCTACACTAAACTAACCTACCCTGACCTGTGCTGTTCTATTCTATTTTCTCTGTTCTACCGTATGCCACCCTACCCTATGCTACCCCACCGTACCTTACCCTACTACGTAGGGGTACTCAATAAGGGTGCTAATTAAGTGTAGTAGTTTGGGCAAGGGTGCTACTTAAGGCAAGGGTACTAGTTCAGGCTACTATTTAAGACCACTGTAATAGTTATGGGTACCAGTTAAGGCAAGGGTACTAGTTAAGGCTACTAGCTCAGAAAAGAGTACTAGTTAAGGTTACTAGTTCAGGCAAGGTACTAGTTAAGGCCAGGGTAGTAGTCAAGGCTACCAGTTAAAGCAAAGGTACTAGTAAGGAAAGGGTACTAGTTAAGGCAGGGGAACTAGTTAAGGCTACTAGTTAAGGCTACTAGTTAAGGCAAGTCTACTAGTTAAGGCAAGAATACTAGTTAAGGGTACTAGTAATGCAGGGTACTAGTTAAGACTACTTGTTAAGGCAAGGGTACTAGTTCAGATTACTAATTAAGGGTATCTGTCAATGCAAGGGTACTATTCAAGGCTGGTTGTCTAGGCTACTGATCTATGCCACTATTCTAGCTGGCTAGTCCAGCTTACTAGTCTAGGCTACTACTCTAGCCTTCTCTTGTCTACTCTAGTCTACTTTCATCTACCCTAGTCTACCCTATCATAAACTACCCTACCCTAACCTCTTCTATTCTAATCGATTTGATTCAATTCAAAGCATTTCGATGCGATTATGCTTGAGTCGGCTCGATTCGGCACCATCGGCTCGATTCAGCTTGATTTGGCTCAAATCGTTTCGATTCAGCTTGTTTCAACTTGATTCGGCTCGGTTCAGCCTTATTTAGCCCTATTCAGCTCAATTCGACTCTTTTCTAATCTATTTGTCTCTATTCGACTCCATTTGACTCCACTCTACTCTATTCTCTTCTACCCTACCCTGCTCTAATCTATTCTAATGGATTTGATTCGATGCGATTCAAAGCATTTCGACGCGATTCATCTCGTTTTGTTTCCATTTGGCTCGATTCGGCTAGAATTGGCTCTATGCAGCTATATCCAGCACTATTTCACTCTATTCGACTCAATCCTACTCCACTCTTCTCTACTTAACTCCTCTGCTCTACCCTAGTGTACTATATTCTATTCTTTCTATTCGGTACTCTTTTACCCTATTCTATTCTACCCTCCCTGCCCCTCCCATACCCTTCTCTAATCTATTTGATTCGATTCGATTCGGTGCATTTCCACGTGATTCGACGCCATTAGGCTTGAATCAGCTCGATTTGGTTTGAATCGGCTCGATTTGGCTCCATTTCACCCCATTCGGTTTGATTTGGCTCGAATTGTGTCCATTCTGCTGGATTCTGCTCAATTAGGCCTTCTTTGGCTCTATTTGTTCCTATTCTGCTGTATTCGACTCTTTTCTACTCTATCCATCTCTATTCGACTCCATTCTATTCCATTCCACACCTTTCTACACTATTCTCTTCTACCCTTTCCTACCCTAATCTATTCTAATTGATTCGATTGGATTTGAAAAGAATCAAAGCGATTCAACGCGTTTCGTCTCAATTCGGCTCAATTCCGCTATGTTCTGCACGATTTGACTCTTTTCTACTCTATTCTATTCTGTTGTATTCTTTCTAATCTGTTCTGTTCTGTTCTCTCCTATTCTGTTGTACTCTGTTCTATTCTACCCCACCCAACCCTATTGCACCCCACCCAAACCTACCCTACTTTAATCTATTATATTCAATTTGATTCAGTTCGACGTGATTTGACAGGATTCGACGAGATCCCAAGGCATTCGAAGGGATTCAGAGAGTTTTGATGAGATTCCATGCGATTCAACGTGATTCAGCAGAGTTCTATGAGATTTGATGCAATTCGAAGTTATTTGACGTGATACGACGCGATTCACCATGACTCGATAACATTCGAAGCAATTCGACACCATATGAAGCAATTCGACCCGGTTTGACGCAAAACGATGTGATTGGACATTACTCGACCTGATTCGACGCTATTCTGCGACAGTCGGTGCGATTCTGCTTGATTCAGATTGATTAGGTGCGATTCGGCAGTATAAGGCCCTTTTGGATGTATTCAGATCCATTCAGCTCTATTTGTCTCTATTCGGCCTATTCAGCTCTATTCAAACCTATTCTTTTCCACTCTATTCTATTGCTTCTATTCTGTTCTAATCTCTTCAATTCTACTCTACTTTATTCTATTCTACCCTCCCCTCCCCTTCTCTAATGTATACGTTTCGATTGGATTTGACGCATTGAACGCGATTCAGCGTGATTAAGCTGGAATCGGCTCGATTCGGATCGATTTGGCACTATTTGACTCAGTTAGGTTTCATTTGGCTCGTTTTAGCTTGAATTGCTTCAATTCTGCTCGATTCCACCTTATTCAGTCCTATTCTGCTCTATTCGACTCTTTTCTACTCTATTCGTCTCTATTTGACTCCATTCTACTCCATTCTTTACATTCCCCACCATTCTACACTATTCTGCTCTACCCTACCCCACACCTCTCTAATTTACTCTAATCGATTCGACGCGATTCCTCTCATTTTGTCTCCATTTGGCTCTATTCAGCTTTATGCATCTCTACTCTATTATACTCTAGTCTACTCTTCTCTATTCTATTCTATTGTTTCTATTCTGTTCCGTTCTATTCCACTCTATTCTACCCTACCCTATGCTACCCAACTCTAATCTATTCTAATCCACTTGATTGGACTTGATTCAACCCATTTTGACACGATTCGGCTCGATTTGGCTCTATTTGGCTCTGTTTGAATCTATTCTACTGTACTCTATTTCCCTCTACTCTACTCTAGCCTACTCTTTTCTGTATTTGTTCTGTATTGTTCTGTTCTGTTCTCTTCTATTCTATTCTGTTTTATTCTATGCTACTCTACTCTATTCCACACTGCCTTACCATACCCGAACATCCCCTACTCTAATCTATTCTATTCGATTTGATGAATTTTGACGCGATTCAGGTCGAATCGGTTCAATTTGTGTCCATTCAGCTCCATTTGGCTCGAATAGTGTCGATTCACCTTGATTAGGCTCAACTCGGCTCCATTAGGCTCGATTTGCTGGATTCGTCTCTATTTGGCTCAATTGAGCTCGATTCGGCCCTATTCAGCACTATTCGGCTCTATTCAGCTCTTTTCTACTCTATTCAACTCCATTCAATTCCATTGCACACCATTCTACTCCATTCTACACTATTCTACTCTACCCTACTCTAGTGTAATTGGTTCGATGGGATTCACTGTGATTTGTCTCGTTTTGTCTCCATTTTGCTTGATTCGAATCTATTCGACTCTGTTCTACTCTACACTATTCTGCTCTGCTCTACCCTTTTCTACTCTATCCTATTCTTTCTTTCTATTCTCTTCTACTGTGTTCAATTCTATTCTACTCTATTCTATCCCACCCTACTCTAATCTATTCTACTGGATTCGATTCCACGCATTTCGATGCTATTCGGCTCAAATCGGCTCCATTGCACACAGTTCATCCCCCTTCAGCTCAAATCTGTTCGATTCAGCTCTAATCGGCTCCATTCGGCTCTAGTCAGCTCTATTCAGCTCTAATAGGCTCTATTCAGTTCTATTCGGCTCTATTAGTCTACTCAACTCTATTATCTCTTTTTGACTCCATTCAACTCCATTCTACACCATTCTACTCCACCTGACTCTATTCTCTATTCTATTGTCTTGTACTCTACCTTCTCTAGTCTATTCTAAGCGATTGGATTTGATTTGACTTGAGTTGATGGGATTCCATGCAATTCGACGTGATTCGACGCGATACAGCACGATTCTGCAGGATTTGGAGAGATTCGTCTTGATTTCTATCGCTTCGGCTCTTTTTGGCTCTATTTGGCTGTATTTGGCTCTATTCGGCAATATTCATCTCTATTCTTCTATACTGTACACTACTCGACCTTATTCTATTCTTACAGTTCTGTTCTATCCTGTCCTGTTCTACAGCATTCTATTCTACCCTACCCTAACTTACCCTACTGTAATCTGTTTTATTCTATTGAATACACTTGAACGGGATTCGACCTTATTCGGGCTGTATCAGCTCAATTCAGCTCCTTTTTGCACCATGAAACTCGATTCGGTTCTACTTGGCCCTTTTCCACTCTATTCGGCTCTTTTCGGCAGTATTCGACTCCATGTGACTCTAGTCTACTTTTTCTGTTCTGTTCTATTCTACTGTATTCTATTCTACCTTACCCTACCCTAACCTTACCTGTCCTACACTAATATACTTGATTAGATTCGACACAATTCAACGAGATTCAACATGGTTCCTTTCGAATCACCTCGAATTTGGTCGATTCAGCTTCATTCAGCTCTGTTCGGCTCTTTCCAGCTCTATTCAACTCTATTTGACTCTATTGTATTATACTTGATGCTACTTAATTCTATTCTATTCTTTCTATTGTGTTCTGTTCTATTCTAACCTCTCCTACCCTACCCTCCTCTACTCTAATCTATTCGATTTGATTCAATGCATTTCGATGCGATTCCATGTGATTAGGCTTGAATAGGCTCGATTTAGCTCTATTTGGTTTGAATCGGGTCAATTCGGGTCGATTCTGCTCGATTCAGCATAATTAGGCTCGATCCAAACTTATTCGGCCCTGTTTGGCTCTATTCAACTCTTTTCTACTTTATTCGTCTCTATTTGGCTCCATTCTACTCCATTCCACACCATTCTACCCTGTTCTACTCCATTCTGCACTATGCTACTCTTTTCTACCCTACCGTACTCTAATCTATTCTAATCGATTCAATTCATCGTGATTTGTCTTGTTTCCTCTCCATTCGACTCGATTCAGCTCGAATTGGATCTATTCCTCTGTATTCTGCACTACTCTACTCTGACTATTCTACTCAACTCTACTCCATTCTACTCTTTGTATTCTCTTCTGTTCTACTCTATGCTACTCTGTTCTATTCTTCTGTGCCCTAGACTACTGAATCCTAGCCTAACCTACACTAATCTGTTCAATTTCATTCAATTCCATTCAATTCGACCCCATTTGACACAATTTGATGGGATTCGGTGAGATTCCACAAGATTCGACAGGTTTTGATGGGATTTATGGAATTTGACGAGATTCGATGCAATAGGATGTGATTAGGTGCGATTTGGCTCAGCTCATTTTGTTTGTCTCTATTTGGCTCGTTTCAGCTCCATTCGGCTCCATTCAGCTCAAATCTGGTCAATTCGACTCGATGCAGCTCAGTTCGGCTCTATTCAGCTCGATTCATCCCTATTTGTCCCTATTCTGTGCTATTTGGTGCTATTCAACTCTTTTCTACTCTATTCATCTCTGTTCGACGCCATTAGACTCCATTCCACACCATTCTACTCCATTCTACACTATTCTATTCTACAGAACCCTACCCCACCCTACTCTAGCCTAAACTAGTCTGTTCTTTTCTATTCTTGTTTTCTATTTTCTCTATCCCATCCTATACTACTCTACCATACCCTACAATAAACTAACCTACCCTGACCTATGCTTTTCTATTCTATTTTCTCTGTTCCACCCTATGCTACCCTACCCTATACTACCCCACCATACCATACCCTACTATTTAGGGTTACTCAATAAGGGTACTAATTAAGGGTACTAGTTCAGGCAATGGTACTACTTAAGGCAAGGGCAGTAGTTCAGGCAACTAGTTAAGGCCCGGGTACTAGTTCAGGATACCAGTTAAGGCATGAGTACTTGTTGAGGTTACTGGTTAAGGCAAGGGTACTAGTTAAGGCTACTAGTTAAAGCCATGCTACTAGATAAGGCCAGGGTACTAGTTAAGGCTACTAGTTAATGCAAGGCTACTAGTTAAGACTAGTAAAGGCAAGGTTACTAGTTAAGATTACTGGTTAAAGCAAGGTAGTAGCTAAGACTACTAGTTAAGGCAAGGGGTACTCAATAAGGGTGGTAATTAAGTGTAGTAGTTCAGGCAACAGTACTACTTAAGGCAAGAGTACTAGTTCAGGCTACTAGTTAAGTCCACTGTACTAGTTAAGGTAATAGTTAAGTCGAGTGTACTAGCTAAGACTACTAGTTAAGGCAAGGGTACTAGTTAAGGTTACCAGTGAGGCAAGAGTACTAGTTAAGGCCAGGGTAGTAGTTAAGGCCAGGGTAGTAGTTAAGGCTACCAGTTAAGGCAAAGGTATTAGTAAGGAAAGGGTACTAGTTAAGTCTACTAGTTAAGGCAGGGGCACTAGTTAAGGCTACTAGTTAAGGCAAGGCTACTAGTTAAGGGTACTAGTAATGCAAGGGTACTAGTTAAGACTGCTTGTTAAGGCAAGGGTACTAGTTCAGATTACTAATTTAGGGTACTTTTCAAGGCAAGGGTACTATTCAAGGCTAGTTGTCTAGACTACTGATCTATGCCACTAGTCTAGCTGACTAGTCCAGCTTACTGGTCTAGGCTACTACTCTAGCCTTCTCTTGTCTACTGTACTGTAGTCTACTATTGTTTACCCTATCATAAACTACCGTACCCTAATTTCTTCTAATCGATTTGATTCAATTCAAAGCATTTCAATGAGATTAGACGCGATTATGCTTGAATCGGCTCGATTCGGCACCATCGGCTCGATTCAGCTCGATTTGGCTCTAGTTGCTTCGATTCAGCTCGTTTTGACTCGATTCAGCTGGGTTCAGCCTTATTTAGCCCTATTTGGCTCGATTCGACCCTTTTCTAATCTATTTGTCTCTTCAAATCCATTTGACTCCATTCTACTCTATTCTCTTCTACCCTACATTGCTCTAATCTATTCTAATGGTTTTGATTTTTATCGTGATTCAAAGCATTTCGACGCGATTCGTCTCGTTTTGCTTCCATTTGGCTCTTTTCAGCTAGAATCGGCTCTATTCAGCTATATCCTGCACTATTTCACTCTATTCGACTCAATCCTACTCTACTCCTCTACTTTACTCCTCTGCTCTACCCTACTGTACTATATTCTATTCTTTCTATTCTGTACTGTTTTATTGTATTTTATTCTCCCCTCCTCTCCCCTCCCCTTCTCTAATCTATTTCGTTCGATTCGATGCATTTCCACGCTATTCGGCCTCATTAGGCTTGAATCAGCTCGATTTGGTTTGAATCGGCTAGATTTGGCTCCATTTCACTCCATTCGGCTCGATTTGGCTCGAATTGCGTCCATTCTGCTGGATTCTGCTCGATTAGGCCTTCTTTGGCCCTATTAGGCCCTATTCGACTCTTTTCTACTCTATTCATCTCTATCCGTCTCTAATCGACTCCGTTCCACACCATTCTACACTATTCTCTATTCTATTCTACCCTTCCCTACCCTGATCTATTTTAATTGATTCGACCTGATTTGAAATGAATCGAAGCGATTCAACGCGTTCGGTCTCCATTCAGCTCAATTCAGCTATGTTCTGCACTATTTCACTCTTTTCTATTCTGTTGTATTCTTTCTGTCCTGTTCTGTTCTCTCCTATTCTGTTGTACTCTATTCTGGTCTACCCTACCCAACCCTACTGTGCCCCACCTAAACCTACCCTACTTTAATATATTTGATTCAGTTCAACGCGATTTGACAGGATTTGACGGGATTCGACGAGGTCCAAAGGCATTCGACCGGATTCGAAGAGTTTTGATAAGATTCCATGCGATTTGACGTGATTCAGGAGAATTCTATGAGATTTGAAGCAAATCATAGTTATTCGACATGATACGACTTGATTCGCCATGACTTGATGACATTCGACGCAATTCGACATGGTATGTAGTGATTCGACCCAGATTGATGCAAAATGATGTGATTGGACATGTCTCGACGTGATTCGATGCAATTCGACGCTATTCGGCGACAATCAGTGGTATTCTGCTTGATTCAGATCAATTAGGTGCGTTTCCACACTAGATGGCTCCTTTCGGCTGTATTCAGCTCCATTCGTCTCTATTCGGCCTATTTGGCTCTATTCGAACCTATTCTTTTCCACTCTATTCTATTCCTTCTGTTCTGTTCTAATCTCTTCTATTCTACTCTATTCTATTCTACCCTTCCTTCCCTTCTCTAATCTATACGTTTCGATTGGATTTGACGCATTCAACGCAATTCAGCGCGATTAAGCTTGAATCAGCTCGATTTGGATCGGTTCGGCTCTGTTTGTCTCAATTAAGCTTCATTCAGCTCATTTTGGCTTGAATTGCTTCGATTCTGCTCGATTCGGCCTTATTTGGCCCTATTGTGCTCTATTCGACTCTTTTCTACTCTATATGTCTCTATTTGACTCCATTCTACTCCATTATTTTCATTCTCCACCATTCTACACTATTCTGCTCTACCCTACCCTACACCTCTCTAATTTACTCTAATCGATTAGATGCGATTCCTCTCATTTCATCTCCATTCGACTCTATTCAGCTCTATTCGGCTTTAGTCTACTCTATTCTGTTGTATTGTTTCTATTCCGCTCTGTTCTATTCTACTCTATTCTACCCTGCCCTACACTACCCAACTCTAATCTATTCTAATCCATTTGGTTGGATTTGATTCAACCCATTTCGACACAATTCGGCTCAATTTGGCTCAATTTGGCTCTGTTCAAATCTATTCTACTGTACTTTATTCCCCTCTACTCTACTCTAGCCTACTCTTGTCTGTAATCGTTCTGTTCTTTTCTGTTCTCTTCTATTCTGTTTTAGTCTATGCTACTCTAATCTATTCCACCCTACCCTACCATACCCGAACCTCCCCTACTCTAATCTATTCTATTCGATTCGATGAATTTTTGACGCGATTCGGGTCAAATCGGTTCGATTCGTGTCCATTTGGTTTGAATAGTTTTGATTCAGCTTGATTAGGCTTGATTCGGCTCCATTAGGCTCGATTTGCTGGATTTGCTCTATTTGGCTCAATTGAGCTCGATTCGGCCCTCTTTGGCCCTATTCGGCACTATTCAGCTGTATTCGTCTCTTTTCTACTCTTTTCGACTCCATTCGATTCCATTGCACAGCATTCTACACTATTCTACTCTACCCTACTCTAATTTACTGTAATTGGTTCGATGGGATTCGATGCGATTTGTCTCCTTTTGTCTCCATTTGGCTCAATTCGACTGTATTCTACTCTGTTCTACTCTACACTATTCTGCTCTGCTCTACCCTTTTCTACTTTATTCTATTGTATTCTTTCTATTCTCTTCTACTGTGTTCAATTCTATTCTACTCTATTCTATCCTACCCTACTCTAATCTATTTTACTGGATTCGATTCCATGCATTTCGATGCGATTCGTCTCAAATCGGCTCCATTGCACTCCATTCATCCCCCTTGAAATCAAATGTGTTTGATTCAGCTCTAATTGGCTCCATTTGGCTCTAGTCAGCTCTATTCAGCTCTAATAGGCTCTATTCAGCTCTATGAGACTACTCAACTCTATTATCTCTTTTCGACTCCTTTCAACTCCACTCTACACCATTCTACTCCATCTGACTCTATTCTTCTCTATTCTATTCTATTGTCTTGTACTCTACCCTTCTCTAGTCTATTCTGATTGATTGGATTTGGTTTGACTTGAATCAATGGGATTCCACGCAATTCGATGGGATTCGATGCGACACGCCACGATTCCGCAGGATTCGGCGCGATTCATCTTGATTTCTATCTCTTCAGCCCTTTTTGGCTCTATTTGGATGTATTTGGCCCTATTCGGCAATATTCAACTCTATTCTACTCTAATTCTTCTATACTGTACACTACTCGACCCTATTCTATTCTTTCAGTTCTGTTCTGTTCTATCCTACTCTGTTCTACTGCATTCTATTCTACCCTACCCTACCCTAACTTACCCTACTGTAATCTGTTCTATTCTATTCCACAAAAATTGAACGTGATTCGACCTGATTCGGGTCGTATCAGCTCGATTCAGCTCCGTTTTGTGACATTAAACTCGATTCGGTTCTACCTGGCCCTTTTCCACTCTTTTCGGCTGTTTTCAGCAGTATTCGACTCTATTTGACTCTAGTCTACTCTATTCTTTCTGTTCTGTTCTATTCTACTCTATTCTATTCTACCCTGCCCTACAGTAATCTATTTGATTCGATTCGACTGAATTCAACGTGATTCGACATGATTCGTCTCGATTCACCTCGAATTTGGTTGATTCAGCTGCATTCAGCTCTGTTCGGCTCTTTCTGGCTCTATTCAACTCTATTTGACTCTAGTGTATTATACTCGACTCTACTTAATTCTATTCTATTCTTTGTATTGTGTTCTGTTCTATTCTAACCTCTGCTACCCTACCCTCCTCTACGCTAATCTATTCTATTCAATTCAATGCATTTCGACGCGATTCCATGTGATTAGGCTTGTATCGGCTTGATTTAGATCTATTTGGCTTGAATCAGGTCAATTCGGGTTGATTCTGCTCGATTCATCATAATTAGGCTCGATCCAAACTTATTCGGCCCTGTTTGGCTCTATTCAACTCTTTTCTACTTTATTCGTCTCTATTTGGCTCCATTCGACTCCATTCCACACCATTCTACTCTGTTCTACTCCATTCTACACTATTCTATTCTGTTCTACCCTACAGTACTCTATTCTAATCAATTCAGTTCATCACGGTTTGTCTCGTTTCCTCTTCATTTGACTCGATTCAGCTCGAATTGGATCTATTCATCTCTATTCTTCACTACTCGACTCTGACTATTCTACTCCATTCTACTCCATTATACTCTGTATTCTCTTCTCTTCTACTCTATGCTATTCTTCTGTGCCCTACCCTACTGAATACCAGCCTAACCTACACTACTCTAATCTGTTCAATTTAATTCGATTCCATTCAATTCGTTCTGATTTGACACAATTTGACGGGATTCGGTTAGATTACATAAGAATCGACGGGTTTTGGAGGGATTTGATGGAATTCAATGAGATTCGATGCAATAGGATGCGATTAGGTTCCATTTGGCTCGATTTAGTTTGGTTCATTTTGTTTGCCTCTATTTGGCTCGTTTCGGCTCCATTCAGCTTGAATCTGGTCGATCAACTTGATTTTGCTCAATTCAGCCCTATTTGGTCCTATTCGGCGCTATTCGGCTCTATTCAACTCTTTCGTACTCTATTTATCTTTGTTCAACTCCATTAGTCTCCATTCCAAACCATTCTACTCCATTCTACCCTATTCTAGTCTACAGAACCCTACCCTACCCTATCCTAATGTAGTCTGTTCTTTTCTATTCTGTTGTATTCTATTCTCGTTTTCTATTTTCTCAATTCCATCGTATGCTACTCTGCTACTCTACCGTACCCTACACTAAACTAACCTACTCTGACCTATGCTGTTCTATTTTCTCTGTTCCACCGTATGCTCCCCTTCCCTATGCTACCCACCATACCTTACGCTACTACTTAGGGGTACTCAATAAGGGTGCTAATGAAGGGTACTAGTTCTGGCAAGAGTACTACTTAAGGAAAGGGTACTAGTTCAGGCTTCTAGCTAAGGCCACTGTACTAGTTAAGGCAAGAGTACTACTTAAGACTACTAGTAAGGCAAGGGTACTAGTTAAGGCTACTAGATAAGGTAAAAACTCCCCAGTTAAGGCAAAGATACTTTTTAAGAGTATAGGTTAAGGTCTGGGTAGTAGTTAAGGCTACTATTAAAGCAAGACTACTAGTTAAGTCTACTAGTTAAGGCAAGGGTACTACTTAAGACAAGAGTACTAGTTAGGGGTACTAGTTAAGCAAGGGTACTAGTTTAGATTACTAATTTAGGGTTCTTGTCAAGGCAGGGGTACTATTCAAGGCTATTTGTCTAGGCTATTTATCTATGCCACTAGTCTAGCTGACTAGTCCAGTTTACTAGTCTAGGCTACTACTCTAGCCTTCTCTTGTCTACTTTAGTCTACCTTAGTCTGCCCTATCATAAACTACCCTACCCTAACCTCTTCTAATCTATTCGATTTGATTCGATTGGAAGCATTTTGATGTGATTGGACTCGATTATGCTTAAATGAGCTCGGTTTGCCTTGATTCGGCACCATCAGCTTGATTCAGCTCGAATCGCTTCGATTCTGCTCATTTCGACTCGATTCGGCTCAGTTCAGACTTATTCGGCCCTATTTGGCTCAATTCGCTTCTCTTCTACTCTGTCTCTATTTGACTCCATTTGACTCCATTCTACTCCATTCTGTTCTACCCTACCCTACTCTAATCCATTCTAATGGATTAGATTCGACACGATTCGAAGCAATTCGACGCGATTCATCTCGTTTTGTTTCCATTTGGCTCAATTCGGCTAGAATTTCCTCTATTCAGCTATATCCTGCACTATTTCACTCTATTCGACTCAATTCTACTCTACTCTTCTCTGCTCTACCCTACTCTACTATATTCTATTCTTTCTATTCTGTACTATTCTATTCTACCCTCCCCAACACTCCCCTCCCCTTCTCTAATCTATTTGATTCGATTCATTTCAATGCATTTCGACGCGACTCGACGCGATTAGGCTTGAATCAGCTCGATTTGGTTCGAATCAGCGCGATTTCACTCCATTCGGCTCAATTTGGCTCGAATTGCATCGATTCTGCTGGATTCTGCTCGATTAGGCCTTCTTTGGCCCTATTCGGCCCTCTTCTGCTCTATTCGGCGCTATTCGGCTCTATTCAACTCTTTTCTACTCTATTCATCTCTGTTCAACTCCATTCCACACCATTCTACTCCATTCTACACTATTCTATTATACAGAACCCTACCCCACCCTACCCTATCCTAATCTTGTCTGTTCTTTCTATTCTATTCTCCTTTTCTATTTTCTCTATTCCATCCTATGGTACTCTACTATACCCTATACTAAACTAACCTACCCTGACCTATGCTGTTCTATTCTATGTTATTCTGTTTTCTCTGTTCCACCATATGCTACCCTACCCTATACTACCTCACCTACCGTTCCCTACTACTTAAGGGTACTCAATATGGGTACTAATTAAGGGTACTAGTTAGGGCAAAGATACTACTTAAGGCAAGGGTACTAGTTCAGGCTACTACTTAAGACCAGGGTACTAGTTGAGGGTACTAGTTAAGGTAAGGGTATTAGTTTAGGGTACTAGTTAAGGCCAGGTTAGTAGTTCAGGGTTTTAATTAAGGCACGGGCACTTGTTGAGGGTACTGGTTGAGGAAAGGGTACAATTGAAGGCTACTAGCTAAGGCCATGCTACTAGTGAAGGCTACCAGTTAAGGCAAGGGTACTAGTTAGGGCTACTAGTTAAGGCCAAGAAACTAGTTAAGTCTACTAGCTAAGGCAAGGGCACTAGTTAAGGATACCAGTTAAGGCAAGGGTCCTAGTTAAGGCTACTAGTTTAGGCAAGGGTAGTATTTTGGGGTACTAATTCAGGGTACTTCTCAAGGCAAGGGTACTATTAAAGGCTAGTTGTCTAGGCTACTGATCTATGCCACTAGTCTACCTGACTAGTCCAGCTTACTAGTCTAGGCTACCACTCTAGCCTTGCATTGTCTACTCTACTGTAGTCTACTTTCGTCTACCCTAGTCTACCCTATCTTAAACTACCCTACCCTAACCTAGTCAATTCCGTTTGATTCAATTCAAAGCATTTCGATGTGATTGGACGCGATTATGCTTGAATTGGCTTGATTCGGAACCATCAGCTCGATTCAGCTCGATTTAGATCAAATCACTTCGATTCGGCTGGATTCTGCTCGTTTTGCCTCGATTTGGCTCGATTAGGCTCAATTCGACTCTTTTCTACTCTGTTTGTCTCTATTCGACTCCATTCTACACTATTCTCTTCTACCCTACCCTACGCTACTCTAATCTATTCTAATGGATTCTATTCAACGCGATTCGAAGCAATTCAACACGATTCATCTTGTTTTGTTTCCATTTGGCTCGATTCGGCTAGAATTGGCTCTATTCAGCTATATCCTGCACTATTTGACTCTATTCTACTCAATTCTGCTCTACTCTTCTCTGCTGTACTCTACTGTACTATATTCTATTCTTTCTTTTGCGTGCTGTTCTATTCTATTTTACTGTATTCTATTCTATCCTCCCCGCCCCTACCCTTCTCTAATCTATTTGATTCAATTCATTTTGACGCATTTCCACCCGATTCAACGCAATTAGGCTTGAATCAGCTCGAATGGGTTCAAATCAGCTCTATTTGGCTCGATTTGGCTCGAATTGCGTAGATTCTGCTCCATTAGGACTTCTTTGGCCCTATTCGGCCCTATCCTGCTCTATTCGACTCTTTTCTACTCTATTCATCTCTATCCGTCTCTATTCGACTCCGTTCAACTCCATTCTATTCCATTCCACACAATTCTACACTATTATACTCTATTTTATTCTACCTTTCCATACCATAATCTGTTCTAATCGATTCAATTCGTTTTCACCCGATTTCACACGATATATCTCGTTTTGTCGCCATTCAGCTCAATTTGGCTTTGTTCTGCACTATTTGACTCTGTTCTCCTCTACCCTATTCTATTCTGTTGTATTCTTTCTATTCTGTTCTGTTCTGTTCTCTCCTATTCTGTTGTACTCTATTCTATTCTATTCTACCCTACCCTACTGCACCCCACCCAAACCAACCCTACTTTAATCTACTTGATTCAATTCGACGGGATTCAGAGAGATGAGATTCGAAGAGGTTTGAAGAGATTTCATGAGATTTGACGTGATTCATCAGGATTCCATGAGATTCGATGCAATTCGAAGTTATTCGACATGATACAATGCGGTTCGCTGTGATTCGATGACATTCGACGTGATATGAAGCGATTTGACCCGATTTGACACGAAACAATGTGAGTCGACACGATTCGACATGATTCGATGCGATTCGATGGTATTTGGCGACAGTCGGTGCGATTCTGCTTGATTCACCTCAATTAGGTGCGTTTCGGCACTATACGGCTCTTTTCGGCTGTATTCAGCTCCATTCAGCTCTATTTGTCTCTATTCGGCTCTATTCAATTCTGTTCGACTCTACTCTTTTCCCCTGTGTTCTATTCCTTCTATTCTGTTCCAATCTCTTCTATTCTACTCTATTCTATTCTACCCTCCCCTCCCCTTCTCTAATCTATACGTTTTGATTTGATCTGACGCATTTAACTCAATTAGATGCGATTAAACTAGAATCGGCTCGATTCAGATCGATTTGGTTCTATTCAGCTCAGTTAGGCTCCACTCAGCTCGTTTTGGCTTGAATCACTAGATTCTGCTCGATTCAGCCTTATTCGGCCCTATTCTGCTCTATTTGACTCTTTTCTACTCTATTCCTCTCTATTTGACTCCATTCTATTCATTCCACACAATTCTACACTATTCTACTCTATTCTGCTCTACTCTACCTACCCTACTCTAATTTACTCTTGATTCGATGCGATTCCTCTCATTTCATCTCTATTCAGCTCTATCTGACTCTACTCTATTATACCCTACTCTATTGTACTCTAGTCTACTCTTCTCTACTCTATTCTATTGTATGGTTTCTCTTCTGATCTGTTCTATTCTACTCTATTCTGCCCAATTCTAATCTATTCTAATCCATTTGATTGGATTCGATTGGACCCATTTTGACATGATTCAGCTCGATTTGGCCGTATTTGGCTCTGTTCTACTCTATTCCCCTCTACTCTAGTCTACTCTTTTCTGTATTCTTTCTGTATTGTTCTATAATGTTTTATTCTACTCTATTCTACCCTACCCTACCGTACCCGAACCTTCCCTACTGTAATCTATTCAATTCGATTTTACGAATTTTGAAGAAATTTGGGTCGAATTGGTTCGATTCATGTCCAATCGGCTCCATTTGGTTCGAATAGTGTCGATTCGGCTAGATTGGGCTCGATTCAGCTCCATTAGGCTCAATTCGGCTCGATTCGGCTTGATTTTGCTCAATTCAGCTCGATTCTGCCCTCTTGGGCCTATTTGGCACTATTAGGCTCTATTCGGCTCTTTTCTACTCTATTCAACTCCATTCGATTCCATTGCACACCATTCTACATTATTCTACTCTACTCTACTCTAATTTACTGTAATTGATTCGATGGGATTCGAAGCTATTTGTCTTGTTTTGTCTCCATTCAGCTCGATTCGACTTTATTCGACTCTGTTCTACTCTACTCTACACTATTCTGCTCTGCTCTACTCTTTTCTACTCTATTGTATTGTATTTTTTCTATTCTGTTCTACCGTGTTCAATTCTATTCTACTCTGTTCTATCCTACCCTGCTCTAATCTATTCTACTGGATTGGATTCCATGCATTTTGACGCTATTTGGCTCCATTCCACTCCATCCCCATTCGGCTCATATTGGTTCGATTCAGCTCTAATTGGCTCCATTCGGCTCTAGTCGGCTCTATTCAGCTGTAATGGGCTCTATTCAGCTCTATTAGACTCTACTCAACTCTATTATCTCTTTTCGACTCCATTCAACTCCATCCTTCTCTGTTCTATTGTATTGTACTCTACCATACTCTAGTCTATTCTAATCGATTGGATTGGATTTGACTTGAGTCGATGGGATTCAATGCAATTCAACAGGATTTGACGGGATTCGACACGGTTCCATGGATTTCGGCTCGATGCATCTTGATTTCTATCGATTTGGCTCTTTTTGGCTTTATTCGGCAATATTCGACTCTTTACTCTACTCGACCCTATTCTATTCTTTCAGTTCTGTTCTGTTCTACTGCATTCTATTCTCCCCTACCCTACCCTAACTTACCCTACTGTAATCTGTTCAATTCTATTCGACACACTTGAACGCAATTCGACCTGATTCAGGTCGTACTGGCTCGATTCAGCTCCTTTCCACTACATTAGACTTGATTCGGTTCTACTGGGCTCTTTTCTGCTCTATTGGGCTCTTTTCGACAGTACTCGACTCTATTTGACTGTACTCTACTCTACTCTTTCTCTTCTGTTCTATTCTACCCTACCCTAACCTTACCTGCCCTACACTAATCTATTTCATTCGATTCTACACATTTCAACTCGATTCGACATGATTCGTCTCGATTCTCCTCGAATTTGGTCGATTCAGCTGTATTCAGCTCTGTTCGGCTCTTTTCAGCTCTATTTGGCTCTATTCAACTCTATTTGACTGTACTGTACTTAAATTCTGTTGTATACTTTCTATTGTGTTCTGTTCTGTTCTGTTCTAACCTCTCCTACTCTACCCTCCTCTACTCTAATCTATTTGATTCGATTCAATGCATTTTGACGCGATTCCATGTGATTAGGCTGAAATCAGCTCGATTTAGCTCTATCTGGCTTGAATTGGGTCAATTTGGCTCGATTCTGCTCAATTCAGCATAATTAGGCTCTATTCAACCTTATTCGGCCCTGTTCGGCTCTATTCAACTCTTTTCTACTTTATTCGTCTCTATTAGGCTCCATTTGACTCCATTCCACACCATTCTACTCCATTCTATCCCATTCTACGCTATTCTATTCTGTTCTAAACTACCCTACCCTACTCTAATCTATTCTAATTGATTCCATTCATCACGATTTCTCTCATTTCCTCTCCTTTCGTCTCGATTCAGCTCGAATTGGATCTATTCATCTATATTCTGCACTGCTCGACTCTGACTATTCTACTCTACTCAACTCTACTGCAGTCTACTCTGTATTTTCTTCTATTTTAATCTATTCTATTCTTCTGTGCCCTACCCTACTGAATCCCAGCCTAACCTACACTACTCTAATCTATTCAATTTAATTCGATTCCATTCAATTCAACACCATTCGACCTGATTTGACATGGTTCTACGGGATTCGGTGAGATTCCAGGAGATTTGACGGGTTTTGGTGGAATTTGATGGAATTCGACGAGATTCGATGCAATAGGATGCGATTAGGTGTGATTTGGCTCGATTTAACTCGGTTCATTTTGTTTGTCTCTATTTGGCTTGTTTCAGCTCCATTTGGCTCCATTCAGCTCGAATCTGGTCGATTCTACTCGATTCGGCTCGATATGGCTTGATTCGGCTCTATTCGGCCCTATTTGGCCCTATTTGGCACTATTCGGCTCTATTCAACTCTTTTCTACTCTATTCATCTCTGTTCGACTCCATTCGACTCCATTCCACACCATTCGACTCCATTCTACACTATTCTATTCTACAGAACCCTACCCCACCGTACTCTAATCTATTCTGTTCTTTTTTCTTCTATTCTGTCGTATTCTATTCTCCTTTACTATTTTCACTATTCCATTGTATGCTACTCTACCATACCCTACACTAAACTGACCTACCCTGACCTATGCTGTTCTATTTTCTCTGTTCCACCGTATGCTCCCCTGCCCTATGTTACCCCACCTTATAGTACCCTACTACTTAGGGATACTCAGTAAGGGTAATAATTAATGGTACTAGTTAGGGCAAGGGCACTACTTAAGGCACGGGTACTAGCTCAGGCTACTAGTAAAGGCCAGGGTAGTAGTTAAGTATGCAATTTAAGGTAAGGGTATTAGTTTAGGGTACTAGTTAAGGCCAGGGTACAAGATCAAGGTACTAAATAAAGTAATTGTTCAGGGTACTGATAACGCAGGGTACTACTTAATGCTACTAGTTAAGGCCATACTACTAGTTAAGACCAGGGTACTAGTTAAGGCCACTAGTAAAGGCAAGGATACTACTTAATGTACTAGTTATGGCAAGGGTACCAGTTAAGACTACTAGTTAAGGCCAGGGTACTAGTTAAAACTACTAGTTAAAGCAAGGGTATTAGTTGACTACTGGTTAAGGAAAGGGTACTAGTTAGGGCTACTATTTAAGGCCAGGGTACTAGTTAAGTCTACTTGTTAAGGCAAGGGCAGTAGTTAAGAGTACTAGTTCAGGCAAGGGCACTAGTTCTGGGTATTAATTCAGGGTACTTGTCAAGGTAAGGGCTAGTTGTCCAGGCTACTCATCTATGCCACTAGTCTGGCTGACTAGTCCAGCTTACTAGTCTAGGCTACTACTCTAGCCTTGCGTTGTCTACTCTACTGTAGTCTACCTTCGTCTACCCTAGTCTACCTTACCTTAAACTACCCTACCCTAACCTAGTCAATTCCATTTGATTCGATTCAAAGCATTTCGATGTGATTGGACGTGATTTTGCTTGAATCGGCTCGATTCGGCTCAATTTGGATCGAATCACTTCAATTCAGCTGGATTCTGCTCGTTTTGCCTCGATTTGGCTTGATTCAGCCTTATTCGGCCCTATTCGGCTCGATCTGACTCTTTTCTACTCTATTTGTCTCTATTCAACTCCATTCTATACTATTCTACTCTATTCTCTTCTACCCTACCCTACTGTAATCTATTCTAATGGATTCTATTCGGCGTGATTCGAAGCAATTCAACACAATTCATCTCGTTTTGATTCCATTTGGCTCGATTCGGCTAGAATTAGCTCTATTCAGCTATATCCTGCACTATTTGACTCTATTCGACTCAATTCTACTCTACTCTTCTCTACTTTTCTCTATTCTACCGTACAGTATTCTATTCTTTCTATTGTGTACTGTTCTATTCTATTCTACTCTCCCCGTCCCTCACCTACCCTTCTCTAATATATTTAATTTGATTCATTTTGATGCATTTCCACCCGATTAGACGGGATTAGGCTTGAATCAGCTCGACTGGGTTCGAATCAGCTCTATTCGGCTCGATTTGGCTCGAATTGCATCGATTCTGCTGCATTCTGCTGGATTCTGCTCCATTAGGACTTCTTTGGCCCTGTTTGGCCCTATCCTGCTCTATCCGACTGTTTCCTACTCTATTCATCTCTATCTGTCTCTGTTAGACTCCATTCAACTCCATTCTATTCCATTCCAAACCATTCTACTCTATTCTATTCTATCCTTCCCTAGCCCAATCTATTCTAATCGATTCGATTTGTTTTGACCCAATTCAAAGCGATTGACGCGCTTCGTCTCGTTTTCTCTCCATTCGGCTCAATTTGCCTATGTTCTGCACTATTTGACTCTATTCTACCCTACTCAATTCTATTCTGTTGTATTCTTTCTATTCTGTTCTCTCCTATTCTGTTGTACTCTATCCTATTCTACCCCACCCTACCCTACTGCACCCCACCCAAACTTACCCTACTTTAATCTATTTGATTCAATTCAACGGAATTCGATGGAATTCGACGAGATCCGAAATGATTCAATGGGATTCGAAGAGATTTGAAGAGATTCCATGCGATTTGATATGATTCAGCAGGATTCTATCAGATTCGATGCAATTCGAAGTTATTGGATGTGACACGACACGATTCGCCATGATTTGACGACATTCAATGCGATATGATGCGATTTGACCCGATTTGACATGAAACGATGTGATTCGACGCATTTCGAAGTGATTCAATGCGATTCGACGCTATTCGGGGACAGTCAGTGCGATTCTGCTTGATTCAGCTCGATTAGGTACGTTTCAGCTGTATTCAGCTCCATTCAGCTCTATTCGGCTCTATTCGTCTGTAGTCTTTTCCACTCTATTCTATTCTATTGCTTCTAATCTCTTCTATTCTACTCTATTCTATTCTACCCTACCCACCCCTACCCGTCTCTAATCTATACGTTTTGATTCGATTTGATGCATTTAACGCGATTAGACGCGATTAAGCTTGAATCGGCTCGATTCGGATGGATTTGGCTCTGTTTGGCTCAATTAGGCTCCATTCAGCTCGTTTTGGCTTGAATCGCTTCGATTCTGCTCGATTCGGCCTTATTCGGCCCTATTCTGCTCTTTCGACTCTTTTCTACTCTATTGCTGTGTATTTGACTCCATTCTATTCCTTCCACACCATTCTACACTATTCTGCTCTACCCTACCCTACTCTAATTTACTCTAATCGATTCGACGCGATTCCTCTCATTTCGTCTCCATTCGGCTCTATTCAGCTCTATTCGACTCTATTATACTCTACTATTCTCTACTCTATACTATTGTATGGTTTCTATTCTGTTCTGTTCTATTCAACTCTATTCTACCCAACTCTAATCTATTCTAATCCATTTGACTGGATTCAATTGGACCCATTTCGACGCGATTCGGCTCAATTTGGCTCTGTCTGACTCTATTCTACCCTTCCCCTCTACTCTAGTCTACTCTTTTCTGTATTCTTTCTGTATTGTTCTGTTCTGTTCTATTCTGTTTTATTCTACTCTATTCTACCCTACCCTACCATACCCGAACCTCCCCTACTGTAATCTATTCAGTTCGGTTTGACGAATTTTGACGGAATTTGTGTTGAATTGGTTCGATTCGTGTCCATTTGGCTCGAATTGTGTAGATTCGGCTTGATTAGGATCGATGCGGCTCTATTCAGCTCCATTAGGCTCGATTCAGCTTGATTTGGCTCAATTCAGCTCAATTCGGCCCTTTCCGCCCTGTTCGGCACTATTCGGCTCTATTCGGCTCTTTTCTACTCTATTCGATTCCATTGCACACCATTCTGCTCCATTCTACACTGTTCTACTCTACCCTACTCTAATTTACTATACTTGATTCAATGGGATTCGACGCGATTTGTCTCGTTTTGTCTCCATTTGGCTCGATTCGACTCTATTCGACCCTGTTCCATTCTACTCTCCTCTACACTATTCTGCTCTACTCTACTCATTTCTACTCCATTGTATTGTATTCTTTCTATTCTGTTCTACTGTGTTCAATTCAATTCTACTCTATTCTATCCTACCCTACTCTCATCTATTCTACTGGTTTCGATTTCATGCATTTCGATGCGATTCGGCTCAAATCGGCTCCATTCCACTCCATTCATCCCCATTCGGCTCAAATCGGTTCGGTTCAGCTCTAATTGGCTCCATTTGGCTCTAGTCGGCTCTATCCGGCTGTAATAGGCTCTATTCAGCTATATTAGACTCTACAACTCTATTATCTCTTTTCAACTCCATCCTACTCCATCCTCCTCTATTCTATTGTATTGTACTCTGCCCTACTCTAGTCTATTCTAACTGATTGGATTGGATTTGACTTGAATCAATGGGATTCAATGCAATTCGACGGAATTCGACACGATACACCACGATTCCACGGGATTCGGTGCAATTCATCTTGATTTCTATCGATTCAGCTCTTTTTGGCTCTATTTGGCAATATTCGACTCTATTCTACTCTACTTTTCTCTACTCTACTCTACTCTACCCTATTCTATTCTTTCAGTTCTGTTCTATTCTGTTACGTTCTACTGCATTCTATTCTCCCCTACCCTACCCTAACTTACCCTACTGTAATCTGTACGATTCTGTTCGACACACTTGAACGCGATTGGTCCTCATTCGGGTCATATCAGCTCGGTTCAGCTCCTTTCTGCTCCATTAGACTCGATTCTGTTCTACTCGGCTCTTTTCTGCTCTATTCCGCTCTTTTCGGCACTATTCGACTCTATTTGACTGTAGCCTACTCTATTCTTTCTGTTCTGTTCTATTCTACCCTACCCTAACCTTACCTGCCCTACACTAATCTATTTGATTCGATTCGACACATTCCAACACAATTCGACATGATTCGTCTCGATTCTCCTCGAATTTGATCCATTCGGCTCTATACAGCTCTGTTTGGCTCTTTTCGGTTCTATTCGGCTCCATTCAACTCTATTTGACTCTATTCTGCTGTACTCTACTTAATTCTATTCTATTCTTTCTATTGCATTCTGTTCTGTTCTATTCTAACCTCTCCTACCCTACCCTCCTCTACTCTAATCTATTCGATTCGATTCAATGCATTTTGACGCGATTCCATGTGATTAGGCTGAAATCGGCTCGATTTAGCTCTATCTGGCTTGAATCGGGTCAATTTGGCTCGATTCTGCTCAATTCAGCATAATTAGGCTCAATTCAATCTTATTCGGCCCTGTTCGGCTCTATTCAACTCTTTTCTACTTTATTCGTCTCTATTAGGCTCTATTTGACTCCACTGCACACCATTCTACTCTGTTCTACTCTATTCTACACTATTCTATTCTGTTCTAAACTACCCTACCCTACTCTAATCTATTTGATTCATCACAGTTTGCCTCATTTCCTCTCCTTTTGACTCGATTCGGCTTGAATTGGATCTATTCATCTATATTCTGCACTACTCGACTCTGACTATCCTACTCTCCTCAACTCTACTCCATTCTACTCTGTGTTCTCTTCTGTTCTGTTTTGTTGTGTTCTACTCTATTCTATTCTACTGTGCCCTACCCTACCAAATCCCAGCCTAGCCTACACTACTCTAATCTATTCAATTTAATTCGATTCCATTCAATTCGACACCATTTGACCCGATTTGACACAGTTCAATGGGATTCGTTGATATTTCACAAGATTCGACGGGTTTTGGTGGGATTTGACGAGATTCTATGCAATAGGATGCGATTTGGGTCGATTTAGCTCGGTTCATTTTGTTTGTCTCTATTTGGCTTGTTTCAGCTCCATTTGGCTACATTCAGCTCGAATCTGGTCGATTCGACTCGATTTGGCTCGATTTAGCTTGATTCGGCTCGATTCGGCCCTATATGGCGCTATTTGGCTCTATTCAACTCTTTTCTACTCTATTCATCTCTGTTCGGCTCCATTCCACACCATTCTACACTATTCTATTCTACAGAACCCTACCCCACCCTACCCTATCCTAATCTGGTCTGTTGTTTTCTATTCTGTTGTATTCTATTCTCCTTTTCTATTTTCTCTATGCCATCCTATGCTACTCTACCATATCCTACACTAAACTAACCTACCCGGACCTGTGCTGTTCTAGTCTCTCTGTTCCAGTGTATGCTACCCTACCCTATGCTAACCCTCCGTACTGTACCCTACTACTTAGGGGTACTCAATAAAGGTACTAATTAAGGGTACTAGTTCGGGCAAGGATACTATCTAAGGCAAGGGTACTAGTTCAGGCTACTAGTTAAGCCCAGGGTACTAGTTAAGGGTACTAAGTAAGGTAAGGGTATTAGTTTTGGGTACTAGTTAAGGCCAGGGTAGTAGTTCAGGGTACTAGTTAAGGCAAGGGTACGTGCTGAGGGTACTGGTTGAGGCAAGGGTACTAGTGAAGGCTACTGGTTAAGGCCATGCTACTAGTTAAGGCTACCAGTTAAGGCAAGTGTACTAGTTAAGGCAAGGCTAATAGTTTGGGCTACTAGTTAAGGCCAGGGTACTGGTTAAGGCTACTAGTTCAGGCAAGAGCACTAGTACGGGGTACTAATTCAGGGTACCTTTCAAGGCAAGGGTACTATTCAATGCTAGTTGTCTAGGCTACTGATCTATGCCACTAGTCTAGCTGACTAGTCCAGCTTACTAGTCTAGGCTACTACTCCAGCCTTCTCTTGTCTACTCTACTGTAGTCTACCTTTGTCTACCCTATCAAAAACTACCCTACCCTAACCTAGTCTATTATAATCCATTCGATTTGATTCGATACAAAGCATTTCGATGCGATTGGACGCGATATGCTTGAATCGGATTGATTCGGTTCGACTCGGCTCCATGAGCTCGATTCAATTCAATTCAGCTGGATTCTGCTCGTTTCAACTCGATTCGGTTCGGTTCACCCTTATTTGGCCCTATTCGGCTCGATTCGACTCTTTCCTACTCTTTTTGTCTCTATTCGACTCCATTTGACTCCATTCTACACTATTTTACTCTATTCTGTTCTACCCTAACCTACCCTACTCTAATCTATTCTAATGGATTCGATTCGACGCGATTCAAAGCAATTCGACGGAATTCATCTCGTTTTGTTTCCATTTGGCTCAATTCGGCTAGAATTGGCTCTATTGAGCTATATCCTGCACAATTTGACTCTGTTCTACTCAATTCTACTCTACCCTTCTCTGCTCTACTCTACTGTACTCTATTCTATTCTTTCTATTCTGTACTGTTCTATTCTACTCTATTCTATTCTACCCTCCCCGTCCCTCCCCTACCCTTCTCTAATCTATTTGATTCGATTTGATTCTACGCATTTCCACACGATTCAACGCCATTCGACTTGAGTCAGCTCAATTTGATTCGAGTAAGTTCTATTCGGCTCAATTTGGCTCGAATTGTGTCCATTCTGCTCTATTAGGCCTCTTTGGCCCTATTCGGCCCTATCCTGTTCTATTCGATTCTTTTCTACTCTATTCATCTCCTTCCGTCTCTATTTGACTCCATTCAACTCCATTCTATTCCATTCTACACTATTCTATTCTACCCTTCTTTACCCTAGTCTATTCTAATCGATTTGATTCGTTTTGACCCAGTTCGAAGCGATTGATGCGCTTCATCTTGTTTTCTCTCCATTCGGCTCAATTTGCCTATGTTCTGCACTGTTTGACTCTATTCTACTCTATTCTATTCTGTTGTATTCTTTCTATTCTGTTCTGTTCTATTCTCTCCTATTCTGTTGTACTCTATTCTATTGTGGTCTACCCTACTCTACTGCACCCCACCCAAACCTACCCTACTTTATTTGATTCAATTCGTTTCATTTTGACGCGATTTGACGGGATTCGACGGGATTCAATGATATCCAAAGGGATTCAATAGAATTCGAAGAGATTTGAAGAGATTCCATGCAATTCAATGTTATTAAGCAGGATTCTATGAGATTCGTCGTAATTTGAAGTTATTCGAGGTGATATGATGCGATTTGCTGTTATTCGACGACATTCGAGGCAATTCAATGCAATATGAAGCGATTCGACCCGATTTGACAGGAAATGAGGTGATTCGACGTGATTCGATGTGATTCGATGCTATTCAGGGACAGTCAGTGCGATTCTGCTTGATTCAGCTGGATCAGGTGTGATTCAGCACTATACGGCTCTTTTCGGCTGTATTCAAGTCCATTCAGCTCTATTTGGCTCTGCTCGACTCTACTCTTTTCCACTCTATTCTATTACTGCCAGTCTGTTCTAATCTCCTCTATTCTACTCTGCTCTATTTTATTCTACCCTCCTCTCCCCTACCCTTCTCTAATCTATATGTTTTGATTCGATTTGATGCATTTAACTCGATTAGACGCAATTAAGCTCGAATCAGCTCAATTCGGATCGATTTGACTCTATTTGGCTCAATTAGCTTCCATTCAGCTCGTTTTGGCTTGAATCGCTTCGGTTCTGCTCCATTCAGCCTTATTCGGCCCTATTCTGCTCTATTCGACTCTTTTCTACTCTATTCGTCTCTATTTGACTCCTTTCACTCCATTCTATTCATTCCACACTATTCTACTCTATTCTGCTCTACCCTACCCTACTCTAATTTACTCTAATCGATTCGACACAATTCCTCTTATTTCTTCTCTACTCGGCTCTATTCAACTCTATTCTACACTACTCTATTATACTCTTCTCTATTGTATGGTTTCTATTCTGTTCTGTTCTATTCTGCCCTACCCTATGCTACCCAACTCTATTCTAATCCATTTGATTGGATTCCATTAGACCCATTTTGACGCTGTTCAGCTCAATTTGGCTCTATTTGGCTCTGTTCGACTCTTTTCTACTCTATTGCCTTCTACTCTACTCTTTTCTGTATTCTTTCTTTATTGTTCTGTTCTATTTTCTTCTCTTCTATTCTATTCTCTTTATTCTTCTCTACTCTATTGTACCCTACCCTACCATACCTGAACCTCCCCTACTCTAATCTATTCCATTCGATTTGATGAATTTTGACGCGATTCGGGTCAAATTGGTTCGATTCGTGTCGTTTCAGCTCCATTTGGCTCGAATAGTGTCAGTTTGGCTTGATTAGGCTCGATTCGGCTCCATTACACTCGATTCGGCTCAGTTCGGCTCGATTCGGCCCTCTTCTGCCCTATTCGGCACTATTCGGCTCTATTCAGCTCTTTTCTACTTTATTTGACTCCATTTGATTCCGTTGCACTCCATTCTACACTATTCTACTCTACCCTACTCTAATTTATGTAATTGATTCGATGGGATTCTACGCGATTTGACTCATTTCATCTCCATTTGGCTCAATTCAACTCTATTCGACTCTGTTCTACTCTCCTCTCCTCTACACTATTCTGCTATGCTCTACTCTTTTCTACTCCATTGTATTGTATTCTTTCTATTCTGTTCTACTGTGTTCAATTCTATTCTATCCTACCCTACTCTAATCTATTCTACTAGATTCGGTTCCATGCATTTTGATGCGATTTGGCCCAAATTGGCTCCATTCCACTCCATTCATCCCCATTCGGCTCAAATCGGTTGGATTCGGCTCTAATTGGCTCCATTCAGCTCTAGTTGGCTCTAATAGGCTCTATTTAGCTCTATTCAGCTCTATTAGATTGTTCTTAACTCTATTTATCTCTTTTCGACTCCATTCTACACCATTCTACTGCATCCTACTCTATTCTTCTCTATTCTATTGTATTGTACTCTACCCTACTCTAGTCTAATCGATTGGATTTGATTTGACTTGAATCAATGGGATTCAATACGATTCGACCAGATTTGACGCAATATAGCACGATTCTGCAGGATTCGGCACGATTCATCTTGATTTCTATCAGTTTGGCTCTTTTTGGCTGTATTTGGCTGTATTTGGCTCTATGTGGTAATATTCGACTCTATTCTACTCTACTCTTCTATACTCTGACCGTATTCTATTCTTTCAGTTCTGTTCTATTTTGTTCTGTTCTACTGCATTCTTTTCTACCCTACCCTACCCTACCCTAACTTACCCTATTGTAATCTGTTCGATTCTATTTGACACAGTTGAATGCGATTCGACGTGACTCGGATCGTATCTGCTCGATTCAGCTCCTTTTTGCTTCTTTAGACTTGATTCGGTCTACTCAGCTCTTTTCCGCTCTATTCAGCTCTTTTCGGCAGTATTCGACTCTATTTGAATCTACTCTACTCTGTTCTTTCTGTTCTGTTGTATTCTACCTTACCCTACCCTAACCTTACCTGCCCTGCACTAATCTATTTGATTCGATTTGACACATTTCGATGCGATTTGACATGATTCGTCTTGATTCACCTCAAATTTGGTCGATTCGGTTGAATTCAGCTCTATTCAACTCTATTTGGCTTTATTCTACTGCACTGTACTCTACTTAATTCTATTCTATTCTTTCTATTGTGTTCTGTTCTGTTCTATTTTAACCTCTCCTTCCCTACCCTCTTCTACTCTAACCTATTTGATTCGATTCAATGCATTTCGACAGGATTCCATGTGATTAGGCTTGAATCAACTCGATTTAGCTCTATTTGGCTTGAATCGGGTCAATTCAGCTCGATTCTGCTCGATTCAGAATTATTAGGCTCAATTCAACCTTATTCGGCCCTTTGGCCCTTTTCGGCTCTATTCAACTCTTTTCTACTTTATTCGTCTCTATTTGGCTCCATTCGACTTCATTCCACACCATTCTACTCTGTTCTACTCCATTCTACAGTATTCTATTCTGTTCTACACTCCCCTACTCTAATCTATTCTAATCGATTCGATTGAACGTGATTAGAAGCAATTCGACTCGATTCCTCTCGTTTTGTTTCCATTTGGCTCCATTTGGCTAGAATTGGCTCTGTTCAGCTATATCCTACACTATTTGACTTTATTCGACTCAATTCTACTCTATTCTTCTCTGCTCTACCCTACTGTACTATATTCTATTCTTTCTATTCTGTACTGTTCTGTTCTATTCTAGCCTCCCCACCCCTCCCCTCCCCTTCTCTAATCTATTTGATTCGATTCTACGCATTTCCACGCGATTTGACGTGATTAGGCTTGAATCAGCTCGATTCGGTTCGAATCGGCTCCTTTTGGCTCAATTTGGCTTGAATTGCATCGATTCTGCTGGATTCTGTTCCATTAGGCCTTATTTGGCCATATTCGACCCTATGCTGCTCTATTCGACTCTTTTCTACTCTATTCATCTCTATCCGTCTCTATCGACTCCGTTCTATTCCATTCCACACCGTTTTACACTATTCTACACTATTCTATTCTACCATTCCCGACCCTAATCTATTCTAATCGTTTTGATTCCATTTGACCCGAGTCAAAGCGATTGACGCGGTTTGTCTCATTTTGTCTCCATTCGGCTCAATTTGGCTATGTTCTGCACTATTTGACTCTATTCTACTCTACTTTATTCTATTCTGTTCTTTGTTTCTATTCTGTTCTGTTCTCTCCTATTCTGTTGTGCTGTATTCTATTCTACCCTACCATACCCTTCTGCACCCCACCCAAACCTACCCTACTTTGATCTATTTGATTCAATTCAACGCGATTTGACGGGACTCAATGAGATCCGAAGGGATTCAATGGGATTAGAAGAGATTCCATGCGATTCGACGTGATTCAGCAGATTCTACCAGGTTCGATGCAATTCGAAGTTATTCGACGTGATACAACCCGATTCACCGTGATTCGATGACTTGATGCAATTCGATGTGATATGAAGCGATTCAACCCGATTTGACATGAAACGATGTGATTCGACACGATTCAACGTGATTCGATGCGATTCAATGCTATTCAATGGCAGTTGGTGCGATTCTGCTTGATTTAGCTCGATTAGGTGCGATTCGGCAGTATACGGCTCTTTTCGGCTGAATTCAGCTCCATTCAGCTCTATTTATCACTATTCAGCCTATTCGGCTCTATTCGACTCTACTCTTTTCCACGCTATTGTATTCTATCCTTCTATTCTGTTCTAATCTCTTCTATTCAGCTCTATTCTATGCTACCCTCCCCTTCTCTAATCTATACGTTTTGATTAGATTCGATGCATTTCACGCGATTCTACACGATTAAGCTTGAATCGGCTCATTTCAGATCAATTTGGCTCTATTCTTCTCAATTAGGCTCCATTCGGCTCATTTTGGCTTTAATCTCTTTGATTCGGCTTTATTTAGCCCCACTCTGCTCTATTCGACTCTTTTCTACTTTATTCATCTCTATTTGACTCCATTGTATTCATTCCACACCATTCTACACTATTCTCTATTTTGCTCTCCCCTGCCCTACCTTACTCTAATTTACTCTGATCGATTCGATGCGATTCCTCTCATTTCATCTCCATTCGGCTCTATTCAGCTCTATTTGACTCTACATTTTTTTTTTATAGTCTACTCTATTGTACGCTAGCCTACTCTTCTCTACTCTATTCTATTGTATTGTTTCTGTTCTGTTCTGTTCTATTCTACTTTATTCTACCCTACCCTATGCTACCCAACTCTAATCTACAGTAATCTATTTGATTGGATTCCATTCAACACATTTTGATGCGATTCGGCTTGATTTGGCTCTGTTCTACCCTATTCTACTCTACTCTGTTCCCCTCTACTCTACTCTTTTCTGTATTCTTTCTGTATTGTTCTGCTCTATTCTGTTCTATTCTATTCTGTTTTATTCTACTCTATTCTACCCTACCCTACCATACCCGAACCTCCCCTACTCTAATCTAATCAATTCAATTTGACGAATTTTGACGCGATGTAGGTCGAATCTGTTCAATTCTTGTCCATTCGTCTCCATTTGGCTTGAATAGTGTCGATTCAGCTTGATTTGGCTCAATTCAGATTGATACGGCCTTCTTCGGCCCTATTTGGCACTATTCGGCTCTATTTGGCTCTTTTCTACTGTATTCGACTCCATTTGTTTCCATTGCACACCATTCTACTCCATTCTACACTATTCTACTCTACCCTACTCTAATTTAATGTAATTGATTTGATGGGATTCGACGCGATTTTTCTCTTTTCATCTCCATTCAGCTCGATTTGACTCTATCCGACTCTGTTCTACTCTACTCTACACTATTCTGCTCTGCTCTACTGTTTTCTACTCTATTCTGTTGTATTCTTTCTATTCTGTTCTACTGTGTTCAATTCTATTCTACTCTATTCTATCCTACCCTACTCTAATCTATTTTACTGGATTCGATTCCATGCATTTCGATGCTATTCGGCTCAAATCAGCTCCATTCCATTCCATTCATCCCCCTTCAGCTCATATAGGTTCGATTCAGCTCTAATCGGTTCCATTTGGCTCTAGTCGGCTCTTTTAGACTCTATGCAACTCTGTTATCTCTTTTCGACTCCATTCAACTCCATCGTACTCTATTCTTCTCTATTGTATTGTATTGTACCCTACCCTACTCTAGTCTATTCTAATTGATTGGATTTCATTTGACTTGAATCAATGAGATTCAATGCGATTCGACGGGTTTTGACCCGATTTGGCACAATTTGGGGGGATTCGGTGCGATTCGTCTTGATATCTGTCAGTTTGGCTCTTTTTGACTCTGTTTGGCTGTGTTTGGCTCTATCCGGCAATATTCGACTCTATTCTACTCTACTCTTCTATACTCTACTCCACCCTATTCTATTCTTTCAGTTCTGTTCTGTTGTATTCTGTTCTACTGCATTCTATTCTACCCTACCCTACCCTAACTTACCCTACTGTAATCTGTTCAATTCTGTTTGACACACTTGAACGTGATTCGACCTGATTCGTGTTGTATCGGCTCGATTCAGCTCCTTTCCACCCCATTAGACTCGATTCGGTTCTACTTGGGTCTTTTCCACTGTATTTGGCTCTTTTCTGTGGTATTCGACTGTATTTGACTCTACTCTAATCTAATCTATTCTATTCTTTCTGTTCTGTTCTATTCTACCCTACCCTAACCTTACCTGCCCTACACTAATCTATTTGATTCGATTTGATACATTTTAATGCGATTCGACATGATTCATCTCGATTCACCTCGAATTTGGTCGACTTGGCTGCATTCAGCTCTGTTCGGCTCTTTTCAGCTCTATTCAACTCTGTTTGACTCTGTTCTACTGTACTCCACTTAATTCTATTCTTTCTATTGTGTTCTGTTCTATTCCAACCTATCCTGCCATATCTTCTCTACTCTAATCTTTTCAATTCAGTTCAATGCGTTTTGACGGGATTCCATGTGATTAAGCTTGAATTGGCTCGATTTAGCTGTATTCGGCTTGAATCAGGTCGATTCAGCTCGATTTGGCTTGATTCGGCTCTATTCGGCTCAATTTGGCCCTATTTGGACCTATTCAGCACTATTTGGCTCTATTCAACTCTTTTCTACTCTATTCATCTCTGTTCAACTTCATTCGACTCCATTCTACACTATTCTATTCTACAGAACCCTACCCCACCCTAACCTATCCTAATCTAGTCTGTTCTTTTCTGTTCTATTCTATTCCCCTTTTCTTTTTTCTCTATTCCATCCTATGTTACTCTACCATACCCTACACTAAACTAACCTACCCTGACCTATGCTGTTCTATTCTACTTTATTCTATTTTCTCTGTTCCACCGTATGCTACCCTACCCTATGCTACCACACCGTACTGTACCCTACTACTTAGGGGTACTCAATAAGGGTACTAATTAAGGGTAGTAGTGAGGGCAGGGGTACTACTTAAGGCAAGGGTACTAGTTCAGCCTACTAGTTAAGGCCAGGGTGCTAGTTCAGGTAAGGTTATTAGCTAAGGGTACTAGTTCAGTTCAGGGTACTAGTTAAGGCACAGTTACTTGTCGAGGGTACTGGTTGAGGCAAGGATACTAGTTAAGGCCACGTTACTAGTTAAGGCAAGGGTACTAGTTAAGACCAGGATACTAAATAAGGCTACTAGTTAAGGAAAGGCTACTGGTTAAGGATACCAGTTAAGGCAAGGGTACTAGTTAAGGCCAGGGTCCTAGTTTAGGCTACTAGTTAGGGTAAGGGTACTAGTTCGGGGTACCAATTCATGGTACTTGTCAAGGCAAGGGTACTATTCAAGGTTAGTTGTCTAGGCTACTGATCTATGCCACTAGTCTAGCTGACTAGTCCAGCTTACTAGTCTAGGCTACTACTCTAACCTCTTGTCTACTCTACTGTAGTCTACCTTTGTCTACCGTATCATAAACTACCCTACCCTAACCTATTCTATTCTAATCTATTCGATTTGATTCGATTCAAAGCATTTCGATGTAACTGGACTCCAGTATGCTTGAATCAGCTCGATTTGGCTCAATTCAGCACCATCAGATCGATTCAGCTCAATTTGGCTCAAATCGCTTCGATTCAGCTGGATTCTGCTCGTTTCGACTCGATTCGGCTCAGTTCAACCTTATTCCTCCCTATTTGGCTCGATTTGAGTCTTTTCTACTCTATTGGTCTCTATTAGGCTCCATTTGACTGCATTCTACTCCATTCTACTCTATTCTGTTCTATCCTACCCTACCCTACTCTATTCTATTCAATTTGATTGGACGGGATTCGAAACAATTCGACGCGATTCATCTCATTTTGTTTCCACTTGGCTCGATTTGGCTAGGATTGGCTCTATTCAGCTACATCCTGCACTATTGGACTCTATTTGACTCTATTCTACTCTACTCTTCTCTACTGTACTATATTCTATACTGTTCTATTCTATGCTATTCTATTCTCTCCTCCCCGTCCCTCACCTACCCTTCTCTAATGTATTTGATTCAATTTGATTAGACGCATTTCCACGCAATTCGACACAATTAGGCTTGAATCAGCTTGATTCAGTTCGAATCGGCTCTGTTCAGCTCGATTTGGCTGCATTTCATTCCATTCGGCTCTATTTGGCTCGAATTGCATCGATTCTGCTCGATTAGGCCTTATTTGGCCCTATTCTGCCCTATTCTGCTCTATTCGACTTTTTTCTACTCTATTCATCTCTAGCCGTCTCTATTCGACTCCATTCTATTCCATTCCACACCATTCTACACTATTCTACTCTATTCTATTCTATCGTAATCTATTGTTTCTATTTTGTTCTATTCTATTCTATTGTATTCTACCCTACACTACCCTACCCTAGCCACCCTATGTTACCCTACTCTAATCTATTCAATTCGATTCCATTCGAAGTGATTCAATTCAATGCAACACGTTTCTACAGGATGAGACACGATTCTCCGCGATCAATGTGATTAGGTGCAATTCAGCTCGATTCATCTCGTTTCGTCTTGATTCAGCTCTAATCGCTCTATTTGGCTCTTTTCAACTCTAGTCAACTGTACTCTTCCCTATTCTACTCTATGCTATTCTTTCTATTGTGTTCTGTTCCGGCCTATTCTATTTTCTATTCTACCCTCCCCTCCCCTACCCTGTCCAACTCTAATCTATTCGATTCAACTCTTTTCAATTCTATTCTGTTCTCTTCTCTTCTATTCTTCTACTCTCTATTCTATCCTATGCTACCCCACCCTACCCTAATCTATTCTATTATATTTTACTTACAGTACCCTATTATATTCTACTCTGCCCTAGCCTACCCTACCCTGTTCTGTTCCTTTGAGTTCTGTTCTATGCTGTTCTGTTCCATTCTATGCTATTCCATTCTATCCTACCATACTCTGCCCTACCCTAATCTAATCTGTTCTATTCCATGTGACTCAATGCGATTCCACGCGATTTGATGCAATTCGACTCTGTTCTCTTCTATTCTATTGATTTCTATTCTATTCTACCGTACCCTAATCTATTCTTTTCTATTCTGCTCTGTTCTGTTCTATTCTATTTCACCCTACCCTACCCTATTCTGTTCTGTTTTGTTCTGTTCTACTCTATTCTATTCTACATTACCCTACTCTACTGTAATCTATTCTGTTCTGTCGTATTCTATTCTACTCTATCTTATCCTATTCTATCCTACCCTACCCTGTTCTAATTTAGTCTATTCAATGAGATTTGACAAGATTTGATGATATTCGATGCGATTCTAGGTGATTCAATGCAATTCAACTCTCTTCTCTTCTATTCTATTCTTCTACTCTCTCTATTGCAACCTTTGCTCCCCTACCCTATGCTGCCCTACATTACCCTACTCTTGTCTACTTATCTAGGGTACTACCCTAGGGTAACAGTCCAGGTTACTAGTCTAGTCTACTCTAGTCTACCCTACCCAAACTTACCCTACCTTACTCCATTCTAATCTATTCCATTGTTTCCAATTAAACGCCATTCAATGTGATTTGATGCGATTAGATGCAATCCGACAGGATTCGACGTGATTTGACAAGATTCGATGGGATTCAATGCCATTTGACTAGATTCAACCCAAGTCAATGGGATTCTACAGGATTCATAGGGATTTGACGCAACCTGACACAATTTGACAAGATTTGTTGAGATTCGATGGGATGTGACAGGAATCGACCTGATCAGACACCATTTGAAGCCATTTGATGCGATTCAATGGAATTTGGCGGGTTTGGACCGGACTTGAAGTGATTCGATGCTATTGACGCAATTTGACACGATTCAAAGCTTTTGGATGTGTTTTGTTGGAACTTGATACGATCTGACACAATTCGACAGGATTCAACAAGAATCGACAGGGTTCGATGGGATTCGAAGAGATTCATCGTGATTTGACGGGATTCAGTGCGATTCAATGAGGTGTGACGGGAATCGATGCGATTTGATGGAATGCTACGGGATTTGATGGGGTTCGATACGGCTTGAGGGAATTTGTCGGGATTCAACGTCATTCAACGAGATTTGTGTGAGCTGATTCGATTCAGCTGGAATCGGATGGAACCGGTTGGATTCAGTTGGAATAGGATGGATCAGGTTGGATCTGGTTGGATCCAGATGGAACCGATAGCAACTGGTTGGAACTGGATGGAACGGGATGGATCTGGTTGGAACCAGATGGAACCTGTTGGATCCGATTGGAACCGGTTGGATATGTTTGGAACTGGATGGAACTGGATGTATCCAGTTGCAACCAGTTGCAACCAGATGGATCTGGTTGGAAACGGTTGAAATTGGATAGATCCGGTTGGAGCTGGTTGGAACTGGATGGATCTGGTTGGAACCGGTTGGAACTGCTTGGATCCAGATGGATGCAGGTGGAACCAGTTGGAATTGGATGGATCCAGTTGGAAACATTTGGAACCGGATATATCCAGTTAGAACTTGTTGGAACCGGATGGATGAGGTTGCAACCAGATGGATCCGAGTGGATCTGGTTAGAACTGGTTGAATCCATTTGGATTTGACTGGATCCAGTTATATCCGGGTGGATCTGCTTCTACCCAGCTCGATTTGATTGGATCCGGTTGGATACAATTAGGTCCGATTTGGTCTGGTTGGATCCAGCTTGATCCAGTTGGGTCTAGTTAGATCTGGTTATGCCCGGCTTGATCTGGTAATATCCAGCTTGGTCTGTCTGGGTTCCATTTGATCCTTGCCTTGCCTTGCTCCATTCAGGTCCTTTTGGCTCCGTTCGGCTCAAATCATGTGGATTCGGCTTGATTAGGCTGGATTCGGCTCCATTCAGGTTGATTCAGCTCGATTAGGCTCGATTTGAGTCAATTTGGCTCTATCCAGCCTTATTCCACTCTATTTGGTTCTATTCGACTCTTTTCTACTCTGTTCGTATCTATTCTACTCCATTCGACTCCATTTGACTCCATTCCAAACAATTCCACTCCATTCTACACTATCCTACTCTATTCCTTTCTACCCTACCCTGACAAACTCTAATCGATTTGATTCTATTTGACGCGATTTGCCTCGTTTCCTATCCATTAGTATTGATTTGGCTCCATTCAGCTCTATCCGACTCTATTCTACGCTACTCTATTCTATGCTACTTTACCCTATTCTATTGTATTCTCTCTATTCTGTTCTATTCTACCCTAATCTACCCTACTCTAATCTATTCAATTGGATTTGACGCATTTCAATACTATTCGACCTGATTAGATATGACTAGGCTCAAATTGGCTCCATTTAGCTCCATTTGACTCCATTCTGCTCATATCGGTTCGATTCAGCTCGATTTGGCTCTATTCAACTCTAATTAGCTCTATTCGACGCTATTCATCTCTATTCGACGCCATTCGACTCCATTCAAAAACATTCAACTCTACTCCAGCATTCTACTCCATTCTAATCTGTTCTACTCTATTCTATTGTAATCTACTGTACCCTACCCTACTCTACTCTAATCCATTCTAATAGATTCAATTCGATTCAATGCAATTCGGCCCGAATTGATGGGATTCAACGTGATTCAAAGTGATTCGACACCATATGATGCGATTTGGTGCGATTTGTCTCAGTTCGGTTCTATTTGAGTCTAATCTGTTCTATTCTTTCTGTCCTGTTCTATTCTATTCTACTCTACCCTACCCTACCTTAATCTACCCTACCCTAAACCATTCAATTCGATTTGAAACACTTTGACGCGACTCGACACGATTTGGGGCAAATCAGCTCGATTTGGCTCAATCCAGCTCGATTAGGCTCGATTCAGTGGGATTCGGCTCAATTCGGCCTTATTCTGCCCTATTTGGCTCTATTCAACTCTTTTCTACTCTATTCATCACTATTCGACTCAATTCGATTCCATTCCACACCATTACACTCCATTCTGCACTATTCTATTCTATTCTACCCTACCCTAATCTAATTTACTCTAATTGATTCAATTTGATTTGACGCAATTCAAAGCCATTTGTCTCATTTCATCTCCATTTGGCTCTATTCGCCTCTATTTGGCTCTATTCAATTCTACTCTATTCTGCTCTTCTCTACTCTATTCTATTGTATTCTTTCTATTCTGTTCTATTTTACTCTGTTCTTTCTATCCTACCCTACCCTACTCTAATCTATTCGATTGGATTCGACTTGACGCATTTTGACATGATTAGACGCGATTCAGCTCAAATCAGCTCCATTTGGCTCCTTCTGGCTCCATTTGTCTCCATTCTACTCCATTCTTCACCACTCTACTCTCCTCTTCTCTATTCTGTAGTATTCTACCCTACTGTAATCTATTATAATCAACTCAATTTGATTGAATGCAAACCGACGGGATTGGAAGCGATATGACACGATTCAGCGTGATTTGTCTCATTTCACTTCGATTCATCTTGATTCGACTCGATTCGTCTCTTTTTGGCTTTATTTGGCAATATGCGACTTTATTCTACTCTTTTCTGTACTCTATTCTATTCTTTCTCTTCTTTTCTATTCCATTCCAACCTATTTTATTCTATTCTACCCTACCCTATCCTACACTTAACTAGCCCACTGTAATCTATTCAATTTGATTTGAAGTGTTTCAATGAGATTTGATGCAATGCAGGTCGAATTGGCTCGATTCGGCTCTATTCATCTCGATTCGGCCCTATTCAGCCCTATTCTACTTTTCTACTCTATAGTCTCTATTTGACTCTATTCGACTCCATTCTACATCATTCCATACGATTTGATTCCATTCTACTCCATTCTACACTATTGCATTCTCTTCTATTCTACCCTACCCTACTCTGATTGATTGGATTCGATTCAATTAGACGCGATTCATCTCGTTTCATCTCCATTAGGGTCGATTCGGCTCTATTCAACTCGATTTGGCTCGTTTGTACTCTACTCAAATCTGTTCTATTTTGTTCAATTTTATTCTACTCAGTTTTTTTCTATCCTACCCTAATCTACTCTCCCCTTCCTTACTCTAATCTAATCTATTCGATTCAATTCGACGTGATTCGAAGCAATTTGACATGACTCGGCTTGAATTGGCTCAATTCGACTCCATTCTACACCCTTCTACTCCATTCTTTTCCATTCTACACTATTCTATTCCACCCTACCCTGCCATACTCTAATCAATTTTAATTGATTTGATTCAACGCGTTTCATCTCCTTTCAGCTCCATTTGACTATATTTGACTCTATTAGACTCTTTTCTACTGTATTCTCCTCAACTGTACTCTATTTTATTTTACCCTAATCTATTCTTTCTATTCTGTTCTATTGTATTCTATTCTACCCTACACTACCCTACCCTACCACCCCATGCTACCCTATTCTAATCTATTCAATTTGATACAATTCGATTCGATTCAACGTGATTCGACACCATTAGAGCCTTGCCTTGCCTTGCCTGGCCTGGCCTTGCCTTTTTGCCTTGCCTTGCCTTGCCTTTTTCCCTTCTTGCCTTGCCTTTTTCCTCTTTTGCCTTTTTGCCTTCATGCCTTGTCTTTTTGTCTGTCTTTTTACCTTATTGCCTTGCCTTTTTGCCTTTCTTGCCTTGCCTTTTTTCTCTTTTGGCTTGCCTTGCCTTTTTGCCTTTTTACCTTTTTTCCTTTTTCCTTGCCTTACCTTGCCTTGCGTTTTTGCCTTTTTGCCTTGAATTGCCTTTTTGCCTTTTTGTCTCGTCTTTCTGCCTTTTGCTCTTTTTGAGTTGCCTTTTTGCCTTGCCTTTTTCCCTTTTGCCTCGCCCTTTTGCCTTCATGCCTTCCCTTTTTGCCTTTTTACCTTATTGCCTTGCCTTTTTGTCTTGTGTTTTTGCCTTTTTCCCTTGCTTTTTTGCCTTGTCTTTCAGGTTTTTTGCCTTGCCTTTTAGGCTTTTTGCCTTTTTGTCTTATCTTTTTGCTTTTTTGCCATTTTGCCGTGCCTTTTTGCCTTTTTATCTTTTTGCCTTGCCTTCTTGCCTTTCCTGGTCTTGCCTTTTTGCAGTGCCTTGCCTTTTTGCCTTTCCCTCTTTGCCTTGCCTTGCCTTCCATGTTTGCCTTGCCTTGTCTTGTGTGGCTGCTTTTTGCCTTTTTGCTTTGCTTTGCCTTTTTACCTTTTTGCCTTTTTTGCCTGTTTCCTTGCTTTACCTTGTGTTTTTGCCTTCCCTTGCCTTTTTGCCTGACTTGCCATGCCTTCCCTTTTTGCCTTGCCTTTTTTCCCTTTTTGCTTTTGTGCCTTGCCTTTTTGCATTTTGCCTTTCTGCCTTGTCTTTTTGCCTTGCCTTGCCTTTTTCATTGCCGTGCCTAGTTGCATTTTTGCATTTCCTTGCCTTTTTTCTTGCCTTTTTGCCTTCATGCCTTGCCTTTTTACCGGTTTGCCTTCCCTTTTTTCCCTTTTAACTTATTGCCTTGATTTTTTGCCTTTCTGTCTTGCCTTTTTCCGTTTTTGCTTCTTTGCCTTTTTGCCTTACCTTTTTACTTTTTTGCCTTTTACCTTGCTTGCCTTGAGTTTTTGCCTTTTGCCTTGCATGAAGGCAAAAAGGAAAAAAGGCAAGGCAAAAAGGCAAAAACTCAAGGCAAGCAAGGTAAAAAAGGCTAAAAGCACAAAGGCAAAGCAAAAAGGCAAAAAAGCAAAAAGGGAAAAAGGCAAGGCAAAAAGGCAAGACAAAAGGCAGAAAGAGAAGGCAATAAGGAAAAAGGCAAAAAGGGAAGGTAAAGGGTAAAAAAAGCAAAAAGGCAAGGCATGAAAGCAAAAAGTCAAGGAAAAGGCAAGGCAAAAAGGGCAAAAGGCAAAAAGTAAAAAATGCAAGGCAAGGCAAAAAGTCATAAACGTAAGGCAAGGTAAGGCAAGGAGAAAGACAAAAGAGTTAAAAGGCAAAAAACGCAATGCAAGGGAAGACAAAAAGCCTAAAAGTCAAAGCAAAAATGCAAAAAGGCAATGCAAAAAGGAAACAAGATAAGGCAAAAGGAAAAAAGGCAAAAAGCCAAAAAGGCAAGTGAAAATGACATAAAAGGAAAAAGGCAAGGCAAAATGATAAAAAGGCAAGTCAAGGCAAGATAAGGCAAAAAGGTAAAAAGGCAAGGCAAGCCAAGGCAAAAAGGTAAGGCAAAAGGCAAAGAGGCAAGACAAAAAGGCAAAAAGGCAAGGCAAGGCAAAAGTGCAGGGCAGAAAGGCATCAAGGCAAAAAGGCAAGGCACTGCAAAAAGACAAGACAAGGAAAGGCAAAAAAGGCAAGAAGGCAAGGCAAGGCAAAACAGCAATAAGTGAAGGCAAGGAAAAGCAAAAAGGTTTAGGCAAAAAGCCTAAAAGACAAGGCAAAAAGTCAAAAAGGCAAGGCAAAAACATAAGGCAAGCATGGTAAAAAGGGAAAATGGTAAGGCAAAAAGGCAAGATAAAAAGGTAAAAAGGCAAGGCAATAGGTAAAAAGGCAAAAAGGGAAGGCAAACCTGTAAAAAGGCAAAAAGGCAAAACATGAAAGCAAAAAGGCAAGGGAAAAGGGAAAAAGGCAAGACAAAAGGGAAAAAGACAAAAAGTAAAAAAGGCAAGTCAATGCAAAAAGGTAAAGTAAAAAGGCAATTCAAAAAGGAACAACATAAGGCAAAAGGAAAAAAGGCAAGGAAAAAAGCCAAAAAGACAAGGGAAAAAGGCAAAAAGGGAAAAAGGCAAAAAGAAAAAAAGTCAAAAAGGCAAGTCAATGCAAAAAGGCAATTGAAAAAGAAAAAAATGAGGCAAAAGGAAAAAGGCAAAAAGCCAAAAAGACAAGAGAAAAAGGCAAAAAAGGAAAAAGGCAAGGCAAAAAGGTAAAAATGCAAGGCAAGGCAAGGTAAAAAGCCATAAAGCAAAAAGGCAAGGCAAAAATGGAAAAAGTCAAGGCAAAAATGGAAAAAGGCACGGCAAAGGGGAAAAAGTAAAAAAGGCAAGGCACAAATGCAAGGCAAAAAGGCAAGGCAAGTCATGGCAACAAGGCAAAAAGGCAAGGCAAGGCAAAAAGGCAAGGTCAGGCACGGCAAGGAAAAAGGGGAGGCAAGGCAAAAAGGCAAGGGAAGGGAAGGCAAAAGGCAAAAAGGCAAAGCAAGGCAAAAAGCAAACATGCTAGGCAAGGCAAGGCAAAAAGGCAAGGCAAGGCAAAAAGATAAAGGCAAAAGGCAAGGCAAAGCAAGGAAAGGGAAAATAGGCAAGGAAAAAAGACAAGGCAAAAAGAGAAAAGACAAAGCAATAAGGCAAAAAAGCAAAAAGGCAAAGTAAAAAGGCAAAAAAGGAAAAAGGCAAAAGGGAAAATGGTAAAAAGGCAAGTCAAAAAGGCGAAAAGAAATGGCAAGGTAAGCAAAAAGCAAGGCAAAAAGGCAAGGCAATAAGGCAAAAAGGCAAAAACGCAAGGCAAGGTAAGGTAAAAAGGCAAAAAAGAAAAAAGTCAAGGCAAAAAGACAAAAAGTCAAGACAAAATGCAAAAGGCAAAAACGCAAGGCAAGGTAAAAAGGCAAAAAAGAAAAAAGTCAAGGCAAAAAAGCAAAAAGACAAAAAGGCAAGACAAAATGCAAAAGGCAAAAAGGCAAGGCAAAAAGGCATGGCAAGGCAAGGCAAAAAGGCAAAATTTCGAAAAGGCTAGGCAAGTCAAGGCAAAAAGGCAAGGCAAGGAAATGTAAAATGGCAAAAAGCAAGGCAAAAAGGCAAGTCGAAAAGGCAAAAAGGGAAGGCAAAAGGGCAAAAAGGCAAGGCAAAAGCAAAAGGGCAGGGCAAAAAGGCAAGACGAAAGCAAAAAGGCAAGGCAATAAGGGAAGGAAGGCAAACAGACAAAAAGGCAAGGCATGAAGGCAAAAAGGCAAAGAGGCAAGGCATGAAGGCAAAAAGGCAAAAAGGAAAGGCAAAAAGGGAAAAAGGCAAGGCAAAAAGGCATGGCAAGGCAAGGCAAAAAGGCAAAATTTCGAAAAGGCTAGGCAAGTCAAGGCAAAAAGGCAAGGCAAGGAAATGTAAAATGGCAAAAGCAAGGCAAAAAGGCAAGTCGAAAAGGCAAAAAGGGAAGGCAAAAGGGCAAAAAGGCAAGGCAAAAGCAAAAGGGCAGGGCAAAAAGGCAAGACAAAAGCAAAAAGGCAAGGCAATAAGGGAAGGAAGGCAAACAGACAAAAAGGCAAGGCATGAAGGCAAAAAGGCAAAAAGGAAAGGGAAAAAGGCAAGGCAAAAAGGCAAGGCAAGGTGAAAAGGCAAGGCAAGGACAGGCAAAAAGGCAAGGCAAAAAGGCAAAATGCAAAAAGGTAAGGCAAAAAGGGAAAAAGGCAAGACAAAAGACATAAAGGCAAAGCATGGCAAAGCAAGGTAAAAAGACAAAAAAGCAAAAAGGCAAAAAGCCAAGGAATACAGGCAAAAAGGCAAGGCAAATACGGAAGGCAAGGCAAAGGAAAAGGCAATGCAAGGAAAGGCAAAAAGCTAAAAGGCAAAGCAAAAAGGCAAAAAGGCAATGCAAAAATGCAAAAAGGAAAAAAGATAAGGTAAAAGGAAAAAAGCCAAGAAAAAAGCCAAAAAGCCAAGGGAAAAAGGCAAAAATGAAAAACGGCAAGGCAATAAGGCAAAAACGCAAGGCAAGGCAAGGTAAAAAGGATAAAAGGTAAGGGAAAAAGTTAAAAAGGCAAGGCAAAAAGCATAAAGGCAAAAAGGCAAGGCAAGGCAAAAAGGCAAGGCAAGGAAAGGCAAATAAAGGCAAGGCAGAAAGGCAAAATGCAAAATGGCAAGGCAAAAAGGCAAGACAAAAAGGAAAAAGGCAAAATGCAAAAAGGCAAGGCAAAAGGGAAAAAGACAAGGCAAAAAGGCAAGGCATGGCAAGGCAAGGTAAAAAGGCAAAAAAGCAAAAAGGCAAAAAGCCAAGGAAAACAGGCAAAAACGCAAGGCAAGGCAAGGCAGGGAAAAAGGGAAAAAGACAAAAAGGCGAAGCAAGACAAAAAGGCATAAAAGCAAGCACTCTAGGCAAGGCAAGGCAAAAACGCAATGCAAGAAAAGGCAAAAGGGCTAAAAGGCAAAGCAAAAAGGCAAAAAGGCAGTGCAAAAATGCAAAAAAGGACAAAAGGAAAAAAGCCAAAAAGACAAGGGAAAATAGCAAAAAGAGAAAAAGTTAAGGAAAAAGACAAAAACGCAAGGCAAAGCAAGGTAAAAAGGCAAAAAAGCAAAAAGGAAAAAAGCAAGGCAATAAGGTAAAAAGGCAGGGCAAACTGGCAAAAAGGCAAAAGACAAGGCATGAAGGCAAAAAGGCAAAAAGGCAAGGGAAAAAAGTAAGATGGCAAGCCAAAAGGCAAGTCAAAAAGACAAGGGAAATTGGCAAAAAGGGAAAAAAGCAAAAAGGCGAGGCAAAAAGACAAAAAAAGCAAGGCAAGGCAAGGTAAAAAGGCAAAAAGGCAAGGCAAAAACGCAAACAAGCAAAAAAGAGAGGCGAAAAGGCAAGGCAATAAGGTAAAAAGGCAAAAAGGCAGGGCAAACTAGCAAAAAGGCAAAAGACAAGGCATGAAGGCAAAAAGGCAAGGGAAAAAGGCAAGTCAAAAGGGTAAGGGAAAAAGGTAAGACGGCAAGGCAAAAAGGCAAGGGAAAACGCAAAAAGGCAAGTGAAAAGGCAAAAAGGCAAGGCAAGGCAAAAAGGTAAAAATGCAAGGCAAGGCAAGGAAAAAGGCAAAAAGGCATAAAAGCAAGCACTCTAGGCAAGGCAAGACAAAAAGGCAAAAACTCAATCCAAGAAAAGTCTAAAAGGCAAAGCAAAAGGCAAAAAGGCAAGGCATAAAGCAAAGCAAAAAGGCAATGCAAAAATGCAAAAAAGGACAAGAGGAAAAAAGGCGAGGAAAAAAGCCAAAAAGACAAGGGAAAATGGCAAAAAGGGAAAAAGGCAAGGCAAAAAGCCAAAAACACAAGGCAAGGCAAGGCAAGGAAAAAAGGCAACAAGGCAAGGCAAAGCAAGGAAAAAAGGCAAAAAGGCAAGGGAAGGCAAAAACGTAAAAAGTGAAGACAAGGAAAGGCAAAAAGGCTAAAAGGCAAGGCAAAAAGGCAAGGGAAGGCAAGGCAAAAAGTAAAAAGGAAAAACAAAACAGCAAAAAGGCAAAAAGCCAAGGAAAACAGGCAAAACTGCAAGGCAAGGCAAGGCAAAAAGGCAAAGCAAGGAAAGGCAAGGAAAAAGGCAAAAAGGCAAAGCAAGGCAAAAAGGGAAAAAAGCAAACAATCTAGGCAAGGAAAGGAAAAAAGGCAAGGCAAGGAAAGGAAAAAAGCAAAAAAAGGCAAAAAGGAAAGGAAAAAAGGCAAAAAGGTAAGGGAAGGCAAAAAGACAAGCAAGGAAGGCAAAAAGGCAAGGTAAAAAGGCAGGCAAAAATGCAAGACAAAAAGAAAAAGTCAAGGCAAAAAGGCAAATCAAAAAAGCAAAAAGGCAAGGCAAGGCAAAAATGCAAAAAGGAAAAAGGCAAAAAAGCAAGGCAAAAAGGGAAAAAAAGCAAGGCAAAAAGCCAAAAAGGCAAGGCAAGGCAAGGCAAAGAAAAAAGGCAAACAGGTAAAAAGGCAAGGGAAGGCAAAAACGTAAAAAGTGAAGACAAGGAAAGGCTAAAAGGCAAGGCAAAACAGCAAAAAGAAAAAAGCACGGAAAAAAGGCAAAAAGATAAGGCAAAAAGGAAAAAAGACATGGCAAAAAAGGAAAGGGCAAGGCAAAAGGCAAAAACGCAAGGCAAGGCAAGGCAAGGTAAAAAGGCAGAGAGGCAAGGCAAAAACGCAAAAAGTCAAGACAAAATGCAAAAGGCAAAAAGGCAAGGCAAAAAGGCATGGCAGGGCAAAAAGGCAAAAATTGAAAAAGGCAAGGCAAGGCATGGCAAGGGAAAAGGCAAGTTAAGGCAAAAAGGCAAGGCAAGGAAAGGAAAAGAGCAAAAAAGGCAAAAAGACAAGGAAAAAAGGCAAAAAGGTAAGGGAAGGCAAAAAGGCAAGCAAGGAAAGGCAAAAAGGGAAGCAAGGCAAGGTAAAAAGGCAGGCAAAAAGGCAAAAGTGCAAGACAAAAAGTAAAAGGCAAGGCAAATCAAAAAAGCAAGCCAAGGCAAGGCAAAAATGCAAAAAGGGAAAAAGTCAAGGCAAAAAGGGAAAAAAGCAAGGCAAAAAGCCAATAACGCAAGGCAAGGAAAAATGGCAAAAAGGCAAGGCAAGGCAAGGCAACAAAAAAAGGCAAAACGGTAAAAAAGGCAAAGGAAGGCAAAAACGTAAAAAGTGAAGACAAGGAAAGGTTAAAAGGCAAGGCAAAAAGTAAAAAGGAAAGACAAAACTTCAAAAAGGCACGGAAAAAAGGCAAAAAGATAAGGCAAAAGGAAAAAAGGCAACAAGCAAAAAAGACACGCTAAAAAGGGAAAAGGCAAGGCAATAAGGCAAAAGGGCAAAAACACAAGGCAAGGCAAGGCAAGGTAAAAAGGCAAAAAAGAAAAAAGTGAAGTCAAAAAGTCAAGACAAAATGCAAAAGGCAAAAAGGCAAGGCAAAAGGGAAAAAGGCAAGTCAAAAAGGCAAGGCAAGGCACTCCAAGGAAAAAGGCAAATCAAGGCAAAAAGGCAAGGCAAGGAAATGTAAAATGGCAAAAGGCAAGGCAAAAAGGCAAAAAGGAAAGCAAAAGGGCATAAAGGCAAGACAAAAGCAAAAAGGCAAGGCAATAAGGTAAAAAGGCAAACAGACAAAAAGGCAAGGCATGAAGGCAAAAAGGCAAAAAGGCAAGGCATGAAGGCAAAAAGGCAAAAAGGAAACGGAAAAAGGCAAGGCAAAAAGGCAAGAAGGGAAAAAGGTAAAAAGGCAAGGCAAAAAGGAAAGCCAAAAAGGCAAGGCAAGGCAAGGCAAAATGGAAAAAAGGCAAGGCAAGGCAAAAAGGCAAGGCGAGGCAAAAAAGCAAGGTAAGGAAAGGCAAAAAGGAAAAAGTCAAGGAAAAAGGCAAGAAGAAAAGGTAAAAAGGCAAAAAGGGGAGGCAATAAGGTAAAAAGGCAAAAAGAGAAAAAGGCAAGTCATGAAGGCAAAAAGGCAAGGCATGAAGGCAAAAAGGCAAGAAGGGAAAAAGGGAAAAAAGGCAAGGCAAAAAGGAAAAGGCAAAAAGGCAATGCAAAAAGGAAAAAAGGCAAAAAGCCAAAAAGACAAGGGAAAAAGGCAAAAACGCAAGGCAAGACAGGGTAAAAAGGCAAAAAAGCAAAAAGGAAAAAAGGCAAGGCAATAAGGTAAAAAGGCAAAAAGGCAAAAAGGCAGGGCAAACCGGCAAAAGGCAAAAGGCAAGGCATAAAGGGAAAAAGGCAAAAAGGGAAAAAGGCAAGGCAAAAAGGCAAGGCAATAAGGTAAAAAGGCAAAAAGACAAGGCAGGAAGGCAAAATGGCAAAAAGGTAAGGCATGAAGGCAAAAAGACAAAAAGGCAAGGCAAAAAGGCAAGGCAAAAAGGCAAAAAGGGAAAGGGGCAAAAAGACAAGGCAAGGCAAGGCTAGTAAGCAAAAAGGCAAAAAGGCAAGGGAAGGTAAGGGAAGGCAAGGCAAACAGGCTAAAAGGCAAAAAGGCAAGGCAAGGAAAGGCAAAAGGCAAGGCAAGTCAAGGGAAAAAGGCAAAAAGGGAAGGCAAAAAGGCGAAAAGGCAAGGAAAAAGAAAAAAGGCAAGAAAAAAGTCAAAAAGGCAAAGACAAAAAGGGCAAAAAGGAAAAAAGATAAGGCAAAAGGAAAAAAGGAAAAAAGGCAGAGGCAAAAAAAATTTCATAAAATTTTATTCATACATTTCTATACCAAAATGGAGCACTCAAATATATAGGTTATAAGCGCTTATTGATTAATTACTCTTTTCTAGGGCTTAGGAGACTATGGGAAATTAGTAAAATGTACACACTGAAACAAATCTCCACTCGTGGTGCAGTGCTTAAGCACTCAGCTGCTAACCAAATGGTCAGTGATTGAAACCCGCCAGGCTCTTTGTAGCTAGAAAACTGATTTAAACTTTGATGTTTTAACTTTGCTGTGACATGGAGTTGATACTGTGAAACTGAAACATAATTTAGCAATACAGGTATGTGTCACTTAATGTCCACCATACATTCTGTGAAAGAGGACATTATGTGGTTTTGACGTTGTGTGAACACCTGGGTCCACAGGGCTCAGGGCTCTGACTGGAGGCCTGGGCAGTTGCCACTGTGAAGCCTTACGGGCAGCTACCACTGCAGATGCCTCAGGTGAACTCCTGGCCCAGTGCCACCTATCCAACGTCCCAAAGATTCTTGAAGGTCACAGCAGAGAGGCTCCAGTGCAGCCCTGGACAGCAGTCTCAGTGACCTGGCAACCACACCCTGGCCAGGCCTCACCATGCTCACCCTGGCCAGGCCTCGCCATGCTTGCTGACCTTGGGTGCTTGGGAGGATAGGAAAACTCACTCCTCCCAATGGGCAGGGGTGCCTGTTCCCATGGGTGGGAGCAGTGGGTAGGCTCGCAGCCTAGTGGGGCTGTGGGAAGGTATAAAAAATATAAGTAGTATGTTTAAACTGTCAAGAAGTCAAAGTGTTGCCTTAAAGCAAAAACAAAGCCGGGGAAAAGGGAGAAATCAAAAAGCACTCCAGGCCAGGGTGACCTCGTGCATACCAATGGTCTTTGTCGTTTATGGCTGGGCAAGATTTACGACTTGGTGCCCTAAAGCTGTAAAAAAAAAAGAAAAGAAGAGCTGTAAAGAGAGCACAAAACAGCAAACACTTGCTCCTTATGGCATATTGTGGCACCACAACACGAAATGGGAGCCAGGCTGCATAGGAGGCAAAAGCCAGCTGCAAAAACGCTCTCATTGGCATTTCTTCTTCAAACCAGCCTGGTCAGGTGTGGCATTTGAAGAAAGAAGGTATGGTTAATAAACCTGCACTCTCTCCTCCAAACTGCAGATGCAACTGTCACTTGCCCTTGACACCCTAGGTAGGGAGGGGACCATGCGAATGTACATGCAGTTGGATATTGTCCAAAGGGACATTAAGCAACTCATACCTGTATCTTGCTGGTAAAGGTCAGGAAAAGTGACAATTCAAATGAATATAATATTAATAAAAATCATACCCATTCTTGATTCCTGCAAAAGCATTTCCTCGCATCATTCTCTATGAAACCAAAAATATCTTTCTGAAATTAAAAAATAATATTATAGGAAACTCCTGTAGTTGTTAGCTGCCATTGAGTCAACTCTGATTCATGGCAACCTTATGCATAGCAGACCAAAATTTTGCTCAATCCTGGGTCATGCCAGCATAGTTGAGTCCGTTGTTGTGGCTCTTGCGCCAATTCATCTCAGCAAGAGTCTCCCATGCCCTCATTGGCCCTCAATTTCAACAAACATGATATACTCCTTCAACAATTGATTTCTCCTGATGACATATCCAAAACTAGCAAGAGAAAAAATATTGTTATGATTCAGAGGTTTATTTTATACATATAATTTTATTTATTTTGTTGTTGTTGGAAACATATATACAGCAAAACACACACCAATTCAGCAGTTTCTACATGTACAATTTAGTGACATTCTTTGAGTTTTACAACCATTCCCACCCTCATTTTCTGTGTTGTTCCTCCTCCATTGACATAAATTCACTGCCACCTAAGTTTCCTATCTAATTTTTTGAGTTATTGCTGTCAATTTGATCCCATACTGATAGTTTTTAAAAAAGCATAATGCTCAAGACAGGTGTTTTTTACTAGTTAAGCTAAACTATTGTTTGATTTTAAGAAGGCTTCAGGGGATATTTTTGAAAGATCATCTCAGACTTTGGTGAAGGGTAAGACAGTATACAATACTGGGAAAGCCAGCACAATTTGCATAAGACAAGGTCATGGAAGCTCCATAGACACATTCAAACCCCTGAGGGATCGAATTACTGGGCTGAGGGCTGTGGGGACCATGGTCTCCAGGACCATCAAGTTCAATCAGCATAACATAGTTTATAAAGAAAATGTTCTACATTCTACTTTGATGAGTAGGATCTGGGGTCTTAGAAGCTTGTGAAAGTCTATCTAAGATATTCCACTGGTTTCACTCTGTTGGAAAAAAATTTTTTTTTCCAACAGAAGCAAGGGAAAATGAAGAAAACTAAAGACACAAGGGAAAGATCAGTCCAAAGGACTAATGGGCTACAAACACCACAGCCTCCACCAGACTGAGTCTGGTACAACTAGATTGTGCCCGACTACCACCATTGATTGCTCTAACAGGAATCACAATAGAGGGTTCCGAACAGAGCTGGAGAAAAATGTAGAACAAAATTCTAACTTTCAAAAAAAGACCAGACTTATTGGCCTGACAGAGACTGAAGAAACCCTGAGAGTATAGCCCCCAGACAACCTTTTAGCTCAGTAATGAAGTCACTCCTGAGGTCCACCCCTCAGCGAAGGATTGGACAGGTCCATAAAGCAAAGTGAGACTAAGGGGGCACACCAGCCCAGGGGCAGGATCTGGAAGGCAGGAGGGGACAGAAAAGCTGGAAATACGGAATCCAAGGTCGAGAAAGTCAGACATGTTGTGGGGTTGGTAACTAATGTCATAAAACAATGTATACCAACTGTTTATGAGAAGCTAGTTTGTTCTGTAAACCTTCATCTAAAGTACAATAATAAAAAATAAATAAATATCATCTCAGGGCAATAGTTTCAGGGGTTAATTCAACCTTCATGGTTCCAGGAAGTCCATGAGAATTTGGAATCCTTTTCTGTATTTTCTCCCTTTTCATCTGCATTTTTCTATGTAATCTTTGATCAAAATGTTCAATAAAGGTAGCCAGGCACCATCAAGTTCTTCAGGTCTCATAGCAAAGGAGGCAGTTTTTCATGGAGGCAATTAGTCACACATTCCACATCCTCCTCCTATTACTTACCCTTCTTCTTCCTCTGTTGTTCCAGGTGAGTGAATAGAGACCAACTGATGTGCCTTGGACGGTGGCTTGCAAGCTTTTAAAACCCCAGGCACGACACATTGAACTAGGATATAGAACAGAGGCACTTAACATGTTATTAGGCCAATTAACTGGGATGTTCCGTGAGATCATGACCCTAAACCTCCAAACCAAGAAACAAAATCCCATCAAGTTTTTGGTTGTACATAAACAGGCTCAGCAGTTACTCTCTTTTATTTATATTTTTTGTCATTGTTGTAAATATATCTATCACACAACTTTTGTCAATTCAACTTATTAGAGGTGTACTACTTATTGACAGTAATTACAATAATCAGCTGTGTAATCCTACCATTAATCACACACAATATTTCCACCACTGTTAACTCCACGCCTCCTGTTTCTCCCTCCCTCCTGCCCCAGTAATCACCAAAAAACTTTGTTCTCAATATAGTTGGCCCTCTGTATAGGAGATCAAAATATTTGGAAAAACAAATTTCCAAAAAGCAAAATTTGAATTGACCACGCCCTGAGCACTACACATCCTCAACACTGAATCCACATGAATGGAATGATTTTTAGGCATACCCTGCTGTAGCTTCCCAACCTTTCATAGATCCTCAGTCTCTCTCCAGCACCTGTTGTTGGAACATTGTTCAACTATTTATATACCATTTCCATTGCATTAGGTATTATGAGTAATCTAGAGATGATTTAAAGTATATGGGAGGATGTGCATAGGTTACATGCAAATATGATGCTATTTTATATAAGGGACTTGAGCATCCTCAGATTTTAGTATCTGCATGGGTCCTAAAACCAATCACCTGTGGATACAGAGGGACAACGAGACTTTTCTTGTCTTTTTATATGAGTGAGTTCATACAACATTTGTCCTTTTGTAATGATTTATTTCACTCAGCATAATGTTTTCCAGCTCCATCTATATTGTATCATGTATCAAGACTTCATTTCTCCTCCTGGATGAGTAGTATTCCATTGTCTGTGTGTACCACATTTTATTTATCCATTCATCTGTTGATGGGCATCTTAGTCATCTAGTGCTGCTATCACAGAAATACCAGAAGTGGACGGCTTTAACAAAGAGAAGTCTATTCTCTCATAGTCCAGCAAGCTAGAAGTCTGAATTCAGGTTGCCAGCTCTAGGTGAAGGCTTTCTCTCTTTGTCGGCACTGGAAGAAGGTTCTCGTTATCAGGCTTCCCTTGGTCTGGGAGCATCTCAGCGCAGGAGCCTCAGGCCGAAAGGACGTCCTCTGCTCCTGGCACTGCTTTCTTGGTGGTATAAGGTCCCTATATCTCTTTGCTTGTTTTTCATACCCCAAAAGAGATTGGCTTAAGATGCTATCTACTTTTGTAGATCTCATGAACATAACTGCCACTAATCCATCTTATTACATCATAGTGATAGGATTTACAACACACAGGTAAATCACCTCAGATGACAAAATGGTAGACAATCATACAATACTGAGAATCATGACTTAGCCAAGTTGACAGACATTTTGGGGGGACACAATTCAATCCATGACAATGTGCATTTAGATTGTTTCCACATTTAGTCTATTGTGAACATTGGTGTACTAGTCTCTGTTTGACCCTCTGCTTTCAAGTCTTTTGGGCATATACCTAGGAGTGGAATTGCTGGGTTATATGTTAGTTCTATTTTTAGTGTTTTGAGAAACTGTAACACTGTTTTCCACAATGGCTGTACCATTTTGCATTCCCACCAGTAATGAATAAGAGTTCTGATTTCCCCACATCCTCAACATTTGTTACTTTCTGGGTTTTGTTTGTTTGTTATCTTAACCATCCTAGTGGGAGTAAAATGGTATCTCATTGTGGTTTTGATTTGCTTCTTTCTGATGGCAATTGACACTGAGCATCTTTTCACGTGTTTGATGGCCATTTGCATGTCCTTTTTCCTGAGGTCTTCTGCCAATTTTATGATTTGGATTATTTGTATTTTTGTTGTTAAGTTGTTGAAGTTTTGTATATATTTTGGTTATTAGGTTCTGAAGAGATTCTCCCAGTGTGTAGCTTCTCTACACTTTTTGGTACAGCCTTTTGATGAACCAAAGTTTTTAATTTTTATGCAGTCTCACTTGTCTTTTGTAGTTTGTGCTTTTGTTATTATATTAGAGAATTCATTGTTGAAAGCTAGGCCTGACAGCATTGCACTGCTTTATCTTCTAAGAATTTTATGGTTTTAGTTCACATATTTATGTCTTTAATCCATTTTGAATTTGTTTTTGTGTATGGTGTGAGGCATGGATTCTGTTTCATCTTTCAGCTTGTGGAAATCCACTTGTAGAATTGTTCATAATACTTTGTCCTAATTCTCTTTATTTGTATCAGTTAAGTTGTAATGTCTCCTCTTTATTTCTTATTTTGGTTATTTTCATCTTCTTTTCTTTGTTCATCTAGCTAAATGTCAATTTTATAGATCTTTTCAAAGAAACAACTTCTGTTTTTTTGACTGCCTCTATTGTTTTTCTGCTTTTCATTTTATTTACTTATGATCTAATGTTTGTTATTTCCATTTTCTGATATGTTTAGGCTTAGTTTGCTCTTGTCTTTCTAGTTCCTGAAGTTGTCAAATTGGGTTGTTAATTTGAGGTCTTTCTTCACTTTTTATGTTGCTATTTATTGCTATGTTTCCTTCTGAGTGCTGCCTTTGCTGCATTCCATAAGTTTCGGTATGTGATGCTTTCATTTTCATCTGACTCTGAGAAATTTGTGATTTCTTTTTTGATTTCTTTCTAAGCTGATTGGTAGTTTAATAGTGTGTTGTTTAATTTCCATATGGTTGTGTATTTTCCAGTTTTTTTCTCCTGCTATTGATTTCTAGCTTCACTCTATTGTGGTCGGAAAAAAATACTTTGTATATTTCAATCTTTTTAAAATTTATCAGAACTTGCTTCATAACCTAAAATGTGGTCTATCCTGGAGAATGATCTATGTGCACTGGAGTAGAATGTATGTTGTTCTGTTTTGGGGTGGAGTGTTCTGCATATGTCTGTTAAGTATAATTGGTTTATAGTGTCATTCAGTTCCTCTGTTTCCTTGCTAATCTTCTTTCTGTCCAATATTGAAAGCGGTGTATTGAAGTCTCAAACAATTATTGTACTATATCCTTTTCTCCCTTCAATTCCATCAAAGTTTGCTTTTTGTACTTAGATTCTCCGATGTCAGGTGCATATATGTTTACGATTGTTAAATCTTTTTAATTGACACTTTTGTCACTATATAATGTCCATCTTTATCTCTTCTGACAGTTTTTGTCTTCAAGTTTGTTTTGTCTGATATTAAGATTGCCACACCAGATCTCTTTTGGTTATTATTTGCATGGAATTTTTTTCATCCTTTTATTTTCAACCTGTTTGTGTGCTTGGGTGTAAGGTGTGTCATTTGTAATCAGTATATATTTGGATCATTTTTTAAAATTCATTCTGCCACTCCCTGCCTTTTGATTGGAGCATTTAGTACATTTACATTCACTGTAATTACTGATAAAAAGTGCATTATTTCTGCCATTTTGTTATTGGTTTTTTGTGTACTGCTTGCTTTTGTGTGTTGTTGGTTCATTGTAGCAAGCCTTTTTTGTTCCCTTCTTCTTTCCTTTTAGGAATGTTTTAAAATATATTTTCTTAGTGGTTACCATGAATATTACATTTAAAAGCTTGTATTTATAATATTCAAGGGTAACTTTGTACAAACTCAACTTCAGTGCCATAAGAAATTCTATATCTGTATCATTCTTCTCCCACTTTTGTGTTGTTATCTTTAACTACATTTTTATATTTCATGTGCTCTATAACATAATTTTATGCTTGCCTATTATATATTTCTTATTAAGAAACACAAAGGACAGAATGCCTGGAATTATCAAGCATGAATACCTTATTACTAGCCCTTATACACGTTCATACATTTCCCGTTACTAGGGATCTTTCTTTTTTATGTATAGGTATGGATTACTGTCTAGTGTCTTTTCCCTTCCATCTACAGAACTCCTGTTAGTATTTTGTGGCTGTGTGGATACCAGTCTAGTGGATACCTGTTTGGGAATATTTTAATTTCACCCTCATTCTTGATGGCTAATTTCACTGGGTATAGTATTCTTGGTTGATAGCACTTCTTTCAGCTCTTTAAATATATCATTCCATTGTCTTCTGGCTTCCAATGTTTCTGAGGAAAAATTGTCATTTCGTCTTATTGGGGATCCTTTGTATGTAACTGCTTGCTTTCAGGATTCTGTCTTCATCTTTAATTTTTGAGAGCTTAACTATGATGTGTCTTGGTGTAGATCTCTTTGAGTTTATCCTTCATGGGTTTCTTTGAGCTTCTCAGATTTCCAAATTCATATCCTTTGTTAGATTGGAGAAATTTTCTGTCTTTATTTCTTCAAATATTCTTTCTCTCCCTTTCTCTGTCATCTCCTTCTGGAATTCTAATGATGCATATATTAGGTCTCATGTTGTTATACCGTAATTCCATTGAACTGTGCTCAGTTATCTTGGGCCTCCATTCTTGTTACTATTCAGCGTCTATAGTTTTAACTATCTTATCCTCTAATTCACTGGTTCTCTCTTCTGCCTGGTTAAAGCTGTTGATAAGTCCTTCAGTTGTGTTTCTAGTTTCAGTTATTGTGCCTTTCAGTTGCAATATCTTTTTTAGATTTTTATTTTGTTTTTGCATTGTTTCCCTTATTTCCTTTAACACTTTGTCTATGCTTTTGCTTAGTTCTTTAATTATGTTTAATGTTGTTGCATTATATTTTTCCATTTTTAACACTATTTGGTTATTCCTAGATGTGCTTTCACTCCCTTTGTCATGTTCATTTGAATAAGTTTTAATTTCCCTGTTCTTTCTGTCTTGTGATTTTTTTTTGTTGAGGCATTGGAATTTTTGAGGGTATTAACTTTCTCAGTTTTCCCCAGTATTTGGTGTGGTCTTTTCTTACCGTTTCCTGTCCCTCTCTGTGATGGATCCTTCTCCCTCCCTGGTTTAATTAGAATTCTAAAGATCCAGATCTCAGTTTTCAACTTTCAATCTCTCCCAAAAACACCAGAGAATATGAGTGGTCTGTCTATCTACAAACAAGCACTACCAGTCTGGTGAGATATCATGTACTAACGAATCTATTCACCAAGGTGTGTAGTCTTCTGCCTGGTTATTACTCTCTTCCCTTCTCTGTTTCTGCAACCATATTTTTAGTTGGAAAACTCACACTCAGTGAGTCCCCTTTGTGGCTGGGTATTGCCCTCCAGTTTTGCCCAAGGCTTCCTTCCCTGCCTTGTGAGTGTTGCTTGTATCTGAGTTGGCATTCAGGGGAAGCACAGGCAGAGTTTCTTCTATTTCAGGAGGAAGGGCTGGCGCTACACAGAATGACCTCCAAGAGATCTGTGTTGTTGGTTTCAGAGCCCCAGTAGCCTTGTGGTGGTTGGGGGAACAGTCTTCACTGAGGTGGTCCAACTCTTGACTTCACTATAGGGAACCTTCTGTAGGAGCTCATATCAGTCCAGCAGCTGACAGTTATGGATTGGGGGAGGGGTTGTCACGTCATGAATGGAGCCCTGTATAGGTCTGCCTTGTTGCTATCAGGGTCCCCCCTTCCTGCCTTGAAGTATGTTGGCTGTGAGTGTAGCCTCCATTAATGATACCTGTTTCCTAGCACACAGTAGTCTCAGTCAGCCATCTTCAGTCCTGACTGTAAAGGGGAGTAGGTTGTCCCAAAGTGATCCCCAGGTAGGTCTGTCCTATTGGTTTCAGTGAACTGAACTATGTAGTGAACAAGGAAGCAGGTGGAGTGCTGACAATATTAGTAGACTCCACTATGGGGGCCTTCTGAAGAAGTTTGCAACAGCCTGGCAACCAACAATTGCTAGGTGGGAGAAGGGATGTCACACTCTGATTAGATTCCCACGGAGATCTGCTTCTTTGTTATCAGAGTCCCCCCAGGTAGATTGTTGGCTGTACATGCAGCCACCACCCAAGACTCCTGCTTCCCAGCACACAGCAGCCTCAGTCAGCAGTCTTCATCATGAATCAGAAGTGGGGGAAGACTAACCTTAATTAACCTTTATGGAGGTTTGTACTGTTGGTTTTAGAGGCCAGAACTATGAGGTGCACAAGGAGGCAGGTGGAGTGCTGACGATGGGAGAAGACTCCACGGCAGAAGCCTCCTACAACAATTCTCAGCAAGCTTGCAGGTGATACTGTCTGAGTGAAGGAGGGGTTGTTACACTCCAAATGGGCCCCCATGGTGGTCTGCCTCATTGCTATCAGAGCCACCCCTGTACTATGTTGGCTGTGGCCGTAGCCTCCACTAAAGATCCCTGCTTCCTAGCACACAGTAGCCTCAGTCAACAGTTCTCAACACTGACCAAAAGTGGGAGTAGGCAGACTTGAACCAACTCCCTGGTAGGTCTATTCTGTTGGTTTCAGAATCCTGAGCTATGAGGAATGCAGGGAGGCTAGAAAAGCATTTACTATGAGTGCAGACTCTACTGCACAGGCATTCTGTATCAGGTTGCAATAGGCTTGCAGCAACAATGTCTGGGTGGGAGAGTTGCCAGCGTTCTCCAAACAGACACCCAGGGAGGTCTGCCTTGTTGCTGTCAGACCCCAGCCCCCATACTGGGTTGGCTATGGTGTAGCCTCCACTAAAGATGCCTGCTTCCTAGCACAAAACAACCTCGGTCAGCAGTCCTCAACACCAACTGAAAGAGAGAGCAGACAGATGTGATCTGACTCTCCAGGAGGTCTAGCCTGTTAGTTTCAGATGCCTAAGCTATGAGGTGCACAGGGAGGCAAGTAGGGTGTTGACTATGAGAGCAGGCGCCATTGCACAGGCCTTTTGTAACAGTTTACAATAGGCTTGTTGCTGACAGTGTCTGGGTGGAGGAGGTGCTTGCACTCTCCAAACAGACACCCTGGGAAGTCTGCCTTGTCTACCACAGAGCAGAAGTTTGGGGTCCTGTACCTTTTTACAGGCAGAGATTGTGGTGAGGGAAGCAGGCTCCTTTTCTTGTGCCAGCCCCTCAGTTCACAGTAGCTGCGGGCTTATGTGGCTAGGGGAATGGGCAGGGATAGCAGGAAAGTGATTTTCCTACCGTATGTAACTTTTTGATTAGTTGAGTCTTGAATATTTGCAGCTCTCTGCTGCTTTCTTTTGCTCCCCAATTCAGAGTCTGTCAAAGCTGAACACAATTTCCTTTCTGTTTTTCTTGTATTTGTGGGGACATTCAGAATGATGGCCTGTTTATGCAGCCATCTTCCCGTAATCCCCTTGATTCATAAGCTAACATTCAGAAGTAGATCACCTGGCCTTTCTTCCTAGTCTGTCTTAGTCTGGAAGCTCCACTGAACCCTGTACATCATGAGTGAATTTGCCGGTAATTGAAATACTGGTGGCATAGCTTCTAGGATCACAACAACATGCAAGCCACCACAGTAAGACAAACTGAAAGACAGGCAGTGAAAAGAAAACTAGGAGTTGTAAAATGTCTAAATTGTCTTCAGCTATTCTTTTTTCTAAGTGTCACATCCTTAACTCTTAAATTGTTTTGGCAGTGGTTGTTTTGCATTTTCATCCTGCCCATTTGTACATACTGCCATTATCTAATTTTCACTATAAATTTTGGTTCAGTTAATTGTTCTTTTTCCATTGCATCATATACAGTCTTCTACTTTTTCATCTGTTTTTTGACAGAAAAAGTATTCCTAAGCCACGAGATCCAATGATTTGTGGCAAATCCACTAGGAACCTCTTGATAATTTTCCAAGTATATTTATAACATCATAGGTAAAATGCTTTATTACACTTATTAAATTTAAGCTGTTGTAGCCAGGTGTCATATTCTATTCTATTTTTGAGTCTATTCCTTGTCAACAGTCAGACATATAGTACATGTTGAATCAAGGTTAGTTGAATTTAATTAATTTCCTTTCCATAGTATGCCATTCTTATACCTTGCTGCTGAATGTCTATCCATTTCTCCAACCCTCATTTCATTTCAGCATTCCAAAAACAGTCATTCAAGTGTCCTCTCAGATATTTTAATGCATGTGACCTCTTCTGGTTTTTTTTTTTTTTTTTTTGTCTGTTCATAAACTAACCCAAAGTAAGGTCTGGCACATGGTAGAAAATTAATGTGAGCCAACTTATCAAAAACTCATGGCTGCAGTAATAGTTACACACTCAGATGAACAATGAGAGGCTTAAAATATTCTTTAAAAATTTAGCTAACTTTAACAACAAAGTAAAGGGACAACCTACAGATTGGAAGAAAATTTTGAGGAACCATATATCCGAGAAGGGTTTAATGTTCAGAAAATATAAAGAACTCCTACAACTTAACAGCGAAAAGGCAACCCAATCTACAAATGGGCAAAGTACTTGAATAAAATAAAATAAAAATGGCAAACAAGTACATGGAGAGATGCTCAACATTATTAGCCATTAAACCTGTTGCCGTGGAGTTGATTCTGACACGTAGCGACCCTATAGGACAGAGTAGAACTGCCCCATAGAGTTTCCAAGGAAAGCCTAGTGGATTCAAACTGCCAATCTTTTAGTTAGGGGCCGCAGCACTTAACCACTACACCACCAGGGTTTCCCATTAGCCATTAGGGAGACACAAATCACAAATCAAAACCACAATGAGATAGCATTTCACCCCCACTGGATAAGAAAAAACAAACAAGCAAAAGAAAAACAACAAATGCTAGCAAGAACTTGGAGAAGTTGAAATCCTTATTCACTCTGGTGGGAATGCAAAATGGTACAGCCTCTGTGGAAAACGGTATGAAAGTTCTTCAAAAAGTTAGACACAGACCTATCATATGACCCAGCAATTCCAATCCTAGGTATATATCCAGGAGACCCTGAAAGCCAACAAGCACATGTACATCAACCTTTATTTGTGCACTATTCACAATAGTCAAAAGGTGGAAACAACCTAAACATCCATAAAAGAATGACTAAATAAAATGTGGTATGCACATACAATGGAATATTACTCAGCCGTAAAGCAAATGAGTTCCTGATACATGCTACAGTATGAATCAACCTTGAAAACATGCTGAGTGAAGTAGTCAATCACAAAAGGAAAAATATTGAATAATCTCACTCTTAGCTAGAATAGGCAAATGCATAGAGACCAAAGCTTATTAGTACTTATCAGAAGGAATCCCTGAGTAGTGCAAAAGGTTAAGCACTGTTCTACTATGCGAAAGATTGGTGGTTCAAACCCAGTTGGAAGTGCCTTAGAAGAAAAGCCCAGTTATTGCTTCCAAAAGGTCACTGCCACAAAAAACCTATAGAGCACAGTTCCACTCTGCAATACATGAGGCTGCCATGAGTTGGAATCAACTCCATGGCGAAGGGCTTGGTCTGGTTTTTGATCAGGGCAGGAGGGAGGTGAAAAAGTTTAGTCATTGTAAAGGAAGCCTTGGGTTTCTTATTATGGTGATAGAAATTTGGCAATGGATATTGGTGATGGATGCACAACATGATTAATGTAATTGAAGTCACTAAAGTGTACACATGAAAAACATTAAACTGGCAACTGTTATTTTATATATATGTATATATATATTTACAACAGTAAAAATAATACAAAAAATTTAGCTCTAATCCCATATATTTCAAGAAGCCTTCAGTTTTCTAATTTTTAATTCTTGCTGCTATGTAAAACCTGTAGTGGCAGTAGTCAAGATGAGAAACAGTGGCTTGCATCAGGGTAATAGTAGTGGAGATGGAGAACGAAGACTTTGATAATTTGGAGATGGAAACTATGAGAATTGATGATGGTCCAGGTGAGAGTTCTGGTAGGCCAAATAATCCGCCACCCAAAATTGTCCCCATCCTAATCGTAGAAACCCTGAATATGTTACCTTAGGAGTTCAAAAAGCCTTTCTAGATGTGTATGTTACCTGATAAGTTAACTTTTTTCTTTTTTCCAGATATGATTAAGTTAAGGATACTGAAAAATGGGGAGACTATTCTGCATTATCCAGGTGAGCGAAATGTAATGACAACAATCATTACAAAAGGGAGGTAAAAGAATGATGTGAAGACAAAAACTAGAGATTGGAGCGACTTGAGGAAGGATCCATGTTCAAAGGAATGCAAGCAACCTTTAGCAGCTAAAAACGGCAGGGAAATGATTCTCTCATGAAGTTGCAAGAATGAACACACCCCTACTAACACTTTGGCTTTGGATTTCTGACCTTCACCATTATAAGAAAATAAATTTGTGCTGTCAAAAGCCACTGACTTTGTGGATATTACAGTAGCAATAGCAAACAAAAACAGGAAAAATAAGATAAAGGTAAGAATAAATAAAGCCTCCAATTTTTTCTCGCTAAAGCCCAAGAGTTGTCCAAACTACATACAAATGTATGTCTAAGGGGATTTCTGCTTTCAGGGAGATGGAATAGACATACTTTTTCCTATTCTTCATTTAAAGTCCAGCTAAAAATCCTAGACGTTTTGTGTAAAGGAACAATAAGAAGACCCTGAAGGGTGAAGAAAAGCCAGGGCAGTTCCATGGCCTGAAAAATGACCCGTAGGGGGAGATAACAGATAAATATCTAAACATTTGAACACTGAACACCACATGTATAAATAATCCAATAATCCTCGAGTCAATGAGAAAGTCTCTAGTGAAGTAAAAAAATACAATGACCTAAATACAAGCTAAAATTAACATAACAAAATCAGTAAGGCACAGTTACAGTAATGCTGAGAGGGAAACTTATAGCAATAAAAGCTACACCTGTGGAAACTGACAATGGAAAAGCTCAATATCATCAGCCAGAACAAGGCCGGGGCCAATTGCAGAACAGACCATCAATTGCTCATATGCAAGTTCAAGCTGAGGCTGAAGAAAATGGAAAAAAGTCCACGAGAGCCAAAGTACAGCATTGAGTATATCCCATCTGAATTTAGAGACCATCTCAAGGATAGATTGAACATTAATAACCAAAGACCAGATGAGTTGTGAAATGACATCGAGGACATTGTACATGAAGACAGGAGGAGGTCATCAAAAACACAGAAAAGAAAGAAAAGATCAAAATGGAAGTCAGAAGAGGCTGTGAAACTTGCTCTTGAACTTCCAGTAGCTAAAGCAAATGGAAGAAATGATGTAGTAAAAGAGCTGAACAAAAGATTTCAAAGGGAGACTCAAGATGACAAAGTAAAGTATTATAATGATAGGTATAAAGACTTGGGGTTAGAAAACCAAAAGGGAATAACACTCTTGGCATTTCTCAAGCTGAAAGAACTGAAGAAAAAATTCAAGACCCCAGTTGCAATACTGAAGGATTCCACAAGGAAAATAATTAAATGACGCAAAAAGCATCAAAAGAAGATGGAGGGAACACAGAGAGTCACGACACCAAAAAGAATTGTTTGATGTTCAATCATTTTAGGAGGTATCATATGATCAGAAACTGATGTTACTGAAGGAAGAAGTCCAGGCTGCATTGAAGGCATTGGCAAAAAACAAGGCTTCAGGAATTGATGGAATACCAACTGAGATGTTTCAACAAACAGATGCAGCACTGGAAGTGCTCAGTTGTCTAAGCCAAGAAATTTAGAAGACAGCTACCTATCCAACCAACTGGAAGAGATCCATATTTATGCCTATTCCAAAGAAAGGTGATCCAACCGAATGTGGAAATTATTGAAAAATATCATAAGCAAGTAAAATTTTGCTGAAGATGATTGAAAAAAGGTTGCAGCAGTATATCAACAGGGAACTGCCAGAAATTCAAGCCAGATTCAGAAGAGGACTCAGAACCAGGGATATCATTGCTGATGTCAGATGGATCTTGGCTGAAAGCAAAGAATACCAGAAAGATGTTTGCCTATGTTTTCTTGACTATGCAAAGGCATTCAACTGTGTGGATCATAACAAATTATGGATAACATTTAGAAGAATGGGAATTCCAGAACACTTAATTGTGCTCATGAGGAACCTGTACATAGATCAAGAGAAGGTTGTTGAACATATCGAGGGGATACTGCATGGTTTAAAGTCAGGAACAGTGTATGTCAGGGTTGTATCCTTTCATCATACTTATTCAATCTGTATGCTGAGCAAATAATCTGAGAAACTGGACTATATGAAGAAGAATGGGCATCAGGATTGAAGGAAGACTCTTAACAATCTGCGTTACACAGGTGACACAACATTGCTTGCTGAAAGTGAAGAGGACTTGAAGCACTGACTGATGAAGATCAAAGACTACAACCTTCAATGTGGATTACACCTCAACATAAAGAAAACCGGACCAATAAGCAACAACATGGTAAATGGAGAAAAGATTGAAGTTGTCAAGGATTTCATTTTTCTTGGATCCTCAATCAACATCCATGGAAGTCGCAGTTAAGGAATCAAAGGACACATTGCATTGTGCAAATCTGCTGCAAAAGACCTCTTTAAAGTGTTAAAAAAACAAAGAAGTCATCTTCAAGACTAGGGTGCCTCTGACCCAAGCCGTGGTTTTTTCAACCTCCTCATATGCATGGGAAAGCGGGACGATGAATTAGGAAGACCAAAGTAGAATTGAAGCCTTTAAATTGTGGTGCTGGGAAAGAGTACCGAATATACCATGAACTGCCAAAAGAATGAACAAATCTGTCTTGGAAGAAGTACAACCAGAATGTTCCTTAGAAGAAAAAATGGCAAGACTACATCTCATGTATTTTGGACATGTTATCAGGAGGAAACAGTCCTTGGAAAAGGACATCATGCTTGGTATGAGGGTCAGTGAAAAAGAGAAAGATCCTGGATTAGGTGGATTGACACAGTGGCAGCAACATAGGCTTGAGCACAGTGACGACTGTGTAGATGGGAAAAGACTGGGCAGTGTTTCATTCTGTTGTACAAAGGGTTGCTATGAGTTGAAGCCAACTCGATGGCACCTAACAAAAACAACAAATGCTTACTTAGAAAAGGGGAAAAATATCAAATAGATAATTAAATTTCCCACCACAAGTAGTTAAAAAGAAGAGTGAAGTAAACTTAAATAAATCAGAAGAAAAATAATAAAAATAAAAGCAGAGACAAATGCAATTGAAAACAGAAAAAGAAAAGAGAGTATCATGACAGAGCTGTTTCTTTGAAAATAAAGTAAAACCTGAATAAATTATAACTCTGTAAGGCAGAACATGTCAGAGAAGGAAAGCTCAAATATTTTTCACTAAAATGATAATACAAAAGAGGTAAGATTGTACCCTGTCAAAGGTGAAAAATTTGAGAGAATTGAAAAAAAAAGGCAGCCCTTTTGATTTCTGGCTCTCAAATATTTCACTGTGTCATAGGATTGACAGACTTCTAGCAAAATTGATAAAGAAAAAACAAGCAGAAGACCAGACTTAATGGTGTGACTGAGACTGAAGGGACCCCAGAAGACATGGCCCGAGGACTTTCTGTTAGCCCAAAACTAAAATCATTCCCAAAGCCAGTTCTTCAGGCAAAGATTAGACTGGACTATAAGACATTAAATGATACCTGTGAAGAGTGTGCTTCTCAGCTCAAGTAGATACATGAGACTAAATGTGCAGCTCTTGTCTGAAGGCAAGATGGGAAGGCAGAAAGGGACAGAAGCTGGTTGAATGGACACGGGAAATACAGAGTGGAAAGGAAGAGTGCACTGTCACACTACAGGGAGAGCAACTAGAGCCATATAACAATGTGTGTATAAATTTTTGCATGAGAAACTGATGTGAACTATAAACTTTCACTTAACACACAATAAAAATTATTTTTTTAAACCATAAAAAAAGCAAAAAGATACAATTTCCAAATATCAGGAATGAAACAGTATATCATGAAAAACTGCTGACATTAAAAGGATACCAAGGAAATTTTAACAACAACTCTACACTATATAACAACTGTATACTATATTAGATGACTAAGATGAAATGGGCCAATTCTCTGAAAAGTAAAAACTGCCACAACTTGAACAATATGAAATAAATAATTTGAATAGCCGTAGGTGGTGCAGTTAAAGTTCTCAGCTACTGAGAGTTTGAGGTCATCTAGAGTTGCCTCAAAGAAAGGCCTGTCAATTTACTTCCAAAATAACAGCCATTGAAAACCCTATGGAGCACAGTTCTACTCTGACACACATGGGTCACCAATCGGAGTAGACTTGATGGCAACTAGTTTTTATAACTATTAAAAAATATATTATTTAAAATATCCCTCAAAGCAGGGCCAAGTTGGTGGAGTAGCCAAACATTTCCAGTGATCCCTCTTACAACAAAGACCCCCAAAAAACAAGTGAAATGATTATACTTATGACAAACTAGGTGCTACAGCTACTAACCAAGAGGCCGGAAGTTCAAATCCTCCAGGTGCTCTGTTGGGCAGTTCTACTCTGTCCTATAGGGTCGCTATGAGTCAGAATCAGCTCAATGGCAGTGGGTTTGGTTTTTTTGGTTTAGGAGCCCTGAACATCAAAGGCAAAGTCAGAAAATGGACTGAGGGGCAGAGGGAGGGACAGACAGTTCAGCAGCAGAAAGGAGTTGCCAGACCTGAATTACCAGGATCCCTCAGGCACCATTACTGGGAGCAGATGAGGAGGGCTGGTGGTAGCATTCAGCTGCAATTTCCTCAGGGAGAAACAGCCAGCTGCACAGCCTACTCGCACCTCCGGAACCAGAGAAGAACTGCGCTGGCTGCAAAGCCTAAGTACTTGCTTATATTTTACCGCACCCCCACCCCCAAGCCAGCTGCAGTGGCTGTTGATTTCCTTGGGCCTGAGATAGGTCCTGCCGAGTGTCCTGAGCCATTCTCCTGGCCTTGCAGAAGGAATAAAATCACATTTGGGGGAAAAGATAATTTGCCAGCTCCATTAACTTGGGGAGCTCAGGACAGAAGCAGATTCTGTCTGGGCATGAACAGTCAGTGGACTTTGAATACATTTGCCCCTGCATGGACCTGTGTAGGCCTATTTCAGGACAATAGGCCCTTGTTGGCAGACTGCAACTGTTTCAGCTGTGCTTTGGACAAGGGGGTGTTTGATGTTTGACACCACTTTGCCTATTAAAAAGATTCCTAACCTACCCACGTCAGGGGACTTAGGACTGGTAACACCACTTAGGTCGCCCAGCCACCTGGGAGAAAGGTTAAAGGATAACTGGTACCTCTCAGTCCTTACAACAAAAAGCATTGGGTACCCATTGGTCTGTTCACAGAACCCACCCACCTCTGCGATCTAGGGGACAAGGACTCACTTTCCTCACAGACCCTCGGGGGATAGTTATCAGGCCCAGTGTTGTTCAGACCATGACCCCTGCTGCAACCAGATACCTATACCTACACCAGTCAAGGCTGGCTCTCTAAGACTGTAGGACAGAGCCTGCACCACACACTTTCTGACCACCTACCTCAACTTCTGAGCTGAATCCGTACGAGAAAAGTGAACAGACTTCTAGGCTTATATACCTGGTAACAGCTCTAGCCATCTGGTGACAGGACGTCAGGGTGCCAAAGGCAGACATAATCAAGGTAGCTCACTCAGGCAACCTTTTTGGGTATATCAAAACAAAACAAAGCAAGAAGCTAGGATACAGTAAGGAAACATAAAAGAAACTGATACAATAACTTATAGATGGTTCAAAGACAACAGTTGATATCAAATCAAATAAAGAAGCAGAACGTGATCGCTTCTTAGAATTAAGAATTAAGGGATCTTCTGGATGAAGGTGAATTCCTAGAATTACCTGATACAGAATACAAAAGATAAACATACAGAACTCTTCAAGAGATCAGGAAGGAGATCGGGCAATATCCAGAACAAGCCAAGGAATACACAGATAATGCAGTTGAAGAAATTAAAAAGGTTATTCAAAAACATAATGAAAAATTTAATAAGCTGCAAGAATCCATAGAAAACAATCAGAAAATCAGAAGATTAACAATAAAATTACAGAATTAGACAAGGCAATAGAAGGTCGGAGGAGCAGAATTGAGCAAGTGGAAGGCAGAATTGGTGAACTTGAAGAGAAAGCACTTGGCACAAATATATTTGCAGAAAAGTCAGATAAAAGAATTTAAAAAAATGAAGAAGCCCTAAGAATCACATGGGACTGTATCAAGAGAAATATACCTACGAATGATTAGAGTACCAGAACAGGGAGGAAAAACAGAAAATACAGAGAAATGTTGAAGATTTGTTGGCAGAAAACTTCCCTGATATGGTGAAAAATGAGAAGATATCTATCCAAGATGCTCATTGAACTCCACAAGAGGTAGATTTTAAAAGAAAGTCACCAAGACATATTATAATCAAACTTGCCAAAATGAAAAATAAAGAGAGAATTTTAAGAGGAGCTAGGGATAAAAGAAAAGTCACCTACAAAGGGGAGTCAATAAGAATAAACGCGGACTACTCAGCAGAAAGCATGCAGGCAAGAAGGCAAAAAAATGCCACCCAAGAATCATATATGCAGCAAAACTGTCTCTCAAATGTGAAGGTGAAATTAGGACATTTCCAGATAAACAGAAGTTTAGGGAATTCATAAAAACCAAACCAAAACAAGAAATACTAAAGGAACTTCTCTGGTTAGAAAATCAATAGTATCACATATTAACCTAAGAGTAGAATGCTGGACAAAGCAATCAGATGTCAACCCAGATAGGGAAATCACAAAAATAAATCAAAATAAAAAAAAAAAAACACTTACAACAGGAAAACAGTGATGTTATGATGTAAAAGAAGAAGACGTTAAAACAATAAAGAAGGACTAAGTAATGTAGGCATAGATCTTTCATATGGAGAGGAAGACAAGGTGATATAAAGAAATAAAAGGTTTAAGTGAAGAAAAATAGGTGTAAATATTAAGGAAACCATAAAGGAGACTAACAATCCTACTCATCAAAATAAGATACAAGAAAAAAAATAAAGACTCAGAGGGAAAAAAATCAACAGCAACGAATAAGAGGAAAAGACAATATACAAACTACTCAGCACAAAAAATTAAGTGGGAAAAAGAAACTGTCAACAACACCGAAAAAAAGACATCAAAATGACAGCACTAAACTCATACCTATCCATCATTACACCAAATGTAAATAGACTAAACACACCAATAAAAAGCCAGTGAGTGGCAGAACGGATAAAAAAACCAAGATCCATCTATATGCTGTCTACAAGAGACACACCTTAGACTTAGACACACAAACTAAAACTTAAAGGAGGGAAAAAATATATCAAGCAAACAACAATCAAAAAAGAGCAGGAGTGGCAAAATTAATTTCTGACAAAATAGATTTTAAAGTTAAATCCACACCAAAGGTTAAGGAAGGACACTATACAATGATTAAAAGGCCAATATACCAGAAGGATATAACCATATCAAATATTTATGCACCCAATGACAGGGCTGCAAGATACATAAAACAAACTCTAACAGCATTGAAAGTGAGATAGACAGCTCCACAATTATAATAGGAGACTTCAACACACCACTTTTGGTGAAGGAGAGAATATCCAGAAAGAAGCTCAATAAAGACATGGAAGATCTAAATGCCACAGTCAACCAACTTGACCTCATAAACATATACAGAACACTCCATCCAACAGCAGCCAGGTATACTTTCGTTTCTAGTGCACATGGAACATTCTCTAGAATAGATCACATATTAGGTCATAAAGCAAGCCTTAGCAGAATCCAAAATATTACAAAGCATCTTCTCTGACCATAAGTCCATAAAAGTGGAAATCAATAACAGAAAAAGCAGGGAAAAGAAATCAAACACTTAGAAACCGAACAATATCCTGCTCAGAAAAGACTGGGTTATAGAAGACATTAAGGAGGGAATAAAGAAATTAATAGAATCCAATGAGAATGAAAATACTTCCTATCAGAACCTTTGGGACATGGCAAAAGCAGTGCTCAGAGGTCAATTTGTATCAATATATGCACACATCCAACAAGAAGAAAGGGCCAAAATCAAAGAACTGTCCCTACAACTTGAAAAAATAGAAAGAGAGAAAAAAAAGAAACCAGCAAGCACCAGAAGAAAGGAAATAAAAATTAGAGCAGAATTAAAGGACACAGAAAACAGAAAAACAATTGAAAGTGTTAACAAGATCAAAAGATGGTTCTCTGAAAAAAATTAACAAAATTGAAAAATCCTTGGCCAAACTGACAAAAGAAAAACAGAAGAGGAAGCAAATAACCTGAATAAGAAATGAGTTGGGCGATATTACAGCAGACCCAGATTACTATGAAAAATTGTACTCTAACAAATTTGAAAACCTAGAGGAAATAGTTGAATTTGTATAAACACACTACCTACCTAAACTAACACAAACAGAGGTAGAACAACTAAACAGACCCATAGCAAAGACGAGGTCAAAAATGTAATTAAAAAAACTCCCAACAGAAAAAAGCCCTGGTCCAGACGGCTTCATTGCAGAGTTCTACCAAATTTTCAGAGAAGAGTTAATATCATTACTACCAAAGGTATTTCAGAGCACAGAAAAGGATGGAATACTCCCAGACTCATTCTATGAAGCCAGCATATCCCTGATACTAAAGCAGGTAAAGACACCACAAAAAAAAAAAAAAAAAATTACAGACTTTTTTCCCTCATGCAAAATCCTCAACAAAATTCTAGTCAATAGAATTCAACAACATATCCAAAAAGTAATTCACCATGACCAAGTGGGATTCATACCAGGTACACAGGGATGGTTCAACATTAGAAAACAATTACTGTAACCCATCATAGAAATAAAACCAAAGACAGGAACCACATGATTTTATCAATTGATGCAGAAAAGGCATTTGACAAAGTTCGACACCCATTCATGATAAAAACTCTCAGCAAAATAGGATTAGAAGGAAAATTTCACAACATAATAAAGGGCATTTATACAAAGCCAACAGCCCACATCATCCTAAATGGAGAGAGTCTGAAAACATTTCTCTTGAGATCGGGAGCCAGACAAACATGCCTTTTATCACCACTCTTATTCACCATTCTGCTGGAACTCCTAGCCAGAGCAATTAGGCTAGATAAAGAAAGGGCATCCAGACTGGTAAGAAAGAAGTAAAAATATCTCTATTTGCAGATGATATGATCTTACACACAGTAAACCCTAAAGAATCCTCAAGAAAACTAGTGAAAGTAATAGAAGAGTTCAGCAGAGTATCAGGATACAGGATAAACATATAAAAATCAGTTGGATTCCTCTACACCAACAAAAAGAACATCGAAGAGGAAATCAATACCATTTACAGTAGCCCCCAAGAAGATAAAATACTTAGGAATAAATCTTACTAGAGATGTGAAAGACCTATACAAAGAAAACTACAAGACACTACTGCAAGAAACCAAATAGACCTACATAAAGTGGAAAAAATACCTTGAAAAAAAAAAAAAAAATTTTTTTTTTTTTTTAATGGGTAGGAAGACTTTACATTGTAAAAATGCCTATGCTACCAAAAGTGATCTATAGATAGAATGCAATATAGATCCAAATTCTGATGACATTTTTTAATGAGTTGGAGAAACAAATACACCAACTTCATATGGAAGGGAAAAAGGCCCTGGATAAGTAAAGCATTACTGAAAAAGAAGAACAAAGTGAGAGGCCTCACTCTACCTGATTTTAGGACCTATTATACCATCACAGTAGTCAAAACAGCCTGCTACTGGTACAACAGATACATAGACCATTGGAACAGAATTGAGAATCCAGACATAAATCCATCCACATATGAGCAGCTGATATTTGGCAAAGGTCCAAAGTCAGTTAAATGAGGAAAGACAGACTTTTTAACAAATGCTGCTGACATAAATGGATATCCATCTGCACAAAATGAAACAAAACCCATACCTCATACCATGCACAAAAACTAACTCAAAATGGATCAAAGACCTAAATATAAAATCTAAAACGATAAAGATCATGGATGAAAAAATAGGGACAATGCTAGGAGCCCTGATACATGGCATAAACAGTATACAAAACGTTACTAACAATGCAGAAGAGAAACTAGACAATTGGGAGCTCCTAAAAATCAAACATCTATGCTCATCTAAGGACTTCACCAAAAGAGTAAAAAGATCATCTACAGACTGGGGAAAAATGTAGCTATGCCATTTTCAATCAACATCTGATCTCTGAAATCTATATGATACAGGAAGAACTCAACTACTAAAAGACAAATAACCCAATTAAAAAATGGGCAAAGGACATAGTCACTTCACTCAAGAAGACATTCGTGTAGCTAACAGATACATGAGAAAATGAGACACTGCCTTGATTTGTAAACTTTCACTTAAAGCACAATAAAAATTAAAAAAAAAACTCTCAAAAATTTCTATGTACAGATAGTTTCAATGGAGAAATCTACCAGATATATGAGAATGATATTGCAAATTTGGAAAATAGCTCAACAATTTTTTAAAAAAGCTAAATATTCAACTATCATATGACCAAGCACTTGTATGCCTGAACATTTGTGTCAGAGAGATGTAAGCTGTGTTCACAAAAAAAATTTATAATAACCCAGAACTGGAAACAACCCAGATGCTCTTCAATAGGTGAATGATTAAACTATGGTACGTCTATACCACTGAATACTACTCAGCAATAAAAAGGAACAAACTGTTGATACATACATCAACCTGAATATATCTCTAGATAACTGAGTGAAAAAAATACCATCCCAAAATTTTATATACTGTATGTTTGCATTTATATAACTTTCTTGCAATGAGAAAATTATAGAAATGGAGAACAGACTATTGGTTACAACCGTTAAAAAGAGGGTGGAAGAGCAGCGGGCATGGAAACATGAGGAATACTTGTCCTGATGGAAATAATCTGTTTATTGATTATTATACTCAAACATAGTCAATATTATTGTCTCGTGGGATATCATATCAATGTAAATATCATGGTTGTGATGTTGTACCATAATTGTACAAGTTGTTGGGTAAAGGGTACATGGGATCTTGCAATATTATTTCTTATAAATGCATGTAAGTCTACAATTATCCCCAAATTTAAAAGTTTAGTAAAAAAAAAAAAAAGCTTAGAACAAAAGCAAGTAAGGTAAAGATTAAAATGCTTAGGGCATAAATATACGAAGGTTCCAAATCTTTTGAAAGCCTAGCACCATTCAAGAATACACCATCTCTCCTCCAAAAAATAAAACTCAGAGTACACACAAAAAATGAAACCCAGAGTTCAAAATGTAAAGCTGATTGGCTTTAATGAGGAAACTTTAAAATGAACCCCGCCCCACCCCCCCCAAAAAAGTATACCAAACCAAACCAAACCAAACCCAGTGCCGTTGAGTCGATTCCGACTCATAGTGACCCTATAGGGCAGAGTAGAACTGCCCCATAGAGTTTCCAAGGAGCACCTGGTGGATTTGAACTGCTGACCCTTTGGTTAGCAGCCTTAGCACTTAACCACTACATCACCAGAGTTTCAAACAAAAAATATATATGTATATATAAGCTTTGAAGAAAGAATTTCAGGCAAAAAGAAGCTAGTGTCTATGCTTTGGGACAATGTACAGGAAAATCTTAAATCCTTAAAGAATTTTCATACTCTAATTCCTTAACAATCTAACTTTTTTAAATACAGCCTAGGGAAATAAAGAACAAAATAGCTATTAAGCTATTATTATTAAAATAGCTACTAATATAGCTATTAAGTTATTGAAACTAAAAGAATTTGTGACTTGCCCATAATAACAGAGCCAAGACTGTTATATAGTTTTAGTTAAAATCAATGTCTCCTTTTTGCCAGAGGCATAAGAACTCACAAAGGGACTTGGAAGTAGATCTGGTTCCATGTTTCGATCTATGAATATTTCACCCTTTTCATCTGAGTATTTTCTAAAAATTATTAGAAACTTTTCGAAGAACTTTTTTTTTTATAATTTAACAATTTTGGACCAGTTTTGACCAGTAACTCTTCCTGCCTTTTCTCCTTTTCTATTACATCAAGCTTTTTCTTGTCAACCCAATGTGTTTTATGAGAGATTGAATAGAATTTTATGCTTTTGTTTTTATACGCCAGTATTTCAATAACATTTAGCAATTTTAAAGAAAAGCTAACATAATCTAGCCTAAGTAATTTTTTTAGGACAGTAAGTCACACACACACAACGGAAGTCAGAAAAAGAATCAATACATTTGAATTGTGATATTGACAAAGAATACTGAATATACTGTGGTCTGCCAAAAGAACAAGCAAATCAGTCTTGCAGGAAGTACAACCAGAATACTTATTAGAAGTGAGGATGGTGAGACTTGCCCTCACTTATTTTGGACACATCAGCAGGAAAAACCAATCACTAGAGAGTGCTAGAAAGCAAAGGAAACCCTCCACAAGATGGATTAATACAATGGCCACAACATTGTACTCAAACATGCTGTTGAGGATTGAATTGTGTCCTCCAAATATGTGTGTCAATTTGGCTAGGCCATAATTTCCAGTATTGTATGATTGCCATCGTGTCATCTGATGGAATTTTCCTATGTGTTATAAATCCTACCTCTATGATGTTACTGAGGCAGGATTAGAGGCAGTTATGTTAATAAGGCAGGGTTCAATCTACAAGATTAATTGTGTCTTGAGTCAATCTCTGTTGAGATATAAAAGAAAGAAGTGAGCAGAGAGATGGGAAGACCTCTTACCATGAAGAAAGCAGCACCATGAACAGAACTCATCTTTGGACCCAGGGTCCCTGCTCTGAGAAGCTCCAAGACCAAGGACCTTGTCTCAGAGTCAATAGAGAGAGAAAGCCTTACTGTGGAGATGGTGCCCTGAATTCAGACTTCCAGCTTCTTAAACTATAAGAGAATAAATTTCTCTTTGTTAAAGCCATGCACTTGTGGCATTTCTGTTATAGCAGCATTAGATAACTAAGACATATTTTGGTACCAGGAGTGGGGTGCTGCTCAAACAGATACCTAAAATGTGGAAATGGTTTTTAAACTGTAAATGGGTAGAGGCTGGAAGAGTTTTAAAATGCTTAATAGTAAAAGCCTAGATTGCCTTGAAGAGACTGTTGGTGTAATTATGGACATCAAGGACAGTTCTAGTGAGGACTCAGAAGGAAGTGAGGAGAGCTGTTACACTGGAGACAATGCAGATGGCACAAAGGAGCAGCAGAAAAGTGGCAGCAGCAAAACTAGGAAACCAGCACAAGATAGAACTGGAGCCAACCCACAGAGTGAGAGTTAAGTGCCTTTGTGCAGGAGGCCTCCTTGCAGAATGGGGTGCCTCCAGGTGCTTATCAGTGGACAGCTAAAAAGCTTTAAAACACTTGTTCCAGCAGGGCAGATGCAGGTGGTGAGAGGCCAAGGAACAAGAAAGCAGATGCTGAAGACACAAGGAACAGAGGAAGCAGAATTTCTTCAGTCTCAATGTGTAGGGCAATGACCTCTGGGATCTCAAAGTGTGAAGCCATGCCCTCTGAGGTTTCAAAGGGAGGGGCCACAGCCTCCTAAGTTTCAGAGACAGATCTTCACCAACTCAGTTCTGGAGTATGAGACTGTCTTTCACAAGTGCCAGTGGGATGTGGCCAGATCCACTGCCCAAAGCTGAGAGGTCAGGGTTGCCATGTCCAAGGGGAAGAATAATGGGGCCTTCTGGGGCTGAGGGAGTGGAGTTGCCACTCAGGTGGACTAAGAGAATGGGGCCATCCAAATCTGAGGGAGCAGAGTTGCTATTCCAGTGGGCCTGGAAGGTAGAGCTGAAGTCCAGGGCAGAGGAGCCTCCACCCAGTATCCAGAGCACGTGGCCATCATCTGGAGTCTGGATGGCAGGGCCATTGCCTAAATGGCTTCAGAGAACAGAGGATTATTTTCAAGCCTTGATAGCTAATGTTGTGTGTTCGGCTGACTTGCTTGGTGCCTCTTATCCCTTCTTGCCCTCTGATTTCCCCTGCTTGTAATGGAAATGTCTGCCTTGTGCCTGTCCCACCATTGTACTTTGGAAGCATTCTAGATTTCACATATGAAGAGGAATTTTTTGGATTTTGGACCTGAAGTTTGTTTAAGACTTTTGGGATGACATGATGAGGTGAATGTGTTTTAGGGTGGCAAGGACATAAATTTTGGGGGCCAAAGGGTGGAATGTTATGGATTGAATTCTGTCCCCCCAAAATGTGTGCCAACTTGGCTAGGCCATGATTCCCAGTATTGTGTGATTGTTCATCATTTTAGCATCTGATATGATTTTCTTATGTGTTGTAAATCCTACCTCTATGATGTTAATGAGGCAGGATTGAAGGCAGTTGTGTTAATGAGGCAGGACTCAATCCACAATATTAGTTGTATCTTGAGTCAATCTATTTTGAGATATAAAACAGAGAAGTGAGCAGAGAGTTGGAGGGATCTCCTACCACCAGGAAAGCACTGCCTGGAGCAGAGTGCATCTTTAGACCTGGGGTCCCTGCTTTGAGAAGCTCCTAGACCAGGGGAAGACTGATGACAAGGACCTTCCCCCAGAGTCAACAGAGAAAGAAAGACTTTCCCTGGAGCTGATACTCTAGATTTGGATTTCTAGCCTCCTAAAATGTGAGAGAAAACTTTCTTTTTTTTAAAGACATCCACTTGTGGTATTTCTGTTATAGCAACACTAGATAACTAAGACACATACCAATGATCATGAAGAAGGCACAGGACTGGACAATAATTCTTTCTATTATAAATAAGGTATACATGAGTAGAAGCCTACTGGATGCCAATTAACAAAAATAATAATTCAACAAGGATGTAAAAATGAAAACATGGTTGCTACACAAAGATTTCACTAGGTTTAGGATGAAATGGTTTTAACACCTAAAATAAGTTAATATTCATTGGACAAAAACAAATCTTAGCCAGGTTTTTATAAATGATTTTAAGAAATACTCTATGACTTCAAAGCAACATTTTTAATGAACTACAACATATGTATTTCTTTTGTTTGTAGACACTTGTATGAATAACATTATACAACATAAGCATTTATGTTTATGTTTATAAAGTTCTAGTTCATTAATTTTAATCATTGTGTGACATACTATTGCATAAACATAACATATTTTATTTATTATTATTGTAGATGGGTAATTTGTGCATTTCTCCTAGTATTCATTAAGAAGACTTTTTTCTAGGATAATATCTAAGAGAGACATTTCTGAATTGTGATATAAACATGCCTTAAACTTTTTAGATAAGTTTCTCTCCACCAGCAGAGTACTCCATTCTTACTTCCTGAACTGTCTCTTACACTTGTCACTGTCAGAATTTTAAAAAATAATTTTATTCCAATTTTTTAAAAATTATACCTCTTTGCACTGTGACTTTGCATGCCCCTAATTTCTAGTAAAATTAAACAGATTTTTGTATTTTATGTATTTTAAATTTACCATTCTTTGACCAACATCATCATATGATTCACCCATTCATTTTCTTCTTCTTCTTCTTTTTTTTCATTTGCAGCTCTCTTTATATATCTGTATATTAAGGCTGCATGGGAATCTGCACTGCAAATAACTTTTCCCATTTTATGAAATGTCTTTTTCTGTTTTTTAAATAAAGTTTTCTTTAATCCCCAAAGTCTCTTTTTTAATGTAAGAGAATTAATCATTTTCTTTGATTTTTATTTTTTAAATTGATGAACATATTTTAGAATTACTTCATATTTAATTTTCACACTTGGATTTTTTTATCAATCTGAATTTTTTAATTTGGTTTTAGTTAATGGTGCTATTGGAGGGTTTCACTTAAAAGTGTAATTTATTTTTTTTCCAAAAGGATATTAATACTCAGTACAATTTATTAAATAGCCCATTCTTTTCTCATGGATTCATGCCACCACATTCATATAACACATTATGGTAAGTTTCTAACCTCTCCATTCTGTAGTATTGGTATATTTGTCTATCACAGATCTAGTAACATTTTCCTTTAGTTATTATAATTTCATAAGCTTTTATATGTATAAAAATTCCTCCAGAGAAAGGGTGGAGCAAGATGGGGAAATGAGTAGACACTCTCATTTACTTTTATAGCAACAAAACCACTGACCAATGAATAAAAACAAGCACAGACTGAGAACTCAGAACTCCATATGTCAGCTGTCTTAGGCTGGGTTCTCTAGAGAAGTCAAACCAGTGAAGCTTCTATATATACATAATATATGTGTGTGTGTGTGTATATACACAGACATACAGAGACGGAGATTTACATCAAAGAAATGGCTCATGTGGTTGCAGAGGATGGAAAGTCCCAAGTCCATTGGTCAGGCTGAAGGCTTCTCCTGACTCACATAGCTGCAGGGGCTGGCAAACTCAAGATTGGCAGGTCAGACAACAAGCCCCTGGCTGACAGGATGTGAAGACTGACAAATCCCAAGATCAGCAGATAATCTGTCAGGCCACTGGCTCACACACTGCAGAGGCTGATGAATCCCAAGATCAGCAGGTAAGCCACTAGCTCAAGCCCCTAGAATTGGAGGTCATATGAGCAGGAGCCAGCTGCAGGATTCAAAGAGAGCAAAAGTCCATAAGCCTTGCCAGGAAGTCCACTGATATTGGATTCAAACCATACCCCAAAGGAAGCTCCCTTTCAACTGATTGGCTACTCAGAGCAGATCCCATCATAGAGGTGATCACATCATTATGTGACTGCCAAACTATATCATAACAGTCAGACAACTGAGAAACATGACCCAGCCAAGTTGACATATGACCTTAAAGATTACAGTCTACCCCTTGTCATCTGGCACCTGTAAACATCATCTTAAACCATACATACTCACTGAATAAATAAACTATAGTCATACTCACACCTAATGTGGTACAAATAACACATGTGCAACCTAAAACACACTATCCCTGTTGAATCTTATATTTGAAAAAGTAAAGAAAACAAAATGATTGATGCAAAGGTACAAGGAAGAAACACTCATAACAACTACAGTCTTCACTTTTGCAATTGGTCACTTGGTCACAACTGGTATTTACAGCTACATCCTTCCACCACCCATTCCTTATTTCCTTTGCCCTAAGCAAGCACAACAGTTGGTCATCATTCTTTACCTGATAGAGTGACACAAAACTTCATTCCTGAGGGTATTGGCTGTTAGTACTCATGTCGGAATAGAGTTGTTGTAGTTTTACATTCCACCACGTGTCTGTCAGTCTGTCATACTGTGGGTGCTTGAATGTTGTTGTGATGGTGGAAACTATACCATGGATATTCAAATACCAGCAGGGTCATCCATGGTGGACAGGTTTCAGCAGAGCTTCCAGACTAAGACAGACTAGGAAGAAGGACCCAGTGGTCTACTTCTGAAAAGAATTAGCCAGTGAAAACGTTATGAATAGCAGCAGAATATTGTCTGATACAGTGCCAGAAGACAAACCCCTTAGGTTGGAAGTCACTCAAGATACAACAGGGGAAGAGCAGCCTCCTCAAAGTAGAGTCGACTTTAATGATGTGTATGGAAGCAAGCTTTTGGAATCTTCATTTGGTGATGGGGCATGACACAAAATGAGAAGAAACATCCATTAATAATCAGAACTTGGAATGTACAAAGTACAAATCTAGGAAAATAGGAAATCATCAAAAATGAAATCCGTAAACCTCAATATCCTAGGCATTAGTCAGCTGAAATGGACGGGTATTGGTCATTTGAATAGGACAATCATATAGCCTACTATGCTGGGAATTACAACTTGAAGAGGAATGGCATTGCGTTCACTAAAAAAAAAAAAAATTTCAAGATCAATCCTGAAGTACAACTCTGTCAGTGATAGGATAATATCCATATACCTACAAGGAAGAACAGTTAATACAACTATTATTCAAATTTACACACCAACCACTAAGGCCAGAGATGAAAATGATGAAGATTTTTATCAACTTCTGCAGTTTGAAATTGAACGAACATGCAATGAGGATGCACTGATATTTACTGTTAATTGGAATACTAAACTTGGAAACAAAGAAGGATAGGTAGTTGGAAAATATGGCCTTAGTGATAGAAATGATGCCAGAGATCCCATGATAGAATTTTGCAAGACCAATGACTTCTTCATTGCAAATACTTTTCTTGCCAAAGTGAACAGTGACTATACGTGTGGATCTCACCAGATGGAATACACAGGAATCAAGCTGACTGTATTATATCTATGGAAAGAGATGACAGAAAAGCTGAATATCATCAGTCAGAACAAGACCAGAGGCCAACTGTGGAACAGACCATCAATTGCTCATATGCAAGTTCAAGTTGAAACTGAAGAAACTCAGAACCAGTCCAAGCAAGCCAAAGTACAACTTTGAGTACATCCAACCTGAAGTGAGAGACCATCTCAACAATAGATTTGACCCACTGAATACTAATCACCAAAGACCAGACGAGTTGTGGAATGACATCAAGAACATTATGCATGAAGAAAGGAAGAGGTAATTAAAAACACAGGAAATAAAAAAAGACCAAAATGGATGTCAGAAGAGACTCTGAAAGTGGCTCTTGAATGTCAAATAGCTAAAACAAAACAAAAAATTGATAAAGTAAAAGAGCTGAACAGAAAATTTCAAATGGCAGCTCGAGAAGTCAAAGTAAAGTGTTATACTGATATGTGCAAAGACATGGCGATAGAAAACCAAAAGGGAAGAACACTCTTGGCATCTCTCAAGCTGAAAGAACTGAAGAAAAGAGTCAAGCTTTGGATTACAATACAGGGAAAATATTAAATGAAGCAGGAAGCATCAAAAGAAGATGGAAGGAATACACAGTCAGTATACAAAAAAAAAAAAAGTCAAGGTTCAACCATTTCAGGATGTAGCATATGAAAAGGAACCGATAGTATTGAAAGAAGTTGTCCAAGCTGCACTGAAGATATTGGTGAAAAACAAGGCCCCAGGAATTGGTGGAATACCAACTGAGATGTTTTGACAAAGGGATGCAGCACTGGAAGTGCTTGCTCATTTATGCTGAGAAATTTGGAAGACAGCTACCTGGCCAACTGACTGGCAGAGGTCCATATTTATCCCTGTTCCAAAGAAAGGTGATCCAACCGAATGGGGAAATTATTGGACAACGTCATTAATATCACAGGCAAGTAAAATTTTGCTGAAGATCTTTCAAAAGTGGCTGCAGCAGTTTATTGACAGGGAGCTAGCAGAAATTGAAGTCAGATTCGGAAGAGGGCATGGAGCCAGGGATATCAATGCTACTGTCAGATAAGCCCTGGCTGAAAGCAGAGAATACCAGAAAGCTGTTTGCCTGTGTTTTATTGACTATACAAAGGCATTCGACTTTGTGGGTCATGGCAAATTACAGATAACATCGCAAAGAATGGGAAACCCAGAACACTTAATTGTTCTCATGAGGAACCTGCACCTAGATCAAGAGGCAGTCATTTGAACAGAACAAGGAGAGACCATGTGGTTTAAAGTCAGGAAAGGTGTACATCAAGGTTCTATCCTTTCACAATACCTATTTAATCTGTATGCCATATATGAAGAATGGGGCATCAAGATTGGAGGAAGACTCATTAACAATCTGCATTATGCAGATTAACAACCTTGCTTGCTGAAAGTAAAGAGGACTTGCAGCACTTACTGGCCAAAATTAAAGACTACAGTCTTCAGTATGGATTACACCTCAATGGAAAGAAAACCAAAATCCTCTCAACTGGACCAATAAGCAATAACATGATAAATGCAGAAAAGATTGAAGTTATCAAGAATTTCATTTTACTTTGACCTATAATCAACAATCAAGGAAGCAGCAGTCAAGAAATAAAACGACAAATTGCATTGGGCAAATCTGTTGCAAAAGACCTCTCTAAAGTGTTGAAAAACAACACTAAGACTAAGGTGCTCCTGACCCAAGCCATGGTGTTTTCAATTCCCTGGTATGCATGCAAAAGCTGGATGATGAATAAGGAAGACTAAAGAAGAATTGATGCCTTTGAATTATGGTGTTGGGCCAAAATATTGAATACACTATGGATTGCCAAAAGAACAAATCTGTCTTGGAAGAAGTACAACCAGAATGCTCCTTAGAAGGAAGCATGATGAGATTATGTTTAGTGTACTTTGGACATGTTATCAGAGTCAATGCTGACTTGTGGAGTCCACGTTGGGCAGAGTGGAGTAGCCCCATGGTGTTTCGAGGGCTAGAAGTCCTTGCAGAAGGAGATTTTTGCATATTTCTCTTGTGGAGCAGCTGATGGGTACAGGCTTTGACCTTTGGGTTCGCTACTGGGCCCTTGGCCCAGAAAATTTTCCCACAAAACAAGAATACAAAATTTAATGTAGATGATAGAGATGATAGATGATGATGATGCTAGATTATAGATAGATGATGATAGATAGATAGATGATAGATAGATAGATAGATAGATAGATAGATAGATAGATAGATAGATAGATAGATAGATAGATAGATGATAGATAGATAGGTAGGTAGATAGATAGATAGATAGATAGATAGATAGATAGATAGATAGATAGATAGATAGATAGATAGATAGCAAAATGGCCCAAGTTAAAAAGAAAAACTAAAACCCACAAAATCACATGAAAAGAAAGATCAATCAAAAACAAAATATGAAGAAGAGGATATTTCTCCTCTGGAAGCCAGACTAATGGAAAGAATTGAAAATTTTCCGAAGATAGTGCTAAATATGTTTAGAGAATGCAAAAAACACACAGAAAACAAAATAGCAGAGATCAGGAAACAAATGAAGGGACAAAATAAGAGACTCAATGATGAAATTGAAAACAAAGAACAAAGAGCACTACTGAAACTAAATAATAAAGCAACTGAATTAGAAAAAGCAAGAGAAACACTGAACAATAGTGTCAAACAGACAGAAGATAGAATAAATGAACAATAAGACAAAAAAACTGAACTTATCAAGTCTCAAGAGAAACAAGGGAAAGGAAAAGTGAACAAACCCAAATGGAAATAGGGAATTCATTTAAGAAACCTAACATTAGAATTATTGGAATCCCAGAGCACCAGAACAACAATAAAGGCCAAGAAGCAATTATCCAGGAGATAATCAGAGAGAATTTCCCAGTCCTGAACAGAGAACCAAGCCTGCAAATAAAGAAAGCTACATAAGCCCCAATTAGAAGAAACACACACACACAAAAATCAACTCTGTGCATATCCTAATAAAATTCTTGAAAAGTAAAAACAAGGAGACAATTCTGGAATCAGCAAGAGAAAAACTCCATATAACATACCAAGGGTATTTCGTAAGAATCAGTGTGGATTTCTCACCAGAAACTCTAGAGGGCAGAAGACAATGGAGCAACATATATAAAAGCTGAATGAAAACAATTGCCAACCAAGAATTCTTTACTCTGCAAAGTAGTCATTCAGAATTGAGGGGGAGTTCAGGACCCTCCCAAACAAACAGAAGATCTGAGAATTTGCCACTACCAGACCAACTCATAGGGTTGCTATGAGTCGATTCAAAGACAGTGGGTGTCTGGGTAGACCAATTTAGCAAGTATTACTCAAGAAAACACTCCATATGAAAATGCAAGAGCATTAAATAAATACTGGCATCTACTACACAGGAAAAAATAAATTAAAAAATAAGACAGAAAGAGATATCTTTTCAAAAATGCAACAATATGGGCAACCATAAGGACCAAGCATATGATATTTTCTGAGAATAAAGTCAGTAATTAAACCCCAGAAACAATATAACATCGAGTAAATAAGTACAAAGTAAACATATCAAATAAAGATTGTATACTGCACTGGGTTTTATTGATGTTAATGGGGACCCATCAACAGAAATAACAGAAGGAGAATCATATCAGGCATAGATTTATCATGTTTATCATGTTTATACATTAAACATAGTTGAAATTGTAAATTGTGTAGTATAATATGTATGGTAGCCACAAAGAAATCACCAAGAAAAAAAATTCAGAAAAGGAAGAAAGCAAAAGGCTTATCATATGAAAGCAACCAAATACAAAAACAGAAAAATCAGAATAAAAAAAGAAGATATGAAACACTTAAAAAACAAGTAGCAAAATGAGTCAGTTCATTTTCAGTAATAACCTCATATGTAAATGGTCTTAAAGCCCCATACAAAGGGCAGACAGTGGCAGAATGGATAAAAACATAACAAACAAACAACAACAACAACAACAAAAACATGATCCTTCCTTTTGCTGTCTACAAGAAACACACTTCAGACATATGGCCACAAACAGAATAAAAGGTCAGAGAAGATATTCCATGCAACCAGCTATCAAAAAAGAACACATGTGGCCATGCTAATATTAGATAAAATACACTTTAAATCAAAATCTGTTACAAGAGATAAAGAAGGATACTACATAACAATAGAAGAGTCAATCTAGAGAGAAGATATAACAATTATAAATATATATGCACCTAACAGCAACGCTCCAAAATACATGAAACAAATATTAACATGAAAGAAGAAATGGACAGCTTCACAATAATAGTAGAGGACTTTAACACACTACTTTTGATTATAGACAGAAAATCTAAAAAGATGATCACCAAGGACATTGAGAACTTAAATAAAACCATAAGCCAATTGAAACTGATGGACATATAAAGAACACTCCACCCAACATCAGAACAATGCACATTTTTCCCCAGTGCACGTGAATCATTTTCCAGAACAGACCATATATTAGGACACAAAACAAATCTCAACAAATTTAAAAAGATTGAAATCATACAATCTTCTCTGACTATAACATTGTGAAGCCAGAAATCAACAACAGGAAAAATAATTAAACAAAGATGCTAAATAATACACTGCTACAGAACTACTGAGCCATAAAAAGTGAAATTAAAAAGAATCCTAGAATGAAATAAAAATGAAAACACAACATATCAAAATCTTTGGGACACAGCAAAAGCAGTACTCAGAAGGAAATTCATAGCAATAAATGGGTACATTAAAAAAGAAGAAAAATCTAAAATTATTAACTTAAACCAACAACTTGAACAATTAGAAAAGGAGGAGTAAAAGAATCAAAAGCTAACAGAAAGAGGAGATAATAAAGATCAGGGCTGAAATAATGACATAGAAAAAAAAGCAGAAGCTGGTTTTTTGAAAGGATCAATAAAAGAGACAAAGCTAGATTGGTAAAAGAAAAAATAACAGAAGTGGCAAATAATCAAAGAAATTAAATTGCTGACATTACAACAGAGAAAAAGGCTGTAACAGATTATGATGAAAAACTATACTCCAACACATTTGAAAACCTAGATGAAATGAACAGATTCCTAGAAACATACCACCTACCCAAACTGACATAGAGTTAGAAGATGTAAACAAACTCATTACAAAATAAGAGATTGAAGATGTCATCAAAAACTGCCAAAAAAAAAAAAAAAAAACCCAGGACAAGATGGTTACACTGGAGAATTCTACCAAACATTCAGAGAAGAGTTAACACCAATCCTACTCAAACTCTTCAAAAACGTAGAAGAGGAATAAAAACTACCAAACACTTCCTGAGAACCCAGCATAACCCTGATATCCAAACAAGGCAAAAATGCCACAAAAAAAGAAATTTACAAGCCAATATCATTTATGATCACAGATGCAAATATTTTTGACAAAATTCTAGCCAAAAGATTTCAGCAAGGTAAAAACAAACAAACAAACAAAAAACACCATGGTTAAGTGGAATTCACACCAGAATTACAAGGGTGGCTCAACATTAGAAAAGCAATCACTGTAATCCCTCGCATAAATAAAACAAATGAAAAGAAACATATGATCATTTCAATTAATGCAGAAAAGGCATTCAATAAAATTCAACAAACTTTCCTCATAAAAAAACTCCAAGAAAAATAGGAATAGAAGAGAAATTTCTCAACATAATCCAAAGCATATATCCAAAACCAACAGCCAACATTTTACTCAATAGAGAGAGGCAGAGAGCCTTCCCTTTGAGAAACAGAACAAGACAGGATGCCCATTATCGGCACTCTTATTCAACATTGTACAGAAATTCCTAGTCAGAGTAATAAGACAAGAAAGAGAAATAAAAGGTACCCAAATCAGAAAGGAAAAAGTAAAACTATCTCTATCTGCAGATGACATAACCCTATACATTGTTGTTGTTGTTAAGTGCTGTCATCTTGGTTCCGACTCATAGCAACCCTATGTACAACAAAACAAAACACTGCCTGGTTCTGCGCCATTCTCACGGTTGTTATGTTTGAGCCCATTGTTGCAGCTACTGTGTCAATCCTTCTCATTAAGGGTCTTCCTTTTTTTCCCTGACCCTTGACTTTTACCAAGCATGATCAGGGGCTGGTCCCTCCTGATAACAAGTACGAAGCATGTGAGAGAAAGTCTAACATGTTGAAAATACCATGGCTTGGGTCAGGTGCACATCGGTCCTCAAAGTGACATCTTTGTTTTTCAACCCCTTAAAGAGATCTTTTGCAGCAAGTTTGTCCAACGCAATACATCATTTGATTTTTTGACTGTTGCTTCCATAGATACTGATTGTGGTTCCAAGTAAAATGAAATCCTTGACAACTTCAATCTTTACTCCCTTTATCATGATGTTGTTTATTGGTCCAGTTGTGAGGATTTTGTTTTCTTTATGTTGAGGTGTAACCCATACTGAAGGCTGTGGTCTTTGGTCTTGGTCAGTAAGTGCTTCAAGTCCTTTACACTTTCAGCAAGCAAGGTTCTGTCTTCTGCATAGTGCAGGTTTTTTTTTTTTTCCTGTCCTGTGTCAACTGAAGGTCTGGGGACCATGGCCGCTGGGATTCCTCCAGTCTCAGTCAGACCATTAAGTTTGGTCTTCTTATGAGAATTTGGGGTCTGCATCCCACTGATCTCCTGCTCCCTCAGGGGTCCTCTGCTGAGCTCCCTGTCAGGGCAGTCATCGATTGTGGCCGGGCACCAACTAGTTCTTCTGGTCTCAGGATGATGTAGGTCTCTGGTTCATGTGGCCCTGTCTCTTGGGCTCTTAGTTGTCATGTGGGCTTGGTGTTCTTCATTTTCCTTTGCTCCAGGTGGGTTGAGACCAATTGCTGCATCTTAGATGGCTGCTTGTTAGCATTTAAGACCCCAGACGCCACATTTCAAAGTGGGATGCAGAATGATTTCATAATAGCATTATTTTGCCAATTGACTTAGAAGTCCCCGCAAACCATGTTCCCCAGACCCCCGCGCTTGCTCCGCTGAGCTTTGAAGCATTCATTTTATCCCGGAAACTTCTTTGCTTTTGGTCCAGTCCAATTGAGCTGACCTTCCATGTATTGAGTGTTGTCTTTCCCTTCACCTAAAGCAGTTCTTATCTACTGATTAATCAATAAAAAAAACCCTCTCCCACCCTCCCTCCCTCCCCGCCTCGTAACCACAAAAGTATGTGTTCTTCTCAGGTTTACTATTTCTCAAGATCTTATAATAGTGGTCTTATACAATATTTGTCCTTTTGCCTCTGACTAATTTCGCTCAGCATAATGCCCTCCAGGTTCCTCCATGTTATGAAATGTTTCAGAGATTCGTCACTGTTCTTTATCGATGTGTAGTATTCCATTGTGTGAATATACCACAATTTATTTACCCATTCATCCGTTGATGGACACCTTGGTTGCTTCCAACTTTTTGCTATTGTAAACAGAGCTGCAATAAACATGGGTGTGCATATATCTGTTTGTATGAAGGCTCTTGTATCTCTAGGGTATATTCCTAGGAGTGGGATTTCTGGGTTGTATGGTAGTTCTATTTCTAACTGTTTAAGATAACGCCAGATAGATTTCCAAAGTGTTTGTACCATTTTACATTCCCACCAGCAGTGTATGAGAGTTCCAATCTCTCCGCAGCCTCTCCAACATTTATTATTTTGTGTTTTTTGGATTAATGCCAGCCTTGCTGGTGTGAGATGGAATCTCATGGTAGTTTTAATTTGCATTTCTCTAATGGCTAATGATCGAGAGCATTTTCTCATGTATCTGTTGGCTGCCTGAATATCTTCTTTAGAGAAATGTGTGTTCATATCCTTTGCCCACTTCTTGATTGGGTTGTTTGTCTTTTTGTGGTTGAGTTTTGACAGAATCATGTAGATTTTAGAGATCAGGCGCTGGTCGGAGATGTCATAGCTGAAAATTCTTTCCCAATCTGTAGGTGGTCTTTTTACTCTTTTGGTGAAGTCTTTAGATGAGCATAGGTGTTTGATTTTTAGGAGCTCCCAGTTATCGGGTTTCTCTTCATCATTTTTGGTAATGTTTTGTATTCTGTTTATACCTTGTATTAGGGCTCCTAGTGTTGTCCCAATTTTTTCTTCCATGACCTTTATCGTTTTAGTCTTTATGTTTAGGTCTTTGATCCACTTGGAGTTAGTTTTTGTGCATGGTGTGAGGTATGGGTCCTGTTTCATTTTTTTGCAAATGGATATCCAGTTATGCCAGCACCATTTGTTAAAAAGGCTATCTTTTCCCCAGTTAATTGACACTGGTCCTTTGTCAAATATCAGCTGCTCATACGTGGATGGATCTATGTCTGGGTTCTCAATTCTGTTCCATTGGTCTATGTGTCTGTTGTTGTACCAATACCAGGCTGTTTTGACTACTGTGGCTGTATAATAGGTTCTGAAGTCAGGTAAGGTGAGGCCTCCCACTTTCTTCTTCTTTTTCAGTAGTGCTTTGCTTATCCGGGGCTTCTTTCCCTTCCATATGAAATTGGTGATTTGTTTCTCTATCCCCTTAAAATATGACATTGGAATTTGGATCGGAAGTGCGTTAAATGTATAGATGGCTTTTGGTAGAATAGACATTTTTACTATGTTAAGTCTTCCTATCCATGAGCAAGGTATGTTTTTCCACTTAAGTATGTCCTTTTGAATTTCTTGTAGTAGAGCTTTGTAGTTTTCTTTGTATAGGTCTTTTACATCCTTGGTAAGATTTATTCCTAAGTATCTTATCTTCTTGGGGGCTACTGTGAATGGTATTGATTTGGTTATTTCCTCTTCGGTGTTCTTTTTGTTGATGTAGAGGAATCCAAGTGATTTTTGTATGTTTATTTTATAACCTGAGACTCTGCCAAACTCTTCTATTAGTTTCAGTAGTTTTCTGGAGGATTCCTTAGGGTTTTCTGTGTATATAATCATGTCATCTGCAAATAGTGATAACTTTACTTCTTCCTTGCCAATCCGGATACCTTTTATTTCTTTGTCTAGCCTGATTGCCCTGGCTAAGACTTCCAACACGATGTTGAATAAGAGCGGTGATAAAGGGCATCCTTGTCTGGTTCCCGTTCTCAAGGGAAATGCTTTCAGGTTCTCTCCATTTAGAGTGATATTGGCTGTTGGCTTTGCATAGATGCCCTTTATTATGTTGAGGAATTTTCCTTCAATTCCTATTTTGGTAAGAGTTTTTATCATGAATGGGTGTTGGAATAGTGCAGGTTTTTAATGAGTCTTCCTCCAATCCTGATGTCCCATTCTTCTTCATATAGTCCAGCTTCTCAAATTATTTGCTTAGCAAACAGATTGATTAAGTATGGTGAAAGGATACAACCCCGATACGCACCTTTCCTGATTTTAACAAGGCAGTATTACTTTGTGCTAACGACTGCCCCTTGATCTATGTACAGGTTCTGCATGAGCACAATTATGTGTTCTGGAATTCCCATTCTTCACAATGTTATCCATAATTTGTTATGATCCACACAATCAAATGCCTTTGTTTAGTTAATAAAACATAGGTAAACATCTTTCTGACATTCTCTGCTTTCAGCCAAGATCCACCCAACATCAGCAATGATATCCTTCATTCTACATCCTCTTCTGATCTGGCTTGAATTTCTGTAAGTTCCCTGTAGATGTACTGCTGCAACTGCTTTTGAATGATATTCAGCAAAATTTTACTAGTGTATGATATTAATTACATTGTTCACTAATTTTTACATTCTGTTCCATTACATTTCTTTGGAATGGTCACAAACATGAATCTCTTTCAGTCAGATGGCCAGGAGGCAGTCTTCCAAATTTCTTGGCATAGATGAGTGAGCACCTTCAGCACTGCATCTATTTGTCAAAACATCTCAATTTGTATTTTGTCAATTCATGAGTGTTTTTTCCCTACAAAGCCTTCAGTGCAGTTTGTACTTCTTCCTTCAATACCATTGATTGCTGACCATAGGCTACCTCCTGAAATGGTTGAACATGCACCTTTTTTTTTTTTTTGGTACTCTACTCTGTATATTCCTTCAATCTTCTTTTGATGCTTCCTGGGTCAGTCAAAAAAAAAAAAAAAAAAAAAGAATTCCTCAAAATTGCAACTCAATGCTTGAATTGTTTTTTTTTTTTTTTGTTCTTTCAGATTGAGAAATGCTGAGTGTGTTCTTCTCTTTTGGCTCCAGGTCTTTGCACATGTCATTATAATACTTTACTTTGTCTTCTCAATCTGCCCTTTAAAATCTTCTGTTTAGCTATTTTAATTCATCAGTTCTTCCTTTCCATTTAGCTACTTGGCGTTCAAGAACAAGTTTCAGAGGCTCTTCTGACACCCATTTTGGTCTTTTCTTTTTTTCCTGTCTGGAACAAACAGAACACAAGGGAATGTTGTCACATTGTGATAAATGTAACTAATGCCACCACTATGAAAAATTGTATGGCACTTTCTCAAAAAATTAGAAATAGAACTGCCTCTCTGCAAGATAGGCTTAGAAGCCATCCTCCCCATACTCTGCCTCTCTGACTAATTCTTTAAAACTGTCTGTGTCCCCTCATCATGGAGGCAGGCAAGCCAGGTTAATAGATCCTTTCCTGCCTTCTTACCATACTGATCCTTAAGCTCTTGCTTCCCTTTTTCATTAAAAGTCCGCATCTTTGTGTATAAGGCAGCCTGTCCATTGGCACCTTCAGTCCTCTCTCACACCACTACTGTTTGAAACTGAGGTCGTGTCCATCATCCTCTGTTGCAGTCTGGGTTAACTCCATGTGGATGTGCCTTGAGTAGCTATGAGAACAGATATAAAACCTTCATTGATGAGAGGATGGTATGGCCTGCCTCCTGTTCCCCCATCTGCTGAATCTCAGCATTTATGCAATTTGCTAATTCAATTGAAGTTACTGTGGGAATGTGGAAGTCTCACTTTTCGCCAGTCCCACTCAGAGTCAAGCAATGGAGCATCCCATGTCATCCAGATCTGAGCCAGACCCTGCACTCAGGTTTTAAGACAGTGGTCACACATAAGCTTGAACCAAAACGTTATGTCAATTATTTACTTTCATTACACAGACATACATCCGGCTCTGTTGAGCCACAAACTGTGGCAAGCCAAAAATGAAATTGAGCTTATTTAGGGCTGTGGGTTCTCAGCAGAAAATTGATATGACCCAGTGGTGAAGTCACAAGCTTTACTACTTTCAAGGTAATTAAGATGAAGTGAAAACTAGGTAAGATTTACCTCAGACTGATCTTCCTTTGGCCCTTGATCCAGGGTCGGATGACACAGTGCCATCTTCTACACATGCCTTACAATGTGTTGTAGGCAAAAGATAAAGGTGCAAAGGGACCTGGGGCTTATATACCTCCGACCAGGGGGTTAACTTGCTGGAGTTCATAGAAAAGGGAAAGGGGAGGAAGATGAGAGTGCCCTTTGATGCAGTCTGGGCTCACGGTGATTGACAGGCTTGTAGTCATTGTCCCCAGCATTGATAGCAGTGAAAGAAAAGCAGTCCCTCCACTTCTGGCACCTAAGATTAGATTTTGACAGCATATAATTACATAGTTAATTATATATATTACCTCTAAGACACTAGATGAGGGGGATCTACTTCCCCTGGGGCATAATCATTCAGTATAATTTCAATATTAAGGTTATGCTGGTGGTGGGAGAGAAACTGCTTTTCTGCCTCTGAAATATCTATTTTATTTATAAAGAAATACCTGTAATTCACTCAGAGATTCACAAAATGAGAGAGTTTATCAATATAGCTTATTGCATACTAAGAACACAGAATAAAATGTTAATAATTATATGCGTAGTTCAGCATGAGTGATTTCATGATTTAAAAAATCTTTAAATTTTCATAATGAAATATTAATTTGTAGCAAATATTAGAGAAGCAATTCTCTAAATGCCACATAATAAGGTTTAGAACCCTCATTTTCCTTGTAGGTGAAAACAGACTGTAGTATATGACAATTTATTAAATTTATAATTTTTCAAATGTGATATAATAAATATTTTTGGAGATTTTTCTGAGAAACACATAGCAAATGTGACTGCCTAGTTTTGACTGAATTATGAGGTATTATGCATTATATTTTTTCAAAGATTAATTGTTTTCCCTCAGCCTTCACTTAGAAATCTGCCATTATGTTTCTCCCTTAGGTAATTTCAATTTGAGACAGTTTGTACTGTTTCATTATAACTAGCATTATGACAAATTTACTCTATTTTCTAAGGTGTAAGACCTATTTCTAGTAGTACTTACCTTTAAAAAATGTTGAATTGTAATTTTATTTGCTAAAGCCATATAATGTTGGGAATATTAAATTAAATATAATTATGATAAAAGACTATATAATTTTTTCAGCATTATACTGCTAAAAGGATGTGCTCACACAATGTCTTTTTCATAGTTGCTGTGATATGTTGAAGAGGTCATTGAACTTGTATTCTGGAATGCCTGAAGCTCTGATTTCAGCTCTTTTACTTGCTAAATGTATGGCTTCGAATATATTACTTACAACATCTGGCTTCCAGTTTTCTCCTTTGCAAAATGAGAATAATACTTTTAAAGGATTATTGATGTATTTAACCATGAAAACTCACATTAGAATTTTTTGAAAGGTACTGAACCTATCTCTCTCAATATGGAAGTCTAGTCCACATGAAGGCCTTCCTGACAAATGTACCTGGACTTACTACGCAGAACATGTAAAGCAATCTTTGAAATGGATGGTTGAGCTAGAAGAACATAAAGGAAGTCAGAAAGAGGAAAATAAAAGAGCATGAAATCCAGATGTATCAAATCGGCTTAACTTTGGATTGTTGTGGGTTGGTGCTTGGCAGTGTTCTCAGTGAAAGGACATACACCAAGACGTCTCCTCATTGGGTTGGGGAGAAAACCAGGAAAAATCATCTTCCTGAGGCAAAAAACTTAATTTGGCCTTTGCCCTTTTTTCTTGAGAGATTACTATTACAATGCCCTGAGTAATCAAAGTACCATTATTATCTCAAACCACCCAATAACACTTGAGTATTTGTGCAAATAAGGTTGGCTAGGCCACAAAGACCATATGGTCAGCTAACCTCAGGAAGGGAGATGGAGCATGTTTTAATCAATTATGTATATTCAGTGAGGCCTCACTTATGATTATGCAATGAGGCCTCAATCATGACTATGAAATGAAGCCAATAAATGCTTTGGACACAGAAGTTTTGAGAGCGTCCTGGTTGGTAAAAGGCATTGATATACATGGGTTGGTAGTATGCTCCTTTGGGACATCGAAATTCTGGGTTAGGACCCCTCCAAGACTTTGCCCCATGAGTCTCTTCTTTATGCTGATCCTGATTTGTAGCTTTTTGCTATAATAAAACTGCAATCATAAGTATAGTGCTTTCTGTGAGTTCTGTGAATCATTCCAGTGAATTATTAAACTCAAAGGATTAGTGGGAACCAGCAGGGAATAGTAACGGTGTTGTGTGGGTTCCTGAGCTTGTGGCTTGCATCTACCTATTTAGTAGTCTGAAAGACAGTGTGCTTTTAACTTGTGAGATTTTACCTAGATTTGGGTGGCTAGAGTCAGGGAAGGAAATGTCATATGGATAGCAGTTTTCAGAGCTGATTAAGAAGTGGAAAGTAGGAATTTGTTATATCCTCATAGTTTGGAACATAATAGGATTCTGAGATTTTCCCATGATGCAATTGGCTTGTGAAGATTGATTTATTATCCTCCTTGCTGTTTGTTTCATTTGGGCACTGAATGGTAAAATCTCATGAACCATGAACCATCAGTCACTTGAGTTTCAATTTACATCAACTGCAAGGTCCTGAAATAGGGGGTTTATGTATAACATAAAAAGGCAATGCAAGCAAAATAATACACTTGGGCTTCTGGTAAAATCAATCTCAAACCATTTCTGGAGAATAAGAATTATAGAGCAAGCCATGCCAGGTTCTCATAGACAAATACTGCCAAGTAAGCTTATAACCCAAATTGTGTGAGAAAGCAACAGGAAGATTGTTGTTGTTGCTGCTGTTAGGTGTTGTCAAGTTGGTTCTGACTCATAGTGATACTACAGGATAGAGTAAAATTGCCCTACTGGGTTTCCAAGGAGTGCTTGGTAAATTTGACCTGCCAACATTTTGTTTAGCAGCTGAGTGCTAAAATACTACCCGAACCAGGGCTCCTACAGGAAGATTAGACCACTAAAGTTGTTAAATACCAAGTGTTAAAAACATATTTAAAGTGATTAAAACTATTTAATAAGAAATACAAAAAATATGGAGGAGCCTATGAAACACATATTAAGTTAAAAATGCATATTCTAGAAACAAAAATATAGTCATTTAAATGAAACACTCAAAAGCAGATTGAATAGCAGATTCTAAAGAACTGAAGAGAGAATTCGTACACAGGTTAATAGATCTAAAGAAATAATATAGAAGAAAGTACAGATAAAACAGGAAAGATTTTAAGAGACATGAGAATCTCAAAATAAAATCTCATAAGGGTTCCAGAAAGGGGTGTTGTTGTTGTTAAGTGCTGTTGAGTCGGTTCAGACTCATGGCAACCCTATGTACAAAAGAATGAAACACTGCCACGTCCTGCTCCATCCCCACAAATGTTGTTATGCTTGAGCCTGTTGTTGCTGCTACTGTGTCAATTCATCTCCTTGAGGCTCTTCCTCTTTTTCACTGAACCTCACTTTACTAAGCATGATGTCATTCTCCAGGGACTGATCCCTTCTGAATACATGTCCAGAGTATGTGAGAAGTCTCAGTTTCCTTGCTTCTAAAGAGCATTCTTGCTGTACTTCTTCCAAGACAGATTTGTTCGTTCTTCTGGCGGTCCATGGTATATTCAATATTCTTCACCTACATTGTAATTCAAAGGTGCCAATTCCTCTTCAGTCGTCCTTATTCATTGTCCAGCTTTTGCATGCATGTGAGGTGATTGAAAACACCATGGCTTGGGTCAGGCGTACCTTAGTCTTCAAGGAGACGCCTTTGCTTTTCAAAACTTTAAAGAGGTCTTTTGCAGCCCAATGCAACGCGTCTTTTTATTTCTTGACTGCTGCTTCCATGGATGTTGATTGTGAATCCAAATAAATTGAAATCCTTAACTTCAATCTTTTCTCCCTTTATCATGACTTTGCTTATTGGTCCAGTCGTGAGGATTTTTGTTTTCTTTATGTTGAGGTGTAATCCATACTGAAGGCTGCGGTCTTTGATCTTGGTCAGTAAGCGCTTCAAGTCCTCTTCACTTTCAGCAAGCAAGGTTGTGTCATCTGAATAATACAGGTTGTTAATGAGTCTTCCTCCAATTCTGATGCCAAGTTCTTTATATAGACCAGCTTCTCGGATTATTTGCTCACCATACAGATTGAATAGGTGTGATGAAAGGATACAACCCTGACACAAACCTTTCCTGACTTTAAACCATGCAGTATCTCCTTATTTTGTTCAAACAACTGCCTCTTGATCTATGTATATGTTCCTCATGAGCACAATTAAGTGTTCTGGAATTCGCAATGTTATCTGTAATTTGTTATGATCCACATAGTTGAATGCCTTTGCATAGTCAATAAAACACAGGTAAACTTCTTTCCGGTATTCTCTACTTTTAGCCAGGATCCAATTTACAATGATATCCCTTGTTCCAAATCCTCTTCTGAATCCGCCTTGAATTTCTGATGGTTCCCTGTCTATGTGATGCTGCAGCCACTTTTGAATGATGTTCAGCAAAATTCTACTTGCCTGTGATATTAATGATATTGTTTGATAATTTCTCCATTTGATCTGATCATCTTTCTTCGGAATGGGCATAAATATGAATCTTTTCCAGTCAGTTGACCAGATAGCTGTCTTCTAAATTTCTTGGCATAGACAAGTGAGCACTTCCAGCACTGCATCCTTTTGTTGAAATATCTCAATTGGTCTTCCATCAATTCCTGAAGCAGTGTTTTTGTCAATGCCTTCAGAACCATCGGTTCCTGATCATATGCTCCCTCATGAAATGGTTGAACATCAACCAGTTCTTTTTGGTATGGTGACTCTGTGTATTCCTTCCACTTTTTTTTAATGCTTCTTGCAACTTTTAATATTTTCCCTGTAGAATCCTTCAATATTGCAATTTGAGGCTTAATTTTTTCTTCAGTTCTTTCAGCTTGAGAAATGCAGAGCTTGTTCTTCCCTTTTGGTTTTCTATCTCCAGGTCTTTGCACATGTCATTTTAATACTTTGTCTTCATGAGCCACCTTTGAAATGTTCTATTCAGCACTGTTACTTCATCATTTCTTCTGTTTTCTTTAGCTACTTGACATTCAAGAGCAAGCTGCAGAGTCTCTTCTGACATCCATTTTGGTCTTTTCTTTCTTTCCTGTCTTTTTAATTACCTCACTTTCTTCATGTAACTTGTCTGGTCTTCGGTCAGTAGTGTTCAATAGGTCAAATCTATTCCTGAGGTGGTCTCTAAATTCAGGTGGGATATACTCAAGGTTGTACTTTGGCTCTTATGGACTTGTTCTAGTTTTCTTCAGCTTCAACTTGAACTTGCATATGAGCAATTGATGGCCTATTCTACAGTCAGCCCCTCGCCTTTTTCTGACTAATGATATCCCAGAAAAGAATAGTAGAGCACCTTAGTCATCTAGTGCTGCTATCACAGAAATACCATAAGTGGATGACTTTAACAAAGAGAAGTTTATTTCCTCACAATAAAGTAGGTTAAGAGTCCAAATTCAGGGTGTCAGCTCCAGGGGAAAGCTTTCTCTCTCTGTCAGCCTTCTTATCAATCTTCCCCTGGAGTAGGAGCTTCTCTGGGAAGGGATCCCGAGTCTAAAGGAAGTGCTCTGCTCCTGGAACTGCTTTCCTGGTGCTACAAGGTCCCCAACTCTCTGCTTGCTTCCCTTTCCTTTTATCTCTTGTAAGATAAAACGTGGTGCAGGGCACATTCTGGGGAAACTCCTTTTACGTTGGATCAGGGATGTGATCTTAGTAAGGGTGTTACAATCCTACGCTAATCCTCTTTAACATAAAATTACAATTTAAAAATGGAGGACAACCACAGGATACTGGGAATCATGGCCCAGCCAAATTGATACACACCATTTTGGTAGATATAATTCAATCCATGACATAGAGATAACTGAAAGAAGCTAATTTTTGAAGAGCTGATACATGAAAAAAATTCCCAGAATAATGAAACATGTAAATTCTAACATCAGGTATCACTGTATTCCACCTAAAAGAAAATCAAACCCACTGCCATAGAATCAGTTCAGATTCATAGCAACCCTATAGAAGAGACTAGAACTGCCCCATAGGGTTTCCAAGGAGCAGCTGATGGATTTGAACTGCTGACCTTTTGGTTAGCAGCTGTGCTCTTAACCACTGCACCACCAGGATGCCTACTTTATTACTAGCAGGACAAATTAAATTGAATGTATGTCAACAAGCATTTATAGTGAAACCTTAAAAAAAGGATAATTAAAAAATGTTGCTACTGAGGAAAAAGATTGTTTTATATACGAAAAAATTTTTTAATTTATAGCAATCTTATCAGTAACAATAATGGAAAAGGCACTGAAGATAAATTCTGAGCCTACAATTTTAAGTGAAACTATCATTTCGCAATGATTTAAAAGTAAATATAATTTCAAATAATCATAAAATGATAGTGTGTACCATTATCAGACTCTCACTGATGAAACCCTTAAAAGATATATTTTTTAAAAAAGAAGGAAATTGAACTCAAAGACCTGAGGTGTAAAAGAAATGAACAACAATTTTAAAAAATATGTTATCAAATTTAAAGAAGTGTGGTAGGACTAGAAAGGGAACTAACTGCTCTGGTAAACAGTTTCATAGTTTCTTAAAAAGCTACACATAGCGTATCATAGTACCCAGCAATGACAGCTGTAGATATTTAACTTAGAGAAATGAAAATTTATGTTCACAAAAATTTTCACTGTTCACTATTGCTTATATCAGCACTATTCATAAATGCCCCAAAGTGGAAAGAATACAAATGTCCTTCAATGGATGAATGAATACACAAGGTCTAGAACATCCATGGAAACCCTGGTGACATAGCGGTTAAATGCTACGGCTGCTAACCAAAAGGTCGGCAGTTCAAATCCACCAGACACTCCTTGGAAACTCTATGGGGCAGTTCTACTCTTTCCTATAGGGTCGCTATGAGTCAGAATCAACTCGACAGCAACAGGTTAGGTTAGGTTAGGTTAGCACATCCATATGATATGCTCTTCACAATGAAAAAGAACATACTACTGCTATGCACAGCAACATGGGTGGACCTCAAATGTATTATGTCAAATGGAAGATGTCAGTATCACAAGATTACATACTGTATAAATCCATTTCAATGACATTCTGGAAGAGGCAAAACAGAGAACAGATCAGGGGATTCAGGATTTGAGGTGGGGGAGGGTGAAACTATAAAAGGGCATTGGAGGGAATTCTTTGGGTTCTGAAATTGTTTCTTGTATCCTGTTTGTGGTGATGGTTACAAGAATCTATGCATTTATTAAAAGTCATAGAGTTTCACACCAAAAGAAACAAATAATACTAAATGTAAATTTAAAAACTAAAATATATATTTTAAAAAATCTGAAAACCAACATGTCCTGCTTTCTTTGAATGGAACAGAGGAATAAATTATTCACCTTTATCCCTTAATTAGGAGAGCCTGCCTCATAATCAACCAAAGTTTATTAGGATAATTTCAGGAACATATATTTGTGCAATTTGAAAATATATAATTATAAATCTAGTCACCAAAAATTAGCTTTTATTTTCCTAATATAACTATTAGGAAATATTAAATTCTCTATATCACATGACACAGTATCATACTCTATTTTTAAATAAATATTTTTTATGATTATGAGCATTTCATGACCAATGTAGAGAACTGAGGCTGTTAAAATCATCTATAATTTTATTCTCCAAGAATAAAATAATTTAATAAGCACTGGCTGTATTAAACAAGAATAGCAATGACAATAATAATAATGATTCATTTGGAGAGCTAAAAGGTGAAGATAAAATAGTGGCAATAATTGCTTCTAAAATGTGAAGAGGTAATGGTGTTAAAGTGTTATAAGATTTATAATATTGCTCACTGGTGAGTGGAGATATATATATTTATTATATTTAAATTTTGTTAAATCAAGTGTTATGTTCATCAAGTTAGGCTAACTGCTATAAAATGCAAAACAAAACCCCAGTGGATCTATTCAACCAAAATTTATTTCTAATTAATGATGCATTCAAAAACTTCTTTGCAAGGTGGACTGGGGTGCAGCCACTTAGGAATCCAGGCTCTTTAGTATAAGATCCCTGATATTTAGTTGGTCCCCTTGCTGCCTAGATAGAAAACTACATTTCCCAACTTCCCTTCTAACTATATCTGTGGTTGTATAACTATGTTCTGGTCAATAACATGTAAGTGGACACATTTTATGACAGTCTAAAAAAGTCTCCTTGAAAGGCAGAGGGTTTATTCTTTGTACTTCTTCCTTCTTTTTGCTGTCTGAAGGGGAGGCCAAATGGCAAGGTTCTAAACAACTGTCTGAACTATGAGGTGGAAGGCATTGCCGAGATGGTAGGGCAACAAAATAGAAGAAACCTGGACCTGACACCGTGGAGTCACCTTATCACCATGATTGCCTCCAGATGCCTTCCACATGAAAGAGATATAACCCCTCCATATTGGACACAGTTATTTGGGGCTTTTGTTACCTGCAGCTGAATCTAATCTTAGCTGGTATACTAAGTATACTAACCTGTTGTCATTGAGTCTATTCCGACTCATGGAGACTCCATGTATGTCAAAGTACAACTGTACTCTATAGGGTTTTAGAAGCATATCACCAGGCCTCTCTTTAAAGGTGCCTCTGGGTATATTTGAAGCTACAACCTTTGGATTAGTAGTCACACTCGTAGGGACTCCTAATAGGCATATTAGGAGGTAATTTTTAAGAAACTTTCCTTTTCCTCAAATAGCACATTTAATAGTCAGAAGAAAACTCTTCAAAGTCACAAAAAAAAATGGGGGCTAGCATTTTTTGCTTAAATTTAACATTGTATTTTAAATGACTGTCAGCACAGTAAAACAAGTGAAAGAAATAAAATTAAGATTAAATAGTAAGAAACAGAACTGGTTACTTTCATGTGGCATTGTTTTCTACATAGAAAACACACAATAATGCTTAAGGCAAGTTGTCAGATTTCATAATGTAGTTTAGCAAGGATGCTATATACAAAATCAAAAAAGAAAAATAAATTGCCTTTCCATGTGAGCAAAGAAGTTAGAGAATGTAATTTAATAAAGATAACATGTACAAAACTACTAAAATATAAGTGGCTATCTTAATTATCTAGTGCTACTGTATTTTTTACTGTAACAGACATACCACAAGTAGGTGGCTTTAAGAAACAGAAATTCATTTTCTCATAGTTCAGAAGGTTAGAAGTCCAAATTCAGGGCACCGACCCTAGGAGAAAGCTCTCTCTGTCCGTTCTGGGAGAAAATCCTTGTCTCTACTTCTCTAGCATTGTTCTGTGTTCCTTGGAAATCTCCACATGGCATCCATCTTTTCTCCATTCATGCTTGCTTGCTTCTGTGACAAATTTGTTCTTTTTATATCTCAACATTGAATAGTTTTTAGATATACCCAAAATTTTATGAACAACAGAAAAAGATATGTCTCAATAACATAACAAAGAAAACCATATTCCCAAATGGGATTGCAAGCACAGGTATTTTGTTGTTAGATGCCTTCTAGTTGGTTCCTACTCATAGCAACCCTATGTATAAAAGAATGAAATACTGGCTGGTCCTTATAAGCCCATTCTCTAGGATAATGCCTTAAAATTTTCCTGTGAAAATTTTAATATGGTTTTATCGGCGATGGGTGCAGTGTGGAGGGGAAAGCAAAGGGAAGATTGAATTAATCCAACATTTTCCAAAACATTTTTCAATGATTATAGGGATTTATTAATATGATTTATGTGGCCAAATGTGCTCACCAATTTTTTCTCTAGGGTTCAACTTAATTCCCATGTTCATGTATTCATTCACTCAACAAATATTTATTTATCTCCTACTATGGCCAATTTGGAAACCCTGGTGGTGTAGTGGTTAAGTGCTACAGCTGCTAACCAGAGGGTCGGCAGTTCAAATCTGCCAGACGCTCCTTGAAAACTCTATGGGCCAGTTCTACTCTGTCCCACAGGGTCGCTGGAAGTCGGAATAGACTGGAAGGCACTGGGTTTGGTTTTTGTTTTATGGCCAATTCATTGGTTGCAAATCTCTGTCATGTGATTTTTGGCATTGTTTCTATCACCAAGGCCTTATTTTCCAACTACCACTCTTTCTACTTTATTGTTTCCAACTTTTGCATTCCAGTCACCAGTATTTTTCAATGCATCCTGATTTCATGCTTGATCAATTTCATACTGCAGAAAAAACTGAAGAAAATTAGAGCAAGTCCACGAGAGCCAAAGCACAACCTTGAGTATATCCTACCCAAATTTTGAGACTTTCTCAATAATAGATTTGATGCATTGAACACTAATGACTGAAGACCAGACAAGTTGTGGAATGACATCAGGATCATCATACATGAAGAAAGCAAGAGGTCATTAAAAAGACAGGAAAGAGGGCGGGGCCAAGATGGCTGACCAGGTAGAAGCTACCTCGGATCCCTCTTGCAACAAAGACTGGGAAAAACAAGTGAATCGATCACATACATGACAATCAACGACCCCTGACCATCAAACACAGATCTAAAGAGTTGACCTGAGTGACAGAGACTGAGAACGAACAACCACGGGGAAGCAGCGACTGTTTTCAGAGCCTGGAGCCAGCATCCCAGTCAGGAAACTTTGGCGCCGGGCTTTGGACTGGGCACAGGGGAGCTGAGCACGCCATCATGTGACGGAGCAAATGCAGGCCGCAGCCCTAGCTCCCTGAACTGACCTGGGGGAAGCCCAGACAGTGCACGCAGGCAGCACAGCAACGTGACAAACAGGAGGAGAAGTCACCAGGAGGCAGGGACTGGTTTTGGAGCCGGGAGTGTGGCATCCCTGCCGGGGAACCGTGGCACTGGACTGAGAGCGGAGGAACTAACTGCGGCTTCTGAGACAGCTCAAGCACGGGACGCGGGCCTGACCCTCGGGGAAATTCTCTACCCAGCCAGCACACAAAGTCGACGCGCCCCCCTCGGGAATCTCAGATAAAACACTCATCCCAAGCAAGATAAGTAACTTTGTCTATATTCTGGGGTGCTACTCTCTCCTATTTATCTGAACCCTCCCCTCCCCCTCCCCAGCAGCTTCATTAACGTTGGAATTTCCTGAGCCAGAGAGTGAACTGCACTGCGGGTTTTCTTTGCCTTTTTTTTTTTTTGGTCCTTTCCTAACCCATTCTCCTGGCCTGAGAGAAGCAGCTACAAAAAACCCATGGGCCAAAAATCCTTCCCTAATTGGACTAAAAACACAGAATCAGCTCCAGCCAAGCATATGTGGTCCACAGTCTTGGGATTTCATCCCTACAGGGAACAAGGTGGCTATTATAATGCAAAGGCATTTCTGATAGGGATCCGCCTGTAATTGTTTTAGCGGATTACTGGAAAGAGAAGTTTCCCAGGTCTGATATCTCTGCATATTGAACAGAGCCCTCACTGACCCACAACAAGGAACTGAGGGCTGAAGCTCCCCCCAGACCACCTACCCTCCTGCCCTAGGGGTCTAAGGAGGGTGACACCTACCAATCTGTAGAGGAACTTGCATTGGGGGCCCAAGGTACAGCTGCAGAGCCCACCTACCAAGGCACTTTAGGAATAGGGACACACCTACCTCACTGGCACTTGGGGGAAGCCTGTCAGCATCCTCCCCCCCTGGAGAGTGAACCCCTGCTGCTACTAGAATCTGGTGCACACAACTATCACCAGTACTTCTCTAGGTGGATAGATGACAGTCTGCTCCACACACTTGATGACCCAAAATCAGATTCTACTCAAGAATAGTGAATGGACTCAGGCTTATATATCTGGTAACAGCCCAAACCAGCTGGTAATAGGACATAAGTGATTCAAGGGCTACAACAATCAAGACAGCGCAATCAAGTAGCCCATCTACGTACACTGAAAGAAACAAAACAAGATAAGACTCAGTGAGCAAATACAGAATAAATCACTACAATATCTTAGTGATGGCTTGGAGACAGCAGTCAATATCAAACCACATAAAGAAGCAGACCATGACTGCTTCTACAACTTCCCAAATGAAAGAATGAAAATCTTTCCCAAATGAAGATACAATCCTGGAATTATCAGATACAGAATATAAAAAACTAATTTACAGGATGCTTCAAGACATCAGGGATGACCTCAAAATGAAATAAGGCAAACTACAGAAAAAGCAAAGGAACACACTGATAAAGCATTTGAAGAACTCAAAAAGATTATTCAAAACATAGTGGAAAAATTAATAAGTTGCAAGAATCCATAGAGAGACAGCATTCAGAAATCCAAAAGATTAACAATAAAATTACAAAATTAGACAACGCGATAGGAAGTCAGAGGAGCAGACTCGAGCAATTAGAATGCAGACTGGAGAGCTGGAGGACCAGGGAATTGACACCAATATATTCGAAAAAAATCAGATAAAAGAATTAAAAAAAAATGAAGAAACCCTAAGAATCATGTCGGACTCTATCAGGAAGAATAACTTGCGTGTGATTGGAGTCCCAGAACAGGGAGGGATAACAGAAAACACTGAGAGAATAGTTGAAGATCTGTTGGCAGAAAACTTCCCTGACATCATGAAAAACGAAAGGATATCTATCCAAGATGCTCATTGAACCCCATTTAAGATTGATCCAAAAAGAAAATCACCAAGACATATTATCATCAAACTTGCCAAAACCAAAGATAAAGAGAAAATTTTAAAAGCAGCCAGGGATAAAAGAAAGGTCTCCTACAAAGGAGAATCAATAAGAATAAGTTCAGACTACTCAGCAGAAACCATGCAGGCAAGAAGGCAATGGGATGACATATGTAGAGCACTGAAGGAGAAAAACTGCCAGCCAAGGATCATATATCCAGCAAAACTCTCCCTCAAATATGAAGGTGAAATGAAAACATTTACAGATAAACACAAGCTTAGAGAATTTGCAAAAACCAAACCAAAGCAACAAGAAATACTAAAGGAAATTGTTTAGTCAGAAAACCAATAATATCAGATACCAGCACAACATAAGGTCACAGAACAGAGCATCCTGATATCAACTCAAATAGGGAAATCACAAAAACAAATTAAGATTAATTAAAAAAAAATGCTCGAAACAGGGAATCATTGAAGTCAATATGTAAAAGATCACAATAATCAAAAAGAGGGACTAAATACAGGTGGCATAGAACTGCCATATGGAGAGGGATACAAGGCGATATAGGACATTACAAGTTAGGTTTTTACTTAGAAAAATAGGGGTATATATTAAGGTAACCACAAAGAGGTATAACAACTCCATAACTCAAAATAAACACCAAGAAAAACACAGCGACTCAGCAAACATAAAGTCAAATACTATGAAAAGGAGGAACACACAATTTACAAAGAAAAACGTCTCAGCACAAAAAAGTAAGTGGAAAAATGAAATTGTCAACAACACACATAAAAAGGCATCAAAATGACAGCACTAAACACATACTTATCTATAATTACACTGAATGTAAATGGACTAAATGCACCAATAAAGAGACAGAGAGTCTCAGACTGGATAAAGAAACACGAACCATCTATATGCTGCCTACAAGAGACACACCTTAGACTTAGAGACACAAACTACAACTCAAAGGATGGAAAAAAATATATCAAGCAAACAATAAGCAAAAAAAGAGCAGGAGTAGCAATATTAATTTCTGACAAAATAGACTTTAAAGTTAAATCCACCACAAAGGATAAAGATGGACACTACATAATGATAAAAGGGACAATTGCCCAAAAAGATATAACCTTGTTAAATATTTATGCACCCAGTGACAGGGCTGCAAGATACATAAAACAAACTTTAACAGAACTGAAAAGTGAGATAGACACCTCCACAATTATAGTAGGAGACTTCAACCCACCACTTTCGGAGAAGGACAGGACATCCAGTAAGAAGTTCAATAGAGACACGGAAGACCTAATTGCTACAATCAACCAACTTGACCTCATTGACTTATACAGAACTCTGCACCCAACTGCTGCAAAGTATACTTTTTTTCCTAGTGCACATGGAAGATTCTCTGGAATAGACCACATATTAGGTCATAAAACAAACCTTTGCAGAATCCAAAACATCGAAATATTACAAAGCATCCTCTCAGACCACAAGGCCATAAAAGTGGAAATCAATAACAGAAAAATTAGGGAAAAGAAATCAAATACTTGGAAACTGAACAATACCCTCCTGAAAAAAAGACTGGGTTATAGAAGACATTAAGGATGGAATAAAGAAATTCATAGAATGCAAAGAGAATGAAAATACTTCCTATCAAAACCTCTGGGACACAGCAAAAGCAGTGCTCAGAGGCCAATTTATATCGATAAATGCACACATACAAAAAGAAGAAAGAGCCAAAATCAGAGAACTGTCGCTACAACTTGAACAAATAGAAAGTGAGCAACAAAAGAATCCATCAGGCACCAGAAGAAAACAAATAATAAAAATTAGAGCTGAACTAAATGAATTAGAGAACAGAAAACGAATTGAAAGAATTAACAAAGCCAAAAGCTGGTTCTTTGAAAAAATTAACAAAATTGATAAACCATTGGCCAGACTGACTAAAGAAATACAGGAAAGGAAACAACCCGAATAAGAGACGAGATGGGCCACATCACAGCAGACCCAACTGAAATGAAAAGAATCATATCGGATTATTACAAAAAAATTGTACTCTACGAAATTGCAAACCTAGAAGAAATGGATGAATTTCTAGAAAAACACTACCTACCTAAACTAACACAATCAGAAGTAGAACAACTAAAGAGACCAGAAACAAAAAAAGAGATTGAAATGGTAATCAAAAAACTCCCAACAAACAAAAGCCCTGGCCCAGAAGGCTTTATTTCAGAGTTCTACCAAACTTTCAGGGAAGAGTTAACACCACTACTACTAAAGGTATTTCAAAGCATAGAAAATGACGGAATCCTGCCTAACTCATCCTATGAAGCCACCATATCCCTGATTCCAAAACCAGGTAAAGACATCATAAAAAAAGAAAATTACAGACCTATATCCCTCATGAACATAGATGCAAAAATCCTCAAAAATTCTAGCCAATAGAATTCAACAACATATCAAAAAAAATAAATAATTCACCACGATCAAGTGGGATTTATACCAGGTATGCAAGGCTGGTTTAATATTAGAAAAACCATTCATGTAATCCACCACATAAATAAAACAAAAGACAAAAACCACATGATCTTATCAATTGATGCAGAAAAGGCATTTGACAAAGTCCAACACCCATTCATGATAAAAGCTCTAACCAAAATAGGAATTGAAGGAAAATTCCTCAACATAATAAATGGCGTCTATACAAAGCCTCTCTTCTCTCTCTCATACAAAGCCAGTTTTTTTTTTTTTTTTTTTTTTTTTTTTTTGTACAAAGCCAACAGCCAGCATCACTCTAAATGGAGAGAACCTGAAAGCATTTCCCTTGAGAACGGGAACCAGACAAGGATACCCTTTATCACTGCTCTTATTCAACATTGTGCTAGAGGTCCTAGCCAGAGCAATTAGGCTAGACAAAGAAATAAAGGGCATCCGGATTGGCAAGGAAGAAATAAAATTATCTCTATTAGCAGATGACATGATATTATAAACAGAAAACCCTAAGGAATCCTCCAGAAATCTACTGAAACTAATAGAAGAGTTTGGCAGAGTCTCAGGTTATAAGATCAAAGATAAACATACAAAAATCACTTGGATTCCTCTACATCAACAAAAAGAACATCGAAGAGGAAATAACCAAATCAATACCATTCACAGTAGCCCCCAAGAAGATAAAATACTTAACAATAAATCAAAACAGCCTAGTACTGGTACGACAACAGACGCATAGACCAATGGAACAGAATTGAGAACCCAGATATAAATCCATCCACATATGAGCAGCTGATATTTGACAAAGCCCCAGTGTCAGTTAATTGGGGAAAAGATAGTCTTTTTAACAAATGGTGCTGGCATAACTGGATATTCATTTGCAAAAAAAATGAAACAGGACCCATACCTCACACCATGCACAAAAACTAACTCCAAGTGGAACAAAGACCTAAACATAAAGACTAAAATGGTAAAGATCATGGAAGAAAAAATAGGGACATTAAGATCCCCAATACAAGGCATAAACAGAATACAAAACATTACCAAAAATGACGAAGAGAAACCAGATAACTGGGAGCTCCTAAAAATCAAACACCTATGCTCATCTAAAGACTTCACCAAAAGAGTAAAAAGACCACCTACAGATTGGGAAAGAATTTTCAGCTATGACATCTCCGACCAGCGCCTGATCTCTAAAATCTATATGATTCTGTTAAAACTCAACCACAAAAAGACAAACAACCCAATCAAGAAGTGGCAAAGAATATGAACACAGACTTCACTAAAGAAGATATTCAGGCAGCCAACAGATACATGAGAAAATGCTCTCGATCATTAGCCATTAGAGAAATGCAAATTAAAACTATGATGAGATTCCATCTCACCCCAACAAGGCTGGCATTAATCCAAAAAACACAAAATAATAAATGTTGGAGAGGCTGCGGAGAGATTGGAACTCTTCTACACTGCTGGTGGGAATGTAAAATGGTACAACCACTTTGGAAATCTATCTGGCGTTTTCTTAAAAAGTTAGAAATAGAACTACCATACAACCCAGAAATCCCACTCCTCGGAATATACCCTAGAGAAATAAGAGCCTTCACACGAACAGATACATGCACACCTATGTTTATTGCAGCTCTGTTTACAATAGCAAAAAGCTGAAAGCAACCAAGGTGTCCATCAACAGATGAATGGTTAAATAAATTGTGGTACATTCACACAATGGAATATTACGCATCAATAAAGAACAGTGATGAATCTGTGAAACATTTCATAACATGGAGGAACCCGGAAGGCATTATGCTGAGTGAAATGAGTCAGAGGCAAAAGGACAAATATTGTATAAGACCACTATTATAAGATCTTGAGAAATAGTATAAACTGAGAAGAACACATACTTTTGTGGTTACGAGGCGGGGAGGGTGGGAGGGTGGGAGAGGGTTATTTACTGATTAGTTAGCAGTTAAGAACTATTTTAGGTGAAGGGAAGGACAATACTCAATACACGGAAGGTCAGCTCAACTGGACTGAACCAAAAGCAAAGAAGTTTCTGGGATAAAATTGAATGCTTCAAAGGTCAGTGCAGCAAGGGCGGGGGCTTGGGGACTATGGCTTAAGGGGACTTCTAAGTCAATTGGCAAAATAATTCTATTATGAAAACATTCTGCATCCCACTTTGAAATGTGGCGTCTGGGGTCTTAAATGCTAACAAGCAGCCATCTAAGATGCATCAATTGGTCTCAACCCACCGGGATCAAAGGAGAATGAAGCACACCAAGGTCACACGAACCAGAGACTTACATCATCCTGAGACCAGAAGAACTAGGTGGTGCCTGGCCACAACCAATGACTGCCCTGACAGGGAGCACAACAGAGAACCCCTGAGGGAGCAGGAGATCAGTGGGATGCAGACCCCAAATTCTCATAAAAACACCAGACTTAATGATGTGACTGAGACTAGAGGAATCCTGGCAGTCATGGTCCCCAAACCTTCTGTTGGCCCAGGACAGGAACCATTCCCGAAGACAACTCATCAGACATGGAAGGGCCTGGACAATGGGTTGGAGAGAGATGCTGATGAAGAGTGAGCTACTTGTTTCAGGTGGACACTTCAGACTGTGTTGGCATCTCCTATCTGGAGGGGAGATGGGGGGTAGAGAGGGTTAGAAACTGGCAAAATTGTTACAAAAGGAGAGACTGGAAGGGCTGACTCATTAGGGGGAGAGTAAGTGGGAGTTTGTAGTAAGGTGTATATAAGCTTATATGTGACAGACTGGATTTGTAAACATTCACTTAAAGCTCAATAAAAATTATTTTAAAAAAAAGACAAGAAAGAGAGAAAAGACGAAAATGGATGTCAGAAGAGACTCAGAAACTTGCTCTCGAATGTTGAGTAGTTAATGCAGATGGAAGAAATGATGAAGTAAAACAGCTGAACGGAAGGTTTCAAAGGGCAGCTGGTGAAGACAAAGTATTAAAATGACATGTGCAAAGACCTGGTGATAGAAAACCAAAAGAGAAGAACACCCTCAGTATTTCTGAAGCTGAAAGAATTGAAGAAAAAAAATCAAGGCTTAAGTTGCAATATTGAAGATTTCTACAGGCAAAATGTGAAACAAAGCAGGAAACATCAAAAGAAGATGGAGGAAATACACAGAGTCACTATACCAAAAAGAATTGGCCAATGTTCAACCATTTCAGGAGTTAGCATAGGATCAGGAACCGATGATACTGAAGGAAGAAGTCCAAGTTGCAATGAAGGCACTGGCGAAAAACAAGGCTCCAGAAATTGATGGAATACCAACTAAGATGTTTCAACAAAGGGATGCAGCACTGGAAGTGTTCACTTGTCTGTTCCAATAAATTTTGGAAGAGAGCTACCTGGCCAACCAACTGGAAGAGATCCATATTTATGCCTATTCCCAAGGAAGATGATCCAATTGAACGAAGAAATTATCGAACAATATCATTAATATCACAGGCTAGTAAAATTTTGCTGAAGATCATTCAAAAGCTGCAGCAGCAGTATATCAACAGGAACTACCAGAAATTCAAGTGGGGATTCAGAAGAGGACGTGGAACCAAGGATATCATTGCTGATGTCAAATGGATCCTGGATGAAAGCAGAGAATACCAGAAAGATGTTTACCTGTGTTTTATTGACCATGCGAAAACAATCAACAAGTGGATCTTAAGAAACTATGGATAACATTGTGAAGAATGGTAATTACAAAACAACTGTGTTCATGAAGAACCTGTACGTGGATCAAAAGGCAGTCGTTCAAACAGAACAAGGGGATACTGTGTGGTCTAAAATCAGGAAAGGTGTGAGTCAGGGTTGTATTCTTTACTATACCTATCCAATCCATATGCTGAGCAAATAATCCCAGAAGCTGGACTATATGAAGAAGAAAGGGGCATCAGGATTGGAGGAAGACTCACTAACAACTTGTGTTATGTAAATGACACAATCTTGCTTGCTGAAAGTGAAGAGAATTTGAAACACTTATTAATGAAGATCAAAAGACCACAGTCTTCAGTATGGATTACCACTCAACACAAAGAAAACAAAAATCCTTATAACTGGACCAATAAGCAACATCATGATAAATGAAGAAAAGATTGAAGTTGTCAAGGGTTTCATATTACTTTGGTCCACAATCAACACTCATGGAAGCAGCAGTCAAACAATGCACTGCCTTGGGCAAATACGCTGCAAAAGATCTCTTTAAAGAGTTGAAAAGCAAAGATGTCATCTTGAAGATTAAGGTGCTCCTGACCCAAGCAATGGTGTTTTCAATTGCCTCATATGCATGTGAAAGCGGGGCAAGGAGTAAGGAAGACCAAAGCAGAATTGATTCCTTTGTATTGTGGTGTTGGAGAATATACCATGGACTGCCAAAAGAATGAACAAATCTGTCTTGGAAGACATATGACCAGAATGTTCCTTAGAAGCAAGCATGGCAACTCTGCATTGCACGTACTTTGGACATGTTATCAGGAGGGATCAGTCCCTGGAGAAAGACGTCATGCTTGGTAAAGTAGAGGGTCAGCAAAAAAGGGGAAGACCCTCAACAAGGTGAATTGATGCAGTCACTGCAACAACGGGCATAGAAATGATTGTGAAGATGGTGCAGGTTCTGGCAGTGTTTCATTCTGTTGTACATAGAGTCCCTATGAGTCAGAACCAATCGATGGCAGCTAACAACAACAATGGCAAAAGTTGGAGCCCTGGTAGTGTAGTGGTTAAGAGCTCGGCTGCTAACCAAAAGGTTGGCAGTTCAAATCCACCAGCTGCTCCTTAAAAACTGTATGAGGCAGTTCTACTCTGTTCTATAAGGTTGGAACAGACTAGATGGAACCTAACAACAACATGGCCAAAGGTGGGCTACCAAAGGAATGAACAAATCAGTCTTAGAAGAAATACAACTACAATGTTTTTTTACAAGTGAGGATGGTGAGAATTCCTTAGTAGCAAGGATGGTTTGACTAACCTATCATCAAGAAAGAGCAACTGCTCAAAAAAGACATCATGTTTGGTAAAATAATGGTAACCCTCCATGAAATGGAAAGACACAATAACCAAAAGCCAAACCAAACCCAGTGCCGTTGAGTCGATTCCGACTCATAGTGACCCTATAGGACAGAGTAGAACTGCCCCATAGAGTTCCACGGAGCGCCTGGTGGATTTGAACTGCCGACCCTTTGGTTAGCAGCCATAGCACTTAACCACTATGCCACCAGGGTTTCTGAAAGACACAATAGCTGCAAAAAATGAGATCAAATATATTACCAATGATGTAAGACTGGGCAATATTTCATTCTGTTTTATATGGTGTCACCATGAGCTGGGGCTGACTCAGTGACAACTATCAACAAAAACATGGGCCAGGCACTATTCTTGGCATAGTATCTGTTCAGGTATATATACCAGGAGAGTATCCTTTTCTGTTCTGGCTCACAACTGATACCTATACCTCACATCTGATGCCACCCCTTTGCCACTGTATATGCACTAACTTGTATTGCGTATTCCACATGGTATGCATCTGTTCTACCCCTAGACTGTCAGCTACTTGGCAGAGATGGTCTTAGTTTATGTAGCACTGTTCAGTGTTTGAGTGTGAAAATGATAGAGGTACCAATGTCAGTATGCAGCAAGCCTGGAATTCGAAAACATGTTTTATACACCTATATTTTCGGTGTCCAGAGTAAGTCAGCCAGCTCATGAACAGTGCCTTCTGGCTGTATGTACCAATGTCTTATTTGGGCTGACTGAATAATTTCCCAGTGGATATCAATGTTCACTTCACAGGACAGTATCCTGGTTTATTTATCACGAAAGTATGTCCTTATTTCAACATCCAGCTTTCCAATTTAAATCGTTACAGACTAATGTCATAATATATTTATTTCAGAGACTTTTTAAATATAGACATTTATTTTCAGGAGGAAAAGATGAATTTAGAAGGAATAGGGTCTATGAGTCAGAATTGACTCGATGGCGATGGGTTTAGTTTCTTTTTCTTTAGGGTCCTTAGGGACAAAAATAATTGATTCTATGTTCTATCTGCGTGGTTTTAATTTATTCACATAATATTATCTAACCCAACAAAAAATTTACTTAGTACCTGTTGTTAGTAGCTGTTGAGTCAATTTTGACTCATGGCGATTCCATGTGTTGCAGATAGAACTGCTCCATAGAGTTTTCAAAGTTGTGACCTTCTGGAAGCAGATTGCCAGGCCTGGTTTCTTTTTTTTTTTTAATTTTATTTTTAAATTGTTTTATTGTGGTAAAAGTATCTATAACAAAACGTTTGCCAATTCAACATTTTTTATGTGTACAGTTCAGTATGTGTTCAGTTCAGTTACGTTCATGTTGTGCAACCATCACTACTATCCATTTCCAAATTATTCCACCACCATCCAGTGCCATTAACACAAGGAAACCCTGGTGGTGTAGTGGCTAAGAACTACGGCTGCTAACCAAAAGGTCAACAGTTCAAATCCACCAGGCACTCGCTGGAAACTGTATGGGGCAGTTCTACTCTGTCTCATAGGGTCACCATGAGTCAGAATGAACTCAACAGCGTGGATTTAGGTTTGGTTTATTAACAGGAACACAGTGTCCCCTAACCTAAGACTGAAAGCATTTTTCCCCTTTCCTCCTCCCTCCCATCCCTGGTAACCACTAATAAGCTTTGGTTTCTATGTCTTTGCTTATTTCCTATAAGTGAGGTTGTCCTAGTCCTCCAGCACGGCCACAACAGAAATACCACAAGTGGATGGCCTCAACAAAGAGAAATCCATTCTCTCACAGTCCAGCAGGCCAGAAGTCCAAACCCAAGGCATCAGCTCCAGGGGAAGGCTCACTCCCACCACTGGCCCTGGGGAAGGTCCCCCCATCAATCCTCCCCCAGACCAGGAGCCTCTCTGCACAGGAACCCCGGGACCACAGGACGTGATCCGCTCCTGGCACTGCCCTCCCGGCCCCACTCTCCTCCTGATTCCCTTTCCCTTCACTTCTTGTAAGATAGAAGGTGGTGCAGTCCATACCCCAGGAAACTCCCTGTACATTGGATCAGGGATGTGACCTTAGTAAGGGTGTTATAATCACAAAATGGAGGACAACAACACAACACTGGGAATCATGGCCCAGCCAAACACTTTTTGGGGGGCACAATTCAACCCATGACAGAGGTCATATAGTATTTGCCTTTTTGTGACTGGCTTATTTTGCTCAGCATTATATTTCCAAGTTTCATCCATGTTGTGGCGTAATAGTATCGGGACTTCATTTCTCTTTATAGCTGAGTAATGTTCCATTGTGTGTACATACCACATTTTGTTTACCCATTCATCTGTAGATGGACATTTTGGTTGTTTCCAGTTTTTTATTTTATTATGCTTTAAATGAAAGTTTACAGTTCAAGTTAGTTTCTCATACAAAAATTTATACACATATTGTTATATGACCGTAGTTGCTCTCCCTATAATATGACAGCACACTCCTCCTTTCCACCCCAGATTTCCTGTGTCCATTCAACCACCTCCTGTCCTTTTCTGCCTTCTCATCTCACCTCCAGACAGGAGCTCAAGCCTGTCTTCTGAAGTGCCTCTGAGTGGGTTTGAACCGTTGACCTTTCAGCTAGTAGTTGAGCACCTAACCATTTGCAAAACCTAGGTACTACTACTTAGTGCTTAACAACAACAACAAAAAAAACCAAACCTGTTACCATCAAGTCGGTTCCAACTCATAGCAACCCTGTAAGACAGAGTACAACTGCCCCATAGGGTTTCCAATGAGTAGCTAGTAGATTCAAACTACCCACCTTTTGGTTAGCAGTTGAGGTCTTAACTACTGCACTACCAGGGCTACCATGCACTAAAAAGGCATATAAAACATTGAGGTTATAGTTGTTAAAAAATAAAAAGGACCCTTGTCAGCAAAGAGATTAAAAAAAGACCCAAACCCATTGCTGTTGAGTTAATTCTGCCTCATAGTGACTCTTTAAGACAGAGTAGAACTGCCTCATAGGGTTTCTAAGGAATGGCTGGTGGATTCTAACTGAAGACTCTTAACCACTGAGCCACCAGGGTGGCAATGAACTTAGAGTCTAAAAATAGCTAAATGGTAATTAGAACAGAGATATTAAATGTTATCAGGGGATTTGTATAGAAAGCTAAGGTAATACATGGGAAGCACATCTATTCTGGTCTGGGTGTCAGGGAAGGATTCTTTGGAGAAGGGTAAATTAGGCTTGAGAAGAAAGTTAGGCTACAGAAAGAAATATAAGAGGAAAGATGGGCAAATATTTTGGGCAGAAGAAACCTCAGAAGTGTGGCCTACAGATGGCAAAATCCACAGCTTATTGACGAAGGCCATATGAATTTATGTAGTCCACCTTAAATTTGGAAATGTAATTTGTTATGTGATGTAACTTATAACTAAAGCCTTTTTTACATTGTAAACATTTATAAATTTAACATGTTTGACTTTCTCAGGACCTAAATATCTAACAAATAAAACGTTCCCAAATATTAAGTATATCTTGTAAGACTAATAAATTAAGCTTATAAATTTGTTAACTTTTAAGTAATTATCATAAATAAAATAAATATTACATTGGTTACAATCTTAGTAAACATTTTTTTTTACACCTTTCAATCATGAATATAAAGGTATTTCATTTCTTTACACATATAAAATAGAAAAAAATAAAGTTTGTTAGGTATCTAATTTGCCAAATTCTTTAAGAGCAGTAAATACCAATATGAGATGTCCTGTCTGTGCAATGGTTAAAGAACTTGGCTGCTATCCAAAAGGTCAGTGGTTCGACCCACCACTGGCTCTGCAGGAAAAATGACCTGGTGATCTACTTCCACAGAGGTTACAGCCTAGGAAACCCTATGGGGCAGTTATACTTTGTCATACAGAGTTGCTGTGAGTTGGAATCATCTCCACAGTACACAATAACAAATACAAATATACTAAATATACACAGTTTTTCCCAAATGCAAAACAAAAAATATTCAGATAATAGGTTTTATTTTCTTTATAATTTTTAATATTTGATTCCACTTATTCTGGAGTTAAAATTCAATATGCTTGTCCACTATAAACATATCATTGCAAATATATTGGGATTCTCCTTTGGGTGTTTTCATATCAAACAAAGAAATATTTGGCCAGGATGCTTTTCTCAACTCTTGCCTAAGCCCTAATTGAAGACACAAAGCCCTGTAGTAACAAGGACAAAAACTCCATTATTTACTAAGGACTACAGGGCTCACAGATTCATCTGATTTGAATCTGAAACAGACCAGCCAAATTCACTCTTTAGTTGGTTGGATTCAACAAATGTATTTATTGCTTAATTTTTTAATGATTTTTAGTAGGCCACCATTTTTATAGATATTTTCATGACATCCCATTGGATTCTGTTCATCATCTAGGATTTGTCAACTAATTCACATTAATGACATATAATCAGTGCCAGGCACTGCTCTGGGACCTAATGCAGAACCAAATGTCACATACAAGATCTGTTTTCTTTTGGAGCTTACATTCTATTGGGGTTAGGGTCTTAATAAGGGCAATGCTGTTGCTTCTGTTCAGCTGTACAGTCGGGCCCAATTCATGGAGATCCCATGCACAATGTAATGAAATGCTGCCTGGTCCTGCACCATCTCCATGATGGGCTGTGGATTAGACTATTGTGATCCACAGGGTTTTCATTGCCTGACTTTTGGAAGTAGATAGCCAGGCCTTTCTTCTTAGTCTATCTTAGTTTGAAAGCTCCACTGAAACCTGTTTAACATCACAGCAACATGCAAGCCTCCACTGATGAGCATATGGTGGCTGCACATGAGGCACATTGGTCAGGAATAGAACCTGGGTCTCCTGCATAGATGATGAGAATTCTATCACTCAACCACCAATGCTTCTAATAACTGCTACACAGAGAATAAAATAAGATTATAGAGCAGTGATTGAGTGGCTGCTTTCAATAGTTGGTCGGGTAAGCCCTTTCCAAAGAGAAAATGAGCTATACCTGTAAGGATCAGAGAAAAGAACAGTCCAGATAGAAAAACAACAACAAAAACATAGCTAATGAATTGGGATTGAAAATGGTACATTTAAGTGTCAGAAAGTGAGTCAGACTAGAACATAGTAAGTTAAGGAGGGATAGGTAGGAGAGATACCTACAGGCGAGATCTCGTTGACACTTAAAAAAACAAAACAAAACAAAACAAAAACCTGTTGCTGTCATGTCAATTCCGACTTATAGTGACCCTATAGGACAGAGTAGAACTGCCTCACAGGGTTTCCAAGGAGTTGCTGATGGATTTGAACTGCCAACCTTTTGGTTAGCATCTGATCTCTTAGCCACTTCACCACCAGGCAAGAATAATATTTGGCATGAAAAGCCATTAGAGAGTTTTAAGGAAGGGTGTAGCATAGTCACATTTTAAAACTTTCTGTACTGATAGCTGTGTGGAAGGCTGATTTTAAACAGCTGTAATGAAAGTAGTGAAACCAGGATGCAATTAATCTGGTAACAGACGATGGTGACTCCACTAAGGAAATAAATTTGGATGTGGTGAGAAAGGATTAGACTCAGGAATGTATTTTAGGCATAGAATAAATAAGACTTGCTGATGGATTGAATCTGGACTCTGAGGGCAGAAGAGGAAATCAATTGTTATAGATTTATTATGCTGAACTTTTGGGTTTGAGAAGCATGATTGTGAGATCTGTATTTTGGGGATGAGTTTGAAATGCTTATTTAACATCCACATTGGAATGTCAAAGGCACAGTTTGGTATACAAGTCCAAGGCTATGGAGAAAAGTCAGGTCTAAATAATGTATTTGAGGGTCATTGACGTATAGGTGTACTTAGAGCTAAGAAAGAGTTGATTTTAAAAAAAAGGGTAGATAGGCAAGATAAGAGTGTCTGAGAGCAAGTGCTGTCCCATTTTACAGGAAGAAAGAAAAAGAAGGTGTTTTAGTTTCTAAGGGCTGCTGTAACAGAAATAATACAAGTGCGTAGGTTTAAGAACAGAGATATTTTTCAGTTCAGGAGGCTGGAAGTCTGAATTCAGGGAACTGGCTATAGGGCTCTCTGTCAGCTCTGACGGAAGATCCTTGTCTCAGTTTCTGTAGTCCCAGAATTCCCAGTTACTTGGCAATCTTCATCAGTTACTTGGTGATCTTCACAACCCATCTATCACTTGCTTGTCCCTGTGTCTATGTTGCTCCTTATAACTCAGAAGTGATTAAGTTTAGAACACACCCTGTACTGATATAACCTCATTAACATAACAAAGAAAACCCTATTCCCAAGTGGAATTACATCCACTAATACAGGGTTAGGATTCCAACACATAATTGGGATGGAGGGCACAATTCAACCCATAACAGAAGGGGAGCCAGAAAAAATACAATAACAGAATAGATGAGGAAATATTACAGAGGGAAAAACTGAAAATTTTCTTTTTATAGAAGCCAGAGAAGAAAGCTTCAAGATGGAGGGTGTGATCAACTCTGTCAAGCATTAAAAGCCAGACAGCTAAGGTATAAACACAGAAGTGAACAATGAACTTAAAAACACAGAGGTAAGGACTAAGCCTGACTAAAGAGGGCTGACATATAATGTGAAGTGAGGAAATGAAGACAGTATCTATAGCAAATTCTCTCACATATACATGCATGCAGTTCTAGTCTGTCCTATAGGGTCGCTATGAGTTGGAATCGACTCAATGGCACTGGGTGTTGCGTGGTTTTGCTCTTCAGTTAAGTTGAATAGAGAGATGCATCAGAAGCTATTAAAGTGTGTAGGGTCAAAGGGTCATATAACTTAATTTTATTAAAGGAAAGGATGATTTTATGCTAAATGAACTACATCAATAACAATATACATGTTGATGATGCAGCCCAATCTCAAGTCAAAGCAGTGCAGCAGGGTCCAGTGGGAAGGTGGGGGAGGTGGCATGCAGAGCTAGGTAGAAGACAGAAAGAAAAGGAAGAAAGAAAATAAATAAAACTGGCTGCGCAATGGGCGCCAATGAGTGAGCACAGGAAGGACCTGAAGGCCTGAGGGAATGGAGGGGAGGTGGCTAATGAGGTTAGGTAAGCGGGGGGGGGGGGGGGGAGAAAAAAGTAAAGAGAAAAAATGGCAGTGTGGTAGGAGTCAGCAGGTGGGGGCATGGTAGACCCAGGCCAATGGCAGACCAGTGTCTCTTCAGCCGAGACAGGGCAATGGGGGTCCAGCAGCAGAGGGGGAAGGTGTCGTATGGGGCTAGTTGGGAGAGAGAAAGAAAAGAAAGGATAAGAAAAGAGAAAAAATAACAAAAAAATAAAAATAAATAAACTGAGAGGCCTGGAATTCGGGGTGGGGCAGACCAGGGGGGTGGGACAGACCAGAAGGCTGGTTGGAAGGGTGGGGAGGTGATGTGCAAGGCTAAGTGAGAGGAAAAGAGAAAAGAGAAAGAAAAATAAGCTGGTGAGTGGGCACAAGGCAGACCTGGGGCTATGGTGGGCCAGTAGCTTTCTAGCAGCAGTGGTACAGTCTGACCTATTAGGAAGGAGTGGAGGTGGCATGTGGGACATGGCAGAAGGGAGGAAGGAAAAAATAAAGAGAGAAAAAGAAAAAAAATGGCATGGTGAAACTTGCTAGTGGGGTTGGGGCAAACCAGGGGTGGTGGCAGGCTGGTGACTGTCCAGCCAAATGGTGCAGCATGACACTTCAGGAGGGAGTACAGGTGGCATACAGGGCTAGGTGTAGGGAGAAAGAAAAGGAAGAAAGGGGAGAAAATGACATGGTGGAAGCCAGCAGTTGGGGGCAGGATGAACCCAGGCTGGAAGGGAGGCCAGCCAGTGGCTGTCTATCTGAGTTGCATGAAATTAGCATATGGGGGAGATGTGTGAAGGGTAGGAAAGCATGTTTCTCTGATTATTGAGTCCTCTCTCTCCTGTTGAGAGTGCTATGAAGTTGCCTTCTCATACTCCTTGTCTCTGGTCCTTGCTGGCTGTGCTCCAAGATGGTGATGCTGTGCCATGTTAGTTGGCACTCCTCATTCTCTGTTTTCCATCAGTTTCTTCTTCCATTCAGTGTTTGATCTATTTCTTTATCTTTTCATCTGATGCTTAGGTGCCAGGACTGACATTTATATCTGTGTTACTTAGTTTTTTGAGTCTTTGCTGTAGAGGACCAGCATGGTGTGTCTGTCTATGGTGTCATGTTGGCTCTGCCTCTATAACTTGAATTTGATAGAAAGCATTTTTAATTTATTCATATATGAATTTGCATAAAGAGTACAATAACTGCCCTTATTTCCCAGAATTTTAGTTCAAATAAGCTTTGTGTCTAGTAGAATATAGAGAAGACAATGAAAGAGAGAGATCTGTCATTTAAATTCCTTTAAGCTACTAGCAACAGGACTCAGTTCGAAACATCTTAAAATATACCGTTTAGACAGTGATCACATGCAGTTCAAATAGGTATCTAGCTCATGTCCCTTCATTTATCTCACTGTTTCCACTTCTGTGTGCTGCTTTATTCTCCAGATGTCACATCTGCCTAGGGACCAGAGGAAGAGAGGATTCACTTTCTGTAACTCATTCTTATGAGTAAGAAGCATGACTCTTCAGATGGCCCTGACAACCACCATTGTGTCTGGTTTACATGTGGCCAAGTGTTCGCTCCTGAACTAATCCTTTTGGCTGGGAAAATTGCAATAATCTGCATTGCCTAGGTGGAAAAAAATTGTGTGGAGGGATATTGGAGTAATTGGATTCAGTTAAAATAATCAATGCCAATTCTGAAGCAGTAGAAAGGAACAGCCTCCCTCAAATCACATAGCTGCTAGAAGATAAAGAACAGACAGGTATTCTGGGAGAAGTAACCACAATATCAACCATACTTCCAAAGCACAGAGCTCTAGGAAAAGAAGTTCTTAATTTTCAATGCTTCTTGAGGGTCATTTCTATCTTTCGTGCATCCACAAGGGTGTAATATCCTGAAGCTCTAAGTACACATGAGACCTAGTTTAGGAAAATAGCCTAAACCTATTTCTGGTTCATGTGAGCCTAAAATGAACAAATGCAATTAATAAAGCACTTGTATTTTTTTTTACATTGGTTATCTACTCATGATTAAATAAAAACAATATTTGTTTAGTTAATAATTAAATACAAACAATAATTGTTTTATATAAAATAAAAACAGTAATTGTTTAGTCAATAATTAAACAATTAGATTTGTTCAGTATTAGATAATAATCACTTCATTAAATAATGGATCATGTGATATTATTTAAAAATATCATAGCTTAATCAAAGTTACAGGTATTACCAATTACTATAAATGTGTCTACCAATCTTTGAGATGGGTTACTTAAACAACAAATATTAATTTCTAAACAATGGTAAACAATACTAGAGAAAGTAAGTTGATTATGAAAGACAACAAATAAAGTTAGGAATGCATCGCTTTGTCCAACAAACATTTATCCAGTAACTACCTTGCACACTGTTGTCCCATGAGTCAATGAAGCATGTCTTTCCATAATACAGAGTTCTGACTAAAAGCCATCTTTTGTGCCTATATATTACCAAAGTTTCATACTACGAAGGTAGTTATTTCCCCCCCCAAAACTGACAGGTTATTTGTCTAAATAAAACTGGTTCTTAGATTTTACATGGCAGAAGTTACCAGAAAAGAATAAAATATAGAATCTGAGATACCAGCAACAGCACTGCAAAAGAATAAAATACAGAAGCCAATACATGTCTATTATAACAAAAAAGCCCAAGATTAAAGGAGTGTAAAATTGGATTACCAAATAATATGTGCTAAATACTTTTCAGATGATCCACATTGAAAGGATACACTAATGTTGATTTTTTAACTTAAAAAAATTTTTATTGGAGTGAAAATATACACAACAAAACATGCCATTTTAACAATTTCTAAATGTATAGTGACATTAATTACATTTGTAATGTTGTATAACCATTGTTATCATCGTTTTATGAATTATTCTACCACCATTAACAATATATACTGTATGTTATCACATGCCAATAAATTTGCTCCAAATATATTATTTCATTTTTTGCATACTTTATAACTTGTTAAGCAAATTTCCCATAGTTATGTCATTTCAACAATTCCATCTGTAGCGATTATTCTAAGTAAAAAAAGGAAAACTGTTGGTAATGTTCGATTTATAAAGGTATTAATTGCATTGTTGTAGCTAATAATAATATGAAAAATCGAAGTGACATAAACAATGGGAAATTTGCTTAACAAGTTATAACACATGCAAAAAATGAAATAATATATTTGAAATTTGCTCCAAATATATTATTTCATTTTTTGCATGTGTTATAACTTGTTAAGCAAATTTCCCATTGTTTATGTCACTTCGATTTTTCATATTATTATTAGCTACAACAATGCAATTAATACCTTTATAAATCGAACATTACCAACAGTTTTCCTTTTTTTACTTAGAATAATCGCTACAGATGGAATTGTTGAAATGACATAACTATGGGAAATTTGCTTAACAAGTTATAAAGTATGCAAAAAATGAAATAATATATTTGGAGCAAATTTATTGGCATGTGATAACATACAGTATATATTGTTAAGTGAAAAAATGATTTACAAAATAGCTTATAAGTATGACCTTGAGTTTATTAAAAATGTGAGTAAAGAAACGTGAACAAAATAGAATACATACACTAATACATAACAATGATAATTAATTTTAATATTGGATAAAATAAGCTTTTACTTTATTATTTAAACATATTTTAAAATTAAATTTGTTCTATAATGAACATGTGTATTACTTGGGAAATAAAGAAAACTTACAACTATAAAACACTGAGAATTACATTCACAAGGACATTCTAGAAAACTGGCCACTTAACTGAACCCCCAACTCCCTGTACTCTGACAAGCAGAGAGTTTTTCTCTTCAAATCCAAGTGACTACCAGAATCTAAGGGTGTTGGATGCCTTGGATTATCAAGATTCTAATGGAGAGGATGGGTGCATGGACTTGTCTCCCAATGTAGGTGCTTAACAGTGAAAATTGGAAAGAAATTCATCCTAGGTGGTCTATGTTTTCTGATATCTGCGGACTCCAGGAATAAAAAATTGAATATTCTAGGTGCCCACCTCAACACAGGAGTACAAGCTGCCTTTAGACTTCAGGTACAGAGACAGAAATGAGAAACCTATTTACATTTTATCACCCATTGCTTTTGAACTATTCAGAATATTGCCAACACCTTGTCTAGCACCAGTAAGCTAACAAAGGGAACTGTTGCCCATTTGAAGAGGACCAACAAGAAGAACTAACTGCCAATCACAGCAACGGATCAGAGAAGCAGGGCTAAGATGAAACCCTTAGTTTTTTTTTCTTTTTTTAAAAAAGGAGTGAAATTAATCAAAACAAATCACTTTCAAGGGCAGCACAAAAAAAGAGAAGACTTTATAAAACAAACACAAATTCTTAATCTGTACTGAATAATATTTTTCATTGTTGTGCAATAATAAAAATTTGGCAACTTAAAGCAATATGCATTTATTATCTCACAGTTCCCATGGGTCAGACCTCTACACAAACTAAAAAAATAAAGGAAATGAATCATTATTGAGGCCTATAATAAGAAAGAAACATCTCAAAGCACAGAGCAGCTATTAAAGGAGATAAAAATCCTGAGTGTAAAGGTGAGGACCACCACTCATCAATCAGTTTGTCCTACCATGGTGTAAGTTGAAGTTGAAGATGAATAAAACTAAAACAAGTCCCCGGGAGCCAAAGTACAGCTTTGAATATATCCCATCTGGATTTAGAGAACATCTCAGACTGGAATTGATGCATCGAACGCTAATGACCAGAAGAGTTATGGGATGACATCTAGGACGTCATACATGAAAAGAGCAAAAGGTCATTAAAGACAGGAAAGGAAGAAAAGACCGAAATGGATGTCAGAAGAGACTCTGAAACCTGCCGTTTAACATAGAGTAGCTAAAGCAAATGGAAGAAGTGATGACTTAAGTAAAAGACAGAAGATTTCAAAGGGCAACTCCAGAAGACAAAGTAGAGAATTATAATGACATGTGCAAAGACCTAGTGTTAGAAAAACACACTCGCATTTCTCAAGTTGAAAGAACTGAAAAAAAATCAAGCCTTGAATTGCACTATTGAAGGATCCTATGGGCAAAATGTTGAACAACGCAGGAAGCATCAAAAGAAGATGAAAGGAATACACAGTCACTGTACCAAAAATAATTGGTCCATGTTCAACCATTTTAGGGGGTAGCATATGATTAAAAACCGATAGTATTGAAGAAAGAAGTCCAAGGTGCACTGAAGGCATTGGCGAAAACAAGGGTCCAGGATTGTCAGAATACCAATTGAGATGCTTCAACAAATGGATGCAGCACTGGAGGTTCTTATTTGTCTATGCCAAGACATTTGAAAGACAGCTATGTGGCCAATCGCCTGGAAGAGACCCATATTTGTGCCCATTTCAAAGAAAGATGATTCAACAGAATGCAGAAATTATCGAACAATATCATTAATATCACATGAAAGTAAAATTTTGCTGAAGATCATTCAAAAGTGGTGCAGTAGATATGTCGACAGGGACTGCTAGAAATTCAAGCCAGATTCAAAAGAGGATGTGGAATTAGGGATATCACTGCTGATGTCAGATAGATCCTGGCTGAGAGCAGAGAATACCAGAAATATGTTTACCTGTGTTTTATTGACTAAGTAAAGGCATTTGACTGTGGGCATCATAACAAATTACTGATAACATTGGTGAAGAATGGCATCATTTAGTTCTTCTGGTCTCAGCCTGGTGGAGTTTCTGGTTCATGTGGTCCTTTAGTCCTTTGGGCTAATGTTTTCCTGTGTCTTTGGTTTTCTTCATTCTTCTTTGCTCTGAATGGGATGGGACCAACAGATGTGTCTTAAATGGTTGCTTGCAAGCTCTGAAGATGCTGAACACTACTCACCAAAGTGGATGTAGAACATTGTCTTTATGAACAGTGTTATACCAATTGACCTAGACATCCCCAAGACTAAGGTACTCAACCCCCAGCCCCAGCTACTTGGTCCCTTCAAAGTGTTTGGTTGCGTCTAGGAAACGTCTTTGCTTTTTTTTTTTCAAAGTACTAATATGTAGATCTCTTGCATACAGGATTGTCGTGTTTTTTTTTTTTCTTGCTGTTAATGAAGTAGATATTCATCGTCTCTAGCATTTCAGTGATTTTTATCAAAACTAATTGCTTGCTTACTCTTAAATCTAGTACTAGGCAGGTGCTGTTTTTGAAATATTTCATTTTAGAAAAATAATAAATTTCACTTTATTAATGTTAATATTTACAGATACTTCTGTGTCAGGCATTTTTCTGCAACATTCCAATAAGCCACACATAATGGACTTGATCACCTTGAAGAAAAAGGCAAATGTTCTGTTCTCGGGGGTGTGTGTTCTATCCATCAGATCAATAAAGTATATGAGATACAATGTAATGACAGCATCCACATGCATCAAAATCATCTAGTCCAGTTTGCGCAAGGATTCTTAAATGATCTGATCCTATTTTACTTTTTTATATCTCAAATATATGTAAACAAACTCTGGTAGAAATTTCATATTGACAAGAAGAATGAATAAAAATAAGTGAACCAACAGAAAACACCTTTTGATTGGTTCATTTAAAAACAAATAAACCAGTTCTAACTTATGATCATGTATCAATTAAAAAGGGAACATGTAATATGAGTTAAGATGGCCACTTCACAGTCACTACACATATACTATTAGCAGTCTCAGAACTCTATTGTAGATTATTAATAAGAAAAAAAAATTTCTGTATACACTACAACAAAACACTCTCTTAAAAGTTCTGAGAAAGTATTTAAGGTAATTTTCTTATTCTTTACCACAAAATTCAGGCAACCTAAGCTACTTTTAAGGTAAACTCTCCTTCAATTTCATTATTTTGTGCACTATAGGTTAAAATCACCCAGAAACAACAGCACTTTATATGATTTAATTAAATCTGTCAGTAAGTCAACAAGTATTTGCTAAGTGCTGTCATGGGTTGAATTATGTCACCCCAAAAATGTGTGTATCAATTTGGCTGAGCTGTAACTTCCGACAATGTGTGATTTTTGTATGTGTTGTAAGTCCTGCCTGTATGATGTTAATGAGGGAGGATGGGCAGCAGTTGTGTTAGTGAGGCAGAACTCAATGTACAAGATTGAATTGTGTCTTGAGGCAATCTGTTGAAACATAAAAGGGAGAAGTGAGCAAGAGACAGGGGGACCTCACACCACCAAGAAAGCAGCCCCAGGAGCAGAGGTCCTTTGGACCTGAGGTTCCTGCGCTGAGATGCTCCCAGACCAAGAAAAGATGGATAACAAGGATCTTTCTGGAGCTAACACACTGAATTTGGACTCAGCCTACTTTACTGTGAGAAAATAGTTTTCTTTTTGTTAAACCCATCCACTTGTGGTATTTCTGTTACAGCAGCACTAGATGACTAAGACAAGTGCCTACTAAGGAAATGGGTAATACGTTAGACTGAGGTTGGAAAAAGATGGAAGGTATTGTTATTATCATAAAGCATGTGGAGTCTATTGTAGACAGATGTGGTAAAAAAAAATTACAAAATAATATGTACGATATCCATATAAGATGAAATGGGCTTACGATCCCATATTTGAACATGATCGAGGTAAGAAAAACTTAACGGTTGTCCAGGACAGATTTACCAGACTTTTATATACTATAATTATTATATATTATAGTATAGTATAGTATAGTATAGTATAGTATAGTATAGTATAGTATAGTATAGTATAGTATAGTATAGTATAGTATAGTATAGTATAGTATATATTATATTATATTATATTATATTATATAATAGTATATAATATTATATTATATAATATTATATTATATTATATAATATTATATTATATAATATTATATATTATTATATTATATATTATTATATTATATATTATTATATTATATATTATTATATTATATATTATTATATTATATATTATTATATTATATATTATTATATTATATATTATTATATTATATATTATTATATATTATTATATTATATATTATTATAATATTATATAATATTATATAATATTATATTATATTATATAATATTATATAATATTATATTATATAATATTATATTATATTATATAATATAATATAATATAATATAATATAATATAATATAATATAATATAATATAATATAATATAATATAATATAATATTATATTATATTATATTATATTATATTATATTATATTATATTATATTATATTATATTATATTATATTATATTATATTATATTATATTGTATATTATTATATTTTATTGTATATTATTATATTATATTATATTGTATATTATTATATTATATTGTATATTATTATAATATATTGTATATTATTATAATATATTGTATATTATTATAATATATTGTATATTATTATAATATATTGTATATTATTATAATATATTGTATATTATTATAATATATTGTATATTATTATAATATATTGTATATTATTATAATATATTGTATATTATTATAATATATTGTATATTATTATAATATATTGTATATTATTATAATATATTGTATATTATTATAATATATTGTATATTATTATAATATATTGTATATTATTATAATATATTGTATATTATTATAATATATTGTATATTATTATAATATATTGTATATTATTATAATATATTGTATATTATTATAATATATTATATATTATATATTATTATAATATATTATATATTATTATAATATATTATATATTATTATAATATATTATATATTATTATAATATATTATATATTATTATAATATATTATATATTATTATAATATATTATATATTATTATAATATATTATATATTATTATAATATATTATATATTATTATAATATATTATATATTATTATTATATATTATATATTATTATTATATATTATTATAATATATTATATATTATTATAATATATTATATATTATTATAATATATTATATATTATTATAATATATTATATAATATTATAATATATTATATAATATTATAATATATTATATAATATATAATAGATAATATAATATTATATAATATATAATATTATATAATATATAATATTATATAATATATAATATATAATATATAATATATAATATATAATATATAATATAATATTATATAATATATAATATTATATAATATATAATATATAATATTATATAATATATAATATAATATTATATAATATATAATATAATATAATATATAATATAATATAATATATAATATAATATAATATATAATATATAATATATAATATATAATGTAATATTATATAATATATTATATAATATTATATAATATATTATATATTATATTATATAATATTATATTATATAATATTATATTATATTATATAATATAATATATAATATTGTATAATAGTATATTATATAATAGTATATTATATAATAGTATATTATATAATAGTATATTATATAATAGTATATTATATAATAGTATATTATATAATAGTATATTATATAATAGTATATTATATAATAGTATATTATATAATATATTATATATTATATTATATTAAATTAAATTATTATTTTATATACTATATTCAACTTTTACTATAAAATGTTGAAAAGTTCTTCAAAAATATCAGCTGTCAAAATGTCTCTTATTTCCTTTTCTTTCAGGTAACTTGTCTTTAATTTCACACTTTTCAGACCACGGGAGCTACATCCAGACCTGATGGAAGAACTGCATATCGCAGGCAAATCTGGGCTAGTGATTGCACTCAGTGAATGAAAGTTCATCACCAGTCATGTGATGGTATAGAGATTATTGATGCTGTTATTGCTAGTGTTGTGTTTTGAGTTGAGTCCTGGAGGAGGTATAAAGTTTTGTGACCCTAATACCTCACAGCATGTTTTCTCCTTTTCAAAATGGGCAATTGAGACCTTGACATAACTAATACCATAATGATACTGTAAGTTGCCTATAGGTTTTTTTGCTTGATACTTTGTACACTCTCACTTTCAATGTCGTTTTTTATTACATCAGCTGCACTGGCACCTTTCCAAAGGGGTATGGGGACTTTTCAGCTCTTGCAGCCTTGGTTGCCCTCCTTTTCTTTGTTCTCTTGGGGCATGGCCTTCAGCCTGCAAGGAGGAGGCTAGGAAGGCTGCTTGGCGCTTTTGGTCTGCAACTTGCTTTCTTTTGCCTTATCAGGGTCAGATTAAGCTTGCCAGGCCAGTTCCACTAGCATATATATATATATAATATCCTGTTAAAAACATAAAGATTAGAGTGCAGATGTCTGGCATGCATATCTTTAGTTTAATAAAGAGTTTCTTGTAATTGCCTTGTGATGTATACTCATCTGACCAACTGTGAGCTATGTGTCTGAAGACACTATGTAACACTTGCAATGATGATATGTAAGCTCTGATGTAGAAAGTACTTTTCCGGACTCCATGAAGACAGCTAGTGTTTCTGTCAGACCGCTAGGTGTTGTCGCCTCCTAATGAACTTTCTGTTTCTGACTTGGAGCACATTTCATTGGCTCGACTGCTCCAGGGCACAGATCCTAATCAGGCAACAGTTTTAGGCCGATTTAGGTAGAAAAAAGAACTTGAAGAAATTGTAAAATCAGGGATACTCATGGACTGTGCATAGAATAGGGCAATTGACTTCACTGTGACATGACTGTACAGGGAAGAAGTAGACAGCTTCCCCTGACTGCCACGCTAAGGGGTTTGGATGTCCTTTGATCAGTGTGAGAAAATCTGCTCATGGAACGCATCTGAGCAGGAAGGAGACAATTTAAGTTCTCCTAAGTGTTTAGGAGAGATTAAAATTCAGAAAGACTGGAAGTAGGCTGACCCAGATAGAAGGCTATTTTCATAGTCTAGTGAGAGGTTATTAAAATACAGAGATAGAGCCACAGCTGTGCGGAAGAAGAAAATGACACATTTGGGAAGGATCTCAAAGAATATGTAGAACTTGGCAACTGATTATATATGAGAACTGAAATTAAAGTGAAAAAGAAAAAAATATCTCTTAGGATTCAGGGTGACCAGCAGGATGGTGGTGACAGGAACTTACAAAAGAAGGCAATATGTCCTGGCTTTAGGCATTGTTAGTGAATTTTGTTTGGGATCTGTGTGTTTTGATGTGATGGTGGAAAATCTTGGTAGTTTTTCACTTAGCAGTTGGAAAGTCTGGATAGGAGGTAGAAGTCAGGCTGGGAAATAAGCAGACCAGTTCTTCCTTTGTGGAGATAGCTGATACAAAGAATATAGACAAACATTGTTAGACACTATGTCCTGGGGGATATTTTACTCTTCATTTTGAAAGAGATGTTCAATAACTATGGATGTCAACACAGCTATACAATTTGACATTGTCTCAGTCCCTTAATATTTAAACCCACCATGCATAAATCTCACTTGATAGCCCTGTTGATTCTGTATATGTGGCCTTGTTGCCCAGGATGTCAGACCTTGTTGCTAATGAGACTGAGATCACATGAGTAATTCCTTCAGAAAATGAATACAAATGTTAGTTTGTCGTTCCTTCTCTCAAAGTTGCTCACAAAGGTTGTCACAAGACAGAGACAAACGTGGAATTAAGAATGAATCAATAAAAATCACCACTTTTATTAAAGTAAAAAAGGAAAGAATCTACTTTTCTGTTTTCAGTAGATATCAAGATTCATTATTGTAGTAGATTCTTTAATTACTTTGTCTCCCATCCCAGTTTCGGTGAAAGAAATTTATTTAAAAGTTTCTTTCTTCTAATTTTGTAACAGTTTTCCAACTTATGTGCCTGACATTTACTCTCATGCCTACTGGCCTAATGAGTTTCTCCCAAACAAGCCAGAATTCTTTGTTAAATATTCTAATATCATCAGCATTTCCTGCTCTCTAACTTTTCACAACAGGAGCCCTGGTGGCACAGTGGTTAAGTGCTCAGCTGCTAACTGAAAAGTTGGCTGTTTGAAACCACCTTCTGTTCCATGACAGAAGGATGTAGCCATCTGTCTCTATAAAGATTACAGCCTTGGAAGCTCTATGGTGCAGTTCTACTCTGTCCCATAGTGTTGCTATGAGTTGGAATCAACTCAAAGGCATAAAACAACAGTGACAACTTTTTGCACAGGCACACACACAAAAACAGTTTAAGGAAGTTAATAATTTAGGCTATTTCATAATGCTCCCAGGGATGACAATAATTCACCTATAACTGAAAAATAAATTCACAGATATTAAATGTTTCCTTCTCAATTATTATGAATTTAACCAACTGAAGCATATCCTCATTATTAGAATATTTTTACAAATGGAAATTAACGTTAAAGAAAAATTTTAACCATTTTTAAATTATCTATAAACAAGATGTCTATAATTAGCTAACAAGGTATTGCCTTTAGCACCATTTTGCTATATACATTTGTATAAATCGCTTAAATTGTCTTTGGTAAAAGACCTCATTTGGAAGACAGGTGTGTGATTAGTTCTTACCTCCCTGGACTATGAGCATTAATGTTAAGTTAGTATTTATCGGACGCTGCTGTAAGCATCATAGGTGATGACTAGTGGTAATGGAAGTAGTAGTTATAATAATAGTAGTAGTAGTGATAATAGTACTTGCAGTAGATCTATTAAAATAATTTACTTCTAAAGTCAAAACAAATATTGAAGAGGGACTATTCTGGTGGTAGGTGAGGATATAACAGTAAGTGAGTTTATCCGAGAAGAAGTGAAGGTTAAGGAGATAAGATGAGGCCTGAACCTGGGGCAACTCCTAAATTTGAAGGGAAGATGGAGGAGGATAATCCAACATGAGAAAACTCTGAGAAAAAGTGCAAGGAGCCAAGGAAGAAGAAGTAGTGAACCTCACCAGATGATAAATAGGGTTTCAATAACATGAACAATGAAAAAGTATATAATGGTTTGAAAAGCTATCCTAAAATTAGGAGAGTGACACCCAGATAATAAGAAGCTTAAGAGGAAAAAAACAAAAAAACACTTAAAATGGAGGCAGTAAACAAAACAGCTCTTATGAGATGATTTATGGTAAAAGACAAAAAGAAGACAAAGATGTGCCAGTAATGGGAAGTTTAGAGACGAGGTTTTCTGTAAATAAAGTTTTATTGAAACAGCCACATCTTTTTGTTTTTACACATTATCTATCTGTGGTTTCTTCCTAGCTATAAGGGCAGAGTTGAGACGTGACAAAGACCACATAACCTCAAAACCTCAAATACGTATTATCTGGCTCTTAAAAAAAAAAAAAGTACATATACATATATACTTTTTTTTTTTTTTTTGCCAACCCCTGCTCTAAATGATTTTGGAAATATTGATTTTGGACCTCATAGGTAGAAAGGTATTTGCTCTTCCTTGATTATATTTGTGCAGATTTAGTACTTAATTTAGGTAGATACCAGCCTCCCCTTCCTGACTGATTAGCGTCTGGATTCCATAAAGAATAACTCTGTACCATAGTAATTTTTTTAGAGTATCACTAACAAAATCAATAAACACCATTCTTTCCTTATCAGTTATATAAATGTAAATGCAATTTTGTTTTATATGAAAGAGTTTTCACCAAAATTTGCTTCAGGGGAAAAAAAAAACTTTATAAAAGTAGAATGACTTTCTTTACCTCATACTGCTCAAACTTTGATTTTAGAGGAAATGAGTGAATTGATTTCATGTGCAATAAATCACAATTAAGCTGAGGGTATATCTAATAATTTTATATTTAAATTATTTTAATATTAGTTATTATTCAAAATTTTTTCATTCAGTAAATTAAGAAATGATTAAAATAACAATTCATTGCTTCCTAAGTACAGAGAATTTACAAACTTGCAGCAGTAAGAACCATATTTGTAAATTATGGTTTCTATGGTGCTCAATAAAAGCATATGCCAAACTTTATTTCATTTAATTGTGCATTTCTAAGGAAAAGCTGCACAGTATAATGCACTTTGGAAATGCTAAAAATTACTTATTGGTTCTAGGTACACAAGAACAGTAAGTTACTTGTATCTTTTAGGAAATGCATAATAATGTCTCACCTCTCAGATACTTTGAGTAAGAAGTAAAATTTTAATGTGCTGTTATATGTCTTCATAGTGCATGTGTTATAGTTCCCATAACAATTCCTGAAATTTCTAATTAATGTCTATGCAGTAATGATGAAAACAATGAGCAGAATAATTAAGAAGAAAGCTTACATATGGCATATATGTTTTTAATGAGGCTTCTAGTGTTTGGAAAGATGAAAATCTGCACTATTACCCAGTTTGAAAAATTTTTTTATCTATCACTGTCCTTCAGAAAGTCTGAATGGTTTCATTATGAAAACAGGAGACATATTTTAAAAGAGAATTAAGAGCAAGTGATTAAGAAATTCAAAATATGTATAGCAAGATTAAAAATACATTGTTTAGATAATTAAAAAAAAACACTTTCAAGAGGTACATATAAAACCTCCCCCAAACTTTAGAATATTTTGAGACCATTAAATAAAATAAATAAGAAACAAAATTTTAGAATTAAGCTATATGCATTTGTTAATAACTTTTAAATAAGAAGCTTCATGTTAGATTTCATTTTTTTAAAGACCAAAATTGTGGTATCAAGAGAAGCATGTGAATTAAAATTACAAAATTAAAGTAATTATTTTGAAAATCTTTATAGTTTGGCTTGAATTGTTTGAATATTTAGAAATGGTTAAGCATCTTAAATTAATTTTCTTATAGAATTTTTTTTAAAATTGTGTTTGAAATAAAAGCAACACTTTGGCCAAAACTACTCTTGAAATAAAAAGTGTTGATTCGCCATTACATTATGTCAATATTGTTTTAAATAAACCTAGTATTTTTGAGGTTTATCTATTTGTATTTTTTTTTTAATGAAATTAAATTCATCTCTTTTTGGTACTGGTAACCAAATAAAAGTCTCCAGTGATTTTTCATCAAAGTTTTAGAACTCCTTTTTTTTTTTTTTTAATTCAAGTAGTTTTGATAAATGTATATCAATTTTTGGTAGGTAAAAGACTTTTAAAATTCTTATATGACCAAAAATGACTTGGCTTTTTTTTTTTTTTTTTTTAATAATATCACTCTCTGGTAAAATGAGCAAAGCTGCCTTTGATGCTAACCCTGCAATACTTTTCTTCCTTTGACTTTGAAAAAAGTCTTAATTAAAGAAGAGGAGAATGTGTGACATTTCGGAGACTGATTGCATCCAAATGTCTTAGTTGCAGGGAATGATGATCTGCTCAGACTTTTTTTTGAGATATCCCCTCAAGGATGCAGAAATATCCTAGAAGCCTGTAACGCCTACCTTGAGAAGAAGCCAACATCAAGCAGATCATTTGATCCTTAAGATATCTTGTGATTGGACACGTCGATCTCTAAACAAATGCTTCAGAAGGTTGCTTCTTATTCAATAAGAACAACATGGTCAGGACTTCCTCAGTGGCTTGGCACTCCTGCCAATCAAGACCTCTTTGGCTCCTTTGTAATGATTCTAGTTGGCTGCCTACTGTCTTTAGCATATTCCTGAGCATATGAGAACATTATGATTTTTTTTTCTTTAATTTCAAGAAGCCAGGTAACTGCAAGTGGATTGTTTGGGATTTCATAAATTAGATATTACATGTAGTGAGGGCAGATCCTACTTTTCTTGCCATTTTGGAGATTCTGCAGAATGTCCGGGACTAAGGAGTGCACACTATACACACAGGGCAGGCGAAGACGAGGTGAAACCAGTTCTGCCATCATTAGTCCAGCACTTGCTCTGGTCTATGGAAGAGAAAATTAGAATTTATAAAGGAGTCACAGACTGAAAGGGAAAGGGGCTTTTTTTTGGTAAGAGAGATTGTTGTGGTGCTGCTCTCACACATCCTACAAAAAATCCCAGTGGCAGGACTTCAAGAACCACTTCTCCCATGGAGTGTGAAGCACATGAGGACATCTGAGGAGCATTTGGAAAACTCCTAAAGGATAGCTCTGGGTGAGGTGAAAGTGAAAAAGAGGGATGTGGGAGGAGGGGTTGTGTTCAGGGATGGCAAAGCACAGAGTGTGCTCTCCATGGCCAAATATGTACCTCATGAAAGGGATCCATGTTGAGTCACACTGGTGGACCCCTAGCACTCAATCCCTGGCAGCCAGGTGACACCAACAAGAACTCCTGCACAGGGGCTGAACAGGGAGTTGCATTCTTCTACCTGAAGAAGGTTTTGCTTGAGTCAGCAAATTACAAAGTTCCCCACTGATGGAGTGGGGGTTGGGATGGCGGTTCCATGAAGGCCCTTATCCAAAGTGCAGTTTTTAATTTTTTTGGAAATCTGTGAACATATTGAAAATATTGTTAAATGGACAGAGCCTTCAACTTCTTGCATCCTCTAATTATTAATCTCAAAAGAAGACCTTCATTTTTCCTCTTAAAATTAATAACTCCTTTTGTACATTCTCCATTTCAGTGGCCTTACTAAAATACCTAGCTATCCCTAATTTCACACCTTCATTCTCTCCTCTCCCCGTGGTGCTCCCCAGTGTCTCTAAACATTCATTGGTCTGTATATATAAGCTTAAAAAAATCAAAATCAAACAAAAACTAATAAAACCTTACTAAGCACCTCTTGGCTCTTGGAGCCCTGGTGGTGCAGTGGTTAGGAGCTTGGCTGCTAACCAACAGCTCAGCAGTTTGAATCCACCAGCCGCTCCTTGGAAACCCTATGGGGCAGTTCTCCTCTGTCTTGTAGGGTCACTATGAGTCAGAATTGAGTTGACGGCCATGGGCGTGGTTTTGGGTTTTTTAAGCACTTCTTTTCCTAACTCTGAAGATACTTTTCTTCAGCCATAGCTTCTATTTCCTTATCAACAATTAAATTCTTAAAGTGTGTTCTTTCTCCCTTACTCTATCTAAAATCACTTTTCCGAAGGCTTTCAACCATTTGCTTTCTACCTCAAAAAAGCATCTTGGTTCTTTATTATTTATTCTCAATCTACACGCAGACACACACATATGCTTTATTTCTTTGGTGGGTTTTTGGAGTGGAAATTACTAGTGAAATCTCATTAATGTCATGAACAGAAAACTAGAAATTTTTATTAAAACAGGAGAGTTTGACAAATATAGTTGAAAATATAACTTTAAGAAGAAAAAGGCCAAGGCAATATGAAGAAATACCAGATTGTTTTTAACTAAAAAATATTAAGATACTAAAAAATCCATTGCTGTCAAGTCAATTCTGACTCATAGTGACCCTATATGAAGAGTAGAAATGCCCCATAGAGTTTCCAAGGAGTGGCTGGTGGATTCAAATGGCCAACCTTTTGGTTAGCAGCCGAACTCTTAACCACTGAGCCACCAGGGCTCCATTAAGATACTAGTACTCAATAAAATACAAAAATAAGGACATTTTTTCTCTTTCAATTGCAGTAGTGAGAAATGAACTTACCCAGCAAACATACTGGTAAATAAAAACCAAAAAACCAAACCACAACCAGCGCCGTTGAGTCAGCTCCAACTCATAGTGACCCTATAGGACAGAGTAGAACTGCCCGCTAGAGTTTCCAAGGAGCACCTGGAGGATTCAAACTGCTGACCCTTTGGTTAGCACTTAACCACTAGGCAACCAGGGTTCCCTGGTAAATAAGTGCTACCTATAAGTAAATCCTCTCTGACATTTTTTCCTAAATTTTCATAAGGTATTGAATGTTAAAGGTCCCTGGGTGGTGCAGACCATTTGTGCGTGACTATTATCTGAAAGGTTGGAAGTTTGAATCCACCTAGTGGTACCATGGAAAAGAGGTCTGGCCATCTGCTTTTATAAAGATTACAGATAAGAGAACCCTATGAAGCAGTTCTACTTTGACACACATGGGGTCGCCATGAGTCGTAAATGACTCAGTGGCAATGGTTTAGGTTTTGTTTGTTTGCTTAATTGAATGATAAGCAGCAGAAGTTGGTGACGCCTAAAGGTACTAACTTACTCGTATTTAATATTATATACAATGTGCTCTATCCACTTGGAAGTAGGAGTAAACCCTGCTTCCTGACTGCTTTGTCCTGGTCTCATACATACGGCCTGTCCTCACCTGCAACCTGTAATAGATTTAACAGTCATTTCTCACTGTGGTCTACCAGTCTAAACCCTTCAGGATTCCACCATAGTGTCCATCTACATCTATACAAGAAGGATAAGACATTGACTTGAGTGGGCTTGTACTCCTACCCATGTCTGTATGATTTGGATTTTGAGTCTCCACTGCAGATATCAGCGATGTCCAGTTAGAGACAACAGCCAGATCAGCACCAGGCTCACAGGGCAGTCAGTAATGCCATCAACACCAGTTCTCTGCTAGCGGTGCAAATGAGAGGACAGCTGTATGCAAAGCTTAAAGCACACAGTCATCTTCGCACGCCTCCAATGCATTCTGTTGTAACATCTTCTCAAACACCCTTGTGAATTCCTCATTTCATTAATTTACATATTTGTTTCTTGTAATCCTAGTTTCTCAGTTACTAAATGCCAGTGCCATAATTACATATGGCACAATTTAGCTTCAAATACTGAAGTGTACATTCAGGGAAATAAGTAGCTTAGAAAATACTGCCTTTTTCTTGCCATAGTTGTTACCTGGTCTAGGTCCAAAAACCATTTATGTGTCATATGTATTTGTCATTACATTTATTAAAGTGATTTGTCACACTTCTTATTTTGTTCAATTGTTTTATCCCAATTTATCAGTTAAAAAGAAAACAAAACAGTTGCATATTTGTTAAATTGAATTTCCAGTTGTCCTTCTCATCCATCCACCCAGCCTAAATGAACTAATGCTGAAAAGGACCCTACGGCCTAAACCTACCACTTGTTCATATATCAGGGCAGTTGGAGGTACTCAGCAACCTATACTCGATTTTTATTTCATTCATTGCCCTTGACTTTCCTAGTTATTGAACTTATGCTTGTTATTTCATATTTAATCCATTTTTATAGGCAGAGAGTTTATTATAAATATTTAGAATAAAAATGTTATAAGAAAAGTACATATATGATTTCCATTGAAAATATTAACTCAACTAATTGTTTGATATAAATACACAATTTTATATTCATAGCAATATTCCAGAAGCTCAGGTGCCTTGTGTGGACTGTCTATATCCATTTACACAGTACATTTTTTATTCAGCAATATTTTTCAAATCGTCTTCCTTAAGGAAAAGATTGTATTATTTTGTATGTTTTTTCTGAAAGCAATCTAAGCTATGTTTCTGTATTGTTGAGATTGTTTAACCTTTCTTTTTTTGGTTGTTTATTTCGTTTGGTCTAGAAATAGACATCCAAATCCTGAAAATGTCAAGAGTATGTGTCACATGCAGACACTCTTCAGAGAAAGAGGTGAAAATGGGCATCCGTGCTAACAGCATAAAAGACAGTGGCAAATGCTCCAGAGAAAGAGAGGGACAGCAGATTGAGAGCTGAGATGAACAGAGATAAGGCAGATACATATGTTAATAAGATGTTCAACACTTGAATTTACAAATTCAGCAAAGGGAAAAAGCCGTACGTGTATCCTGGTGTTAAAAATTAAATGACATATAAGATAAGCAATAAAGTTCACAAAAAGAATCTATGACCTCCCTCTCCCTTCCTTTAAAAAGGCTTTTTTTTTTTTTTAATTCTAATTATAGCTACCAGAAAGTGGAGCTACCTACATGTCCGGTGTGGCTCCATATAAACAATTTGATTTCTTTATTAAAGTTCTACTGAAGTGCTGAGAATGAGACTGAAAAGGTGTATGATTTTTTGATTTGTTAAAAAAAATCCCAGAGAGAGGAGGAGGGGCCAAGATGGCAGAACAGCCAGATGATCACTGCAATCACTCTTACAACAAAGCCCTTTCAAAACAAATGAAACGATTACATTTATGACAAGCTAGGAGCCATGAACATCAAAGGCAAAGTTAGAAAATGGACTGAGCAACAGGATGAGCAAGAGATGGTTCAGAAGTGGAAAGGAGTTACTGGGACTGAATCACTGAGATCCCTCAGGCACCATTCCTAGGAGCAGCTCCAGTGGGCTGATGGTAGCATTTGGCTGCAGTTTTCTCAGGGAGAAGCAGCCAGCCACACAGCCTACTCAGACCTCTGGAACCAGAGAAGAACAGCACTCCCAGCAAAAGCTAAGTACTTGCATATATTTTACCACAGCCCCAGCCCCCAAGCCAGCTTCAGTGGCTGTTGATTTCCCTGGGCCTGAGATAGGCTGTGTTGAGCTCCCGGAGCCATCCTCCTGGCCTTGGACTAGGAATAAATACACAATTGGGGGAAAAGATAATCTGCCAGCTCCACTAGCTAGGGGAGCTCAGGACAGAAGCAGCTCCTGTCCAGGCATAAACGGTCCATAGACTTTGAGTACCTTTCCCCTCTGCATGGACCTGTGAAGGCCTATTTCAGAAGAATAGGCCCTTTTGGCAGACTGCAACCCTTTCAGTGGGACGGTGAAGAGGAGGGTGTTTAATATCTGACACTGTTTTGCCTATTAAATAGAGTCCTCACCTAACCACATCAGAGACCTGAGGACTGGTGACTCCACTCAGGTCACCCAGCCACCTTTGACAAGGATCCGGGGATAACTGGTACCTCCCAGTCCCTACAAACAAAAGCACTGGGTGCCCATCGTCCATCTGCAGAACTCACCCACCTGTAGGCTCCAGGGAACAGGGACGCCCTTTCCTCATAGATATTTGGGGGATGGTTCTCACCCCCTGCTTTGTTCAGACCATGACACCCTGCTGCAACCAGATACTGGTACCTACACCAATCACCTCTGCCCCTCTAAGACTGTAGGACAGAGCCTGTACCACACACTTGATGAACAGTTACCTGGACACCAGAGCTGAATTCATACAAGAAAAGTGAATGTACTCTTAGACTGATATACCTGATAACAGCTCTAGCCACCGGGGGACAGGACGTCAGCGTTCCAAAGGTGAAAATAATCAGGCTAGTTCACTCAAACAACACGTGGGAATATCAAAACAAAACAAAGCAAGAAGCTAGGATACAGTAAGCAAACATAAAATAAACTAATACAATAACTTATAGATGGTTTGGAGAAAACAGCCAATATCGAGTCACATAAAGAAACAGACCACACTTGCCTCAACAAGCTCTCAAAACAAAGAATCAACTAATCTTCTGGATGAAGGTGACTTCCTGGAATTACAGGATGCAGAATTCAAAAGATTAACATGCAGAACTCTTCAAGGCATCAGGAATGAAAGTAAGAAGGAGCTCAGGCAACACGCCGAACAAGCCAAGGAACACACAGATAAAGTAGTTGAAGAAATTAAAAAAGTTATTCAAGAACATAATGAAAAATTTAATAAGCTCCAAGAATCCATAAAGAAACAGCAATCAGAAATTCAGAAGATTTAACAATAAAATTACAGAAGTAGACAACTCAATAGAAAGTCAAAGAAGCAGAATTGAGCAAGTGGAAGGCAAACTTTCTGAACTTGAAGATAAAGCACTTGGCACCAATACATGAAGAAAAGTCAAATTAAAGAATTAAAAAAATGACGAAACCTTAAAAATCATGTGGGGCTCCATCAAGAGAAATAACCTATGAGTGATTAGAGTGCCAGAACAGGGAGGGATAACAGAAAATACAGAGAGAATGGTTAAAGATTTGTTGGCAGAAAACTTCCTTGATATCATGAAAGATGAGAAGATGTCTCTCCAAGATGCTCATTGAACTCCACATAAGGTAGATTCCAAAAGAAAGTCACCAAGACATATTATAATCAAACTTGCCAAAACCAAAGATAAAGAGAGAATTTTAAGAGCAGCTAGGGATAAACGAAAAGTCACCTACAAAGAAGAGTCAATAAGAATAAGCTGGGACTACTCGACACAAACCATGCAGGCAAAGGCAATAGGATGACTTATATAAAGCAATGAAGGAAAAAAAAATTGCCAGCCAAGAATCATACATTCAGCAAAACTGTCTCTTAAATACGAAGGTGAAATTAGGACATTTCAGATAAACAGAAGTTTAGGGAATTCGTAAATACCAAACCAAAACTACAAGAAATACTAAAGGGAGTTCTTTGGTTAGAAGATCAATAATATCAGGTATCAACCCGAGACTAGAACACTGAACAGAGCAATCGAATGTCAGCCCAGACAGGGAAATCACAAAAATAAATCAAGATTAAAAAAACGCTGAAAACAGAGAAACAGCAATGTTATTATGTAAAAGAAGACAACATTAAAAAAATAAAGAGGGACTAAAAAATATATATATATATATTTTTTTAAGAAATCTAGTCATAGATCTTTCATATGGAGAGGAAGACAAGGTGATATAAAGAATTACAAGTTAGGTTTAAACTTGGAAAAATAGGAGTAAATATTACGGTAGCCACAAAGGAAACTAACAATCCTACTCATCAAAATAAACTACAAGAAAAAATAGAGACTCAGCAGAAACAAAATTAACAACAAATAAGAGGAAAAGACAATACATAAAGATAAACTGCTCAGCAAAAAAAAATTAAGTGAGAAAAAGAAACTGTCAACAACATGTGAAAAAAGACATCAAAATGACAGCACTATACCTATTGATAATTACACTGAACGTAAATGGACTAAATGCACCAATAGAGACAGAGAGGAAGAAATTATTAAAAAAAACCCCACAATCTGTCTATATGTTGTGTACTAAAGAAACACCTTAGGCTTAGAGACACAAACAAACTAAAACTCAAAGGAGGGAAAAAAAATATCAAGCAAACAACAATCAAAAAAGAGCAGGAGTAGCAGTAGTAATTTCTGACAAAATAGACTTTAAAGTTAAATCCACAACAAAGGACAAGGAAGGACACTATATAATGATTAAAGGGACAATATACCATGAGGATATAACCATACTAAATATTTATGCACCCAATTACAGGGCTGCAAGGTACATAAAACAAACACTAATGGCATTGAAAAGAGAGATAGACAGCTCCATAATTATAGTAGGAGACTTCAACGCACCACTTTGGGGAAGGACAGGACATCCAGAAAGAAGCTCAATAAAGACACGGATGATCTAAATGCCACAATCAACCAACTTGACCTCATAGACATATACAGAACACTCCACCCAACAGCAGCCAAGTATACTTACTTTTCCAACACACATGAAGAATTCTCTAGAATAGACCACATACTAGGTCATGAAGCAAGCCTTAGGAGAATTCAACACATTGAGATGTTACAAAGCACTTTCTCTGACCATAAGGCCATGAAAGTATAAATCAATAAGAGAAAAATCAGGGAAAAGAAATCAAACACTTGGAAACTGAACAATACCCTGCTCAAAAAAGACTGGATTATAGAAGACATTCAGGATGGAGTAAAGAAATACATAGACTCCAATGAGAATGAAACCAGTTCCTATCAGAACCTTTGGGACACAGCAAAACCAGTGCTCAGAGGTCAGTTTATACCAATAAACACACACATACAAAAAAAAGAAAGGGCCAAAATCAAAGCATTATCCTTAAAACTTGAACAAATAGAAAGAGAGCAACAAGAGAAATGCTCAGGCACCAGAAGAAAACAAATAATAAAAATTAGAGCAGAAATAAATGATATAGAAAAGGGAAAAACAATGGAAAGAGTTAATAAGACCAGCTGGTTCTTCGAAAAAATTAACAAAATTGATAAACCACTGGCCAAAGTGACAAATGAAAAACAAGTGAGAATGCAAATAACCCAAATAAGAAATGAGATGGGCAATATTACAACAGACCCAACTGAAATTAAAAGAATTTTACCAGATAACTACGAAAAATTGTACTCTAACAAATTTGAAAATCTAGAAGAAATGGATGAATTCCTAGAAACACACTACCTACCTAAACAAACACAAACAAAGTTAGAACTACTAAATAGACCCATAGCAAAAGAAGAGATTGAAAAGGTAATCAAAAAGCTCTTAACAAAAAAAAAAGCCCTGGCCCTGTCGCCTTCACTGCACAGTTCAAACTGTGCCAAACTTTCAGAGAAGAGTAAACACCACTGCTACTAAAGGTATTTCAGTGCATAGAAAAGGACAGAATACTTCCAAACTTGTTCTATGAAGCCACCATATCCCTGATACCAAAACCAGGTAAAAAAAAAAAAGAAAGAAAAGAAAATTACAGACCTATATCCCTCTTGAACTTAGATGCAAAAATTCTCAACAAAATTCTTGCCAATAGAATTCAACAACATATCAAAAAAATAATTCACCATGACCAAGTGGGATTCATACCAGGTACGCAGGGATGGTTCAACATTAGAAAAACAATTAATATAGTCCACCATATAAATAAAACAAAAGACAAAAATCACATGATTTCATAAATTGATGCAGAAAAGGCATTTGACAAAGTTTAATGCCCATTCCTGATAAAAACTCTCAGCAAAATATAAACTGAAGGAAAATTCCTCAACATAATAATTGGCATTCATACAAAGCCAACATCATCCTAAATGGAGAGAGCCTGAAAGTACTCCCACTGAGACTGGGAACCAGATAAGGATACCCTTTATCACCACTCTTATTCAACATTGTGATGGAGGTCCTAGCCAGAGCAATTAGGCTAGATAAAGAAATAAAGGGCATCCAAATTGGCAAGGAAGAAGTAAAAGTATCTGTATTTGCAATTGACATGATCTTATACACAGAAAACCCTAAGGAATCCTCCAGAAAACTACTGAAAGTAATAGAAGAGTTCAGCAGAGTATCAAGATACAAGATAAACATACAAAAATTGGTTGGATTCCTCTACACCAACAAAAAGGACATCAAAGAGAAAATCACCAAATCAATACCATTTACAGCACCCCCCAAGAAGATAAAATACTTAGGAATGAATCTTACCAGAAATGTAAAAGACTTATACAAAGAAAATTATAAAACATTTCTGTAAGAAACCAAAAGAGACCTATGTAAGTGGAAAAGCATACCTTGCTCATGGATAGCAAGACTTAACATTATAAAAATATCTATTCTAACAAAGGGATCTATAGATTTAATACAATTCTGATCCAAATTCCAACAACATTTTTTAATGAGATGGAGAAAAAAATCACCAACTTCGTATGGAAGGGAAAGAGGCCCCCGTTAAGTAAAGCATCACTGAAAAAGAAGAACAAAGTGGGAGGTCTTACTCGACCTGATTTTAGAAGCTATTATACTGCCACAGTAGTCAAAACAGCCTGGTACTGGTACAATAACAGATATGTAGACCAATGAAACAGAATTGAGAAGCAAGACAAAAATCCATCCACATATGAGCAGTTGATATTTGACAAAGGCCCCAACGCAGTTCAATGGGGAAAAGACAGTCTTTTTAACAAATGGTGCTGGCATAACTGGATATCCATCTGCAAAAAAATGAAACAAGACCCATACCTCACAGCATGCACAAAAACTAACTCAAAATGGATCAAAGACCTAAATATAAAATTTAAAAAGATAAAGATCATGGAAGAAAAAATAAGGACAACGTTAGGAGCCCTAATACATGCCATAAACAGTATACAAAACATTATTAACAAAAGTAGATAACTGGGAACTCCTAAAAATCAAACACCTATGCTCAAAGACTTCATCAAGAGTAAAAAGATTACCTACAGACTGGGAAAAAGTTTTTATCTATGACTTTTCTGATTACTGCCTGATCTCTAAAACCTACATGATACTGCAAAAACTCAACTACAAAAAGACAAATAACCCAATTTAAAAATGGACAAATGATAGGAACAGGTACTTCGCTAAAGAAGACATTCAGATAGCTATCGTTATATGAGAAGATGCTCACAATCTTTAGCCATTAGAGAAATGCAAATCAGAACTATAATGAGATTCCATCTCCAACAAGGCTGGCATTAATCCAAAAAACACAAAATAATAAATGTTGGAGAGGTTGTGGAGAGATTGGAACACTTATACACTGCTGTTGGGCATGTAAAATGGTACGACTTCTTTGGAAATCGATTTGGCACTTCCTTAAATAGCTGGAAATAGAACTACCATAAGATCCAGGATTCTCACTCCTTGGAATATACCCTAGAGAAATAAGAGGCTTTACATGAACCAATATATGCACACCCATGTTCATTGCAGCACTCTTTACAATAGAAAAAGATGGAAGCAACCAAGGTGCCCATCCACCGATGAATGGATAAATAAATTATGTTATATTCACACAATGGAATACTATGCATCGATAAAGAATAGTGATGAATCTGAGAAACATTTCATAACATGGAGGAATCTGGAAGGCATTATGCTGAGTGAAATTAGTCAGTTGCCAAAGGACAAATGCTTTATGAGACCACTATTACAAGAACTCGAGAAATAGTTTAAACAGAAAAGAAAGTACTCCTTGATGGTTATGTGGGGGGGGCGGGTATTCACTAATTAGATGGTAGATAAGAACTACTTTAGGTGAAGGGAAAGACAACACACAATACAGGGGAGTTCAGCACAACTGGACTAAACCAAAATCAAATAAGTTTCCTGAATAAACTGAATGCTTCGAAGGCCAGCATAGCAGGCCCAGGGTTTTGGGGACCATGGGTTCAGGGACCAACTAAGTCAATTGGCTTAATTAAATCCATTAAGAAAACATACTGCAGCCCACCTTGGAGAGAGGCATCTGGGGTCTTAAACGCTAACAATCTGTCATCTAAGATGCATCAGTTGGTCTCGACTCCCCTGGATCAAAGGAGAATGAAGAACACCAAGGACACAAGGTAATTACAAGCCCAAGAGATAGAAAGGGCCACACAAACCAGAGACTACATCAGCCCGAGACCAGAAGAACTAGATGGTGCCCAGCTACAACCGATGACTGCCCTGACAGGGAACACAATAGAGAACCCCTGAGAGAGCAGGAGAGCAGTGGGATGCAGACCCCAAATTCTCATAAAAAGACCAGACTTAATGGTCTGACTGAGGCTATAAGGACACTGGTGGTCATGGCCCCAGTCCTTCTGTTGGCCCAGGACAGGAACCATTTCCAAAGCCAACTCTTTAGACAGGGATTGGACTGGACAATGGATGGAGAGGGATGCTGGTAAGGAGTGAGCTTCTTGGATCAGACGGATACTTGAGACTATGTTGACATCTCCTATCTGGAGGGGAGATGAGAGGCTAGAGCAGGTTAGAAGCTGGCAGAATGGACACAAAAAGAGGGAGTGGAGGGAGGGTGCAGGCTGTCTCATCGGGGGAGAGCAATTGGGAGTATGTAGCAAGGTCGCTGTGAGTTGGAATAGACTTGATTTTTTTTGAGCAAGGTGTATGTAAATTTCGTGTGAGAGACTGACTTGATTTGTAAACTTTGACTTAAAGCACAATAGAAATGTTAAAAAAGGCTAAAAAAAAAAGAGAACATTCTGCATCCCATTTGGAGAGTGGTTTCTGGAGTATTAAACACTAGCAAGTGACCATGTAAGATGCATCAATGGGTCTCAATCCACCTGGAGTAAAGGAAAATGAAGAACAACAAATACACAAGGTAATTATGAGCCCAAGAGACAGAAAGGACCACATAAACCAGAGACTACATCAGCCTGAGACCAGAACTAGACTGTACCCCGCTACAACCTGACAGGGAACACAACAGAGAACCCCCAAGGGAGCAGGAGAGCAGTGGGATGCAGACCCCAAATTCTTGTAAAAAGACCAGACTTAATGGTCTGACTGAGACTAGAAGGACCCCGGAGGTCATTGGTCCCCAGACCTTCTGCTAGTGCAAGACAGGAACCATTCCCAAAGCCAACTCTTCAGATGGGGATTGGACTGAACAATGTGATGGAAAATGATACTGGTGAAGAATGAGCTTCTTGGATCAAGTAGACACATAAGACTACGTTGGTTTTTCCTGTCTGGAGGGGAAATGAGAGGGCAGAGGGGGTCAGAAGCTGGCCTATGAAAACAGAGAGTGGAGGGAAGGAGTGTGCTCTTTCATTAGGGGGAGAGCAATTAGGAGTATATAGCAAGGTGTACATAAATTTTTGTATGAGACACTGACTCGATTTGTAAACTTTCACTTAAAGCACAATAAAAATAAAAAATCCCAGAAGAGAATCCTTTTACAGTACACAGGCAGCATCATTTTTGACAGCATGAAAACTCTGCTACACTGTCTCTCCCTCCCTGAGGAAAATAGCTCCCTATTCCAGTGACAGTCTGAAACATTCCTTCTGACTGGGAAGGCTCAGTCTCTGCTTGAGCTTGTCTTGAGCCTGGGAAGAGAGACAGTCTCCCAAGGGTCCACAGTCCTGCTGCAGTTGGTGTGCAGGCTGAGCGTGGCTGAGGTTAACTGTTGGCTTCCAGATTTCTAGGGAGGCAGCACCATGTGTTGGAAAGGGCATTGGTCTTAGGGCCAGAAGACCTGGGTCCCAGTCCTAGCTTGGCCATTGTGAGTGATCTTACATACACCATTTAACTTTTTTTTTTTTTTGAATAAATGAATTTTATTGCATCTTAAAAATATCACCCGTAAGTCTTAGGAATCATCCGGCCTCATTTCTGTAGCTGGACAACTCTTAGATCTTACTCATCAGCCTGTTGAACAGTTCTTTTTTCAGAAACATAGATGCCATCCAAAAATTTTCAGATATCCTTGTTTTTAACTGTCGTGGCTTGCTGAATTAAAGCAGCTGTGATACAAGTTCAATGTCATTTCCTTCAAGAATTAACTCATCCTTCTGGGCTTGAGATACTGAATGAGCAACACCTGGCCTCATCAGAACCCTACGGATGTATTTTTCACCCAAGAAGTTTCGGATTTCAACAAGTGACCCACTCTCCTGGATAACAACATTGATGGGGAAGTGAGCATACACAGTCCTCATCTTGTAACGGAAGCCCAGTGTAACACCCTTGATCATGTTCCGTATATGACTGCAGATAGTGCGAACCGTAGCCAGTTCATTTCTATTTCCCCACCATTTGTCAACGCGAAGCCTCTTCTTTTTCTTTCCAAGGAGACTGAGTTCTACATTGATGTGATTGAAGTTCCTCCGCAAAGTTCCTCTGGGGCCCTTCACAATAACGTGCGTCCCTTCAGAGTCATGTTGACATTTTCTGGAATGTCGACAGTCTGGTTGCTGAGAATGGTCTTCATTCTCGCAGTAGATGTGGCAAAAAGAGCCATTTAACATTTTTAAACCTTGGTTTAGTCAACTGAAAATAGATAAAACAGTTAAGTGCTTGATTACTAGCGGTAAGGTTGGTGGTGCTTTGGAAGATGGGCCTGGTGACCTCTTTCTGAATAGTCACAGCCTTGAAAACCCTGTGAAGCATTCTACTCTGACACACATGGGGTGGCCATGAGCTGGAATTAATTAAGATGACAACTGACAACAACAACTTTATGATATTGAGATGATAATCAATGGGTCTGATAGCAGATACCAAACCTAATTGTGAAAAGCTAACACATTTCACTTAAATTCAGGACGAACACAAGAATGTGCCATATCACTATTATTCAATATTGTATGGAAGATCCTTGTCAATACAGAAAAACAAAATTATAATATATGTAACATTTTATAATAAAAAAATATTATAACATATATAATACATTAGCATATAGCCAAAGAAGAATTGTCACCTTTGAATTATGGTGGTGGTGAAGGATATTGAATATACCATAGACTGCCAGAAGAACTAACAAATCTGTCTTGGAAGAAGTACAACCAGAATGCTCCTTAGAAGCAAGATTGGAGAGACTTCATCTCATATCCTTTGGACATGTTATAAGGAGGGACCAGTCACTGGAGAAGGACATCATGCTTGGTAGAGGGTCAGCGAAAAAGAGAAAGACCCTCAAGGAGATGAATAGACACAGGGGCTGCAACAATGGGCTCAAGCTTGACAACAATAGCAAGGATGGTGCAGGACTGGGCAGTGTTTCATTCTGTTGTACATAGGGTCACTGTGAGTCGGAACTGACTAGATGGCTTCTAACAACAATAACTATGTATTATATATGTGTGTGTATATATATATACACACACATATACAAATATGTATATACATATTTCATCAGCTTAGGAAGGAAGAATCAAAACTTCCAGTGCTCACATAGGATACAATGGTTTGCCTCAAACATTTGAGACGATCTAAGGTTAGAAAAAAACAAACCCTTTGCTGTCAAGTTGATTCCAACTCATAGTGACCGTATAGGACAAAGTAGAACTACCCCATAGAGTTTCCAAGGAGCTCCTGGTGGATTTGAACTGCTGACCTCTTGGTTATTAGCCGTAGCTCTTAATCGCTACACCACCAGTGCTTCTGGAAATAAATTAGGACTAATTACATAATTCAGAAGATTTTCTAGCTTTATGATCAATATAAAAATCAACTGTATTTCTGTACGTCAGCAACAAGCACATGGAGAACATAATTTTAAAGGGATCAATTGTATAATAGACATAGCAGCTTAATATGTCTAGAAATTGATCTAACAAAAGATATGCAACACATTTAAGGGAAAAAATATGCTACTACCGAAAAACAACAAGCAAGCCTTTAACAAATGGAGAGACAGTATATTCATATATAAAAAGATTCAAGATTGTAAAACAGAGTTTCCCTTAAATTTACCTATCACTTCAATGGAATTCCAATAAGAACCCCAGTGGGATTTCTTTTAGGGAAATTTTAGAGCTGATTTCAAAATCCATATGGAAATGCCAAGGGCCAAAATTAATTAAGACACATGTGGAGGGTGGGAGGAAAGCTGGTTCCACTAGTCTCTCAGCTTTCCAAACCTGCTGTAAAGATATGGTAAAGAAAATCTTGTGGCATTAACACCAGAAAGGCAAATAGACCAATGCAACAGAGCAGAGCCCAGAAACAAACCCAGAGACATATAGAAACTTCATATGCAGTAGAGGAGGCCTTAAGAAACAGTGGAGGATTGAGTCAATGAATAGTGCTGTTTACCCACATCAAAAAAATATCATTAGATCTATAACAAAGTAAACCCAGGTAGATTCAAAATTAACAAGTGAATAAATGAAAAATGTTTTAATATTTTTTAGGAAAAAATATTGGAGAATATGTTTTTGTACTCAAGGCTAGGGTGGATTTCCTAAAGAAATCTCAAAATTATAAGAGAAAAACTGATATAGACAATTATTTAAAAGCCTGAAACATCTGTACTACAAAAGGTATTATGACAAATCAAAACTGGGAGAAAACATTTGCAATGTATACAAATGACAAAGGATTAGTATATAAAAAAGGTATGATGACAAATCAAAACTGGAAGAAAACATTTGCAATGTATACAAATGACAAAGGATTAGTATAGAGGATAAATAAAGAACTCCTAAAAAATCAATACTTTAAAAACAGAGCGTCCCGATTGAAAAACAAAGAATATGAAATATAATTCACAAAAAAGAGGAATATGATAGGCAAGTGAACAAAAATACTCTCAATTTCACATTTTATCAGATAAATGCATTTTAAAACCATAATGAGATAGCAATTCAGAAATAGCAATTAGATTTAAAGCCTGACACTGCTAAGATTCAGAAAGGATATGAGGAAATTAAATTTGTCATATTCTACTAGTGGGAATCTAAATTTGTACAAGCATTTTGAAGAGCAATCTGACAATATTTGATAAAGTTAAAAAACCAACGCCAAGAACCAACCATTGCACTATACACACACACACACACACACACACACACACTCACACCCCATGTGGGTACCCCAACCCCAGTGCCGTCGAGTCGATTCCGACTCATAGCGACCCTACAGGACAGAGTGGAACTGCATCGTAAAGTTTCCAAGGAGCGCCTGGAGGATTTGAACTGCCGACGCTTTGGTTAGTAGCCCTAGCACTTAACCACTACACCACCAGAGGTACATATACATTAATTCATCCCTTCTATTATTCTATTACTTGAAATAATATTTCATAACAAAGAAAAAATCAAATGTGTTTTTAAAATTTTTTAACCATAAAGGGTGTGTGTGTATGTGTATTTATACATATAATCCACCTGGGAAAAAAACAATCTGAAAATGTTATATAATGAAAGTTCCGACACCGCATGATTTGACTCTTGACTGTGCTACTAATATCCTGTCTATATTTAGATGATTATTCTGTGTATATATTTTCCCTTCTAGAAAGGGAATTTTTGAATGAAATAGATCTCATTTATTTTTATATCTTTCCTTATACTGCTACGGCATATTTTATTTTTAATAAGTGTTCAAAAACGTTTGTTTACTTGAGAAGCTTGTATCCCACTAGCTCAGATCCAAGAGCAAAAGAATTTCCTTGGTGTAAGTGCTTTTCCCACAATTCTAAGATAGAGTAAAACTATTCCTGCTGAAACTACTTACACATGCTTGAGCTCTGGTTTAGGGATTCCTTTGAATTTTCATCAACGGCTTGAATACCAGTAAGATAGTCTTTAGCAGACAGAGTTACTTTCCTTAATTTTGATCCAAAACTCAGAGTGATTCAGGGTCACTGGAGTTTAGAGATGCCCTAGGTGCTTGGCTTTGGGGCTGTAGACTTGTGCTCCCGGAAAACAAACATGAACACTGAAAAGTAACAGTAAGTGTGTTCCTCAGGGTGAGAGGCTTATTTGCATATCTAATACAGTTCTAATACAGTAGTTATTGTCATTAATATGAGGTAAGTATTTTTTTAATATTTTCTAACTATAATCTTATATTTAAAACAGTTTTCAACCTAATTTTGCACATAATTATTTGTACCCTGCTCAACCAGTAAGAAAATGACGTGAAAAAGATGAGTAAATTCAGTTGTACCATAAATTATGTTTGTGCCAAGTAGCTATTTTCAGTGGTTTTCCCAGCCCTTATTTCATGATACAGGATCACAAATAAATTCTTTACATGAAAAATACATCAAAGTAGAGCTCAATAGTACTGATCTACTTTTATACAGAAATCAGTTGCTCCGCTTTTGCCATTCAACCCAATCTTATTGCCCATTGACAGACATATTTGCTCATTTGACATTCTTGGAGGAAAAAAAAAGAATTAAATAGAAATAATGTAGACTATTTCTGTAATAAAAATATAAAACGCACAAACATCTGTCAGGTAACAAGATCTCAACCTAATCAAAAGATACGAAAAAACTAGAATTATTGGCTTAGATTGATTCTTGGTTGGAAATGTGGAAGAGACTCTAATGTGTTGAATAATTTATTTGCATATTAGTATAAAAGAAATAAAATATATATATAAATAAAAATATTGGTTTCTCTTGTTTTCTATAGATAGAAACCAATGTATTCATGACAAATACACATGATCCTTGGACCCAGCAGCCATTCTTAACCCATTTCTCATACGTAGCCATCCACTACAGAAACTCTTAAAATTAAATATTCCTTTTCCAAGGCTCCATTGCAGTTACGAACAGCCAGGTGACATCACATCATGAAGGCTGATAAAAGTAGATATCTGCTGAGGAGTTCTGGCTTCCTAATAAAAGTGATACAATTTCTTCAACATGGATGTTTCCTGGTACTAGCACTGTTATATCAAGAGTATATCTATATCTTATCATATTTTATCCTTTTATCCTTTCTTACCCTCTACCACCGTCACCTATTCCTGAGGCAGGAAATAGGAGAGGAAGGGTAAAAGTCAGAGAAGTTGGCCCTGTCACTACAGCAATGCAGGCAACCACTGCATCCAGATTCTTATAAAACATAATATTATAGCAAAAATATGTCTATCTTGAAGAATAGGTAAACAATTCTTCCATAAATATGGCTAGTTAATTTTGAAAGGATTAGATTCTATTATATTCCCTTAGAATGTCTCTTGCAATTATATATATTAGTTTTTATTTTTTCTTTATGGTTCTAGTTCAAGTAATCATCTTATGCCAGAAATTCAGTTAGATCTTTTATGTGTCACGAGATAGTTGTCAAAAAGTTCACTTAGTTTATAATGGGTCCATACCTTCTGTTTTCTTGTTCTCACTTAATCCTGTCTTTACATAACACAGTCTGAGTGTAAACACTGGGCTCATATGACCAAGATATAAGACTCTAGAACGGTTCTGTCCAACAGAAAATTCTGCCCAACAGAGATTTCTTCAATGATGGAAATGTTCTGTATTTGCACTCTTCAGTATGGTAGCCAATAGTCATATTTGTCTACAAAGGACTTAAAACGTGGTTAGTGTGACTAAGGAACTATGTTTTTAATATTATCAATTTAATTAATTCAAATGTGTATAGGAGTCTCTTGGTGGTTCAGATGGCTAAGCAGAACACAGCTAGCCAAAAGGTTGGTGGTTTGAGTCCACCCAGAGGCACCTGGGAAGACAGGCCTGGCGATCTGCTTTCAAAAGGACACAGCCTTGAAAATGCTATGAAGCATTTCTACTCTGTACACATGGGGTTTTCATGAGTCAAAATCAATGCGGATAGCAACTAACAACAGCAAAAATAAAATGTATAAAGTCAATGTGGCTAATGGCTACAATATTGGCAAACAGAGCCAAAAGCAAGGCAAAGAGAGCAGTCTAAATTGACTGTGACTGTGGCTTTAGACTAAGAATTAGTCTAAAGTCTCCAATCCCTTGCTCTCTAATTAGTGTTCCCCAGATTTCAATTCCTACAGCACTATTTACATAATTTCACCTGCTTGCTTAAAAGCCTATATAGAATTAAACTCCAAGTTATAAGATTGACATTTAAGATTCTTGGTCTCCTGAAGTTTCTCTATACATGTACCTTGTTCTAGCCAAAGTGATCTGCTCATAGTGCTCTGACCACATTTGATTTTCTCCTTTGTGCACTGTGGTCATCTCACTTGGACCATCCTTTCCCTTCTTTTCTCCTGTATCTGTTTTGTGTATTGTTGAGTAACAAATTACCCTCAAACTCAGTGGCATAAAGCACCAACAAGTCCAAACTTGCCTCTCTAGTATCTGGTAGTTGGCACAGGCTCTCTTGAGGGAGACTCCATTCTCTTCCACGTGAGCTTCACTTACAGGAGTGGAGAAGTAGATTTCCTTTTTTTTGTTCCCTCTATTTTTTTTTTTTTTTTGATCGTGCTTTAAGTGAAAGTTTACAGCTCAAGTTATTTTCTCATACAAAAATTTATACAAACATTGTTATGAGACCCTAGTTGCTTTCCCGACAATGTAACAGCATACTCCTCCTTTCCACCCCAGATTTCCCATGTCCATTCAACCAGCTCCTTTCCCTCCCTACCTTCTCATATCACCTCTGGACAGGAACCACCCATCTAGTCTCATGTATCTATTTGAGCTAGGAAGCACTCTCCTCACCAGTATCATTTTATGTTTTATAATCCAGTCTAATCCCTGTCTGAAGAGTTGGTTTTGGGAATGGTTTCAGTTTTGGGCTTCCAGAGAGTCCGGGGCCCATGTCTTCCAGGGTCCCTTCAGTCTCAGTCAGACCATTAAGTCTGTCTTTTTTCTATTTGAGTTCTGCACCCCACTTTTCTCCTGCTCCTTCAGGGACTCTCTGTTGTGTTCCCTGTCAGGGCAGTCATCAGTGGTAGCCAGGCACCGTCTAATTCTTCTGGTTTCAGGCTGATGGAGACTCTGTTTTATGGGCCCTTTCTGTCTGTTGGGCTAATATTTTCCTTGTGTCTTTGGTGTTCTTCATTCTCCTTTGCTCCAGGTGGGTTGGGACCCATTGATGTATCTTAGATGTCCGCTTGCTGGCTTTTAAGACCCCAGTAACCTCTCACCAAAGTGGGATGCAAAATGCTTACTTAATAAACTTTGTTATGCTAATTGACCTAGATATCCACTGAAACTACAGTCCCCAGAACCCCACCCCTGCTACCTAGCCCCTCAGAGTGTTTGGTTGTATTCAGGAAACTTCATATCTTTTGGTTTAGTCCAGTTGTGCTGATTTTCCCTGTCTTGTGTATTGTCCTTCCCTTCAGCTAATTCTTTTTCTTTATCTAGTTAGTGAATACTGCTCTCCCTCCCTTCCCACCCTCATAACCATCAAAGAATGTTTTCTTCTGTGTTTAAACCATTTCTTGAGTTCTTATAATAGTGGTCTCAAACAATATTTGTGCTTTTCTAATTGACTAATTTCACTGAGCATAATGCCTTTCAGATTCATCCATGTTCTGAGATGTTTCAGATTCATCAATGTTCTTTATTGTTATGTAGAGTTCCATTGTGTGAATATATCATAATTTTTTTAATCCATTCGTCCATTGATGGACACCTAGGTTGTTTCCATCTTTTTGCTGTTGTGAACAGTGCTGCAGTGAACATAGGTGTGCATATATCTATTTGTGTGAGGGCTCTTATTTCTCTAGGATATATTCCAAGGAGTGGAATTGCTGGATGGTATGGTAGTTCTATTTCTAGCTTTTTAAGGAATCGTCGAATCGATTTCCAAAGTGGTTGTAACATTTTGCATTCCCACCAGCAGTGTATAAGTGTTCCAGTCTCTCCACAACCTCTCCAGCATTTACTGTTTTGTATTTTTTGGATTAATGCAAGCCTTATTGTGGTGAGATGGTATTTCATTGTAGTTTTGGTATGCATTTCTCTAATGGCTAATGATCGTGAGCATATCCTCATGTATGCTAGCTGCCTGACTGTCTTCTTTGGTGAAGTGCCTGTTCATGTCCTTTGCCCATTTTTTAATGGGTTATTTGACTTTTTCTGTTAAGGTTTTGCAGTATCCTGTAGCTTTTAGAGATCAGATGCAGATTTATCAAAATAAAGGTTAACAGAAGTGTCAGTGTCCCTTGGCTTTCTCCTCTACTGCGATACCCAAGGCCTTAAGCATATAAGAGGGTAAAATGGCCAGGAGTGGAAAAGAAGTTTCTGGGACTCCTTGACACCAGAGGCCCAGGCACTATGGTGCCAAAATCCGTTGGTGGAGCACCTTAAGGAGGCTACAATTATATTGAGAGGATATACAATGTAAAAGCTGATGGGTTAAGGTGTAAGTCTGGAAAAAAACAGAATTTTAAAACAGGTCTGTGTATCTGCTGTTATAGAAGTACCAGGCTGTTTTGACTACCGTGACAATATTGCAAATGGTATTGATTTGGCGATTTCCTCTTCGAAGTTCTCTTTGTTGGTCTGGAGGAATCTCTAACCGATTTTTGTGTGTTTATCTTGTATCCTGATACTTTGCTGAAATCTTCTATTAGTTTCAATAGCTTTATTGTGGATTCTTTGGGGTTTTCTGTGTATAAGATCTTATTATCTGCAATTTGGGATACTTCTAATTCTTCCTAACCAATTTGGATGCGCTTTATTTCTTTTTCTAGCCTAATTGCTCTGGTTAGGACCTCCAGCACAATGTTGAATATGTGGTGATAAAGAACATCCTTGTCTGTCTGGTTCCTGTTCTCAAGGGGAATGCTTTCAGACTCTCTTCTTTTAGAATGATGTTGGCTGTTGGCTTTGTATAAATGCCCTATTATGCTGAGGAATTTCCCTTCTATTCCTGTTTTGCTGAGTTTTTTATCATGATTGGGTGTTGGACTTTGTCAAAAGCCTCTTCTGTATCAATTGATAAGATCCTGTGGTTCTTGTCTTTTGTTTTATTTATGTGATGGATTGCATTGATTGTTTTTCTAATGTTGAACTGTCCCTGCATAACTAGTATGAATCTCATTTGATCATGGTGAATTATTTTTTTGATATGTTATTGAATTCTATTGACTAGAATTTTGTTGAGGATTTTTGTGTCTATGTTCATGCGGGATATTGGTCTGTAATTTTCTTTTTTTGTGGTGTCTTTACCTGGTTTTGGTATCATTGTTATGCTGGCTTCATAGAATGAGTTTGGGAGCATTCCATGCTTTTCTATGCTCTGAAATCCCTTTAGTAGTAGTGGTGTTAACTCTTCTCTGAAAGTTTGATATAATTCTCCAGTGAAGCCATCAGACCCAGGGCTTTTTTTTTCTTGGGAGTTTTTTTAAAGTACCTTTTCAATCTCTTCTTTTGTTAAAGGTTTATTTAGTTGTTCTGCCTCTGTCTGTGTTAGTTTAGCTAGGTAGTGTGTTTCTAAAAATCTGTCCATTTCCTCTTGGTTTTCAAATTTACTGGAGTATAATTTTTCATAGTATTCTGTTATTATTCTTTTAATTCCAGTTGGGTCTATTGTGGTATCACCCATCTTGTTTCTTATTCAGGTTATTTGCTTCCTCTTCTGTTTTTCTTTTGTCAGTTCGGCAAATGATTTATCGATTTTGTTGATCTTTTCAAAGAGCCAGGCTTTGGCCTTGGTAACTCTTTCAGTTGTTTCTTTTTTTTCTCTACTTCATTTAATTCTGTTCTAATTTTTATTATTTGTTTTCTTCTGGTGCCCAAGGGCTCCTTTTGCTGCTCACTTTCTATTTGTTTGAGTTGTGGGGTTAATGTTTTGATTTGGGCCCTTTCTTCTTTTTATATATGTGCATTTATTGCTATAAATTGACCTCAAGCACTGCTTTTGCTGTGTCGCAAAGGTTCTAGTAGAATGTTTTCATTCTCATTTGATTCTGTGGATTTCATTATTCCATCTTTAATTTCTTCTATAACCCAGTAGTTTTTGAGCAAAGCGTTGTTCAGTTTCCATGCATTTAATTTTTTTTCCTTGCCTTTTCTGTTATTGATTTCTACTTTTATGGCTTTATGGTCAGAAAAGATGCTTTGTAATATTTCAATACTTTGGATTCTGTTAAGGCTTGCTTTGTGGGCTAATATGTGGTCTATTCTGGAGAATGTTCCATGTGCATTGGAAAAGAAAGTATATTTGGCTGCTGTTGGGTGGACTGTTCTGTATGTGTCTATGAGTTCAAGTTGGTTGATTGTCGCATTTAGATTTTCTGTCCCTTTACTGAGTTTCTTTCTGGTTGTCCTGTCCTTCACCCAAAGTAGTGTGTTGAAATCTCCTACTATTATTGTGGAGCTGACTATTTGTCTTTGCAATGCTGTTAGAGTTTGTTTTATGTATTTTGGAGCCCTGTCATTGGGTGCATAAATATTTGTTACTCTTATGTCTTCCTGGTGTGTTGACGCTTTAATCATATAGTGTCCTTTCTTATCCTTTGTGGTGGATTTTGCTTTAAAGTCTATTTTGTCAGACATTAATATTGCCACTCTTGCTGTTTTTTTATTGTTGTTTGCTTGTTATATTTTTTTCCATCCTTTGAGTTTTAGTTTGTGTTTCTAAGTCTAAGGTGTGCCTCTTGTAGGCAGCATATAGATGGATCTTGTTTTTTAATCCATTCTGCCACTCTCTGTCTCTTTATTGGTGCATTTAGTCCATTTACATTCAGCATAATTAGTGAAAGGTATGATTTTTTTTTTTTATGAGTTTGGAGCTGTCATTTTGATGTTTGTGTGTGTGTGTGTGTGTGTGTGTGTTGTTGACATTTTCTTTGTTCCACTCAATTTTCTGTGCTGAGTCATTTTTCTTTATGCGTTTTTTCATCTTTTTTGTTGCTGTTGATTTTGTATTTTGATGTATAAGATTGTTAGTTTGCTTTGTAATTATCTTAATATTTACCCCTATTTTTTGAAGTTTAAATGAATTTATTGCCTTATATCACCTTGACTCCCTCTCCACATGAAAGATCTATGACTACCTTATTTAGTCCCAATTTTTTTGATTGTGCTTTTAGTGAAAGATAACAATTCAAGTCAGTTTCTCATACAAAAACTTATGTGCATTGTTACATGACCCTAGTTGTTCTCCCTACAATGTGACAGCACACTCCTTCTGTCTACCTTGTATTTCCCATGTCCATTCAACAAGCTCCTGTCCCCATCTGCCTTCTCATCTTGCCTGCAGACAGGAGCTGCCCACAGAGTCTCATGTGCCTAAAAAAAAACAGTGCCGTCAAGTCGATTCTGACTAATAGCGACCCTATAGGACAGAGTAGAACTGCCCCATAGAGTTTCCAAGGAGAGCCTGGCGGATTTGAACTGCCAACCCTTTGGTTAGAAGGCATAGCACTTTCATGTGCCTCCTTGAGCCAAAAAGCTCACTCCTCAACAGTGTCATTTTCTTTCTTGTTGTCCAGTCCAATCCCTATCTGAAATGTTGGCTTCAGGAGTGGTACTGAACCTTGGACTAAACAGAAGGTCTGGGGCCCATGACCTCTTCGGTCCCTCCAGTCTCAGTCAAACCATTAAGTCTGGTCTTTGTACTAGAATTTGAGGTCTGCATCCGATTTTTCTCCTGCTCCATCAGGGATTCTCTGTTGTATTCCCTGTCAGGGCAGTCACTAGTGGCAGTTGGGCATCATCTAGTTCTTCCGGTCTCAGGCTGATGAAGTCTCTGGTTTATGTGGCCCTTTTTGTCTCTTGGGCTCTTATTTTCCTTGTGTCTTTAGTGTTCTTCATTCTCTTTTGCTTCATGTAGATTGGGACAAATTAATGCATCTTAGATGGCTACTTGCTAATTTTTAAGACCCCAGAAGCCATTCACCAATGTGGGATGCAGAATGTTTTCTTAACACACTTTGTTATGCCAGTTAACTTAGATTGCCCCTAAAACCATGGTGCCCAGACACCCGCCCCTGCTACTCCATCTTTCAAAGTGTTTTTTTGTATTCAGGAAACTTCTTTCCTTTTGATTTAGTCCAGTTGTTCTGGCTTCCCCTGTATTGTCCTTCCCTTTATCTAAAATAATTCTTGTCTACTATCTGATTAGTGAATACCCCTCTCCCTCCCACACCACCCTTGTAACCATCAAAGAATGTTTTCTCTTGTGTTTAAAATTTTTCTTGAGTTCTTATAATAGTGGTCTCATCCAATATATTTCCTTTTGTGACTGACTAATTTCATTCAACATAATACCTTCCAGATACATCCATGTTATGAGATGTTTAACTGATTCATCATTGTTCTTTATTGATGTGTAGTATTCCATCATGTGAATATACCATAATTTGATTATCCATTCATCCATTGATGGGCACCTTTGTTGTTTCCATCTTCTTGCTATTGTAAACAGTGCTGCAATGAACATAGGTGTGCATGTATCTGGTCATGTGAAGGCTATTATTTCTCTAGGATATACTCCAAGGAGTGGGATTGCTGGATAGTATGGTAGTTCTATTTCTAGCTTTTTAAAGAAGTACCCAATCAATTTCCAAAGTGGTTGTACTATTCTACATTCCCACCAGCAGTGTATAAGTGTTCCAGACTCTCCACAACCTCTCCAGCATTTATTATTTTGTATTCTTTGGATTAATGCTAGCCTTGTTGGGGTGAAATGATATTTCATTGTAGTTTTGATTTGCATTTCTCTAATGGTTAATGATCACGAGTATTTCCTCATGTATCTGTTAGCCACCTGAATGTCTTCTTTAGTGAAGTGTCTGTTCATAACCTTTGTCCATTTTTTAATTGGGTTGTCTTTTTGTCGTTGAGGTTTTTGCAGTGTCTTGTAGATTTTAGAGATTAGATGCTTATCCGATTTGTTGTAGCCAAAAAAATTTTTTCCCAGTCTGTAGGTCGTCTTTTGGTGAACAGTTTGGATGAGCACAGGTGTTTGATTTTTAGGAGCTGCCAGTTATCTAGTTTCTCTCCTGGTGTTTGTGCATTGTTAGTAATGTTGCGTATACTGTTTATGACATGTATTAGGGCTCTTAGCATTGTCCCTATTTTTTCTTCCATGATCTTTATCATTTTAGATTTTATATTTAGGTCTTTGACCCATTTCGAGTTATTTTTTGTGCATGGTGTGAAGAATGGGTCTTGTTTCATTTTTTTGAAGATGGATATCCAGTTATGCCAGCACCATTTATTAAAGAGACTGTCTTTTCCCCATAATGGACTTTGGGCCTTTGACAAATATCAGCTGCTCATAGGTGGATGAATTTATGTCTGGATTCTCAGTTCTGTTCCACTGGTATATGTATCTGTTGTTGTATGAGTTCCAGGCTGTTTTAACTACTGTGGCAGTACAATATGTTCTAAAATCATTTAGTGTGAGGCCTCCCACATTCTTCTTCTTTTTCATTAGTGCTTTACTTATCCAGGGCCTCTTCCCTTTCTATATGAAGTATGTGATTTGTTTCTCCATCTCATTAAAAAGATGTCTTTGGAATTTGAATTGAGATTGCATTGTTTCTGAAATTGCTTTGGGTAGAATAGACATTTTCACAATGTTGAGTCTTTCCATCCATGAACAAGGTATGTTTTTCCACTTATGTAGGTCTCTTTTGGTTTCTTGCAGTAGTGTCTTGTAGTTTCTTTTTATAGGTCTTTTACGTCTCTGGTTATATTTATTACTAAGTATTTTATCTTCTTGGGGGCTATATGAAACGGTATTGATTTGGTAACTTTTTTTTGATGTTCCCTTTGTTGGTGTAGAGGAATCCAAATGATTTTTGTATGTTTGTCTTGTATCCTAATACTTTGCTGAACTCTTCTATTAATTCCAGTACTTTATTTTGGGTTCTTTAGGGTCTTCGGTGTATAAGATCATATCATCTGAAAATAGAGATATTTATATTTTTTCCTTACCAGTTTGGATGCCCTTTGTTTTTCTACCCTGATTGTTCTGGTTAGGACCTCAACACAATGTTGACTAAGAGTGGTGATAAAGGGCATCCTTGTCTGGTTTCCATTCTTAAGGGGAGTGCTTTCAGACTCTCTCCATTTAGGATGATGTTTGCTCTTGGCTTTGTATAAATGCCCTTTATTATGTTGAGGAATTTCCCTTCTATTCCTATTTTGCTGAGAGTTTTTTTTTTTTTTTATCATGAATGTGTGTTGGACTTTGTCAAATGCCTTTTCTGCATCAATTGATAAGATCCTGTGGTTCTCATCTTTTGTTTTATTTATGTGGTAGATTACATCGATTGTTTTTCTAATGTTGAACTGTCCCTGCAATGTTGAGCTGTCCCTGCATAACTGGTATGAATCCCACTTGCTCATGGAGAATTATTTTTTTGATATGTTCTTGAATTCTGTTGGCTAGAATTTTTGTTGAAGATTTTCGTGTCTATGTTCATGAGGGTTATTGGTCTGTAATTTTCTTTCTATGTGGCGTCTTTACCTGGTTTTGGTATCAGGGTTATGCTGGCTTCATAGAATGAGTTTGGGAGTATTCTATCCTTTTCTATTCTCTGAAATACCTTTAGTAATAGTGGTGTTAACTCTTCTCTGAAAGTTTGGTAGAGTTCTCCAGTGAAGCCATTAGGGTCAGGCCTTTTTCTGTTGGGAGTTTTTAAATTACCTTTTTCAATCTCTTCTTTTGTTATAGGTTTATTTGATTGTTACACCTCTGTTTGTGGTAGTTTAAGTAGGTAGTGTGTTTCTGGAAATCTGTCCTTTTCCTCTAGGTTTTCAAATTTGTTAGAGTACAGTTTTTCATAATATTCTGTTATGATTCTTTTAATTCCAGTTGGGTCTGTTTTAATATTTCCCATCTCATTTCTTATTTGGGTTATTTGTTTCCTCTTCTGTTTTTCTTTTTTCAGTTTGGCCAATGTTTTGTCAATTTTATTGAACTTTTCAAAGATACAGCTTCTGGCCTTGTTAACTCTTTCAATTGTTTTCATATTCTCTATTTCATTTAAGTCTGCTCTAATTTTTTTATTTGCTTTCCTCTGGTGCCCAAGAGCTTCTTTTGCTGTTTTCTTCCTTTTTTTTTTTTTTTTTTTTGAGGTCCAGGATTAATTATTTGATTTTGGCTCTTTCTTCTTTTTGCACGTGTGCATTTACTGCTATAAATAGACCTCTGAGAATCCCTGATTGAGCAGGAAAACACTGGGATGGAGATCTCAAATTCTCATAAAAAGACCAGACTTAATGGCCTGACTGAGACTGAGGGACCCTGGAGACCATGGTCCCCAGGCCCTCTTTAAGCCCAAGGATTGGTACCATTCCTGAAGCCAACCCTTCAGTTAAAGCACAATAAATAAAAAGTTTTTTTATAAAGGGGATAAAAAAAAAAATTGTGCTCTGAGCACTGCTTTTGCTGTGTCCCCAAGGTTCTGGTTAATGTGTTTTCATTCTCATTTGATTCTATGAATTTCTTTATTTGGTCCTTAACTTCTTCTATAATCCAATAGTTTTTGAGCAAGGTATTGTTCAGTTTTCATGTGTTTTTGATTTTTTCCCTTTTTCTGTTATGGTTTTCTACTTTTGTGGCTTTATTGTCACAAAAGATGCTTTGTAATATTTCAATGTTTGGATTCTGTTAAGGTTTGCTTTATGTCCTAATATGTGGTCTATTCTGAAGAATGTTCCACATGCACTGGAAAAGAAAGTATACTTGGCTGCTGTTGGGTGGAGTGTTCTGCATATGTCTATTAGGTCATGTTGGTTGATTGTGGCATTTAGATCTTTCATGTCCTTATTGAGCTTCTTAGTGGGTGTTCTGTCCTTCACTGAAAGTGGTGTGTTGAAATCTCCTACTATTTTTGTGGAGCTGTGTATTTGTCTTTGCAATGCTGTTAGAGTTTGTTTTATGTATCTTGAAGTCCTCTCATTGGGTGGGTGAATATTTAACATGGTTATTTCCTTCTTGTATATTGTCATTTTATAGTGTCCTTCCTTATCCTTTGTTGTGGTATGAGCATAGTGCTGTCATTTGATGTCTTTTTTTGTGTGTGTTGTTGACAGTTTCTCTCTTCCACTTAATTTTCTGTGTTGAATTTTTTCTTTTCCTCTTTTTCATTGTTGTTGATTTTGTATCGGCTGAGTCTTTATGTTTTTCTTGTTTTTTATTTTGATATTTAGGATTGTTAGTTTCCTTTGTTGTTACCTTAATATTTACCTCTATTTTTCTAAGTTGAAACCAATCTTTTATTTCTTGATATCACCTTGACTTCCTTTCCATATGAAAGACCTATGACTACAATTTTTCGTCTGTTTTTGTTGATTTAACATTGTCATCTTTTACATAATGATGTCTCTATTTCCCTATTTTGAGTGTTCTTGTTTTATTGTTGTGATTTTCCCTATCTGGGTTGATATTTGTTTGCTCTGTCCCGTGTTCCAGTTTTGGATTGTTATCTGATCTTATTGACTTTCTAACTGAAGGACTCCCTTTGGTATTTCTTGTATTTTTGGTAAAAAAAAAAAAAAATTAAGTTTCTTCAAATTCCCTAAACTTCTGTTTCTCTGGAAATGTCCTAATTTCACCATCATATTTGAGAGAGTTTTGCTGGATATATAATTCTTGGATGGCAATTTTTTTTTTCTTCGAGACTTTATATATTTCATCCCATTGACTTCTAACCTTCACAGTTTCTGCTGAGTAGTCCAAACTTAGCCTTACTGGCTCTCCTTTGTAGGTGACTTTTCCTTTACCCCTAGTAGCTCTTAAAATTCTCTTTATCTTTGGTTTTGGCAAGTTTGATTATAATATGTCTTGGTGACTTTGTTTTGGGATCTATCTGGTGTGAGGTTCGATGAGCGTCTTGGATAGATACTTTCTCATCTTTCACGATATCAGGGAATTTTTCTGCCAACAAATCTTCAACAATTCTATCTGTATTTCCTATTATCCCCCCATTCTGGTACTGCAATCACTCCTAGGTTATTCCACTATAATTCTTAGGGTTTCTTCATTTTTTTAAATTCTTTTATATGATTTTTCCTCAAATATGTTGATGCCAAGTGCTTTATCTTCAATGTCACTAATTCTGGATTCCATTTCCTCAATTCTGCTCTTATGACTTTCTACTGAGCTGTCTAATTCTGAAATGTTATTGTTATTCTTCTGCATTTCTGTTTGCTCTCTCTCTATGGATTCTTGCAGCCTATTAAATTTGTCATTGTAGTCTTGTCTAATCTGCTTACGTTCATCTAATGCTTTTTCTTTGCATTCCTTGGCTTGTTCTTCATTTTGTCTGTTATCCTTCCTGATCTCTTGAAGAGTTCTGTATATTAATCTTTGTATTCTACCTCTGGTAATTCCAGGAAGTTCTCTTCATCCTGAAGATTTCTTGCTTCTTTGTTTTGGGAGCTTGCTGAAGTCATTGTGGTCTGCATCTTTATGTGATTTGATTTTGACTGTCGTCTCCAAGCCATCAATAAGTTATTTATAGTTATTTATTTTATGTTTGCTTACTGTGTCCTAGCTTCTTGTTTTGTTTTGTTATGCCCAAATAGGCTGCTTAAGTGAGCTAGTTTGATTATTGGCGACTTTGAAGCTCTAGCACCCTGTCACCAGGTGGTTAGAGCTGTTACTAGGTATGTGAGCCCAGGAGTCCATTCACTGTGTTGTATGGATTCCACTCAGGAGTCCAGATAGTCAGTCACCAAGTGTGTGGTGCAGCCTTTTACCTACTGTCCTAGACAAGCCAGGGTGATTGTTGTAGGTACAGGTAACTGGGTGCAGTAGGGGGTCACTTCCTGAGCAAGGCAAGGAGCTGACAACCACCCTGAGTGTCTGCAAGGAACACATGTCCCTCTTCCCTAGAGTGTATAGGTGGGTGGATTTTTCATCCGGACTATGGGCATCCAATGCTGTTGGCTATAAGGAATGGGAGGCACCACTTATTCGTGGACCCTGTCATGGGTGGCTATGTGTTGTGGGTGGAGCCTCAGGCTCTTGATGTGGGTAGGTGAGGACCCTGCTTAATAAGCAATGTCTAATGTCAAGAGCTTGCCCCTCCACCATGTAGGTGAAACAGTTGAAGTTAGACTTCAGGTATCTACCCTGTTGTACTGTACTAATGAGGGCCTATACTGTTGAAATGTTCCCATACAGGTCTATGCATGCGTGAAAGGCATTCAAAGTCCGTGGACCCATTATGTCTGTGTTTAGGCAAAGGAGCTCTTTCTGCCCTGAGTTTCTGGATTAGGGGACCTGACAGATTATTGTTTCCATTTGCTAATTTGTTTCCTCTCCAAGGTCTGGTGAATGTCTCGGGATGAGTACAGTGTCCTTCTTCTAGTCCAGGGGATTGAACCAGCAGTGACCCACTGCAGAGAAGGAAGGGAGCAGATAAGTGGGTGAGAGGTTTTTCCTGAACTAGTATTTTTGGATCATGGTAGGTTAAATGCATGTACGTATTGTTTGCCAATTGTGGGCTACTTCTCATTTCTTCTGGAGGGTTGAGCAGACTCTTTACTGTTCAGCCTTCCCTGATGTGGAAAACGAGGCCCAAATGCCTCTGCTTGCCTCACTGCACTTGCAGTATCAGCGGAATGGGCCTGCAGGGTGCCAGTATCTGCTGGGTCATGTCTGGCAACTCCTTGCTGCATCTGAACTGTTTCTCCTTCTCTTTGCCACTCAGTCAGATTCCTGAACTTTGCCTTTGATGCTCGGGGCTCCTAGCTTATGATATATAATCAATTCACTTGTTTTTATGGGTCTTTGTTGTAACAGGGACCACAGGAAGTGTCTGGCTACTCCACCATCTTGGTCCCACCTCCTGTTTAATATATATTTTAGGCTCTGTTGTTAGGTGCACTTGTTTGTGTAATTTTCATATTGTCCATCTGATGGATTGAGTGTTTTTTCATTAAAAAATAAATTTATTTCTGTCTAGTAAGTTTTTGGTTTTAGTTTCTATTTTGACTGGCATTAAGATAGTGTCTCTAGCTCTCTTATGGTTGCCGTTTCCATGGTACATCTTTTTCAACGTTTTATTTTCAATATTTGTATCTTTGAATCTAAAGTGATCTCCTGTAAGCTGGATGTGGTTTTATTTTTTTAAATACATTCTGATAATCTCTGCCTTTTGTATGATTGTATCATCTCCCTAAATAGCTAGGAACCCATTTTAAAAATGCACTGCTACTAAAACTACATGGTATACTGCTGCTAATTAATCATAAGTAAATAACTGTCATATATCATTTGTGTGTGTGTGTTTGTTTTATTTTACCAATAACTCTTAGGTAATCTTGAGCCTATTTCTTAATTTGGTGTAAAGTAATAAAGTGGTGGTAGATTTATGCTATATAAACTTTATCTACATAAAAAAAAATTTTAAGAATGTAACGTGAAAATTCAAATAGGTACCACATGCTTTCCAATTCAATGGTAGAATTTATCAAAACAACACCCCACAGACATATGTTTTACCTAAACATCCTTGACTTCCCCACAGCTTCTATTTCTCATTAATGAGTTCTTGGTTATTAGATATTGAGTCTCTTGCTTGCTTCTATTTTTAATGTTTTTCGATGACTGACTTCTATTACTTTAAGCTTAGTATAGGCTTGATTTTCTGTCTCAATCTCTGCTCCTGCTCAAGAACAAAAAATCTAGTATTCATGTGTCTTAGCCATCTAGTGCTGTTATAACAGAAATACCACAAGTAAATGGCTTTAACAAGGAGAAATTTATTTCCTCACAGTCTAGTAGGCTAGCAGTCCAAAATCAGGGCATCAGCTGCAGGGAAAGGCTTTCTCTCTCTGTGAGCCTTCTCATCAATCTTCTGCTGGACTAGAAGTTTCTCTGCACAAGGACCTGGGGTCCAAAGGATGTGCTCTGCTCACGGTGCTGGTTTCTTGGTGGTATGATGTCCCCAACTGTCTGCTTGGTTCCATTTCCTTTCATCTCTTGTAAGATAAAAAACGGTACAGGCCACACCCCAGGGAAAGTCCCTTTACATTGGATCAGGGATGTGACCTGAGCAAAGGTGTTACATCCCACCTTAATCCTCTTTAATCACAGGCAGAGATTATGATTTATTACACATATGAAAATTACAAAATAGAGGACAACCACACAATACTGGAATCATGGCCTGATCAAGTTGACACACATTTTTGGGGGACGTAGTTCAATCCATGACATCATGCTATGCCTCTACTTAAAAAAGGTAGCCGCTAGGCTCGATAAGACTCCTATGCATCCCCTTTATGTCCTGGTGTTTCCACTTCCCAGATAATTTGGGCTTTTATCTCTATTATGTTTGCTATAGGCCTAATTTTATATTGGCAAAACTTCTAGTAGTTTACTGATAATATCAAAGAGGGAAAAATTCATTTAAGTTCATAACTCCAATAAAACCCTCACATCCTCAGGAACATTTTGGTTCTACACTGACCAACTACTTCTGCAATTTGAGATACTTCATAGTTAGATTGTTAAATGACCATGACAAAGTTTGTTTTCAGTTGTGTGTGTGCGTGTGTGCGTGTGTGTGTGTGTGTTTAGTAGTGTATCTTCTTTTGCAAATGAAGTTTGGTTTGAACATGGTGGGAGGTTTATGGATGGTCTCTCAAAATTATAGACAGTTTTGAAATGACCACTGTTGCTGCTGCCTGAAGAGCATCTTGCTCCTTGGAATTCTGCCGCAGGTTCCAGTCAGCATGACTTCTTATTCAAAGGTCAGCTCAAGATTTGGGGAGCAGAGTCGCTCCACCTCTGATTGCCGTCAGCAATTTTGATGCCAGCATGGTGTGTTGGCTCCTGTAATTTCCTAGTTGTTAATGTAATGATGACACATGGCTTCAAACCGTACTTCAGTAAGTTGCTTCTTCTTAAGATACTTTACCATTCCTGCATCTCACACTGCACATATATTTCAGCTTTAAAGCAAAAGAGAAAATCTATCTTTATTGGCTGAAGCTAATTTTGTAATAGAACCACTTCCCCACTGTGATACAAAAAGATACTAGCTGATGTTTCTTGCCAATTTCTTCCCTTTGCTCACATATGAATATTCCACAGTGACTAGAAAAACACAAGAATCTTTCAGCTATAATCAAGGAAGTGAGCTAGTGTGTTAAATAGTTTCGGGAGGTGGGCTAGTGACATAGATCTTTTTGCAGCATAACAGAATTAATATTGATGACATGTTTAAAATGTCTAATTGATGTATTTAACATCAGTTTATTCTAACAAAATAATTGTTTGGAACAAAAAAATACAATATTCACAGTGCCCACCATTAAGAAATAGGAAGTTATTAAAGAAATCAATACATGGCCTGTAGTTGTTTCCACAGAGGAGAAGGAGGGAGAAAGGAAGAGTTGTTGCTTATGGAGTACTGAGTTTCTATTTATGGTGATTGAAAATTCACATTGATTAACTGTAATGTGGCACAGGTAATTGATGTAATTGATGTCAATAAATTGTACATCTGTAAAAAGTTGGATTGGCAAATGTGTGATACATAATTTTTACAACAACAGAAAAAGAGCAGCTGCTGAGGCTGCTTATACATAAACAAATACCTCATGGGATTTAGCTTCTTTGTTTGGAGGTTTAGAATCATGGTTTCATGGAACATCTAGTTATTTGGCCCGACATCATGTTTAGCACTTCTGTTCTACCTTCTAGTTAGTTGTGTAGTGCCTGGAGGTTTTAAAAGCTTGCAAATGGCCATCCAGATTACCACAACTGATCTCTATTCACCTGGATCAACAGAGGAAGAAGGGGAGTCAGGAAAAGAGGAGGAAATGGAATGTGTGGCTAATTGCCTCCATGAACATCTGCATCCTTTGCCATGAGACCAAAAGCAAGAGATGGTGCCTGGCTACCATTAATGACAGTTTTGGTTAAAGATTTTGATCAAAGATTTTATAGAAGAATCCTGATCAAAGGGGAGAGGGAGGAATGCAGAAGAGAATTTCAAATTCTGGATTCCAGACTTTCTGGGGCTAATGAGGCTGGATAAACCCTTGAAATTATTGCACTGAGATAATCTTTAAACCTCAGACTTTAAGACCAAAACCATCACCTGAAGCCTTCTTTAAACCAAACAATAATTTAGCTTCATTTGTAAATAATCTCTGTCTTGAGTATTATGCTCTTTTAAAGAACTATCTATATCTGTATGGGATCAGATTGACAACAGCTACTCAAAACGTTAGATAGGAAGCCTGTTGTTGTTAGGTGCTGTTGAGTCAGTTAGAAGTCATAGTGACCCTATGTACAAGAGAAAAAATACCTCTTGGCCCTGCATCAGCCTCACAATTGTTGCTGTGTTTGAGCCCATTGTTGCAATCACTGTGTCAACCCATCTCATCCAGGGTCTTCCTCTTTTTTGCTGACCTTTTGCTTTACCAAGCATGATGTCCTTCTCCAGGTCCCTCCTGAGAACATGTCCAAAGAAGGTGAGAGAAAGTCTTGCCATCCTTGCTTCTAAGGAACATTCTGGCTGTATTTCTTCCAAGACAGAATCATTCATTCTTCTGGAAGTCCATGGTATACAAGTAGTCCCTGATTTAGGAAATTAATTAGAGTTACAATGAACTGCACTTATGACTATTTTTTATACATCTTATAATTAGTAACAGGTATTACATACAATGTTGTAAAACATAATTTGCTGATATTATCATTCTCAGATATTCACTCAAGATGTCCAAAGATCAGGAGGTGGAGCCAAGATGGCAGAAGAGACAGACGCTTCCGGCGAGTGCTCTTTACAACAAAGATCCAAAACAACAAGTGAAACGAGTATATTTGTGACAAGCTGGGAGCCCAGAGCTTCAAAGGCAAGCTTAGAAAATGAACTGAGGGGCAGGGACAGGAAGAGACCATTCAGAAGAAGAGAGGAGTTACCAGACCTGAATCATGGGGAGCCCTCAGGCACCATTCCCACAGCTGCAGCGGCAGTGGGCTGGTACTAGTGTTTGGCCACAGTTTCCTCAGGGAGAAGCAGCCAGTTACACAGCCTACTCACACCTCCAGAACCTGAGAAGAACAGTGCTCATGGCAAAAGCTAAGTACTTGCATATATTATAACATGCCCTCCCCCCCACCCACAAACTGGCCTCAGCAGCTGAATTCCCTAGGCCTGAGATAGAGACTGTTGAGCACCTAGAGCCATCCTCCCAGCCTTGGGGAAGGAAAAAATTTGCATTTGGGGAACAAGATAATTTGCTAGCTCCACTAACTGGGGGAGCTCAGGACAGAAGCGGCTCCTGTCCAGGCATAAACCGTCTGTGGACTTTGAGCACCTTTCCCTTCTGCATGGACATGTGTGGGCCTATTTCAGGAGAATAGGCCCTTGTTGGCAGACTCCAGCCATTTCAGCTGTGTGGTAGAGAGGTGGGTGTTTGATGTTTGACATTGCTTTTCCTATTAAACAAGGTCCTCACCTACCCACAACAGGGACCTAAGGACTGGAAGTTCCACTCAGGTCACCCAGCCACCTGTGACAGGGGTCCAAAGATAACTGGTACCTCCAAGTCCTTACAACCAAAAACTTCGTGTGCCTATGGTCCATCTGTAGACCCACCCACCTGCACGCTCTAGGAAACAGAGATGTGCTTTCCTCAGAGACACTTGGGGGTCAGTTTTCAGTCCCCTGCCTTGTCCAGAGCGTGACTCTCTGCTGCAATCAGATACCGGTATATGTGCCAATCACTCCTGCCTCTCTAAGACTGTAGGACAGAGCCTGTACCACACACTTAATGATCAGCTACCAGGAAACCTGAGCTGAATTCATACAAGAAAACTGAATGAATTCCTAGACTGATATACCTGATAACAGCTCTAGCCATCTGGTGACAGGATGTCAGAGCTCCAAAGGCAAAAATAATCAAGCTAATTCACTCAAGAAACCCATAGGAGTATGCTAAAAGAAAACAAAGCAAGAGGCTACATCACAGTAAGCAAGCATAAACTAATACAATAACTTATTGATGGCTCAGAGACAACAGTCAATATCAAGTCACATAAAGAAAAGGACAATGATCACCTCAACAGGCTCTCAAAACAAAGGATCCAGGGATCTTCTAGACGAAAGTGCATTCCTGGAATTACCAGATGCAGAATTCAAAAGTTGAACACACAGAACCCTTCAAGACATCAGGAAGGAAATGAGACAATATGCAGAACAAGCCAAGGAACACATAGATAAAGGAACTGAAGAAAATAGAAAGATTATTGAGGAACGTAATGAAAAGTTTAATAAGCTGGAAAAATCATTAGACAGGCAGGAATCAGAAATTCAGAAGATTAACAATAAAATTACAGAAGTAGACATCTCAACAGCAAGTCAGAGGAGCAGAACTGAGCAAGTAGAAGCTAGAATTTCTGAACTCGAAGATAAATCACTTGGCACTAATATATTTGAAGAAAAATCAGATTAGAAACCTTAAGAATCATGTGGGACCCTATCAAGAGAAATAACCTTCGAGTTATTGGAGTACCAGAACAGGGAGGGATAACAGAAAATACAGAGAGAATTGTTGAAGATTTGTTGGCAGAAAACTTCCCTGATATAGTGAAAGATGAGAAGATATCTATCCAAGATGCTCATAGAACTCCACATAAAAGAAAGTCTCCAAGACATATTATAATCAAACTTGCCAAAACCAAAGATAAAGAATTATAAGAGCAGTGAGTAATGTATTCCAGGCATACTCTTCTTTATCTCCATTATGTAATATCAATCTGATTTCCTCTTGACAATCAAGATCAATCGCACCAGCCAATACAGTAACTCCCTTCATAGCCTGTTGATCCAGAGGCATGAGAAGCCAAAACTGGCCAGGTTTCTTAGCTCACAGTTCATTGGAATAAGTGCTATGTCTTCTGGTGGGAGCATTTCTCCCTTTGGAACTAAGACATCTAGATCTGTGGAGCATAGGATCATGGAGCCAGGAAGCAAAAATTTTACAAGTGGGCCAATAGTGAGTAGTGCTACTCCCATTTCCACATCTTGAATCCTGGACCCATGAATTCTGGCCATGGGAGAAACAGCACCACACGTTGGGCTCTAGTTTAGAGCATATACAGCCTCCTGGAGAACATTGCTCCAACCCTGCAAGGTATTGCCACCTAGATAGTGCTGTAATTGTGTCTTTAGAAGGCTATTACATCATTCAATCAAGCCAACTGCTCCAGGATAATGGGGAACGTGGTAAGACCAGTGAATTTCATGAACATAGGCCCATTGTCACACCTCATTTGCTCTGAAGTGTGCCCCTTGATTTGAGGCGATGCTGTGTGGGATACCATGATGGTGGATAAGACATTCTGTAAGTTCAGAATGTTAGCCTTGGCAGAAGTACTACATGCAGGGAAAGCAAATCCATATTCAGAGTAATTGCCTATTCCAGTAAAAACAAAACACTGCCCTTTCCATGATGTAAATGGCCCCTTGTACTCAACTGGCCACTGGGTTGCTGGCTGACCACCTCAAGTAATGGTGCCATATTAAGGACTCAGTGTTGCTTTCTGGTGCTGGCTGACTGGGTACTCAGCAGTGGCTATAGCCAAGTCTGCCATGATGAGTGGAAGTACATGTTGCTGACCACAAGCATAACCTCCATCCCTGCCACCTTGGCCACTTTGTGCACGGGCCAAATAGGAAATGACTGGTTTCCACAGAATGCATCATCCTATCCACTTGATTGTTAAAATCCTCCTCTGCGGAGATCACCCTTTGGTAAGCATTCACATAAGACACAAATATCTTCCCCTCTTTGGCCCATTCAGAGAGGTCTGCCCACGTACCTCTCCCTCATACCTCAATAGTTGTCACCAGTTTCCAAACACTTTCCTTCTGAGTCCCTGACCATCCAGCCAAATACTTGGTCACAGCTCATGAATCAGTATACAATCGCACATCTGGCCATTTCTCCTTCAAGGCAAAGCAAATAACCAGGTAAATTTCTCAAATGTTTGCCCACAGGGAGGATTTCCTTTTGCCAATGTCCTTCAAGGAGGTCCCAGAAAAGGTCTATAGTGCCGCTCCTGTCCACTTTCCACTGGTACCTGCACATTACACAGAACTATCTGTAAACCACCAAAAAAACTAGCTCAGTGCCGTCGAGTCAATTCTGACTCATAGTGACCCTATAGGATAGAGTAGGACTGCCCCATAGAGTTTCCAAGGAGTGTCTGGCAGATTTGAACTGCTGACCCTTTAGTTAGCAGCCGTAGCACTTAACCACTATGCCACCAGGCAAGAGTTTTCTCTTCCTCAGTCATTTGATCATAGGGAACCATGCATGAAGCCATAGGTGCAGACTGGTAGAGGACAGATAATGTGACAGAAGTGGAGACCATGGGCATTTGAGCCACTCCCCCATGCAACTTACTTCATGTCCTGCTCTGACCCAATCTCGTATATACCACTTCAGTTTAATAACTGAGGGCTGCTGTGCATATCCAACTTTATGACTCTGGGTCAGACAACACCCAGTTCATGAAGGACAACTCAGTCTGCATGGCGACTTGATGGTCCGTGGTTAAGCATTCCTTCTTTACTAATGCCCAGTAACAAACCAAAACCTGTTTCTCAAAAGGAGAGTAGTTGTCTGCAGAGGATGGCAGGGCTTTGCTCCAAAATCCTAATGGTCTGCACTGTGATTCACCAATAGGGGCCTACCAAAGACCCAAAACAGCATCCCTATCTACCACTAATACTTCAATCACCACTGGATCAGCCAGATCATATGTCCAAGTGGTAGAGCAGCTGGCATGGCAGCCTGAGGCTGTTGTGAAGCCTTCTCTTGTCCTGGGCCCCAATCAAAACTAGCAGCCTTTTGAGTCACTTGATAAATAGGCCGGAATAGCACACCAAAATGAGGAATATGCTGCCTCCAAAATCCAAAGAGGCCCACCAGGCATTGTGCCTCCTTTTTAGTTGTGGGAGAGGCCAGATACGATAACTTATCCTTCACTTTACAAGGAATATCTTGACATGCTCAATACTGGGCCCCTAGAGATTTCACTGAGAAGGAAGGTGCTTGAATTTTTGTTGGGTTAATTTCCTACCTTCTAGCAAGCAAATGTTTTACCAATAAGTCCGGAGTCATTGACCTTTCTTCCTTAATAAGTCCAATCAGCGTAATGTCATCAATGTAATAAACCAGAGTGACGTATTGCAGAAAGCAGAGGCAATCAAGTTCCCTGTGGACTAAATCATGACACAGAGCTGGATAGTTGATATACCTCTGAAGTAGGACAGGAAAGGTGTATTGCTGGCCTTGCCAGCTGAAGGCAAATACTTCAATGGTCCTTCAAAACATGTATGGAGAAAAAGCATTAGTCAGATCGATAGCTGCATACCAGGTGTAAGGAGATGTATCATTTTGCTCAAAAAATTAAATAACATCTGGAACAGCAGCTGTAATTGAAGTCACCACCTGGTTAAGTTTTTGATAATTCACTGTTATTCTCCAAGATCCATCTGGTTTTTGCACAGGCCAAATAGGAGACGTGATTGAGGATATGGTGTGAATCACCACCCCTGCATACTTCAGGTTCTCGATGGTGGCAGTAATCTCTGCAATTCCTTCAGGAACATGGTATTGCTTTCGGTTTGCCTTTTTTCTAGGCAGGGGCACTTCTAATGGCTTCCACTTGTTTTTTTCTACAATAGTAGCCCTTATTCCACATGTCAGGGATCCAACGTGTGGGTTCTACCAGTTGCTGAGTTTATCTATTCCAATTATACGTCTGGAACTCAGGCAATTATTACAGGATGAGTTCTGGGACCCACTGAATGCACTGTGAACGGAACTTGAGACAAAACCCCATTAATAACCTGACCTTCATATGCCCCACTCTGACTGGTGGGCCACAGTGATGTTTTGGGTCCCCTGGAATTAGTTAGTTCAGAACCAGTATCCAGTAATCCCCAGAATGTTTGACTATTTCCTTTTCCCCAATGAATAGTGACTCTTGTAAAACGTCATAGATCCCTTTGCAGAGGCTGGGAGAAAGATTAATAGTATAAATTTTTGACAGTGCAGTGGGGTCCTTCCTGAAGGGTCTTCTTTCATTAAAGGAGTTGTGGGTCTGTAAACTGGCTCAAGCCTGGGAGTTGATCGAGGGGCCATAACCCTATATTCTGGCAATTTGAGTTAGACTGCCATTCACTTGATCTAGAATTCTTTCATTTGTAAAGATCAAGTAAATATTTAGTAGATTTCCTATCTATTTCACTCCTAGGGACACCATGACTAAGTAGCCAATGCCATAAATTCATATGAGTCAGACTATTCTGATTACTGCTTTGACTCCGCTGTCCATTATGGTAAGCATGCCCATCTTGTCTCTGTCAGTTCAGTGCCACCACTTAGCTCCTACCACCAGGGGTCCAATCAGACCCACTGTAGTTAGGTACCTTCATTCAGTTAAGGCAGTCCCCACCATCAAATAAGACTTACATAAAATAGCAATCAAAGCAGTCTTCAAGGATGTTGGGGCCCCTTCACTAATTTGTTCCTTACCGCTGTGATAAAAGTTGTGTCCTCTGGGCACTCCATGTATGGGTCTGTGGGTCTAACCTGATAAATCCACTCTAACCTGCTTATTTCCCTAAGCCTTTGGATTCCTTCTTCTATAGTATACTAAGGCGGGTCTGGTACTGCATATGGAATTACTGTGGGCCACCTCATAAGCCATGCTTCAGCCACCCAACCAAGTAAACTGTTAGATCCTTTCCTAACCTCTCGAGCTGAAACACTGAATGAAGAATCTGTGCTTAGTAGACCAATATCAATAAATTCAGACTGATCTAACTTTATGTTCTTTGCACCATTATCCCACACCCTTAATAGCCATTCCCGCACATATTCCCCAGGTGTCTGTACGTATTAGAAAAGTCAAGCAGTTCTTTTGGATTATAGTGTATCTCCTTTGGGTCATGCTTTGTACTTCACCTTTTGGGGCTTGCTGGGACTTAAATCTAGTTATCTGCATAGAAGCAAAAATGGATGGAAGGGATGTGTTCTGAGAACATTCAGAAACTTCTTGTAAGGCATCTGCCTCAGGTAATGCCCCAGGCAATGACTCAAATTGCTCCCCAGGGAATGACTCAGACAAAAGCTCTTCAGACACAGCTAGGTTATTTCCATCAGATGGAGGCAGAAGGGATAATGGTTTTACTGGTGAGGGGTGGCTTGGCAGACAAAGATAGGGTGATGTCTTCAGATGGGAGTGAAAGGGCTGGTAAGACATCAGGCTGCTGGCTCACAAGCTGCAGGAGATGACAAATCCCAAGATCAGCAAGTATGCTGCTAGCTCAAGTCCCAAGAACCAGAGATCAGATAAACAGGAGCCAGCTGCATCATCCGGAGTGAGCAAAAGCCAGTGAGTTTTGCCAGAAAGTAAACATATTTTGCATGCTGGCTGCATTCCCAAGGAAACTCAGATCTCATCACAGAGGTGATTATGTTATATTGGATCTCATTGCGGAGGTGATTAAATTGTTACTTAGCTGCCAAACTACGCCATAACTGCCAAAATATTGAGAATCATGGCCCAAGGAAGTTGACACACAACCTTAACCAGCACATTAATTCTTTAAAAATTCATGCTTCTACAAATGTACCTTAGTTCCTATGCTCTCAAAATATAGGGATAAGTTGGAATGACTTATTTAGCGTTTTTTTTTTTCAAATTTCCAATTCTTCATTCTTACATGGTATTTTCTATTAATATCTGAATATTTAGAGTTTATAATATCTACTCTACCGTTCAAGGGTCATTAATAATAAGTGATCAGTATCTTAAAGGGCAAGCTTTCTCATTATAGGCCCTTAAGAGGTATACTATTTTATTATAAGACCACAAGATGGCTTCAAGGCCTGGGTTCTTTGCACAATACCATACAGGTTTTCAAATGCTGGTCAGCTAAATGCACTCTTGATAAGCGAGTCATTAAAAATATTAACAACAACGTGGTTTTGTAAATCTGAAGTTTTGGAGGGTTGCATTTGAGAATCCACAGGCTTATCAACTACTCGGTAGATTCTTACACCCGCTAAAGTACAAGCGCCACTGACACATACTAAAAGATCAGCTAATCTCTCTGGCCTTAATAGTAAATAAAGTCAGGGGAAAAAAGTTCATTTACTAGAAAATAAACATTATATAGAATAATTAGCGCATTTTCCAGCTCTTTTAAAAATATTTTTTAATTAAGAAAGAATAAGCATGTTCTAGGTAGTGTCACTATATTAAATAGTACTGAAAATAACCTGAGTTGTTACTCATTTTTATAACTAAAAATCATATCCAAAAGCAGTTGGGAAATATGCAATCAGCACTTTGGGACATTAAATATAAACATTTTCCTTTCCTTTGACATAACATAATTTAGCATAAATACCACCTCTCCTTGCGAGGTAATACTACTTTGATATAGATAACAATGTAAAAACGTATAGACAATAGTTCCACAATTTCAATAGTAAAAATGACTTCTTGCATGTTCCTAAGTTGAATTTTACATAAATAGAGTACCTAGAGAATAATAGAATTTTAAGAGTTCTTTTTCTTGGCAAATTAAGTACAAAATTAGTGATATATATACACTATTTCTGCAATATCAATAGTAATCCAAATATTGTATATTCATTACTGAGACAACAAAAATGTCCAATGCACAGGGCTGAAAAGGGGTTCCTCTGGAAATTAAAATTTTGTTTTGTTTTGTTTTTTTCCCCAAATTAAAAAATACATATCATACACCCATCGCCATCTAGTTGATGCTGACTCATAGCGAACCTATGGGACAGGATAGAACTGCCCCATAGGGCTTCCAAGGCTGTAATCCACTTCTTTCTCCCCTGGAGTGGCTGGTGAGTTCAAACCTCCCAGTGCCTAGTTAACAGCCAATTGCTTAACCACTGCACCACCAAAAGCCCATTGCTGTCGAGGTGATGTTGACTCATAGCGACCCTATAGAACAGAGTAGAACTGACCCATAGGATTTCCAAGGACCTGCTGGTGGATTCGAACTGCTGATCTTTTGGATAGCAGCAGATGTCTCAACCACTGGACCATCAGAGCTCCTTAAAGTATATGTATAGGCCAGCCATTAAAAGACAATACCTGTGAATTTTAAGCTAAATGCCAAAATTATAGATGATATTTTCTTATTTAAATTAGATTTAATATTAATATACTATTTTAAAAAGTAAAAGATTAACTAGGAAAACATACAATTTCTTTTTCAAAAATGTATCTTTAACCAAAAAATGGCAAAATTGGTTTAAAAAGGCCACCTAATGTCAAGCTTTAAGGACTTGTTAGGTTTTATCTACCAAAACCTAACACGGTTGGCTCTCCATACTGTGGGTCCACATCCGTGAATTCAACTAACTGTGGATGGAAAATATTTTGGAAAAAACCTTTTTTTTCCTTGTTATTATTTCTTAAACAATACAGTGTAACAACTACTTGCATAACATTTACATTGTGTTAGGTATTTTGAGTAAATCCAGAGGTGATGTAAAAGTATATGGGAGGATGTGTGTAGGTTATATGCAAATACTATACCATTTTATATAAGGGTCTTGAGCATCCATGAATTTTGGTATGGGCAGGGGTTGTTGTCACCCTGGAACCAAGCTCCCGTGGATATCAAGGGATGACTATATAATAAACGTATTTTGGGAATGTTAGATTTTGTCCTTAAAAATATTTTTAGCAAAACTCATTTTACATTTTGGGAAGGAGTCACAAACATTTAAAAACAATAAGATACATTATTAAATTCTAAAAAACATTTTACCTCATCTATAATATTGAGGCTATGCAGATATTTTGTCTAAAACTGCATGTTAATAATACTCTAAATATTAGGAAACTATGCCGTCTTAGTTATCTAGTGCTGCTATAGCAGAAATACCACAAGTGGACGGCTTTAACAAAGAGAAGTTTATTTCCTCACAGTAAGTAGGCTAGAAGTCCAAATTCAGGGCATCAGCTCCAGAGGAAGACTTCTCTCTCTGTCAGACCTGGAGGAAGGTCCTTGTCCTCAATCTTCCCCTTGTTGAGGAGATTCTCAGGTGCAGGGACCCCAGGTCCAAAGGACGTGCTCTGCTCCTGGTATTGCTTTCTTGGTGGTATGAGGTCCCCACCTCTCTGCTTGCTTCCCTTTCCTTTTGTCTCTTGAGAGATGAAAAGTGGTGCAGGGCACACTCCAGGGAAAATCCGTTTACATTGGATCAGGGATGTGGCCTGAGCAAGGGTATTACATCCCACCCTAATCCTCTTTTTTTTTAATAATACCTAGGAAAATCACAAAATGGAGGACAACCACACATGGCCTAACCAAGTTGACACATATTTTGGGGGTACACAATTCAATCCATGACACATGCCTATTTTTAAAAGTTTATATTGTAGTAGGAAAACAGCAAATTTATCTTCCTGGAAACCCATCTGACCATGACAATAAGCTAGAATCCTGAAGGTTTTGCTCAAAGTTTTGACTTTTTAAAAATAATTTTTATTGTGCTTTAAGTGGAAGTTTACAAATCAAGTCAGTCTCTCACACAAAAACACATATACACCTTGCTACACACTCCCAATTACTCTCCCCCTAATGAGACAGCCTGCTCTCTCCCTCCACTCTCTCTTTTCGTGTCCATTTTGCCAGCTTCTAACCCCCTCTACCCTCCAGGCAGGAGATGCCAACACAGTCTCAAGTGTCCACCTGATCCAAGAAGCTCACTCCTCACCAGCATAACTCTTCAACACATTGTCTAGTCCAATCCATGTCTGAAGAGTTGGCTTTGGGAATGGTTGCTGTCCTGGGCCAACAGGAGGTCTGGGGGCCATGACCACCTGGGTCTTTCTAGTCTCAGTCAGACCATTAAGTCTGGTCTTATGAGAATTTGGGGTCTGCATCCCACTGCTCTCCTGCTCCTTCTGGGGTTCCCTGTTGTGTTCCCTGTCAGGGCAGTCATCGGTTGGAGCCGGGCACCATCTAGTTCTTCTGGTCTCAGGATGATGTAGTTGCTGGTTTGTGTGGCCCTTTCTGTCTCTTGGGCTCTTAATCACCTTGTGTCCTTGGTGTTCTTCATTCTCCTTTGATCCAGGTGGGCTGAGACCAATTGATGCATCTTAGATGGCTGCTTGCTAGCGTTTAAGGCCCCAGACACCACTCTGCAAAGTGGGATGTGGAATGTTTTCAAAGAATCAGCTTTTGATTCTGTTGATTTTCTTTCTCTTCTGCATTAATTCCTACTCTAACATTTACCATTTCCTTCCTTTACTTGCTTGGGGTTTAGTTTGCTTTTATTTTTCCAGTTTCTTAAGGTGGAAGTTTGGGTTATTGATATGAGATTTTTTTTTTTTAATATAATTGTTTGTAGGTATAAATTTTTCTCTAAGCACTTCTTTAGCTGCATCATATATGCTTTAGTATGTTTTGTTTTCATTTTTATCCATCTCAAAGTATTTTCTGATTTTCCTTGTGATTTCTTTCTTGGTACATTGGTTATTTAGGGGTGTGTTGTTTAATTTCCACATATTTGGGAATTTCAAGAAATATTTTTCAGTTATTGATTTTTAATTTATCCCATTGTGTCCAGAGAACATACTTTGTATGCCTCCCTTGTTCTTTACCACTTTCTTCCTTCACCATCAACATGAGATCTGTGAAGATCATAATGAAGACCAACATGAAATAGTTGAAGGCCATGGGAAAGGAGACTAGACTGCAGCTGATAGTTGATTTAGTACCACCAACCTCTAAGCCTCACTTCTTACCTATGTCTATGGCCTCCCAAAACATCCTGATAAGGCTTACCAACCCCCTACCCCCACAATTCACAAGCCCATGTGCCCTCTTACTGCTTCTACTAAATTTTGCACAAGTTCCTGCTTCTTCCAAATTCTCCGTGAGGCACACCCTTTATAAAATGCCTATGCACTTGTTCTTCTCTCTCTCTGCTCCATACTTTCTCCCAGAGCCCTCCTACCCACACCCAACCTCAAGACTTCCCCACCCATGTGAATAATATACCTTCAATTGTCCACAGCAAAGGAGTACTCTTCATGAGTTTTGACATAAGACCTCACCTTAGACAAGAGCTTCTCCACATCAAAGTGGAGTTGCTATAACATATTCAATCACAAAGTACTTCTTATTTGCTTTCACAATTACCTCTCCAAATGTGTCCATTTTTCTTCTCTTTTAAAATCATCATTATAACCTAAACCACCATCATCTCACTTCTTTGTTACAGTGATCTCTATGGCCGTTTTTATATTCTTTTATTTAATTTTCATATAGTGACCGGATCTAATTCTTTAAACTGAAATACAACACATCATCCCTGTTTCTAAGCTCCTCCAACAGCATCTCATGAACTTAGTGTCAAGAAGAAAATGCTTAATGTGAGCTTACTAGGACTTTTGTCTGAGTACTATCTATCTCTGTGGATTCCTCTAGTGCCACTTTTTTCTCCACTTAATTATCTATTCTCCAGTCATACTAAAAATCTTTCTTTTTCTTACACATGTCATAAGCTCCCTTGGCTTAACTGTTTTGCCTTCTATAATATTTATTTTAGTAATAACATTCCCTATTTGTCTTCTGGAGTCCCTGAGTGGTGTAAGTGGTTAATGCGCTTGGAAGGTTGGAGATTCAAGTCCACCCAGAGGTGTCTCAGAAGAAAGATTTGGCAATCTACTTCCAAAAAGTCAGAGACTGAAAACTGTATGGAGCAGTTCTACTCTGACACACATTGGGTTCCCATGAGTCAGAGTCTACTATACAAAAACTGTTTATCTGTCTCCTAAGGGGCAGTGGTTGTTCAGTGATAGAATTCTCACTTTCTATGCAGGAAACCCAAGCTTGATTCACGGCCAATGCACCTCAAACACGGCCACCACCCATCTCTCATTGGAGACTTGAGTGTTGTTATGACGCTGAACAGGTTTCAGAGGAGCTTCCAGACTAAGGTGGACTAAGAAGAAAGGCCTGATAATCTACTTCTGAAAGGTCAGCTGTTGGAAACCTTATAAATCACAACAATCCGATCTACAAATGATCATGGGGATGGTGCAGGAGTGTGCAACATTTTGTTCCATTGTGTGTAGGATTTCACTGAGCCATGGCAGAAAACAACAACAACAACTGTCTCTTAATTCAAAAAGAGCCTCTGGAATATCTTTGATTCCTTCCTTTCACTCATCCTCATATACTCAGTAATGTAATATATCTGGATTTCCTGGGACAGTTTTAATGTGTGTCTTTTTTTCTATGCCTAATTGTAAAAAAAAAAAAAAAAAATTTTTTTAATTGTGAATATTGATCCTTTTACTCATGAAAGGGTCCATTTTGGATTAATAAATTATAATGGTCAACCTGTTTATGTCCATGTATTTTGTGTTTATTTGTTTTAACTACACAGAACTCATAACAAGGATTTTCTTTTCGTGATGACACAGTACCTTTCCAGACTCATTTCCAGACTAATTTTCAACACCTACCCAATAACCAAGCCTCAGTGAATGACATGATCTTTCCTAAACATGTATTGCAGATTGTCTACTGTCAACTTATCATCAGCACCTTCTTCTACAGATCTCAGAGGAAAAGCCTAGAAAATGATACTCCAGGTTTCCTTCTCTCTGTGGCCCTGGGTTAGAGTCACCAATGAGAGGCAGTGGTGTTAGATTGGAAGGAGAATCCATTATGATTCCTGAGCAATGGTGGAAGCAGATACAAATGTGGAGGATGATTTTGTGGCTACTAAAAAGATTGTTGAGATTTTCTGTGGCTTCCTGGTGAGTTCTGTGAATTGCTGCTTCCAGCCTTTGACTACCTCTTCCTACACTTGTGATCTCTTATAGTAAAAGCCATCATACGTAAAACGTCTAGTATTTTCACTGAAACTTGAAACCCTTGGGAAATAAAGCAAACTTACGTTTTTAACTTAATTTTAGATCTTCATCTTTCTATCCATGTATTACTTGCAAAATACTTCACAAAAAGCAATAATAAAATATCAAAAAGGAAAATTCCCTCTAAGATATAAAATCGATGCCTTATTACAAATTATATTAAATAAATAAACCAAAACTAAACCAAACCTGTTGCCATAGTCAGTTCCAACTCATAGCGACCCCATAGGACAGAGTAGAACTGCCACATATGGTTTCCAAGGAGTGGCTGGTGAATTTGAACTGCCAACTTTTTGGTTAGCAAACAGATGCTTAACCACTGCATCACAAGGGCTCCATTAAATAAATAAGTAAAATAGTTTATTGATATCTGTAGATCTCAGGACTACAGTAATTATCAACACTCAAAATTAGGTACTTATTTCTGTGGTGTAATAAAGTATAGACTGATAACATATAAGAAATAAAAGAAATGATAGAACGATAATTATCTATCATGATTATATAACTCTCTGAAAACCTAGGCCCATATAGGAGCCCCGGTGCCCCAATAGTTAAAGTGCTAAGCTGCTAAGGTGAGCAGTTCAAACCAACCAGCTGCTCAGATGGAAAAAGATGTGGCAGTCTGCTTCTGTAAAGATATTTAGCCTCAGAAACTCTATGGGGAAGTTCTACTCTGTCTTATAGGATTACTGTGAGTCAGAATCGACTGCAGCGGGTTTGGTTTTGGAGCTCTGGTGGTCCAGTGGTTAGGACCTTGGCTGCTAACCAAAAGGCTGGCAGTTCAAATTCAACCTCCTTGGAAACTCTATGGGGCAGTTCTACTTGTCTTGTGGGGTTCCTATGAGTCATAATCAACTCGATAGCAACGGGTTTCGAGTTTATAACAAAGCAGAAAGACTTCAGTTTTTACTGGAGTGTGGTCAACCATAACATCATAAGCATCAACCATAAAACAATAAATATCTTCTAGAGGAGAAAATATATACATTATACAAAGAGATTACAGAATGAACATATACCATGTGAAGGGCATAGTTAAATTTTTTCATAATTTTGGCACATATATGATAATGCTTATTTTTATGAATTGTAAGTATTAAATTAAGTATGATCTTGTCTGTCTTGTAGTGAATAGAATTTGAAATAATTGGCTTCAGGGCTGGTTTTAATGTCCTGCATTTCCAGTAAAAATAAATTAAAAAAACTGATGGTTTAAGTCTGAGAATATGTCTAATTTTTTGCTATATTCACTCAAAATTATACCAGGCTTGCATTTTTTTTTTTTTTTTTTACATGTGGTCATCCAAGATACAACAATTGGTCTCTATTTGCCTGGAGCAATAGAGGAAGAAAGAGAGTCAGGAATAGGAAGAGGAAATAAATGTAGAACTTGTTGCCTCCATGAACAGCTGTCCCCTTTGCCTTGGGACCAAGAACTTGATGGTGCTCAGCTACCATCACTGAGCATTTTGATCAAAGATTCTATAGAAGAATTCTGATCAAATGGAGAAAATACAGAACAGAACTTAAAATTCTCATGGAATCCAGACTTTCTGGTGCCATTGAGCCTGGACGAACCCCTGAAACTATTACCCTGAGATAATCTTTAAACCAAAAAATATTCCCTGAAGTCTTCTTATAACCAAACAATAGTTTAGCTAAACTAGTAAAGAACGTAAAAAAAAATTTTTTTTTTTTAGTAAAGAATGTGTGTCTTGAGAATTATGCTCTTTTAAAATCAATCTATATGGGATCAAATTGAGAAAAGCAACTCAAAATATTAGAAAACTTATAGAGCAGTGAGTTTATTTTAAAGTGGAAGAAAAAAATTGGAAAAGTAGGGTGAGAATGGTTGTACAATTTGAAATACATAATCAATGTCACTTAACTGTACAAATAAGAATTGTTGAATTGATGTATGTTCTGCTATATATATTCTCAACAACAAGAGGTAAAATAAATTATAAAAAAAATTGAACCCGGATCCTCGTGCCATCGCTACTTCTTACATATTTGGATGTTCAGACCAGAAGAGCTGAGGCTGGGGTTCCCCTATCAGTTCTGTACATTTTCTTCCTTCCCTTTTTCTTTTTTAATAAATAAAATGAAGATGCTTTTCATCTTCAAAAAAATATGTGTGAGAGTTTGGCCCATGTTTCAATTGTTCTTTATAAATCAATTACTGTGATATCAAACGACTTGAAGACTTCACTAAGACTTTTATAATTAAAGTTATAAATTGTTATATCTTATTTCATTATTCATTATACCCTCTCCCACCCCACCCTCCACAATCTCCAAAATCAGCTAAATCTGGTGAAATTTCAAATTAGAACAGTAAAATGTTCTGAGTGCAGCTATGGCTTTAATTATCTCTACAATGATCAGAGTCAAATTAAAAGCGTAAATTTAATCTACTAGACTGTACTACTTACAAAACAGCTGTAACAATTCACGTAAATTTGTAGAACACTTTTATTAGTTTGATCCCATCCAGGACTAAGACCAATGATTATCATTCCTAGACACTCCAAACTCACTTAACAAATGTAAATCATCAACAGTGGAAAATGCCAAGAATGAAAAATGTTTTGCAGCCCCAGACACATAAGGCCACTTAAGGTTAGGAAGCAAAATTTAAAACCCCTTGGCTAATAAGTAAAAACTAAAAACCAAACCCATTACCATTGATTTAATTCCAACTCATAGCAACCCTATAGAATAAAGTAGAACTGCCCCATAGGATTTCCAAGGCTGTAATCTTTACGGAAGTAGACTGCCACATCTTTCTGCCTAGGAGCAGCTGGTGGGTTCAAACTGTCGACCTTTCAGTTAGCAGGTGAGCGCTTAACACTGTGCCACCAGGGCTACTACACAGGATATAGAGTGGTTCCATAGTGACACTCATCACTTTGGACATTGTTCTGGAACTCATTCCTTGTAGATGTTAAGAGATTCAGACATTCAGTTATTAGCCCTGGTGGTACAGTGGTATTCGTGTTCTTTTAGTGTCTACGAATAATAATCGTTGTCTTGGTCCTTGATGGCACTAGAAATACACGCTGACTTATCTCTATGCTCATTTTTCATAAAACATAATAAATTTTTTTGTTGTTGTTGCTGTAGTTTGTTTGTTTTAATTCTTCACAGGACTATTGAATCCACACTGGTGAGTAATAGAAAAATCACGAAGTTGCACATACTGAACAATCAGAAATGTCCTTCTTCAGCTAAGAGGCTTACTTTCATAACCCATCTTTCAAAGTGGGATATTAAAAATCATGCCTTAGTATAGTAAATGACAAACTGCCATGGCTTACTGAAGCAGCAAATGCCCTCAGAAAATCCATCTGGTTCAGCCATCCACCTCTGAATGCTACGTGCTCTGATAAAGGGGCAGAAGCACCTAGAAGCCAGCCAGGAATATGCTCAGTTTACCTCTGCTTTTCCTTTTTGGCTCTTCATTTTCATCAGTCCCCTGGACATGGGCTTAATTGATTTCAGGCTTGAGTTAATTTGAATGTTGATTTAGACATTACTGAGGTTATATCACATTTATTTATTCACTTAAATCATATTTATTGAGCATTTGCTACCTGTGCTCAAGGCACCACACGTTACAACATCCTCTCCCCACCTGCTGGCCTGGCCAGAGTTTGGGTAACCCTCTGACTGCTATAAGAGTTTGCAGGACCTTAGAACTCTCTCTTTTATACCTTGGTCCAGCACCATCATACCCTTCATATTCCTGATAGATCTGTAGCCAACTCTTCACATTCCAAAGTAAGGAGACACAGATTATTTTGAATTTGTGCTGTGTGTCAGGCCCTGAGGACCCAGAAGTGAAATAATCCCAGCTATTAGGAAATTCACAATGGCATAGAAGAGACAGAACACACAGACCAAAAAAAAAAAAAAAAAACTTTATCCTGTTATATGCAGAGATATGTATAACTCAGAATGTCGTTGGATATGTAGAAGGGGTCCTACAGCCACCTTGGAGTAAATTGGGATGCTCTTAATCATGGCAGCACATGTCAATGTTAAAATCATCATCAGCAATACACAGATAAAGCTGAATTGAAATGTCACTTACAGACTCTACCTGTGCTTGCAAATCATTAAATAAATTTATGAAAAAAGGATCTGCTGCATGAATGAATGGATTAATGTTTTTAAAATTATTAGGACCACCTTCTCTAGCCCAGAACCGAGGACTCTTCTTTGCCATTTTGATCTACCTCTTCTGTAACACATTTCTCACTGCAAATCAAATCTGTGTTGCCATACTCAGGGGTGTCCTGCAACCTAAGAATACTCCTCCCACTCCACTGGAGCAAAAAGGCACATTTCAAGAGCAACCTTTTAGAAGCAATGCCTCACCTCTCTTTCAGATTCAAATTGGACTAGAGACTTGACTTCAGTGGTGGAGCCTGCTGGCTGACAGTACAGGCTGGGAGCATGGCCTGTTAATATGGATGTGGTCAGCCTGGCTTTGTGGTGCATACACTAAGGGCAGCATACGCACCGGGCAATCTCAACATCTTTGCATAGGACCAGATGTGCTCATACCCAAAACGACAGTGATATTTTATGTGGTTTATAGTTCACAAAGCTCTTCTGCTATGTAATCTCATTTAATCCTCTGAACAACCCTGAAACATCCAGAGGAGGACATTTGTTCTGAACGATTAACTAAATTTTCCAGGTCAGACAACTAACCAGTGTCAGGACTTCCTGATGAACATGCCGTGAAAGAAATCAGACTTCTGATTCTGATATAAAAACATTTACATTGCAATTTCTAATACCAGCCAGTGCCCTCTTGTCAATTCTTTCCCAAATTTTGGGAAAAAGTAAATAAACCAAGAGCCGGAAAATCTGAAAAGATAATCAAAAGGGTAGAAGAAGTTAAAATTTTTGTTTTTTAATAGTAACTTCTTCAGGAAAGAAAAGCTAAAGAAAAGAGCAATCCCGAAGAACCTTTCTGGACTCCATTCCAAGAAAAACCGAGAAACATATGTTGTACCTGCTGCTGATTACCTGCATCCACAGATGTAGAAGGCAGCACTCAAAATCACAATGATTAAGAAATGTGGCAGTGGTCCCAGCAGCCAGGCGCCCCAGCTTTGAGAAGGCTCTGGGCGCACCAGGGCCTGCGGGCACCCGGCACGTGCCCTCCCCGCTGCGCGGAAGCCCAAGAGGGTGGAAAGGGGAGCCCAAGACGAGGTGGGGAAGTTGTCAGCTAAGCCAGCTCCTGCAGAAGTGGAAACAAAGCCAAGAAAGGCACCAGTAAAAGATAAATTTTCAGACAAAAAAATGCAAACAAAAGGGAAAAGGGGCGCAAAAGGAAAACAATCGCTGAAGTGACTAACCAAGAAACTAAAAGATTTATCTGCAGAAAATGGAGAAACTAAAAACAAGGAGAGTCTAGCCTCTGAAGGAGAGAAAGAATCCAAGTCTGATTGTTTGTCTACTGTGTCTTAACAGTGTCCCTGTATTTCCTTTCTTTTACAATCCAGATGAGTATTTTTATCAGCTATTTTGTAAATGCAAGTTTTGTAGTAGCTCTAGAAACATTTTTAAGAAGGAGGAAATCCCAATCTTATTCCATTTTTTAAAGGGTACATGCTTTTTTTAAGAGATGAAATCGTTTGCTGGTTGCTTATTTTTTGGTACAACCAGAAAAAAAGGGGCTGTTGAATGGTGGGAGGTTTGACCGTACTGGGTGTCAATGTAACATTTCATAAGCAGAGGGGTGCAGTTTTTATATCCCATAATACAAAGCAGACTTAGTGGGAATTTGGAGTTGCAGTCATGCATTTATATGTCTTCAATGTTTTAAATTACTTCTACTTCTGTATTGTTTTTCAGTAGAATTGTTTCTTAAAGAAAATGGCTCCCTGGTTGGCTCTCCCTGTCGGAACTGTGCATTCTGTCATGTCTTCCCTCGTCCGGTTTTCCTTACAACTTCATGCGCTGTGAAAGGTTAAACGTTTGAGTGTGTAGTGTGTGTGATATTACATTGTGAATTAGTGGGACCTATGATGTAACAGCTTATCAACAATTGAAGATAATAGACACTTGATATCCTCTTAAGGAAAATTTGCCTCCAAATTTAAAGCTGGAATTTAGAAAAGACATAACTACACATGGCTTTTTAGAATTTTGTTATGTACAGTAAGAATTGTGTACAAATTATTCATAACGCCTCTGTACTGATCCTCAAACAATCAATAAAATACCAATTATTAAAAAAATGTGGCAGTGCAGAATTCAGAGCCTCACTGGCCAGAGTGCCCCGGCAGCCTGAGCTCAGGCGTATTGAAACATCGGCTCTAGGTGGAAGGGCGAGATTATCTGCACCTTTATGACGTGAGTGTCCCCAGCCCCTCCTTCCCCCAGCTCGTTATTACAGTGAAACTCCCTGTATATGTGCTTATTATCCTGGTATTGTGCTTTATCTTTGAACAGTTATTCAGCATATATTATTTTTTTTAATTTAGTTATTTCGATTTGTACAATACGCGCCTGTTACTTGGGGGGGAGGGGAAACTTACTCTGAGAGCTTTGATGGCCTTTTGAATTTCTGCTGCAAGCTGTTGAAATCCTGGGCAAACTTTATTTTTACCAGAAGTGTCATATTTTTAGCATCTTCATACCCATATAAGTTATCTCTTTGCCTGTTTATATAAGAAGCTAATAAAACACTGGAAAACAAAAAGTAACATGAGCATTAAAAAAAAAAAAAATTCCACGAGTATTCCTTAAGCATTTGGAATGTGCAAGGAATTGTAATTGATGCTCTGTGTGATCATGAAAGAATAAGATATGACTGACTTCTGAAATTCAAATTAAATGGCATGTAAGAAGATAACCCAAGGTGTCATAACTGCTTCACATAATTTACTTAAAGTGATAAAGAATTATTTCTTACAAAATAAAGGGAATATCTCTTTGCATTACATGTATTTGACACATTTAGATCTCAAATTATGTCTTTTCCTAAGGAATTGTTCACTTTACACAGTGAAAGACCTGTGACAAATTAAATATTTCAGATTATGCAGGGCCCAGGTGGTAAAATTGTTAGCTGTATTATAAATTTATGGCAAGAACTAATTTAAGATAAGGTAACTATATTTGACCAAAAAAAAAAATTTTAAACCAGGTGCAAAATATCTCATCCCTGAGGGTAATAAAAGAAAACACAAAGTCTTGGTTTGAGTTTACAATATTTTTCTTAGAGCTTAAATGAGATTCTCAATAGGCAGAAGTAAATAGCTAGTTTCTAAAAAAAAAAAAAAAAAAACTTTAAAAAAGTAAATAGCTAGTTTCTAAAAAAAAAAATAGCTAGTTTAGGAAATAGAAATCAGAAATTCCATCCATCTACGATTATGATGTGTTATTAAAAATCTTGTCTTAGATTTGATTTAGGTGTCATCTGTGTCTCAAGTTCTCCATTATTTTCTAAATTTTGTTAAAGGTTGTTCCTTTTGAAGAAGCCATTGTAACTTTCAAAATTGTTCTGCTTTGTTCTATTTTCAATATGTTTTCTGTTCTGCAGTAAGACGATGACTTGCCAGAAACAGAACATCTTATGAGTTTGTAAAACAACAATTTCTAAATCAAAAGCATGTCATAGAGCCTATATCAGAGAAGGCATTTAGAAAAGTGAAGCACTGAAAAAGACTAGAAGCTCCCAACACTAGTACCTTAGTCACTAGATAACCCTATGTCTCCTAAGACAGTAAGAATTGGAGGTGCAGGAAGCAATAGTGGCTGCATTCCAGGTTTTTTATGAAAACAAAAACAAAAACAAAAACCCCTTTTGCCAGCAATTCTGACTCAGCGATCCTACTGGACAGAGGAGACATGCCCCATAGGGTTTCCAAGGAGTGGCTGGTAGTTTTAAACTGCCTACATTTTGGTTAGCAGCCTAGCTCTTAACCACTGTGCCACCAGGACTGAGTTAAAACTGATGAAGTGTGCACTTGGTATGGATAATATTGTATAACAATAATAAAGATGGATAATATTAATAAAAATGATCTGACACTTGCTTTCATACTGCTCTTTCCTGTAAATCTTTTTCTCTAATCAAAGAAGATTAAATCACAGAGAAGTCCTGGGTGATCATATAAGGATATAACAAAGATCCAAACTACTGAATATAGGTATAGGGGCATGGCTGATGGTGACCATACTTGTAGTACAACAAGATAGTGCTTGCTATTTAACAAGCATATATTGGACCAACACTTGCGGCAGGCTTATGCTGAAGTAGACGATGCAGGGTGTGAGGGTGCTCATTTTCCCAGGACAGACGGGTTGATAAACAAACAAGTAAGTAGCATTTGTATTAGGAAGACAAATCAGAAGGCAATGAGGGTGCAGGGGTGGAATGTGTTAGGGAAACTACAGAAGGAGGATTTCATCTCTTTATCCATGTCTGGTCCTGCATAGTCCGTCCCTGCCATCCTCCAGGCAGTAGTCCAGGTACTGGAGTGCCACCGTGTTGTTCAACTCTTCCAGCTATGAGACAGAAGAGCAGCCCTATTTTTCAACTGAGGATAGTGCAGCTTATAAAGTTGCTAAAATGTTCATATTACATGGCTATTAATTGAGCAGTGAGATGCAAATCAGAATTTTAAAGAAGAGAAAAGTCCTTGCTCTTAGCCACTACACAGACTGTTTTCCATCCCTGGAGAGCTGTGGATCATTTTAAGCATGATCTGATTTGTGTTTTAGAAAAATACCTCTGGTGAAAACATGCAGGGAGAGAATACAGTCAAGGGAGTCAGTTGGGGAGATTATTGCAAAAAAAAAGTAAAGAAATGAAATGAACATTATGCTAAAGAAAGTGAGGATAGAGAAGACAGGGTGAGTGCAAGAAAGATGAACAGCAGAGGAAAGAAAATTGAAATCACAAACTAAGTGACATCACACTATACTTGTTTGAGGGGATTTGATTATCTGGGGTCTAAACAAGGATAGTATGTTTAAGTACAACACAACAACCTAGAAATGATTACTAAAGGGTGCAGAGTTGCAAAACAAAACAAACCTCTTATCCTTTTATTACCAAATTAAAGATAAACTAAAATCACCATTATAAGCTTTACATATGAGTAGAAGTTTGATAAGATTGGCAGGAGGCTAAAAATAAAATCAACACATCCTTAGGTGAGTACTGAGGCAGAGCTTCAAAAGGTCACCCAATCTCATGAGTGTAGATAATAATATATTTTTTACATCAAAGACAAGTAGCATGAATCTTTATAGAAGGAGTTAGGTGCAGCCATGAGGAAAGAACAAAAGGCAGATAATGGATAGGTATATCCATGCCTAGTACTTGTAGGACCTGACTTGAAAAACAAGAGGAATTTCCCTTAAATATGTAGGCCCAGCACGTATTTCCGATTGTGCACTAATGAAGCAGCTCACTTAGCAGAATGAATTAAAAAGCCTAGTGAAATGCTCAATTAAATAAAGAACCAAGTGAATATTTTCTGCCACTTGAATTATTTAAAGATAGTTCGAATGGGGGTTCCCATCCCCGGCCAACATATAAACTTCCTTGCAGGACGTGACTTCAGGCACGCACAGAATAGAGTCCGTTTCCTTAGCTTGAAATTTAAAGCCCTTCATTTTTTGCCTCAAACTTCTTTTATACAACATTCTTCCACACGTTCTTCATCCTTAAGTATCAAATACACTGACTTGTTTGCCTCCTTATCATTCTTTGAATGCACCTGACTTTCCTAATGCCGTCACTCTGAGGTCATTCTTCCTAACTGGTTTGCTCTTGATTCTACTTTAATTTATCAAAATCTTAGCCTATCCTTCAAAATACTGCCTCTATATAGCCTTTCTAAGGACCCCAGTTAGAATTAATTACCACTCATTCTACACTTCACAGACGCTACTTGTATTTCATATCAATACTTATGTAAATATTTTTGTTAAGTGAGTTAATATTTTTATAATGTTGGGCATATGGGGAACACCATCTCAGTGTTTGCTCTTATTCTGTCTTTCTTAGAATGCACATAAAATGCTACATTCCATATTGGGTACTTTATGTATATATTCCCAAGTTAATGCAACAATTCAGTAAGGTGGGTATTAATATGCCCATTTTCTGAGAAAACTGAGATTCAAAATTCTGTGACACTTGTGTAATTATGAAATAATGGAAACAGGATTTGAACCCAAATGTGCCTGACTCCAAAGCCTTCAACTTTTCTGTCACACATATAGCACAACCTCCTTTCCTAGGATGTAAATCCTAATAGATAGAGTCCATGTTTTATTCATGTCTGAAAACTTCACAGTTCACAGCTGGAACTCACTAAATACCTCCAAAAAATCTGTGTTGAATTTGGTTTAATTATACTACCCAGGTAGCCTGGATGCAGCTATGAAAGACGGAGATACTGCGGAGAACAGAACCATAGAAGAATGCATCCCACTTATGAAGCTGTGGATTTCAATGTCAATATTGGTAATTTAATTACACTAATATTTACTGGATGTTTTCTTGATGACATGGAGCTGCTGGATATATCAGTGTTCAATGCACTGTTTCTGTTTTCAAAAAATTCCAAATAAATGGTGAGAAGAAACTTTGTAAAGAAATAACTACATATCAAGCCGATATATAATTGTCACAAGAAAAGTCCAAAGAGATTTGAAAAGAATTAAGAATATCAGTTTTTTGAGAGTTCAACAATACTCCATCTTGGTCATGAATTCTTCCTTCTTTGCAATACACTATTCATGAACTAAAATCGATTTAACTTGATAAATATCATTACTTTTTCTTAAAAACAATATGCAAGAGATGGAGCCAACATGGCACTCTATACAGAAGAATCATGCCATCCCTCTGCAGCAAAGAACTGAAAAACTAAGAAAAACAGACACAAATGTCAATCCTGGAACCTTAAGCATCAAATGAAGGGATAAAGAACTAGATCAAACACTAAATGGAAGAAGAAACTGAAGGAAAACAGAGAACAAGGAGAGATGCAGATTGGAGGCCCCCTGCCAACTAACATGGCACAGCATTGCAATCTTGAAACAAGGCCAACAATGACTCCAGACAGAGAGTACAGGAAGGCAACTTCACGGAGCTCAAAACAGGAGACAGAATGCTCAGTGTCACAGATTAAATTGTGTCCCCCCCCAAAATGTGTGTATCAATTTGGCTGGGCCATGATTTCCTCCATTTTGTGATTGTAATTTTTTAAAGAGGATTAGGGTGGGATTGTAACACTCTTACTAAGGTCACATCCCTCATCCAATGCAAAGGGAGTTTACCTGTGGCGTGGCCTGTACCACTTTCTTTCTCACAAGAGATAAAAGCAGCACCAGGAGCAGAGGGGATCCTTTGGACCCGAGGTCCCTCCACCTGAGAAGCTCCTTGACCAGCGGAAGACTGAGGACAAGGACCTCCTCCAGAGCTAAAACCAAACCGACTCCCATTGAGTCAATTCTGACTCATAGTGACCCTATAGGACAGAGTAGAACTGCCCAATAGAGTTTTCAAGAAGTGCCTGGAGGATTTGAACTGCCAACCTTTTGGTTAGCAGCCATAGCACTTAACCACTATGCCACCAGGGTTTCCCCTCCAGAGCTAAGAGTGAGAAAAAGCCTTCCCCTGGAGCTGATGCCCTGAATTTGGACCTTTACCCAAATTTACTGTGAGGAAATAAATTTCTTTTTGTTAAAGCCACCCACTTATGGTATTTCTGTTACAGCAGCACTAGATGACTAAGACAGAATTTGGTACTGGGAGAGTAGGGTGCTGTTCTAACAGATACCTAAAATGTAGAAGTTGTTTTCAAACTGTGAATAGATAGAGGAGCGGCACTAGCAGCAGAACCAGGTGACCAGAGAAAGATGGCACTACAGCGGACCCATGGAGCAAGACAGCTGAGTGCCTGTGTGCAGGAGGCTTCCTAGTGGAGTGGGGTGCCTCCAGGCACTTGTTAGTAGAGCTTGGCTTGCTGACCCATGGAGCGAGAGCTGAGCACTTATGCACAGGAGGCTTCCTGACAGAGTGGAGTACCTCTGGGCCCTTATTAGTGGAGCTACAGAGCTTTGGAACACTTGCTCCTGCAGGGCAGTTGGAGGCATGAAGACAGAGAATTTGAGAGGCCAAGAAACTGGGAAGCAGAAGCTGAAGAGACAAGGAACACAAGAAGACAAGGTGCTTCAATCTCAAAAGGTATGGTCATGACCTCAGAAGTTTCAAAGGGTGGAGCCATGGACTCTGGTGTTTCTAAGGGTGGAGTCACCACTCAGATAACTAGGAGAATGGTGCACCTAAAGCCCAGGGAGCAGAGTTGCTGTCCCAGTGGCCCTGGAAGGTGGAGCTGAAGTCCAGGGCCAAGGGGTCTCCACTCAGAATCTGGAGAGTTGTAGCCAATACCTAGAGTCTGGAGGGCAGGGCCATTATGTAAATTGTCTCAGAGAACACAGCATGATTTTCAAAGCCTTGAGGGCTAATGTAATGTGTTTTGTTGGCTTGCTTGTTGCCTGTCATCCCTTCTTTCCCTTCAGTTTCTCCCATTTGTAATGAAAATCTCTAGCTTGTGCCTGTTCTGCCATTGTACATTTGGAAGCAGACAACTTGTGTTCTAGATTTCACAGATAAAGAAGTTTTGGATTTTAGACTTGGAGTTGATTTAAGACTTTTGCTATGATATGATGGGGTGAATGTGTCTTACATGTAGCAAGGTCATGAATTTTGAGGGACCAAAGGGTAGAATGTCATGGATTGAATTGTGCCCCCCAAAATATGTGTCAGCTTCGTTAGGCCATGATTCCCAGCATTGTGTGGTTACCCTTCATGTTGTGATTGTAATTTTATGTGAAAGAGGTTTAGGGTGGGATCGTAACACCCTTACTAGAGTCACATCCCTGAGTCAATATGAAGAGAGTTTTCCTGGGACCTGCACAACCTTTTATCTTACAAGAGATAAAAGGAAAGGGAAGCAGGCAGAGAATGGGGGCCTCATACTACCACGAAAGCAGTGCCAGGAGCAGAGCACATCCTTTGGACCCAGGGTCCCTATGCAGAGAAGCTCCTAGTCTAGGGGAAGATTGATGAGAAGACTGACAGAGAGAGAAAGACTTCCCCTGGAGCTGACACCCTGATTTTGGACTTTTAGCCTACTTTACTGTGAGGAAAAAAATTTCTCTTTGTTAAAGCCATCCACTTGTGGTATTTCTGTTACAGCAGCACTAGATGATTCAGACAAGACTGTAATGTCCCAAGTTAGTGAGTCAGAACAGAGGCCTCTCCTGATTCACATAGCCGCAGGGGCTGACAAACCCAAGACTGGCAGATTGGAGAGCAAGGCTCCTGCTTACAGGATGCGAAGATTGACGTAGCCAAGATCAGTAGGCAAGATGGCAGGAAAGCTGCTAGCTCAGGTCCCAAGAACCGGAGGTGAGAGGAACAGGATCCAGTTGCAGGATCCAGAACAAGCAAAAGCTCACGAGCCCTGCCAGAACATCTGCACACATTCAATGCAGGTCACAAGGTCAAATTCCCTTTCAACCGAGCGGCTACTCACAGCAGATCCCATCAAGCGGTGACCACATATCAAATCTCAACAGGGAAGTGACCACAACATCACACGACTGCCAAAACACTGAGAATCAGGGCCCAGCCAAGTTGACACACAATCATAACTATCACAACATATATACAGAGATACATGTATACAGTGTATACATATATATATATACACATGCACGCACATACATATATATATACATGTGTACAGTGTTCAAGAATATGTATACATACAGTGTTCAAGCTCTGGCCTCAGACTTTATTTAGGTTATCTATTTGAAAGGCCCTGGAATGGGCATTATTATCCCTATTGTTAAAATGAGGAAATTTAGGCATGGAGAGGTTACATTACCTTGTCCAAGGTCCTACTGCTAGTTAATGGACAAACCAAGGTTTGAATCCTGACAGCCTGTTAGCTACCTGAGACTTGAGAGCCCTACTTTTAACCTCTACACTACAGAGTGGAACAAAGAAAACAGGTGAAAAGATGACTGCCTAGATTTTTAGTTGGTGAATTTTAGGAGATAGGGGGCCATTGTTTGTTAGATGGATGAATAACTAGGTCTGGGGTGGGAGGTAAGAGGAGATTACTGAAAATAGATGGGCTCAAAGTATCGTCAAGTGTCTGGTCTACATACGACTTGGGATCATGAAGATAGCAGACAGAGTGTTTCAAATCACTGTTAGGAGGTATGGATGAAATCAGAGGAATATGACTTATTATCAAGAATTGTAATGTAATCTGTGTGTGTCTTCCCATCCAGTCTATGCTCTATGAATAGAGTCCTAGACCCTTATGGTGCCAAACAAGGTCTTCCCTGTGCAGCACATTTATGCTTCCCCAGCCTCATTTCCCTCCAATGCGGAATTACTGCCAATGACCCAGCCATTCCAACCAATTTGCAGTTTTCTATCTGTCCTTTGTTTTTGTGCTGGGTTTTCTCTCTTATCAGCTGAGTGTGTATGGAACGCCCCATTTTAAGGAAAGTCACGAGAAACCTAACAAACATCATAGGTTTCTCGTGACTTTCCTTGAAGAAGCCTTCCCTTAACTGCTAAGACCAGGGTATATGGAAACCCCTGTACCCTCTCAGCACTCTGTGTACACATCCGTGCACACACTGGCCTCCACTAGTCTAGAAGATATAGAAGAGGAGAAGTCTGCACTAGTAGTTTATCCTCAGCACCTGGCACAGGGCCTGCACCTGGTAGACAATAAATGATTTTAAATGATTAAAGGAATGATCAAATAAGTGAATGAATGAAATCAAAGAGGTCAGATCATTATGTTTAAATAACTGAGTAAGTTGTATATTTCTGTTTGTGTGTATGATTTCAAGAATCACTCTACCTGGGTTTGTAGCCTGTCTTCCCACATTTGAAATATGTAGCCTATTAAAAATGTTTTAACTCTCTTTTCTCATCTGAAAAATGAGAATGATAATACCACCTACCTCATGGCATTGTTGAGAGAATTAAATGAATGAATACAAGTAAAACACTTCCTGAGTATATTGGACATAGGAAGCTCAATAGACTTCCTGTTTGGAATAAAGTTTAGAGAACAAGATAGCTGACTTATTTGGTTCACTAATAATGTTTACATGAAGCAAAAATTATATATTTTTGTTTAGAGCATCTAATTGGTATTCAAAATATTTTTGCTAATTCATGTGGTGTGTTTTTTTTAATAATTTTTATTGTGCTTCAAGTGAAAGTCCACAAATCAAGTCAGTTTCCCACACAAAAACCCATATACACCTTGCTACACACTCCCAATTACTCTCCCCCTAATGAGACAGCCCACTCTCTCCCTCCACTCTTTCTTCTCGCCTCCCTTTCACCAGCCTCTAACCCCCTCCACCCTCTCTTCTCCCCTCCAGGCAGGAGCTACCAACATAGTCTCAAGTGTCCACCTGATCCAAGAAGCTCACTCCTCACCAGCATTCCTCTCCAACCCATTGTCCAGTCCAATCTATGTCTGAAGAGTTGGCTTTGGGAATGGTTCCTGTCCTGGGGCAACAGAAGGTCTGGGGGCCAAGACCACCGGGGTCCCTCCAGTCTCAGTCAGACCACCAAGACTGGTCTTATGAGAACTTGGGGTCTGCATCCCACTGCTCCCCCAAACCCCCAGGGGCTCCCTACCGTGTTCTGCATCAGGGAAGTCACCGGTTGTAGCCAGGCACCATCTAGTTCCTCCTGTCCGAGGATAATGTAGTTGCTGGTTCATGTGGCCCCCTCTGCCCCCCGGGCTCACAATCACCCTGTATCCCTGGTGTTCCCCACTCTCCCTTGATCCAGGTGGGCTGAGACCAACTGATGCATCCCAGATGGCTGCCTGCTAGCGTTCAAGACCCTAGACAACACTCCTCAAAGTGGGATACAGAATGTTTTCCTAATAGACCCTATCATGCCAATTGACTTAGATGTCCCCTGAAACCATGGTACCCAGACCCCTGCCCCTGCTACGCTGGCCTTTGAAGCATCCAATTTATTCAGGAAACTTCTTTGCTTTTGGTTTAGTCCAATTGCGCTGACCTCCCCTGTACCGCGCGCTGTCTTTCCTTTCACCTAAAGTAGTTCTTATCTACTACCTAATTAGTGAATAAACCTTGCCCACTCTCCCTTCTTCCCCCTCTTGTAACCATGAAAGAATGTTTTCTTCTCAGTTTAAACTATTTCTCAAGTTCTTATAATAGTGGTCTTATACAATATTTGTCCTTTTGCAACTGACTAATTTCACTCAGCATAATGCCTTCCAGGTTCCTCCATGTTATGAAATGTTTCACAGATTCCTCACTGTTCTTTATCGATGTGTAGTATTCCATTGTGTGAATATACCACAATTTATTTATCCATTCATCCATTGATGGGCACCTTGGTTGCTTCCATGTTTTTGCTGTTGTAAACAGTGCTGCAATAAACATGGGTGTTCATGTATCTGTTCGTGTAAAAGCTCTTATTTCTCTAGGATATATTCCAAGGAGTGGGATTGCTGGATCATACGGTAGTTCTATTTCTAGCTTTTTAAGGAAGCGCCAAATCAATTTCCAAAGTGGTTGTACCATTTGACATTCCCACAAGCAGTGTAGAACTGTTCCAATCTCTCCACAGCCTCTCCAACATTTATTATTTTGTGTTTTTTGGATTAATGCCAGCCTAGTTGGAGTGAAATGACATCTCATTGTAGTTTTGATTTGCATTTCTCTAATGGCTAATGATTGTGAACATTTCCTCATATATCTGTTAGCTACCTGAATGCCTTCTTTAGTGAAGTGTCTATTCATATCTTTTGCCCATTTTTTAACTGGGTTATTTGTCTTTTTGCAGTTGAGTTTTTGCAGTATTATGTAGATTTTAGAGATCAGGCACTGATCAGAAATGTCATAGCTAAAAACTTTTTCCCAGTCCGTAGGTAGTCTTTTTACTTTTTTGGTGAAGTCTTTGGATGAGCATAAGTGTTTGATTTTTGGGAGCTCCCAGTTATCTAGTTTTTCTTCTACGTTCTTTATAATATTTTCTATACTGTTTATGCCATGTGTTAGGGCTCCTAACATTGTCCCTAATTTTTCTTCCATGATCTTTATCGTTTTAGATTTTATATTTAGGTCTTTGATCCATTTTGAGTTACTTTTTGTGCATGGAGTGACGTATGGGTCTTGTTTCATTTTTTTGCAGATGGGTATCCAGTTATGCCAGCACCATTTGTTAAAAAGACTGTATTTTCCCCATTTAACTGTTTTGGGCCTTTGTCAAATATCAACTGCTCATATGCGAATGGATTTATGTCTGGATTCTCAATTCTGTTCCATTGGTCCATGTATCTGTTGTTGTACCAATACCAGGCTGTTTTGACTACTGTGGCGGTATAATAGGTTGTAAAATCAGGTAAAGTAAGGCCTCCCACTTTGTTCTTCTTTTTCAGTAATGCCTTATTTATCTGGGGCCTCTTTCCTTTCCATATGAAATTGGTGATTTGTTTCTCCATCTCATTAAAGAATGTCCTTGGGATTTGGATTGGAATTGCATTAAATGTATAGATCACTTTTGGTAGAATAGACATTTGTATAATGTTAAGTCTTCCTATCCACGAGCAAGGTATGTTCTTCCACTTATGTAAGTTTCTTTTGGTTTCTTGCAGAAGTGTACTGTAGTTTTCTTTGTATAAGTCTTTTACATCTCTGGTAAGATTTATTTCTAAGTATTTTATCTTCTTGGGGGCTACTGTAAATGGGATTGATTTGGTGATTTCCTCTTCGATGTTCTTTTTGGTGGTGTAGAGGAATCCAACTGATTTTTATATGTTTATCTTGTATCCCGACACTCTGCTGAACTCTTCTATTAGTTTCAGTAGTTTTCTAGAGGATTCTTTAGGGTTTTCTGTGTATAAGATCATGTCATCTGCAAACAGAGATACTTTGACTTCTTCCTTGCCAATCTGAATGCCCTTTATTTCTTTATCTAGCCTAATTGCTCTGGCTAGGACCTCCAGCACAATGTTGAATAAGAGTGGTGACAAAGGGCATCCTTGTCTGGTTCCCGATCTCAATAGGAATGTTTTCAGGCTCTCTCCATTTTGGGTGATGTTGGCTGTTGGCTTTGATTAAATGCCCTTTGTTATGTTCAGAAATTTTCTTTCTATTCCTATATTGCTGAGAGTTTTTATCATGAATGGGTGTTTAACTTTGTCAAATGCCCGCGATTCTTGTCTTGGTTTTATTTATGTGGTGGATTCCATTAATTGTTTTTCTAATGTTGATCCATCCCTGCATTAAAAAAAACCTGGTATGAATCCCACTTGGTCATGGTGAATTACTTTTTTGATATGTTGTTGAATTCTATCGGCTAGAATTTTGTTGAGGATTTTTGCATTGACATTCATGAGGGATATAGGCCTATAAATTTCTTTTCTTGTGGTGTCTTTACCTGGTTTTGGTATCAGGGGTATGGTGGCTTCATAGAATTAATTTGGCAGTATTCCATCCTTTTCTATGCTCTGAAATACCTTTAGTAGTAGTGGTGTTAACGCTTCTCTGAAAGTTTGGCAGAACTCTGCTGTGAAGCCATCTGGACCAGGGCATTTTTTGTTGGGAGTTTTTTGATTACCTTTTCAATCTCTTCTTTTGTTATGGGTCTATTTAGTTGTTCTACCTCTGTTTGTGTTAGTTTAAGTAGGTAGTGTGTTTCTAGGAATTCATCCAATTCTTCTAGGTTTTCAAATCTGTTTGAGTACAGTTTTTCATAGTAATCCTGTATGATTCTTTTAATTTCAGTTGGGTCTGTTGTAATATTGCCTATCTCATTTCTTACTTGGGTTATTTGCTTCCTCTCCTGTTTTTCTTTTGTCAATTTGGCCAATGGTTTATCAATTTTGTTGATTTTTTCAAAAAACCAGCTTTGGTCTTGTGAATTCTTTCAATTGTTTTTCTGTTTTCTATTTCATTTAATTCAGCTCCAATTTTTATTATTTGTTTTCTTCTGGAGCCTGTGGGTTTTTTTTTTTTTTTTCTTTTTTTTTGCTGTCTTTCTATTTGTTGAAGTTGTAGGGATAGTTCTTTCATTTTGGCCCTTTCTTCTTTTTGGATGTGTGCATTTATTGATATAAATTGGCCTCTGAGCACCGCTTTTGCTGTGTCTCAAAGGTTCTGATAGGAAGTGTTTTCATTCTCATTGGATTCTATGAATTTCTTTATTCCATCCTTAATGTCTTCTATAATCCAGTTTTTTGAGCAGGGTATTGTTGAGTTTTCAAGTGTTTGATTTCTTTTCCCTGCTTTTCCTGTTACTGATTTCCACTTTTATGGTCTTATGGTCAGAGAAGATGCTTTGTAATATTTCAGTGTTTTGGATTCTGCTAAGACTCGCTTTATGACCTAATATGTGGTCTATTGTAGAGAATGTTCCATGTGCACTAGAAAAGAAAGTATAGTTGGTTGCTGTTGGGTGGAGTGTTCTGTATATGTCTACGAGGTCAGGTTGGTTGATTGTGGCATTTAGATCTTCTGTGTCCTTATTGAGCTTCTTTCTGGATGTCCTGTCCTTCACCGAAAGTACTGTGTTGAAGTCTCCTACTATTATTGTGGAGCTCTCTATCTCACTTTTCAATGCTGACAGAGTTTGTTTTATGTATCTTGCAGTCTTGTCATTGGGTGCATAAATATTTAATATGGTTATATCTTCTTCGTGTTCTGTCCCTTTAATCATTATGTAGTGTCCTTCCTTATCCTTTCTGATGGGTTTAACTTTAAAGTCTATTTTGTCAGAAATTAATATTGCCACTCCTGCTTTTTTTTGATTGTTGTTTGCTTGATATATTTTTTTCCATCCTTTGAGTTTTAGTTCGTGTTTCTAAGGTGTGTCTCTTGTAGGCAGCATATAGACGGATCTTGTTTTTTAATCCATTCTGCCACTCTCTGTCTCTTTATTGGTGCATTTAGTCCATTTACATTCAGGGTAATTATGGATAGGTATGAATTTAGTGCTATCATTTGGATGTCTTTTTTGTGTGTTTACAGCTTCTTTTTCCCACTTGATTTTATGTGCTGAGTAGATTTTCTTCATATATTGTCCTTTCCTTATATTTGTTGTTGTTTATTTTGTTTCTGTTCAGTCTGTATTTTTCTCTTGTATTTTATTTTGTTGAGTAGGATAGTTTGTCTCCTTTGTGGTTACCTTATTATTTACCCTTATTTTTCTAAATTTATAACTAACTTTTATTTCTTTGTATCGCTGTATCTTCCTCTCCATCTGGAAGGTGTATGATTACATTTCTTAGTCCCTCTTTATTATTTTAATGTTGTCTTCTTTTATATAATAACATCGCCGTTACCCTGTGTTGGGCTTTTTTTTAAATCTTGCTTTTTTTTTTTTTTTGGATTTCCCTGTCTGGGTTGAATTCTGGTTGCTCTGCCCAGTGATCCAGTCTTGGGTCGATAGCTGATATTATTGATTTTCTAACCAAAGAACTCCCTTTAGTATTTCTTGTAGTTTTGGTTTGGTTTTTATGAATTCCTTCAACTTGTGTTTATCTGGAAATGTCTTAATTTCACCTTCATATTTAAGAGACAGTTTTGATGGATATAAGATTCTTGGCAGGCAATTTTCTTTCTTCAATTTTTTAAATATGTCATCTTATTGTCTTCTTGCCTGCATGGTTTCTGCCGAGTAGTCCGACCTTATTCTTATTGGCTCTCACTTGTAGGTGACTTTTCTTTTATCCCTCGCTGCTCTTGTATTGTCTCCTTATCTTTTGTTTTGGCAAGCTTGATTATAATATGTCTTGGCGACTTTCTTTTAAGATCTACCTTATGTGGAGTTCGATGAGCATCTTGGCTAGATCATCTTTCACAATATCAGGAAAGTTTTCTGCCAACAAATCCTCAACAATTTTCTCTGTATTTTCTGTTATCCCTCCCTGTTCTGGTACTTCAATCACTCATAGGTTATTTCTCTTGATAGAGTCTATGCATTGTGTTTTTAAACTGTTTTTTCTAGGTAATTCCAAATTAGGTTAAGAATCAGTTTGCCTAAAAGTAATTGGATGTATACATTTCAGGGTTTTTTTTTTTTTTTGTAATGTTACATTTCTTTATAGCGAAAAATGATAGCTTGAAACTGTGACTTCAAAAATTTTGGCCTCGGAGCGGGGCCAAGATGGCGGACTAGGTGGACGCTACCGCGGATCCCTCTTGCAACAAAGACTTGGAAAAACAAGGGAATCGATCACATACATAACAATCTACGAACTCTGAACAACAAGCACAGACTTAGAGATGGAAAACGAACAAATACGGGCAGACAGCGACCGTTTTCAGAACGAGGAGCCAGCGTACCAGCCGACTACTTGGAAAATCTAGTTTCCCAGTGATGGCTCGGAGACAGCAGTCCATATCAAACCACATAAAGAAACAGACCATGACAGCTTCTCCAACCCCCCAAACAAAAGAATCAAAATCTTTCCCAAATGAAGATACAATCCTGGAATTATCAGATACAGAATATAAAAAACTAATTTACAGAATGCTTAAAGATATCACAAATGAAATTAGGATAAATGCAGAAAAAGCCAAGGAACACACTGATAAAACTGTTGAAGAACTCAAAAAGATTATTCAAGAACATAGTGGAAAAATTAATAAGTTGCAAGAATCCATAGAGAGACAGCATGTAGAAATCCAAAAGATTAACAATAAAATTACAGAATTTGACAACGCAATAGAAAGTTAGAGGAGCAGACTCGAGCAATTAGAATGTAGACTGGGACTTCTGGAGGACCAGGGAAACAACACCAACATAGCTGAAAAAAAATCAGATAAAAGAATTAAAAAAAATGAAGAAACCCTAAGAATCATGTGGGACTCTATCAAGAAGGATAACTTGCGAGTGATTGGAGTCCCAGAACAGGGAGGGGGGACAGAAAACACAGAGAAAATAGTTGAAGAAATCCTGACACAAAACTTCCCTGACATCATGAAAGACGAAAGGATATCTATCCAAGATGCTCATCGAACCCCATTTAAGATTGATAGAAAAGAAAAACACCAAGATATATTATCATCAAACTTGCCAAAACCAAAGACAAACAGAAAATTTTAAAAGCAGCCAGGGAGAAAAGAAAGGTTTCCTTCAAGGGAGAATCAATAAGAATAAGTTCAGACTACTCAGCAGAAACCATGCAGGCAAGAAGAGAATGGGACGACGTATACAGAGCACTGAACGAGAAAAACTGCCAACCAAGGATCATATATCCAGCAAAACTCTCTCTGAAATATGAAGGAGAAATTAAGATATTTACAGATAAACACAAGTTTAGAGAATTTGCAAAAACTAAACCAAGACTGCAAGAAATGCTAAAGGAGATTGTTTGGCCGGATGACCAATAATATCAGGTACCAGCACAATACAAGGTCACAAAACAGAACGTCCTGATATCAACGCAACTCAAATAGGGAAAGCACAAAAACAAACAAATTAAGACTAATTCTAAAAATAAATAAACAAAATAATGCACACAACAGGAAATCATGGAAATCAATAGATAAACGATCACAATAATCAAAAAGAGGGACTAAATATAGGAGGCATTGAACTGCCAGATGGAGAGTGATACAAGGCAATATAGAAGGATACAAGTTAGGTTTTTACTTAGAAAAATAGGGGTAAATAAAAAGGTAACCACAAAAAGGAATATCAATTCCACAACTCAAGAAAAAAGCCAAGAAAAACATAACGACTCAATAAACACAAAGTTAAACATTATGAAAATGAGGATCTCACAAGCTACGAAGAAAAACGTCTCAGCACAAAAAAGCATGTGGAAAAATGAAATGGCCAACAACACACATGAAAAGGCATCAAAATGACAGCACTAAAAACTTACTTATCTATAATTACGCTGAATGTAAATGGACTAAATGCACCAATAAAGAGACAGAGAGTCACAGACTGGATAAAGAAACACGATCCATCTATATGCTGCCTACAAGAGACACACCTTAGACTTAGAGACACAAACAAACTAAAACTCAAAGGATGGAAAAAAATATATCAAGCAAACAATAAGCAAAAAAGAAGAGGAGTAGCAATATTAATTTCTGACAAAATAGACTTTAGACTTAAATCCACCACAAAGGATAAAGAAGGACACTATATAATGATAAAAGGGACAATTGATCAGGAAGACATAACCATATTAAATATTTACGCACCTAATGACAGGGCTGCAAGATACATAAATCAAATTTTAACAGAATTGAAAAGTGAGATAGACACCTCCACATATATAGTAGGAGACTTCAACACACCACTTTCGGAGAAGGACAGGACCTCCAGTAAGAAGCTCAATAGAGACACGGAAGACCTACTTACAACAATCAACCAACTTGACCTCATTGACTTATACAGAACTCTCCACCCAACTGCTGCAAAATATACTTTCTTTTCTAGTGCACATGGAACATTCTCTAGAATAGACCACATATTAGGTCATAAAACAAATCTTTGCAGAATCCAAAACATCGAAATATTACAAAGCATCTTCTCAGACCACAAGGCAATGAAGCTAGAAATCAATAACAGAAAAACTAGGGAAAAGAAATCAAATACTTGGAAAATGAACAATACCCTCCTGAAAAAAGACTGGGTTATAGAAGACATCAAGGAGGGAATAAGGAAATTCTTAGAAAGCAACGAGAATGAAAATACTTCCTATCAAAACCTCTGGGACACAGCAAAAGCAGTGCTCAGAGGCCAATTTATATCGATAAATGCACACATACAAAAAGAAGAAAGAGCCAAAATCAGAGAACTGTCCCAACAACTTGAACAAATAGAAAGTGAGCAACAAAAGAACCCATCAGGCACCAGAAGAAAACAAATAATAAAAATCAGAGCTGAACTAAATGAATTAGAGAACAGAAAAACAATTGAAAGAATTAACAAAGCCAAAAGCTGGTTCTTTGAAAAAATTAACAAAATTGATAAACCACTGGCTAGACTGACTAAAGAAAAACAGGAAAGGAAACAAATAACCCGAATAAGAAATGAGAAGGACCACATCACAACAGAACCAAATGAAATCAAAAGAATCATATCAGATTACTACATAAAATTGTACTCTAACAAATTTGAAAACCTAGAAGAAATGGATAAATTCTTGAAACAATACTACCTACCTAAACTAACACATTCAGAAGTAGAACAACTAAATAGACCCATAACAAAAAAAGAGATTGAAACGGTAATCAAAAAACTTCCAGCAAAAAAAAGTCCTGGCCCAGATGGCTTCACTGCAGAGTTCTACCAAATCTTCAGAGAAGACTTAACACCATTAGTATTGAAGGTATTTCAAAGTATAGAAAAAGATGGAATACTACCCAACTCATTCTATGAAGCTACCATCTCCTTGATACCAAAACCAGGTAAAGACATTACAAAAAAAGAAAATTTTAGACCTATATCCCTCATGAACATAGATGCAAAAATCCTCAACAAAATTCTAGCCAATAGAATCCAACAACACATCAAAAAAATAATACACCCTGATCAAGTGGGATTTATACCAGGTATGCAAGGCTGGTTTAATATCAGAAAAACCATTAATGTAATCCATCACATAAATAAAACAAAAGATAAAAACCACATGATCTTATCAATTGATGACAAAGTTCAACACCGATTTATGATAAAAACTCTAACCAAAATAGGAATTGAAGGGAAATTCCTCAACATAATAAAGGGCATATATGCAAAGCCAACGGCCAATATCACTCTAAATGGAGAGAACCTGAAAGCATTTCCCTTGAGAACGGGAACCAGACAAGGATGCCCTTTATCACTGCTCTTATTCAACATCGTACTTGAAGTCCTAGCCAGGGCAATTAGGCTAGACAAAGAAATAAAGGGTATCCAGATTGGTAAGGACGAAGTAAAGCTATCACTATTTGCAGATGACATGATCGTATACATGGAAAACCTTGAGGAATCCTCCAGAAAACTACTGAAACTAATAGAAGAGTTTGGAAGAGTCTCAGGATACAAAATAAACATACAAAAATCACTTGGATTCCTCTACATCAACAAAAAGAACACCGAAGAGGAAATAACCAAATCAATACCATTCACAGTAGCCCCCAAGAAGATAAAATACTTAGGAATAAATCTTACCAAGGATGTAAAAGACCTATACAAAGAAAACTATAAAACTCTGCTACAAGAAATTCAAAAGGACATACTTAAGTGGAAAAACATACCCTGCTCATGGATAGGAAGACTTAACATAGTAAAAATGTCTATTCTACCAAAAGCCATTTATACATATAACGCACTTCCAATCCAAATACCAATGTCATACTTTAAGGGGATAGAGAAACAAATCACTAATTTCATATGGAAAGGAAAGAACCCCCGGATAAGCAAAGCATTACTGAAAAAGAAGAAGAAAGTGGGAGGCCTCACCCTACCTGATTTCAGAACCTATTATATAGCTACAGTAGTCAAAACAGCCTGGTACTGGTACAACAACAGGCACATAGACCAATGGAACAGAATTGAGAATCCAGATATAAATCCATCCACGTATGAGCAGCTGATATTTGACAAAGGACCAGTGTCAGTCAATTGGGGAAATAATAGTCTTTTTAACAAATGGTGCTGGCATACCTGGATATCCATTTGCAAAAGAATGAAACAGGACCCATACCTCACACCATGCACAAAAACTAACTCCAAGTGGATCAAAGACCTAAACATAAAGACTAAAACGATAAAAATCATGGAAGAAAAAATAGGATCTACCCTAGGAGCCCTAATACAGGGCATAAACAGAATACAAAACATTACCAAAAATGATGAAGAGAAACCAGATAACTGGGAGCTCCTAAAAATCAAACACCTATGCTCATCTAAAGACTTCACCAAAAGAGTAAAAAGACCACCTACAGACTGGGAAAGAATATTCAGCTATGACATCTCAGACCAGCGCCTGATCTCTAAAATCTACATGATTCTGTCAAAACTCAACCACAAAAAGACAAACAACCCAATCAAGAAGTGGGCAAAGGATATGAACACACATTTCACTAAGGAAGATATTCAGGCAGCCAACAGATACATGAGAAAATGCTCTCGATCATTAGTCATTAGAGAAATGCAAATTAAAACTACGATGAGATTCCATCTCACACCAGCAAGGCTGGCATTAATCCAAAAAACACAAAATAATAAATGTTGGAGAGGCTGCGGAGAGATTGGAACTCTCATACAGTGCTGGTGGGATTGTGAAATGGTACAACCACTTTGGAAATCCATCTGGCGTTATCTTAAACAGTTAGAAATAGAACTACCATACAACCCAGAAATCCCACTCCTCGGAATATACCCTAAAGATACAAGAGCCTTCACACAAACAGATATATGCACACCCATGTTTATTGCAGCTCTGTTTACAATAGCAAAAAGCTGGAAGCAACCAAGATGTCCATCAACGGACGAATGGGTAAATAAATTGTGGTATATTCACACAATGGAATACTACGCATCGATAAAGAACAGTGACGAATCTCTGAAACATTTCATAACATGGAGGAATCTGGAAGGCATTATGCTGAGCAAAATGAGTCAGTTGCAAAAGGACAAATATTGTATAAGACCACTATTATACGATCTTGAGAAATAGAAAAAACGGAGAAGAACACATACTTTTGTGGTTACAAAGGGGGGAGGGAGGGAGGGAGAGGGCTTTTTATTGATCAATCTGTAGATAAGAACTGCTTTGGGTGAAGGGAAAGACAACACTCAAAACAAGGAAAATCAGCCTAATTGGACTGGATTAAAAGTAAAGAGGTTTCCGGGATAAAATGAAAGCTTCAAAGGTCAGCGAAGCAGGGGCTGGGGTCTGGGGAACTTGGTTTGAGGGGACTTCTAAGTCAATGGGCAAAACAATTCTATTATGAAAACACTCTGCATCCCACTTTGAATTGTGGTGCCTGGGGTCCTAAATGCCAACAAGCGGCCATCTAAAATACATTAATTGGTCTCAACCCACCTGGAGCAAAGGCAAAGGAAGAACACCAAGGTCACACGACAACTAAGAACCCAAGAGACAGAAAGGGCCACATGAACCAGAGACCTACATTATCCTGAGACCAGAAGAACTAGTTGGTGCCCGGCCACAATCGATGTCTGTCCTGTCAGGGAGCACAACAGACAACTCCTGAGGGAGCAGGAGACCAATGGGATGCAGACCCCAAATTCTCATTAAAAGACCACACCTAATGGTATGATTGCAACTAGAGGAATCCCAGAGACAATGCTCCCCAGAACTTCTGATGGCACAGGACAGGAACCATCCCCGAAGACAAATCATCAGGCATGAAAAGGACTGGTCAGTGGGGGGGAGAGAGATGCTGATGAAGAGTGAGCTAATTAAATCAGGTGGACACTGGAGAGTGTGTTGGCAACTCTTGACTGGAGGGGGGATGGGAAGATAGAGAGAGAGGGAAGATGGCAAAATTGGCACGAAACGAGAGACTGTAAGGGCTGACTCAATAGGGGGAGAGCAAGTGGGAGAAGGGAGTAAGATGTATGTAAACCTACATGTGACAGACTGATTCGAATGGTAAATGTTCACTTGAAGCTTAATAAAAATTAAAAAAAAAAAAATTTTGGCCTCATAGTTTGTAGAACATTTAAAAGCCCAATATTTTGCTATTTAAAGGTTTCTCCAATTTAAGCCAGTAGAAACACGTCTTAATCTGGCTTGGCAGTGGGAAGGATAAAGGCTGTATCAATATGTATGCAGATTAAATAATGCCCCTAAGAATCACATCCAAACACAGAACACATCTGGCTGGGCCAAGGGTATATAGTGACATGGTAAGGGGATATAGCAGCAGCACAAGAACTGCAGGCATTTATTACAAACTTAATCACATCAGAAGATTCTCTCAAGATAGCAGTTTGCTTTAGGAGTATGTTTGGATATTCCAATTTGTCGGAGTAGATTGGCATTCCTTGACAAGTAAACAGATCAGGTCAGAGAAGTTGAGCTACAGTATCTCAGGCTATCATGCATCTTTCCACAAACCGATTAAAACTATGCAGCTATGGAACACTGTCATTCCAATGTTGAATTCCACAAATAAATAAAAAAAAATGTATCAATAACGATGTTGTTTTTGGTATGTGCCATTGAGTAGATTCTAACTCATAGCAACCCTATAGGACAGAGTAAATACTGCCCCATAGTGTTTCCTAGACTGTAATCTTAATGGAGCAGATCACCTGGTCTTTTCCCCTGAGGAGTGGCTTGTGGGTTTGAAACATTGATCTTTTGGTTAGCAGCCAAGTGCTTAACTAGGCTTCACAAATTTAAATATATATATGTATATAATATTTAAAAATTTTAAGTTATTTTTGATGATTGTTTCTTATATTTAACACCTTCCTGGTAGCCTAGTAGTTAAGAGCTTGGCTGCTAACCAAAAGGTTGGCAGTTTGAATCCAGCAGCCACTCCTTGGAAACCCTATAGGGCAGTTCTATTCTGTCCTGTAGGGTCACTATGAGTCAGAATCAACTTGACAGCAATGGGTTATTTGCTTGCAAACAGGAAAAAGTACAAATAACAAATTAAAGAACATTAATGATTACTTTGGGGGAGAGTTTGCTGTGTTTCATATTGCATGTGTATAATATAACAAAATAGGTCTTCATTTATATGACAATAGTGAATCTACTCACTTTTCATACCTTCAACTAGAACTATACCTGAAATGGTGATCAACACTGAACTGCCCAAGGTTGTTTGCAAGTGGACGTCAGAGCAGGAAACTATTGATACTTCTTATATCCTTACTGGCACTCTGTTTTCTTTTTATTCTGTAATTGTATTAGTTATTTGTTGCTGTATAAAAAGCCACAAACTCAGTGGATTAAAACAACACACTTTTATCATCTGACAGTGTCCAGGGGTCAGGAGGCCAAGCCCAGGTTAGCCACTCCTCTGCTCAGAGTCTCCGAGGCTGCATTCTCATCTGGAAGCTTCTGGAGGGAAGATTAGGCTTCCAGGCTCACTCAGGTTGTGGCCAAATTCATTTCCAGCAGCTGTCTGAAGGAGGGCCACCGGCAGCAGCTTGCTGCTGTGTAATCCCCTCCAACAGCAGTTCACAGCACGAGAATTTGCTATGTCGAGACCGGCGGGAGAGTCTCTCTCACTGCATTTGGCTAAGTCACAGTCTTATGTAACTAAACGTAATCACGGGAGGGACAGCCATAATCTACTGGTGAGAAGCAAGTCACTGCTTAATAATCGTTGTTAGTTGCCAATGTTGGTTGGGATCATGACTCATTGGAGGTTACCTCAGGGTTACCTCAGGATGTGTCCTCCTCAACAGTCGATGCTTTTGTGCATTGCACTTGACCTTATTTCACAAATCAGAATGCCGTTTCTCACATTGAAAAGTATACTGTACTTTCAATATGTAACACACCACAAATTTTCTTTGTTTTTGTTGTTTGCAGATTTTAACTCCTTAGAAATGAATTATAAAATAAAATTACTATTACTAATTTTGGAGGTTTTATTATAAAAACTGTACCAATGATCATGAAGATGGCACAGGACCAGGCAATGTTTCATTTTGTTGTACTTAAGGTTGCTGAGTTGGAGTTGACTCAGCGGCAACTAACAACGATTATTAAACTGAGTCCCTGGGTGGTGCAAATGGTTATCACTCTTGACTGTTAACTGAAAGGTTGGAGGTTCAAATTCAACCAGAACCCAGTGCCATTGAGTCAATTCTGATTCATAGTGACCCTATAGGACAGAGTAGAGCTACCCCACAGAGTTTCCAAGGAGCAGGTGGTGGATTTGAACTGCCAGCCTTTTGGTTAGCAGCCGAATGCTTAAACGTTGCACCACCAGGGCCCCAAATTCACCCAGGGGTACATCAAAAGAAAAGGCTAATGATCGATTCCTGAAAAATCAGCCCTTGAAACCCTATAGAGTACAGTTTCACTCTAAAACGCATAGGATTGCCTCGAGTCAGACAACTCAACAGGAACTGCTTTATTATAAAACTAACAAAGGTTTTTTGTGGCAAACAGCATACAAAGAAGAAAAACTAAAAAAAAAAAAAAAAAAAAGGTAAGCCTCATAACCCCATGTAAGATAAGTGTTATGTACTTCTCATTCCTAATCTTATTTGAAATTTCTCTATTTGTCTTATTTGAAATTTCTCTATTTGTCTTTATAGCATTTTTTATGTTTATTACTTTTCATTCCTTTAACAGTTTAAACCAGCTGTTAGATTTATCCATCAATTCTGCTCATAACTTTTTTAGGACCTCCTCATGCTTTCCAGATTTACTTAGCTGTCTTTTCTCTAACATCTTACTTGGCATAATTTTTCTGTATTTAGTTCTGGATGCTTCCCATAAGTTTTTTTTTTTGTTTGTTTGCTTGTTTGTTTTAAATTTTTATTGTGCTTTAACTGAAAGTTTACAAACTTCCTGTAAGTTTTGACATGTAATGTTCTCATTGATTTTTTTTTTTAGTTATTCCACTTAATTTTCATTACCTTCTTGACAAGGTATTTGGTCAAATAATTTTAATATTTCTAAATGTTTTATTGCTATAAATTTGATCATTTAATTTTAGATTTGGTGAATTGTGGTAAAAGAATGTGGAACACATGAAGTTTGCTCTTGGGAATTTATGTTTTCCTTGTGATCTAGCATATAATCATTTTTTGAAAATTCTCCATTATGCTTTGAAGATAAGGTTAATTTTTGATTATAGGTGTACAAAGTTGGAGACATTGCTCATAAATTAATCTCATTAAGACACTCAAATACACTACCTTTACAAGCGTGTTAACTTGATGCTAAGCTATGTCAAACACAAGGGTTTATAACCATGACACTTATATATGTTATCAAATGAAAATGATTTTCTTTTCCTAGCCCATGCTTTTCATCCTTAAATTCAACTTTCTTGAATACTGTTATTGTTGCTCATATTTCTATTTATACGACTTCCTTTACCTATGTGTTTATATGTCGTCATTTTCCAGTATTTTGCTTATGTATGTCTCTTGTCAATGGTGTGCTTGAAATTTACATTTACAAATTTACATCTGAAAATTGTCTACTTTTAATAATTCTCCAAATTCCCTTAAACTGCAGTTGCATCTAGGTCTTATGAGCTTTTTTAAATTTTTGTTTATTGCACTTTGATGTTTCCTTTATTTTCTGCATGTTGGCTTTATTCTCCCAGTGATAAGCAGGGCATAGATCGTATTTTTACTGGTAGTTACGGTTATATTCATGGAAGCATATTTGCATATTTAAAGCTAAGTTTCACTAATTGTTAATACAATACTCAAACCATGTTAATAATTATAAAAATCATGGAGAGAAATTTAAAAATTTTTATAGCCATGCTAAAAGGCACACAATGATGGAAAAATTAATTTCTGGTACTAAGAGGTTATTTTTCTTACTTAAAGTTCAATGAAACTTCTCTTACAGGTTACCTAGTCCTGATATAGGAAGATTCTCCCTTGCTCCCAGGGATATAATTGTACTTTTTTTTTTGTCAATAAGATTGTAAGTAAATACAGAATGCATATTTAGAAGATAATTAAATAGCCTCAAACCTGTGAGAGAGAAATTTACAAGGGAATGCTTAGCTATTCTTTACATGAAGTAGATTTTTTTCAGTGGAGATTGATTTATTGACTATATCACTTTTTGAACAAGCATTATGTTTTGTATCACTTCAGGGCTCTTTAGTGTCCTTGTTCCTGCAGTGATGTTTGTTCTCACCTTGATCTCAACAAGCTTTTCATATAAGATATTATGTACTAACAAAACCAAGGAGAGAGGAAATGTCCAGATGGTGTTCTATGAAAAATAGCAAGAGCTTTCAAAAACAAACCAGAAACACTGTTATAGTTTAATTGGTTCTTTAAAGCTTTATAGAAGTTGCTGGAATCTTCTTTAGTAATACTTTGAAGGCATTTTGCAAGTTAAGCATGAAACAGCCATATCATGAAATATTACAGTAATAAAATCAGACTCTTATGGAAGAAATTAAACTTTCATTAGTTTACAAACATAAGCATTATTTATTTGAACTAAAGTCACAAGCAAACGCAAATATATTTACATTTATATATAAAATATACTGTATTTAAAGTTACTTGATGCTTTAAAGACAGAACTTAATGTGAAATATGCAGCTGGAAATTACAAGACCAGATGGTTCCATAAATCTCAGTGGAAAATATACATCTGTTAGGTCTTTGTGAAATTGTTTTATTTGACTGAAGTTGTATTTAATCAAATGGCATGGTGTCTTAGCACATTCCTTGTCTTATCTTAGGAAATGCACCTCCTGCAATAGGCATTTTCATTTCTAAAATAAATAGAAAATAATTGATCTCTTTGATTTTCAAGGAAATGTTTTGGGCTGTATGTAAAGTCAATTTTATCAGTTCAGTTTTGTTTATTTTATTTACAGCACAAACAAATGTACTAACCACAGAGTTTGCTCAAGTAAGTAGGCTGGTCATAAGGAGCAGTCACTGGACTCGTGAATATTGTTAATTGTCTCTATAATACCTGCAATATTATGCAGTGACTCTTAATCTATTGGTTAGATGATACTGAACATTAGGCTTAAAATAATTTTAAAATGTCATGATTGTTGCATTTGCAATTCTTTAGCATAGGATTGTAGAAAGAAAAGTCATCCAGATAAAGAAGAGCTCCTGTGTTGACTTAGGTAAAAGAAACTTGGAGGAAATTATGTAAAGTAAGAAGAAAGCAAGCTAGCTATGAAATTGTACGGTGGGATAAGAAAAAAAAAAGGATTTGGAATTGGGGAATCTGAATTATATCCTCCTTTCTGCTAATAATTAGCCGAGGGCAAGTCACTTAAACCTTTTCAACTTTTACTTCCTAATCTTAAAATGAAATGATTTGTATTTTAGAAATGTGTGCATGCTATGTTAAATGAGAGTTTTTGCTTTTTCTTATATGTGCCAAAACAAGCTGCTTGACTTTCTTTTGTATTCGTTCATTCCATCATTTACTCATGTTGATTGCTATGATCTTTTGCTAATTACAAATTTAGTGTTTTGAGATATGCCTCTTCCCTTTTCATTAAAAACTAATCAAATACATGAATATTTTGAACACTTGTTACTTGTAAGGTAACTCCAATGGCTAAAGACCTATATGGGTCTCTTTTTTCTCCTATTTTTCTTTGTATTTTCAGTGGTAATTTAGTTTTTTTTTTTAGTGCATATGGATGGCATCCAATGATTTCTGCTGGCTGAAAGAAGAGTAACACTCAAATCAAGCACTTGATTTATCTGATAATTATCTCCTGGAAACTAATCTAATGTTTATATATGCATGGAGTCAACAGTTAAGGTGTTTTGACATAATGTAGGCACATTTTTAATTGAATAGCATGTTCTCACCTAATCAAAAAAATTAACATTTCCTTATGGACAACAAGCAAAAAAAATCTTTGACCAAAGTCTCCTTTGATTTGAATTAGAATATATCCTTTACCCCCGTAAAGGGTACAGTCTAGAAAACTCTATTTCAGTTCTATTCTGTCACATGAGATTTCAATAAGTCAAAAACCAACTCCACAACACCTAACAACAACAATACCCTGGCCAGCAGGAATCATTCCAGAGTGCTATATTGAAGGATTAAATCATAAATATTCCATTTTTCTCCTAAATCACTAGTGCAGATGGCATCCATCCACCACCTACAAGTTGGGGGTCATGGAACAGGAGTGTCCACATAGGCCATCTGCCCTTAGATATCTTTTTTGAACTTTATAGGGACTGGTTCCCTGGAGTCACCTTCAGGTCAGACAGTAGCTTAGGAGCAGAGAGCATTTTACCTTAGACATTGGGTTGTTTTGGAAATTTATCTATGTGCAGCCAGCTTCAAGAAACAAGAACTCCAGGGTTTGTCCAGAGGCTGTTTTAGGATGGGTGGCAATCCCTGTATCTGCAACCACCTCTATTCTTTGATGTTAATTTCTGAGAAATTAACACAACAATGACCTCTATAACCCACTTTCACTGCCCCCTCCTCTGAGTACCTTCCCCACAAGTTTGGGTGATGCTGCTCAATTTGAAGCTTATCTACTCACATTTAATCGATTCTGTTACACTAATTTTTGTTGTTTCTCTAAGCAATTAAGGTTTTGACAACACAAAAGCAAAATAGTGAACTAACTCTAAATTATGCAACATGAGGATATATGGCGACTTGGGGGAAGTCTGTTAAATGAAAATGAAAATGATTGAGCAGATGTTATATTAAAGTTAAGAGTCAGAATTACACCACATTCTATCACAAGGAAAAATGACCAAATAAAATCCTGTGAAGACCAGTTTCCTCTAAAAACTTTCTTCCATCATTTGTCTGTCCCTTTGACATACTGTGGTGGCTTGGGAGTTGCTGTGATGCTGGAAGCTATGCTACTGGTACTCCAATATCAGCAGGGTCATGCATGGTAGACAGGCTTAGCAGACCTTCCAGACTAAGATAGACTAGGAAAAAAAGACCTGATGGTCTATTGTTGGAAAAAATTGGCCAGTAAAACCTTATGAATACAGAGGAACATCGTCTAATATCGTACTGGATGATGAGACCCTCAGGTCAGAAGGTGTCAAAATATGACTGGGGAAGATCTGCCTCCTCAAAGTAGAGTGAACCTTAATGACAAGAATGGATTAAAGCTTTCGGAATAGACCATCAAGAGTTCATAAGCAAGTTCAAGTTGAAGCTGATGAAAATTAAAACAAGCCCACAAGAGCCAAAATACAACCTTGAGTATATCCCACCTGAATTTAGAAACCATCTCAAGAATAGATTTGATGCATTGAACACTAATGATGAAAGACCAGATGAGTTGTGGGATACATCAAGGGCACCATACTTGAAGAGAGCAAAAGTTCACTAAAAAGACAAAAAAGAAAAGACCAAAATGGACATCAGAAAAGACTCCAAAACTTGTTTTGAACATAAAGCAGCTAAAGTGAATGGAAGAAATCGTGAAGTAAAAGAGCAGCTCGAGAAGACAAAGTATTATAATGAAATGTGAAAGACCAGCAGTTAGAAAACCAAAAGGGAAGAATATGCTGAACATTTCTCTAGTTGAAAGAACTGAAGAAAAACTTCAAGCCTTGAGTTGCAATATTGAAAGATTCCATGGGCAAAATATTGAAAGGCACAGGAATCATCAAAAGAAGATGGAAGGAATTCACAGAGTCACTGTCCAAAACATAATTGGTCAATGCCCAATTTTTTCAGAAGGTGGCATAAGATCAAGAACTAATGGTACTGAAGGGAATATCCAGGCTGCATTTAGGACATTGACAAAAACAAGGCACCGGGAATTAATAGAATACCAATTGAAATGTTTCAACAAAGGAATGCAATGCAGGAGATGCCCACTCCTCTATGCCAAGAAGTTTGGAACACAGCTACCTGGCCATCCAACTGGAAAAAACCCACTTTTTTTCCATTCCAAAAAAAGTGATCCAATAGAACGTGGAAATTATCTGACAATATCATTAATATCACAGGCAAGTAAAATTTTGCAGAGGATAATTTTAAAAAGTTGCAGCACTACATCGACATAGGAACTGCCAGAAATTCAAGCTAGATTCAGAAGAGGACTCAGAATGAAGGGTATCATTGCTGACATCAGATGGATCTTGAATGAAAGCAGAGAATAGCAGAAAGATGTTTACCTGTGTTTTATTGACTAAGTAAAGGCATTTGACTGTGGGGACCATACAAATTATGGATAACACTGGTGAAGAACGGCAATTGCAGAGCACTTCATGTGCTCATGAGGAACTTATACATAGGCCCACAGGCAGTCACTCCAACAGAGCAAGAGAATAGTGCATGGTTTAAAATCAGGAAAGGTGTGTGTCAGGGTTGTATCCTTTCATCATACTTAATCTGTATGCTGAGCAAATAATTGCAGAAGCCAGACTCCATGAAGAAGAACGCAGTATCAAAATTGAAGGAAGACTCGTTGTTGTTAGGTGCCATCGAGTCAGTTCCGACTCATAGCGACCCTATGCACAACAGAACGAAACGCTGCCCAGTCCTGCACCATCCTTGCAGTCGTTGTTATGCTTGAGCCCATTGTTGCAGCCAATGCGTCAATCCACCTCATTGAGGGTCTTCCTCTTTTCCGCTGACCCTGTACTTTGCCAAGCACGATATCCTTCTCCAGAGACTGATCCTTCCTGACATGTCCAAAGCATATAAGATGCAGCCTTGCCATCCTTGCTTCTAAGGAGCATTCTGGTTGTACTTCTTCTAAGACAGATTTGTTTGTCCTTCTGGCAGTCCATGGTATATTCAATATTCTTTGCCAACACCACATATATAGGCATCAATTCTTCTTTGGTCTTCCTTATTCATTGTCCAGCTTTCACATGAGTATGACGCGATTGAAAATACCATGACTTGGGTCAGGCGCACCTTAGCCTTCAAGGTGACATACTTGCTCTTCAACACTTTAAAGAGGTCCTTTGCAGCAGATTTACCCAATGCAACAAGTCTTTTGATTTTTTGACTGCTGCTTCCATGGCTGTTGATTGTGAATTCAAGTAAAATCAAATCCTTGACAACTTCAATCTTTTCTCCATTTATCATTAGTCCAGTTGTGAGGATTTTTGTTTTCTTTATGTTGAGGTACAATCCATACTGAAGGCTGTGGTCTTTGATCTTCATTAGTAAGTGCTTCAAGTCCTCTTCACTTTCAGCAAGCAAGGTTGTGTCATCTGCATAACCCAGGTTGTTAATGAGTCTTCCTCCAACTTGGTGCCCCGTTCTTCATATGGTCCAGCTTCTCAGGTTATTTGCTCAGCATATGGATTGAATAGGTATGGTGAAAGAATACAAACCTGACGCACACCTTTCCTGACTTTAAACCAGTCAGTATTCCCTTGTTCTGTCCGAACAACTGCCTCTTGATCTATGTAAAGGTTCCTCATGAGCACAATTAAGTGTTCTCGAATTCCCATTCTTCTCAGTGTTATCCATAGTTTGTTATGATCCACACAGTCAAATACCTTTGCATAATCAATAAAACACAAGTAAACATCCTTCTGGTATTCTCTGCTTTCACCCAGGATCCATCTGACATCAGCTATGATATCCCTGGTTCCACGTCCTCTTCTGAAACTGGCCTGAATTTCTGGTAGTTTCCTGTCGATATACTCCTGCAGCCGTTTTTGAATGATCTTCAGCAAAATTTTGCTTGTGTGTCATATTAGTGATATTGTTCTATAATTTCCACATTGGGTTAGATCCCCTTTCTTGGGAATAGGCATAAATATGGATCTCTTCCTTTTTTTTTTTTTTTCCAGTCGGCTGGCCAGGAAGCTGTCTTCCATATTTCTTGGCATAGATGAATGAGCACCTCTAGCGCAGCATCTCTTTGTTGAAACATCTCGATTGATATTCCATTAATTCCTGGAGCCTTGCTTTTTGCCAATGCCTTCAGAGCAGCTTGGACTTCTTCCTTCAGTACCATCGGTTCCTGCTCATATGCTACCTCTTGAAATGGTTGGACGTCTACTAATTCTTTTTAGTATAATGACTGTATATTCTTTACATCTTCTTTTGATGCTTCCTGCATCACTTAATATTTTCCCCATAGAATCCTTCACTAATGCAACTCAAGGCTTGAATTTTTCCTTCAGTTCTTTCAGCTTAAGAAACACCGAGCATGTTCTTCTCTTATGGTTTTCCATTTCCAGCTCCTTGCATATGTCATTATAATACTTTACTTTGTCTTCTTGAGCTGCCCCTTTAAAATCTTCTGTTCGGTTCTTTTACTTCATCAATTCTTCCTTTTGCTTTAGCTGCTCAGCGTTCGAGAGCAAGTTTCAGAGTCTCCTCTGACATCCATCTTGGTCTTTTCTTTCTTTCCTGCCTTTTCAATGACTTCTTGCTTCCTTCACGGATGATGCCCTTGATGTCATTCCACAACTCATCCTGTCTTCAGTCACCAGTGTTCAATGTGTCAAATCTATTCTTCAGATGGTCTCTAAATTCAGGTGGGATATACTCAAGGTCATATTTTGGCTTTCGTGGACTTGCTGTGATTTTCTTCAGTTTCAGCTTGAACTTGCATATGAGCAATTGATGATCTGTTCCACAGTCAGCCCCTGGCCTTGTTCTGACTGATGATATTGAGCTTTTCCATTGTCCCTTTCCACAGATGTAGTCAATTTGATTTCTGTGTGTTCCATCTGGCAAGGTCCCTGTATATAATCACCGTTTGTGTTGGTGAAAGAAGGTATTTGCAATGAAGAAATTGTTGGTCTTGCAAAATTCTACCGTTTGATCTCCACCATTGTTTCTATCACCAAGGCCATATTTTCCAACTACTGATCCTTCTTTGTTTCCAACTTTCGCATCCCAATCGCCAGTAATTATCAATGCATCTTGATTGCATGTTCGATCAATTTCAGACTGCAGCAGCTGACAAAAATCTTCTATTTCTTCATCTTTGGCCCTAGCGGTTGGTGTGTATATTTGAATAACAGTCACATTAACTGGTCTTCCTTGTAGGCTTATGGATATTATCCTATCACTGACAGCATTGTACTTCAGGATAGATCGCATTAACAACCTGCAATATGCAGATGATACTATCTTGCTTGCTGAAGTGAAGAGGACTTGAAGCACTTACTGATAAAAGTCAAAGACTACAGCCTTTAATATGGATTACACCTTAACATAAATAAAACAAAAGTCTTCACAACTGGACCAATAAGTAACATCATGATGAATGGAGAAAATATTGGCATTATCAAAGATTTCATTTTACTTGGATCCATAATCAACACCCCCGGAAGAAGCAGTCAAGAAATCAAACAATGTATTGCACTGGGCAGATCTGCTGCCAAAGACCTCTGTAAAGTGTTTAAAAAGCAAAGATGCCACCTTGAAGACTAAGGTGCCTCTGACCTGAGCCATGGTATTTTCAATCACCTCATATACCTGTGAAAGCTGGACAATGAATAAGGAAGACAGAAGAACTGATGCCTTTAAACTATGGTGTTTGTGAAGAATACTGAATATACATACCATGGACTACCAGAAAAGCAACCAAATCTGTCTCACCAGAAGCCAGAATGCTCCTTAGAAGCAAGGACACATTATCAACAGGGACCAGTCCCTAGAGAAGGACAACATGCTTGGTAAAGTAGAGGGTCAGTGAAATAAAGGAAGACCCTCAGTGGGATGTATTGACCCAACGGCTGCAGCAATGGGCTCAAACATAGCAATGGCTGTGAGGATGGCTCAGGACGAGGCAGCGTTTCCTTTTGTTGGACACATTTTTGCTATGAGTGAGTACCCACTCAATGACATCTAACAGCAACACCCATAACTTGTCTGAAGATGAAATGGATTTTATAAAGCAGAGTCTCAGGGCCCATGGGATTTACATCATCTATCTTCCCAGAGTAGAGGATATGGAGTTTGTTTGATAGATGGCATAATAAAATGTTAACCTGTGTTTCGCTCTTACCTTTTGGTAGCTTTGAGGTTATTCCTTCCAGCTCTTTTGATCTTCAGAAAGATCAATGCTTTATAACTGAATTCCAGGTCCTCCCTCAGCTTCAGATCATTTTTTTTTCTCACAGCTTAACCCAGTCTATGTTTTGCCCACACAAGAGAGTGCATTAAAGGACTAAACAGGACCTTCCATGAACTTCTACAACTGGGTATGCTCTTTAATGTTACCACAGAGGAAATTCTAGTACCCATGTTTATCCAAAGAGCTGGGATCTTGATCAGAATGGATTTCCACAAAAGGCTAGAAGTATGGTCTCTACCTGGCCCAGCAGGCAGATGCACACATCCCAAGTGTTACAGCACACATACGTGGTGTGAAGCCAGGATCAGGGACACTGGCCTGTGAAGAGGCCAGAAGGACTGTTGAGTGCCCCTGACTAAAGCCATAGCTGCTGGATTGCCCATCAAGCTCTGTAGGTCCCAGTCCTCCACGCTTCAGAGTTTGCCCATGCCTTTAACCTCAGGAGGCCAAAATGAAGCAGGCAGAAGAGCTGCTTCCAGCCTGACCTCTGCTGAGTGCATCAGTGTACTATAATTGCTCTCACTATCTCCCTAACTGCTAATCAAAATAATAGCTACTAATGGATTCAAAGTAAATTATATTCCTTCTTGCTGTTGTTGTTAAGTGTAGTCAAGTGGGTACTGACTCATAGCAACCTTAGGCACAACAGAGAGAAACACTACCTGGTCCTGAACCATTCTCACAATCATTGCTATATTTAAGCCCACTGTTGCAGCCACTGTATCAATCCATCTCATTGAGGGTCTTTCTCTCTTTTCCTGACCCTCGAATTTACCAAGCATGATGTCCTTCTCCAGGAATTAATCCTTCCTAATAACATGTCCAAAGCATGTGAGATGAAGTCTTGCCATCCTCACTTCTAAGGAGTATTCTGGCTGTTCTTCTTCCAAGGCAGATTTGTTCATTTTTCTGGCAGTCCATAGTATATTCAATGTTGTTCACCAGCACCATAATTCAAAGGCATCAATTCCTCTTCGATCTTCCGTATTCATTGTTCAGCTTTGACATGCATATGAGGTGATTGAAAATACCATGGCTTGGGTCAGGTGCACCTTAGTCTTCAACATGGCTTCTTTGCTTTTTAACACTTTAAAGAGATCTTTTGCCACAGATTTGCCTCCTAATCTCTGCCCTAGGGGAAGATGATTGCTCTCCGCAGAAACTGAGAACTCTGTTAAGCTATCTTAATAGGGTAAAGGAAGAACTGCTCCCACCACCAGTAAAATCTAGAATAACCATCATTAGATGGTAAGCCACTCTAAACAGGGGCAATAAATTATGTCTATTGCCTGCAGGGGGCCTTCCACTTTTATTATCCATTTTTACCTTTTGGAGCCCTGGTGGCACAGTGGCTGAAGTTATAGCTGATAACCAAAAGGTCAGCAGTTCAAATCTGCCAGCCACTCCTTGGAAACTCTACGGGGCAGCTCTTCTCTGTCCTATAGAGTCATTATGAGCTGAAATAGACTCCACCGCAACAGGGTTTTTTTTGTTTGTTTGTTTGCTTTTAACCTTTTATTACCCCTGTCCCCTACCTGGCTTCTGTACATGCTATTTGGCATGTAGACATGGCCGCTTGCTAGTATATTAGCCCTGAGATAGAGGGAATTGCTCTTCTCCCAAAATGCAAAGTAGAACACCTTGGAGGTAATCTCACTCACCCTGGGACAGGAGCCTAACTTTAGGGAAACTTGGCTGATGATGATGTATGCTATTCTACTTGCTCCACTTCTGTTTATTCTTTGAGTAATAAATGCCTATCGACGCGACCATTACAGCAGTGTCTGGTCTGTGCTGTGCCCCAAATGATCTTCACTAAGAATGTGTCAATACACCACATTGCAGCCTTCCAGAGCTGCCAGCACAGACCCACAACCCAGACCCCAGCACCTTCTACACCTGCCATGTTCCATGAAGATGACCTCAGCACCCCGCCCTCAGGCCAGTGACCCTAGGGAGGAAAGGTCACTGTCCATGCGTGGAGGCCCTGCAGTCAGAGAGAGGAGGATGTGGGGGAGGGGGGAAAAAAACCTTCAGTTGGATGCAGGAGACAGAACAATAATGTAAAAGGCATCACAGGTGCTACAGAATAAAATATTTCCTATCGACTCAAGGGCACTGGGTACTGGTTTTTATTTCCTAAGTACATGACTTTGGAACTAAGAAATTAAACAGATGAATTTAAAAAGAAGTTGGTCCTTGTTGAGACTAATATTAATGATTAGAAAGTCATGTGCAAAAAATTTAGCAAAATATAAAAGAGAGAGAAATATGAAGGAAAAGAAAGGAGATTTGGAGGGTAGATCCTGGAGACCTAATCCTCAAATAAAGGATATTTCAAAAGCAAGTTAATAATAATAATAATAAATGGAAGACAGAAAATAAGGAAATATGAGATCCATATTTCACTTCATTGAGGAAACATGTAAGTCTGTGGATAGAAATTTTTCACCAAATTGCAGATTGAGGGGATATGAAAGGTATACCTGGGCACATTCCGATATAATTCTGAAACTCTGAGGGGGAAAAAAAAGAACAAACAAACACAAAACTTACAGGTTTCCATTACTAACAAATTAGGAAGCTACGAATATGAAAGGAAAAAAAAATGACATCCAATCTTCCAATTGCAGTACAAGAAGCTAGAATTCAAAGAAAAACAAGAGCCCACCAATAATGAGATAAAGACCACAATCTAGGAATCCTACCCTAAGTAAGATGGCCTTCACCTTTCAGGTGAAGAGATGTGTGGGTAAAAAGTAACTCATAGAATATTTTGCACAAGTACTCCATTTGAGGGCATGACTTGAAGGGGAAAAATCAAATAAGTGAAACAGAATGGACACTGCAAGGAAAATGAAGAAAAAGAGAAAACAGTGATGAGCAGCAGATGTGTGTGTCCTCCACCTTTCACACATGCACATACACATTATACATATTTAAGTATATAAAGCATGGGCATACAATGTGATGAATAAGAAAGGGTAAATTGACTGGGATAGTTCTAAATGACAGCATCTGAAGTAAGGCACTCAAAATATACAGTGGCCAAAACAATGGACTCAAGCTAACTGTGATGGTTAAGGCTGTGTGTCAACTTGGCTGGGTCATGATTCTCAGTTGGTTGGTAGTTATAATGTAGTTTGACAGTAATGTAATGATGTAATCCATGATGAGATCTGCTATGAGCAGCAAATCAGTTCAAAGGGAGTTTCCTTGGAGGTGTGGCCCGAATCCAATATGTATGGACTTTCTGGAAAAGCTCACTGGCTTTTGCTCACTCTAGATCCTGTACCTGGCTCATCATCATCTTACCTCTGGCTCTTGGGACATTAGCCAACAGCTTAAAAAAAAAATTTTTTTTTTTTTTTTCCATTTGCTTGCTGATCTTGGGATTCATCAGCCTCTGCAGCCTGTGAGACATCAGCCTGCTGTCTGAACTGCCAATATTGGGTTTGTCAGCCCCTGCAGCTACGTGCGTAAGTCAAGGAAGACTCTAGTATGACACCTGACCCATGGACTTGGGTCTTTCAAGCCTCTACAACTGAAAGAGTCATTTTCTTGATATAAATTTCTCTCTCTCTCTTCCTCTCTTTAAATATATATATTCTTCACTAGTTTTACTTCTCTAGGGAACCCAGCCCAAGACATTTAGTACTCAGAGTGGTTCTAGATATAAATGAATGAATGAATAAATAATAAATAAATATATGTAAGGATGATTTTTCTAAATTGTTTCTCAGTGTGGTTAGTCTTAAAGATGTTAATGACAATGCTTCAGGTAGTAAAAAGAGCACTGCTAATCCATAGCATGAAGTGGCAATAAAAAAAAAAAAACAAAAAACATGTTGCCTTCGAGTTGATTCTGACTCATAGTGACCACATAGGACAGAGTAGAACTACCCCATGGAGTTTCCAAGGAGTGCCTGGTGGATTCAAACTGCGGACCTTTTAGCTAGCAGCCATAGGTTTTAACCAATACACCACCAGGGTTTCCAAGGTGGCAATAGAAATATGAAAAATATCACCACCAATAGATTAAGTATTGGTGAGAGGCACCAACCTATTTATCATGTGACTTGAAAAGCTGCTAGTTTTGAACGAGGTCCAGGACAAGAGAAGGCTCTACAACAGGTTCAGATTACCTTGCAAGCTGCTCTGCCTCTTGGGCCATATTATTCGGCTGATCTAATGGTGCTTGAAATGCCAGTGGAAGATAGAGATGCTATTTGCAGTCTTTGGCAGGCCATATTGCTGAATTACAGTGCAGACACTTAGGATTTTGGAGCAAAACCCTGCCATCCACTGCAGATAAATACTCTCCTTTGAGAAACAGCTTTTGGCTTGTTATTGGTCCTCAGCAGTGAATGAACCATCAGCCACCAAGTCACCATGCAGTCTAAGATGCCCATTCTGAACTGGGTGTTGTCTGACCCAAGAAAAAAAATTTTTTTTTTTTTTTTTGACCCACAGAGCCATAAATTCACATGTGTACAGCAACACTCCATCATTAAATAGAAGTGGTATATACAAGATCAGGCCAAAGCATGACCTGAAGGCATGAGTAAGTTGCATGAGGAAGGGGCACATGTGCCCATGGTCTCCAGTCCTGTCACATTACCTTCCATCTCCCAGTCTGCACCTATGGCCTCATGGGGAGTTCCTTATGATCAGTTGATTGAGGGTGAGTAAACTCATTCCTGGTTAACAGATGGATCTGTGTGTTACACAGTCACAGATCAAAAGTGGAGAGCAGCAATACTACAGCTCTTTTCTGGGAACTCCCTGAAGGATATAGGTAAAGGAAAATCCTCCCAATGAGCAGAAATTCGAGAAGTGCACCTGGTTATTACTTTGCTTGGAAAGAGAAATGGTCAGATATGCAACTGTATGTTGATTCATGGGCTGCGGCCAATGTTTGGCTGGATGGCCTGGGAATTGGAAGGAATATGGTTGGAAAATTGGTGACAAGGACGTATAGGCAAGAGTTATGTGGATAAACCTCATTCAATGGGCAAAAGAGGAAGATATTTTTGTCTCGTGGAATGCTTACCACAGGGTGACCTCAGAAGAGAATGATTTTAACAACCAAATAGATAGAAAGATGCGTTCTGTGAACACCAGTCATCCTCTTTCCATAGCTACTCCAGTCATTGCTCAATGGGCTCGTGAACAAAGTGTCCATCATAGCAGGGAGGGAGGTTATGCCTGGGCTCAGCAATATAAACTTTCACTTGCCAAAGCCGACTTGGCTATGACCACTGCTGAGTGCCCCATCTGCCTATAATAGAGACTGTCTTAGCTATCTAGTGCTGCCATAACACAAATACCCCAAGTGGTTGTATCGTGTTACACACAAGCGTGACTTTGCAATTGTCTTTATTTAGGGGCTATGTACGGTTTAAGGAAATGTGTATAGGTGCCATATTGACAAGGAATGGACCGTGATGGTTAATGTTGTGTGCCAACTAGTTTGGACCATGATTCTCAGTGATTTGATAGTTAGCTGTGATGCATTTTGGCAGTTATATAATGATGTAATCACCTCTATGATGAGATCTGCTATGAGCAGTCAATCAGTTGAAAGGCTGTGGCCTGCATCCAACATAAACTCACTTTCTGGAAAAACTTGCTAGCTTTTGCTCACTCTGGTTCCTGCATCCAGCTCATTATCACCTGACCTCTGTTTCCTGGGACTTGAGCCAGTGGCTTGTCGAATTGCCTGCTGATCTTGAGATTTGTCAGAATCCTCCAGTCTGATGCCTGACCCACAGACTTGGAACTTTCCAGCCTCTACATCTGCATGAGCCATTTCCTTGATACAAATATACACATACATAAATGTGTATAAACTTTATTGCTGTCAAGTCAATTCCAACTCATAATCAACTCCATGATATATATACACTTTACTGGTTTTGCTTCTCTAGGGAACCCAGCCTAATGACCATGAAGATGGTGCAGGACCAGACAATGTTTTGTTTTGTTGTACATAGGATCACCATGAGTGACAGGCAACTTGATGAAGGTAACAACAACAAATAAAGGAAATTCTAATATTGACAAAACTATCTTTCAAACAAGGATGTGAGTGTGGGGCAGTGGAAAGGGAGAAGGAAAACATTGATAAAATTTATCAGGTGTTCCTACTTAAAAGATAAGCACAAGAGTGGATTGTAAAAAATTTACTTAAATATAAGAAAATGTACATGCAAAACAGGAAATATGTGGCCTGAAGGAAAAATGGTAAAATCATTTCAATTGAAATCAGTAACAAGATTGGAATGGTCACTCTCAGCAGTGTTATAACCTATGATTTGCAGACAACTCATACAAATTTACAAAGAACAAAGTATAGACAGACAATGCACAGAAAAGCAAATCCCAAACACAACAAACATATAAAGATTGCTTAAAAGTAATAATAGAAAATTTTAAATTAATAATATACTTGAGGTCATCAATTTTCATGCACTGGGTTATCAAAAACACAAGAAGAGTTATAACACCAGCTATTGGTAGGGATGGAGAAGAGGGTCCTCATATACTTGGTGGTAGAAATTAAAGGTTAACTTTATCAAAATAAATCAGACCACGTGTTTTAATTTAAAATGCCTATCCTTTAAATCTGCAGCTTTACCCTTGGGATTCTATAAGAAACTAACCTATAGAAATATAAACACTTATAGATAAAGATTAAAGCTTAAATTTTGGTATATACAAATATTTCCTTTGAACTGTAAATAATAATTAAAAGGAATTAATCAGAGATACATCAAATAACTGGGGAAAATTTATACAATGTTTCAAGTAAACATAAATGGATGACATAACAAAACTACTTGAGGGCAAAAGCAAAATAATATTCCACATACTGTTTTAGAATTGTCTCCAGTTCCTCAATGAGGAAAATTTAAATATCCCTGGGTAAAAAAGGTAGAAAATAAAATTATTCAGAGAATGTGATAAATGACATGAAAAATGAAAACAAAGTTCAATTTCTTAATACCTCAAGATTCAAGATTCTCCATAGCTTGATTCCATACAAACCCATGGCACCGCAGCCTTCTAAGTGACTTGCGGATCCACAACATCGAAGCACTCTTAATGCCAACCCTACCTATTTTTTAAGTCTCGTGTCTTCTACCTACAAAGAATAAAAAAGTCTAGTTATCAAAATCTCAATTGCATTTACATTGTTACTGGTTGGATCATATTAGGGACTACTTTCGATATTTTTATACATTTAAAAGAGGAAAAATTTTCCCAGGATTTTTTAAAAATTAAAGCCAAATTCAAATTTGGAATTTACCTCTAATCAGTATTAGCCAATTAGCTATTATTTATAAGAAATACAACTAATGAAATAGCCCTTTTGGATATAAAATTCTTCTTTAAAAGAAACATGTATGCTTCAGAATCAGTTTAATAATACCTTTCGTTCTGAGGCAGATAGCCTTAGTGTCCTAATGAAGACTGCTTGGAATGCCTATTTAAATTCCAAGCAGAGCTCTATATTTTTCTCTACGATAATGACAGTAAACACAATTAAATCATTTAAGCATGATTGTTCTATGCCTTTTTTAAAACATGAGTTATGATTGGAAGAGTACAATGAATAATTCTTCAACATGAGTGAAAACATGTCAGAGACAAGCATACTGGGTAGTAAACATAATAATTTCTAGTCCCCTTAGTATACCCCTCTTCTCTCTAGAAAAGTAATAATTTCGGGCCACAGGGTGCACACAATGTGGCTGATTTAAGTACTTCTGGACTGTGATAACTCAGACCATTAAAATTTATGACTAACCTGAAACTCTACAGCAACAATTTACAAAATAATTCCTCAGTGATTTGAATGAGTTTGTCAACCCTAATTTACATATGTTAACAGCCATGCTGCTGTTAATTAGGAAGTGTAAGCAGTCCATGTCATTAACACGAGACTGACTTTTTTTTTTAACTGTGGCAAAATTCATATATCATAAAATTAACCACTTTAAAGTGTACAATTTAGTAGCATTTCGTGTGTTCACGATGTTGCACAACCATTAACAATATCCAGCTCCAACACAATTTAATGACCCAAAAAAGGAATGCTGTACTCATTAAGCAATCATTCCTATTCTTAGCTGAGTCTCCAGCTCCTTGCAACCACTGAACTACGTTCTGTCTGCATAGATATACCTATTCTGGATATTTCATATAAATGGAATCATACAATATGTGGCCGTTTGTGCCTGGTTTTTTATTCAGTATGTCTTCAAGGTTCATCCATGTTATAACATGTATCAGTACTTCATCCCTTTTTATGGTTGCCTCATATCCCAACGTATGTATATACTACATTTTGTTCATTCATCTGTTGATGGATATTTGGGTTGTTTCCACTATTTGGCTATTTTGATGTTATGAACATTTGTGTACAAGTATTTGTTTGAATACTGGTTTCCAATAACTTTGGGAATATACCTGGATCATATAGTAACTATATGTTTAACAGTTTGAGGAACTGCCAGACTGTTTTCCATAGTGGATGCACAATTTTAAATTCCCACAGGCAGTGATTGAGGGTTCTGATTTCTCCACATCTTCACCAACTTTTGTCTTTCTTTTGCCCACTCATACCTGCTGTAGAACCCTTCTAATGATTTTTTTTATTATTATTTCAGTTCTTGTACTTTCCATCTCCAGAACTTCTATTTGGCTTATTTTTATAACTTCTACATCTTTATTGATATTTTCTCTTTGGTGTGACACTGCCCTACTGGTTTTCTTTGGTCTTCAAGCATATTTAAAATAATAAATTTAAGTCTCTCACTAATAAGCTCAATGTCTGTGCTTCCTCATGTACAGTTTTACTGATTTATTTTTTAATTCCTGTGAATGAACCGTGTTCTCTTTTGACTTTGCATATCTCATAATTTTTTTGAAACTGGATATTTTGACTATTAAATTTTTTTTGTTGTTTCCTATGAGTTGCTGTTTGTTTAGTTTTTCTAAGCGATTTTTGTAAAGACTGTATAGTCTGTTGTGTGTGGTCTCAGAAGTCTGTGTTCTTATATCTTGTGGTCAGCTTTTTGCTTTGAATGGACTTAAAGATAAGTAATAGGTGAAAGCTTAGGGTCTCTCAGTTCTTTTCTGACCATGTGTCCTACACTGAGCATGTGCATGGATTTCTAGATATGTGGGAGCTTTCAAAGCTCTTATTCAATGAAGTATCCCTCTCCCAAATTTTTCCTTCCAAGCTTTCCACATGTCTATATTTTACTCCAACTATAGTCTTTTAACCCTGGTAGCAGCAGTTTGTTCATTTGTCTTTCAATGTTTTTGAGCTGCATTTTGACCTTGTGAGTGTTCCAAGTTAGACAAAACAAAGGGAAGTGCATCGTACCAGTCCTCCAGAGAGTTCCCAGACAGGTCAAAACAGACATACACAATTCTTGAGAAAGCCCTCTCTGTTCCCTTTTGAACCCACACCAGGTAATGGGCCTTTCATCTTCATTACTACCACTGAGTTGGGGAATGGAGTACGACAAGGGTATGTTAAAACACCACAAAATTCTCCTACCATATTAAAGTTATCTTTTTCTTGATTCAGTATTTGTTTGGGTGCTGTAAACCTTTGATTCTTTTCCAGAGTTAAGACAAAGTTGATTCTGCTTGTTTTCTTCCTTTTTTTTTTTTTTCTCTTAATGCTTCTGTGGAGCAATAAGCTCTTGGAATTTCCTACTCTGTCATTTTCACTAATGTCACTTTTAAGCAGTTACTAAGCACTTTTATATAAAGTCACACATATTAAATATCTTTTAAAAGGTCAGTGATTTTTTAGTCAAAAACTACATGGAAAAATGAGTCTGCATCCATTTAAATGATGCTCATGAGAATTTTTTTTTTCAAATTCCTTACATAATGATTTGAACCTCATATGGTATTAGATGATTTTTGCTACTAATGTGACTTCTGAGCATTGTTGTATAAGGAAAAGATATGCTGCAATAAATAGCTAAACAAGGTTATAAGAATTAAAGTGCCTTAAAAGAAAACACTGAACACAGCATTTTTTTCTGTCTATCTTATGAGTAAGTATTCTCAACTGGCTAATCAATTTCTAGGTATTTATTTGAGAGCTTGTCACAAGAGAGTATTTTTACTATTGGTTTGCACAACTTAGATCTTAATAATAAGAATGCTTCACTTATTCAAGATTCCCCTCCCCCCGCCTGTGAATAATATGCATTACATTTCCAACAGCAAATATTACCCATATCAAATATATTACAACTTAAATAATGATAAGATCTCTGCTCTTGGTCTTGAGATGTATAAATTTGATAGTAAAGTGAGTCAAGGGAAAAAAAGAAGAGGAAGGGTATAAGAAGAAATCTTCACCGTTGCACACCTGTTCACTGTTGCTATGTCCTACATCAGTCTTATAGGTGCTAACAGAAGGAAGCATGAAGAGAGGGAAGAACTGAGGTCTTCAAGTCAGTCATAAGTAGGTTTCAGTCCTAGTAGTTTGACCTTAGGAAAAAAATGCATTTAGCTTTGAGGAGCCTCATTTCCATCCTATGTAAAGGAGATAATATTGTTCATCTTGAAAGATTCAGGAAATTGTTATCTATGAATCACCTATCAGAGGGCCAGATGCATGAACACCTAGATGGTGTATCCATGCATAATAAGTCCACCGCCTTTGCTTCATGGATTTTAGCCATATATATTTTTTTTCCATCTAGGACAGGCTCTTTCCATTGTGGCCCATGTCCTTCCGTGCTATCCACTCTTTTCATCTGCTCAAAAGGCCCAGTGACCAATCCAAGGGGGCGAGAGTCAAGTTGTTGAACACACAGACCAGAAACAAAAGAAGCATTACTACTTACCACTCATATTACTTCCCTGTTTTTCTTGCTATGAGGAGTTGAAAATATTTCATTATTGCTTGACATAATCAAATTTGAGATGAGGGAAAGAAAGCCATCCCCAGAATACTAAATTGCTTTTTGCTCTATTTCATAGAACACATCCATAGAGAAAAAGAAACCATGACTGAGGTCCCACTATGTTTTTGGCTAGCAGTTCTATCATATTTCTAGCAGTTACATTCCCCCTGAGTTATCTAGGGACTGACAATGTCCATTTCCTCTCCCATGACTACCCAGTTCTAACTTTATGGTGCGAACTATCCTTTCATTTTTAAAGAATATCAGAGGTGTCCCACATTCAGAAATCTTTACAAATGGTAGTTACAAAGCTGTGGAGGATTGTGTGTTGATAGAGGTCTAGAGGAACCATAGAATCCTGCTATGATAGATAAACATTCACATGTGAAAGTGTCATTATTTTCTGTTTCAGAACTATCAATTCCTTAGTTCATGTCTAAGAGTCAGAAGACAATACGTTTTTTCCTGATCCCAGTTCTACCACTTACTAATTTTTCAACTTTGAGCAAATCATTTAATATGTTTGAGCCATACTTCTCTTGTCTATTACAGAAGGATATAAGTAAATTTTTTAGGAATATTGTAAAGAAAAAAACAAATGTTTATGAAGCACCTAGAATTTGTCTCAAAATAAGTTATAAGGTAGAAATTGCAGATTATGTAGTGTCAGTAGAGAAAGTCCTTCTTTTGACTTTATTAAGACTTCCCCAAATATCCAATGAATATGGTCTCAGCATCTCATGGAGAATGAGTGGTCTAAGTTTGCTAAGATAACAATCACTTTTCTTTTCTTTCTGGTCAGCTGACCCTCCCAAGATTGGATATGGAGAGGCACAGCCAATATGGTGCTGTAGACAGAAGCACCATGCCATCCCTCCACAGCAAAGGCCCCCAAAACTAAGTAAAACAGAGAAAAATGTCAGTCCTGGAACCCTAAGTGTCAAATGAAGAGATAAAGGATTCAACCAAGCACTGAATGGAATAAGAAACTGACAGAGAACAGACAGCAAGGAGAGATGATAATACGTCCTGCAAAACTCTCATTCAAATATGATGGTGAAATAAGGAGATTTTCAGATAAACAGAAATTAAGGGAATATGTAAAACCAAATACAACTTACAAGAATTATTAAAGGGAGTCCTTCAGTTTGAGAACAAATATCAGACAACAGCCTGAATCTAGGAAACAAGACCATATCAGCCAGATAGCAACCTAGGAAAAGAACTCTCAAGGAATCATCAAAACTAAAAGATTTACAAGGAACCAGAGAGGTTTATCTGTAAATGACAAAAACATCAGAACAATAAAAGAGGGAATAAGGGGGGCGGGGCCAAGATGGCTGACTAGGTAGAAGCTACCTCAGATCCTTCTTGCAACAAAGACTGGGAAAAACAAGTGAATCGATCACATACATGACAATCTACGAACCCTAACCATCAAACGCAGATCTAAAGAGTTGACCTGAGAGACAGAGGAGTGAAAAGCTGTACCCTGAAGCAGCAACAGCCTCTAGAACTGGCATCTGCTCCACAGCCTTGAGCCCTTACAGTTCCCTGGTGCTGAGTGGAGGGGCTGATTAAGGCTTGCTGAGGCGGGGAAGACACGGGACACAGCCCTAACCACTACCCCCGGGGGTAACCTCCATAGAGACTCAGCCAGTGCAAGCAGACTGCACACTGACGCAGCTAATGAGAGAATAAGCAACCATGGGGAAGGAGCGACTGTTTTCAGAGTCTGGAGTCTGCATCCAAGTCAGAAAATCTTGGCACCGGGCTTTGGACTGGGCACAGGGGAGCTGAGCAGAGCTTCCTGAGACGGTGCAAACATGGGACGCAGCCCTAGCCCCCTGAAGTGACCTTGGGGGAAGCACAGCCAGCGCATGCAGGCAGCGCAAAGACGCAGCTAACAGGAGGAGAAATCACCGGGAGGCAGCGACTGGTTTTGGAGCCTGGAGAGTGGAGTCCCAGCCAGGGAACCTTGGCGCTGGGCTTTACACTGGGAGCTGAGAAGCTGACCATGCCTTCTGAGAGAGCACAAGCACGGGACTTGGTCCTGACCCTCGGGGGCAATCTCAACCCAGTCAGTGCACACAGGCTACACAGCCCTGGGAATTTCAGATAAAACAGTCATCACCAGCAAGATAAGTAACTTTGTCTACATTGCTGGGTGCTACTCTCTCCTATCTATCTGACCCCTCCCCTCCCTCCCCCAGGCAGCTTCATTAACATTGGAATTTCCTGGGCCAGGGAGTGGAGTGCTCTGTGTTTTTTTTTTTCTTTTCCTAACCTATTCTCCTAGCCTGAGAGAAACAGGTACTAAAAACCCAGGGAGGAAGAATCCTTCCCTGACTTCCCCAAATTGGAATAAAAATACAGAACCAGCTTCAGCTAAGCAAATGAGATCCACAGTCTTTGGCTTTCATCCCTACAGGGACAAGGTGGCTATTATAATGCAAACACAATTCTGGTAGAGATCTCACTGTAATTGCTTTAGCTGAGCACTAGAAAGACAAGTTTTTTTTTTTTTTTTAGAAAGACAAGTGTTCCAGGTCTGATACCTTTACCTATTAAACAGAGCCCTCACTGATCCACAATGGGGAACTGAGGGCTGAAGCTCCACCCAAACCACCTAGCCACCTGCCAAAGAGGTCTGAGGATACTGACACCTACCAATCTTTAGAGGTACATACATTGGGTGCCTAAGGTACAACTGCAGAGCCCACCCACCAAAATGCTTTAGGAATAGAGACACACCTACCTCACTGGCACTGAGGGAAGGCTGTCAGCATTCTGCCCCCCCCCCCAGAGTTTGACCTCCTGCCACTACTAGAATCTGGTGCACACAACTATCACCACTACTCCTCTAAGTGAATAGGTGACAGTCTGCACCACACACTTGGTGACCCAAAATCAGAACACCTAAGCTGATTCTATTCAAGAATAGTGAATGAACTCTTAGGCTTATATATCTGGTAACAGCCCAAACCAGCTGGTAAGAGGACATAAGTGATTCAAAGGCTACAACAATCATGACAACTCCCATCTGTGTATATTGAAAGAAAACAAAACAAGATAAGACTCAGTGAACAAATATAAAATAAATCATTACAATATCTTATAGATGGCTTGGAGACAGCAGTCAATATCAAACCACATAAAGAAGCACACCATGATTGCTTCTAAAACTCCCCAAATTAAAGAATCAAAATCTTTCCCAAATGAAGATACAATCCTGGAATTGCCAGATGCAGAATATAAAAAACTAATTTACAGAATGCTTCAAGACATCAGGGATGACCTCAGAAATGAAATAAGGCAATCTACAGAAAAAGCCAAGGAACACTCTGATAAAGCAGTGGAAGAAATCAAAAAGATTATTCAAGAACATAGTGGAAAAATTAATAAGCTGCAAGAATCCATAGAAAGACAGCATTCAGAAATCCAAAAGATTAACAGCAAAATTACAGAATTAGACAACTCAATAGGAAGTCAGGGGAGCAGACTCAAGCAACTGGAATGCAGAGTGGGGGAGTTGGAGGATTAGGCAATTGACACCAATATAGTTGAAGAAAAATCAGATAAAAGAATTAAAAAAAAAATGAAGAAACCCTAAGAATCATGTGGGACTCTGTCAAGAAGAATGACTTGAGTGTGATTGGAGTTCCAGAACAGGGAGGGATAACAGAAAATACAGAGAGAATAGCTGAAGATCTGTTGGCAGAAAACTTCCCTGACATCATGAAAGATGAAAGGATATCTATCCAAGATGCTCATTGAACCCCATTTAAGATTGATCCAAAAAGAAAATCACCAAGACATATTATCATCAAGCTTGCCAAAACCAAAGATAAAGAGAAAATTTTAAAAGCAGCCAGGGATAAAAGAAAGGTCTCCTACAAAAGAGAATCAATAAGAATACGTTCAGACTACTCAGCAGAAACCATGCAGTCAAGAAGGCAATGGGATGACATATATAGAGCACTGAAAGAGAAAAACTGCCAGCCAAGGATCATATATCCAGCAAAACTCTCTCTCAAATATGAAGGTGAAATTAAGACATTTACAGATAAACACAAGCTTAGAGAATTTGCAAAAACCAAACCAAACCTACAAGAAATACTAAAGGAAATTGTTTGGTCAGAAAATCAATAATATCAGATAGCAACACAACACAAGGTCCCAGAACAGAACATCCTGATATCAACTCAACTAGGGAAATCACAAAAACAAATTAAGATTAATTTTGAAAAGAAAAAAAATGCTCAAAACAGGGAATCATTGAAGTCATTATGTAAAAGATCACAACAATCAAAAAGAGGGACTAAATACAGGAGGCATAGAACTGCCATATGGAGAGGAAAACAAGGAGATATAGGACAATACAAGTTAGGTTTTTACTTAGAAAAATAGGGTAAATATTAAGGTAACCACAAAGAGGTCTAACAATTCCATAACTCAGAATAAAAACCAAGAAAAACATAACGACTCAGCAAACATAAATTCAACTACTATGAAAATGAGGAACACACAATTTACAAAGAAAAACATCTCAGCACAAAAAAGTAAGTGGAAAAATGAAATTGTCAACAACACACACAAAAAGGCATCAAAATGACAGCACTAAACACACACAAAAAACACATACTTATCTATAATTACGCTGGATGTAAATGGCCTAAATGAAACAATAAAGACACAGAGAGTCTCAGACTGGATAAAGAAACACGATCCATCTATATGCTTCCTACAAGAGAGATACTTTAGACTTAGAGACACAAACAAACTAAAACTCAAAGGATGGAAAAAACATATTAAGCAAACAACAAGCAAAAAAGAGCAGAGTTGGCAATATTAATTTCTGAAAAAATAGACTTTAAAGTTAAATCCACCACAAAGGATAAAGAAGGACACTACATAATGATTAAAGGGGCAATTTACCAGGAACATATAACCATATTAAATATTTATGCACCTAATGACAGGGCTTGCAGATATATAAGACAAACTTTAACAGAACTGAAAAGTGAATAGACACCTCCACAATTATAGTAGGAGACTTCAACACACCACTTTCAGAGAATGATAGGACTGCCAGTAAGAAGCTCAATAGACACGGAAGATCTAATTGCTACAATCAACCAACTTGACCTCATAGACTTATACACAACACTCCACCCAAGAGCTGCAAAGTATACTTTTTTCTCTAGTGCACATGGAACATTCTCTAGAATAGATCACATATTAGGTCATAAAACAAATCTTTGCAGAATCCAAAATATCGAAATATTACAAAGCATCTTCTCAGACCACAAGGCCATAAAAGTAGAAATCAATAACAGAAAAATCAGGGAAAAGAAATCAAATACTTGGAAACTGAACAATATCCTGCTCAAAAAAGACTGGAGTATAAAAGACATTAAGGAGGGAATAAAGAAATTCATAGAATGCAACAAGAATGAAAACACTTCCTATCAAAACCTCTGGGACACAGCAAAAGCAGTGCTCAGAGGTCAATTTATATCAATAAATGTATACACACATAAAGAAGAAAGAGCCAAAATCAGAGAACTGTTCGTATAACTTGAACAAACAGAAAGCGAGCAACAAAAGAATCCATCAGGCACCAGAAGAAAACAAATAATAAAAATTAGAGCTGAACTAAATGAATTAGAGAACAGAAAAACAATTGAAATAATTAACAAAGCCAAAAGGTGGTTCTTTGAAAAAATTAACAAAATTTATAAACCATTGGCCACACTCACAAAAGAAATACAGGAAAGGAAACAAATAACCCGAATAAGAAATGAGATGGGCCATATCACAACAGACCCAACTGAAATTAAAAAGAATCATATCAGATCTTTACAAAAAATTGTGCTCTAATAAATTGGCAAACGTAGAAGAAATGGATGAATTCCTAGAAAAACACTACCTACCTAAACTAACACAATCAGAAGTAGAACAACTAAATAGACCCATAACAAAAAAGGAGATTGAAAAGGTAATAAAAAACCCTCAACAAAAAAAAGCCCTGGCCCAGATGGCTTCACTGCAGAGTTCTACCAAACTTTCAGAGAAGAGTTAACACCACTACTACTAAAGGTATTTCAAAGCATAGAAAATGATGGAATACTACCTACCTCATTCTATGAAGCCAGCATATCCCTGATACCAAAACCAGGTTAAAAAAAAAAGACAACACAACAAAAGAAAATTACAGACCTATATCCCTCATGAACATAGATGCAAAAATCCTTAACAAAATTCTAGCCAATACAGTTCAACAACATATCAAAAAAATAATTCACCATGACTAAGTGGGATTTATACCAGGTATACAAGGCTGGTTTAATATTAGAAAAACCATTAATGTAATCCACCATATAAATAAAATAGAAGACAAAAACCACATGATCTTATCAATTGATGCAGAAAAGGCATTGACAAAGTCCAATACCCATTCATGATAAAAACTCTGCAAAATAGGAATTGAAGGAAAATTCCTCAACATAATAATGGGCATTCATACAAAGCCAACAGCCAACATCATTCTAAATGGAGAGAGCCTGAAAGCATTTCCCTTGAGAATGGGAACCAGACAAGGATGTCCTTTATCACCGCTCTTATTCAACATTGTGCTAGAGGTCCTACCCAGAGCAATAAGGCTAGACAAAGAAATAAAGGGCATCTGGATTGGCAAGGAAGAGGTAAAATTATCTCTATTTTCGGAAGACATGATCTTATACACAGAAAACCCTAAGGAATCCTCCGGATAACTACTGAAACTAATAGAAGAGTTTGGCAGTGTTTCACGTTACACAATAAACATACAAAAATCACCTGGATTCCTCTACATCAACAAAAAGAACATCGAAGAGGAAATCACCAAATCAATACCATTCACAGTAGCCCCCAAGAAGATAAAATACTTAGCAATAAATCTTACCAAAGCTGTAAAAGACCTATACAAAGAAAATTCCAAAGTACTAGTGCAAGAAACTAAAAGGGACCTATATAAGTGGAAAAACATACCTTGCTCATGGATAGGAAGACTTAGCATAGTAAAAATGTCTATTCTACCAAAAGTCATCTATATATACAATGCACTTCTGATCCAAAATCCAAAGAGATTTTTTAATGTGATGGAGAAACAAATCACCCACTTCGTATGGAAGGGAAGAAGCCCCGGATAAGTAAAGCATTACTGAAAAAGAAGAAGAAAGTGGGAGGCCTCACTCTACCTGATTTTAGAACCTATTATACAGCCACAGTAGTCAAAACAGCCTGGTACTGGTACAACAACAGGCACATAGACCAATGGAACAGAATTGAGAACCCAGATATAAATCCATCCACATATGAACAGCTGATATTTGATAAAGGCCCAGTGTCAGTTAATTGGGGAAAAGATAGTCTTTTTAACAAATGGTGCTGGCATAACTGGATATTCATTTGCAAATAAATGAAACAGGACCCATACCTCACACCATGCACAAAAACTAACTCCAAGTGGATCAAATACCCAAGCATAAAGACCAAAACGATAAAGATCATGGAGGGAAAAATAGGGAAAATATTAGCAGCCCTAATACAAGGCATAAACAGAATACAAAATATTACTAAAAATGATGAAGAGAAACCAGATAACTAGGAGCTCCTAAAAATCAAACACCTATGCTTATCTAAAGACTTCACCAAAAGAGTAAAAAGACCACCTGGGAAAGAATGTTCAGCTATGACATCTCCGACCAGCACCTGATCTCTAAAATCTATATGATTCTCTTAAAACTCAACCACAAAAAGACAAACAACCCAATTAAAAATTGGGCAAAGGATATGAACACGCACTTCACTAAAGAAGATATTCAGGCAGCTAACAGATACATGAGAAAATGCTCTCGATCATTAGCCATTAGAGAAATGCAAATTAAAACTACGATTAGATTCCATCTCATTCCAATAAGGCTGGCATTAATCCAAAAAACACAAAAGAATAAATGTTGGAGAGGCTGCGGAGAGATTGGAACTCTTATACACTGCTGGTGGGAATGTAAAATGGTACAACCACTTTGGAAATCTATCTGGCGTTATCTTAAAAAGCTAGAAATAGAATTACCATACAACCCAGAAATCCCACTCCTCAGAATATACCCTAGAGAAAGAAGAGCCTTTAACGAACAGATATATGCACACCCATGTTTATTGCAGCTCTGTTTACAATAGCCAAAAGCTGGAAGCAACCAAGGTGTCCATCAACAGATGAATGGTTAAATAAATTATGGTATATTCACACAATGGAATACTATGCATCGATAAAGAATAGTGACGAATCTGTGAAACATTTCGTACCATGGAGGAACCTAGAAGGCATTATGCTGAGTGAAACTAGTCAGAGGCAAAAGGACAAATATGGTATAAGACCGCTATTTTAAGATCTTGAGAAATAGTATAAACTGAGGTGAACACATTCTTTTGTGGTTACGAGAGGGGGGAGGGAGGGAGGTTGTGAGAGGATTATTTACTGATTAGTTAGTAGATAAGAGCTACTTTAGGTGAAGGGAAGGACAATACTGAATACAGGGAAGGTCAGCTCAACTGGACTGGACCAAAAGCAAAGAAGTTTCGGGGGTAAACTGAATGCTTCAAACGTCAGCGGAGCAAGGGCGGGGGTTTGGGAACTATGGCTTAAGGGGACTTCTAAGTCAATTGGCAAATAAATTCTATGAAGAAAACATTCTGCATCCCACTTTGAAGTGTGGCATCTGGGGTCTTAAATGCTAACAAGTGGCCATGTAAGATGCATCAATGGGTCTCAACCCACCTGGATCAAAGGAGAATGAAGAACACCAAGGACACAAGATAATTATGAGCCCAAGAGGCAAAAGGGCCACATGAACTAGAGACTTACATCATCCTGAGACCAGAAGAACTAGATGATAACCGGCCACAACTGATGACTGCCCTGACAGGGAGCATAACAGAGAACCCCTGAGGGAGCTGGAGAACAGTGGGATGCAGACCCCAAATTCTCATAAAAAGACCAGACTTAATGGTCTGACTGAGACTAGAAGAATCCTGGCGGTCATGGTCCCCAAACCTTCTGTTGGCCCAGGACAGGAACCATGCCCAAAGACAACTCATCAGACATGGAATGGACTGGACAATGGGTTGGAGAGAGATGTTGATGAGGAGTGAGCTACTTGTATCAGGTGGACACTTGAGACTGTGTTGGCATCTCCTGTCTGGAGGGGAGATGGGAGGGTAGAGAGGGTTAGAAACTGGCAAAACGGTCAAGAAAGGAGAGAGTGGAAGGAGGGAACGGGCTGACTCATTAGGGGGAGAGTAAATGGGAGTATGTAGTAAGGTGTATAGAAGTTTATATGTGAGAGACTGACCTGATTTGTAAACTTTCACTTAAAGCACAATAAAAATTATTAAAAAAAAGATTATAAGAAAAAAAAAAAGAGGTTATAAATGGTGTAGGTATAGAACTTTCTAATGGAGAGGAAGGCAAGTCAATACCAAGTAATAAAAGACTGGTTCAAACTTAGGAAGATAAGGGTAAATTTCAAGGTTTAACCACAAAGAAAGTTAACAATGCTACTCATCGAAATAAAGAAGAAATCATAAAGGCTCTGTAAAAACAAAATCTGCAAAAGCAAAAGAAATGGAAAAAAATCCACAAACAAAAGCAATTCAGCACAGGAGAGTAAGAGGAACAAAGAAAATGTCAGCACCACAAAAAAAAAAAAAAAAAAAAGGCACTACAAAGTGACAGCAATAAACTCACCTACCGATAATTACAGAAACCCTGTTGGTGTAGTGGTTAAGTGCTATGGCTGCTAACCCAGAAGTCAGCAGTTCAAATATGCCATGTGCTCCTTGGAAACTCCCTGGGGCAGTTCTACTCTGTCCTATGGGATTGCTATGAGTCAGAATCGACTCGACAGCAGTTTTTTTTTTTTTTTGGTATCAATAGTTACACTGAACCGGCCTAAATGTACCCATAAAGAGAGAGCGACAGAATGGATTAAAAAAAAATCTATCAACGTGTAGTCTACAAGAGATACACCTTAGAAACAAAGACATAAATTTATTAAACATCAAAGGATAAACAAAAAATATATCAAGCAAACAGCTACCAAAAATTCATAGTGGCAGTCTAATCTCAGATAAAATAGACTTTAAAACAAAATCCACCATAAAAGACAAAGAAGGGCATTATACAATGATTAAAGAGATGATCCATAATGAAGACATAACCATAATAAATATCTATGTAGCCAATGACAGGGCTCCAAAATGAATAAAGCAAACTCTAACTGCACTGAAAAGAGACATCAAAAGTTCCACAGTAATAGTGGGAGATTTCAACACATCACTCTCAGTAAAGGACAGAATATTTAGAAAGAAACTCAGCAAAGATACAGAACATCCAAAGGCCACATTCAGCCAGCTGGACCTCATAGACATATGTAGAACACTCCACCCAATGGCTGCAAGGTACACATTCTTTTCTAACACACATGGAACATTCACCAGAATAGACCACACCTTAGGCCACAAAGCAACCCTCAACAAAATCCAAAATATTGAGGTAATACAAAGTATCTTCTCTGAACACATTATGAAAGTAGAAATTAACAACAGGAAGAGCAGGGAAAAAAAATGAATTACATGGAAACTGAATAACCCTCTGCTTAAAAACCACTGGGTAATAGAAGAAATCAGAGATGGAACTGAGAAGTGGACATGTTCGGTACTAAATGACAAGTTTGATCTTTGGTCCAGTAATCTGAAATGTGTTAAGAACACAGAGGCCAGTCTAGCAGCAAGCCACTGTCCACTCTATGTTGGCCTAGTAAAAAAGTAGCTTCTTCCCTTCCTGCTGTTCACCTTATCAATATCCATCCATATAATTTATAAAGGGAGAAGAAAAGTTATTTGTTCCTGTTGTTTAAGTAGCATAATCTTTGACACTGAAACTACAAGCACACACACGCGCAAAGAGTAAAAGAGACTTCGCCAATTGTTTTACTACTGATCAATCTTGCCACTTACGCAAATCCATCTTTGGTAACTCACTGCTCCTCGTGTAACCATGTAGGTATTCTGCCTTGATGACAGCATCAGCCAGGACTTGCTGAATATTACCATTTTCACAAAGCATATTGCCTAGCGAAGCCTGCTTCAGCTGATTGAGTTGTACAGGGGTAAACACTCAGGGTTCTCATACCAGAGCCTGGTAGGCAACAAGGAGAGGCCCAATGTCACAAGCGTGCAGCCTGAAGAGTTAAACTGCATGCCAAGCAGCAATAAAGAGCAAAGTTAAGAGCACAGCAAGAAGCCTAAAGGGCTGTGTTATCCAACTAAGAATACTTTTAATTGCTTCCAATATTTATGTTACGTTCTTAGATCTCATGCTTTTGAACTATCACTATCTACTCAAGTTTTACAAAACAGTTTGAAGTGAAGTTTTGTAAAGTTTTCAAAGAAAAACGGAGCATTCTGGCTGTACATCTTCCAAGACAGATTTGTTCGTTCTTCTGGCAGTCCATGGTATATTCAATATTTTTCATCAACACCACAATTCAAAAGCATCAGTTCTTCTTCAGTCTTCCTTAGTCATCGTCTAGATTTTCCGTCCCTATGAGGTGATTGAAAACACCAGAGTTTGGATTATGGGCACCTTAATCTTCAAGGTGACATCTATCCTTTTCCACACTTTAAACAGGCCTTTTTTTTTTTGTAGTAGATTTGCCCAATACAATGCATTGTTCGATTCCTTGACTGCTGCTTCCATGGGTGTTGATTTGGATCCATGTAAAATGAAATGAAATCTTTGACAACTTGAATATTTTCTCCATTTAGCATGATGTTGCTTATTGCTTCAATTGTAAGAATTTTCATTTGGTTTATGTTGAGATACAATCCATACTGAGGGCTGTATAGTCTTTGATCTTCATCAGTAAATGCTTCAAGTCCTCTTCACTTTCAGCAAGCAAGGTTGTGTCCTCTGCATAATGCAGGTTGTTAATGAGCCTTCCTCCAATCCTGATTCCACATTCTTCTACGTATAGTCCAGCTTCTCAGATTATTTGCTCAGCATACAGATGGAATAAGTATGGTGAAAGGATACAACCCTGACACACACCTTTCCCGACTTTAAACCACACAGTATCCCCTTGTTTTGTTCAAACAACTGCCTCTTGATCTATGTACAGGTGCCCCATGAGCACCATTAAATGTTTTGAAATTCCCGTTCTTCCCAACATTATCCATGATTTGTTATGATCCACACAGTGGAATGCCTTTGCATCATCAATAAAACATGGGTAAACATCTTTCTGGTATTCTCTGCTTTCAGTCAGGATCCGTCTGACATCAGCAATGATATCCCTCGTTCCACATCCTGTTCTGAATCCAGCTTCAATTTCTGGCAGTTCCCTATTGATGTACTGGTGCAGCCACTTTTGAATGATCTTCAGCAAAATTTTACCTGCCTGCTATATTAATGATATTGTTCAATAATTTCTGCATTTGGTTGGATCATCTTTTTTTGGAATAGGCATAAGTATGGATCTCTTCTGGTTGATTGGCTAGGTAGCTGTCTTCCAAATTTCTTGGCATAGATGAGTTAGCACTTCCAGCGCTGCATCTATTTGTTGAAACATCTCAATTGGTATTCCGTCAATTCCTGGAGCCTGTTTTTCACCAACGACTTTAGTGCAGCTTGGACCTCTTCCTTCAGTACCGTTGGGTCTTGATCGTATGCTACCTCCTGAAATGGTTGAATGTCAACCAGTTCTTTCTGGTATAGTGACTCTGTATTCCTTCCATCTTTTGATGCTTCTTGCATCATTTAATATTCCCCCATGTGTCTTTCAAGTTTGTTGTACTGTGGGGGCTTGTGTGTTGCTGTGATGCTGGAAGCTATGCCACTGGTATTCAAATACCAGCAGGGTCACCCATGGCGGACAGGTTTCAGCTGAGCTTCAAGACTAAGACAGACTAGGAAGCATTCACTGGCTAATACTTCTAAAAAGAATTAGCCAGTGAAAACCTTATGAATATGAAAGGAAAATACCACTTTTAATTGTTAGTGTATACCAGTTTGTTAACTAGAATAGATACCTTCAATTTTAAATGACAGAATAGTTTGAAAACTGACTACTATTGTGAACTCTTTTTTTCATTCATTCAAGAAATACTTGAGCATCATATGCCAAGCATTTTCCTCATGCTGAGGATACAGCAGTAAATGAGACAGTGAACAAAGAGGCTTCTTGTCACTTACCTGAAGAAGACAAAAACCAAACCAAACCCAGTGTTGTTGAGTCGATTCTGACCCATAGTGACCCTATAGGACAGAGTAGAACTGTCCCATAGAGCTTCCAAGGAGTACCTGGCGGATTTGACCTGCCGACCCTTTGATTAGCAGCTGCAGCACTTGACCACTGCGTCACCAGGGTTTCCACCTGAAGAAGATAGCTTACTCAAAATTCTCAAGGAAGATATTTGAAAGAAAATTTCTAAATAAAGAGTAATTTTTAGAAAAAACCAAAAAACCCAAACCCAGTGCTGTTGAGTCAATTCTGACTCATTACGACCCTATATATAAAACAGAGTAGAACTGCCTCATAGAGTTTCCAAGGAGCACCTGGCGGATTCAAACTGCCGACCCTTTGGTTAGTAGCTGTAGCACTTAACCACTACGCCACCAGGGTTTCCAAATAAAGAGTAATTTTTACAGTATCTTTAATTAATAACTAAGTTCTGGCAGTTTTTTTTTTTTATTAACTTTTATTGAGCTTCAAGTGAACGTTTACAAATCCAATCAGTCTGTCACATATAAGTTTACATACATCTTACTCCGTACTTCCACTTGCTCTCCCCCTAATGAGTCAGCCCTTTCAGTCTCTCCTTTTGTGACAATTTTGCCAGCTTTCAAGTTCTGGTAGTTTTTAAGTCTTTACATCATTTCTGCAATAATACCAAAGGTTGAATTATCAGACAGATTCACAGGAATGCTACCGCTTACTCAATACTACGTTCCACCAATGATTTAGAAGATATGACAGCCTGGAACACATTTGGTTTCAGTGACAGATGAGGCTGACAATGTGTTACACGCTAGCCCAGAAGAAACTACTTAGGTATGTGTTGTCTGAGCTTTTAAACTTGGTTGGCCTTTTAACTGTAAAGAGATTATGCGACTTTCATTCTCTAGCCAGCTGTCTTCCATAATCTCATAAATTCAGGTTTATTTCCAATAGTTTATATCTTGCTAAGAGATTTTAGAGAAGCACCCCCAGTTATCTTTCCACTAGTAAGTGCCATTAGCACTTTTACAAGTGCTAGGGTCCCCATGTCATATTTCCTGATTATAGAGAGAGGGAGTCTCAGGGAGACTCCCATTTACAAAACAAACAAACGAAAATGTTCTTTGATATTATCAGTAGTCAGGAAAATTTCTGTGACCAGATGTTATCTGTTATTTCCTGTATTCAATAAATTAAATCACAGAAAGCGTGGGATCAAATTATAATGTTAAGTAAGATACATACATACTATTTTGGGCAAAAAAAAGAATATTATCTTTGATAAGTATCACAGATAATCCTTCACCTATCTCCATGTCTTAGCAACTGAAATTGGTTAACCAACAAGCACAAGAGTGTCAGTCTCACTCTTGAACCAGGGATCAGGTCTTCAACTGTGAGGGCGGGCCAGAAGTCAATGTTGGCTAGAGTGCAGTAAAAATCTGAATGACAGAGAGAAGTATCTCAAAATGGGTTTCTAGTTCAGTAGTAAGCTCTTCTGTCACTATAGCAAAGTGCAACATCTTTCTTGGTGATGGTGGTGGTGATGGGGGAGGAGTAGGAATTCGAATGTTTTATTTCTCTTTCATTTCTATAGCATTCTTCATTTTCCTCTCTCACTTTCTGTGTTCACTTCACTGTCAAATCTGAAGGGACACTCTACCTCCTTTACTTACCTCCTCTTCCTCAGAAGGAATGCTACAGCTGGTCAATTTCTTTCCTATAAATGGCTATAAGTTGTAAACTCTCAAGTTCCAGAACTATATCTGGCTATTTAACAGTTAGAGTTGGATTTTTCTTTCTAGGGCCTTTTTTTTTTCTTCTTCTCTGTATTCCTCCTCTTTTGTATTCTTTCCTTTCCTTTTTTCCATAGAGATTTTGAAAACTGCCCGATCCTTCCTCTAGAGCCACAAACTTGCAGTAGCTGTGGAGCTACAATAGCAGCTGTTGGAACTTGGCGATTATTTTCAAACCTACAGTAGCTTGAAATTCAGCCATTCTTTGTCCCCTACTAATTCCAAAGGTGTAGGTACGTATAATTTTATGTGTGCTCTTTTATGGTCTTCTAGTTGTTTTTTTTTTTTTTTTTTTTTTAGTTTTGGAGGAGGTGATGTAGACATTTAGTATCAAGTGATCATCATTTTCTTAGGGCTAACCTAGAAACCATGTCTACAATATAAAATTCTAAGTATGAAAGACATCTCACAGTTATTTTGCATTTTCCTAATTAATTATGCAGTTGAGTACTTTCTATATGTTTATTGACCGTTCATGTGTCCTCTTCTATGAAGTGCCTGTATGTAACCTTTCGCCCATTTTTCTATTGAGTCACTTTTTTCTGTATATATTCTGGATGCTAATATTTTGTAGTCTAAGTCCAAATGTATTCCTCCATGTTTGTGGAATTTTTAGTACTCTCATTATGTTGAATTTTTGTGAAAATATTTGCTTAATTTAAAGGTCAATTTCAACCATTTTTTACTTTATGGTTAGCAATTTTTTTTTGTATCTTAAAATACCTTGTCCTTCTCAAATGGTACATGTATATTTATGTAAATCTTAATATGTGTAAAAAAGGTAAATCTTAAATATTAACTCCCATAATTTCACACTAAATTCACTCCTAATATCCTTCTTTACTTTTTTTAAGTTTCAACATTTGCCTCTCAGATTTAAGTACCAGGGCTAATCTACCTGGAATTAATTTGCACATATTTTGTGAGCTAGGAATCCACACTCGTTTTAATCCAGGAGTAAGCACTTGTCACTGCACCACTTATTGAAAACATTCTTATTTCTCACTGATTTGTCCTTGTCCTGAAGTTCTTTCAAATATATGAACACAGCTCCATGTATATGAGAATATATGCTCATTCCATATATAAGCGCATCTGTTTTGTGACTATTCTATTCCATCGCTTTGTCTCTTTTTGAATTAATATTGCACGGTCTTAATTACTAAAGCTTTATAGTTAAGTGTTGCAAACTGGAACAGCAAGTCACCCACCAGGTTCTTCTTCTTGGCTCCTCTCTGCTCTATTTCTCTTGCCACCTAGTGCCATGGATTAACAGTGCTCTCTTTACTACAGGAAGCAGACTCATCAACATGATTAAGACTAACTAGATTTGAGAATCAATTTAAAAAAGAAAAACTCATACTTACAATTCTATGTCTCTAGAACCACTCTCAGTACCAAATGTTTTAGACTGTGTTCTCTAGAGAAGGAAAACCAGTGAAGTGTATATATAGCATATGTACAGAGAGAGATTTATCTCAAGGAAATGGCTCACCTAGTTGTAGAGGTTGAAAATTCAAAGTCTGTGGATCAGGCATCAGGCTAGAGGCTTCCCCTGACTCAGGTAGCTACAAGGGCTGATGTACCCAAAATTGGCGGCTCAAACACTAGGCCGCTGTCTCACAGGTTTCTCAGAACTATGAATTTCAAGATTGGCAGGTAAGCTGCTAGCTCAAGTCCCAAGAACCTGAGGTCAGATGATGACTAGCCAGATGCAGGATCTGTAGTGAGAGCTTTCTGGAACATCCATTTATAACCTGGAGGTAGGCCACACCCCCCAGAAAACTCTCTTTCAACTGACTTGCTGCTCATAGCAGATCTCATCATGGACTTGATTACATCATTGCATAATTGCCAAATTAAATCATTACATAACTGCCAAACTACATCATAACTGCCAACCCACTGAAAATCATGGCTCAGCCACATTGAAAAACAACTTTAACCATCACAGTAACCTTGTTTGTAAAGGGTAGATAGCAAATACTTTTGTCTTTACAGGCCTCACAGCATTTGTTACAACTACTCAGCTCTGCTGTTGTCATGGGATAGTAGTCCTAGACAACATGTAATTGAATAGATGTGGCTGTGTAACAATAAAATTTTTGACAAAAACAAGCTAGTATGCCAACCTTGTTCTAGAGTGATGTCTGGCTTGAAGGGCATCCACCTTAACTCTAAACTGTTTGCATACACAGTGTCATTTTTCACTCTCAAAACTACCCTCAGGTAGGTGGCCCTAGCAGTATGGTCACATAAACCAAACCCAGTGCCGTCAAGTCGATTCCGACTCATACTGGCCCTATCAGACAGAGTAGAACTGCCTCATAGAGTTTCCAAGGAGTACCTGGTGAATTCGAACTGCTGACCCTTTGGTTAGCAGCCGTAGCACTTCACTACTACTCCACCAGTGTTTCCCTGTGGTCACATAGGCCTGAAATTTTCTGGACCACATGGGAGTTCTGGAAGGGACCCAGACTCTCCCTTCACATATATATTCTCTTCAGAGGGTTTCTATGTTCCAACTAGGACAGTCCATGACCAACATGTATAACAGCCATTCTGTGTGTGTCTCACATGTGGCAAAGATGCAGCAGTCACCAGCTCTAAGAAGTAAGTGCTTGGACAAGAAAATAACCTCTGGGTCAGTCTGTTTATGGAATAATGAGGAAATTCTCCTGTGGCAAACACTGAGAAGCAGATGGAGATAACTATTCAGGGCCCTCAGCCACAGACCCTGTCATGGCCCTGGAGAGAGACTACAATGTATCTGCACAGTCCCGTGTGTTTATAAAATGTGCGTATGCATCAACGAGGCCCATAACCCAGGGCCCCCCTGATATTATAGGCACTGTTCTAGGTGCTGGGCAGGGCAATGAGCAAAACAGAAAGACAGCCCTCCTGAGGACTGGGGATCACCCTGCATTCGTATGTTAGAAGTTATCAAGTGCACAAACTGGCTTAATTCATCTATGCTGCCCCGTCCCTCAAATCTTGATTTATTACAGTAACTTAAAACTGCTTCTGGAGTTGAAATAATGTTGATTTGGTCAATGCATTTATTTAATGTAGACAGAAAAGTTAAGTCATTCCAGAAGAGCAATTTTAAAACATTACTGAATTAAAGAAATTAGAAAATAAGGGAAATAAAATTATGTGATAAAAGAAACAATAAACATTTTTAAAAAGAAAGGTGTGTTTGATTACAAAATAAAAAATGGAATTATGGAAGAGAGGACTAAAAGACATGGTATGATTTGGCTTCGAAGGGGAGAAGATAGAGTAACTAAAGAAACCTGAAAAGTAGAAGATACCACAATAAGAAGAGATTTGAGGACAAGCACCAAATGACTATGCTATTTTGGTGTTGTTTTTCTAGTAGGGAAAAACAGCTTTGCAAAAACTTTTTAAAACCTATGACTGCTTAATGAAACCATGTTGCTTCAATTTTAAGGGAGGTTAGCTGCCACTTTTCAAATCACTAGGATAATGTCACTGGATAATGGGGCTGTCACAGTACAATTCTGAAAGCCACCCCATGAACCTATCTTCATGCTCTAAGGGAACATTATCTAAGATTAGAGATGAATTATGTCTATATATGCCTCTCTTGCCACAAGCACTGACACTAACGGATCTCATGCCACGTGGCTGAGAAAAAAATGGGTTCTGTAGACTGCAATACACAGGCAACAGCCAGGGTCTCCTGCCTCAGCACCACCCTCGGTTCCAAGAGAAAAGCGGGTGTTTCACATTAATGTAGGGTTTTTGTTGAAAATGGCCAATTTCTGTCTTTTCTTGCATGCTGAGGAGTCCGATGGTGACCTTGCTGCAGGCTGCAGGTGTATTCATGTGCAGAGGAGCATGGACCCACAGCCTGCTGTCCCCCAAGACCTTCCTGTCTGTGTGAGAGCAGCCATCGCCCCATGTGACACATTAGGCATTAAAGACTAAGAGGCTTTGGCTACATTCAAATATGAATCTGGAATTTAAAAAAATCAAACCATTTATAGATCAGACAAGTTATTATTTCCAATTAGCCCTGCTTTTCCTTCCATGATTTTGTCAAGACATAATTTTTTATTTTCCCCCATAGAATGAAAAACAAAGAATTGATAATATTTTTAGCTTCTGAACAGCTACTTTTCACTTGAAACCTGAGAACCTATTTGCTGCCCTTTATTCTTTAGTTTTCTTAATGGCTATGTCAGCTATAGCTCCCCTAGGGATCTTCACATATACGTCATGGGTGAATCCATATGTTAGGTCTAATATAAAACCAAAGTATTTTATTAAGGGTTTGGGATAATAAATCAGAGGCTGGTAGCACATTTTGGTCCACTGCTGACCTTAAAGTGATTATCTGCTGGGGGTTGTTCATGTGCAGCAAGCCCTTATAGAATAAGAAAAAAATAAGCTTCCCTGCAAAATCTTAAGATTTTAGTTTCTTCATCAGAAATGGGTTTCAAATAGTTTTCAGTGCTTATATTTATGTTACAATCACTAACAATTTTTACTTCTACTTAAAAAAGATTCTTTTTGCTTCGACTTTTAAAGTTTTTTTTTAATAATTTTTATTGTGCTTTAAGTGAAAGTTTACAAATCAAGTCAGTCCCTCACACAAAAACCCATATACACCTTGCTACACACTCCCAATTACTCTCCCCCTGATGAGACAGTCTGCTCTCTCCCTCTACTCTCTCTTTTTGTGTCCATTTTGCCAGCTTCTAACCCCCTCCACCCTCTCATCTCCCCTCCAGGCAGGAGATGCCAACATACTCTCAAGTGTCCACCTGATCCAAGAAGCTCACTCCTCACCAGCATCCCTCTCCAGCCCATTATCCAGTCCAATCCATGTCTGAAAAATTGGCTTCGGGAATGGTTCCTGTCCTGGGCCAACAGAAGGTCTGGGGGCCATGACTACCTGGGTCCTTCTAGTCTCAGTCAGACCATTAAGTCTGGTCTTATGAGAAGTTGGGGTCTGCATCCCACTGCTCTCCTGCTCTCTCAGGGGTTCTCTGTTGTGCTCCCTGTCAGGGAAGTCATCGGTTGTGGCCAGGCACCATCTAGTCTTCTGGTCTCAGGACAGTGTAGTCTCTGGTTCATGTGGCCCTTTCTGTCTCTTGGGCTTGTAATCACCTTGTGTCCTTGGTGTTCTTTATTCTCCTTTGATCCAGGTATGTTGAGACCAGTTGATGCATCTTAGATGGCTGCTCGCTACCATTTAAGACCCAGACGCCACTCTTCAAAGTGCGATGCAGAATGTTTTCTTAATAGATTTTATTATGCCAATTGACTTAGATGTCCCCTGAAACTGCTACGCTGGCCTTCGAAGCATTCAGTTTATTCAGGAAACTTCTTTGCTTTTGATTTAGTCCAGTTGTGCTGACCTCCCATGTATTGTGTACTGTCTTTCCCTTCACCTAAAGTAGCTCTTATCTACTATCTAATTAGTGAATGCCCCTCTCCCACCTTGCCTCCCTCCCCCATCTCATAACCATGAAAGAATGTTTTCTTCTCAGTTTAAACTATTTCTCAAGTTCTTATAATAGTGGTCTTATACAATATTTGTCCTTTTGCAACTGACTAATTTCACTCAGCATAATGCCTTCCAGGTTCCTCCATGTTATGAAATGTTTCACAGATTCCTCACTGTTCTTCATCGATGCATAGTATTCCATTGTGTGAATATACCATAATTTATTTATCCATTCATCCGTTGATGGGCACCTTGGTTGCTTCCATCTTCTTGCTATTGTAAACAGTGCTGCAATAAACATGGGTGTGCATATATCTGTTCATGTAAAGGCTCTTATTTCTCTAGGATATATTCCAAGGAGTGGGATTGCTGGATCATACGGTAGTTCTATTTCTAGCTTTTTAAGGAAGCACCAAATTGATTTCCACAGTGGTTGTACCATTTGACATTCCCACCAGCAGTGCAGAAGTGTTCCAATCTCTCCACAGCCTCTCCAACATTTATTATTTTGTGTTTTTTGGATTAATGCCAGCCTAGTTGGAGTGAGACGAAATCTCATTGTAGTTTTGATCTGCATTTCCCTAACGGCTAATGATCGTGAACATTTCCTCATACATCTGTTAGCTACCTAAATGTCTTCTTTAGTGAAGTGTCTATTCATATCTTTTGCCCATTTTTTAATTGGGTTATTTGTCTTTCTGCAGGTGAGTTTTTGCAGTATCATGTAGATTTTAGAGATCAGGCACTGATCAGAAATGTCATAGCTAAAAACTTTTTCCCAGTCCGTAGGTAGTCTTTTATACTCTTTTTTTGGATGAGCACAGGTATTTGATTTTTAGGAGCTCCCAGTTATCTAGTTTTTCTTCTACATTCTTTATAATGTTTTGTATACTGTTTATGCCATGTATTAGGGCTCCTAACATTGTCCCTATTTTTTCTTCCATGATCTTTATCATTTTAGATTTTATATTTAGGTCTTTGATCCACTTTGAGTTAGTTTTTGTGCATGCCGTGAGGTATGGGTCTTGTTTCATTTTTTTGCAAATGGATATCCAGTTATGCCAGCACCATTTGTTAAAAAGACTGTATTTTCCCCGTTTAAATATTTTGGGGCCTTTGTCAAATATCAACTGCTCACATGCGGATGGATTTTTGTCTGGATTCTCAATTCTGTTCCATTGGTCCATGTATCTGTTGTTGTACCAGTACCATGATGTTTTGACTACTGTGGTGGTATAATAGGTTGTAAAATCAGGTAAAGTAAGGCCTCCCACTTTGTTCTTCTTTTTCAGTAATGCCTTATTTATCCGGGGCCTCTTTCCCTTCCATATGAAATTGGTGATTTGTTTCTCCATCTCATTAAAGAATGTCCTTGGGATTTGGATTGGAATTGCATTAAATATATAGATCACTTTTGGTAGAATAGACATTTGTATAATGTTAAGTCTTCCTATCCACGAGCAAGGTATGTTCTTCCACTTATGTAAGCTTCTTTTGGTTTCTTGCAGAAGTGTACTGTAGTTTTCTTTGTATTAGTCTTTTACATCTCTGGTAAGATTTATTCTTAAGTATTTTATCTTCTTGGGGGCTACTATAAATGGAATCGATTTGGTAATTTCCTCTTCGATGTTCTTTTTGGTGGTGTAGAGGAATCCAACTGATTTTTATATGTTTATCTTGTATCCCAATCCTCTGCTGAACTCTTCTATTAGTTTCAGTAGTATTCTGGAGGATTTCTTAGGGTTTTCTGTGTATAAGATCATGTCATCTGCAAATAGAGATACTTTGACTTCTTCCTTGCCAATGTGGATGCCCTTTATTTCTTTATCTAGCCTAATTGCTCTGGCTAGGACTTCCAGCACAATGTTTAAGAGTGGTGATAAAGGGCATCCTTGTCTGGTTCCCGATCTCAATGAGAATGTTTTCAGGCTCTCTCCATTTAGGGTGATGTTGGCTGTTGGCTTTGTATAAACGCCCTTTATTATGTTGAGGAATTTTCCTTCTATTCCTAGTTTGCTGAGAGTTTTTATTCATGAATGGGTGTTGAACTTTGTCAAATGCCTTTTCTGCATCAATTGATAAAATCATGTGATTCTTGTCTTTTGTTTTATACATGTGGTGGATTCCATTAATTGTTTTTCTAATGTTGAACCATCCCTGCATACCTGGTATGAATCCCACTTGGTCATGGTGAATTATTTTTTTGATATGTTCTTGAATTCTATTAGCTAGAATTTTGTTGAGGATTTTTGCATCTATATTCATGAGGGATATAGGTCTATAATTTTCTTTTCTTGTGGTGTCTTTACCTGGTTTTGGTATCAGGGATATGGTGGCTTCATAGAATGAGTTTGGTGCTATTCCGTCCTGTTCTATGCTCTGAAATACTTTTAGTAGTAGTGGTGTTAACTCTTCTCTGAAAGTTTGGTAGAACTCTGCAGTGAAGCCATCAAGACCAGGGCTTTTTTTGTTGGGGTTTTTTTGATTACCTTTTCAATTTCTTCTTTCATTATGGGTCTATTTAGTTGTTCTACCTCTGTTTGTGTTAGTTTAGGTAGGTAGTGTGTTTCTACGAATTCATCCATTTCTTCTAGGTTTTCAAATTTGAGTATAGTTTTTCATAGTAATCTGATATGACTCTTTTAATTTCAGTTGGGTCTGTTGTAATATCGCCCATCTCATTTCTTATTCGGGTTATTTGCTTCCTCTCCTGTTTTTCTTTTGTCATTTTGGCCAGTGGTTTATCAATTTTGTTGAGTTTTTCAAAAAAACAGCTTTTGGTCTTTTTAATTCTTTCACTGGTTTCTATTTCATTTAGTTCAGCTTTAATTTTTATTATTTGTTTTCTTCTGGTGCTTGATCTATTCTTTTGTTGTATGCTTTCTATTTGTTCAAGTTGTAGGGACAGTTCTCTGATTTTGGCCCTTTCTTCTTTTTGGATGTGTGCATTTATTGATATAAATTGGCCTCTGAGCACTGCTTTTGCTGTGTCCCAAAGGTTCTGATAGGTGTTTTCATTCTCTTTGGATTCTATGAATTTCTTTATTCCATCCTTAATTTCTTCTATAATCCAGTCTTTTTTTGAGCAGGGTATTGTTCAGTTTCCAAGTGTTTGATTTCTGTTCCCTGCTTTTCCTGTTATTGATTTCTACTTTTATGGTCTTATGGTCAGAGAAGATGCTTTGTAATATTTCAATGTTTTGGATTCTGCTAAGGCTTGCTTTATGACCTAATATGTGGTCTATTATAATGTTCCATGTGCACTAGAAAAGAAATACAGTTGGTTGCTGTTGGGTGGAGTGTTCTGTACATGTCTACGAGGTCAAGTTGGTTGATTGTGGCCTTTAGTTCTTCCCTGTCTTTATTGAGCTTCTTTCTGGATGTCCTGTCCTTAACCGAAAGTGGTGTGTTGAATTCTGCTACTATTATTGTGGAGCTGTCTATCTCACTTTTCAGTGCTGATAAAGTTTGTTTTATGTATCTTGCAGCCCTGTCATTGGGTTCATAAATATTTAATATGGTTATATCTTCTTGGTGTACTGTCCCTTTAATCATTATGTAGTGTCCTTCCTTATCCTTTCTGATGGGTTTAACTTTAATGTCTATTTTGTCAGAAATTAATATTGCCACTCCTGCTTTTTTTTGGTTGTTGTTTGCTTGATATATTTTCTTCCATCCTTTGAGTTTTAGTTTGTGTTTCTAAGTCTAAGGTGTGTCTCTTGTAGGCAGCATATAGACGGATCTTGTTTTTTAATCCATTCTGCCACTCTCTGTCTCCTTATTGGTGCATTTAGTCCGTTTACATGCAGAGTAATTATGGATAGGTATGAATTTTTATGAATTTAGTGCTATCATTTTGAAGTCTTTTTTTGTGTGTTTACAGCTTCTTTTTCCCACTTGATTTTATGTGCTGAGTAGATTTTCTTTATATATTGTCCTTTCCTTATATTTGTTGTTGTTTATTTTGTTTCTGCTGAGTCTGTATTTTTCCCTTGTATTTTATTTTGATGAGTCGGTTAGTTTATCGCCTTTGTGGATACCTTATTACTTACCCCTATTTTTCTAAATTTAAAACTTTTATTTATTTGTATCGCCATATCTCCCTCTCTGTATGGGAGGTATATGATTACATTTCTTAGTCCTCTTTATTATTTTAATGTTGTCTTCTTTTATATAATAACATCGCTGTTACCCTGTGTTGGTTTTTTTTTTTTTTTAATCTTGCTTAGTTTTTTTTTTTTTTTTTGGATTTCCCTGTTAGGGTTGACTTCTGATTACTCTGCCCAGTGTTCTAGTCTTGGGTCGATACCTGATATTATTGATTTTCTAACCAAAGAACTCCCTTTAGTATTTCTTGTAGTTTTGGTTTGGTTTTTACAAATACCCTCAACTTGTGTTTATCTGGATATGTGTTAATTTCACCTTCATATTTAAGAGACAGCTTTGATGGATATGTGATTCTTGGCAGGCAATTTTCTTCCTTCGATTTTTTAAATATGTCATCCCATTGCCTTCTTGCCTGCATGGTTTCTGCTGAGTAGTCCAAGCTTATTCTTATTGGCTTCCTTTGTAGGTGACTTTTCTTTTATCCCACGCTGCTCTTATAATTGTCTCCTTATCTTTGGTTTTGGCAAGCTTGATTATAATATGTCTTGGTGGCTTTCTTTTAAGTTCTACCTTATGTGGAGCTCGATGAGCATCTTGGCTAGATAGCTTCTCATCTTTCACAATATCATGAAAGTTTTCTGCCAACAAATCCTCAACAATTTTCTCTGTATTTTCTGTTATCCCTCCCTGTTCTGGTACTCCAGTCACTGGGAGGTTATGTCTCTTGATAGAGTCCCACATGATTCTTAAGGTTTCTTCATTTTTTTTAATTCTTTTATCTGATTTTTCTTCAAATATGTTAGTGCCAAGTGACTTCGAGTTCAGAAATTCTGGCTTCTACTTGCTCAGTTCTGCTCCTCTGACTTTCTACTGAGTTATCTAATTCCGTAATTTTATTGCTAATCTTCTGGATTTCTTATTGCTCCCTGTCTATGGATTTTTCCAGCTTATTAAACTTTTCATTATGTTCCTGAATAATCTCTATAATTTCTTCAGTTGCTTTACCTGTGTGTTCCTTGTCTTGTTCTGTGTATTGCCTCATTTCCTTCCTGATGTCTTGAAGAGTTCTGTATATTAAACTTTTGTATTCTGCATATGGTAATTCCAGCAATGCACTTTCATCTAGAAGATCCCTGGATTCTTTGTTTTGAGAGCCTGTTGAGGTGATCATGGTCTGTCTTCATGTGACTCGATGTTGGCTGTTGTCTCTGAGCCATCTATAAGTTATTGTATTAGTTTATGGTTGCTTACTGTGTTGTAGCTTCTTGCTTTGTTTTGTTTTGGTTGCTTGAGTGAACTAGCTTGATTATTTTCACCTTTGGAGATCTGGTGTCCTGTCTCCAGCTGGCTAGAGCTGTTATCAGGTATATCAGTCTAGGAGTCCATTCAGTTTTCTTGTATGAATTCAGCTCAGGTTTTCAGGTAGCTGATATCAAGTGTGTGGTACAGGCTCTGTTCTACAGTCTTAGAGGGGCAGGGGTGCTTGGGGTATATACCGGTATCTGATTGCAGCAGGGGGTCATGCTCTGAACAAGGAAGGGGGCTGACAACCAACCCCCAAATGTCTCTGAGGAAAATGCGTCTCTGTTCCCTAGAGCACGCTGGTGGGTGGGTTCTGCAGAGGGACCTTGGGCACCTAAAGGTTTTGTTGTAAAGACTGGGAGGTACCAGTTATCTTTGGACGTCTGTCATGGGCGGCTGGGTGACCTGAGTGGAGCTACCAGTCCTTAGATCCCTGTTGTGGGTAGGTGAGGACCTTGTTTAATAGGCAAAACGATGTCAAATGTCTAACACCCACCTCTTCATCGCATAGCTGAAATGGTTGGAGTCTGCCAACAACAGCCTATTCTCCTGAAATAGGCCCACACAGGTCCATGCAGAAGGGAAAGGTGCTCAAGGTCCATGGACTGCGTATGCCTGGACAGGAGCTGCTACTGTTCTGAGCTCCCCTGGTTAATGGAACTAGCAAATTATCTTTTCCCCCCAGTTGCAAATTTTTTCCTTCCCCAAGGTCAGGAAGATGGCTCTAGGTGCTCACCAGAGTCTATCTCAGGCCCAGGCATTTAGCCTCTGAGGCTGGCTTGGGGGTGGGGGGGCATGGTAAAATATACGCAAGCACTTAGCTTTTGCCGAGAGTGCCGTTCTTCTCACGTTCCGGAGGTGTGAGTGGGCTGTGTGGCTGGCTGCTTCTCCCTGAGGAAACTGCAGTTGAACGCTAGTACCAGCCCGCCACCACCACCACCACCACCACCACCAGTGCTCCGGAAATGGTGCCTGAGGGCTCCCCGCGATTCAGGTCCGGTAACTCCTCTCCACTTCTGAACAGCCTTCTACCCCTGCCCCTCAGTTCATTGTCTAAGCTTGCATTTGATGCTCAGGGCTCCCAGCTTGTCACAAATATATTCGTTTCACTTGTTTTTTGGGTCTTTGTTGTAAAGAGGGCTCGGCGGAAGCATCTGTCTATTCCGCCATCTTGGCTCCTCCTCTAAAGTTTTTTTGTAGTTGTTTAAGATTCTTATTCTAAGATATTTAAAAACCTCTACATGTTATAACAAAGAGGAAGTCTCTAATCTGAGGTCACAGAAATTAAAATACTCCTCCAAAATTGTGAAATTCTTTCATTAATCCTCTGCCTATTTGACAGAAATTTACTAAGAGCTGGGCATTGTTAAATGTAAAGGATAGGAAGTTTAATATGATAAGCTCTTCTTCCTCAAAATGCTCACAGTATAATGAGGAGGCTGAACAACAACAACAGTTACAATGCACTATAAGAAGTACAAAGTGCTATGAGGTCACTGCGGGGAAGGGAAAATTAGCTTTGAAGAGTTCACAGTACTAGGAGACTTTTATTTGGGTCTAGAAGATGAGTAGGCCTTAGCTGATGAGGTAAAAGAAAAATCAATGTCTTCCAGAAAATAGCTTGTGCAATGGTATAAAGGCTAGAATGAATATGGCATTTTCAGAGAAAACAGAAAAGGGAATATAAACATAGTTAAAGCACAGGAAGCCTGAGTTAGGGTCAGAAACTGACAAGATATATGGCTGAAAATTTAGACTATGGCTGTGATGGTTAATGTTGTGTGCCAACTTGGCTGGGCCATGGTTCTCAGTGGTTTGGCAGTCGTATGCTGTTGTGATCACTTCCATGATGAGATTTGATATAATGTGATCATCTCCGTGATAGGTTCTGTGGTGAGTAGCAGATCAGTTGAAAGGGAGTTTCCCTTAACGTGTGGCCTGCATCAAATATAAGTGGACATTCTGGCAATGCTCATGGGCTTGCCCTGGATCCTGCAGCTAGCTCCTGTTCATCCCACCTCTGGTTTGGAGACTTGAGCTAGCAGTTTACCTGTGGTCTTGCCTGCCAATTTTGGGATTCATCTGTATCCTGCTGCTGGATCCTATGCATATGACCTCTAGTTCTTGGAGCTTGAGGTAGCAGCTTACCTGTGGTCTTACCTTCCAATCTTGGGATTTGTCAATCTTTGCAGCCTGTGAGCAAGAGCCCTGCTCTCTGACATGCTGATCTTGGGTTTGCTGGTCCCTGCGGCTACGTGACTCAGAAGTCTCTGTACTGGCCCACAACCATGTGAGCCATTTCCTTGATATAAATCTCTCTCTATATATATGTTTATACACTTTATTGGTTTTGCTTCTCTAGAGGACCCAGACTAAGACAACAACTATAGTCTGAATGGAGTTGTTCTCAAGCACAGTACACCCACTCCTCAATTACCAACACGGTTAGGTTGTAAATACCAGGTCTTATGGAAGAATCAGCATTATGCAAAACTGGAGTACGACCATATGGGATCATATCAGTTTGTTAATGAGCACTAGATGCCTATTTTAGCAAAGCTATATATCTAGATATTTATGTATCTAGATATTTATTACTTTTTTATTTTCTAGTTATGAATTTAAACTGTCATTCCTGAAAATGATTTCTTCTTCTAATAGATATGTGTGTATGCATTTTCATAACAGGAAATCAGGAACAGAGAGCTCAAGGACAACCAGAAAGACCTGCAGGCTTGAATTCTACCTGGAGCTGGAGGAGAGAAGTAGAACTGGGCTCTACAGAGACCTGACTGTGGCTGCCTCACACCTAGTGTGAGCCTAGGTAAACAGCCGGAAGTTAATTACAGCCCTGGTATGGACTATGGTGTTCTGGTGGAATCGACCTATTAAAGTCATAGATAGAGAGTTCGACTCTATGGGGTTGGAGGGAGTGTGGATTCCCCCTGAAGGAAGTAAGAGCTCCCTTTGACAATCACCTTGGGCAGAGGTCATTGTTCTTAAGTGCTTTGTCAGTTTTAGCACATTTTATACTCATAACCCCATAGGTTAGGATTAGCTCCATTTTACAGATGAGAAAACTGAGCCTCACACAGATCTAGCACCTTGCCCAAGTCACTCAGAGAGTAAGCAAAGTGCTATGGTGTAAACCCAAGAATCCTGGCTCCTGAGTTTGGGCCCTTAACCACTAGCAATACAGCCCTTCTAAGGACCATTTAAAATAATGAGATTCTAAAGGTCAACAGGAAAATGGATTGAAGAATCAATACTGGAGAATAATACATAGAAAAATAATTCTTCTTACTATCACTTAGCTATGAAATACATTTTTAAATGCTTATTTAAAAAGCTTCCTTCAGAGGAATTGATTTTAGCACCAACATTCTTTCTAAACAATGAATTTATGATTCTTGAAAATTAATTGTTGAGACATTTCCACAAAGTCTGTTTGTGATGATCTTTTTATAAATGTTTATCAAAGTGTTGTTTGAGGTACTTAAAAAAAAAGATTAAATGATATGGTGGGGTAAACAAAGTATGGACTTGAGAGTGAGATAGAGCTAGTTTGAATCTTGCTATTTTTTTTTTTTTATTTTAGTTAGTAGCTGTGGATTTGGGGCAAGTCACTAAAATTTTCTGAGCATACTTTTTTTTATATCTATAAAATGAGAAAAATTACCTCATGGGGCTAGTATAAAAATTAAAGGAAATAAAAAAAAATGCCTGGTACATCATAAATGTTCATAAATGTTAGTTCTCTCCTGATTTAATATAATATTTCTAGAAGTTCTTTATAGATGTCTTGGAAATTATGATTGCTTATTAACTTTACCTACGTTCCCCAAAGATTCAGAGATCTACACAGACAATACTCTGAGGAAATGTACAGGAGCAGAAAGTTGAGGATGATGCAAAATAAAGAAACAATTTCCCCCATGTCCTGCTCTCTCTTTTGCAATACTGCAGCTGTATATCAGACCCAACTAAGGGCCTCTTCCAAATTTGGAGATTATGCCTGGCACGGCAAGAAACCAAGTTATTTTTAGCAAGCATCCTAGACGATTACGATATGAAAGCATATTAATACTAAGCTGCAATTATTATTCAAATTAAAATTTCACTTGGATATTTTAGTTAAGGAGGCTTTGGAAACCCAAGACCTACAGGACAACAGTTTTTATTAGTTTGTGTGGAGGCCATTCTGACTCATGATGACCCCATGTGTGCAGAGTAGAATTGCCCCACAGGGTTTTCAAGACAGTGACCTTTTGAAAGCAGATTACCAAGCCTGTCTTTCAAGGCACTTCTGGGTGGGTTCAAGGCACCAATCATTTGGTTAGTAGCCAAGTGCTTAACCATTTGTACCACCCAGGGACCCCAGAGAGTGACTAGGGGTAATGTACTTGGAGTAATTGTACAGAGCACCAAAGGTTTCAACCAAGCATACAAATATCATCTTCTGCGCTGTATCTCAGTGTATTTTCTGAAGGAAGGGTAAGTCTAAAGAAGTTGCTGTTTCAGTCACAGCACAAATAACATATAGTTAAGGATTGCATGCATTTAGTTATTTAGTTCATTTTAGAAAATCTGAAATCTTTCTATAGCATTCCATTTGATCTCTGGTTTTGGAAAGAAATAAACCAAAACTTGAATATATATATGTGTATGCGGGTGGATTATGTATATATATGTGAATACACATACAACATATATATGGGGAATACGTATGTTATAGGATTCCCTGGGTGGTGCAAAGAGTTAAGTGCTCAACTACAACCCAAAAGGTTGGTGGTTCGAACCCACCCAGAGGCACAGTGGAAAATGGGTCTGGTGATCAGTTTCAGAAAGACCACAGCCTTGAAAACCCTATGGTGCAGTTGTATTCTACACAAACAGGGCTGCCACGAGTTGGAATTGGCTCAATGGCAACTAACGACAGCAACATACATTATATGTGATAGAAGGGTTACAGGTAAACTCACTGAATATTTTGGATGATTGCAATAACTAGAGGAATATTCCTCTGGGAAGAAAGTACCTCTATAACCTGTTGCTGATGAGTGGATTCTGACTGATAAGACCCTATATCATAGGGTTTCTAAGGAGTAGTTGGTGGATTTGAATTGCTGACCTTTTGGTTAGCAGCCCTGTGCTTAGCCACTGCACCACCAGGACTCCATATCTTTACCAAAAAAACCCAAAAAACAAAAACCTGATGCAGTGGAGTTAATATCTCTATCAGGGGTAGTAATATGTTTTGGGTTTGTAAAGGAAGTTTTGTAAAATGGGTCACCTAGATTTGCTCCATATATATAACTGGCAAAAGCTGAGACATTTGAGCATATGAATATATATTTATTTTATTACTTTTCTATTAAAGTTCCTACCATAAACATCTGCATTTTTTTGGTTAAAGTGGTGAGTAAAATAATTCCTAAATTACGGGATCTTTGAAGATTAAAAATGCAGTAGTCTTTGCTGAGATGATGGTCAGTTTGCTGGAAACGGTAGATCTATATCAGAATCCCTGAGGCTGACTGGGGCCCTCCAAATCCACAAGGAGCCTCTGCTCCACATGCTCCTGGATCACCTGGAAGGTGTGCTGGAAAAACTCCCTTGCTCTGATGCCTTCACAGTGAACATGTCACTCAAGTAATGCAACTGAGTCCGCACGTCTCTGGGGGTGCAAAGTTTTCTGCACATGACAAAAGGCACTACTGTTGACAAGGCAAAACTGTGCAATCCATGAATCCTAAAGTATAGTGCACTTTTCAGAACGCATTTCCAAACATTGGTATGAGACGAATGAAAGCCCTACCACTTGAATGTGAGCTCCACAGAGAGGGCGGGCGTGTTTCCCATTTTGTTAATGAAAGTACCCCAAAGGACAGTAACAGTGCTGAATCCAACAAATGTGTTTCTTAATGAATGAATGATGTTAACAGTAGTTTTGTTTGTTTGTTTTATTGAAGGAACATCTATATGGGGATTATAAACATGGAAGTCTCTGAACTCAATAAACCTCTGAAATTGTGCAGGACACTCTGAGTTTGTGGGTCTTGGCACCTCCTGTCTTCTCTTTCCCTGAATATAACTCAGCTTGGAGCTGTCTTCTCCACTTTAAAATCCTGCTCAGGTATCCTCCTCCCTGTAAAGTCTCCCTGATAGCTCTGACAAGCTAACCACTCCATCCTTATGCAACTTCTGTACCCTACACACACCTGTTAAGTAAAAAGCAAAATGTTCTTAAGTTGTTACATGTGGTCTCCTCTACTAGAGGAAGAACTGTATTAGCGAAGAGATGATGCCCTATTTATCTCTGTATTCCACGTAGCAGGCTACTGCCCAACACACAGTAGAGGTTTATACATATTTGTAGAACTGAAATAAATAAGTTTAATAAGAATACTGCAGAAACTCTGGTGACGTAGTGGCTAAGTGCTATGACTGCTAACCAAGAGGCCAGCACTTTGAATCTACCAGGTGCTCCTTGGAAATTCTATGGGGCAGTTCTACTCTGTCCTATAGGGTCACTATGAGTCAGAATACTGAACTGACTGAGAATGTGAAACAACTTAAACGGTTTTGTCAACTGAGACATGTCGAGTCCTCTATGTCATGAATTATAATAACTTTAAATCATCCACCCACCCCCTGCCATCCAGTCAATTCTGACTCATAGCAACCTTTTATCATAGCATAATTGTTATGATATTAATAGTTCACATCAATGAAGCACTTTCTGTTTGTGCCAGGCACTGTTGAAGTGCTTTATTTATAATAGCTTATTCAATCCTCCTACTGAGTTGTATCCATGAAGTAGAATGGATGTCATACAAACTCTACAGGCAAGAAACCTGCAGCTCAAAGAGGTTAAGTCAGGTGCCCAAGGTCACACAGACAGACAGTGATGAAGTGATCAAGTGCAGTACAAATATGTGTTGTCAGGCTCAGAACACAAGACCACAGTCACCAAGGCATACTATCTGTGAGCATGCAGGAAGCTGAGTAATGCTGGTTATGGCATTTTTGTTGTCCCTTTTTGATCATCAACTGCTGAGACTGTGCATCTATTTTATTGATCTGATCCATCAATGGAGAAAATACAAGAGTCATCTCTTCTTCAATAAGTCTGGGTGCTACAAACACAGTGCATCCCAAATGCCCTCCATCAGGACCAGTGGGGAAGCTGTAGAACTGGAGAGATTTGCTGGTCTAAAACACTTGGTTAAAATTAAAACGCAGGACATTGCAGACAGAACTTTCACCTGTGGGCTACCCCTTATAATCAAGTGTGTGCCTAGGTCATCCCTCTACATTCATGTACTGACAGGGGCACCAGGTGACCACTGTCAGCCAGATGCAGACATAGCTCTACTGTCAGGCCACAATAAGTGTGCTGTGACATCAATGAGTGCCACTGAGGCTCTACGGGGAACAAGCTTCCTTCTCTTTGAGGATGTACAAGCAAGGATGGCTACTCCAGGGAAGGATACAAGCATAGGGCTAGAGAAAAGACACTCTGCAATCTTATGTCCTACACTGCTGTGATTTACAGAGATTATAAAAACTAGTCAGAACAGAAATGAAAACAATTTTGTAATCAAAATAAAATAGATTCTTACTTTGGAAACAAATATCTTCATGTGAAGTTAATTGCACTGTCAAGGAATACTTAGGTAATTATTCTAAAGCAAAGCTTCCGTTAACAGTAATAGCATTATTCACAGAGTAAATAATCCCCCCCAAAATTAGTAAAAGAATTGAAACATTTCCCTTTTTTATAACAATTTTTCAAATGAGATCCAAGTTTATTAGAAATGTGTCATCATGGGGAAGGTCTGAAATGCCTATCTCTTCTGCCACCTTGCTATAATGTTAAATATTAACATAAACTAAATATTATCATATCTCTTTACAGGTTTCTCTAGAAAAAAGACTAGGAAGAAGGGCCTGACAGTCTACTTCTGAAAAGATTGAACCAGTGAAAACTTTATGAATAGCAGCAGAACATTGTTTGATATAGTGCCAGAAGATGAGCCCCTTAGTCTGTAAGGCACTCAAAAGATGACTGGGGAAGAGCTGCCTCCTCAAAGTAGAGTCAGCCTTAATGATGTGGATGGAGTCAAGCTTTTGGGACCTTCATTTGCTTATGTGGCACTACTCAAAATGAGATGAAACAGCTACAACATCCGTTAATAATCAAAATGTGGAATGTACGAAGTATGAATTTAGGAAAATTGGAGCCCATAAACTATGTATTCTAGGTGTTAGGGAACTGAAATGGACTGGTATTGGCCATCTTGAATCTGACATTCATATGTTCTACTATGCCAGGAATGACAATTTGAAGAATGGCATTGCATTCATCATAAAAAAAAAAAAACATTTAAATTAAAAGAATAATAATCAGAATACTATGAAAAAAGGTAATCTAACAAATTTGAAAACCGGGAAGAAATGGACAAATTTCTGGAAAAACACTACCTACCTGAACTAATACAAACAGAGGTGAACAACTAGATAAACTCATAACAAAAGAAGAGATTGAAAAGGTAATTAAAACACTCCCAACAACAACAAAAACCTCTGGCCCTGATAGCTTCACTGGAGAATTCTACCAAACTTTCAGCAAAGAGTTAACACAGCTACTGCTAAAGGTATTTCATTAGGGGGAGAGCAGCTAAGAGTACATGGCAGGTGTTTATAAGTTTTTGTATGAGAGACTGACTTGATTTGTAAACTTTCACTTAAAGCACAATATTTTTTTTAAAAAAAGAACATTTCAAGATCTATCTGGAAGTACAATGCTGTCAGTGATAGGATAATATCCATATGCCTACAAGGAAGACCAGTTAAGAAGAGTATTGTTCAAATTTACGCACCAACCACTAAGGCCAAAGATAAGGAAATTGAAGATTTTCATCAACTTTTGCAGTCTAAAATTGATTGAACACGCAATCGGGATGCATTGATAATTACTAGGGATTGGAATGGGAAAGTTAAAAACAAAGAAAGATTGGTAGTTGGAAAATGTGGCTTTGGTGATAGAAACAACACCAGAGATGCATGATAGAATTTTGCAAGACAACTTCTTCATTGCAAATACTTTTTTCATCAACATAAACAGCAACTACACATCACCTGGACCTTGAAAAATGGAATACACAGGAATCAAATAGATTACATCCTTGAGAAGAGATGATGGAAAAGCTCAACATCATCAGTCAGAACAAGGCCAGGGGCCAACTGCAGAATGGCCCATCATTTGCTCCTGTGCAAGTTCAAGTTCAAACTGAAGAAAATTAGAACAGTCCACGAGAGCCAAAGTATGACCTTGAGAATATCCCACCTGAATTTAGAAACCATCTCAAGAATAGATTTGACCCATTGAACACTAATGACCAAAGACCAGATGAGTTGTGGAATGACATCAAGGGCATCATACACGAAGAAAGCAAGAGGTCATTAAAGAGACAGGAAAGAAAAGACCAAAATGGATGTCAGAAGACGCTCTGAAACTTGCTCTTCAACAACCAATAGCTAAAGTGAAAGGAAGAAATGATGAAGTAAAAGAGTTGAACAGAAGATTTTAATGGGCGGTTCGAGAAGACAAAGTAAAGTGTTATAATGACACGTTCAAAGATCTGGAGATAGAAAACCAAAAGAGAAGAACACGTTCTGCATTTCTTGAGCTGTAAGAACTGAAGAAAAAATTCAAGCATTAAAAAAAAAAGCATAGAGTTGCAATATTGAAAGATTCTATGGGGATAATATTAAATGACTCAGGAAGCATCAGAAGAGGATGGAAGGAATACAGAGCCACTACACCAAAAAGAATTGGTCGATCTTCAACCATTTCAGCAGGTACCATATCAACAGGAACCAATGGTACTGAAGAAAGAAGTCCAAGCTGCACTGAAGGCATTGGTGAAAAACAAGGTTCCAGGAATTGACGGAATACCAATAGAGATGTTTCAACAAATGGATGCAGTGCTGGAAGTACTCACTCATCTATGCCAAGAAATTTGGAAGACAGCTATCTGGCCAACCGAATGGAAGAGATCTATATTTATCCCTATTCCCAAGAAAGGTGATCCCACCAAATGCAAAAATTATCAAACAATATCATTAATATGTTAGTTAAATTTTGCTGAATATCATGCAAAAGCAACTACAATAATATATTGACAGGGAACAGCCAGAATTTCAAGCCAGATTCAGAAAGAGGATGTGGAACCAAGGATGTCATTGCTGATGTCAGATGGATCCTGGCTGAAAGCAAAGAATACCAGACAGATGTTTTCCTGTGTTTTGTGACTGTGCAAAGGCATTCAACTGCATGGGTTATAACAAATCATATATAATATCGCAAAGAATGGGAATTCCAGAACAGTTAATAGTGCTCATGAGGAGCCTATACATAGACCAAGAGGCAGTTGTTCTAACAGAACAAGGGAATACTGCTACTGCATGGTTTAAAGTCAGGAAAGTTGTGCCTCAGAAGCTGGACTATATGAAGAAGAACTGGCATCAGGATTAGAGGAAGACTCATTAACAACCTGCCTTATGCAGATAACACAACCTTACTTGCTGATAGTGAAGAGAACTTGAAGCACTTACTGATGAAGATCAAAGACCACAGACTTCAGTATGGATTACACCTCAAAATAAAGAAAACAGAAATCCTCACAACTGGACCTATAAGCAACATCACGATAAACAGGGAAAAGATTGAGGTTATCAAGTGTTTCATTTTATTTGGATTCACAATCAACACCCATGGAAGCAGCAGTCAAGAAATCAAAAGACACATTGCATTGGACAGATCTGCTGCAAAAGACCTATTTAAAGTGTTAAAAAGCAAAGATGTCACTTTGAAGACTTAGGTGTGCCTGACCCAAGCCATGGTGTTTTCAATTACCTTCTATGCATGCAAAAGCTGGACGATGAATAAAGAAGACGGAAAAAGAATTGATGCCTTTGTATTGTGGTGTTGGAGAAGAATGTTGAATATATCATGGACTGCCAAAACAATGAACAAAATCTGTCTGAGAAGTAAAACCAGAATGCTCCTTAGATACAAGGATGGTGAGACTACATACTACATATTTTGGACCTGTTGTCAAGAGGGATCACTCCCTGGAGAAGGACATCATGCTTGGTAAAGTAGAGGCTGATTGAAAAAGAGGAAGACTGTCAATGAGATGGATTGACACAGTGGCTGCAACAATGGGCTTAGTGTAGCAACGATTGTGAGGATGACGCAGTACCAGGCAGTGTTTTGTTCCATTGTACACAGAGTCCCTATGAGTAGGAACTGACTCGATGGCACCTAATAACAACAACATACATGTTTCTTTGAAGGAATAGTAGTTGGAAACTATGTACTTGGTGATAGAAATGACTTCGGAGATCTCGTGATAGAATTTTGTAAGACCAATAACTTATCCATTGGAATTACCTTTTTCCAGCAACATAAACAGTGACTCTACACATGGACCTTATAGAATACGTCAAATCAACTTCATCTGTAGAAAGATACAATGGAGAAGCTTAATATCATCAGTCAGAATGCCGCCAGGGGCCAATTGCTGAACAGACCATCAATTGCTCCTTTGCAAGTTCAAGTTTAAGCTGAAGAAAATTAGAGCAAGTCCAGGAGAGCCAAATATGACCCTGAGAATATCCCACCTGAATTTAGAGACCACCTCAAGAACAGATTTGACACACTGAACGCTAATGACCAAAGACCAGATGAGTTGTGGAATGACATCAAGGACATCATATATGAAGAAAGCAAAATGTCATTAAAAAGACAGGAAAGAAAAAAATAAAAATGGATGTCAGAAGAGACTCTGAAACTTGGTCTTGGACATACAGTAGCTAAAGTGAAGAGAGGAAATGATGAAGTAAAAGAGCTTAACAGAAAATTTCAAAGGGCGCTTGAGAAGACGTAGTAAAGTATTATAATGACATGTTCAAAGACCTGGAGTTAGAAAATCAAAAGGGAAGAACACTTTTGGCATTTTTTTTTATTGTGCTTTAAATGAGAGTTTACAATTCAAGCCAGTTTCTCATACAAAACCTTATACACAAATTGTTATGTGACCCTAGTTGCTCTCCCTACAATGTGACAGCACACTCCTTTTCTCCACCCTGTATTTAATTCCTGTGGCCATTCAACCAGCTCCTGTCCTCCTCTGCCTTCTCGTGTCACCTGCCCACATAGTCTCATGTGTCTAAATTAAGAAGCACATTCCTCACCAGTATCATTTTTTGTTATATAGTCCACTCTAATCTTAGTCTGAAGAGTTGGCTTTGGGAATGGTTTTAGTTTGGGGCTAACAGAGAGTCTGGGGACCATGTCCCCTAGGGTCCCTCCAGTCTCAGTCAGACCATTAAGTCAGATCTTTTTACTAGAATTTGAGGTCTGAATCCCACTTTTCATCAGGGATTCTCTGTTGTGTTCCCTGTCAGAGCAGTCATTGGTGGTAGCTGGGTACCTTCTAGTTCTTCCAGTCTCAGACTGATGGAGTTTCTGGTTTATGTGGCTCTTTCTGTCTCTTGGGCTTATATTTTCCTTGTGTATTTGGTGTTCTTCATACTCCTTTGCTCCAGGTAGGTTCGGACAAATTGATGCATCTTAGATCACCACTTGCTAGCTTTTAAGACCCCAGATGCCACTCACCAAAGTGGGATGCAGAGCATTTTCTTAATACACTCTGTCAGCCAATTGACCTAGATGTCCCCCAAAATCACAGTCCCCATACCCTGCCCCTGCTACTCTGTCCCTTGAAGTGTTTGGTTTTATTCAGGAAATTTCTTAGCTTTTGGTTTAGTCCAGTTGTGCTGACTTCCCATGTACTGTATGTTGTCCTTCCCTTCACCTAAAATAATTCTACTAAGGTGTGAATACTCTTTCCTCTCCCTCCTCACCCTCATAACCATCAAAGAATGTTTTCTTCTCTGTTTAAACCTTTTCATGGGTTCTTGTAATAGTGCTTTCATGCAATATTTATCCTTTTGCGACTAATTTCACTCAGCATAATGCCTTCCAGATTCCTCCATGTTTTGAGTGTTTCATGGATTCATTGTTCTTCTTTATTGTTGCTTAGTATTCCTTTGGATGAATGTACCATAATTTGTTTATCCAGTCATCTGTTGATGGTCATCTTGGTTGTTTCCATCTTTTTGTTGTTGTAAACAGTGCTGCAATAAACATGGCTGTGCATATATCTATTTGTGTGAGGGCTCATATTTCTTTAGGATATATTCCAAGGAGTGGGATTGGTGGATAGCATGGTAGTTTTATTTCTAGCATTTTAAGGAAGTGCCAAATTTATTTCCAAGGTGTTTTTTTACATTCCCACCAGCAGTGTATAAGTGTTGCAGTCTCTCCATAAACTCGTCAACATTTATTATTTTGTGATTTTTGGATTAATGCCAGCCTTGTTAGGGTGAGATGGTGCCTCACTGTAGTTTTGATTTGCATTTCTCTAATGGCTAATGGAAGATGCTGGTGGTGTAGTGGTTCAGTGCTACAGCTGCTAACCAAAAGGCTGGCAGTTCGAATCCACCAGACACTCATTGGAAACTCTATGGGGCAGTTCTACTCTGTCCTATGTGGTTGCTATGGGTTGGAATCAACTCGACGGCAACAGGTTTGGTTTTTGGTTTAATGGCTAAAGATCATGAGCATTTCCTCCTGTATCTGTTAGCAGCCTCAATGTCTTCTTTGGTAAAGTTTCTGTTCATATACTTTGCCCATTTTTTAACTGGGTTATTTGTCTTTTTTATTTTTAATAATTTTTATTGTGCTTTAAGTGAAAGTTTACAAATCAAGTCAGTCTCTCACATACAAACTTATATACACCTTACTACATACTCCCATTTACTCTCCCCCAATGAGTCAGCCCGCTCCCTCCTTCCAGTCTCTCCTTTCATGACCATTTTGCCAGTTTCTACCCCCGTACCCTCCCATCTCCCCTCCAGACAGGAGATGCCAAAATAGTCACAAGGGTCTACATGGTGCAAGTAGCTCACTCCTCATCAGCATCTCTCTCCAACCCATCGTCCAGTCCAATCCATGTCTGGAGGGCTGGCTTCAGGAGTGGTTCCTGCCCTGGGCCAACAGAAGGTTTGGGAGCCCTGACTGCCTGGATCCTTCTAGTCTCAGTCAGACCATTAAGTCTGGTCTTTTTATGAAAATTTGGGAACTGCATCCCACGGCTCTCCTGCTCCCTCAGGGATTCTCTGTTGCATTCCCTATCAGGGCAGTCATCGGTTGTGGCCAGGTGCCATCTAGTTCTTCTGGTCTCAGGATGATGTAGTCTCTAGTTCATGTAGCCCTTTCTGGCTCTTGGGCTCATAATTACGTTGTGAGCTTGGTGTTCTTCATTCTCCTTTGATCCAGGTGGGTTGAGACTCATTGATGCATCTTAGTTGGCCGCTTGCTAGCGTTTAAGACCCCAGATGACACACTTCAAAGTGGGATGCAGAATGTTTTCATAATGGATTTTATTTTGCCAGTTGTCTTAGATGTCCCCTGAAGCCACAGTCCCCAAACCCTGCCCCTGCTTTGCTGACCTTTGCAGCATTCAGTTTATTCACGAAACTTCTTTGCTTTTGGTTTAGTCCAGCTGTGTTGACCTCGCCTTATTGAGTGTTATCCTTCCTTTCACCTAAAGTAGGTCTTATCTACTATCTAATCAGTAAATAACCCTCTCCCGCCTCCCCCCCCTCCCCGTAACCACAAAAGAATGTGTTCTTCTAAGTTTAAACCATTTCTCAAGATCCTATAATAGTGGTCTCATACAGTATTTGTCCTTCTGCAACTGACTAATTTCACTCAGCATAATGCCTTCCAGGTTCCTCCATGTTATGAAATGTTTCACAGTTTCATCACTGTTCTTTATCGATGCATAGTATTCCATTGTGTGAATATACCATCATTTATTTATCCACTCATCCGTTGATGGACACCTTGGTTGCGACCAGCTTTTTGCTATTGTAAACAGTGCTGCAATAAACGTGGGTGTGCGTAAATCTGTTTGTGTAAAGTCTCTAATTTCTCTAGGATATATTCCGAGGAGCGGAATTTCTGGGTTGTATGGTAATTTTTTTTTTTTTATGGTAGTTCTATTTCTAGCTTTTTAAGGAAATGGCAGATGGATTACTAAAGTAGTTGTACCATTTTACATTCCCACCAGCAGTGTATAAGTGTTCCAATCTCTCCACAGCCTCTCCATTATTTATTATTTCGTGTTTTTTGGATTAATGCCAGCCTTGTCGGAGCGAGATGGAGTCTCATTGTAGTTTTAATTTGTGTTTCTCTAATGGCTAATGATCGAGAACATTTTCTCATGTATCTGTTAGCTGACTGAATGTCTTCTCTAATGAAGTGTCTGTTCATATCCTTTGTCCAATTTTTAATTGGGTTGTTTGCCTTTTTGTGGTTGAGTTTTAGCAGAATCATGTAGATTTTAGAGATCATGTGCTGGTGTGAGATGTTGTCGCTGAAAATTTTTTCCCAGTCTGTAGGTGATCTTTTTACTCTTTTGGTGAAGTCTTCAGATGAGCATAGGTGTTTGATTTTTAGGAGCTCCCAGTTATCTGGTTTCTCTTCGGCATTTTTAGTAATGTTTTGTATTCTCTTTATGCCTTGTATTAGTGCTCCTAATGTTGTCCCATGATCTTTATCGTTTTAGACTTTGTGTTTAGATCTTTGATCCATTTGGAGTTAGTTTTTGTGCATGGTGTGAGGTATGGGTCCTGTTTCTTTTTTTTTGCAGATGGATATCCAGTTATGCCAGCACCATTCGTTAAAAAGACTATCTTTTCCCCAGTTAACTGACACTGGGTCTTTGTCAAATATGCACCTCTCATATGTGGTTGGATTTATATTTGAGTTCTCAAACCTGTTCCATTGGTCTGTGTACCTGTTGTTGTACCAGTACCAGGCTGTTTTGACTACAGTGGCTGTATAATATGTTCTAAAATCAGGTAGAGTGAGGCCTCCCACTTTCTTCTTCTTTTTCAGTAATGCTTTACTTATCCGGGGCTTCTTTCCCTTCCATATGAAGTTGGTGATTTGTTTCTCCATCACATTAAATAATGTCGTTGGAATTTGGATCGCTAGTGCATTGTATATATAGATGGCTTTTGGTAGAATGGACATTTTTATGTTAAGTCTTCCTATCCATGAGCAAGTTATGTTTTTCCACTTATGTAGGTCTCTTTCAGTTTCTTGGTACATCTTCGGTAAGATTTATTCTTACCAAAGAATAAATTTTATTTTACTTTCTTGGGAGCTACTGTGAATGGTATCGATTTGGTGATTTCGTCTTCAATGCTCTTTTTGTTGATGTAGAGGAATCCAACTGATTTTTGTATGTTTATCTTGTAACCTGAAACTCTGCTGAACTCTTCTATTATTTTCAGTAGTATTCTTGAGGATTCCTCAGGGTTTTCTGTGTATAAGATCATGTCACCTGCAAATAGAGATAATTTTACTTCTTCCTTGCCAATCCGGATGCCCTTTATTTCTTTGTCTAGCTTAATTGCTCTGGTTAGGACTTCCAGTACAATGTTGAATAAGAGCAGTGATAAAGGGCATCCTCGTCTGGTTCCCGTTCTCAAGGGAAATGCTTTCAGGCTCTCTTCATTTAGAGTGATGTTGGCTGTTGGCTTTGTATAGATGCCCTTTATTATGCTGAGGAATTTTCCTTCTATTTTTATTTTGCTGAGAGTTTTTATCATGAATGGGTGTTGAACTTTGTCAAATGCCTTTACTGCATCAATTGATAAGATCATGTGTTTTTTGTCTTAGTTTTATTTATATGGTGGATTACATTAATTGTTTTTCTAATATTTAATAAACCTTGCATACCTGGTATAAATCCCACTTGGTCATGGTGGATTATTTTTTTGATATGTTGTTGAATTGTATTGGCTAGAATTTTGTTGAGGATTTTTGCATCTATGTTCATGAGGGATATAACCCAGAACGCAGCGCCCTCGAGTCAATTCCGACTCATAGCGACCCTATAGGATGGAGTAGAACTTCCCCACAGAGTTTCCAAGGAGCGCCTGGCAGATTTGAACTGCTGACCCTTTGGTTATAGGTTTGTAATTTTCTTTTTTTGTGGTTCTGAAGTCAGGTAGTGTGAGTCCTATTTATCTTCAGTAGTGCTTTACCTAACTGGGGCTTCTTCCCTTTCCCTATAAAGTTAATGATAAGTTTTTCCATCCCTTTAAAGAATGTCATTGGTATTTGGATCAGGATTGCACTGTATGTGTAGATTGCTTTGGATAGAATTGTCATTTTCACAATGTCGAGTCTATCTCTCCATGAGCATGGTATGTTTTTCCATTTATGTAGATCTCTTTTGTTTTCATGCAGTACTGTTTTGTAGTTTTCTTTGTATAGGTCTTTCACATCCCTGGTTAGATTTATTCCTAAGTACTTTATTTTTTAGGGGGCATTATAATCTGCAAAACTGTGTTTATGAAATGTGTCTATGTCTATGGAAATGAAAAGAAGTGCTGGAAAGCCCAAAACTGCACTCCAATTGCTTTTAACTGAACTCATTTATTTCAACTGCTAATTGTCAATAAGGCAAAAATTTCTAAAACCCATTTGCAAAAAAGCAACTCTGGTGTGCACTTACATGCTATACTTCCCTGAATGCTCCTACCATGGAGAGTATAGCCAGCTGTGATGGTTAAGATTGTGTGTCAACTTGGCTGAATAAGTAAGGTGAAAGGATACAACCCTGACATATCTTTTCCAATTTTAAATCATGCAGTATCTCTTTGTTCTGTTCAAATGATTGCCTCTTATCTATGTACATGAGCACAACTAAGCGTTCTGGAATTTCCACTCTTTGTGATGTTATCCATAGTTTTTTATGGTCCACACAGTCAAATGCCTTTGCCTAGTTGACAAAACACAGTGAAATAGCTTTCTGGTATTCTCTGATTTTGACCGAGATCCATTTGAAATCAGCAATGATATCCCTTGTTTCTTGACATCCTCTGAATTCAACTTGAAATGGCAGCTCCCTGAGGATGTAGAGCTGCAGCCATTTTTGAATTATCTTCAGCAAGAGTTTGCTAGCATGTGGTGTTAATGTTTGATAATTTTCACATTTGATTTGATTTCCTTTCATTGGAATGGAAATGAATATGAATCTCTTTAATTGGTTGGCCATGTGGCTGTCTTCCAAGTTTCCTGACATAGACCATTAAGCACTTCCAAAGTTTCATATATTTGTTAAAGCATATCAGTTGGTATTCCATCAATTCCTGGAGTGGTTCATAAATATCTTCAATTTCTTCATCTTTGGCATTTATGGTTGGTCCATAAATTTGAATAGTAGTCATATTAACTGGTCTTCCTTTTAGTCAAATTGATATTAACTTATCACTGACAGCATCGTACTTTAGGATAGTTCTTGTAATGTTCTTTTTGACAATGAAGGCAATGCCCTTCCTCTTCAATTTGTCATTCTCATAATAATAGAACATATGACTGTCAGATTTAAAATGGCCAATACCAGCCCACTTCAGCTCACTAATTTCTAGGATATCGATTTTCAAGCATTACAATTCACTTTTGAAAACTTCCAATTTTTCTTGATTTATATGTCATACATTCCACATTCTAATATTGATTAATATTTACAGCTGTTGCTTCTCATTTTATGTCTTGAAACATCAATAAATGAAGGTGCTGAAGGCTTTACTCCATCCACGTCATTTAGGTTGACTATAATATCAGCTCTTCTCCAGTTCATTCATAATGGGCTTTTGGGCATTGATATGTGAGATAGGCTTTTTTTTTTTAATGAGTTCTTAGTCTGTTGATATCAAGATTGTGCTTGTTTCATTAAAAATATTTTGAAGGTTTTCATCATTTTCTATGTCCTAAAACATTTAAATAGCATTGGACTTGTTAATCTAAAAGTATAATCATTTTCCCTGAAAAACAACCTAGTCACTTGCTTTTATTGGTGTAGCTCTTTAAGGGTATAATACTCAGAATAGTTAACAATAGTTAACAACAACTTGCACACTCATGCCAGAGAGGAACAGCTGAGTATCTGCTCTGTCCTGATCTTTGACAATTTCCTTTCTGCCCTGGTATATTATGTTTAGATTTTCTCTCTCTGAAGTCAGTTCTCATTACTTATATTTTTTTAAAAAAATTATTCATGTCCAAAATTTCGTGTGTATTGCATATGTTTGCCATATTAAAAATTAAAGCTGAAAATTTTGAATTATGTATTCTTTTTAAAAATTACAAAGTATAGAGGCAGAGCCAACATGGCACTTTAGACAGAAGCACCACGCTGTTCCTCCATAGCAAAGACCTGAAAAACTAAGTAAAACAGAGACAAATGTCAATCCTGGAAACCTAAGTATCAAATGAAGAGATGAAGAACTCAACCAAGCACTGAATGGAATAAGAAACTGACAGAGAACAGACAGCAAGGAGAGATACAGAGTGGAGGTCCATATAAGATAATGAGACTCGGATTCACCATCTTGGACTCCTGTCAGAGATCAGCAGACAGGGAATACAGGAAGGCAGCTTCACAGAGCTTCCAGCAGGAGACAGTGCACCCAGTAACCAGTGATACAGACTTTCCCACCTCCTACCCTTCTTCCCCCTGCTCAGCTTCTGCTGCTTCCCAGCAGGCCACAGTCCCTTGGCCAGGAGGCACTGGCTCCATGCTGCTTGGATTCTACCCGCCCACACTAGCCGGCTTCTTCAGTGCCATTTCTTTGCTGCTGATGTTGCTTTTTTTTTTTTTTAAGTTCTTTGGATTCTTCCCTGTCTCTCACCTCCTCCCCCTCCTTTCTATTGAATACCTGGCTCTGTGTGCCATCTTTGCTTTTTCATAACAGGCTGTGAAGCACCGTTCAGCTGTGGAACTACTTACCCACTCAGTGCCGCCACACTAGTGGCGTTCCTCGGCCTTTTTTTTTTTTTTTTAATTTATTTTGTTTGTTTTCTTTTCTTTTCTCCTTTTTGTTTTTCTTCATTCATAAGTTACTCATCACTCTCTACTTACATTCTCTTTCTGTCTCCTGAATACCTGATGCTGTGTGCCATCTCCACCCTTTCTAGCCAGGCTGTACTGAGCAGCTTGGAACCCATTTCCCCATCTGCACAGCCACACCAGTGGGATCCCTGGGGGGTATTTCTTTTTCTATTTTTTTTAATTTTTGTTTTTTGTTATTTTTTTTCTTTCTTGTTTCTCTTCATTTCTCAGTTTCTCATCTCCCTCTACTTTTCTTAATTTCCTGTCTCCTGAATACCTGGTCCTGTGTGCCATCTCCACCCCTTCTAGATGGGCTGTTGCCAGCACAGAGTGTAGTGATCCCTAGTAGGTGACACTGTCTTTGTTCATTGTTCTTGGCTCAGTAGCGTTACCCACTGTCTTGGTCATCTAGTGCTGCTGTAACAGAAATACCACAAGTGGATGCCTTTAACAAGGAGAAGTTTATTCTTTCACAGTCCAGTAGGCTAGAAGTCCAAATTCGGGTCATCAGCTCCAAGAGAAGAATTTCTTTCTGTTTAGGCTCTGGAGGAAGGTCCTCCTTGTCAATCTTTCCCTGGACTAGGAGCTTCTCTGCATGGGAACCCTGGGTCCAAAAGATGCACTGTGCTCTCGGCGATGCTTTCTTGGTGGTATGAGGCTCCCCAGTCTCTCTGCTTGCTTCTTTCTTTTTATATCTCAAGAGACTGCCTCAAGATACAATCCAATTTTACAGATTGAGTCCTGCCTCACTAACACAATGTTGCCCATCCTCTTTCATTAACATCATAGAGGCAGGATTTACAATATATAGGAAAATCATGCAATACCAGGAATCATGACCCAGCCCAACTGATACACACATTTTTGGGGGGACATAATTCAACCCACGGCACCCACCATTGCTTTTGTACCATCAGTGTAAATGCCAACCCAGTGAAAAAGTCTAATAACATGTAGATGTTATGAGATAATTTTGACCCCACAAATTCCTTGTGAGAGTCTTGGAGATCCTCCTAGGGACCCATAGAAAACACGTTGAGAAGCACTGAAATATACACAAAACTTAGGAGTTCTCAAAAAGAAACTGATAATGGGACAAAACAAACATTAAAAGAATTAATCGGGGGAAACATTCCTGAAATGACATTTGAATGTCTACAGTAGAAAAGCACATAATGCCATAAGGAAATTCCACACTGAGATGTGTTAGGCAGAGTGAGACTATCACAACGTATGAAAACGTGTACAACATGCCTAAAGTACTCTTAAAGAAGAGAGGAAGGGTCTGCAAAGTACTGCTAGGGACAGTCATTAGAGAAAAAAAAAAGATTGTTATTTATAATCTTAAGAACAAAATTCTTTCACCTGTTACATGTTTACTTTAATCCAGAGACTACTCTCTTCCTACTACCCTAATCCTAGCTCAGACCCCTACCATCTTACCTGACTATGGTCATGGCTCCAATGGTTTCTTAATCCTAGTATTTCTCCACTCCAACCTGTTCTGTTCACTTTGGGTGAGTTAATCTTCTAAACAACAGCTCTGGTCAAGAATTTTAATAGTTCCATAGCCTGAAGATTAAGATCTGATGAGCTGTGTTTTGATTCAACCAAGCTTCCCAACTCTTTGCTCCAATACAGTTGTCATGCCACACCCAGTGATTCACACCATCTAGGTGCAGCACGGAGGGCCCTTCCTTCTAAAAAAGCAAGTTTGCTTCTGTGTTTTCCGTGCCCAGGCCTATTGCTAATGGTATTTTCTCAGCTGTGGATATTTGATAGATTTATAAAATTCCCCTACATCTATTAGATTGAACGGTATATTCTAACACTAATTTCAACAGGTGCAACACTTAGTAGGAACATCTTAAATGTAGTGAATCAAGGACACCCCCTGAAGGAAGTGAAAAGCAAAACCAGTTGAGCTCGAGTAGATTCTGACTCCTGGTGAACACGTGCTTTGCAGAGTAGAGCTATGCTCCATAGGTTTTTCATGGCTGTGACCTTTCAGAAGCAGATTGCCAGGCCTGTCTTCCAAGGTGCCTGTAGGTGAGTTCAAACCATAAACCTTTTGGTTAGTGGCTGAACACTTAACAGTTTGCCCCATTCCGGGATTCCTGAGAGATAGAAAAGTGTTTCTAAACTGAGATCTGAAAGACCAGTACGTGCCAACCAGGTGAAAGGATGTAGAAATGGGGAAAAATTAAGACCAGTGATTTTAACATCCTCATGTTATATTTTGTCTGATTAGTATTTGTTGACTTAATATTTTTTCCTTTTTAAAAAAGATTATAATGTAAAACTCTCCTGATTTTTAGGTATTGAAATATAATTCAGGGTAGTTTTAAATATTCTGAAGACCAGCTTTTAACATTTCCTCTTAGAATGAGCCACAGAATTGGGAGTTTCCAAAGGCAGGCCATATCCCTCAAAAAAAAAAAAAAAAAAAAAGGAAGAAGTTAAACAAAAGACTGATGGGAAGAAGGTATAAATATTGCAATTTATTAGGTCCTAAAAAAGAAAAAATTCCTAAGTAGAAAAGTTCCTGTTGGTTATGTAAAAGAAGCAGAAAGAGGTGCTCTCTTTAGTACTGGGGAAAGAAAACCCCAATCACACATCCCCTTTGGCTTTCACAGTGAGCTGGACAGACAGGTTTTTCACCCCCAGTGAGCTGATGGCTTGACATTCATATTGGCCTTAATTGTGCTGTACTGCGTAGTCAGTTTTCAACGTGCCTGAGGCAAGAACCGCATGCCAGCCTTGCTGAGGGAACCGCAAGGACTGAAAAGTGCTTCTAGTATTCGTGGAGCCCCAGTAGCTCAGTGGTTAAGAGTTTGGCTGCTAACCAAAAGGTTGGGAGTTCAAACCCACCAGCTGCTCCTTGAAAACCATATGGGCCAAAGAGCTGGAAGCTAGGCCTGCGTGAGTTCCCCTGGCAAAAGAGGAGATCTGTCTTTCAGGAAATCCTCAGTGTCAGGGGACATATGACGCCCTTCCCTAACACCACATAGCAGAAATGTGGGCACATCCCTCGATGTGCCCCAGTCACCACCACTCTATTGCAATGGTTTACCACCTCTCACCAGGAGACTGCTGACTCTTAAAGAACTGTCTCACTTTCATGTTTGTGCCTCCTAGTTTTAGTTACCGCAATTAAAGTGAAAATTTGAAAACCACTCTCATAACAACAATCCCTTGCTTTAAACGGCTTCCTATCGCTCTTAGAATAAAAACTAGAATTATAACCATGGCATTGCAGTCTAGCCCACACCTTCTGCATTCTCACCCCAACCCCTTACTTAATGTAGGACAAACAGCAAAATTTGGCTAAGAGAGAAATTATTTTTGGCATTTTTTAAATATGAATTACAGTTTTTATTCCTAGATTAGCCACATAAAGATTTTAAAATGCAATTTTTGAATACCTCCATAATGTGCTTATCACATGTATGCAATGTTGAGAATATAAAAATTTATTGGATTGTAACATTTAAAATGCTGAGGCAGCATATCAAAAATGCTCATTTTATGATACTTCATTCTAATAACTCTCACAGCCACACTCGGGCCATCATGGTACTTCTTAGCTCAAAGCTTATACCAAGCCCCTGAATCCTTCTCAACACTATATTCATTGTGGTCACTTCCACTCAACTGAGGTTGTCATTCTCAACTATTTCAGTGAAAATTTGTGTCTTATTGAGCATCTTGTTATTGGAAGGAAAAAAAAGCTTACCTTTATTGGGTGTATACACTAATGTGTACTTACTATTCTAAATGTTTAAGTGTATTTAAAAACAAAACCTGTTGCCTTCAAGTCTATTCTGACTCATAATGACCCTATAAGACAGAGTAGAACTGCCCCATAGGGTTTCCAAGGAGCAGCTGGTAGATTCCAACTGACAGCGTTTTGGTTAGCAGCTGAGCTCTTAACTGCCCTCCTACCAGGGATCAGTCTATAAATACATTAAATCAGTTCCCACAACTACACCGTGATTAGGACATACTATCGCCCCCAGCATATAGATGAGGGGACTCCAGTACAGAGCAGTTAACCTACCTGCCCACGGTCACAAAACTAGTAATGAAGGAGTTTTCACAGTCTACCCTCCTGCGCACTTTGATGCACTTCTCTAATGCCATAAAATCTAAAGTAAAACTTTTAGTCAAAAGAAATTCACAGATTTAGATATATTTTAAATTTAATCTAACTCCTGAGCCAATGTTGAAGTGTAGGATTCTCAAGCCAAGAAGATTTCACCCAGTCAGTTTCCAATCTTGTCTTGCAAAGTCTCAGCGTTCCCTGGAAGAGGACTGGGGCCCTCCCAGGTGGGGACAGTAGACCCTGTCTGCCAGCCACCACGCATCAACTAGAGCAGCTCTCTATTATCTGTTTGATGTGTTGGAGCTTCACTCACAGTTTCATTTCACTCATAATTTCATTTTGTGCTGAGAGGATCCTGCTGCTTTTTAAAATGTTTAAAACCACTGAACTTTGCAATAATCTCATTTAAAATCAGGAAACCGAGCCCTAGGGAGGGTGAGCTAAGGAAGAGCACATGTTCAAATACAAAAATTGCATACATAACTGAAAATATTAATGATTTTATCTTTAAATCAAAGGTTATTTTCTGTGTGTTGTTTTCATATCCACAATATACCCATATAATTAAAGGAGAATGGTTTATCATTAATATCAACACAGGTAATATTATGTTAGCTTATGACAGGTTTCCAGTCTAAGGCTCTGCCATAAGTCAGTTATGAAGTAAATCAAATACCTTTTTTTTTAGTTTTTGTTATTGTTGCCTTTTACTATAAGTATCTTTATAAATTTTAACTTTGCCTGAGTTTGGGAACTTACATATAAACTTATAGATATATTTTAATACGTGAATACCTTAAAAATACACAAACCACAAAAAAAGGACAGTTGTTAAGTGCAGTTTGTCATAATTCAAATATGTCATTAATTGGGGGCTACAGTGCTTTATAGCACCACACCTGTGTATCATTAATATATTAATATCATTAATACCATGTAATAGTGTTTGGTAATAAATATTAAATGATAATAGCTTAAGCTATTTTTTATACTCTCTAAAAAAGAAGGTATTTATTCTTCCCACACCACTTGTGGATAGGCTAGTACCTGTTTCTGTCCAGGCAATTACCGGAGGCAGGTTTCCTTCCGCTCCACAAAAAAATTCTACAGCATGTCCTTTCTAACACCACTTGATCCTCGGAGCTTATTATAAATCGTGAAGAAGCTGAAGACGTCAAAAGAGCACACCAAAATTGAAAATTGTTTCATAACTTTTTTTTTTTTTAAATTTTTATTAAGCTTCAAGTGAACATTTACCATTCCAATCAGTCTGTCACATGTAGGTTTACATACATCTTACTCCCTTCTCCCACTTGCTCTCCCCCTATTGAGTCAGCCCTTACAGTCTCTCGTTTAGTGACAATTTTACCTTCTTCCCTTTCTCTCTATCTTCCCATCCCCCCTCCAGTCAAGAGTTGCCAACACACTCTCCCGTGTCCACCTGATTTAATTAGCTCACTCTTCATCAGTATCTCTCTCCCCCCCACTGACCAGTCCTTTTCATGCCTGATGATTTGTCTTCGGGGATGGTTCCTGTCCTGTGCCATCAGAAGTTCTGGGGAGCATTGTCTCTGGGATTCCTCTAGTTGCAATCATACCATTAGGTGTGGTCTTTTAATGAGAATTTGGGGTCTGCATCCCATTGGTCTCCCGCTCCCTCAGGAGTTGTCTGTTGTGTTCCCTGACAGGGCAGACATCGATTGTGGCCGGGCACCAACTAGTTCTTCTGGTCTCCGGATATTGTAGGTCTCTGGTTCAAGTGGCCCTTTCTGTCTCTTGGGTTCTTAGTTGTCGTGTGACCTTGGTGTTCTTCCTTTGCCTTTGCTCCAGGTGGGTTGAGACCAATTAATGTATTTTAGATGGCTGCTTGTTGGCATTTAGGACCCCAGGTGCCACAATTCAAAGTGGGATGCAGAGTGTTTTCATAATAGAATTGTTTTGCCCATTGATTTAGAAGTCCTCTCAAACCAAGTTCCCCAGACCCCAGCCCCTGCTTCGCTATCCTTTGAAGCTTTCATTTTATCTCGGAAACCTCTTTACTTTTAATCCTGTCCAATTAGGCTGACCTTCCTTGTTTTGAGTGTTGTCTTTCCCTTCACCCAAAGCAGTTCCCATCTACAGGTTGATCAATAAAAAGCCCTCTCCCTCCCTCCCTCCCTCCCTCCCTCCCTCCCCCCTTTGTAACCACAAAAGTATGTGTTCTTTTCCGTTTTTTCTATTTCTCAAGATCTTATAATAGTGGTCTTATACAATATTTGTCCTTTTCCAACTGACTCATTTCGCTCAGCATAATGCCTTCCAGATTCCTCCATGTTATGAAATGTTTCAGAGATTCGTCACTGTACTTTATCGATGTGTAGTATTCCATTGTGTGAATATACCACAATTTATTTACCCATTCGTCCGTTGATGGACATCTTGGTTGCTTCCAGCTTTTTGCTATTGTAAACAGAGCTGCAATAAACATGGGTGTGCATATATCTGTTTGTGTGAAGGGTCTTGTATTTTTAGGGTATATTCCGAGGAGTGGGATTTCTGGGTTGTATGGTAGTTCTATTTCTAACTGTTTAAGATAACGCCAGATGGATTTCCAAAGTGGTTGTACCATTTTACAATCCCACCAGCAGTGTATGAGAGTTCCAGTCTCTCCGCAGCCTCTCCAACATTTATTATTTTGTGATTTTTGAATTAATGCCAGTCTAGTTGGTGTCAGATGGAATCTCATCGTAGTTTTAATTTGCATTTCTCTAATGACTAATGATCGAGAGCATTTTCTCATGTATCTGTTGGCTGCCTGAATATCTTCCTTAGTGAAATGTGTGTTCATATCCTTTGCCCACTTCTTGATTGGGTTGTTTGTCTTTTTGTGGTTGAGTTTTGACAGAATCATGTAGATTTTAGAGATCAGGCGCTGGTCTGAGATGTCATAGCTGAATATTCTTTCCCAGTCTGTAGGTGGTCTTTTTACTCTTTTGGTGAAGTCTTTAGATGAGCATAGGTGTTTGATTTTTAGGAGCTCCCAGTTATCTGGTTTCTCTTCATCATTTTTGGTAATGTTTTGTATTCTGTTTATGCCCTGTATTAGGGCTCCTAGGGTAGATCCTATTTTTTCTTCCATGATTTTTATCGTTTTAGTCTTTATGTTTAGGTCTTTGATCCACTTGGAGTTAGTTTTTGTGCATGGGGTGAGGTATGGGTCCTGTTTCATTCTTTTGCAAATGGATATCCAGGTATGCCAGCACCATTTGTTAAAAAGACTATTATTTCCCCAATTGACTGACACTGGTCCTTTGTCAAATATCAGCTGCTCACACGTGGATGGATTTATATCTGGATTCTCAATTCTGTTCCATTGGTCTATGTGCCTGTTGTTGTACCAGTACCAGGCTGTTTTGACTACTGTAGCTATATAATAGGTTCTGAAATCAGGTAGGGTGAGGCCTCCCACTTTCTTCTTCTTTTTCAGTAATGTTTTGCTTATCCGGGGGTTCTTTCCTTTCCATATGAAATTAGTGATTTGTTTCTCTATTCCCTTAAAGTATGACATTGGTATTTGGATTGGAAGTGCGTTGTATGTATAAATGGCTTTTGGTAGAATAGACATTTTTACTATGTTAAGTCTTCCTATCCATGAGCAGGGTATGTTTTTCCATTTAAGTGTGTCCTTTTGAATTTCTTGTAGCAGAGTTTTATAGTTTTCTTTGTATAGGTCTTTTACATCCTTGGTAAGATTTATTCCTAAGTATTTTATCTTCTTGGGGGCTACTGTGAATGGTATTGATTTGGTTATTTCCTCTTCGGTGTTCTTTTTGTTGATGTAGGGGAATCCAAGTGATTTTTGTATGTTTATTTTATATCCTGAGACTCTTCCAAACTCTTCTATTAGTTTCAGTAGTTTTCTGGAGGATTTCTTAGGGTTTTCCATGTATACGATCATGTCATCTGCAAATAGTGATAGCTTTACTTCCTCCTTACCAATCTGGATACCCTTTATTTCTTTGTCTAGCCTAATTGCCCTGGCTAGGACTTCAAGTACGATGTTGAATAAGAGCGGTGATAAAGGGCATCCTTGTGTGGTTCCCGTTCTCAAGGGAAATGCTTTCAGGTTCTCTCCATTTAGAGTGATATTGGCCGTTGGCTTTGCATATATGCCCTTTATTATGTTGAGGAATTTTCCTTCAATTCCTATTTTGGTGAGAGTTTTTATCATAAATGGGTGTTGGACTTTGTCAAATGCCTTTTCTGCATCAATTGATAAGATCATGTGGTTTTTGTCTTTTGTTTTATTTATGTGATGGATTACATTAATGGTTTTTCTGATATTAAACCAGCCTTGCATACCTGGTATAAATCCCACTTGATCAGGGTGAATTATTTTTTTGATGTGTTGTTGGATTCTATTGGCTAGAATTTTATTAAGGATTTTTGCATCTATGTTCATGAGGGATATAGGTCTAAAATTTTCTTTTTTTGTAATGTCTTTACCTGGTTTTGGTATCAGGGAGATGGTAGCTTCATAGAATGAGTTGGGTAGTATTCCGTCTTTTTCTATACTTTGAAATACCTTCAATAGTATTGGTGTTAAGTCTTCTCTGAAGGTTTGGTAGAACTCTGCAGTGAAACCATCTGGGCCAGGACTTTTTTTTGTTGGGAGTTTTTTGATTACCGTTTCAATCTCTTTTTTTGTTATGGGTCTATTTAGTTGTTCTACTTCTGAATGTGTTAGTTTAGGTAAGTAGTATTGTTCCAAGAATTTATCCATTTCTTCTAGGTTTTCAAATTTGTTAGAGTACAATTTTATGTAGTAATCTGATATGATTCTTTTGATTTCATTTGGTTCTGTTGTGATGTGGTCCTTCTCGTTTCTTATTCGGGTTATTTGTTTCCTTTCCTGTTTTTCTTTAGTCAGTCTAGCCAATGGTTTATCAATTTTGTTAATTTTTTCAAAGAACCAGCTTTTGGCTTTGTTAATTCTTTCAATTGTTTTTCTGTTCTCTAATTCATTTAGTTCAGCTCTGATTTTTATTATTTGTTTTCTTCGGGTGCCTGATGGATTCTTTTGTTGCTCACTTTCTATTTGCTCAAGTTGTCGGGACAGTTCTCTGATTTTGGCTCTTTCTTCTTTTTGTATGTGTGCATTTATCGATATAAATTGGCCTCTGAGCACTGCTTTTGCTGTGTCCCAGAGGTTTTGATAGGAAGTATTTTCATTCTCGTTGCTTTCTAAGAATTTCCTTATTCCCTCCTTGATGTCTTCTATAACCCAGTCTTTTTTCAGGAGGGTATTGTTCATTTTCCAAGTATTTGATTTCTTTTCCCTAGTTTTTCTGTTATTGATTTCTAGCTTCATTGCCTTGTGGTCTGAGAAGATGCTTTGTAATATTTCGATGTTTTGGATTCTGCAAAGATTTGTTTTATGACCTAATATGTGGTCTATTCTAGAGAATGTTCCATGTGCACTAGAAAAGAAAGTATATTTTGCAGCAGTTGGGTGGAGAGTTCTGTATAAGTCAATGAGGTCAAGTTGGTTGATTGTTGTAAGTAGGTCTTCCGTGTCTCTATTGAGCTTCTTACTGGAGGTCCTGTCCTTCTCCGAAAGTGGTGTGTTGAAGTCTCCTACTATATATGTGGAGGTGTCTATCTCACTTTTCAATTCTGTTAAAATTTGATTTATGTATCTTGCAGCTCTGTCATTAGGTGCGTAAATATTTAATATGGTTATGTCTTCCTGATCAATTGTCCCTTTTATCATTATATAGTGTCCTTCTTTATCCTTTGTGGCGGATTTAAGTCTAAAGTCTATTTTGTCAGAAATTAATATTGCTACTCCTCTTCTTTTTTGCTTATTGTTTGCTTGATATATTTTTTTCCATCCTTTGGGTTTTAGTTTGTTTGTGTCTCTAAGTCTAAGGTGTGTCTCTTGTAGGCAGCATATAGATGGATCGTGTTTTTTTATCCAGTCTGAGACTCTCTGTCTCTTGATTGGTGCATTTAGTCCATTTACATTCAGCGTAATTATAGATAAGTAAGTTTTTAGTGCTGTCATTTTGATGCCTTTTCATGTGTGTTGTTGGCCATTTCATTTTTCCACATGCTTTTTTGTGCTGAGACGTTTTTCTTAGTAGCTTGTGAGATCCTCATTTTCATAATGTTTAACTTTGTGTTTATTGAGTCGTTACGTTTTTCTTGGCTTTTTTCTTGAGTTATGGAATTGATATTCCTTTTTGTGGTTACCTTTTTATTTACCCCTATTTTTCTAAGTAAAAACCTAACTTGTATCCTTCTATTTCGCCTTGTATCACTCTCCATCTGGCAGTTCAATGCCTCCTATATTTAGTCCCTCTTTTTGATTATTTTGATCGTTTATCTATTGATTTCCATGATTTCCTGTTGTGTGTATTATTTTGTTTATTTATTTATTTTTTAGAATTAGTCTTAATTTGTTTGTTTTTGTGCTTTCCCTGTTTGAGTTGCGTTGATATCAGGATGTTCTGTTTTGTGACCTTGTATTGTGCTGGTACCTGATATTATTGGTCATCCGGCCAAACAATCTCCTTTAGCATTTCTTGCAGTCTTGGTTTAGTTTTTGCAAATTCTCTAAACTTGTGTTTATCTGTAAATATCTTAATTTCTCCTTCATATTTCAGAGAGAGTTTTGCTGGATATATGATCCTTGGTTGGCAGTTTTTCTCGTTTAGTGCTCTGTATATGTCGTCCCATTCCCTTCTTGCCTGCATGGTTTCTGCTGAGTAGTCTGAACTTATTCTTATTGATTCTCCCTTGAAGGAAACCTTTCTTTTCTCCCTGGCTGCTTTTAAAATTTTCTGTTTGTCTTTGGTTTTGGCAAGTTTGATGATGATATGTCTTGGTGTTTTTCTTTTTGGATCAATCTTAAATGGGGTTCGATGAGCATCTTGGATAGATATCCTTTCTTCTTTCATGATGTCAGGGAAGTTTTGTGTCAGGAGTTCTTCAACTATTTTCTCTGTGTTTTCTGTCCCCCCTCCCTGTTCTGGGACTCCAATTACTCGTAAGTTATCCTTCTTGATAGAGTCCCACATGATTCTTAGGGTTTCTTCATTTTTTTTAATTCTTTTATCTGATTTCTTTTCAGCTATGTTGGTGTTGTTTCCCTGGTCCTCCAGAAGTCCCAGTCTACATTCTAATTGCTCGAGTCTGCTCCTCTGACTTTCTATTGCGTTGTCAAATTCTGTAATTTTATTGTTAATCTTTTGGATTTCTACATGCTGTCTCTCTATGGATTCTTGCAACTTATTAATTTTTCCACTATGTTCTTGAATAATCTTTTTGAGTTCTTCAACAGTTTTATCAGTGTGTTCCTTGGCTTTTTCTGCATTTATCCTAATTTCATTTGTGATATCTTTAAGCATTCTGTAAATTAGTTTTTTATATTCTGTATCTGATAATTCCAGGATTGTATCTTTATTTGGGAAAGATTTTGATTCTTTTGTTTGGGGGGTTGGAGAAGCTGTCATGGTCTGTTTCTTTATGTGGTTTGATATGGACTGCTGTCTCCGAGCCATCACTGGGAAGCTAGATTTTCCAAGTAGTCAGCTAAAAAAAAATGCAGTCAGATCCCTATCTGAATTCTCTCTCTGGCTCCGGGTATTCGGATGTTAATGGGGTCGCCTGGGGAGGGTGGGGTAGGGATCTGAGAGCTAGGAGTGTAGCACCACAGAATATAGAGCTGAACACCACGTTCACGCTCCGCCCCCGTTCGCCAAAATCTGGGCTGGACGGGTCCCTGGCTAGGACACTGCTTTCCTTGCTCGGAAACCAGTCACTTCCTCCTGGGGACTTCCTTCGGTGCGCGGCACCGCTCGTAGGCACTGGGTGGGCGTTTCCCGCATGAACGGGTGGGCCCGCCCCCAGGGTCTATTCGGGCCATTATAATTAGGTCCCGCGGTCACGCCCCGCCTGTGCGCGCGCCCAAATCCCAGCGGGATGACTTCCGGGTTGAGACGCTGCTTTCCCTGTTCGGGAACCGGTCACTTCCTCCCCGGGACTTCTCCTTCCGGAGCGCCACACCTCTCGCGCGAACTGGTTTGGCGTCAACTGCACGGCCAGGTGGGCCCGCCCCCTGGGTCAATTCAGGGCAATAAAAATGGACTCCGCGCTCACGCCCCGCTCGTGCGCGCGCCCAAGCCCCGGCAAGACGGCACCCTGTCTGGGACGCTACTTTCTGCGCTTCGGGACCAATCAGTTCCTCCCGGGGACTTCTCCTTCCGGTGTGCCACACCTCTCGCACAAACTGGGAGGGCGTCACTCGCACGACCAGGTGGTCCCGCCCCCTGGGTCAATTCAGGGTAATAAAAATGGACCCCGCGCTCATGCCCCGCCCGCGCGCGCGCGCGCGCGCGTGCCCAGGTCCCAGCTGAATGGCTCCCCGTCTGGGATGCTGCTTTCCCTGTTTTGAGACCAGACACCTCCGGGGATTTCTCCCTCTGGTGTGCCGTGCCACACGCGCGGACTGGGTGCGCGTCCTCCCGCACGAACGCGTGGGCCCCGCCCTGGGGTCACTCCAGGGAAACACAGCTGACCCCCCCCCCCCGCTCACACCCTGTCGGCTTCTCGCCTAACTCCCGGCGGGACGGCACCCCAGCTGGGACGCTGTTCTCCCCCCTCCCAGATCAGTCACTGCCTCCCGGGTGCTTCTCCCTCCGGCTGCGCCCCTACGCCGCCCGCGCCAACCTGCTAGGCTTCCTCCCGGGATGGGTTTGGGGGGGAAGGGGTGGGCCCCCTTTCTGTGCCGTCTGCCCCCCTGGGCTCTGCCCCAGATCGAGCTCCGAAGGTCACCTGCCTGGTGCGCTGGCTCCTAGTTCTGAAAACAGTCGCTGTCTGCCCGTATTTGTTCGTCCTCCGTCTCTAAGTCTGTGCTTGTTGTTCAGAGTTCGTAGATTGTTATGTATGTGATCGATTCCCTTGTTTTTCTGAGTCTTTGTTGCAAGAGGGATCCGCGGGAGCGTCCACCTAGTCCGCCATCTTGGCCCCCCGAATCTTCATAACTTTTTAATAGTAAGGAAAAAATAAAATATGTTTAAATATGTTGTATAATAAGAATTTGTTTCCAAATATTTATCACCAAGGATATTAAGAGCATGTGGGTGCTTGTGTATGTGTATGTCTGGTTTCAAGAAGACCAGGAATTTAGATATCTGGTTTGTAAAGCAGAAAAGCAGCAGCCAGTAAGACGGAACTATTTCTAAGTCATATGGAAGCTCTTTCATATGGTTAGATCCTTATGGTCTTGTTTACCACCCGTGACAATAAACATATTTAAAACTACAAGCTGTATTTGAATTGTTAACAGTTTACTCCAAAGTTTTATGAACAATAAAATTTGAAACAAGTTGCTCTATTAATTTCAAAGAAAAAATATGCTCTTTCAGATGAACGTTCCTACCACACAGGAAATTATCTCTTTGAAAAAGTCACACTTAAATTACAAAAAGTTGCAAAGGTCTAACAACAAAGAGAAGCAACCTTTACACAATTCCCATTATCCCTCCCTCCTACTCACCACCTGGAAATACAATACAGTTGTTGCAAATTTCACACTATGTGCAGGTTATAAAGATGAAAAATCATCATCAGTTCTAAGTAAAGGTTCTAGGCTAAATAAGCTTGGTTTAAGATAAATCCTGGGGGAGCACTGGTGGTGCAGTGGTAGAATTCTTACCTTCCACAAGGGAGATCAGGTTTGATTTTCAGCCAAGGTACTTCATGTGCAGCCGCCATCTGTCTGTCGGTGGAAACTAGTGTATTACAGTGATGCCGAAGGGGTTTCAGCAGTTTCCAGACCAAGACAGACTAGGAAGAAAGGCCTGGCAATCTAGTTCCAAAAATCAGCCAAGGAAAGCCCTATGGATCACAACGGACAATGGTCCAAACTACAACCAATCATTGGGACGGCACGTGATTGGACAATGTTTCATTTCTTGCGTATGGGTTTACCTTGAGTTGGGTGCTAACAACAAATATTAAAAGAAAAAAATATGGTTCCACAAATTCATGAAAACTCTCAAGAATGCTTGCAAGATATTTATAATGGAGTCCTAGAAAAACGGAGCTGGAAAACAACCACAGATTAGCACTTCCAGGCCCTCAGTCCGTAGATGAAGGAATTCAGACCAAGGGAGGTGCAGATGAATTACGCTCAGTCAGAGCTAATCAGTGGCAGAGACAGGAGGAGAATCTGGTTGCTTGACCCCTAGCCCGATATTCAAATGATAAGAATTCCTTGAAAAGAACAAATCGATTTCTACATTAAAAACTGACTCATGACCCAGTGAAAGAGCTATTTAGTAAAGAGCTAGTTAGATAAATCAAGGCATCAATATTGGTAAATTCGATTTCAACTTTTTAATAACAATTACAATTCACAATTAGTCAAGTCTGAGCCCAAAGCATTGTTTTCACTTGAAATTCTTCACTTACTCTCATTAAAAAAAAAAAAAGACTCCCGTCCTACTGAAAAATAGGAAAAATACAACTAAATGATCAATTTACATTTGGTTCTGACACTAAAATAACCCGCTTGTTAGATCAATGAAGAAACTATGATCTAATGGGATGATAACATCCCAAGACAGGCAGCAGCATATACTGGAGAATTGGATGGATGTGATGAGGCTCTCCCTTCTGGGCCTTCCATTTAAAACTATGTCCGTAACAGTCCACCTCCAGCGCTAAAGTAGGGTGTGCTTAAAGTGATTGGCTATGTTATCAAAACCCAGCGCCCTCTGGTGACTCCAAACAGCAATGCAGTATGAAAAGCTTCTCACTAACCTGCAGACAACTGTCGGTCTAATCACCTAACCACCCACACTGTGATTCACACCTTGCTGTGAGATTTTTTGTTTTTCATTTTATTTATCATTTGCTCCAGCCTGTCTAGGAAAGGAAATTTATCTCTTTGAAGACCCAATTATTTTCTCCTTTAAATTTTTGGCTGATACTGTGTGTTTTCTCTAATGGAAGGCACGCTGATTAAAGGCTCATTTCAGAATTTCTGTTATGAGTTACAGATTTTGATAACCATTATCTGGGATCCCTTATGTTCCAGTGGAGGCTGGACACAGTAAATCCTACTGATATGAGTCGATGACAAAATCTTTTTTTTTTTTCTTGAAAAATTGCAAAACATGATGTAAAACATGAAGGCAACTGGCAATGACTGCACGTACATATTATTCTAGCCTCTTTCTTCTTAGCCTTATTATTTTTCATGCAACTTTTCAAAACATGATACAATATATTCTGTCTTACTGCAAAAGCAGTACCGGCGGGCCAAATAAATAAAACTAAAGGAATTTGAATCTCTGGGAAATTACCACTAATACGTATTCTTCATTATAACAAAAGCAGTACTAACAGCTAAGAAGCAGAAACAGCTGCCCTGGAACACTGCAGAACTTCTCACAGCGGTGCATTCCACCTGCTACACATGGAAGCAATGACTGGGCCCTGAGATTGACTGCAGGGTAAGAATAACTGATAGAAGTTCAAGTCTCTTGAAAAGCACCACTGTAATGCATTATTCCCTATTGGAAAGGCCTTATTTACTGTTCAGAAGCTAGAAAATCAGGGAGCCAGTAATACCTGGAAACAGTGAATGAGGTCAGGGAGAAAATGGCCACCATGACTGAATGAAGACAGAATAGCTATTTCTAGCGGTAAGTACATTCTTGGGAGAACATAGTGACTGGGAATCATAGTGAGGAAGTTTATTTCACAGAAATAAAGGCAAACCTGCCAAAAGTTTAGAAAATTCACACATCCGGGAGGCATCACCTAAGACAACGCTCAGTCTGCACAAAAATGAGGCTCCAACTCAGGCTTCTTGAGTTTCACACATTTCGGAAGACTCCCACTTTGAGGCTAAGCTCGTTAAAATTGGCTTTTATCAATGTATTCAATAATGAATGGACTATTTAAGATACGCGGACCCACAAGTGACACAGGAACACAGTTCCATGTGAGAAAAGACAAGCAGATGGCGCTTTCAGTGCACATGGAAAAAAGAAATTGTTTGCACATTGTAGTGTGAGAAATGGATGGGATTGAGGTAAACATCAACCAATGCAGTATTATGGATTGAATTGTGTCTCCCCAAAAAGATATGTCGAAGTCCTAACTCCTGTACTTGTGTATATCACCCTGTTTGGAAATAGGGGTTTTCTTTTATTATATTAATGGGTCATGCTGGTGTATAGTGGGTCTTAAGCCTAATCCCTTCCAAGTGGTGTTATGTAAAAAGAGAAAACAGACAGGAAGAGACAGACACACAAAGAAGGAAGAATCTCTCCATAAGCCAAGGAATGCCAAGAACCACCAGGGCTACAACAAGGAAAGGCTCTTCCCTTGGGGGGTCCAGTTTGCCCTGATTTGGACTTCTAGCCTCCAAAACTGTGAGACAATAAATACCACCCACTTGTGGTATTTTGTTATGCTAGCACTAGCAAATTAAGACACAGATGGAGACATAGAAGGAAAAAAACTGAATGCAAGAAACCAAGAAATGAAAGAGCCAGTGCATGTAAGATAAAGAAAATTGCTAAAATGCAAAGGTTAGATTAGGTTTTATGTTTCTTGAGTAAAAGGAAAAACACAACATGTTAAAAAAAAAAAACCTTTAAACATAAAATAATGCAAGCAAAATAAAACCCAAATACTATTTTCTTAAGTTTTTTTTTTTAATCCCAACACATTGGAAGTCTAAAAATAAGGTTTAGTTCCTTTAAAAATACTTTCCCCCAAGAGTTACTAAAGACTTCAAGAAAAATTTCATACCTTCTCTTTAGAGCACAGAGAATGTTTTTTATGGTATTAATATTTACAGGGGAAAAACATTTTTTCTCTCGGACTTGTCAATTACTGATCTATTGCTAGTTAAGGAGCTGACACCAAGCAATTCAATCCAGAAATCATTTGCTGAATGCTCAAAACCTATGGTAGAGGCAATCCTGTGCTGTATGGTGGGCCTGCGGCTCTGTCTGGGGCAGCCCAGCACTCCCTGCCTATGGTACCCCTGCTCCAGCAGTGAATGCACCCAAGTTTCTAAACTGTTCTTGTTCTGTGTCACTCTGGGTTCTCCTTTTTGACAGATAACATCCTTTGCAAATATGTTAGGCAAAATAATAAAATTTCTTTACTCAGGGAAACCGTTCATAGCTCCAGCAGACCCTTAAAATGGATAATAGTAAATTACTGGACTGTTAAAAAAATTGTTTTGGAGACAATAGGACTTTTGGTGTCTCTCCAATAGTGGTTTACTAAACCTACAAGGTAGGTGCACAGTTGCACGCACGTGCACAAGCACACACACACACCCACACAAAACATCAACAACAACAAAGAGGAAGGGACAGTTCTGGCTTGAGGACAAAAGAACAGCAGAAAAATGCATGTTCTTTACCTGGTGATTGTGCACCCATGCATGTAAATGACTTTGTGCGTGCAGAATAGGTACACCATTGCCTTGGGACACAGCCCTGGCTGCTTATAAGAGCCGTGAGCAGATCCTCATGCTATGGCGAGTGGACAATACCATAAGCAGCTCTGAGCACAGGGCATAGCCTTTCTGTTTCGTAGTTGAGTGTCTTCCCTGTAGCTGCGAAACATTCTGAAGCACAGAGACCTTTTGACAGTTTGTTGCCAGGTCACAGGTTCCATCCTTTTTATTGTTAATGGCTGGTTCTGGCAATCGGATAAAGATTGAAGTGAAGAAAAGATTTCATGTTTTAATTTGAAGCAGAACAGTTGTGAAAATGCTATTGTGTCAAAAAATAAAAGGCAAATAAAAATTTTTGTCCGTTGATTGGCTTGACATTATTTTTTAGGTTGAAATAGAATTGTCTGAGTGTGGTGGCATGAATATTTTCATCATAACCTTCTGCTCCACGTACCATGTACAATTATGTTTGCTGCCATTTGAACGGAGCCTTGATCTTTGCTGGCACGCCGGTTAATCGGCTGTGGCCCTGCAGCATGAAAACCTGGATACACAGTCCACCAGAGCAATGTGGTACCTGGATCCATCCAGAGCCTCTTCGCTGCCCCAGGTCCAGAAAATGTGGGGGCGGCAGTGGCCTCTGCCATGCATTCTGATGTTGTGCTGGTACAAATTAAAACTGCCATGTCCTGGGGCTGGATCAGAAAACAAGGCTTGGTTAAGGGCAAGAGGGCAACAAAACAAAATATAGCCAGGAACAGTTAGTAGGATTTTTACTCTGCATTATAGTTTTAAGATTGTTGATATTGATAAAATTCCTTTACACTAAAAAATATTAATATACTCACATTATTCTAATTTAACTAAATCTAAAACAAAATTTCCCCAGCTTTGATATAAATACTTTTTTTTTTAAAGACTGCTTGCCATGAGATCTACATATCAAAGATGCTGCCATATGCCTAACCAATACCTATTCCTTTTTTTAGGGGCTTGTTCTCTCAATGAGATGGATTAGCACAATAGCTCCAACAAGGGACTCAAACGTACCAATGGTCATGAAGATAGTATGGGACCAGGCAATACACCTTTCTGTTGTGCATAAGGTATTCATAATCCACAGCCGACTGGACAGCGACTAACAAGAGTCAAGTTTCCAGGTCAAACACATAATAAACTGATTCACCAAGTATTCATGTTAATACAAAATTTATATTTTCATATAGGTTATGAGCTTTTATTAGTTCACAATGTTCATCTTTTATGTGGGCCCTTAGCAGAAATTAAAGACTTACTAAGGTATTAAACCAAAACCTGTTGCCGTCAAGTCAATTCCAACTCATAGTGACCCTATAGAACAGAGTAAAACTGTCCTATATAGTTTCCAAGGAGCACCTGGTAGATTCGAACTGCCGACCTTTTGGTTAGCAGCTGAAGCACTTAACCACTAAGCCACCAGGGTTTCCTACTAAGGTATTAAAGATGCCTGATTATTGGGTTTAATTTTTCTGGGATCCCCAATTCCTGAGATGAGCATACCTTGGAGATTAGAGATAAATTGATTTAATCTAAGTCAACAATCTGTATTTAAGTTTTTAGCAATATTTTTTTTTAAATAGACTAGTAAAACACTAGATATTGGACAAAGGTAAAGATGCATGAGACATATCGCTTCCCTTTCCTGGTATGCTCATGCTCTAGTTTTGAGGACAGAGAACAAAATGCATAGTCTGTTAAACTACAGTGTATCTCGGAAAGCATTATGTAAGAGCTAGGTGTAAAATCCACTGAGATATGCTGGCAGAAGGGAAGGGAGAATACAGGGAAAGCTATTATAACAACTGAGATAAGAAACATTTTTGAAATAAGTCAATGACAGTGGAAAAGAAAAGGAAGATATTTTGATACATTTTGAAACTAAATTTTTAGAGAATTGATGAAGAAAATGTAGCAGTAGAGACTGAGGATATTAGAGGGTATTATCAGCAGAAATAACAATGCAAAACAAAGTGGGTTTGTGTTAGGAAATACGTTTGAAGGAGGTAAAAAAATTTACATGTGAAGATGAGAAAGCGAGCCGTGGCAACATAGATCTAAATCTCAGGGAAGATAACAACAATAAATAATGAATTCTACGTTAATTACTAAAGTTGAAAGCTAAGGAATTTTTTTTTTTAACTCAAGTAGAGTGCAAAGAAACAGGGAAAAACATGATGAGGTCAGAGGTGAGAAAGGGATGGAAGGAAGGGCTGTGGGAACACCACATTTAAGGCAGGCTGAAGAGATTGAAAGGTGGAAGGTGAGAAGTTAGGGAAGGATCCAAGAGAATGTGGTACCTCAGAAGACAAAGAAGGGACTCGCTGCTTTCATTGGTGTTGGTTGTGGATCCAAGTAAAATGAAATCCTTAACAACTTCAATCTTTTTTCTCCATTTATCATGATGTTGCTTATTGGTCTAATTGTAAGGATTTTTGTTTATTTTATGTAGAGATGTAATCCATACTGGAGGCTGTAGTCTTTGATCTTCATCAGTAAGTATTTCAAGTTCTCTGTACTTTCAGCAAAGCAAGATTGTGACATCTGCATATCCCCATCTGTAAATGAGTCTTTCTTCAATCTTGATATTGTGTTCTTCATATATTCACCTTCTGGGATTATTTGCTCACTATACAGATTGAATAAGTATGGCAAAAATATACAACCCTGACACACACTTTTCCTGACTTTAAACCACGCAGTATCCCCTTTTCTGTTTGCATGACTGCCTCTTGATCTATGTACAGGTTCCACATGAGCACAATTGTTTTGACATTTTCATTCTTCACAATATTATCCATAATTTGTTATGACCCACACGGTTTAAAGCCTTTGCATAGTCTATAAAACACAGGTAAACATCTTTCCGGTATTCTCTTCTTTCAGCCAAGATCCATCTGATATCAGCAATGATCCTTCATTCCACTTCCTCTTCTGAATCTGTCTTGAATTCCTGGCACTTTCCTGTCAATGTAGTGCCACAACCATTTTCAAATGATCTTCATCAAAATTTTACTTGAATGTAATATTAATGATATTTTTCAATAAATTCCACATTCTGTTGGACCCACCTTTTTTGTAATGGGCACAAATATGGACCTCTTCCAGTTGGATGTCCAGGTAGAAAAAAAAAAAAGGTGGCTGTCTTCCAAATTTCTTGGCATAGATTAGTGAGCACCTCCATGCTGCATCCATTTGTTTAAACATCTCAATTGGTATTCCATCAATCCCTAAAGACTGTTTTTTGCCAATACCGTCAGTGCAGCTTGGACTTCTTCTTTCAACACCATTGGTTCTTGGCTACCTCCTGGAATGGTTCACCATTAACCAATTCTTTTTGGTACGGTGATTCCTTCTTCTTTTGGTGCTTCCTGCATTACTCAATATTTTCCCCATAGAATCCTTCAATATTGCAACTCAAATCTTGAATTTCTTCAATTCTTTCACCTTGAGAAGTACGGAGCGTGCTCTTTCCTAACTCCAGGTCTTTGCACATTTCATTATAATATTTACTTTGTCCTCTCCAGCTGCCATTTGTTCAGCTCTTTTACTTCATAATTTCTTCCACTTGCTTTAGCTACTCTATGTTCAAGAGCAAGTTTCAGAGTCTCTTCTGACATTCATGTTGGTCTTTTTTTTTTTTCTTCTTTCTTTCCCATCTTTTCAATGACCTTTTGCTTTCTTCATGTATGATGTCCTTGATGTTATCCCACAACTCGTCTGTTTTTTGGTCATTAGTGTTCAATGCATCAAATCTATTCTTGAGATGGTCTCTAAATTCAGACCATCTCAAGAATAGATTTGATGCATTGAACACTTTGGCTCTCATGGACATGTTTTAATTTTCTTCAGCTTCAAATTGAACTTGCATATTAGCAATGACTGTTTTGCCGTCATCCCCTGCCTTTGTTCTGACTGACAATATTAGGTTCTCCATCATCTCTTTCCACAGATATAGTCAACTTGATTCCTATGTTTTCCATCTTGTGAAGTCCACGTGTTGATGTTATTGAAAAGATATTTGCAAAAAAAGTCATTGGTCTTGCAAAATTCTATCATGCCATCTCTGGCATCATTTCTATCACCAATGTCATATTTTTCAAATACCTATCCTTCTTTGTTTCCATCTTTCATATTCCAATCACCAGTAATTATCAACGCATCTTGATTGCATGTTTGACCAATTTCAGACTACAGAACCTGGTAAAAATCTTCAGTTTTCTCATCTTTGGCATTACTGGTTCATTTGTAAATTTGAATAATAGTCATATTAAATGGTCTTCCTTAAAGTGTATGGATATTATCCTAACTCTGACAGTATTGTACTTGAGGATAATCCTTGAAATACTGTTTTTGACAACAAATGCAGTGCCACTTCTCTTCAATTTGCCATTCCATGCATAGGAGACTACATGATTGCCTGATTCAAATGACCAATATCAGTCCATTTCAACTTATTAGTACCATTTCATTTTTGATGACTTCCAAATTTCCTAGATTAGTACCTTAAACTTTCCATGCTCTGATTATTAATGAATGTTTGCAACTGAATCTTCTCATTTTGAGCTGTGCCACATCAGCAAATGACGGCCCCAAAAGCTTGACACCACCCGTGTCATTAAGGTTGACTCAGCTTTGAGGAGGCAGTTCTTCCCCAGTCAAATTTTGAGTACCTTCCGAACTAGTCTGTCTTAGCCTGGAAGTTTTGCTGAAGCCTGCCTATCATGGGTCACCCTGGTTGTATTTGAAATACTGGTGGCATAGCTTCCAGCATTACAGCAACACACAAGCCACCACAGTCAACAAAGTGACAACACATGATGGAAGTATAATTACACGATTTCACATTTAACAAACACATTCCACTTACCCTGTTGTTGGCTATTAAAAAAAAAAAAAGTGTTGTCAAGTTGATTCTGACTTATGGTGATCCTGTGTGTTATGGGGTAGAACTGCTTCATAGGATTTTCTCGTTTGTAATCTCTACAGAAGTAGTCCATCAGATCTTTTTTCTGTGGTGTCGCTGGGTAGGTAGGAACATCCAACCTTTAGGTTAGTAGTCACATGAAAACCTTTTGAGCCACCCAGGGATCTTTGTTGGCTATTAGGACTTTTAGTTGACCATAATTTTTAACTATACTAGGGAAATGTCGTTTATCTATTTAAATGGATAATCCTTTAAGTAAAGTTGTGATGACTATGCAACAGAAGTTTCAGAAGTGTAAGTCACATTGCATCAATAATCACAAGAAAGGTAGTATACTTATTGATTTCTTTGGGCTATTAATGCAAAGCTACTGACAAACATATGTTGGAAATGGAGAATTAAAAAAAAAGAAAAGAAAGGGGTTTTAAAAATATAAAACCAGATGATAAAGGAGATGTGTTAGGGAAAAGAAACATTTACTGAAGGAAATAGTAAGCAACAAAAGAAAACATCTCAAAAAAAAAAAAAAAGAACCATAACTGAAAATAACACAAAACCCAGAAAATAAACTAGATAACTGGGATTTTCTAAAAATTAAACATTCACTTCAAAAGACTTCAACAAAAGAGTAAAAAGAGAACTTACAGACTGGGAAGAAATTTTTTGGCTATGACATATTCTACAAAGGTCTAATCCTAAAATCTATAGGAAAATCCAACACCTCTACAAAAAAAGACAAATAATCCAACTAAAAATGGGCAAAGAGTATGCACAGACTCTTCACCAAAGAAGACATCCGGGCAGCTAACAGACGCATAAGGAAATGCTCACGATCACTGGACATTAGAGAAATGCAAATCAAAACTGCAATGAGATACCATCTCACCTCAATATTAGTGGCATGAGTCAAAAACAAAAACAAATGTTGGGGAAGTTGCGGGGATACTGGAACTCTTATGCACTGCTACTGGGAATGAAAATGGTCTGACCATTCTGGAAAACAATATGGAGCTTCCTTAAAACGCTAGAAATCAAAATGCCACACAATCCAGCAATCGCACTCCTAGGAATATATCCTAAAGAAATAAGAGCTCTCACATGAATAGACATATGTACACCCATGTTCATTGCAGCATTATTCACAATAGCAAAAAAGATGGAAACAACTTAAGTGTCCATCAACAGATTCATGGATGAACACACTATGGTACATACACACAATGGAATACTATGCAAAGATAAAGAACAATGATGAATCTGCAAAACATCTCACAACATGGATGACTCTGGAGGGCATTATGCTGAGTGAAATAAGTCAATCACAAAAGGACAAACACTGTATGAGACCACTATAATAAAAACTCATGAAAACTTTTACGCACAGAAAGAAATAATCATTGATGGTTACAAGGGAGGGGAGGGGTGGGAAGGGAAAACACTAACTAGACAAAAGATAAGTTTTAACTTTGGTGAAGGGTATGACAGTACACAATACTAAGGAAGTCAGCACAACTTAACCAAGGCAAAGTCATAGAATGTTCATAGATACATCCAGACTCCCTGAGGGAGCAAATGACTGGGCTGAGGACTGGGGATCATGGTCTCAGGGGATATCTAGCTCCATTGGCATAACAGAGTTTATATAGAAAATATTCTACATCCTACTTTGATGAAAAGTGTCTGGGGTCTTAAAAGCTTATGACCAACCATCTAAGATACTCCACTGGTATCACCCCATCTGGATCAAGGGAGAATGAAAAACACCAAAGACACAAGGGAAAGAAGGACTAATAGACGGCACCAAACAGAGCTAGAGAAAAATGTAGAACAAAATTCAAACTCACAAAAAAGGACCAGACTTACTGGTCTGACAGAGACTGGAGAAACCCCAAGAGTATGGCCCCAGACTCCTGATGTTCACCCTTCAGCCAAAGATTAGACATGCCCGTAAAACAAACACTAATACACTCAGCTCAGTCATGTATGTGAGACTAAATGGGCACACTAGCCCAGGGGCATGGGTGAGAAGGCAGGAGAGTACAGGAAAGCTGGGTGACAGGTGTTGACACATCATGGAGTTGGCAACCAGTGTCACAAAACAATGTGTTTGTTAATCATTTAATGAGAAACTAATTTCCTCTGTAGACTGTCATCCAAAGTACAGTTAAAAAAAAAAAAAAAAACAGTAAATGGGGAAGAGTTGATAAAAGAGAAAGGTAAATCATCCAAACTGCAATAACTAAATCATAGTAAATACATTCATTATTTTCTGATGAGCAAATGCATTTTAAATTTATAAAGATTCCAATAAAAAGTTAATGTATCAAAGCAGTATCCCCAAGCCAAGCTCAATGAACTAGAAAATTCACTCATATTGGACATCTTACTTTCCTACAATATCATCTAACTTCTTCTGCATTAGCATAGTTAAAGATCTATGTGAACTCTATTCTTTGAATTTATCTGCCCTGTGGAGAATTTTCTTCTTAATTTCATTTGTTACCAAAATTCTGTTAAATTATTTGGATTCCAATTTTCTCTTGTTCTGGCAACTTTGAAGCCACATTCCAAAGTAGGATCAGTCAGTTACATCTGAGTCCTTGAGGCTCATGAGACAAGCCACATGGTCTCCAGCTCATCATAGCTCCCTCTTGGTGCACACACTTATATTAACATCTCCAGCTTGGTATTTTGGACATGTGCATTTGAAATTGTTGAGCAAGACTTTCCTTCATATTGAATATCGCTAATCTATAGCAAGTTTGGCTCTCCTTGTCAACCAAACTAAACTAAACCTGACTTAAAAGATCAAAACATTTTGTAACTTCAGTATCCAGTGGCTGCAATTCAGATTCAACTATAGATACATATACCAAATGAATATCTTAAATATTAAACTGTTTTAATCCTCTAGCAGCACATTTGTTTATATGGTATGAAAAAATCCTTAATTTAGAGAATATGGTCATATAAAATTTGTTTTGTGCAGAATTTTTTTCCTTTAAAAATATTTAATTATCACGTATGAGGAGGTATACAAATGTTCGTACAAATATGCTCGTATTTTTTTTTTTTAATCATCCATTAGGCACAGGAAAAGGAAACCTAACCCCTTCCCGTCATTAATCATTTATTAAATGCCTATGATATGTTGCCCACTGATAACACCCTTCATAGAGAGAAAAGCCCATTACTGTCCTTTAATTCGTTTACTACTTTCACAGAGTCAGTGCATTTCAGGTTGTCTTAGCCATCTAGTGCTGCTATAACAGAAATACCACAAGTGGATGGCTAGGAGGCTAGAAGTCTGAATTCAGGGTGACAGGTACAGGGGAAGGCTTTTTCACCGTGTGGGCTCTGGAGGAAGTTCCTTGTTATAAGGCTTCCCAGGTTGAGAAGCTTCTCAGAGCAGGGACCCTGGGTCCAAAGAACACAGTATTTGGGCTCTTGTTTCTTGGTGGTACGAGGTCCTTTGTCTCTCTACTCGCTTCTCTCCTTTATATCTCAAAAGAGATTAATTTAACACACAACCTAATCTAGCTTGAGTCCTACCTCATTAACATAACTACCTCTAATCCTGCCTCTTCCTCATTAACATCATATAGGTAGGATTTACAACACATATGAAAATCGCATCAGGTGAGAAAATGGTGGACAATCACACAATACTGGGAATCATGGCCTAGCCAAGTTGACACACATTTTGGGAGGACACAATTCAATCCATAACACAGGTAAGCATTTATTTGTCTTCTAACATCAAAATGTTCCAACAGAGAAGAAATACTCAGCTTATTTTCACATATATAGAAACACTAATGTATGCCTAAGAGATGGGGAAACCATCATCCTTACTCAGCAATTTTTGTCAAAAATGATAAGATGTATTTGAATGGCTATATTCAAAATTTAATCTTTGGAGTGAACAAAAGAGAGATGGCAGAACAGACAGAAGCCCAATTTGAAAAAAAATACCAATTAGCTAAAGTAGAGCTTAATGTCTTTTTTTGAAGAGATTGGCTTCAGATTGGTAGGAAAAGCAAGGCAGAGGCAAAAAAAAACTAGATACTGGATAATCTTTTATGTGTAACTGACAAAGCCACTCAGTATAAATAACATGGGATGAACATCACAAACCATGTTTCTTAAAAGTGCCCAAATTCAAAAGAACCATTTAGAATTAAGTAACTTAATTATATTAAACACAATTCTAAAATTACCTAGCACTGAACTCAATTAAGACTCTGCAAAGAAACATGCCAGCAATGACAGAATTACATATAATGAGAAGGTAATGTAGTTTCCGAAAAACTTCTTATAAAACACTGAGCACCAAAATATCAAAAACTACCAGATATGTGCATATTATCTATCTTCTGGCTAGATAACGCAATAGAATCCACTGCGGTTCATTACATTAAAAATGATATAACAGAGAGGCGGGGGCAAGATGGCTGACTAGGTAGAACTACCGCGGATCCCTCTTGCAACAAAGACTGGGAAAAACAAGTGAATTGATCACACACATGACAATCTACGAACCCTGACCATCAAACACAGATCTAAAGCGTTGACCTGAGTGACAGGGGAGTGAAAAGCTGTCCCCTGAAGCAGTGACAGCCACTGGAACTGGCATCCGCTCCACAGCCTTGAGCCCTCACGGTTCCCTGACGCTGAGTGGCGGGGCTGATTGCAGCTTGCTGAGGCGGGGCAGGCATGGGACACAGCCCTAACCCCTAGCCCCCTCGGGTAACCTCCATAGAGACTCAGCCAGAGCAAGCAGGGTGCACACTGACGCAGCTAACGAGAGAAAGAGCAACCACGGAAAAGCAGCAACTGTTCTTGGAGACTGGAGCCAGCATGCCAGTCATAAAACCTTGGGGCCGGGCTTTGGACTGGATGCAGGGGAGCTGAGCACGGCTTCCTGAGATGGCGGAAGCACGGGACGCAGCCCTAGCCCCCTGAAGTGACCTCTGAGGAAGCCCAGCCAGAGTAGGCAGGCAGCACAACAATGCGGCTGACAGGAGGAGAAGTCACCAGGAAGCAGCGAATGGTTTTTGAGCCTGGAGTGCGGTGTCCCAGCCAGGGAACCTTGGCACTAGACTTTGGACTGGGAGCGGAGGAGCTGACCATGGCTTCTGAGACAGCACAAGCACGGGACATGGGCCTGACCCTTGGGGGCAATCTCAACCCAGCCAGAACACACAGGCTACATGCCCCTCTGGAATCTCAGATAAAACAGTCATCACCAAGCAAGATAAATAACTTTGTCTATATTGCTGGGTACTACTTTCTCCTATTTATCTGATCCCTCCCTCCCCACCCCAGGAGGCCTCATTAACACTGAAATTTCCTGGGCCAGGGAGTGAAGTACTCTGCGTTTTTTTTTTTCTAACACATTCTCCTGGCCTGAGAGAAGCAGCTACTAACAACCCAGGGACAAAAAATCCTTCCCTGACTTCCCTAAACTGGAATAAAAATACGGAATAAGCTCCAGACAAGCATATGAGATCCACAGTCTTTGGCTTTCATTCCTACAGGGACAAGGTGGCTATTATAATGCTAAGGAAATTCTGATAGAGAACTGACTGTAATTCTTTTAGCTGAGCACTAGGAAGGGAAGTTTTCCAGGTCTGATATCTCTACCCATTAAACAGAGCCCTCACTAATCCACAACTGAGGAACTGAGGGCTGAAGCTCCACCCAAACCACCTAGCCACCTGCTACAGGGGTCTGAGGAAACTGAGGCCTACCAATCTTTAGAGGTACATGCATTGGGTGCCTAAGGCACAGCTGCAGAGCCCACCCACCAAAGTGCTTTAGGAATAGAAACACACCTACCTCACTGGCACATGGGGAAGGACTGTCCGCATCCTGACCCCCCAGAGAGTGACCACCTGCCACTACTAGAATCTGGTGCACACAACTATCACCACTACTCCTCTAAGTGAATAGGTGACAGTCTACACCACACACTTGGTGACCCAAAATCAGAACATCTAAGCTGATTCTATTCAAGGATAGTGAACGGATTCTTAGGCTTATATATCTGGTAACAGCCCAAACCAGCTGGTAATAGGACATAAGTGATTCAAAGGCTACAACAATCAAGACAGCGCAATCTAGTAGCCCATTTGCATATATTGAAAGAAAACAAAACAAGATAAGACTCAGGGAGCAAATATAAAATAAATCATTACAATATCTTATAGATGGCTTGGAGACAGCAGTCAATATCAAACCACATAAAGAAGCACACCATGATTGCTTCTACAACTCCCCAAATTAAAGAATCAAAATCTTTCCCAAATGAAGATACAATCCTGGAATTGCCAGATGCAGAATAAAAAAAAAAACTAATATAAAGAATGCTTCAAGACATCAGGGATGACCTCAGAAATGAAATAAGGCAATCTACAGAAAAAGCCAAGGAACACACTGATAAAGCAGTGGAAGAAATCAAAAAGATTATTCAAGAACATAGTGGAAAAATTAATAAGCTGTAAGAATCCATAGAGAGACAGCATTCAGAAATCCAAAAGATTAACAGTAAAATTACAGAATTAGACAACTCAATAGGAAGTCAGAGGAGCAGAATGGAGCAATTGGAATGCAGAGTGGGGGAGATGGAGGATAAGGCAATAACACCAATATAGTTGAAGAAAAATCAGATAAAAGAATTAAAAAAAAATGAAGAAACCTTAAGAATCATGCGGGACTCTATGAAGAAGAATAACTTGTGTGTGATTGGAGTTCCAGAACACGGAGGGATAACAGAAAAGACAGAGAGAATAGTTGAAGATCTGTTGGCAGAAAACTTCCCTGGCATCATGAAGGACGAAAGGATATCTATTCAAGATGCTCATCGAACCCCATTTAAGATTGATCCAAAAAGACAATCACCAAGGCATATTATCATCAAACTTGCCATAACCAAAGATAAAGAGAAAATTTTAAAGCAGCCAGGGATAAAAGAAAAAGTACAAAGGAGAATCCATAAGGATAAGTTCAGACTACTCAGCAGAAACCATGCAGTCAAGAAGGCAATGGGATGACATATATAGAGCACTGAAGGAGAAAAACTGCCAGCCAAGGATCATATATCCAGCAAAACTCTCTCTCAAATATGAAGGTGAAATTAAAACATTTACAGATAAACACAAGCTTAGAGAATTTGCAAAAACCAAACCAAAGCTACAAGAATTACTAAAGAAAATTCTTTAGCCAGAAAATCTATAATGTCAGATACTAACACAAAACAAGGTCACAGAACAGAACATCCTGATATCAACTCAAATAGGGAAATCACAAAAACAAAATAAGATTAATTAAAAAAAAAGGTTAAAACAGGGAATGGTTGAAGTCATTATGTAAAAGATAACAATAATCAAAAAAGAGACTAAATACACGAGGTATAGATCTTCCATATGGAGAGGAAAACAAGGCGATATAAGACGATAAAAGTTAGGTTTTTACTTAGAAAAACAGGGGTAAATATTAAGGTAACCACAAAGAGGTCTAACAATTCCATAACTCAAAATAAAAACCAAGGAAAGCATAACGGCTCAGCAAACATAAATTCAACTATTATGAAAAAGAGGAACACACAATTTACAAAGAAAAATGTCACCACAAAAAAGAAAGTGGAAAAATGAAATTTTCAACAACGCACACAAAAAGGCATCAAAATGACAGCACTAAACTCATACTTTTCTATAATTCTGAGGAATGTAAATGGACTAAATGAACCAATAAAGAGACAAAGAGTGGCAGAATGGATTAAAAAACAATACCCGTCTATATGTTGCCTACAAGAGACACAATTAGACTTAGAGATACAAACAAACTAAAACTCAAAGGATGGAAATATATATATCAAGCAAACAACAATCAAAAAAGAGCAGGAGTGGCAATATTAATTTCTGACAAAATGGACTTTAAAGTTAAATCCACCACAAAGGATAAAGAAGGACACTACATAATGATTAAAGGGACAATTGAACAGGAAGATATAACCATATTAAATATTTATGCACCCAATGACAGGGCTGCAAGATACATAAAACAAACTTTAACAGAATTGAAAAGTGAGATACACATCTCCACAATTATAGTAGGAGACTTCAACACACCACTTTCGGAGAAGGATAGGACTGCCAGTAAGAAGCTCAATAGAGACATGGAAGACCTAATTACTACAATCAACCAACTTGACCTCATAGACTTATATAGAACACTCCACCCAAAACCTGCAAAATATACTTTTTTTTTCTAGTGCACATGGAACATTCTCTAGAATAGATCACATATTAGGTCATAAAACAAACCTTTGCAGAATCCAAAACATCGAAATATTACAAAGCATCTTCTCAGACCACAAGGCCATAAAAGTAGAAATCAATAACAGAAAAATTAGGGAAAAGAAATCAATTACTTGGAAACTGAAAAAAAACCTGCTGAAAAAAGACTGAGTTATAGAAGACATTAAGGAGGGAATAAAGAAATTCATAGAATGCAACAAGAACGAAAACACATCCTATCAAAACCTCTGGGACACAGCAAAAGCAGTGCTCAGAGGTCAGTTTATATCGATAAATGCACACATACATAAAGAAGAAAGAGCTAAAATCAGAGAACTGTCCCTACAACTTGAACAAATAGAAAGCGAAAAACAAAAGAATCCATCAGGCACCAGAAGAAAACAAATAATAAAAATTAGAGCTGAACTAAATGAGTTAGAGAACAGAAAAACAATTGAAAGAATTAACAAAGCCAAAAGCTAGTTCTTTGAAAAATTAACAAAATTGATAAACCATTGGCCAGACTGACTAAAGAAATACAGGAAAGGAAACAAATAACCTGAATAAGAAATGAGATGGGCCATATCACAACAGACACAACTGAAATGAAAGGAATCATATCGATTATGAAAAATTGTACTCTAACAAATTTGCAAACCTAGAAGAAATGGATCAATTCCTAGAAAAACACCACCTACCTAAACTAACACAATCAGAAGTAGAACAACCAAATAGACCCATAACAAAAAAAGAGATTGAAAAGGTAACCAAAAAACTCCCAACAAAAAGAAGCCCTGGCCCGGGTGGCTTCACTGCACAGTTCTACCAAACTTTCAGAGAAGAGTTAACGACACTACTAAAAAAGGTATTTCAAAGCATAGAAAATGATGGAATACTATATTTTTTTAATGAAGCCAGCATATCCCTGATACCAAAACCAGGTTAAGGGTTGGGGGCCAAGATGGCTGACTAGGTAGACGCTACCTCGGATCCCTCTTGCAACAAAGACTCGGAAAAACAATTGAATCGATCACATACATGACAATCTATGAACCCTGACCAACAAACACAGATTTAAAGAGTTGACCTGAGTGACAGAGACCGAGAACGAACAACTACGGGGACACAGTGACTGTTTTCGGAGCCTGCAGCCAGCGTCCCAGTCAGGAAACCTTGGCGCTGGGCTTTGCACTGGGTGCAGGGCAGCTGAGCACGGCATCCTGAGACAGCGCAAACACAGGGGCAGCCCTACTGCCCTGAACTGACCTTAGGAGGGGGCCCAGCCGGTCCGCGCGGGCGGCGTGGTGATGCAGCTGGCGGGAGGAGAAGTTGCCGGGAGACAGCGACTGGTTTGGGAGCCAGAAGTGCAGCGTCCCAGCTGGGGAACCTTGGCGCAGGGCTTTGGACTGGGCGGAGAGGAGCTGAGCACGACATCCTGTGACGGTGCAAACACGGGGTGCAGCCCCAGCCCCCTGAATTGACCTGGAGGGGGCCCAGCCAGTCCGCGCAGGCTGCGCGGCTACGCGGCTGGTGAGAGAAGAAGTCACCGGGAGGCAGCGACTGTTTTTGGAGCCGGGAGTGCAACGTCCCAGTCCGGGAACCTTGACGCTGTGCTTTGGACTGTCAGTGGAGGAACTGACTGTGGCTTCTGAGACAGCGCAAGCACGGGAAGTGGGCCTGACCCTGGGGGCAATCTCTACCCAGCCAGCGCACAAAGGCGACGCGCTCCTCGAGAATCTCAGATAAAACAGTCATCCCAAACAAGATAAGTAACTTTGTCTATATTCCGGGGTGCTACTCTCTCCTGCTTTTCTGAACCCTCCCCTCCCCTTCCCAGGTGGCTTCATTAACATTGGAATTTCCTGAGCCAGAGGGAGAACTGCTCTGTGGATTTTCTTTTCCTTTTTTTTTTTTTTTTGGTCTTTTCCTAACCCATCTTTCTGGCCTGAGAGAAGCAACCACAAAAAGCCCAGGGACCAAAAATCCTTCCCTAATTGGACTAAAAACACAGAACCAGCTCCAGCCAAGCATATGTGATCTACAGTCTCGGGCTTTCATCCCTACAGGGAACAAGGTGGCTATTATAATGCAAAGGCATTTCTGATACGGATCTGATTGCATTTGTTTTAGCGGATTTACTGGAAAGACAAGTTTCCCAGGTCTGATATCTCTGCATATTCAACAGAGCCCTCACTGACCAACAACAGGGAATGGAGGGCTGAAGCTCCCCCCAGACCACCTAGCCTCCAGCCTTAAGGGTCTAAGGAGGGTCACACCTACCAATCTGTAGAGGTACTTGCATTGGGGGCCTAAGGTACAGCTGCAGACGCCACCCACCAAGGTGCTTTAAAAATAGAGACACAACTACCTCACTGACACTTGGGGGAAACCTGTAAGCATCCTGCCCCCCACCCCAGAGTGTTGAACCCAAGCTGCTACTAAAATCTGGTGCACACAACTATCACCACTACTTCTCAAGATAGATATGTGACAGTCTGCATCACACACTTGATGACCCAAAATCAGATTCTACTCAAGAATAGTGAATGGACTCTTAGGCATATATATCTGATAACAGCCCAAACCAGCTGGTAATAGGTCATAAGTGAATCAAGTGCTACAACAATCAAGACAGTGCAATCTAGTAGCCCATCTCTGTATATTGAAAGAAAACAAAACAAGAAAAGACTCAGTGAGCAAATATAGAATAAATCACTAAAATATCTTAGTGATGGCTCAGAGACAGCAGTCGATATCAAACCACATAAAGAAGCAGACCATGACTGCTTCTACAACCCCCCAAACTAAAGAATCAAAATCTTTCCCAAATGAAGATACAATCCTGGAATTACCAGATACAGAATATAAAAAATTAATTTACAGAATGCTTCAAGACATCAGGGATGACCTCAGAAATGAAATAAGGCAGGCTACAGAAAAAAGCCAAGGAATACACTGATAAAGCAGTTGCAGAGCTAAAAAAAGATTATTCAAGAACATAGTGGAAAAATTAATAAGTGGCAAGAATCCATAGAGAGACAGCATTCAGAAATCCAAAAGATTAACTATAAAATTACAGAATTAGACAACACAATAGGAAGTCAGAGGAGCAGACTCGAGCAATTAGAATGCAGAGTGGGAAACCTGAAGGACCAGGGAATTAACACCAATATAGCTGAAAAAAAATCAGATAAAAGAATTAAAAAAAATGAAGAAACCCTAAGAATCATGTGGGACTCTATCAAGAAGAATAACTTGTGTGTGACTGGATTCCCAGAACAGGGAGGGATAACAGAAAACACAGAGAGAATAGTTGAAGATCTGCTGGGAGAAAACTTCCCTGACATCATGAAAGATGAAAGGATATCTATCCAAGATGCTCATCGAACCCCATTTAAGATTGATCCAAAAAGAAAAACACCAAGACATATTATCATCAAACTTGCCAAAACCAAAGATAAAGAAAAAAATTTAAAAGCAGCCAGGGATAAAAGAAAGGTCTCCTACAAAGGAGAATCAATAAGAATAAGTTCAGACTACTCAGCAGAAACCATGCAGGCAAGAAGGCAATGGGATGACATATATAGAGCACTGAAGGAGAAAAACTGCCAGCCAAGGATCATATACCCAGCAAAACTCTCTCTGAAATGTGAAGGCGAAATTAAGATATTTACAGATAAACACAAGCTTAGAGAATTTGCAAAAACCAAACCAAAGCTACAAGAAATACTAAAGGAAATTGGTCAGAAAATCAATAATATCAGACACCAGCACAACACAAGGTAACAGAACAGAACATCCTGATATCAACTCAAATAGGAAAATCACAACAATAAATTAAGATTAATTTTTAAAAAACCCTCAATACAGGGAATCATTGACGTCAATATGTAAAAGATCACAGTAATCAAAAACAGAGACTAAATACAGGTGGCATAGAACTGCCATATGGAGAGGGATACAAGGTGATATAGGACAATACAAGTTAGGTTTTTACTTAGAAAAATAGGGGTAAATATTAAGGTAATCACAAAGAGGTATAACAACTCCATAACTCAAAATAAAAACCAAGGAAAGCATAATGGCTCAGCAAACATAAAGTCAAATACTATGAAAATGAGGAACACACAATTTACAAAGAAAAAAGTCTCAGCACAAAAAAGTAAGTGGAAAAATGAAATTGTCAACAACACACATAAAAAGGCATCAAAATGACAGCACTAAAGACATACTTATCTATAATTACGCTGAATGTAAATGGACGAAACGCACCAATAAAGAGACAGAGAGTCTCAGACTGGATAAAGAAAGACCATCCATCTATATGCTGCCTACAAGAGACACACCTTAGACTTAGAGACACAAACAAACTAAAACTCAAAGGACGGAAAAAAATATATCAAGCAAACAATAAGCAAAAAAGAGCAGGAGTAGCAATATTAATTTCTGAAAAAATAGACTTTAAAGTTAAATCCACCACAAAGGATAAAGAAGGACACTACATAATGATTAAAGGGACAATTGACTAGGATGATATAACCATATTAAATATTTATGCACCCAATGACAGGGTTGCAAGATACATAAAACAAATTTTAACAGAACTGAAAAGTGAGACAGACACCTCCACAACTGTAGTAGGAGACTTCAACACACCACTTTTGGAGAAGGACAGGACATCCAGTAAGATGCTCAATAGAGACACAGAAGACCTAATTGCTACAATCAACCAACTTGACCTCATTGACTTACGCAGAACTCTTCACCCAACTTCTGCAAAGTATACTTTTTTTTCTAGCGCACATGGAACATTCTCTAGAATAGACCACATATTAGGTCATAAAACAAACCTTTGCAGAATCCAAAACATCGAAATATTGCAAAGCATCTTCTCAGACCACAAGGCCATAAAAGTAGAAATCAATAACAGAAAAATGAGGGAAAAGAAATCAAATACTTGGAAACTGAACAATACCCTCGTGAAAAAGACTGGGTTATAGAAGACATTAAGGAGGGAATAAAGAAATTCATAGAATAAAACGAGAATGTAAACACTTCCTATCAAAACCTCCGGGACACAGCAAAAGCAGTGCTCAGAGGCCAATCTATATCGATAAATGCACGCATACAAAAAGAAGAAAGAGCCAAAATCAGAGAACTGTCCCTACAACTTGAACAAGTAGAAAGTGAGCAACAAAAGAATCCATCAGGCACCAGAAGAAAACAAATAATAAAAATTAGAACTGAACTAAATGAGTTAGAGAACAGAAAAACAATTGAAAGAATTAACAAAGCCAAAAGCTGGTTCTCTGAAAAAATTAACAAAACTGATAAACCGTTGGCCAGACTGACTAAAGAAATACAGGAAAGGAAACAAATAACCCGAATAAGAGACGAGATGGGCCACATCACAACAGACACAACTGAAATGAAAGGAATCATATCAGATTATTACGAAAAATTGTACTCTAACAAATTTGCAAACCTAGAAGAAATGGATGAATTCCTAGAAAAACACTACCTACCTAAACTAACACAGTCAGAAGTAGAACAACTAAATAGACCCATAATAAAAAAAGAGATTGAAAAGGTAATCAAACAATTCCCAAGAAAAAAAACCCCTGGCCCACATGGCTTTACTGCAGAGTTCTACCAAACTTTCAGAGAAGAGTTAACACCACTACTACTAAAGGTATTTCAAAGCAGAGAAAATGATGGAATACTACCTAACTCATTCCATGAAGCCACCACATCCCTGATACCAAAACCAGGTACACACACCACAAAAAAAAGAAAATTACAGACCTATATCCCTCATGAACATAGATGCAAAAATCCTCAACAAAATTCCAGCCAATAGAATTCAACAACATATCAAAAAATAATCCACCATGACCAAGTGGGATTTATACCAGGTATGCAAGGCTGGTTTAATATTAGAAAAACCATTAATGTAATCCACCATATAAATAAAACTAAGACAAAAAACACATGATCTTATCAATTGATGCAGAAAAGGCATTTGACAAAGTCCAACACCCATTTATGATAAAAACTCTCACCAAAATAGGAATTGAAGGAAAATTCCTCAACATAATAAAGGGCATACAAAGCCAACAGCCAACATCACTCTAAATGGAGAGAACCTGAAAGCATTTCCCTTAAGAACGGGAACCAGACAAGGATGCCCTTTATCACCGCTCTTATTCAACATTGTGCTAGAGGTCCTAGCCAGAGCAATTAGGCTAGACAAGGAAATAAAGGGCATCCGGATTGGCATGGAAGAAGTAAAATTATCTCTATTTGCAGATGGCATGATTTTATACACAGAAAACCCTAAGGAATCCTCAAGAAAACTACTGAAACTAATAGAAAAGTCCGGCAGAGTTTCAGGTTACAAGATAAACATACAAAAATCACCTGGATTCCTCTACATCAACAAAAGGAACATTGAAGAGGAAATCACCAAATCAACATCATTCACAGTAGCCCCCAAGAGATAAAATACTTAGGAATAAATCTTAGCAAAGATGTAAAAGACCTATACAAAGAAAACTACAAAGTACTGCTGCAAGAAACTAAAAGGGACCTACATAAGTGGAAAAACATACCTTGCTCATGGATAGGAAGACTTAACATAGTAAAAATGTCTATTCTACCAAAAGCCATCTATATATACAATGCACTTCCGATCCAAATTCCAACGACATTTTTTAATGTGATGGAGAAACAAATCACCAACTTCATATGGAAGGGAAAGAAGCCCTGAAGAAGTAAAACATTACTGAAAAAGAAGAGGAAAGTGGGAGGCCTCACTCTACCTGATTTTAGAACATATTTCACAGCCACAGCAGTCAAAACACCTGGTACTGGTACAACAACAGACACATAGGCCAATGGAACAGAATTGAGAACCCAGATATAAATCCATCCACATATGAGCACCTGATGCTTGACAAAGTCCCAGTGTCAGTTAATTGCGGAAAAAATACTTTTTAACAAATGGTGCTGGTATAACTGGATATCCATTTGCAAAAAAATGAAACAGGACCCATACCTCACACCATGCACAAAAACTAACTCCAAGTGGATCAAAGACCTAAACATAAAGACTAAAATGATAAAGATCATGGAAGAAAAAATAAGGACAACGTTAGGAGCCCTAATACAAGGCATAAACAGAATACAAAACATTACTAAAAATGATGAAGAGAAACCAGATAACTGGGAGCTCCTAAAAATCAAACACCTATGCTCCTCTAAAGACTTCACCAAAAGAGTAAAAAGCCCACCTACAGATTGGCAAAAAAATTTCAGCTATGGCATCTCCAACCAATGCCTGATCTCTAAAATCTATATGATTCCGTCAAAACTCAACCACAAAAAGACAAACAACCCAATTAAAAATTGGGCAAAGGATACGAACACACACTTCACTAAAGAAGATATTCAGGCGGCTAACAGATACGTGAGAAAATGCTCTTGATCGTTACCCATTAGAGAAATGCAAATTAAAACTACAATGAGATTCCATCTCACTCCTAGAGGCTGGCATTAATCCAAAAAACACAAAATAATAAATGTTGGAGAGGCTGTGGAGAGATTGGAACTCTTATACACTGCTGGTGGGAATGTAAAAGGGTACAACCACTTTGGAAATCTATCTTGCGTTCCCTTAAAGAGTTAGAAATAGAACTACCATACAACCCAGAAATCCCACTCCTTGGAATATATCCTAGAGAAATAAGAGCCTTTACAGATATATGCACACCCATGTTTATTGCAGCTCTGTTTACAATAGCAAAAAGCTGGAAGCGACCAAGGTGTCCATCAACAGATGAATGGTTAAATAAATTATGGTATATTCACACAATGGAATACTACACATTGATAAAGAACAGTGATGAATCTGTGAAACATTTCATAACACGGAGGAACCTGGAAGGCATTATGCTGAGTGAAATTAGTCAGATGCAAAAGGACAGATATTGCATAAGATCACTATTATAAGATATTGAGAAATAGTTTAAACTGAGAACACATTCTTTTGTGGTTACAAGAGGGGGGAGAGTGGGAGGGTGAGAGAGGGTTATTTACTGATTAGATAGTAGATAAGAACTACTTTAGGTGAAGGGAAGGACAACACTCAATACAGGGAAGGTCAGCTCAACTGGACTCAACCAAAAGCAAAGAAGTTTCCCGAATAAACTGAATGCTTCGAAGGTCAGCGAAGCAAGGGCGAGGGTTTGAGGACTATGACTTCAGGGGACATCTAAGTCATTTGGTAAAATATATTCTATTAAAACATTCTGCATCCCACTTTGAAGTGTGGCGTGTGGGGTCTTAAATGCTAACAAGCGGCCATCTAAGATGCATCAATGGGTCTCAACCCACCTAGATCAAAGGAGAATGAAGAACACCAAGGTCACTAGGTAATTACGAGCCGAAGACACAAAAGAGCCACATAAACTAGAGACTTACACCATCCTGAGACCAGAAGAACTAGATGGTGCCCGGCCACAACTGACGACTGCCCTGACAGGGAGCACAACAGAGAACCCCTGAGGGAACAGGAGAACAGTTGGATGCAGACCCCAAATTCTCATAAAAAGACCAGACTTAATGGTCTGACTGAGACTAGAAGAATCCCAGCAGGCATGGTCCCCAAACCTTCTGTTGGCCCAGGACAGGAACCATTCCCGAAGACAGCTCACCAGGCATGGATTGGACTGGACAATGTGTTGGAGAGAGATGCTGATGAGGAGTGAGCACTTGTATCAGGTGGTTACTTGAGACTGTGTTGGCATCTCCTGTCTAGAGGGGAGATGGGAGTGTAGGCAGAGTTATAAACTGACAAAATGGTCACGAAAGGAGAGGCTGGGAGGAGGGAGCGGGCTAACTCATTGGGGGAGAGTAATGTGTATATAAGTTTATATGTGAGAGAATGACTTGATTTGTATACTTTCCCTTAAAGCACAATAAAAATTATTTTAAAAAATGATATAACATTAACAAAATACATCATACCCCTAAAATTAAAATGCACCATTCCTTTTCCAAGGGCAACACTATGCCTCACATACTTCGGACATGTTATCAGGAGGAATCAGTGCCTGGAGAAGGGCATCATGCCTGGTAAAGTAGTGGGTCAGCCAAAAACAGGAAAACCCACAACAAGATGGATTGACACAGTGGCTGCAACAATGTGCTCAAGCATAACAATGACTGTGAGAATGGCTATGGACCAGGCAGTGTGTTCATTCTGTTGTTCGTAGGGTCGCTATGAGTCCGAATCAACTCAACAGCACCTAACAACAACATTCCTTTTCCATTTTTTTCCCCTCTTTTTTCATATCGTCTTCATTATACTCATAAAAATTGTTTATGAACCATGCGATTCCTTTAAAATTTCAAAGTAAATCTTCATCTTTCAATATATTTCTTTTACATTGTTAGTTTGGCAGAAACTAAGTAACACACTTATGTAAAAACACCAACATTTGCATAAGTAAAATTTACTTAGCTTTTTTTCTTGAAAATGTGCCAAAAATTCATTTGATTTAATGGAGAGTTAAGTCGGAATCCACCCAATGGCAATGGAGTTTTTGTTGTTGTTGTTGTTGTCAACAACATTTATTAAAGGTGATTAATTCCAACAAGCATTTCATAAGTGATTTCTAAGAACTAGACACTGTGTCTAGGTACTGGAAATGTAAAAATAAGTTCTCATTCATACCCACACATTAAAAATATCCTCCACAAATTAAGGCATTGTCAACCAAAACTTAGAGTGTAATTTTAAATCTTGCTTGTAATCCACTGTGAATATTATAATATTCTTTAGAATGACCTAGATTCCAATGGTCTACAGCCTTGACATTAAGAAAACTATAGCTGATTTAAACATTTCTTTCATTGTGTTACTATATTGTGCAACAACTTCTGTTGTCATTAGGAGCCATAGAGTCAGCTCCAACTCACAGAAGCCTTATGCATAACAGTACAAAACATTGTCCAGTCCTCCATCATCCCCACAATCATTCCTATGTTTGAGCCCATTGTTGCAGCCACTGTGTCAGTCCATTTCATTGAGGGTCTCCCTCTTTTTTGATGACCCTCCACTTTACCAACCAGGATGTCTTTCTGCAATGACTGGTTCCTCCTGATGATATGTCCAAGGTAATCTGGATGAAGTCTTGCCGTTCTCACTTCTAAGGAGCATTCTAACTGTACTTCCTCCAAAACTGATTTGCTCATTCTTTTGGCAGTTCATGGTATATTCACTATTCTTCACCAATCCCACAATTCAAATACATCAGTTCTTTAGTCTTCGTTTTTCATTGTCTAACTTTCACATGCATATGAGGCAATTGAAAACACTGTGGCTTGGGTAAGGAATACCTTAGTTATCAAAGTGACATGTTTGCTTTTGTAATAGGTTGATCTTTTGGCTGCTACTTCCATGGACATTGACTGTTAATTCAAGTAGAATGAAATTCTCGACAACTTCAATTTCTTCATCATTTACCTTGATAATGTTTATGGGCCCAGCTGTGAGAATTTTTGTTTTCTTCGCATTCAGGTATAATCCATACTGAAGGTTATAGTTGTTTACCTTCATCAGTAAGGGCTTCCAGTCATCTTCATTTTTGACAAGAAAGGTTCTGTCATCTGCATATTGCAGGTCGTTAGTGAGTCTTCCTACAATCCCGATGCTGTGTTATTCTTCATATAGCCCATGAATATCAAAAAGTTTTTTTTAATTCCCAGATTATTTGATCGGCATACAGATTGAATAAATAAAGTGAAAGATACAGCTGCCACACATCTTCTAGTGACTCTCAAAGATTATAAACTGACAACCAATGTCATTAGTCTTCAAGATATTTCACCATCTTTTTTTTTTTTTTTTTTTTTATTAGGTAAAACCTTTATTCCAAAAATGTGGTCTACTCTTTTCCTGGAATCCAATCCTTATTCTTTCCCATTCTGTGCCTTTATTCCTTCTTCTGCAGTCTGGGATGCTTTCCTTCCCTCTATTCATTTATTCAGTCATTTATTCAAAACTGCTATCTCGATAGCAAATGTGTTGAGTACTATTCCTAGCTGCCTATAATTACTTTACTTTTCTGCCAAGAAACCTGAAGAATCTCTGAAATTACCTTGACAAACAGTGGATTTTGAATTTGACGAAACCGTGGTTAAAGAAAATGATTTGGTTCTTTGCTAAAAACTGAGATTTTCTTTATGTCTTTATATGGTGATCAGTTTTGGTAGATGTTCCATAGTTGCTTAAAAAGATGGTATAGTTATATAGCTTGGCTTTGTATATACAAATATAAATTATCTGTATATCATGCATATCTATAAAGAGCAATCTATATATATATATAAAATCATGCCCATATAACAATTATATCTGTATCTATGTTATCAGACTTCTTAGTTATTCTGTGTAGATATCCTTATTTATTCCTAAGTTTATTATCCTTGATCTTTCTGAGAATTACTGAAATTCCTCACTATTATTGGGTTTGTGTCAATTTATCCTTCTAATTCTCTCAATTTTGTTTTATTTTTTGTAGGCTATTTTGTTAGGTGTACTAAGGTTCATGGATCTTATGTTCAGGCAAATTGTTCCTTTTATCATCAAGTATGGCCTAACACTAAGTAATAACACTTTGCCTTGAAGTTGATTTTGGGGTTGATATTAATATTGCTATACCACCTTTATTTTGATTAGTGTAATTCTTTTATATCCATTTATCTATACATTCCACTACTCTGTCATTACATCTTAGTTATGCTTCTTATAAACAGCATATAGCTGAGTTTTTAATCCAAAATGAGAATATCTTTCAATAAATCCATACATTTATTGTTCTTACTGATGTATTTAAATTTATTTCCGATATTTTGTATTTTCTCTTACCCATGTTTTTTCTTTGCTTCTTTAGTTCTTTACCTCCTTCCCTTTTATTGGATTTATCCAGTTTGTTTTATTCACCAATAAGCAACATCAAGATAAATGGAGAAAATATTGAACTTGTCAAGGAATTTTTTTTTTTTTTTTTTTTTTTACTGAGATCCACAATGAACGCCAATAGAAACAGCAGTGAATAATTCAAGCAACATATTGCATTGGGCAAATCTGCAAAAGTCTTAAAAGCAAAGATGTCTCCTTGTGAGCTAAGACATGGCTGACCCATGCCATGGTATTTTCAGTCACCTCATATTCATGTGAAAAGTGGACAATAAATAAGGAGACCAAAGAAGAATTGATACATTTGAATTATGGAAGAAGTACATACAGCCAGAATGCTCCTTAAGAGTGAGGACGGCAAGAATTTGGACATGTTATAAGGAGAGTCCAGTCTCCAGGAAGGAAGGACATCATGCTTGGTAAAGTAGATGATCAGCAAAAAAGAAGACCCTCAACAAGATGGATTGACATAGTGGCTGCAGCAACGGGCTCAAGCAAAACAATGACTGTGAGGATGGCATAAGACCGGGAAGTGTTTCATTCTGTTGTACATAGGGTCGCTATGAATCTGAACTAACTGGACAGCACCTAATTATAACAACAAAGTTCCCTGGTTAGTGGCAACTATTCAGCAGAGGCGTGGTATTGCTGAGGCTAGGTTAGAGGGCTTGAACACTGAAGGGACCATTGTCCAGTGGGCCAGGCCACAGGGCTTATTGGGGAAATTCAGGAAATAAAGGAAAAGAGAGTTTTTTAGTAGGACCCCAGTTCCCTTGGGGGGAATCCTATGATATCTTAGGGTTATAGCAGTTCAACCCATTCACATGCCAACCGTGAAGCCTGGCCATTGGATCTGGGCCAGACTGCAGAACCAATGGCATAAGGGAGAGGTTGTCACCTCTGGAAAGGAACAGACAGACTGGGTGGCAATTGGGGGACATGGAAATATAATCCAGAACAGTGTCTCTTCCAGGAGGTGAGGCATAGCCAGGGGGTGGAGGGCAAGGTTGGGGTACACTATATACCTTTCCACCAGCACATTAACTCATTCCTGTAGCTGATGCATGCTGTAGCTGATGCTGTGGACCATACCAACTCTTGGGTCTGTGCCTACATCCCTCACACCTCCTAGATCAGCATTCTGCTGTGGACCATCCCTTTGACTCTGTTGGAGATGCAAGCAACTCATCATTCACAAGTGCCCACTGGCAGTTTTCAGTAACCTGTCCTATGAAAGGAGCCCTGATGGCACAGTGGTTAAGTGCTCAGCCACTATGTGCAAGGTCAGAGGTTTCAACCCACCAGCCACTCCATGGGAGAAAGATGTGGTAGTGTGCTTCCTTAAAGATTACAGCCTTGGAAACCCTATGACGCAGTTTTACTCTGTTCTATAGGATTGCTATGCATCAGAATTGACTCAGTTGTAACGGGTTTGGTCCTGTATAAAGACAAATTTGACTGAAGGACATTTTCGCTTTACTCAAAATCAAATTGTTGGATATGGGAGATATATGGGTCAGGGTAACTGTTTGATAACTCAGAGGGTGGGGGTTACTGGTGTAAAAACACCTCCACCATCTGTCCTAGAACTAACCCTTCTGCTGATATGATTAAAAAAAAAAAAAAAAAAACTCGTTGCCGTCAAGTTGATTCCAACTCTTAGCGACCCTATAGGACGGAGTAGAACTGCCCCATAGAGCTTCCAAGGAGCACCTGGTAGATGTGAACTGCCGACCTTTTGGTTAGCAGCAGTAGCACTTCACCACTACGCCACCAGGGTTTCCACATGGATATGATAGTCTTCTAATTTAACAGCTCAGGGACCTGATGGATGTGCTATATGGGACTACTTAGTAATACAGCAATATATAATTGTTGACATTAGAGTCTAGGCTTCTGCTGGTTAGCCTGAGAAGGTCTGCTAGCCTTGCAGAGAGGAGTCTGTGCCCTAGTGGGCACTTGGTGTTGAGTCTTTGTTGATGAAAATTACAAAGAGATGCACAGAGAAACAGTTGAAGACCAAGCCCTGGCCAGGCAAAGAGATGAAACTGCCCTCTATATGTGTTGACAGTCTTAGAAGGACCTGTTTAACGGGGGGGGACATGGCTATGATCCATTACACAAATGGACTTGATCATTCTGTTGATAATGGTCATAGCCATAAAAAAAAAAGGACTTATTAAATGTGTTATGCTTCCTTTGAATGCTGCTATAGTTAGACCATGACAAGCAAGGTGATTAATAAGTATGAGTACGCCGACTTGTGTCTCTACATTTGTGAAGGTGGCTAGGCTTATAACACTGGCATGGACAAAGAATAATAGAGAGACATTGAGAGGACAATTAGCAGTGGACTGCTATATGTACAGGTATAAAAAAATACAGTGTTATAATTGCCTCCTCACTGTCTTTATAGCTGCTAATGTACATAATAAATACTAACAGACATAAAGTATGGGTTTTAGGGGAGATGATTGCCCTCTGAAGAAACTCATAACTCTGTTAAGCTATCTCAGTGAGGTAAAGGAGGAAGGGCTGTTCTCTAGTGCCAGTAAATCTATAATAGCCTGAACAGAGGCAATAAATGATATTTCCACTTTTATTAGCTCCTTTTGACTTTTTTTGCTCTCTTTAATTGTCTCTTTCAGTACCTGCTCTCTATACATGTTAATTCTGGGATAGAGGAATTTAAGTGTTCTCCTAAGGCATGAACTGGAGCATGCATGGATGCGATCTAAACTTACCCTGTGGATGGGATCCTAACATCAGGAAATTCAGGCTGATGATGATGTGTGTTGTTCTACTCATCCGTGTCCTGTTGATTCTGTGAGAAATAAATGTCTGTTGATCATGCCATTAGAAGTGTCTGAGCTCTGCTCCAAATGGCCTCTCCTCTAAGAACCTGTGAATATAATAACATTGCAAGAGAAATATTAAAGCAAGCTTGCATTACTTTAGTCATACTCATGGCCTACTTGTACATAAAAAAATTTTTTCTATTTAAATTAGGGATTCTGTTCAAATACAACTAGTGGATTTGTTGCACATTTTCACTAGCAATGAATATTAGCAATTATTTGATCAGAAGATAAGAAACTTAAGTCATCGATTAGTAATACTAAATAACACTGAGATGTAAGTGGAGACTTTAATTCTGGTCCCAGGTTCTTGTGACCTTGATAAAACATTTATTTTCTCAATATTTCTCACCTGAAATTATGGAGCATAGATTAAATTATCCTCCAGGATTCTATAGCTCTAACAATTTATGATTATAAAAACTTCCTTGAAAGATGGCAGACTAGGTAGAAGCTCTTACAACAAAGACTTGGAAAAACAAGTGAATCGATCACATACATGACAATCTACAAACCCTGACCATCAAACACAGATCTAAAGAGTTGACCTGAGTGACAGGGGACCAAAAATCTGCACCCTGAAGCAGCAACTGCTTCTGGAACTGGCAACCTATGCCACAGCCTTGAGCCCTCGCGGTTCCTGGGTGACGAGTGGCGGGGCTGATTGCGGCTTGCTGAGGCAGAGCAGGCACAGGACACAGCCCGAACCCCTAGCCCCCAGGGGTAACCTCCATAGAGACTCACCCAGGGCAAGCAGGCTGCACACTGATAGGGGCTAACGAGAGAATGAGCAACCACGGGGAAGCAGCGACTGTTTTCGGAGCCTGGAGCCAGCATCCCAGTCAGAAAATCTCGGTGCCGGACTTTGGACCAAGTGCAGGGGAGCAGAGCATGGCATCCTGAGACGGCACAAACATGGCACGCAGCCCTAGCACTCTGAAGTGACCTCAGCGGAAGCCCAGCCAGTGAACGCAGGCAGGGCAGCGACACTACAGGCTGACAGGAGGAGAAGTCACCGGGAGGCAGCAAATGGTTTTGGAGCGTGGAGTGTGGCGTCCCAGCCAGGGAAACTTGTTGCTGGGCTTTGGACTGGGAGCGGAGAAACTGACCACGGCCTCTGAGACAGCACAAGCACAGGATGCGGGCCTGACCCTCGGAGGCAATCTCAACCCACACAGGCTACAAGCCCCTCGGAAATCTCAGATAAAACAGTCATCACCAAGCAAGATAAGTAACTTTGTCTATATTCCTGGGTGCTACTCTCCTATCTATCTTATCCCTCCCCTCCCTGCCCCAGGCTGCTTTAATATTGGAATTTCCTGGGCCAGAGAGTGAAGTGCTCTGCAGGTTTTTTTTTTTTTTTTTTTGGCTTTTTCTAACCAATTCTCCTGGCCTGAGAGAAGCAACTACAAAAAACCCGGAGACCAAAAATCCTTCCCTGACTTCCCGAAATTGGAATAAAAATACAGAACCAGCTCCAGCCAAGCATATGAGATCCACAGTCTTGGGCTTTCATCCCTACAGGGAACAAGGTGGCTATTATAATGCAAAGGCAATTCTGACAGGGATCTGACTGTAATTGTTTTAGCGGATTACTGGAAAGACAAGTTTTCCAAGTCTGATATCTCTACCTATTAAACAGAGCCCTCACTGACCCACAAAGGGGAACTGAAGGTTGAAGCTCCACCCAACCACTTAGCCTCCTGCCAAAGGGGTCTGAGGAGAGTGACATCTACCAATCTGTAGAGCTACATGCATTGGGTGCCTAACGTACAGCTACAGAGCCCACCAACCAAAGTGCTTTAGGAATAGAGACACACCTATCTCACTGGCACTTGGAGGAAGCCTGTCAGCATCCTGACCCCCTGCTGCTACTAGAATCTGGTGCACACAACTATCACCACTACTCCTCTAAGTTAATAGGTGACAGTCTACACTACACACTTGGTGACCCAAAATCAGATTCTATTCAAGAATAGTAAATGGACTCTTAGGCTTATATATCTGGTAACAGCCCAAACCAGCTGGTAAGAGGACATAAGTGATTCAAAGGCTACAACAATCAAGACAGTGCAATCTAGTAGCCCGTCTGCATATATTGAAATAAAACAAAACAAGATAAGACTAGGTGAGCAAATATAAAATAAATCATTACAATATCCTATAGATGGCTCAGAGACAGCACTCAGTATCAAACCACATAAAGAAGCAGACCATGATTGTTTCTACAACTCCCCAAATTAAAGAATGAAAATCTTTCCCAAATGAAGATGCAATCCTAGAATTGCCAGACGCAGAATATAAAAAACTAATTCACAGAATGCTTCAAGACATCAGGGATGACCTCAGAAATGAAATAAGGCAATCTACAGATAAGGCAGTGGAAGAAATCAAAAAGATTATTCAAGAACATAGTGGAAAAATTAAAAAGCTGCAAGAATCCATACAGAGACAGCATTCAGAAATCCAAAAGATTAACAGTAAAATTACAGAATTAGACAACTCAATAGGAAGTCAGAGGAGCAGAATTGAGCAATTGGAATGTAGAGTGCGGGAATTGGAGGATAAGACATATGACACCAATATAGTTGAAGAAAAATCAGATAAAAGAATTTTAAAAAATGAAGAAACCCTAAGAATCATGTGGGACGCCATCAAGAAGAATAACTTGCATGTGATTGGAGCCCCAGAACAGGGAGGGATAACAGAAAATACAGAGAGAGTAGTTGAAGATCTGTTGGCAGAAAACTTCCCTGACATCATGAAAAACGAAAGGATATCTATCCAAAATGCTCGTTTAACCCCATTTAAGATTGATCCAAAAAGAAAATCACCAAGACATATTATCATCAAACTTGCCAAAACCAAAGATAAAGAGAAAATTTTAAAAGCAGCCAGGGATTAAAGAAAGGTCTCCTACAAAGGAGAATCAATAAGGGTAAGTTCAGACTACTCAGCAGAAACCATGCAGTCAAGAAGGCAATGGGATGACATATACAGAGCCCTGAAGGAAAAAAAAATGCCAGCCAAGGATCATATATCCAGCAAAACTCTCTCTCAAATATGAAGGTGAAATTAAAACATTTACAGGTAAACACAAGCTTAGAGAATTTGCAAACACCAAACCAAAGCTACAAGAAATACTAAAGGAAATTGCTTGGTCAGAAAATCAATAATATCAGATACAAACACAACACAAGGTCACAGAACAGAACATCCTGATATCAACTCAAATAGGGAAATCACAAAAACAAATTTAAGATTAATTTTAAAAAGAAAAAAATGCTCAAAACAGGGAATCATTGAAGTCATTATGTAAAAGATCACAATAATCAAAAAGAGGGACTAAATACAGGAGGCATAGAACTGCCATATGGAGAGGAAAACAAAGCGATATAGGATGATACAAGGTAGGTTTTTACATAGAAAAACAGGGGTAAATATTAAGGTAACCACAAAGAGGTCTAACAATTCCATAACTCAAAATAAAAACCAAGAAAAACATAATGACTCAGCAAACATAAATTCAACTACTATGAAAACGAGGAACACACAATTTACAAAGAAAGTCTCAGCACAAAAAAGTAAGTGGAAAATGAAATTGCCAACAACAAACATAGAAAGGCATCAAAATAACAGCACTAAACACATACTTATCTATAATTACGCTGAATGTAAATGGCCTAAATGAACCAATAAAGACACAGAGAGTCTCAGACTAGATAAAGAAACACGATTCATCTATATGCTGCCTACAAGAGACAAACCTTAGACTTAGAAACACAAACAAACTAAAACTCAAAGGATGGAAAAAAAATATCAAGCAAACAACAAGCAAAAAAGAGCAGGAGTGGCAATATTAATTTCTGACAAAATAGACTTTAAAGTTAAATCCACCTCAAAGGATAAAGAAGGACACTACATAATGATTAAAGGGACAATTGAACAGGAAGATATAACCATATTAAATATTTATGCACCCAATGACAGGGCTGCAAGATACATAAAATAAACTTTAACAGAATTGAAAAGTGAGATACACATCTCCACAATTATAGTAGGAGACTTCAACACACCACTTTCGGAGAAGGATAGGACTTTCAGTAAAAAGCTCGATAGAGACACGGAAGATCTAATTGCTACAATCAACCAACTTGACCTCATAGACTTATATAGAACACTCTACTCAACACCTGCAAAGTATACTTTTTTTTCTAGGCCACATGGAACATTCTCTAGAATAGATCACATATTTGATCATAAAACAAACCTTTGGAGAATCCAAAACATTGAAATATTACAAAGCATCTTCTCAGACCACAAGGCCATAAAAGTAGAAATCAATAACAGAAAAATCAGGGAAAAGAAATCAAATACTTGGAAACTGAACAATGCCCTGCTCAAAAAAGACTGGATTATAGAAGACATTAAGGAGGGAATAAAGAAATTCATAGAATGCAACGAGAATGAAAATACTTCCTATCAAAACCTCTGGGACACAGCAAAAGCAGCGCTCAGAGGTCAATTTATATCAATAAATGCACACATACATAAAGAAGAAAGAGCCAAAATCAGAGAACTCCCCCTACAACTCAAACAAATAGAAGGCGAGCAACAAAAGAAGCCATCAGGCACCAGAAGAAAACAAATAATAAAAACTAGAGCTGAACTAAATGAGTCAGAGAATAGAAAAACAATGAAAAGAATTAACAAAGGCAAAAGCTGATTCTTTGAAAAAATTCACAAAATTGATAAACCATTGGCCAGACTGACTAAAGAAATACAGGAAAGGAAACATATATCCCGAATAAGAAAAGAAATGGGCCATGTCCCAACAGACCCAACTGAAATGAAAAGAATCATATCAGATTATTACGAAAAATTGTACTCTAACAATTTTGCAAACCTAGAAGAAATGGATGAATTCCTAGAAAAACACTACCTACCTAAACTAACACAGTCAGAAGTAGAACAACTAAATAGACCCATAACAAAAAGAGATTGAAAAGGTAATCAAAAAACTCCCAACAAAAAAAGCCCTGGTCCAGATGGCTTCACTGCAGAGTTCTGCCAAACTTTCAGAGAAGAGTTAACACCACTACTACTAAAGGTATTTCAAAGCAGAGAAAATGATGGAATACTACCGAACTCATTCCATGAAGCCACCACATCCCTGATACCAAAACCAGGTACACACACCACAAAAAAAAGAAAATTGCAGACCTATATCCCTCATGAACATAGGTGCAAAAATCCTCAACAAAATTCTAGCTAATAGAATTGAACAACATATCAAAAAAATAATCCACCACGACCAAGTGGGGTTTATACAGGTATGCAAGGCTGGTTTAATATTAGAAAACCACTAATGTAATCCACCATACAAATAAAACAAAAGACAAAAAACACATGGTCTTATCAATTGATGCAGAAAAGCCATTTGACAAAGTCCAACACCCATTCATGATAAAAACTCTCAGCAAAATAGAAATTGAAGGAAAATTCCTCAACATAATAAAGGGCATCTATTTTTTTTTTTTTATACAAAGCCAACAGTCAACATCATTCGAAATGGAGAGAGCCTGAAAGCATTTCCCTTGAGAATGGGAACCAGACAAGGATGCCCTTTATCACTGCTCTTATTCAACATTGTGCTAGAGGTCCTAGCCAGAGCAATTCGGCTAGACAAAGAAATAAAGGGCATCCGCATTGGCAAGGAGGAAGTAAAATTATCTCTATTTGCAGATAATAAGACCTTATATACAGAAAACCCTAAGGAATCCTCCAGAAAACTGCTGAAACTAATAGAAGAGTTCATCAGAGTCTCAGGTCACAAGATAAACATACAAAAATCACTTGGATTCCTCTACATCAACAATAGGAACATCAAAGAGGAAATCACCAAATCAATACCATTCATAGTAGCCCCCAAGAAGATAAAATACTTAAGAATAAATCTTACCAAAGATGTAAAAGACCTATACAAAGAAAACTATGAAGTACTACTGTAAGAAACTAAAAGGGACCTACATAAGTGGAAAAACATACCTTGCTCATGGATAGGAAGACTTAACATAGTAAAATTGTCTATTCTACCAAAAGTCATTTATACATACAATGCACTTCTGATCCAAATTCCAATGTCATTTTTTATGTGATGGAGAAACAAATCACCAACTTTATATGGAAGGGAAAGAAGCCCCGGATAAGTAAAACATTACTGAAAAAGAAGAAGAAAGTGGGAGGCCTCACTCTACCTGATTTTAGAACCTATTATACAGCCACAGTAGTCAAAACAGCCTGGTACTGGTACAACAACAGACACATAGACCAATGGAACAGAATTGAGAACCCAGATATAAATCCATCCACATATGAGCACCTGATATTTGACAAAGTCCCAGTGTCAGTTAATTGCGGAAAAGATACTTTTTAACAAATGGTGCTGGTATAACTGGATATCCATTTGCAAAAAAATGAAACAGGACCCATACCTCACACCATGCACAAAAACTAACTGCAGGTGGATCAAAGACCTAAACATAAAGACTAAAACGATAAAGATCATGGAAGAAAAAATAAGGACAACGTTAGGAACCCTAATACAAGGCATAAACAGAATACAAAACATTACTAAAAATGATGAAGAGAAACCAGATAACTGGCAGCTCCTAAAAATCAAACACCTATGCTCATCTAAAGACTTCACCAAAAGAGTAAAAAGCCCACCTACAGATTGGGAAAAAATTTTCAGCTATGACATCTCTGACCAGTTCCTGATCTCTAAAATCTATATGATTCTGTTAAAACTAAACTGCAAAAAGACAAACAACCCAATCAAAAATTGGGCAAAGGATATGAACACGCACTTCACTAAAGAAGATATTCAAGCAGCTAACAGATACATGAGAAAATGCTCTCGATCACTAGCCATTAGAGGGAGGGAGGGTGGGAGAGGGTTATTACGGATTAGATAGTAGATAGAACTCCTTTACGTGAAGGGATGGACAATACTCAATACAGGGAAGGTCAGCTCAACTGGACTGGACCAAAAGCAAAGAAGTTTCCAGGATAAACTGAATGCTTCGAAGCTCAGTGGAGCAAGGGCGGGGGTTTGGGGACTATGGCTTAAGGGGACTTCTAAGTCAATTGGCAAAATATATTCTATTAAGAAAACATTCTGCATCCCACTTTGAAGTGTGGCGTCTGGGGTCTTAAATGCTAACAAGCAGCCATCTAAGATGCATCAATTGGTCTCAACCCACCTGGATCAAAGGAGAATGAAGAACACCAAGGTCACACGATAACTATGAGCCCAAGAGACAGAAAGGGCCACAGGAAGTAGAGACTTACATCATTCTGAGACCAGGAGAACTAGATGGTGCCTGGCCACAGCCGATGACTGCCCTGACAGGGAGCCCAACAGAGAACCCCTGAGGGAGCAGGAGAATAGTGGGATGCAGATCCCAAATTCTCATAAAAAGACCAGACTTAATGGTCTGACTGAGACTAGAAGAGTCCCGGTGGTCATGGTCCGCAAACCTTCTTTTGGCCCAGGATAGGAACCATTCCCGAAGACAGCTCATCAGACATGGAATGGACTGGACAATGGGTTGGAGACTGATGCTGATGAAGAGTGAGCTACTTGTATCAGGTGGACACTTGAGACTGTGTTGGCATCTCCTGTCTGGAGGGGAATGGGAGGGTAGAGAGGGTTAGAAACTGGCAAAACGGTAAAGAAAGGAGAGACTGGAAGGAGGGAGCAGGCTGACTCATTAGAGGCAGAATAAATGGGAGTATGTAGTAAGATATATATAAGTTTATATGCGACAGACTGACTTGATTTGTAAACTTTCACTTAAAGCACAATAAAAATTATTTAAAAAAAAAAAAAAACTTCCTTGAGGAAAAATGCAGATGTTGAAAAAGAAATAGGGCATACTTCTTACCAAAACTTGTAAAAACGTTTTCTAATAATGCTCTATTCCAAATGTAACATCATATGATAAATCTTTACAGAAAGAGGGTAAACCAAAGATATTTCGATTTTATATTCACAGAGAAAATTATTTACCGCAGCTGAATTCCTCTGCTGTCACTGATGCCACCGAGCATCCATGGAGCTGGCTGGGATGTTCACTTGTCACAGCAGACTTTGTTCAGCCATTTCCTGTGTAGCCTCGTAAGCCTTCAGCCACACTAAATCACAGTTGCAAGCCAGAGTGTTGGAATCCAGATGCCTTGGTATGCAGACAAGACTTACAACTATTAATAGTAAGTAGTAACTTCTATTGTGAACCTTTTGAGTGAAAATATTTAATTTCCTCTAATCTACCTTCTCTGTCACTTTCTTCACTCCAGGATTTACAGTGACTAATTAACAGGTTAAAAGAACTGTTTCTTAGCTGCCTATCTTGAACATAGTAGATATGTTTCCATATTAACAATGTTTATGGAGAGCACTTTAAGGCTTAAAAAGAAGTTTCCACTTAACATGCACTATATTCCTTGATTATAAATAATTGTAAGATAAAATGGATATTTACTTTAGAGAAAACTAAGAATTAAAACCATAGGTGTTGAAATATTACAGTTCTCTTAAATGTAAAAAATAGGGAAACGTGTTAGTTGGTGATAACATTTTAACTTTGTCATAGGGATTAATTTAGAATAAATTGTAGAAGCTTTATAGCTTAAGGAATCTCAAGGTGGTGCAAATGGTTAACACACTCAGCTGCTAACCAAAGTGTTGTAGGTTTGCTTCCACCCAGAGGCACCTCAGAGGAAAAGCCTAACTATCTACTACAGAAAAATTAACCACTGGAAATTTTAAGAAGCACAGTTCTACTCTAATCATCATAAGTTGGAGTCAACTCCGGGGCAACTGACTTACATTTCCAAAGAGGGCCATCATGTGCTTGAGCAGGATCCATGGAACCACCCCTATGCCTTGCTCTTTTCTCTTGCAAACATCACTGGCATCAATATGGATAGGCATGTGCTTCCTGTACTTTTAGTTTGCCCACAGGATAAGGGCCTGACATTTGTTTATGCTAAAAGACCCAGCTATGACTGGAAGCAAAGCCATTTTACAAAGTTCCACCTCTTGAACTGTCACTTGCAAATGTAATAGGAAGGCTAGGCCCTTTAATTTCTTTGTGGTATTTCCTAATCAAGACACACATAATTCACTTTTGCTGAGTTTTACGATATTTTGTGAATCTTTTTCTAGCATTTTTCCTCATAAATATAATTAATAGCTAGCTAAAGATATTATGGTATAAACCTCCATTCTTGCCAAAAGATGTGTAGCAAAAGAGTACAGAAATGATAAATTCTCTTTTTCATCCCTTTCAAGTGTTAAATGTAATTCACAATAGCCTGGCTTACTATGGAAATCAAGTCATACTCTAGACAAGAACACTCCAGTGATAAAATGATGATATGAACAGATTTCTGATGGGTTATGTTGCTTAATATCTTTTTTTAATAAGTAGTGTTCAATGTGACTTAAGCAGAATAAAAAATCCTACTATTTTTAATAACTTTTAATCAAGATTATACATGCACAAAAAGTCCTTAGAAAAACATTTCAGAAAACAAACAAAAAAGATGGGATTTGGTATAACTAAGACAATCAATTTTTACATAAAATAAAGGATCACCTAGGTATATTAACTTGTGCATTTGCATCATAATCAAGTTACAAAAAGGGGTATAATGGATTGAATTGTGTCCCCCCAAAAAATGTGTGCCAACTTGGCTAGGCCATGATTCCAAGTATTATGTAACTGTCTCGCTGTTTTGTGATCTGATGTGATTTTCCTACGTGTTGTGAATTCCACCTGTATGACGTCACTGAGGCAGGATTAGAGGCAGTTATGCTAATGAGGCAGGACTCAGTCTATAAGATTAGGTTGTACACTGAGTCAATCTCTTGAGATATAAAAGAAAGATTCAAACAGAGAGGATAGGAAACTCATGCCACCAAGAATGAAGAACCAGAAGGGGAGTGCATCCTTTGGACCTGGGATCCCTGCACTAAGAAGCTCCTAGACCAGCAGAAGGTTAATGACAAGGATCTTCACCCAGAGCTAAGAGAAAGAAAACCTTCCTCTAGAGCTGGAGCCCTGAATTCAGACTTCTAGCCTCCTAGACAATGAGAAAGTAATTTCTCTTTGTTAAAGCCATCTACTTGTGGTAATTCTGTGATAGCAGCACTAGATAAAGAAGACAAGAGGCAAACCTGAAAATAGAGAAATCATGCCATTACCCGCATTTAGAATTTGGAACACTTCCAGAACATTATGTATGTTTTAAGAAAGTTAGGACAGATGTATTATCTGGGAACTCTGTAAAATGTGTTGCAGGTGCTCAGTTCACAAGATTAAATTATATTGTATTTAAATTTTATTATTTAATTCTGAAAATGATAGCTGTATTTAGTAGTATTAAATTATTAAACTAAGGAATAAATCCCACATTCATTAAAATGTTGGTTTATGGTATAGATTTTATTTGTTTAGCCTTTCCATCAATATTTTACACAAAGCTGAGGAAAAAAAAACATAACTAAAGCAGAGAATACATCAGCTGTGACCAGAGTCAGGTTTAGGATGTAAAAGTTGATGAGCACTTGTTCAGGAATGCTTAGTTGGGTTCAATTGTGCCTGGCAGTTCCTGTCACTGACCTTATTTGTTATATCACCTACTTGGTTAAAAACAGATCTGTTTCAGCATTACTAAGTCCAAAATTTATGCATTTGATTTAGTTTGAGTTAAATTTCTGGTATTTCACCAACAGAAGTTATGAAATATTAAGTTCTTACTTCAGTATCACTGTGAAATTTCCCTGAGCTGAATACAAGCAAGGATGTCAATGCAAATCCCATGGGTACCTCATAAATTCTTGGCAAAACAGTCTGTAATGTTCCATTTTTTGGATCTTACCCTTGCTTTCTGGTTGGCCCCCAGTTAGTCAATTGTCCACACTTCCCTGTGCATCCTCATGCCTGTGTGCCTTAGCAATGACTGAGCACAAGATTTAATTTTTTCTTATTGTTACAGTGAACTTCAGCTAAGAACATATTCTACAATAGTAGAGATGCAAAACACAAATAACATAACTAGATATATATTTTTTCATTTGTCAGCTGAAAATTCTCTTATTTGGAAAAAAAAGTATAGTGCCAGAACTGTACTTTTCTGTAAAACTCTTCTCTGGGGGATTATTTATCAATAGAGTATTTCCAAATTTAAGTAACGGGAACATATTTTTTTGAAATGTTGCCTATAATTGATAGCCATGAATTTTGGGGAAAAAAAAAGTATAGAGTAAATCTACAAAAAAAATGTTATTCTTATTAGCCTATACTAAATATTCATAATACACTAAGTGTAAAATCTGTTTTTACCGTTCTCCATTTTAAAAGTGCTCTGGCCCAGATGGCTTCACTGGAGAGTTCTACCAAACTTTCAGAGAAGAGTTCACACCAGTACTACTAAAACTATTTCAGAACATAGAAAAAGAAAGGATACTTCTGAATTCATTCTATGAAGCCAACGTAACCCTGATACCAAAACCAGGCAAAGACACCCCAAAAAAAAAGAAAATTACAGATCAATATCTCTCATGAATATAGATGCAAAAATTCTCAACAAAATTCTACCCAATAGAATTCAGCACCATATTAAGAAAGTAACACACAATGACCAAGAGGGGTTCATACTAGGTAAGCAATGATGCATTAGAAAATCGATCAACATAATCCACCATATAAATAAAAGAATCACATGATCATCTCAATTGATACAGAAAAAGCTTTTGATAAAGACCAACACATATTTCTGATAAAAACACCCAATGAGATAGGAATAGAAGGGAAATTCTTGAACATAATAAAGGGCACCTACACAGCAGTTAAGTGGCTGCTAACCAAAAGAATGGCAGTTGAATTCATCAGCTGCTCCTCAGAAACCCGATGGAGAAGTTCTACCCTGTCCTATAGGGTCACTAGGAGTCAGAATTGACTCAAAGGCAAAGAATTTAGTTTTCGTTTACACAAAACCAACAGCTAACATCATTCTAAATGGAGAGGGGCTGAAAACATTCCCCCTGAGAATGGGAAAAAGGCAAAGATGCCCTTTAACACCACCCTTATTTAAAATTGTGTGGAAGTCCTACCTAGAGCAATAAGGCAAGAAAAAGAAATAACTGGCATCTAAATTGGTAAGGAAGAAGTAAAACTATCCCAACTCACGGATGATATGATATTATGCATAGAGAACCCTAAAGGCTCCATGAAAAAACTTCTGGAACTAATAGAAAGATTCAGCAGAGTAATAGGATACAAGATAAACATAAAATATCAGTTGGATTCCTATACGCCAATAAAAAGAACTATGAAAAGGAAATCAGGGAAGCAATACCACTTTTAATAGCCCCTAAAAAAACAAAACACTTTGGAATCACTCTAACCAGGGATGTAAAAGACCTATACAAAGAAAACTGTAGAACACTACTGTTAGAAACCAAAAGAGACCTACACAAAGGAAAAAAATACAGTGCTCATGGACAGGCAGACTCAAAACTGTGAAAATGTCAATTCTACCCAAAGCAATGTACAAATAGAATGCACAGGACATTGATAAATCTGCAAAACATCTCACAACATGGACAGCCCTGAAGGGCATTATGCTGAGTGAAATAAGTCAACCACAAAAAGACAAATACTGTATGAGACTACTATTCTAAAAACACATGAAAATGTTTCCACAGAGAAAGAAACAATCTTTGATGGTTACGAGGGAGGAATGGTGTACATAGGGAAAAACACTAACTAGATAGTAGATAAGTGGTAACTTTTGTGAAAGGTAAGACAGCACACAATACTGGGAAAGTCAGCACAACTTGCCCATGGCAATGTCACAGAAGCTTCAAGGACGTATCCAAATGCCCTGAGGAATCAAACTACTGGGCTGAGGGCTGGGGACCATGGTCCCAGGGGACATCTAGCTCAATTGACATAACATAGTCTATGAAGAAGCTGTTCTACAACCTACTTTGGCAAATAGCATCCAGGTCTTAAAAGCCTGCAGACGGCCATCTAAGATATATCTACTGATCCCATCCTGGATGGAACAAAGGAGAAAGGAAAAAAAATCAGACACAAAGGAAAGATTAGTCCAAAGGGCTAATGGACCATAGCTACCACAACCTCTACAAGACTGAGTCCAGAACAAGTAGATAGTGCCCAGTTACCACCACTGGCTGCTCTGGCAGGCATCACAACTGAGGGTCACAGATAGAGAGGGAGAAAAACGCTGAACAAAATTCAAATTCATCAAAAAAAAAAAAGGCCAGTCTTGCTGGTCTGACAGAGACTGGAGGAACCCCAAGAGCATGGCCCTCTTTTAACTTATTACGGAAGTCACTCCTGAGGTTTACCCTTCAGCCAAAAATTAGACAAGTCTATAGGGCCAACAATAACACACATAAGGGATGTGCTTCATAGTTCAATCACGTATAAGAGACTAATGGGCACATCAGCCCAAAACCAAATACAAGAAGGCAGAAGGGACAAGAAAACTGGATGAATGGAAACAGGGAACCTGGGGTAAAGAAGGAGAGAATGTTGACACATTGCGATGTTGACAACCAATGTCACAAAACAATTTGATTAACTGGTTAATAAGAAACTAATTTGCTCTGTAAATTTTCACCAAAACACACACACACACACACACAATCACATTAAATGTGCTATATAAAAATAACTTCTGATAGTATTCAGTCTAAGAAACACAGCACAAAAATAATTACTCAATGCTTAATGGACAATTTCAAAGGAAAAAAAGGAGTCCAGTAAAATAATATTTTATGTCTGAAGACAGAGTAGTGCATCATTGTACTTAGATAACCCTGTCTACTTAAACATCCAAAGTGCTTTCTAAAAACTATTTCATTAATTTTCATGACATGCATGTGAGGTATGTGGTTGTCAAATGTTAGATATGATATGGTGCGGACAGGAAAACCAATTTCAGGTGACTTACAAGGTGTCACACACAAATCCGAGTGATAGTGTGATAGGCCAAAGGTAATCCACACCAGTTGCAGGGCCCCCCTCCCTGTTGCCCATGAATGTGTACTTCCACCATTGTTGAAAGACTTAATTGTTGATGATGAAATTTATTTGATAGCAGGTGTGGCTCATTTCAGGCACCCTAGTGGCACAGTGATTAAGTGCTCAGCTGCTAACCGAAAGATAACCACCAGCCACTCTGGCACTGGATGGGTTGGGACTCCACACAGGAGAGATAAGTCGGTCTGCTTCTGTAAAAATTTACAGCCTTGGAAACTCTATGGGGCAGTTCTACTCTGTCTTATAAGGTCCCTATGAGTCAAAATTAACTTGACGGCGATGCATTCAATTTCAGTTTTGGTAGCTCATTTCTTAGCCTCGATCACTTCCCTTTATTCTGTTTTTGTCACCTGTATTATAGCCTGAATAGGACAAAGTTTGGGAATTTAGAATAATCGTCAATGAGTGCCCACTCTGACTCAGACCCAACAGGATCTTGGGAACCCTGGAGCAGTTTGCTCAAGTTGTCTGCATGTCAGTTTCCCACCTATAACATTGAAATAACATACTAACAAAATTATCTGAAAGTAGTTTAAAACATGAAGCCCTGGTGGTGCAGTGGTTAAGAGCTCCCCCCCTACCAAAAGGTCAGCAGTTAGAATCCACTAGCTGCTCCTTGGAAATCCTATGAAGCAGTTCTACTTTGTCCTATAGGGTTGCTATGAGTTGGAATTGACTCAATGGCAACGGGTTTGGGTTTTTGTTTGGTTTAAAACATGTGGAATATATATGTTGTTTTTGTTAATTGTCATAGAGATGGCCCCTGACACAAGGCTACCCCATGCACAATGAAACAAGATGCTGCCCAGTCCTATACCATCCCCACAATCAGTTGTGGATCAGACCATTGTGATCCATAGAGTTTCATTGGCTGATTTTTGGAGATTGCCAGGCCTTCCTTCCTAGCCTGTCTTAGTCTGGAAGCTCCACTGAAACCTCTTCAGCAGCATAGCTACACACAAACTTCCACCAACAGATGATAGTGGCTGTTCATGAGGTGCATTGGCTTGAAATTTAACCCGGATTCCTTGCATGGAAAGCAAGAATTCTACCACTGAACCACTGAACCACCACTGCCCTCAAAATAAATGCAGTGCATATATATAAGACACATACTGTTATATCACCATAGGTGGGTGCTCCCTCAGCCTTCTCCATTTTAGAACTAATTTTGTTGTGTGTGTTCCAGCAATAGAGGGATGCTATTTTAATAAATGTTAGGAGGTTAAAGCAGAAAATCTGCTGCTAAGATTTAACGACACAAAAAATAATAATAAAAAGAGATAAAAAAAAAAAAGAAACCAAGGAATTTAGCATTTCAAGACTCCCTGAGAGTCTTAGAAGCCAAGAATGTCACTCAGATAGAAACCCACGTGCAGAAGAAACACCTAATGAGAATTAAATTTGCAAATACACAAAGACAATAACTCTCACCATAAGTGATGTAATAAATTCAACAAGAGAAAGAAAAAAATTAAAAAATAAAGCACAACACTTCTACCACTAAAAAAAAGAATCATATGACCCTGTTACAAAACTCCTTGGCATTTTGCATTTCCCAGATATGATTAATAAACAAGAATAGATATATTTTTCAAACAGGCTATGGTACAACCAGTTCTGACAACGAGGAAAAATACTCTGGCTAAAAAAATAAAAGAGAGAGGCTTTGTGGATTTGAACACAATCAGAGAAGACTGTCTGAAAGAAAAGACTGTGAAGCAATCCTGTGTGATTGTTTTGAAAATTACCAAAAGGTAGGGAATATTAAATTAAAGAACTGGACTAGGAATGGATGAGTTTTTCCCTTGGCTATTCATGATTCCAAACATTATTTCATCAGTTGAAGATAAATTTATTTCCCTCAGTGTTGCCAATGTTTACTTAATCTGAACATTCTCTTGTTCCTGGGCCAGATATGGGCCCAAAGCAGAAAAGCAAGAATTGCCAAGTGGCCCCAAGCAGGTGATTTCTCCAACATGTTCTCTCCAACTTGCATCTTTGTGTGTACTTGGGGTGAAATAACGGAAAATACCGAAATCAACAGTACAGGAGAACCTGCACAGAGGGACTATGAAGAACAGCGGTTAAGGTGGGGCTGGAAGTGAGGCCCTTCCAGGAAAGATGAGTAGGCAGCACATGGGAGCCGGGGAGTTCCAGAGGATGGATGGTTTGGTTTTGTTTAAAGTAAGAAAATATGAATGTACTGTGATACCAATATCTGCTATGAGGGAAAATTTCTGAAGCCTGGCCAGAAGAGTTAGGCTTCTTGGAGCTCCTCACATTTCTTAAGAAAAAGTTAAAGTTGGAGGCTGGGGGGCTTTTAGATTTAGCCAGCAAGGAAATTCCTGAGAACCAATGAAAAATTCTATCTTCAATATTCCTTTTGAATATCATTTATAAGAGAAGAAATGAAAGTTCAGTAAACTATCTGTGTCCCCTATCATTTTGCAGTTAACGAAACCATTTTCTACCTGACCTGCCAGAACTGCAATGATCTTTCACAGCAGAAGGAGGAAAGGCAAAGGCAAATCATTGTTTGGCATTTATTTAGTTTGGAGAAAACGATAACATTTTTGTTTACGCATTTTCTTTCACTTACACTTAGTTTAATGAATCCAGGTGAGAAGAGGTTCCAGGTAGGATTTTAGATAATTTGTTGTTATGCAAAAATCTAAAAAATAAAATACAACTTTTCATCACTACACAGTCATAATGAGTTTGAGGGGATAAAAAACACACATCTAATTTTTAAAAGGTGTTATGTTAAAACGGCACTGGGTTCTTTTTATGTTTTTTAATGTTTTTTATGTTTTTTTAAAGGTATCCATTAAAATGAACTCAAATACACTTTGAAAAGGTATTTCACAGAGGAAGAGTTGATGGAAATCAGTGTGTTATTAGCACCAACATATGTTTCAAAGTTCTCCAGGTATGTGTCACCATTAAATTGGTATTTTTCTCATCTGTAATTATTGAACTTTTTATTTTATTCAGTTAGAGATTATAAATGCCGATGATAAATCCACATAAGTATTTGAGCATATGGGAAATGAAGGTAAATAGACAATGTATATATCCAAAATAATAGAACAACAGAAGTTTATAGTCAGGACGACAACTATAGAAAATGGTATGGCTCTTTCTCAAAAAACTAGAAATAGATCTACCTTATGATCCAGCTATCCCACTCCTAAGTATATACCCTAGAGATCTAATATAAGTGACGTAAACATACGTATGCACACCTGTGTTCTTTGAAGCACAATTGAACAACAGCAAAAACATGGAAATAACCTAAGTACCATTCTTAGGCTGGGTTCTCTACAGGCACAAAACCAAGGAAGTATGTGTGTGTATGTATATATGTGTGTGTATATGTATGTGTATGCATATATATATATATACTTATTTACCCATTGCCATTGAGTCAATTCTAATTCATAGTGACCCTATAGGACAGAGTAGAAATGCCCCATAAAGTTTCCAAGGAGCACCTGGTGGATTCGAACTGCTGACCTTTGGTTAGCATCCATAGCTCTTAACCACTACACCACACACACACACACACACACACAAAGACAGACTTATTTCAAGGAAATTCTCACACAGTTGTGGAGGCTGGCAAGTCCCAAATTCATGGGCCAGGTGTCAGGCTGGAGGCTTCTCCTGACTCATATGGTTATAGGGCCTGATGAAACCCAAAACTGGCAGGTCAGATGGCAGACTACTGGCTCAAGGGGCTGCGAGATCTAGAAAACCCTCAAATCTGCAGCTTAGGTGGCAGGCTAGCGGCTCACATTCCAAAAACTGGAGGTCAGAGGATGATGGATCAGAAACATGATCTGGAGAAAAAGAGATTTCCAGAACATCCATATATATTGGATGCAGGCCACACTCCCAAAGAAACTCTGCTTTCGACTGACTGGCTGAACAGATGAGATCACAAAATGGAGGATGATTACATAATATCTACTAAGCCATTAAAAATCACGGCCTAGACAAGTTGACACATAACCTTAACCATCACAGTGCATGACCGGTCAACTTGGCACCTGTACACATCTCCTAAAATGATACATAATTCTTAAATAATGACAAAGTCATACTTATGCCTAACACCATACAACTAACACATACACAACTGAAAACCCATTACTCCTGTTTATATCTTATATTTTACAATAAGTAATGAAATAAGGGAGGGACAAAAACAAAGATACATATACACACATGCTGCTGTTTTTAGGTGCCATCTAGTCCTTTCTGACTCCTAGGTACCCCATGGAAAACAAAATGAAACAAGGCCTGGTCCTGCACCATCCTCACAATCGTTATACTTGAGTCCATTGTTGTAGCCACAACAATGTCAATCCATCTCGTTAAGGGTCTTCCTCTTTTTCCGTGACCCTCTACTTTACCAAGCATGGTGTCCCTCTTCAGAGACTGATCCCTCCTGATAACATGTCCAAAGTATGTGAGACATAGTCATGCCATTCCTGCTTCTAAGGAACATTATGGTTGTACTTATTCCAACACAGATTTGTTCATTCTTTTGGCAGTCCATCGTATATTCAGTATTCTTCTCCAACACCACAATTCAAAGGTGTCAATTCTTTGGTCTTCTTTATTCATCCTCCAGCTTTTGCATGCATATGAGGTGATTAAAAACACCATGGCTTGGGTCAGGCTCACCTTAGTCTTTAAGGTGATATCTTTGCTTTTCAACACTTTTAAAGAGGTCTTTAACAGCTGATTTGTCCAATGCAATGCGTCGTTTGATTTCTCGACTGCTTCTTCCATGGGTGTTGATTGTGAATCCAAGTAAAATGAAATCCTTGATAACTTCAATCTTTTCTCCATTTATCACGATGTTGCTTATTGGTTCAGTTGTGAGGATTTCTGTTTTCTTTATGTTGAGGTGTAATCCATACTGAAGGCTGTGGGTTTTGATCTTCAATAAGTGCTTCAAGTCTTCTTCACTTTCAGCAAGCAAGGTTGTGTCATCTCCGTATTGCAGTTTGTTAATCAGTCTTCCTCCAACCCTGATGCTCCATTCTTCTTCACATAGTACAGCTTCTCAGATTATTTACTCAGCATACAGATTAAACAGATATGGTGAAAGGATACAATCCTGATGCACACTTTTCCTGACTTTAAACCAAGCAGTATCCCCTTGTTCTGTTCTAACTACTGCCTCTTGGTCTACATACAGGTTCCTCATGAGCACAATTAAGTGTTCTGGAATTCCCATTCTTCAAAATATTATACATAATTTGTTCTGATCCACACAATCAAATGCCTTTGCATAGTCAATAAAACACAGGTAAACATGTTTCTGGTATTCTCTGCTTTCAGCCAGTATCCATCTGACATCAGCAATGATATTCCTGGCTCCACATCCTCTCCTGAATCTGGCTTGAATTTCTGGCAGTTCCTTGTCAATATACCGCTGCAGGCACTTTTGAATGATCTTCAGCAAAATTTTATTTTCTCGGCATAGACAAGTGAGCACTTCCAGTGCTGCATCTGCTTGTTGAAACATCTCAGTTGGTATCCGCCAATTTCTGGGCCTTTATTTTTCACCAATGTCTTCAGTGCAGCTTGGACTTCTTCTTTCAGTATCATCGGTTCCTGATCATATGTTACCTCCTGAAATGGTTAAACATCAACCAATTCTTTTTGGTGTAGTGACTCTGTGTATTCTTTCCATCATCTTTTGATGCTTCCTGAATCATTCAGTATTTTGCCCATAGAATAGTTCACTATTGCAACTCAAGGCTTAAATTTTTTTCTTCAGTTCTTCCAGCTTGACAAATGCTGAGCATGTTCTTCCCTTTTGGTTTTCTATCTCTAGGTCTTTGCACATGTCATTATAATACTTTAATTTGTCTTCTAGAGCTCAACCCAAAACCCACTACCTTTGAGTTGATTTCGATTCATAGCGACCCTATAGGACAGAATAGAACTGCCCCATAGAGTTTCCAAGGAGCACCTGGTGGATTTGAACCACAGACCTTTTGGTTTGCAGCCATAGCTCTTAACCACAATTCAGCACTTTTATTTCATCATTTCTTCCTTTTCCTTTAGCTACTTGATGTTCACGAGCCACTTTCAGAGTCTCTTCTGACATCCATTTTGGTTTTTTTTTTTTTTTTCTTTTTCCTGTCTTTTTAATGACCTCTTGCTTTCTTCATGTATGATGTCCTTGATGTCATTTCACAACTCATCAGGTCTTTGGTCATTAGTGTTCAACGTGTCAAATCTATTCTTGAGATGGTCTCTAAATTCAGGTGGGGTATACTCAAGGTCGTGCTTTGGCTTGCATGGACTGGTTCTAATTTTCTTCAGTTTCAACTTGAACTTGCATATGAGCAATTGAACAAGGCCAACCCCAGCCTTGTTCTTGCTGATTATATTGAGCTTTTCCATCATCTCCTTACACAGATGTAGTCGATTTGATTTCTGTGTAATCCATTTGACAAAGTTCACATGTATAGTTGCCAATTACATTGGTGAAAAAAGGCATTTGCAATGAAGAAGTCATTGGTTTTGCAAATTCTAGCATGTGATCTTTGGCATTGTTTCTATCATCTAGGCCGTATTTTCCAACTACCAATCCTTCTTCTTTGTTTCCAACTTTCACGTTCCAATCACCAGTAATTATCAATGCATCCTGATTGCATGTTTGATCAATTTCAGACTGCAGAAGCTGGCAAAAATCTTCAATTTCTTCATCTTTGGCCTGAGCAGTTGGTGTGAAAATTTGAATAGTTATATTAACTGATCTTCCTTGTAGGTGTATGGATATTATCCTGTCACTGACAGCGTTGTACTTCAGGATAGGATAGATCTTGAAATGTTCTTTTTGACAATGAATGCAATGTCATTCCTCTTTAAGTTGTCATTCCCAGCATAGTAGACCATAGAATTGTCTGATTCAAAATAGCCAATACCAGTTCATTTCAGCTCACTGGTGCCTATGATATTGATGTTTATGTATGTGTTCCATTTCATTTTTGACAATTTCTAATTTTCCTAGATTCATACTTCATACATTCCACATTCCAATTGTTAATGAATATTTGCAGCTGTTTCTTCTCATTTTGAGTTGTGCCACAACAGCAAATGAAGGTCCCCAAAACTTGACTCTACCCACTTCATTAGAGTCAACTCTAATTTGAGGAGGCAGATTTTCCCCAGTTGTATTTTGAGTGCCTTCCAACCTGAGGGGCTCATTTTCTGGCACTAAATCCAACAGTGTCCCACTGCTATTCATAAAGTTTTTACTGGGTAATTCTTTTCAGAAGTAGACCATCAGGTCCTTCTTCCTAGTTTGTGTTCGTCTGGAAGCTCAGCTAAAACCTGTCTGCCATGGATGACCCTGCTGGAATTTGAATACTGGCGGCACAGCTTCCAGTATCACAGCAACACGCAAGCCCCCACAGTATGACAAACTGACAGATGCACGGGGATATACACACATACACGTATTTTAAAAAAGAAAGAAATATCCCTAACAATTACAGTCCTCATTTCTGCAACTGGTCATGTGGTTGTAACTGGTATTTAGAAGCTTCTTCCATAGCCCTCTGTGTATTCCCTTTTGGCAAGCACCCCAGCTGGTCATGGTCCTTTGCCTTCTGGGGTGACCCAAACCTTCATTCCTAAATGGTCTGGCCCATTAGTATTCATGTCAAAACTGGGTTGCTGTAGTTTTCCGTTGACTTTAACCACAGGGCATGGTAGTAACTAGAGACATCCTAAGTGATCTCCTGTATTCCAGACAATCTCTTCTTTACCTCTGTTATGTAATATCAATCCTATTTCCCCTTGGTAATCAAGATCAATCAAATCAGCCAGTGCAGTAACTCCTTTTGTTGCCTGTTGATCCAGAGGCATGAGAAGCCCAAAGTGGCCAGATGGCATTCTTAAATTTCAGTTCAATGGAAACAGTGTTGTGTCTCCTGGTGGGAGCATTCCTCCCTTTGGAAATAAGAACTCTAGACCCTCAGAGCATAGGGTTGGAGGGACAGGAAATAAAAATTTCACGAGCGGGTAACTAGCAGTAATAGTGAGTGGTGCCACTTCGGTTACCACACCTTGAATCCTGGATCCGTGAATCCTGGCTATGGGAGAAACAGCACCATATATTGGATATTGGTTTAGAGAATACACAGCCTCTTGAAGAACATTGTCCCAACCCTGCAAGGTATTACCACCTAGCTTATGCTACAATTGTGTCTTTAGAAGGCAATTCCATCATTCTATAAAGCCAGTTGCTTCAGGATGATAGGGAACATGGACCAGTGAATTCCATTACCATAGGCTCAATGCCACACTTCATTTGCTATGAAGTGAGTTCCTTGATTCAAGGCAATGCTGTGTGGGATAACATGATGTTTGATAAAGAATTCTGTAAGCCAATAGATAGTAGCTTTGGCAGCATTGCCTGCAGGGAAGGCAAATCCTTAACCACAGCAAGTGTCTACCCCAGTCAGAACAAAATGTTGCCTTTTCTATGATGGAGGTGGTCCAATGTAATCAACCTGCCACCATGTTGCTAGATGATTATCCCTAGGAATGGTGCCATATCAGGGACTCAGAGTTGGTCTCTGTTGCTGGCAGATTGGGGACTCAGTGGTGGCTGTAGCCAAATCAACCTTGATGAGTGGAAGCCCATGCTAATGAGCCCATGCATACCTCCATCCCTGCCACCATGGCCACATTGTTTATGAGCCCATTGGGCAATGACAGGAGTGGCTGGGGAAAGAGGTTGACTGATATCTACAAAATGCGTCATACAATCTATTTGATTGTTAAAATCCTTCTCAGCCGAGGTTACTATTTGGTAAGCATTCACAGAAAAAAACAAATACCTTCACTTATTCAGCCCATTCAGACAGGTCTACTACCCACATAGACCTTGCCACCAATTTTCCACTCATGTATCTTCCAAGTACCTGATCATCCAGCCAAACCATTGACCACAGCCCATGAATCAGTATATAATTGCACATCTAGCCATCTCTCCTTCTAAGCAAAATGAACAATTGGGTTTACTACTTGAAGTTTCGCACACTGGGAGGATTTCCCTTCACCACTGTCCTTCAGGGAGGTCCCAGAAAGGGATGCAGTGCTGCTGCTGACCACTTACGAGTGGTGCCTGCATATCATCCAGAACAACATGAGTTTCCTCTTCCTCAGACAACTGATCATGAAGAACTCCTCATGAGGCCATAGGTGCAGATTGGGAGAAGGAAGGTAATTTGACAGGAGTGGAGACTACAGGCGTTTGGGCCACTTCCTCATGTACCTTATTTGTGCCTTCAGGTCCTGCTTGAGCCTGATCTAGTATATAACACTTTCACTTAATGTTGCTATGCAAGTCCAAAATTATGGATCTGTGGATCAGAGAACACCCATTTCATGATGGGCGTAACAGGCTGCATGGTGACTTGATGTCCCCTGGTTAAACGTTCAGTCTCTACTAAGGTCCGGTAACAAGTCAAAAACTATTTTGCAAAAGGAGAGTAGTTATCTGCAGAGGATGGCAGAGCTTTGCTCCAAAATCTTAAGGTTCTGTGCTGTGATTCACCAATAGCGGCCTTCCAAAACTCCAAACAGCATCTCTATCTGTCACTGATACTTCAAATACCATTGGATCAGCCAGATCATATGGCCTCAGGGGTAGAGCAGCTTGCATTACAGCCTGAACCTATTGCAAAGTTTTCTTTTGTACTGGGCCCCACTCAAAACTAGCAGCATTTCTAGTCGCTTGATAAATACATCGGAGTGGCACACAAAAATGAAAGGTATGTTGCCTCCAAAATCCAAAGAGGCCCACCAGGTGTTGTGCCTCCTTTTCAGTTTCAGAAGGATCCAGATGTAACAATTTATCCTTCACTTTAGAAGGAATATTTCCCAACCATCGAACACCTAGAAATTTCACTGAGGTGGAAGGTGCCTGAATTTTTTTCAGAATAATTTTGCACCATCTAGCAAGCAAATGTCTGACAGATAAGTCTGGAGTCATTAATACTTCTCCCTTTCTAGGTACAATCTGTATAATGTCATCAATGTAATGGACCAGTGTGATGTCTTGTGGAAGGGAAATGCAACCAAGTTTCCTGTGAACTAAATATTACATAGTGCTGGGGAGTCATATAACCCTGAGGAAGGACAGCGAAGGTGTATTCCTGGCCTTGCTAGTGAAAGGCAAACTGGTTCTGGTGAATCTTCAAAACTGGAATCAGAAAAATATATTGGCCAGATCAATAGCTGCATACCAGGTACCAGGAGATGTGTTAATTTGCTCAAGCAATGAAACTACATCTGAAAGAGTAGCTACAATTGGAGTCACCACCTGGTTAAGTTTTTGATAATCCACTGTCATTCTCCAAAATCCATCTTTTTTTTGCATAGGCTGAATAGGCGAGTTGAATGGGAATGTGGTGGGAATCACCACCCCAGCATCCTTCATGTCTTTAATGGTGTCACCTTTCTTTGTTCCTCCAGGAATGCAATATTGCTTTTGGTTTACTATTTTCCTAGGTAAGGGCAATACTAATTGCTTCCACTTGGCTTTCCTATCTGCACATGTCAGGGATCCAATGTGGAGATTCTGCCAGGTGCTAACTATGCCTATTCCAATTATATATTCTAGAACTGGGGTATACTACAGGGTGAATTCAGGGACCCACTGGACCCACTGTGAGACAAACCTGAGCTAAAACTCCATTAATAAACTGAACTCCTTACACCCCTACTCTGACTGGTGGGCCACACTGATGTCTTGGTCTCCCGGAATAACTGTCAGTTTAGAGCCAGTGTCCACAGTGTCCAGTAATCCCTGAAAAATCTGATTATTTCCTTTTCCACAATGAAGTCAGTCTCATAAAAGGCCATAGATTCCTTCTGGGGAAAGCTGGGAGAAAGATTAACAGTATAATTTTTAGCAATTTATTGGGGTCCTTCCTCAAGGGGACTGTCCCCCACCCCTCCCCCCATTCAAGTGGTTCTTGGTCTGTAAACAGACTCAAGTCTAGGAATTGATTGAGGGGCTGGAACTCTCTATTCTGATGATTCGAGTTAGACTGCTATTCACTTGACCTAGAATGCCTCCACTGGTAAAGATCAATTAAATATTTAGAGTATTTTCCATCTATTTTGCTCCTAGGGGTGCCATAACTAAGTAGCCAAGGCCATAAGTCCCTATGAGTCAGATTATTCTGAGTACTGCTTTGACTCTCCTGTCCATTGTGGTAACCACACCCATCTTGTCTTTGCCAGTTGAGTGCCAACATGTGGGCCCTACCAGCACAGTGGGGTTCCAATATGCCTCATTGTAGTTAGATGTCTCAATTCAGTTAGTGCAGTTCCCACTGTCAAATCTGACTTACATAAAATAGCAACCAAAGCCATTTTCAAGGATACTGGGCCTCCCTTCACAAATTTGTTCATCACCACTGTGGTTATAGGTGTGGCCTTTGGGCACTCCATATGTGGGTCTGTGGGTCCAAACTAATAAATCCACTGTAACATGCCAATTTGCCTGTCTTTGGATACCTTCTTCTACAGTATACCAAGACAGGTCTGCCATTTCACCTTGATTTAGTGTAGGCCACCACTTAATCCATGCTTCAGTGAACCAAGCAAATAAACTATTAAATCCTTTTCTAACCTTGAGCTAAAACACTGAACGAAGAACCTGTGCTTAGTGGGCCCAAATCCATAAACTCAGACTGATCCAGCTTTGAGTTCCCTGCATCATTATTCCACACCCTTAATATCCATGCCCACACATACACCCCAGGTTTCTGTTTGTATTTTTATAAAAATCAAGCAATGCTTTTGGCGTGTAGCATACCTCTTCCTGGCTCACACTTTGTACTTCACCTCTTGGGACTTGCTGAGACTTAAGTATAGTGACAGGCCTCAAAGCAAAAATGAGTGGTGGGCGTGGATTATGGGGATATTCAACAATGTCTTTCAAGGCATCTGCCTCAGATGATGTCCCAGGCTACGTCCTAGGCACCACCCCAGGCAATATCTCATACAAAGGCTTTTTTTTTCCTTTCTTTTTTTTAAAATTTTTATTGTGCTTTAAGTGCAAGTTTAAAAATCAAGTCAGTCTCTCACACAAAAACTTGTATACACCTTGCTATATACTTCCAATTGCTCTACCCCTAATGAGACAGCTCGCTCCTTCCCTCCACTCTCTCTTTTCGTGCCCATTTCGCCAGCTTCTAACCCCCTCTACCCTCTCCTTTCCCTTCCAGACAGGAGATGCCAACATAGTCTCAAGTGTCCACCTGATCCAAGAAGCTCACTCCTCACCAGCATCCCTCTCCATCCCATTGTCCAGCCTAATCCCTGTCTGAAGAGCTGGCCTTGGAAATGGTTTTTGTCCTGGGTCAACAGAAGGTCTGGGGGCCATGACCACTGGGGTCCTTCTAGTCTCAGTCAGACCAGTAAGTCTGGCCTTTTTACGAGAATTTGGGGTCTGCATCCCACTGCTTTCCTTCTCCCTCAGGGGTCCTCTGTTGTGTTCCCTATCAGAACAGTCATCAGTTGTAGCCGGGCACCATCTAGCTCTTCTGGTCTCAGGATGATGTAATCTGGGGTTTACGTGGCCCTTTTTGTCTCTTGGGCTCATAATTACCTTGTGTCCTTGATGTTCTTCATTCTTCTTTGGTCCAGGTGGGTTGAGACCAATTGGTGTATCTTAGACGGCTGCTTGCTAGCGTTTAAGACCCCAGATGCCACTCTCCAAAGTATGATGCAGAATGTTTTCTTAATAGATTTTATAATGCCAGTTGACTTAAATGTCCCCTGAAGCCATGGTCCCCAAACCCCCACCCATGCTACACTGGCATTTGAAGCATTCAGTTTATTCAGGAAACTTCTTTGTTTTTGGTTTAGTCCAATTGTGCTGACCTCGCCTGTACTGTGTGTTGTCTTTCCCTTCACCTAAAGTAGTTCTTACCTACTATCTAATTAGTGAGTTCCCCTTTTCCCACCCTCCCTCCCTCCTCCCCTCATAACCATCAAAGAATATTTTCTTCTCTGTTTAAACTATTTACCAAGTTTTTGTAATAGTCATCTTATACAATATTTGTCAGACAAAGACTCCTTGGAGACAGTTAGGTTAATCTTATGAGATGGGGTGGAAGGGATAATGGTTTCACTGGTGAGGGTGGCTTAGCAGACAAAAATGGAGTCATCTCTTCAGATGGGAGTAAGAGGACTGGTTCTGTTGGCAGGAGTTATTCAATGGAATTTAAGGGCTCAGTGTCTGCATCTTCCAATTTATCTGACCATATGTCCCCATTCCAAGTTTCTGGATCCCATTTCTTCCAAATCAATGCCCTCACTTTAACTTCAGACACCATTCAATGTTGGAAATTCAATAGATGTTGTAAAAAGCCACTCTTAAGACAAGACTCTGGGTTTGGTTTTTGGCAATATCAGCTCTGTTACTCTTGTAAATAAGGCTTCCCTTCATGGCACATGTGGCAACTTTCAGGTCTTGTATGTGGCACTTGAGCTGTAACTCTGAAGGTTTGAACTCATCCCTTTATTTCACCACTTTGTCCAGATTCCTTATACTTCTCATTCTGACAAAGTTGTAGAAGAATATCAAATACATAATCACCCAGAGTCTTGTCTCTCACAAATATTTGATCCAGTGGTGGTGAGTACTTCTATTGCCACCTGACGCCATGGATCAGCAGCACCCTCTTTACTACTGGAGGCAGAGTTATCAGCACCTGTAATACAAGCCAGACTTGAGAACAAATTCAGAAAACTCATCCTTATGATTTTGATCTCCTAACTCACGTGGTTGCAGGGGCTGATGAACCCCAAATCAGCAAGTTAGTCAGGAGGATATTAGCTCATGGGGCCGGAGAAACTGGAAAATTCCAAAGTCTGTAGGTCAGGTGGCAGGCTGCTGGCTCACATCCCAGAAATCAGAGGTCAGAGGATGATGAGATGGATGTAGGATCAAGAAAGACAGCTTTGCCAGAACATTTTATATGTTGTATGCAGGCCACACCCCCAAGAAAACTCCTCTTGCAAGTGATTAGCTGCTCACATTAGATTACAAAATGGAGTGTGATTACATAATAACTGCCAAACCACTGAGAATCACCGCCTATCCAAGTTAGCACATAACCTTAACCATCACAATGCCCATCAACGGATGAATGGATAAGCAAAATGTGGTACATACATGCATACAATGGACATAAAATGACAAAAATACTTATACATACAGAAATCAACATTCAGAGGTGGTTATCAAGGAGTGGTGGGTAGAGAGAGGAGAAAAAACTCTTTAGATAGTAGACATTTACTGTTTTTGCTGATGGGAAAGCAATTGAATGTGTGAAGTGTGCACAGCTTGACCAAGGTAAATGGTGTCACCAAGAAGTGTAAACACACTCACAAAAAGGACATTTTTGGTAAATGCTAGAAAATATACAATTTTGCAACGACAGCAGCAACAAACAAAAATATATGTGTGGGTACATAGGTAATTATGTAAGCATATAGGTTTGTATATGTGTATAGGTTTGTATATGTGCATATGTATGTGTACTTATATACATGCAGGCATATATATATATGCCTATAGATGTGTGTGCATGATGTATGTTCACACATAGATAATAAAGCTCAAACCCCTAACAATAAGCCACACCCTAAGCATAGATCTAACCTTAACCCTGAACTTAATCCTAAATATAACCTGAACTCTAGCTCTAGCCTTAACCCTGGCCTTGGATCTAAAGAGAAGCTAATTCTAACTTTAACCCTAATCCTTTCCCTGACCTGACCCTAACCCTAAATCCAACACCTCAACCTAAACCCACCCATAACCCTAGATCTAAACCTAACCATAACACTAAACTTAACTCTAGATTTAACACTATTCTAACCATAACTTTAACCTAAAATCTATACCTAACACTAACCCTAAACTTTTCTCTAAACCTAACTTTTATCCTAACCAAAGATCTAACCCTAACCGTAACTATAACACTAACACTAATGCTAACCCTAGCCCTTACATTAACCCTAAACCTAACCCTAACCTTAACATTAGATCTAACCTTACACTAAACTTAGCCCAAACTCTAACCCAAAAGCTAACCATAACCCAAGATCTAACACTAACCATAACCCAAACCCTAATCCTAACCCTAAACTTAACCTTAGATCAAACCCTAACTCTAAACCTAAACCTAACTCTAACCTAAGATACAACCTTAACCTATCCCTAACCCTAGCCCCAACCCTAACCCTGACCCTGACCCTAACTGAAGACGGGGAGGTTGAGGCTAATTTTTTTCTTCCCCTCCTTCTGCCTGAAGGGTGGCCTTCAGCACAGCAAGATTTCCTGGATAGTCTTGCCCAGGTGTTGATTCCCTCTGCATTGCCCTGGTGGGGGAAAAAGAGCTCAATTTGTCCTTTGTCTTTGGTTCCTGAAATTCCACTAGTAAACAAAGTGTCTTTGTTTTCCAAGATAGCCAGGCAACGCATGAAAACGTGTGGAAATGAATGGAGGCCCCCCAAAACCACACCTGGTCAGCTACCTTCAGGAAGGGAGGGGGAATGATGCAATCAATCATGCATATTTGATGATTCAATCATGACCTTTCAATGAGGCCCCAAACATGACTATGTAATGAAATCAATAAAAGGCCTGGGTCAATGAAGTTTTTGAGGTTTCTTGGATTGGCAAGACCTTCTCCTTTCAGGAGAGTGGTGCCTCCCTGGGGACAACAGACGCCTTTCAGATCTCACCTTTGTGTCTCTTTTTTTGTATCCTTTCTGGTTATAATAAATGGGTAACTGTAAATATACTCTCTGTGAACTCTGTGAGTCATTCCAAGGAATTAACAAACCCACAGGGGAAGTGAGACAGCAGGGCCTGGCATTTGCCTATCTGGCAGTTTGAAGGACTGAGTACTTCTAACTCATGAGCTCTGACCCAGCTCTGGGCGGCTTGGGGGTCAGGGAAATGCTGCTTGAGCAGCTGGCCTGATGGATGGTATCCATATAACTTGTCCCAGCTCTTGATGGCTGGGACCAGAGAAAGACAGTGCCACTTCGGAGGCTGGGGACAAGAATGGAAGTGGAGGGAGGGGAGGACTGGATTTATTTCCAGGTGGGAATTGGATTCACACTGATCATCACTGTGAGAAGACAGTCCTTCCCGCAAAACCAGCAGCCATGTCTTCCCTGTTCCTTCCCCGATGGCGTTTTTGGGCTTCAGGAATGAACAAACCACCACACCACCCTCCTCTGAAGGCTGATGGTTTGTCTAAATGTTGGCAGGATGCAAAAGATGCAGTTCCAGGCTAGGCACCAAGATGTCTGATCACCCCCTTCTCAGGTGGTCAGGTGGGCATGCAATGGGTCAGGTAGGCTTTGGGGCATAAAAATGGTTGGGGAAGGTATTTTCTCAGTCCCCTCAGCTATGGCGCTAGTGGGCAGCATGCGTAGTAGAAGTTTTCAGCCCACCTAATTAATCCTAAGCCCTGTAGGTGTAGTGGCTAAGAGCTATCTATGGCTGCTAAACAAAAGGTTGGCATTTCGAATCCACTAGCCATTTCTTGGAAACGATCTGGGGCAATTTTACTGTGTCCTACATGGTCACTATGAGCTCTAATTGACATGACAGCAACAGGCTTGGTTTTGGTTTTTTTTTAATTAAACCTACCTGGTCTGGGAGATGGGGAGCAAATGGTAGGCCCTCTTTTTTGTCCCTCACTCATGACTCTAGGTTAATGCATGCATAGAAAATTTCCCTGTCTCCACTAGAAGAGCTCACAGAAGCCAAGGGGACTGGTGTATAATGTAACTATCCCTTTGACAAGTTTTCCATCTCTGCCCAGACAGCTTTGGAGCAAGACGGGTCCACTTGCCTGTTGTACGCTGTCTACTTCTGTTCGTAAGTAATAAATGCTACTTTCCATGTGCTAATGTGTGTTCAGACTCTGATTGGAAGGATGTGATATCCATGGAGGAATCACATTTAGTGACTGGCCCCCTTTCTCCAATGGCCTCCCGGCTATTTAGAAACCTGGGACAAACTGTGAATGCCTCACACTTTCCATGCAGTTAGCAATAAAGGTAGGTGCTGTCCACCTTACCCCTTTTTAGTGCACCTGGCTATTCCCTCTCCTCCAGTTATGACTAGAGAAATCTAAGCAGCCAACAGCTGGAGACATTTCCAATATTTTCAAAGATTTTAATAACATATACAGGTATACTCTAGTCTGTCTGTCCACTATTAGCATCTATGCATTCAACAAAGAGCACAGATATGGAAAGAGGAAGAAGTGATGGTCACTGCAAAGCAGAGGAGTGTTCAGTGCATTTAGTTTTTAAGACTTGAAGAAATGAGCATAAATAATCAAATTAGATACAGAAAAATGTGACCATTATCTACATTCAGCCTCATCACTAGTCTTACTTCATGGCTACTGTCCCTGCCTCAATGTCCATCGACATCATCTGACATGTTTTCTTACAAATGTTATGGTTTTAGCTTTAAACTATTTTAACTATTAGGGCTTAAGGTAAAGGTGAATGAGCAGGAGTAAAATTCTTTTTCTGGTTTTGGAAACATGAATTTCATTAATGTGGACCTGTGAAGACACAAAATTTTCTCTGATCCTTCCTACTTGATTTCTGCTACGAATCTTTACCTTCCCCCCCACACCTGCCCTGGCCAATTTACCAAACTCAGAAGCAGTGACTAAGGAAGAAAAGGTAAACAGGTAAAGACGTGTGTGCAGATGGGCCAATTATCAGCTGCCATCAAACTGAGTCTGAGTCATGGTGATCCCACACGTATTAGGGTAGAATCATGCTCCACAGGGTTTTTAGTAACTGATTTTTGAAAAGTAGATCACAAGGCCCTTCTTCTGAGGTGCCTCTGTGTAGAGTCAAACCTCCAACCTTTCGGGTAGCAGCCTAGTGTATTAACTGTTGGCACCATCAAACATATATTTGACCAACTGTCTTCTCTGACAGAAAAAATCAGGAGCAAGTAATTATGAAAATTTTCCAATACAGGAAAAAGAGTTTTTTTTGACTGTTGTTGACTATAAAGCAATCAAAGAGATTCTTCTACAAATAGAAATCAACAAATACTTCACAGATATGCTCTGAAGATTAAGTTCAGGGGAGTTGAAAAGAAGAAAGAGGAAAAAAAGAAACTCTAAGCATATGACTTTGCGCACCTGCTACACGGTCCTGCTGAAACAGTGCTATTGTGTTAGTACCACCACTGGATTAGTATTCTGGGAGATAAGTAATAATTATAAATATTTCCCTATTTTATATGTAAAGTACTGAGGATTAAATTAATCTTCTTGAAAACAAGCAGTTACAGAAAAGCAAAATGACAGTTATGTCTGATCTGAGAATGATAATAACATGTACAACATACACTAATGTTGACGTTACATTAATTTGACTATTTTTTTCATCATTTGTAATAAATTAAGAAAAATTTTGTGAATGTCTTTTAAATACTTAAATATCTTACTTCAAAATTCTGTGAGAATGGAACTGTTTTACTTTTCTCTTGATTTATTTTGTATGTTAATTAATTTTGATCTACTTGGCTTAGAAAATAGGTTTTTTTAAATCTCTGATTATTAATGAATTTCCAGCCTTTTAAATGTATTTAAAAGAACAATTATCAGCCCTTTCACTGCCTTTACCATGGGGAACTACTCCAGTTGTAAAATAATGAAATAAGTTTATAATACAGAAAAAATAAAAACATATGTCTGTTGTTCAAGTCATGCCTTTTCTCAAGGTTCAGCTACAATCTAATATAAACTGTCTCTCTGTCATGACATTTTGTTACATTATTCCTGGGGTGAGAAAATAGTATAGGGATTAGGGCTTACATTGGGGAATGATATATATATATATATATATATATATATATATATATATATGGCAGTATTACTGCACAGAAATGAATATGAACATATTTTCCTATTACAGAAATATACACTTTATCAAAAAAAAAAAAAAAAAAGAGCATGAATGAGCTTTCTTCCCATAAATGTTCCAAGGGGAGAGAAAGCAGATCTTCTGCTTTAAGTCTAGCTTAGTGTTTCAAGACATACTTCTGAGAAGTAAACAAAACCTTCACATTCAGCCCTACCACTTTAAAAATTTCTTGAAATGGTCTTGGCTTCAGTGAGGTGCATGTCTCATAAAGAATTCATTTTGCAGGCCAGCTGGCACAAAGCCCATATGTGCAAATACATAGAGCATAGAGTCACAATGTTACTTGGTGTGTGTATCCTCCTCAAACCAACAAAACCAAATGCATTTAGGCACCGTGCACATCCTTTGTGGTACGGAATACCAAAATTTTCATTCATCTTGATGTATTTTTTTGTTTGTTTTTGTTTTTTTAAAGATAAGATCAGATCGTTAAAGATTTTGTAGTTAGCTGCCATAGAGATGACTTATAGTGACCCCATGCACAAAGGAATGAAATGCCCAGTTCAGCACCATCCCTATAATAGGTTGGGGACTGAACCATTGTGATCCACAGGGTTTTCACTGACTGATTTTATGGAAGTGAAAAACCAGACCTTCCTTTCTAGCCCATCTTAGTCTGGAAGCTATGTTAAAACCTGTTCTGCATCACAACAACATGTGAGCCTCCACCAACAGATGAGTGGTGACTGTGTGCATGAAGTACATTGACTAAGAATTGAACCTGAATCTCCCACATGGAAAAGTAGAGTTCTATCACTGAAACACCAATGCCTCTCAAAAAGAAGCATACAAAATACAAAGTGTAGCTTGATAGTGTCAGTATGCACATAAAAGACAGACATGAGGAGCAGACTTTACCAAGAATGTCCATAGTCTCATCACTTTGCAATTTGCAAATGGCATTGGGGCCAGCATAGTTGTCAGGTTCTCCAATATCAGCTATGAATTACGAGACAAGAGGTCAGAATCCTGTAATGTCTGACATACTTTAAAAGAGGTGCTACTTCACCTTTCTGCCTGTGCGCCAAGCTGTAACTGGCTAGAACATTTCAACTCATGTGGCTCCACCAAATGAGCATGGATTCACTTGTTTGGCAATGTAATAATAAATAGTTTATGAGTTTCAAGATGATGCTTTTCTAATGTAGAAAAATCTAACTTTGGTAAACCCAATGCCGTCAAGTCGATTCCAAATCATAGCAACTCTACGGGACAGAGTAAAACTGCACCATAGGGTTTCCAAGGAGTAGCTGATGGATTTGAAATGCCAACCTTTTGGTTAGCAGCTGTAGCTCTTAACCACTGTGCTACCAGGGCTCGAACTTCAGTAAGGTGCCAGGATTTTCAAATCAATCCTTCTTTTCTAAAACAAGATGATGACAGCCTTCTCTCATTTGTACAGGCATCATGCCTCCACTGAGAAGGATATCCCCATATCAGTGTTAGATCTCAATACTTATGAATGTAACGGCTTATCAGCAAGGAACTATTCCAGATATCACACTGCTTTTGCTGAATACACATTACTTAGTAATGTGTGGTTGCAAGCAAAGTCATGCTCAATTTGTTTGGACTGAAAATTACCCAGTAGAAAAATTTTAATATTTAAAATGTTATTTCAATAAACAAATTTTAAGGTTATAGGGAGAAGAATTCTAGTTCAAAATAGTGAACTGGATATACTAATTTAACTTGATCTATTTCAAGATCCTACAAATAATAGCCCAGATGATCAATACAAATAAATAAACCCACAGAAATAAGAGGACAGAATGTGGAAGGTCAACAGCAAATAATAGTTTGGAAAAATATAAACTGCAGGGGAAAGGGCTGACAGATGAAATAGGCAAAGAAATCTTTAGCCCAGGGAAGACTATCATGCAGGAACAATCCGACAGGTAGGGCAGGAATAAGAAGTGGAGCTGAAAACAAAGAGGTTTACTGAAGGTGTAAGTAGAGAAATCTAATTAATCAGGAGCTTCCACGCCCTGTAAAGGACACCAGTTAAGAGGGAAATTTGTATGTGTACATTTTTCTCAAAAGAAATTGAACAAACTGACAGAAGAAAAGTAATGGATTTTGTGCACAGCCTTTCTCATTCTAGAATTGAAGGAGGAGAAATGTGCCATTCTTCACCAGTTCTCCAAAATAAAATACACACCAAAGGAGAAACCTTGCAAGAAAACAGGCCTACCTATAGGAAAACATATTTTCAGATATAAGTAGACGACCAAGTACTACAGGCATAGGAGATTAATCAAGAACATGAAAAAGAAAGACCAAGATAAAAAGAAGGAAAACCAGCCCCAGAAGAAACAGGAATATTCAAAAAACTAATAAACTGAAAACAAAACAGATCATAGTTAATATACTCAGAAATTTTAATATGTAATTGTCATTGTTGTTAGTTGCTGTGGAGTCAATTCCAAATCATGATGACCCCATGTGTGGAGAGTAGAATTGCTTCATAGGGTTTTCAAAGTTGTGACCTTTCAGAAGCAGATTTCCAAGCCTGTCTTCCAAGGAGTCTCTGGATGGATTCAGACCACCAAAATTTTGGCCAGAAGTCACACGATTAACTGTGCCACCCAGGCACTCCAAATATATTGTATATTCAAAAAAAAAAAAAAAAGTAATGAAATAGCAAAAAACAAGAAACAAGAGATACTAGGAAGCAACATATTATTGACCAAAAAGTAGTAAGTTTTAAAAGTAGAAATTTTCACAGAAAATAAAGCAAAATGACAAATTATAGATATTATGAAAGAAAAAATAAAAGGTGCATAGATCCAAATAGTCTATTACTCAATTAAGCCATTGCTACAAGAGAGGACAAAAACAATGAAAGAAAAAAAACAAAGAAACAGAATTTCCAAAATGCAAGATGGATGCAAGTCTTCATATTGAAAGAACAGACGAAGTGTCCAGCCCAATAATTCAAAAATCCGGTTCCTTGATACAAATTCATAAAATTCCAAAATACAAAGAATAAAGGGAAAATTTTAAAACTTCACAGTAAAAATAAAATTGATTCCTATAAAATAAACAGAATCATGAATAGCCTAGAAAAAATAGAGTGATATCTTCAAGGAACAGAGGAAATTTTTCTCAGTTTATAATTTTACATCAGATGAACTGTAAATTGTGAAGAAAAAATACATACATTTTCAGAATTTCAAGGATTCCCAAATTTATCTCCCTTGAACTCTTTCATAGTGAGTAACTTGAGTCTGCATTCCAGCAGAACAAAGGAGTAAACCAAGAGAAAGGAAGAATGGATATTGGAAACAATACAATTAAAAGCCAAACCTGCCGGGGGCCAGCCTCAGCAATGAACAGGGTTACCAGAGGAGGGGTAGAGTTCGGCGAAAAAGAATGAGAGGTAGTATGTCTTATATTTTCATTTTGCAGAAAAAGAAAGCCTCTCTGCTCTTTATTTTTTACATGGTCTTTTATATCATAAGCTTACAAAAGCATAACATCGCATGATCAATAAAGGGGCAGTACAAGATATAATCATAAACATCATTTCCCAGAGACATAATTTTCCAAGTGACACATAGTACAGTTCCACATACATACACAAGTACAATGAGTTTTTGTTTAATTGAAGAGAATATTTTGTTGATATATTTTTACACAAAGTAACAATTGACTTCACACTGCTTTACACTTTATGCTTAATCTTGCAATTCCTTCCACAGTTTTTATAATAATTAATCTTTTTGCAAAAACCATTGCCACATAGGCTTTGTCCATTTTGTCCAGGGTGGCCAAATTCTTGTAGTCCAGCCGCTTTGGGTTACGTCATATTGTCCACGATTATGCCAAGGACAATTAGCCCAATCTCTATACCCAAAGACCAGTCAAGCGCAGCAGTGAGCGGGGTAGACGAGAAGGTTGAGCTGTAATTGGCTGAGAAATTGGCTGAGAGAACTCACTGCCTTTTGTTTTTCCACTTTTATGGGATCATGTGTGGGTGGTGGTTTAATCACAAAAAGGGCCTTGGTAAATACCAGGATTTCACCATCCTATTCTTATTTTCCATAGTCGAGCTATTTGTTTTTCCCCTAAGACAACTTCATGTTGATCCCCAAGTAACACACGGGCTGTCCCTACCCGAGATTTCACCAGGGGATTATGAGTAGGACGCCCCCCGTCCAAAGGTCCCTAAATCTATAATGGAATTTTATGCTTATACATTCTGCTATACACAGGCTGAAAATGAAATAGAAACATAACACAGATGACAGAGATATTCCTGACTTTTCAGGAATTCTTCGATGTTTATGCTAGGGGCAGTGGGTGCAGAGGGGCCGCCCTTGCAGCCTGGCTCTTCCTGACTTTTCAGGAATTCTTCAATGTTTATGCTGGGGGCAGTGGGTGCAGAGAGGCTGCCCTTGCAGCCTGGCTCCTCCTGACTTTTCAGGGATTCTTCGATGTTTATGCTGGGGGCAGTGGGTGCAGAGGGGCCGCCCTTGCAGCCTGGCTCCCAGCACAAACCCATTGCCTTTCAGTCAATTCCTACTCATAGCGACCCTAAAGGACAGAGTAGTACTGCCCCATAGGGTTTCCAAGGAGCATCTGGTGGATTTAAAGTGCAGACCTTTTGGTTAGCAGCCATAACTCTTAACCACTATGCCACCAGAGTTTCCACACAAACAATGAGTGAAGGGAAATTCCAGGATGATGATGTCACTGTTGTTACCTGCCTTCCACTTTGTTTCTACTCATAAACCAAACCCATTGCCGTGGAGACGATTATGACTCATAGAGACCAGTTAACACTAAACGTGAAGTGAAACCAGACTCCGTAGATGGTGCAAACAATGGGGTCAGCTGCTTACTGAAAGGTTGGAAGTTTAGGTTCACCCAAAGGAGTCTTGGAAGAAAGACGTGGTGATATACTTTGGAAAAGTCAACCATTGAAAACCCGAAGGCCTGCAGTTCTACTCTGACACACATGGGGTCGCCATGAGTCAGTCAACACGACGGCAGCTCATAAAGAGAAAAGCCTGTTCAAATTAGAAGAACTTACTTGACTAGCTATTGGTATATTTGTATTTTTTAGCTTTACTGGTCTGTTTTATGTATTAATAAAAGGCATTCTTTTTGAGTCGAAATCGTCTCGACGGCAAAGGGTTTGGTTTTTTCTTTTTGAAAATTGTTTTTGTTACTAGGTGCCATCAAGTCGATTTGCAGCTCATAATGACCCATGTGACAGAGTAGAACTGCTTCATAGGGTTTTCTTAGCTGTAATTTTTACAGAAGCAAATCACCAGCCAGGTCTTTCCCCCACGGAGCCACTCAGTGGGTTTGAATTGCCAGTCTTTTGGTTAGCGGTTGAGCACTTAAGTGCTACACAAACAAACAAAAAAAAGGCTCCTTAAAATCTCCTTTTTCATACTTTTTGAGATAAAATAGATTCCCAATTAAGTTTAACCATGTAATTCTACATTTTCTTTCTTTTCAGAAAAAAAAAAAAAGTATCTTCAGCTAAACCAAACAAACCCATTGACATCGCGTCAATTTTGACTCATAGTGACCCTATAGGACAGAGTAGAACTACCTTATACCGTTTCCAAGGAGCAGTTAGTGGATTTGAACTGCCAACCTTTTGGTTAGCAGCCATAGCTCTTAACTAGGAAGCCACAACGGTTTCCACCTTCAGCTAAAGACACAATAAATTTAAATAAGGTATTAGAGCAATAGAGCCCCCTGGGTGATGCAAATGGTTAACCAGCTTAGCTGCTAACCAAAAGGTTGGAGATTTGAGTCTATCCAGTGGTCCTTCTCAAGAAAGGCCTGGTGATCTCCTGAAAAATCAGGCATTGAAAACCCTATGGAACACAGTTCTACTCTGACACACAGGGTTGCCATGAATTGGAATTGACTTGATGACAATTGATTTCGTATTAAAAGAATACAGCATATTCATCTGATAAAAGCAAAAACAAAAGAAGGTTGTACAAAAGTTTTATTTGTTTGTAGGTATTGATTAATAAAATTTTATTGAAATACAACATTCATCTAGAAAAGTGCACAGTTCATGATACAGACCGCAATGATTTTCCGTCAAGTACAAACAGGAAAAAAAAGAACATTGCCACAATTACAGAAGCTCCCATGTGCCTTTCCCAACCACCTCCTCCTTTCTAAAGGTAACCACCGCCTGACTTCTAAAATCTACATATATCCTGACAAAATTGTTTTGAGTCTCCTGGAATCCAGATTTCTGGGTTCATGGAATTGAGGTGACAGACATAGGCCATGTGCCCTTAAGTGTCATTTTGAACCTTGATGGAACTGTTTCCCTGGAGTCAACTTCAAGCAGCTTAGCAGAGGCATTTGGCCTTAGGCATTGGGTTCCTTTGGAAAATTATCTATGTGCAGCCAGCTGCTAGAAGCAGGAAGTCTAGGGTCTGACTAGAGGCTGTTTTAGGATGTATGCCATGCCCTTGGTGACTGTTTCTGTAACCTACCCTGCGCTTTAATGTTCTCTTCTGAGAAATTAACATCACAATGACCTATATAACTTGCTTTAACTGTTTCCTCTTTGGAGTTCCTTCCTAACATGTTCCGGTGACATTGCCAGATTCGAATGGTACCTACTCACAATAAATATATTCTGTTGCACTAATTTTTGGTGTTTCACTAAGCAATTTAAGATTTTGACGATTCCTGGTGCTGTTCTTAAATTTTTTTAAATAAAATCAAGAACTATGGAATTTTTAATATTTCAGTTTATATTTCTTCAAAAAGTTTTTGAGATTCACCCATGTGTTGCATAGCATTCTGTCATATCAATGAATATATGAGAATTTATTTCTCTATTCTATTGTGTTGGACAGGGGTGGCTTCCAGTGTGGAGCCATGAGAGATAACTCTGCTGTAAACACAATTATGCGACTTTTGGTGCATATGTGTGCATTTCTGTTGTGTAAATAGCTGGGGAAGTGGAACTACTAGGTCATTGTAGATACGTATGTTCAATGGTAGTAGGTTCTGTCACAAGTTTTCAGAATGGTTCTACCTCATTCAGTGAAGTGCCTATTCATCTCTTTTGTCCTATTTTTAATTGAGTTGTTCATCTTTTTCCCACAGATTTCAAGTTGTAAAAGTTCTTATATTGACTCTGATCTATGTTTTAATAGCAGTCTTTGCTTCTGTAGTGTTTCAGTTTGGTTGAAATGAAGATATATGGAAGGAAAAAAATCAGGTGGGTTATTTCTTGTGATGGTGAATAAAATGTTTAAGTAAAACAAAATAGCAATCGCTTCAGCTGAAGTTGTGAATTTCAGGGGCCCAGATCGCTATCCATGACTTCTCTGTTAGTTTGTCATATTGTGATGGCTTGCATGTTGCTGTGATGCTGGGAGCTATGCCACTGATATTTCAAATAGCAATAAGTTCACCCAAGGTAGACAGGTTTCAGTGGAGCTTCCAAACTAAGATAGACTAGGAAGAAGGATCTGGCAACCTACTTTCAAAAAAAAAAGAAAAATTAGCCACTGAAAACCTTATGGATAGTAGCAGAACACTATCTGATATAATGCTGGAAGATAGGCCCCTCAGATTGCAAGACACTCAAAATATGACTGGGGAAGAGCTGCCTCCTCAAAGAAGAGTCGACCTTAATAAAGTGAATGGAGTAAAGACTTTGAGACCCTCATTTGCTGTTATGGCAAGACTCAAAATGAGAAAGAAACAGCTAGAAACATCCATTAATAATTAGGACATGGAATTTACAAAGTATGAATCAGAGCAAACTGGAAGTTGTCAAAAAAGAAATGCAACATTTGAAGATCGACATCCTAGACAATCATATGGTCTACTATGCTGGGAATGACAAATTGAGGAGTAATGCCATCACATTCATTGTCAAAAAGAGTATTTCAAGATCTATCCTGAAGTACAACACTCTCAATGATAGGATGATATCCATATGCCTACAAGGAAGACAGGAAACCCTGGTGGTATAGTGGCTAAGTGCTATGGCTGCTAACCAAAAGTCTGGTAGTTCAAATCCATCAGGCACTCCTTGGAAACTTTATGGGGCAGTTCTACTCTGTCCTATAGGGTCACTATGAGTCGGAATCGACTTGACAGCAATAAGTTTTTGTTTTTTTTTTACAAGGAAGACCAATCAATGCAATTATTATTCAAATTTAGGAACCAAAAAGGTGAGGAAATTGAAGATTTTAACCAACTTCTGCAGTCTTAAATTAATCAAAGATACAATCAAGATGCATTGATAATTACTGGTGATTGTAATGCAAAATTTGGAAACAAAGAAGAAGGATAGGTAGTTGGAAAATATGGCCTTGGTGATAGAAATGATGCCAGAGATCACATGACAGAATTTTGCAAGACCAATGATTTATTCGTAGCAAATACATTTTAACAACATAAACAGTGACTGTACATGTGGACCTCACCAGACTGAAAACGCAGGAATCAGATTGACTATATCTGTGGAAAGAGGCAATGGAAAAGATCATATTACCAGTCAGAACAAGGCCAGAGACGAACTGTGGAACAAACCATCAGTTGCTCACACGCAAATTCAAGCCAATGCTGAAGAGAATTAAAACAAATCCATGAGAGACAAAATATAACCTTGAATATATCCCACCTGAATTTGGAGACCATCTTCACAATAGATTTGACACACTGAACAGTAATGACTGAAGAGCAGACCAATTGTAGGATGACATCAAGGACATCATACACGAAGAAAGCAAAAGGCCATTAAAAAGACAAGAAAGAAAGAAAAGACCAAAATGGATGTCCGGAGAGACTTTGAAATTTGCTTTTGAATGTAGAGTAGATAAAGCAAATGGAAGAAATGATGAAGCAAAAGAGCTGAACAGAAAAATCTCGAATGGCAGCTCAAGAAGACAAAGTATTGTAATGAAATGTGCAAAGACCTAGAGGTAAAAAACCAGAAGAGAAGAACATGCTTGACATTTCTCAAGCTGAAAGAACTGAAGAATACATTCAAGCCTCAAGTTGCAATACCGAAGGATCCTATGGGCAAAAAAATTGATGATGCAGGAAGCATCAAAAGATGGAAGAAAGACACAGAGTCCCTGTACCCAAAAAACTGGCCAACATTCAACCATTTCAGGAGGTAGCACATGGTCAAAAACCAATGGTACGGAAGAAAGAAGTCCAAGATGCCCTGAAGGCATTGATGGAAAACAAGGCTCCAGGAATTGATAGAATGCCAATTGAGATAATTTCAACAAACAGATGCAATGCTGAAAGCACTCACACATCTTTGCCAAGAAATTTGGAAGATAGCTACCTGGCCAAATGACTGGAAGAGATCCATACACTTGATCATTCCAAAAGAAAGATGATGCAACAGAATTATCAAACAATATAATTAATATCACACACAAGTAAAATTTTGCTGAAGATAATTCAAAAATCATTGCAGCAGTACATAAACAAGCCTGGTGTCCTTCTCCAGAGACTGATCCCTCCTGGTAGGTCCAAAATAAGTGAGACAAAGTCTCACCATCCTCGTTTTTAAGGAGCAAACCTTGGTGGTAATGCAGTGGTTAAGAGCTATGGCTGCAAGCCAAAATGTCGGCAGTTTGAATCTATCTGCTGCTCCTTGAATACCCTAAGGGACAGCACTACTGTCATATATGGTCCCTATGAATCAGAATCGACTCGATGGCAATTTTTTTTTTCTAGTTGCACTTCTTCTAGGACAGATTTGTTCATTCTTCTGGCAGTCCACGGTATATCCAATATTCTTCACCAACACCATAATTCAAATACATCAATTCTTCTTTGGTCTTCCTTATTCATTGTCCCGTTTTTGCATCCATATGAGGCAATTGAAAATGCCCTGTTAAAATAGGGTCAGAAGGAATCAGAATCAACTCAACGACACTTAACAACACAACAGACCACTATATATCAGGTTCAAAATTTAGAAACTTTTAAGTATTTTAAGTCTTTTCTGCTCTTCACAGCACCGGGTCTGACAACCTCCTGCACCCAAGTGGAATCTGGAGCCGGCCTAGAAGGGTACTTTCAAGCCACCTCTTTCTTTAGTAGAGCGTGATCTGAAACAGAAAGATGCTGCATGGCTGGTGACCCTGCTCTTGTACTACTTAAAACCTTAATTATTATTCTAGCTGCACTTACTTTAGGAGTTTTATTGAGTAGAAGAGCAGCAAAGATATTACAAGTGATGCCACACTTACTTACTTTTCAGAGTAAGTGGAATTTTCCTGAAGATAAAGAATGACATATTTGATGTAATATAATGAATATTTGATATGGGATGGGTGGGAAGCAATGTGTCTTGTGTGATTGCCTTTAGAATTAGACCCTTGCCGCCATCTACATTCTCTCTGTGCAATTTATTCCATGTGTGTTTCCAAAGCTGGCATTTTAGGAAGGCTTCTCTTGAAGTACCAAGTTTCAGGACTGAAGACAGAAAGGTTTATATTTCCCTCAGAAATCCTGGGGAGAAATTCAGAAGGAAGATTTCAAAGCAGAGTCCTGGGCAGACCTTCCCAATGCAAGTCTTAACTAATAAACACTGGTAAGGCAGCTGCTCCTCTTAGAAAATTTAAATATTCACACTGTCACTGACTTCTGAACACAGAATGTTCGATTTATCTATGTGAAACCAACAGTGATATACATCACTCTGTAGTGAACTGTTGGCAGGAAGTACCTCAAATACAAAAGTCTCCATGAAAAAGAGCATACCAAGTCTCAAGTCTAAACGCTGAATTGAGGAGAGGGTGTTATATACATGTGGGAGGACACAGTAAGTTGCACTTGACTTAGTCAACGGAAAGTCATTTGATTTGAGGTAATGGCACATAAATACCAGCTGTAGTTGAGTCCATTCCAACTCATGGTGACCGTGTTTGTTTTGGAATAGAACTATGCTTCATAAGGTTTTCAATGGCTGTGGCCTTTTGGAAGTAAATTGCCAGGACTTTCTTTTGAGACACAAATAAAAGGAATAGCTTTATATCTCATGTTTACATAAACCATATTTATATAATCACAATTAGAAATATTTGTAAAAGAAGAAAATAAAAACATTTAAAGGAAAGAAACACCTCTACTTCCTTTGTAAGGCTTCTTTCTTATAAAATCATTGTTATAGGAAGGCCATTCAGACATCTGATGAGAAAGAAAAATATTTACAGTAGAATGAAATAGATTTAGTGAGAAAGGAATGATGATCTCAACTGCTTTAGACTGGGTCCTAACAACAACTTATTGTTCTAAGTGTTTTACAAGCATTCTAAGTGTTTTATATGCATTTAATCATTTTTAATCCTTAAAACTACATTGTGATTTAGGTTCAGTGATTTCCCCCATTGTTTAAATGGGAAAAATGAGGCACAGGGTTGTTAAGTAACTTGCCCACAATCGCACAGCTTGCAAATGGTGGGACCGAGAATCACACTAGGCAGACAGGCAGACGTTTCTCTTAACACCTGAGCTCAAGATCCTCTCTAAGGCAAAGAGAGCAACCAGACTCAGGGTCAGCTGACATGAGAAGCACACATGGGTTAACCTACTGAAGCTTATCTAACAATCCCACAGCAAAGACTTTCTAGGTATGGAAACTACGAGGAGAGGTAAGGTACACAAGACCACAGGGCTAATCTACAGTAAATCCAAGTCTCAAACTGAAACCTGTCTGTCCTTAAATTGCATGCTCTCCTACACTACTAGAAGCCTCTTCTCAGGATGCCAGGCAACCACCTCACTGTCCCTCACATACAAGAGTGCCTTTCCCTACTGGAAGGTGGAAAGTCCTTAACTGAAAGAAAGCAGTGCGCCAGATCATGGAACGACATAAGCCCACGAGGCAAAAGGCCACAAGCCAGGTCCGTGGTTTAGGTAACTTAATGCCAACTTTCACATTTTAAATGTGAATATTTAGTTTATGTATAAGCTAGGCACTTGCTTTTCCTCCCTCGTGTTTATACTTGTTTTGAACAACTTAGTCGTTATTAAAATTTTCACCTTAAGGCAAACTGTAGCCTCTAACAAACATTTTCAGTTGGCTCTAGTTTACCTGCCACTATCAATCAAACGTGTCTTCCGCATACTTTTCACAGGTGTCTGGGCTACTAGACCTAGAAAAAGGAGTCCCTTTGTTTGGAAAGATGTCTGATACACTGAGTCAATTAAAATCAGGGGAAAAAAAAGACAACTAAAGGTTAAAATAACATTCAACAGTTTATTCAGTATCATAACTACTGTGTTGTTAAGAACAAATCATACAATTATATTTTAGTCAATAGTTTGTCACTTGTAATCCATAGTAATTAAGGTAATTGACAAATATGGATTTTTATGTTTAAATATTTATATTAGTAATTTATACTTAACCAAAACAAACCAAACCCAGAGCCGTCGAGTCAATTCCGACTCGTAGCGACCCTATACGTCAGGGTAGAACTGCCCCATAGAGTTTCCAAGGAGCGCCTGGTGGGTTCAAACTGCTGACACTTTGGTTAGCAGCCATAGCACTTAACCGCTACGCCACCAGGGTTTCCAATTTATACTTAGAATGTATAAATTAGGTATAAAGTATAAGTAATGTATGATCTGTTCTCCAGAAAGCACCTACTTACCACAGAGACTTGCTTATTCCACTCCTTCAATGCGTCCCTAAAGTAAATCTCCCCAATTCTGACTCATCCAAGGATGCCCTGCAGGCTAAAGGTATTCATCTGTACTTCAATCTAGTACAGGGTGGGATAAACAACTGAATTTGATGCTAATGAATGTGAAAAATGCACAAAAGTGATTTCGTTCCTAGCAAGGATATAAGACAATCCAGAGATTCCTGTTTGATTATAGTTCAGACATCTTTAAGTTTTTATTTACAGGATTTCACAAATTTCCTAACAAATTTTTTTCAAAAATCTTTTTTAAACTTCAAACCAATTCAAAGCAATAGGAAGTTTTAAGTTAGGTTAATTTGATGTATGTAATTACTTTAGCCCACTCAGATAAAGAGGGATTTAGCTTTGATTTAAAATCCTTCCTCAGCTTTGATAATATAGGCAGTCTTTTCTCTCCTATAACCCAATTTCTACTAGGCTGTTGATAACCTTGACATTTTTGAACATCCTGGTAGCTCAGTGATTAAGAGCTTGGCTGCTAACCAAAAGGTCAACAGTTCGAATCCACCAGCGGCATCTCGGAAACTCTGTGCGATCGCTATGAGTTGGAATTGACTCGACTGCAACAGATTTTATTGCAAGTATATAAATGTGAAGGTTCACTTGAAAAGACTCAAAATCTGTTTAAATCATTTCAAGGAATTTAGATATAAATGGATCTCTTCATATTTTGAAAGCAGAAAATGATCATTGTTGTCATTTCATGTTTCCACAGAGCCTTCCTAGAAGATCACATCTATTCCTAAGCCTTCATCTCTATGTAGAAGGATGACAAATACATTTCCAACCAAGGTTTATCTCTAAGATCCAGACTCATACATCCAACAACTTCTTGAATATTTTCTGGACATTTCAAAGGTACTTCAAACTCAACATGCCCAAAACCAAATTCATGATTTCTCTTCACCACACCTGCTCCCTTCCAATGTTGCTTGTCTCAATTAATGGCATCACCATATAGCCCTTCGTGAAAGTCAGAAAAATAGAGTTGACCCTCCCTTCTCCCTCACTCCCTGTATCCTACCCAACTCCAAATTCCTTTAAATCTGTCTCCTAAATATCCCTTAATTTATTCCATTCTCCATTTATTCACTACTTTCACACCAGACTAGGCTATGATCTCAGATACTGTACTGCAAGGACTACTCGGCTGGTCTACCCACATGAGTTTGCTGTCTTCCCTACAGAAATATCCTTAAACCTCTTCAAAAGCTTTTAATTTCTATAACAATAAACATAAACTTCTTTAACAGAGCCCAAGCCCGTGCATGGTCTTGCCTGAAGATGCTATCCCCTCCTCTGCCCCCCAACCCCAGGAAAAAAAAATGTTGCCTTGGAGTCAGTTGTGACTAATGTGTACTCCACGTGTTACAGAGTAGAACTTCTCCAGAGGGTTTTCTTGCCGTAATTTTTATAAATTGTTAGAGTTTTCTTCTGCAGTGCCACTGGGTGGGTTTAAACTGCCACCCCCCCCCTTTTTTTTAATTTTTATTGTGCTTTAAGTGAAAGTTTACAGATCAAGTCAGTCCACTCTCCCTCCTTGTGTCCATTCAGGCAGCTTTTGGGCCCCTCTGCCCTCTCATTTCCCCTGCAGACAGGAGATGCCAACACAGTCTCATGTGTCTACTTGATCCAAGAAGCCTGTTCTTCACCAGTATCATTTCCCATCCCATATTCCAGTCCGACCCCTGTCTGAAGAGTTGGTCCCACGAATGGTTCCTGTCTTGGGCTAACAGAAGGTCTGGGAATATTGACTTCTGGGGTCCTTCCAGTCCCACTGGCCATTAAGTCTGGTCTTTTTATGAGAATTTGGGGGCTGCATCCCATTGCCCTCCTGCTCCCTCCAGGGTTCTCTGTTGTGTTCTCTGTCAAGGTAGTCATCACGGTTGTGGCTGGGCACCATCTAGATCTTCTGGTCTCAGGTTGATGTAGTCTTTAGTTTATGAGGTCCTTTCTGTCTCTCTTTTTTTCTTTTTCTGTCTCTTAGGCTCATAATTACCTCATGTCTTTGGTGTTCTTCATTCTTCCTTGCTCCAGGTAGGTTGAGACCAATTGATGCATCTTAGATGGCTGCTTGCTGGCACTTAAGACCCCAGACACCACTCTCCAAAGTGGCATGCAGAATATTTTCTTAATAGATTTTATTATGCCAGTTGACTTAGATGTCCCCTGAAGCCATGGCCCCCAAACCCCTGCCACTACTTTCCTGGCCTTTGGAGCATTCAGTTTATTTAGGAATCTTCTTTGCTTTTGGTTTAGTCTAGTTGTGTTGACCTCTCCAGTATTGTGTGTTGTCTTTCCCTTCACCTAAAATAAAATTTATCTAATATATAATTAGTGAAAACCCCTCTCCCTCCCTCCCCCTCTCATAACCATCAAAGAATATTTTCTTCTCTATTTAAACTATTTCTCCAGTTCTTATAATAGTGGTCTTATACAATATTTGTCCTTTTGCAACTGACTAATTTTACTCAGCATAGTGTCTTCTAGATTTCTCCATGTTCTGAAATGTTTCATGGATTCATCATTTTTCTTTATTGATGTGTAGTACTCCACTGTGTGAATATACCATAATTTATTTATCCATTCATCCATTGATGGGCACCTTGGTTGCTTCCAACTTTTTGCTATTGTAAACAGTGCTGCAATGAACATGGGTGTGTATAGTTCATGTAAAGGCTCTTATTTCTCTCGGATATATTCCAAGGAGTGGGATTGAATTGCCAACCTTTAGGTTAGTAGTGGAGCACAAACCATTTGTGCCACCTAGAGACCTTAGATGTTGTTCCAGTCTTCCTTTTCCCTGCTCTCCCTCGCTATCTATCTCAACCACAGCACTCTTACTTTCTTCCTCTCATACTTTCCTTTCTCTTGCCCACAGGTGTCTTTGCATAATTGTCTCTCAGCCTGGTAACCCTTCCCTCCTCATTTTGCCTGGTTAATTCCTGATCAGATTTGGATCTCAGCTGTGTTATTTCCTGATCAGTCTTTGGGTTTCAGCTGTGTCACTTCCTCCAGCACACCTTCTTTGGATCCCTTATCAAATCCCCTCATTAAAGGCACACACAGCACTTGAGGAGTGGCAATTTTATATTTGTTTGCACACTCTGATCAATGTCTGTCTTCCCTAACTAGACTCCAAACTCCATTAGGGAAGAAACCACACTGGGTGCAAGCTCATTTCTGCATTCCCAGTTTCCTAGCACAGGGCTTGACATATAGACACTCAGTAGATAGTTGATCACTAAAAGAATGAATGACCAGTAGTATTTTTACGTAAGGATTGTCTTTGCCAACATGAGATTAAAACATTGAAGTCTTTACATAATTTATGGTATAAAACAAAATATGTGGTTATAAACCTTAATAAATGCTTTCTGAACTAATATTGGCTCAACATCTTATAAGATCATTGCATTTCCTTGGGAGAGAACAGTGCCAAAATTTGACACAAGCCTGACTTTTGTGAGGCCTACTATACGATATGTTTAATTGTATCTACTAAAAATTTATAGAGCCATCAATCATTAATGAAACTAGAGAATATCTAGAAAATTCTTCCTGGGGTTTTCTGAAAGAGAATTAATCTCACTTCAAGGGGATGTTTTAGAATCACAAGTTTTTCTGAGCATTGGCAGCATGTTTGACATCTTTTAGCTGAGTAAATGCTTATTTATGCAACCACCTCAGGTGTCAGGTCACCAAAATGAGGACAAAAATCTTCCCAAACTCTCTAAACACACAAAACAAGAACATGTGACCAAAGAATGACAACAAAAATATTAGGCAGATAATGATTTTCAGGGTGAAAATTGCTGGTATTGATTTAGCTTTCAGCATAAACATACTGAGTCACATAAAAACAAATCCACTATGCAGCATACTCACCTTGGCAACCCTATTCTAATGTACAGCAGAGGTGGGGAGAAGAGTACTATATTTATCTGCACCAAAAAAAAAAAAAAAATCTTTTTAACTGCATAATCAAATATATGTATATAAATCAATGTTCCCCACACTTCTGTAAAGAGAAACCACTTTTTATTTCCTCAAAAGGCTATAAATCATAAAGAAAAAAAAGTACTGTTGGTAGAGAAGAGATATGCACATGTGTGGCTGTGTGTGTGCTGTGTATGTAACAGTGTGTGTGTGTACGTGTGTGTCTAAAATAAAAGCAAAGGAAATCTGTCTCTGGAGCATGTTGATGATTCCAGCACATGCCACAAATCTCAGAGAAAGAGCACTGAGCGAACAGCTGACTCCACTGTGTACTGCCTGCAGACTCACCAAAGAATGTTCACATGCCAGGTGCATCATTGTGACTCGAAATTTCCACATAAATAAGGTGAAGATAAAATGTGCATACTCTAGCTTCATTACACAATAGCTGTTAAGAATGACCTGACAGACCAACAAATTATCCATACAGTTTAGGTGTTAATTAAGTATCTGAATGGAAGATATTTATCTCAGAGCACAGTAAATTATTGAACTCATTCAGTAAATTATTTGAACACATTTTAAGGAAAAAATTGCGACTTACCATAATCCATAGGTTCAAAAGAAAAGCTTCCTAGTATCTTATTTGCATGCTGTGCTGGAACCGATAGCAGTGTATTCTACCAAAATCTACTACACAAGGATTATATTTGCTCTTTAAAAAAAAAAAAATTTTTTTTAATAGTTAAAAATTCTTTAACCAGACAAAATTTATATTGTACAAGCATCACTCCTCAAGAAATTGTATCAGTCTCTAATTAGAGTAGTTATGGATAAAGTCATATTTCTAAAGTAATTTAGGTATAGTGCAATAGGAAATTATGAAAAGTTTCCACTGTCTTTGTCTCCATTTCTTTTTTCCTGAACTATTTTAATAGCCCTCAATGGCACCCCTGAATCTGTTCTCTCCTTTCTATTCTGCACTCTGAACTCTTCCTGTAATAAACTCTGATTTTACCAGCCCCTTATTAGGGTCATTGATATTTTCCCATTGTCTTCATCTGAATTCAAAGCTTCCTGAGATCTGGTGCAGACCTGTGCCTCCTCCTCTCTCTGTGACTCTAATCACCCTCCAACCAATTTCTACTTGCCTATCTCTGAATGTGCCCTGTTTTTTATTATAGTTTCTAATGTTCAATTTTTTTTCATCCATTTAGACTCAATTCAAACTGTACTTCATGCACTAAAGACTTAATGATTGCTCATGTCAGAAGTAACCTCACTCTTCCATAATCCTTTAGCATTTTAAACCAATTAATAAACATTTATTGAGTGATGGTGAAGTGTACTTAAAGATCCTTTACCTTCTCAGAGATTGGAGTCTGGTAAGGGGTAAAAGACAAGAAACTGATGTTCACAATCTACTAGAACATGTATTATGATAATAGGCTGCAAGAAATACTAGACTACTAGGAGAATACAAAGGATCTAAATCAGATTTAAAGATAAAGGCTGTGCAGAGGATGGGATTCTTTAGCCAATTTTTAATGAACAAGCTGTACTCACCTAGATACAATAAAGGAATGACAGCTTAGGAGGTGGGCACAGTATATGTGGATCACAGAGGCATGGAAACATGACTCTTTCACAGAACAGTAAGCATGTTTGCAGGAGAGAAGCATGAGTGCCCAGGAAGTTTTGGAAAAATATTTAGGCAGAGACCAAGTTACACATTTCCTTGGTGCTCAGTAAGGGTGTCTTAACCTTATCCTTGTCTTAGTTATCCACTACTGCTATAACAGAAATACCACAAGTGGACAGCTTTAACAAAGAGAAATGTATTCTCTCACAGTTTCGGAGGCTAGAAATCTGAATTCAGGGTGCCAGCTCTGGGGGAAGGCTTTCTGTCTCTGACAACTCTGGAGGAAGGGCCTTGCCATCAATCTTCCCCTGGTCTAGGAGTTCTTCAGTGCAGGGACCTCAGGTCCAAAGGATGTGTTCTGGTCTCAGCTTTTCTTTCTTGGTGATAGGAGGTTCCTCTCCTCTCTGTTTGCTTCTTTCTTTTATATCTCAAAAAACACTGACTCAAGATACAACCTAATCCTGTAGATTGTGCCTTGCCTCATTAACATAACTGCCTTTAGTTCTGCCTTATTAACATCATAGAGGCTAGGATTTACAACACAAAAGAAAATTACATCAGATCACAAAATGGAGGACAACCACACAATACTGGGAATCATGGCCTAGCCAAGTGGATACACATTTTGGGGGGACACAATTCAATCCATAACAATCCTGAAAGATATCAGAACACATTAAAAGATACAAAGAAATGGATTTTCTTATAGGATATTTACATTTTACAAACATTACTCTGGCAGGAACATGAACAAATGATCAGAAGTTAGCTACAGAAAGAGATGAGTTAGAGCAGTGGTTTTCAACCTGGCATGAAGTCTTCTCCCAAGGGACGTTTGGCCATGTCTGGAGACATCATTGGTTGTAACAACTGGCAAGGGGTGGTACTGGCAGCTAGTGGGTAGAGGTGATAGATATTGCTAAACACCCTACAATGCACAGAAGAGTCCCCCATGACATTATCCTGCCCAAAATGGTGAGGTAGGGAAGCTATGAGCTAGAAACTGGCTTAATTTTCAAGCAGTGAGGTGTGGTATTGACTTTGGTGGCTGTATGGAACATTGATTGAAGCCTGCAAGAGTGGAAGAACTATTGCAGAGCCCAGGAAAAATGAAATGATGGAGACTGAGAAAAGGGGAACAGAAAGTAGGAGTTGACACAACTGAAAACAATTAAAAGGGTGTCAGAGAAGAAAGGGGTGACTTCATAGAAGCAAACTGAGCAAGACCCAGAAAAAGTGGGAAGGGGTAGGGTGGTATTCAAAAAACAATTGGGAGACATCATTTCAAACAGGTTTGGAAGAAAGGGAAAAATGGGCAGAAAGGAATAACAGTCTGTTTGTGGTGAGCAAAACTAACAGGGCGTCTGTTACCTATTGCCCCAGTTTTCTCCTTACAGTAGAAAGCAAAATCAACTACTAAATGTAAGAGAAATGCATGAACTACCGATAGAGGAGCACATTTTGAATAGTCACTACAGCAAGTAAGATAAGAAATTTAGATCATTTTTATCATCACTGATCACGTTTTAGTGCTTTTCTTACTTGACTTTTCAACAGCAATCAACCAGTTGGTAACTTCTTTCTCCTCAATATACTTCCCTCACTGGTTCCCAGACCCAGCACTCTCTTAGATTTCTCCTCCCTCACTAGTCACTTCTTCTTAGGCTCTTTCACTGTGATGTTCTAGTTTACCAACTTCTGTGTGTGCTTCCCTGAGGCTCAAAGCTGAGGTTTCTTCCCTTGTCTACACTCAGGGCCGTCCGGTCTCACAGCTATAAACACATATGCATGCCAACAGCACCAAAATCACACAGCTGGCCCAGATGACTCTCTCAGCTCTAGACTCACATGCCAGCTGCCTACCGACACACCCATGTGGCTTCCTAGCAGTCATCCCAAATGTATCATGTGCCAATGTGCAATCCACAGCTCATTCTTCCCACAGTCTCTCCTCTCCCAGCTGATGACACTTCCTTCTAGTTTCATAGACCAAGAATCTTGGCAACATCCTTGACTTCTATCTCTCTCCAAAACACCCCATCCCTGTGATTAGTTTCAAAGTATACACAGAGTCTGCACGCAGTCATAATCTATACAGTACCGTCCCTGGTCTGAGCCACCACCATCTCTGGCCTGATTCATATCAAAAGCATCCTAACTACTTTCTTGCATCCACCCTGCCTGGCCACAATCTCTTTTCCATATCACAGTCAGAAGAATGCAGAAGACATGGTCAGAGTGATCACTTTAAACCTGTCATATCAACTATGTCATCTCTTTCTTCAAAATTCTCTAGGGTTCACTCGGAATAAAATGCAAACCACTCACAATGGTACAAAGCAACTTCCTCATTCTGATTGACAAGGCCCTGTGATATCCAGGCCTTCTCTGTTACTGCCCTTATCGCCCACCACATCTGTATCACTGCATATCCTTTACCACAGCTGGCATTCTCCTTGTGACCCTGTGTCTTTGCAGGGACTATGCTCCCAGGCATATATAAGGCTGCTTCCTCATCTCCTTGAGTCTTTGACCAAATGCTGCCTTCTCAATGAGGCTCCCTCTGACCCTTCCTATTTAAAATTGCAGCCACATGCCCACTTTCTGTCATTGCTAACCACCCTCCCTCCCCTGGGCCTGCAAATACATTTTGTATTCTTTGCCATAGATTTTCATAATTCTATGCAATATACTTATTCTGCTTGTTGTGTGTCTTCCCACTAGAAGGTACCTTTCACGATGGTAGGGATCATTATATGTTTTATTCCGTGATACAGTTAAACTGTGGAGTCCTGGCAGGCAAAAGGCAGTCAGTAAAACTTCTAAGTTAATCTGGAAAATGACATTATTATCTATACTGCAGGACACTGCCAAGATTACAGAAAATGTACAAAAGACCCTTACCACAGAGTTTCAGAAAAAAAAGGCAAGGTCGCCTATTAAGAGCAAGGGAAATATTAGATATAATGTCAAGGGGCACATTTGGAAGAGTCATTAAAGCCAGTAAGCAAAAGAGCTCAGGGTCATTCCAAGATCATTGCTAAAGCCATGGTCAATTCTTAGTTTTCAATTTCATTGATCCATTAACAGCACTAAGCCCAGCGAGTAGCTCCCTCATCCTTGTTCCAGGACATCACACTCTGGATTTTCCACCTACCCTAACACTATATTCACAAATGTTATCAAAATTATTTGAAGGGTCTATCTGAGGTTGGAGATGAATTTTTGAGATTCAAAACTGTGCAGCTATGTAATTTTATGATGTTATCCAGCATGGTAGAGCAGAATGTAGAAATAAAAACAAAATAGAAGTTTAGACTAATCCACATTTGAGTTTGAACGACAAGAGAAGCATAGAACGACAGAACATAGAATAAAGCGTATGAGGGAAAATAACTATAGGCTACAGCCAGGATGGATTGAATGTAGAAGGAAAGGGATGGATTTGTGATAAGATGGAATAGTCCAGGGAAGGGAGGTCTGGGCAGTGACCTAAGAAAATACAGAACATTTCCATAGCATTTCGGAATTCAAGATTCTATGGTAGGAGCAGCTCTGGAACATTACAAGGCCCAGTGTGTAAGGACGGGGTCAGTGCTAACATACAGACAAGAGTGGCTGGCATTGCAGAGATCACAGACTGAAAAAGCTCCCTATTACTTCTGTGGCAGGGTTTCCTATGCTCTAGGAAGACTATCATATTTTCATAGAGTGATGACTCTGAAGAAGTTGATGTGCTGGGTGCTGGGGAGATGTGAGTGGTAATTAGCTTAAAGAATATACGTTGCTGTTGTTAGTTGCTGTCAAATGGATTCCAATTCATAGCAACCTCACATGTGCTGAGTACAAGTGCTACATATGGTTTTCAAGCCTGTGACCTTTCGGAAGCAGACTGCCAGGCTTGTCTTCTGAAGTGACTCTGAATGAGTTCGAACCACCAATTTTCCAGCTAGTAGTTGAGCCACATAGCCATTAAAATATATAGTAAGATAAGTGTCAGATAAGAAGGGTCAAGAGCTAGAGGATTAAATGAAATGTGAACACAAAAAGGCTTTGTGACAAATTGTCTGAGATGGATCTTAAGGGACAGAGGGCTTCCAACAGTCTAAGTGGAGGAAGAATGATGAGGACATAGGAAAAAATGCAAAGAATATAAAAGAATATATGAACAAAGGAAAATATGGGTTTCCTATACATGTGGATGAGGAAGGAGGAGAAGAGATAAATCTGAAAGGTAGATTTAGACTGTACCTTGATTGGTTACTATGAGTCACAGTCTACTCAACAGCAATGGGGCTGTGATTGACCCCTCCACTACCCATCTATCAGTTTGTCATACTGTGGAGCTGCGATGGTGGAAGCTATGTCACCACTATTTCAAATACGAGCACAGTTACCCATGGTTAACAGGTTTCAGAGGAATTTCCAGACTAAGAACGAGTAAGAAGAAAGGCCTGGGAATCTATTGCTGAAGATTAGCCAATAAAAACCCTATGGAAGGCAGGGCCAAGATGGCAGAATAGTCAGACACTTTGTGTTTTCCTTCTTACAACAAATACCTGAAAAAACAAGTGAATCAAATATATGTGACCATCTCGGAATCCTAAGCATCAAAGACAAAGCTGAACAATCAGACTGAGTAATAGGTGGAAGGAGAGACAATTCAAAAACAGCAGAAATGGGGAATTACAGATCATCGGATCACCAGCATCTTGCTAGCTAAATCTGCACAGCCCAGATATACTGAAGCAAGCAGCAGCACCCCAAGTCAAAATCCACCCCATCTGGTGGAGCTAGGCAGGAGTGACTCTCCATGTAACTCCAGAACCAAATAGAAGTGACATCAAACCTGAGAAAGTTAAGCATATGCTCCCAACCCACCATAGGTTCCCACAGTACCTGTACCAGATCGCCATGGGCCAAGGAGCACTCCCTCCCCTTCATGCATTCCAATCCCTGCTCCGACACCAGTCCGGTGGCATTCGACACCACCACAACCCCTAAGCCAGGAACTCACAGCCTCAGTCCAGAGGCACCTGCCCCTTTGCCCAGCCATAGGCACAGAGGGTCCACAGGCCTGCAGTGGCCTCTACCTGCTCCTATCACTGGCACCAGTGCCTTGCTGACCAACTCAGCAAAGAACCCATACATTGGCATAAGGTGGGCAGATATCCCAGCTGAAACCAATTTTCACCAGCAGCAGCCAAGAGGGAGCTGAAGATCTGTGATATTCAACACTGCCCCACCCCCTAAACCTGTAGCTCTGGGCCCAGTCTGAGGCTCCTGCCCCTTAGCCTAGCCACTGGTACAAGAGGTCCACAGACTTGCAGAATTCTTCATCCCAGCAGATCACCCACATCAGTGCCTTGCTCTCCAACCCAGCACAGCACACCCTCATTAGGGCAAAATAAGCAAGGCTCCCAGCTGAAGCCCATTTTCACCTGCAGTAGCCAAGTGGGAGCTGCAGATCTGTAGATTCGACACCACCCCACACCCTAAGAAGGGGCCTCAACCACTCACGCAGAGGCCCAGAAAGCTGACAGTACTACCCACTCCATCCTGCCCCCCACAACAGGGACCTGACCAATGGCATCCACCAGTGCCTCCAGCAGATGGCACTAGGTAGCCAAAGACTGGCTGCACTACTCCCCACTACAGGATCTAGCAGACAGGGTCACAACCTTCATTCAGGCACCCAGGGTCACCTGACAGCCCCTTGCCTTGTCCCACACATCGTCCCCCACTGCTACCAGAGACCTTTGCCTGCTCCAAACAACCTTACACAACCTTGCCTACCCAGGACTGTAGGTGGGAGTCTCTGCACCACACACTCTGTGACTGACAACCTGGGCATCTTAACCTCAACCATCCAGCAAGCAGGGGACCACACAAAAACACCCAACCCAACAACCACAGTTAACACCACCTGTACCCACTACCAGGTGACCAGCAAAACAGAAATATTCCCTCACCAAAAACATCACCTAACTCCTCAGCAGCTGCACCAAAACAGTGATCACAGTCCCAGGCTCACACATGTAGTAGCTACTCTGATCACTTGGAGACAGGAGGTGAGAGCTTCAGCATGACCAAATTAATGACCAGAGTGGCAGAAATGCTCAGTCTACTTGGATATATCAAAACAAAGCAAAACAAAAATTCAGGATGCAGTAAACAAATATAAAACAAAAAAAAGAGGGAGGCAGGACCAAGATGGCTGACTAGGTAGAAGCTACCTCGGATCCCTCTTACAACAAAGACTTGGAAAAACAAGTGAATCAATCACATACATGACAATCTACGAACCCTGACCATCAAACACAGATCAAAAGAGTTGACCTGAGTGACAGAGACTGAGAACGAACAACCACAGGGAAGCAGAGACTGTTTTCGGAGCCTGGAGCCAGCGTCCCAGTCAGGAAACTTTGGCGCCGGGCTTTGGACTGGGCACAGGGGAGCTGAGCACGGCATCCTGAGGTGGCACAAACACGGGACGCAGCCCTAGCCCCCAGAAGTGACCTCGGGGGAAGCCCAGCCTGTGCACACAGGCAGCGCAGTGACGTGGCTGACAGAAGGAGAAGTCACTGGGAGGCAGCGACTGGTTTTGAAGCCTGGAGTGCAGCTTCCCAGCTGGGGAACCTTGGTGCTGGGCTTTGGACTAGGAGTGGAGGAACTAACCACAGCTTCTGAGACAGCACAAGCACAGGACGTGGGCCTGACCCTCGGGGGCTATCTCTACCCAGCCAGTGCACACAGTCAACACGCCTCTCGGAATCTCAGATAAAACAGTAATCCCAAGCAAGATAAGTAACTTTGTCTATATTCCAGGGTGCTACTCTCTCCTCCTATTTATCTGAACCCTCCTGTCTCCTTCCCGGGTGGCTTCATTAACATTGGAATTTCCTGAGCCAGAGAGTGAAGTGTGCTGTGGTTTTTCTTTTCTTTCTTTTTTTTTTGGCCTTTTCCTAACCCATTGTCCTGGCCTGAGAGAAGCAGCTACAAAAAAACAAGGGACTAAAAATCCTTCCCTAATTGGACTAAAAACACAGAACCAGCTCCAGCCAAACATACGTGATCCAGTCTTGGGCTTTCATCCCTTTTATATTGCAAAGGCAAATCTGATATGGATCTGACTGTAATTGTTTTAGCAGATTACTGGAAAGAAAAGTTTCCCAGGTCTGATATCTCTGCTTATTCAATAGAGCCCTCACTGACCCACAATGGGGAACTGAGGGTTGAAGCTCCCCCCAGACCACCTAGCCTCCTGCCTTAGGGGTCTAAGGAGGGTGACACCTACCAATCTGTAGAGGTACTTGCATTGGGGGCCTAAGGTACAGCTGCAGAGCCCACCCACCAAAGTGCTTTAGGAATACAGACACACCTACCTCACTGGCACTTGGGGGAAGCCTGTCAGCATCCAGCCCCACCCCTGGAGTGTGAACCCCTGCTTCTACTAGAATCTGGTGCACAAAACTATCACCACTACTTCTCTAGGTGGATAGGTGACAGTCTGCACCACACACTTGATGACCCAAAATCAGATTCTACTCAAGAATAGTGAATGGACTCAGGCTTATACATCTGGTAACAGCCCAAACCAGCTGGTAATAGGACATAAGTGATTCAAGGGCTACAATAATCAAGACAGCGCGATCTAGTAGCCCATCTACATGTATTGAAAGAAAACAAAACAAGATATGACTCAGGGAAAAAATATAGAATAAATCACTACAATATCTTAGAGATGGCTCGGAGACAGCAGTCGATATCAAACCACATAAAGAAGCACACCATGATTGCTTCTACAACTCCCCAAATTAAGAATCAAAATCTTTCCCAAATGAAGATACAATCCTGGAATTGCCAGATGCAGAATATAAAAAAATAATTTACAGAATGCTTCAAGACATCAGGGATGACCTCCAAAATGAAATAAGACAATCTACAGAAAAAGCCAAGGAACACACTGGTAAAGCAGTGGAAGAAATCAAAAAGATTATTCAAGAACATAGTGGAAAAATTAATAAGCTGCAAGAATCCATACACAGACAGCATTCAGAAATCCAAAAGATTAAAGTAAAATTACAGAATTAGACAACTCAATAGGAAGTCAGAGGAGCAGACTCGAGCGATTGGAAGACAGGGTGGGGGATCTGGAGGACTAGGGAATTGACACCAATATAGCTGAAAAAAAATCAGATAAAAGAATTAAAAAAATGAAGAAACCCTAAGAATCATGTGGGACTCTGTCAAGAAGAATGACTTGTGTGTGATTGGAGTCCCAAATAGGGAAGGATAACAGAAAATACAGAAAGAATAGTTGAAGATCTGTTGGCAGAAAACTTCCCTGGCATCATGAAGGACGAAAGGATATCTATCCAAGATGCTTATTGAACCCCATTTAAGACTGATCGAAAAAGAAAATCACCAAGATGTATTATCATCAAACTTGCCAAAACCAAAGATAAAGAGAAAATTTTAAAAGCAGCCAAGGATAAAAGAAAGGTCTGCTCCAAAAGGAGAATCAATAAGGATATGTTCAGACTACTCAGCAGAAACCATGCAGTCAAGAAGGCAATGGGATGACATATATAGAGCACTGAAGGAGAAAAACTGTCAGCCAAGGATCATATATCCAGCAAAACTCTCTCTCAAATATGAAGGTGTAATGAAAACATTTACAGATAAACACAAGCTTAAAGAATTTGCAAAAACCAAACCTACGAGAAATACTAAAGGAAATTGTTTAGTCAGAAAACCAATAATATCAGATACCAACACAACACAAGGTCACAGAACATCCTGACGTCAACTCAAATAGGGAAATCACAAAAACAAATTAAGATTAATATTAAAAAGAAAAAAAAAACGCTCAAAACAGGGAATCATTGAAGTCAATATGTAAAAGATCACAATAATCAAAAAGAGGGACTAAATACAGGTGGCATAGAACTGCCAGAAGGAGAGAGAAACAAGGCGATATAAGACAATACAAGTTAGGTTTTTACTTAGAAAAATAGGGGTAAATATTAAGGTAACCACAAAGAGGTATAACAATTCCATAACTCAAAATAAAAACCAAGAAAAACATAACAACTCAGGAAACATAAAGTCAAATACTATGAAAATGAGGAACACACAATTTACAAAGAAAAACATCTCAGCACAAAAAAGTAAGTGGAAAAATGAAATTGTCAACAACACACATAGAAAGGCATCAAAATGACAACACTAAACACATACTTATCTATAATTATGCTGTAATTATAATTACAGTGCACTAAATGCACCAATAAGAGACAGAGAGTCTCAGACTGGATAAAGAAACACGATCCATCTATATGCTGCCTACAAGAGACACACCTTAGACTTAGAGACACAAACAAACTAAAACTCAAAGGATGGAAAAATATATATCAAACAAACGACAATCAAAAAGCAGCAGAAGTAGCAATATTACTTTCTGACAAAATAGACTTTAAAGTTAAATCCACCACAAAGGATAAAGAAGGGCACTATATGATTAAAGGGACAATAGACCAAGAAGATACAACCATATTAAATATTTATGCACCTAATGACAGGGCTGCAAGATACATAAAACAAACTTTAACAGAACTGAAAAGTGAGATAGACACCTCCACAATTATAGCAGGAGACTTCAACACACCACTTTCAGAGAAGGACAGGACATCCAGTAAGAAGCTCAATAGAGACACGGAAGACCTAATTGCTACAATCAACCAACTTGACCTCACTGACTTATACAGAACTCTCCACCCAACAGCTGCAAAGTATACTTTTTTTTTCTAGCGCACATGGAACATTCTCTAGAATAGACCACATATTAGGTCATAAAACAAACCTTTGCAGAATCCAAAACATCAAAATATTACAAAGCATCTTCTCAGACCACAAGGTCATAAAAGTGGAAATCAATAACAGAAAAATGAGGGAAAAGAAATCAAATACTTGGAAACTGAACAATACCCTGCTGAAAAAAGACTGGGTTATAGAAGACATTAAGGAGAGAATAAAGAAATTCATAGAATGCAACGAGAATGAAAATACTTCCTATCAAAACCTCTGGGACACAGCAAAAGCAGTGCTCAGAGGTCAATTTATATCGATAAATACACACATACAAAAAGAAGAAAGAGCCAAAATCAGAGAACTGTCCCGACAACTTGAAAAAATAGAAAGTGAGCAACAAAGAATCCATCTGGCACCAGAAGAAAACAAATAATAAAAATTAGAGCTGACCTAAATGAATTAGAGAACAGAAAAACAATTGAAATAATTAACAAAGCCAAAAGCTGGTTCTTTGAAAAAATTAACAAAATTGATAAACCATTGGCCAGACTAAAGAAATACAGGAAAGGAAACAAATAACCCGAATAAGAAACGAGAAGGACCACATCACAACAGAACCAAATGAAATTAAAAGAATCATATCAGATTATTATGAAAAATTGTACTCTAACAAATTTGCAAACCTAGAAGAAATGGATGAATTCCTGGAAAAACGCTACCTACCTAAACTAACACAATCAGAAGTAGAACGACTAAATAGACCCATAAAAAAAAAGAGAGATTGAAAAGGTAATCAAAAAACTCCCAACAAAAAAAACCCTGGCCCGGACGGCTTCACTGCAGAGTTCTACCAAACTTTCAGAGAAGAGTTAACACCACTACTACTAAAGGTATTTCAAAGCATAGAAAATGACGGAATACTAGCTAAATCATTCTATGAAGCCACCATATCCCTGATACCAAAACCAGGTAAAGACACCACAAAAAAAAAAGAAAATTACAGACCTATATCCCTCATGAACATAGATGCAAAAATCCTCAACAAATTCTAGCCAATAGAATACAACAACATATCAAAAAAATAATCCACCATGACCAAGTGGGATTTATACCAGGTATGCAAGGCTGGTTTAATATTAGAAAAAAAACATTAATGTAATCCACCGTATAAATAAAACAAAAAACAAAAACCACATGATCTTATCAATTGATGCAGAAAAGCCATTTGACAAAGTCCAACACCCATTTATGATACAAACTCTCAGCTAAATAGGAATTGAAGGAAAATTCCTCAGCATAATAAAGGGCATCTATGCAAAGCCAAAGACCAACATTATTCTAAATGGAGAGGGCCTGAAAGCATTTCCCTTGAGGACGGGAACCAAACAAGGATGCCCTTTATCTCCGCTCTTATTCAACATTGTGCTAGAGGTCCTAGCCAGAGCAATTAGGCTAGACAAAGAAATAAAGGGCATCCGGATTGGCAAGGAGGAAGTAAAATTAACTCTGTTTGCAGATGACATGATCTTATACACAGAAAACCCTGAGGAATCCTCCAGAAAACTACTGAAACTAATAGAAGAGTTTGGCAGTCTCAGGTTATAAAATAAACATACAAAAATCACTTGGATTCCTCTACATCAACAAACAAAACATCGAAGAGGAAATCACCAAATCAATACCATTCATAGTAGCCCCCCAGAAGATAAAATACTTAGGAATAAATCTTACCAAAGATGTAAAAGACCTATACAAAGATAACTACAAAGTACTGCTGCAAGAAACTAAAAGGGACCTACATAAGTGGAAAAACATACCTTGCTCATGGATAGGAAGACTTAACATAGAAAAAAATGTCTATTCTACCAAAAGCCATCTATACATACAATGCACTTGCGATCCAAATTCCAATGACATTTTTTAATGTGTTGGAGAAACAAATCACCAACTTCATATGGAAGGGAAAGAAGCCCCGGATAAGTAAAGCATTACTGAAAAAGAAGAAGAAAGTGGGAGGCCTCACTCTACCTGATTTTAGAACCTATTATACAGCCACAGTAGTCAAAACAGCCTGGTACTGGTACAACAACAGGCACATAAACCAATGGAACAGAATTGAGAACCCAGATATAAATCCATCCACATATGAGCAGCTGATACTTGACAAAGGCCCAGTGTCAGTTAATTGGGGAAAAGATAGTCTTTTTAACAAATGGTGCTGGTATAACTGGATATCCATTTGCAAAAAAATGAAACAGGACCCATACCTCACACCATGCACAAAAACTAACTCCAGGTGGATCAAAGAGTTAAACACACAGTCTAAAATGATAAAGATCTTGGAAGAAAAAATAGGGACAACGTTAGAAGCCTTAAAACATGGCATAAACAGAATACAAAACATTACCAGAAATGACGAAGAGAAACCAGATAACTGGGAGCTCCTAAAAATCAAATACCTATGCTCATCTAAAGACTTCACCAAAAAAGTAAAAAGCCCACCTACAGATTGGGAGAGAATTTTCAGCTATGACATCTCCGACCAGCTCCTGATCTCTAAAATCTATATGATTCTGTTAAAACTCAACCACAAAAAGACAAACAACCCAATCAAAGAGTGGGCAAAGGATATGAACATGCACTTCACTAAAGAAGATATTCAGGCAGCTAACAGATACATGAGAAAATGCTCTCGATCTTTAGCCATTAGAGAAATGCAAATTAAAACTACAATGAGATTCCATCTCACTCCAACAAGGCTGGCATTAATCCAAAAAACACAAAGTAATAAATGTTGGAGAGGCTGTGGAGAGATTGGAACTCTTATACACTGCTGGTGGGAATGTAAAATGGTACAACTACTATGGAAATCTATCTGGCGTTTTCTTAAAAAGTTAGAAATAGAACTACCATACAACCCAGAAATCCCACTCCTTGGAACATACCCTAGAGAAATAAGAGCCTTTACATTAGCAGATATGTGCACACCCATGTTTATTGCAGATCTGTTTACAATAGTAAAAAGCTGGAAGCAACCGAGGTGTCCATCAACGGATGAATGGTTAAATAAATTGTGGTATATTCACACAACGGAATACTATGCATCGATAAAGAACAGTGACGAATCTGTGAAACATTTCATAACATGGAGGAATCTGGAAGGCATTATGCTGAGTGAAATTAGTCAGGGGCAAAAGGACAAATATGGTATAAGACCACTATTATAAGATCTTGAGAAATAGTATAAACTCAGAAGAACACATACTTTTGTGGTTATGAGGGGGGAGGGAGGGAGGGTGGGAGAGGGTTATTTGCTGATTAGTTAGTAGATAAGAACTACTTTAGGTGAAGGGAAGGACAATACTCAATACACGGAAGGTCAGCTCAACTGGACTGGATCAAAAGCAGTTTCCGGGATAAACTGAATGCTTCAAAGGTCAGCAGAGCAAGGGCGGGGGTTTGGGGACTATGGCTTAAGGGGACTTCTAAGTCAATTGGCAAAATAATTCTATTAAGAAAACATTCTGCATCCCACTTTGAAATGTGGCGTCTGGGGTCTTAAATGCTAACAAGCAGCCATCTAAGATGCATCAATTGGTCTCAACCCACCTAGATCAAAGGAGAATGAAGAACACCAAGGTCACATGATAACTATGAGCCCAAGAGACAGAAAGGGCCACATGAACCAGAGACTTACATCATCCTGAAACCAGAAGAAGTAGATGGTGCCTGGCTACAACCGATGACTGCCCTGACAGGGAGCCCAACAGAGAACCCCTGAGGGAGCAGGAGAATAGTGGGATGCAGATCCCAAATTCTCATAAAAAGACCAGACTTAATGGTCTGACTGAGAGTAAGAATCCCAGTGGTCATGGTGCCCAAACCTTCTTTTGGCCCAGGATAGGAACCATTCTCGAAGACAACTCATCAGACATGGAAGGGACTGGAGAATGGGTTGGAGAGAGATGCTGATGAAGAGTGAGCTACTTGTATCAGGTGGACACTTGAGACTGTGTTGGCATCTCCTGTCTGGAGGGGAGATGGGAGGGTAGAGAGGGTTAGAAACTGGCAAAATTGTCACGAAAGGAGACCCTGGAAGGAGGGCGCGGCCTGACTCATTTGGGGGAGAGTAAGTGGGAGTATGGGGTAAGGTGTATATAAGCTTACATGTGAGAGACTGACTTGATTTGTAAACTTTCACTTAAGGCACAATAAAAATTAAAAAAAAAAAAGAAGCAAAACCAGTGCCGTCATGTCGATTCCGACTGATAGCTACCCTATAGGACATGCCGACTCTTTGGCTAGCAGCCGTAGCACTTAACCACTACACCACCAGGGTTTCCCAAACAAATATATAATAAATAAATATTATAACAGCTTATTAACACAAATCAAATAAAGCAGTGCAATATGGCTCCAGGAAGCAAGCAAAATAAAGAGCCAGAGAACCTCCTGGAGGAAGATAACACAATGGAACTGCCTGATGCATTCAAAAGGCTAATATAGAGAGCTCTCCAAGAGAACAAGAAGGAGATCAGGCAAAACACAGACAAAAACAAGGAACTCACAGAAAAAGCAATAGAAGAATTCAGGAAAACAGTACAAGAAAAAAAAAAAGACACATCAAACAGGGTGCTAGAAATGATACAGAAACAGCAACCAGAAATTCAAAAGATTAACAATAAAATTTCAGAAGTAGACAAGCCAAAATATAGCCATAGGAGTAAAATTGAGACAATGGAGATCAGAATTAGTGGGATTGGAGGTAAATCCCTTGACACCAATTTGTTTGAGGAAAAAGTTTAAAAAAGAACGAAGAAAGCCTAAGAATTATCTGGGATACTATCATGAGGAAAAACCTACAACTCATTGGACTACCAGAACAGAGGGAGATAATGGAAAATGCAGAGAGAATTGTTGAAGATTTGTTGGCAAACCATCTCTAAAATCATGAAAAATGTGACGATATCTATCCAAGAAGCTCAATGAACCCCATACAGGATAGACCTCAAAAGGAAGTCACCAAGGCATATTTTAATCAAACTTGCCAAAACCAAAGACAAAGAAAGAATCCTGACAGCAGCTAGGGATAAATGAAAAGTTACCTACAAAGGAGAACAAATAACCCTAAATTCTGATTACTAAGCAGAAATTATGCAAGCAAGAAGGCAGTGGAATGACATATATAAAGCATTGAAGGGGAAAAAAAAAATGCCAGCCAAGAATTTTATCTCCAGCAAAATTGTCCTTCAAATAATGATGGCAAAATCAGGTCATTCCGAGACAAACAGAAATTAAGACAGTATGTAAAAAAAAAGCCAGACTAAAATTATGGGAAATATTAAAGGGAATCTTCTGGTTAGAGAACAACTTCAGACAGCAATCCAAGACAAGGACAGAGAGAGATCGACCAAATACCAACCCAGATAGGGAATTCTAAAAAATAAAACAAAGGTAAAAGACTGAAATAGGGAACCAGAGACTTCAATATGTAAATGAAGACAATGTCAAAACAAAAAAGAGGGAATAAAGGGTGTAGTCATAGAACTTCTATATGGAGAGGAAGTCAGGGCAATAACAAGAGATAAAAGACTTGTTTAAACGTAGAAATTTCATGGTAACTACAAAGGAAGCTAACAAACCTACCTAACTAAATAAAAAGAAGAAAAACATAGACTCAGCAAACATAAAATCAACATCAATGAGACAAATGAAAATCCATGGACAAAAAGAACACAGCACAGAAAATTAAGTGGAACAAGGCAACTGTCAACAACACATGCACACACATACATACACACAAAATTACAAAATGACAGCAGTAAACTCATACTTATTAATAATTACACTAAATGTAAATGACCTAAATGCACCAGTAAAGAGACAGAGAGTGGCAGAATGGACTTAAAAAAAAAACAGAAAAAGAAAAAACACTAGCCATCTATATGCTGTCTACAAGAGACACACCTTAGACACAAAGACATAAACTAAAACTGAAAAAATAGACTTTAAAGAAAAATCCACCTTAAAAGATAAAAAAGAACACTATAACATCATTAAAGTGTCAATACCCCATGAGTACATAATAAATATATACGCATCCAGTGACAGGGTTCCAAAGTACATAAAACAGACTCTAACAGCACTGAAAAGGGAAATAGACAGTTCCAAAATAATCATAGGAGACTTCAACACACCACTTTCAAGTGAAGGCTGGAACAACTAGAAAGAAACTCAGTAAAGATACAGAAGGCCCTAATGCCACAGTCAATGAACTCGATTTCCTAGACATATACATAACACTCCGCCCAACAGCAGCAAAGTATATATTCTTTTCTAATACACATGGAATATTCTCCAGGGTAGATCACATTTTAGGCCACAAAGCAAGCCTTAACAAAACCCACAACACTGAAATAATACAAAGCATTCTCTCTGATCATAATGCCATAAAAGTAGAAATCAATAACAGAAACAGCAAGGAAAAAAAATCAAATACATGGAAAATGAACACCTTGCTCAAAAAAAAACTCGGTAATAAAGGAAATCAAAGATAGAATTAAAAAATTTGTAAGATATAATGAGAATGGAAATACATCTTACTAAAACATTTGGGACACAGCAAAAGCGGTGCTTAGAGGTCAACTTATAGCAATAAATGCTCACATCAAAAAAGAAGAAAAGGCCAAAATCAAAACATTAGCCCTACACCTCGAAAAAATAGAAAGAGATCAAAGAAACACTCAGTCACCAGAAGAAAGGAAACAATAAATATTAGAATAGAAATAAATGAAAGAGAATAGAAAAACAGTTGAAAGAATCAACAAGACCAAAAGTTGGTTCTTTGAAAAGATCAAGAAAATTAACAAACAATTGGCCAAACTGACAAAAGAAAAACAGAAGAGGAAGCAAATAACCTGAATAAGCAATAGACTCAACTGAAATAAAAAGGATCATAACAAAGTACTATGAAAAATTGTACTCCAACAAATTGAAAACCTACAGGAAACGGACAAATTTCTGGAAACATACTAACTTCCTAAACTAACAGAGGTCAAAAAACTAAAAGAAGAGATTGAAGAGTTAATTAAAAAAAAAAAAAAATCTCCCTTCACTGGAGAATTCTACCAACCTATCAGAGAAACGCTAACACCAATACTACTTAACGTATCTCAGAACATAAGAAAGAAGGAATAATCCCAAAGTCATTCTCTGAAGCCAGCATAACTCGGACACCAAAGCCAGACAAAGATAACACACAAAAAAAGAAAACTACAGACCAATGTCCCTCATGAACATAGATGTGAAAATTCTCAACAAAATTCTAGCTGATAGAATTCAACAGTGTATCAAAAATATAATACATCATGACCAACTGGGACTCATACCAGTTATGTAGGGATGGTTCAACATTAAAAAATCATCATAATCTACCACACAAATAAAACAAAAGAACTAAACGATCTTACCAATTAATGCAGAAAAAGCATTTGACAATGTCCAACACCCATTCAAGATAAAAACTCTTAGCAAAACAGGAAAACAGGGAGAAATTCCTTTACATAACAAAGGGTATTTATACAAAACCAACTGCCAACATCATTCTAAATAGAAAGAAACTGAAAGCATTTCCCTTGAGAACAAGAACCAGACAAGGATGCCCTTTATCACCACTTTTATTCAACATTGTGCTGGAAGTCCTAGCTAGAGCAATAAAGCGAGAAAAAGAAATAAAGGGCATCCAAATCAGTAAGGAACAGGTAAAACTATCCCTATTCACAGATGATATGATCTTATACAAAGAAAACCCCAAAAAGTCCACAAAAAAACTACTGGAACTAATAGAAGATTTCAGCAAAGTAGCAGGATAAAAGATCAACATACAAAAATCAAATGGATTCCTATATGCAAAAAAGAGAACTTCAAAAAAGGAAAGCACCAAATCAATACCATTTACAATAGCCCCTAAGAAGATAAAGTACTTGGGAATAAATCCAACCAGGGACATAAAAGAGCTCTACAAAGAAAACTACAAAACATTACTGCAAGAAACCAAAAGAGACCTACGTAAGTGAAAAAAACATACCATGCTCATAGACAGGAAGACTTATCATTGTGAAAGTGTCAATACTACCCAAAGCAATTTACAGATACAATGCAATCCTGATCTAAATTCCAACATCGTTCTTTAACAAGATCGAGAAACAAATCATCAGCTTTATATGGAACAGGAAGAGGCCCCGGATAGGTAAAGCATTACTGAAGAAGAAGAACAAAGTGGAAGGCCTTGCATTACCTGATTTTAGAACCTAATATACAGCCATGGTAGTCAAAACAGCCTGGTACTGGTACAACAGACACTTAGAGCAATGGAACAGAATTGAGAACCCAGACAATAATCAATCCATTTACGAGCAGCTGATATTTGACAAAGGGCCAATATCCATTAAATGGGTGAAAAGACAGTCTCTTTAACAAATGACACTGGCATAACTGGGTGTCCATCTATAAAAAAAAATGAAACAGGACCCATACCTCACACCATACATAAAAACTGAAAATGGATCAAAGACCTAAATATAAATCCTAAAATGATAAAGACTGTGGTAGAAAAAATAGGGACAATGTCAGTGGCCCTAATACATGGCATGAATAGGATACAAACCATAACTAACTATGCATAAACACCAGAAAAGAAACTAGGTAACTGGGACCTCCTAAAAATTAAACACTTATTTTCATCAAAAGACTTCACCAAAAGAGTAAAAAGAGAACCTACAGGCTGGGAAAAATTTTTTGGCTACGACATAACTGACAAAGGTCTAATCTTTAAAATCTACAAGACACCACAACACCTTAACAACAAAAAGACAAATAATCCAATCAAAAATGGGCAAAGGATATGAACAGACACTTCACCAAAGAAGACATTCAGGCAGCTAATAGACACATGAGGAAATGCTTGAGACCAACAGCCATTACAGAAATGCACAACCAAACTACAATGAGATACCATCTTACCCTGACAATACTGGCACTAATCCAAAAAAGGAAAAATAACAAATGTTGGAGAGGTTTCAGGAAGATTGGAACTCTTCTGCCGTGCTGGTGGTAATGTAAAATGGTACAGCCACTTTGGAAAACAATATGATGCTTCCTTAAACATCTAGAAATAGAAATACTAGATAATCCAGCAATCCCACTCCAAAGAATACACCCAAGAGAAATAAGAGCTGTCACACTAATAGACATATGCACACCCATGTTCACTGCAGCACTGTTCACAATAGCAGCTTAAATGCCCATCAACAATGAATGGATAAATGAATTATAGTACATGCACACAATGGAACACTATGCAACGATAAAGGACAATGACGTATCCTCAAAACATCTCACAGCATGGATGAATCTGGAGGGCATTATGCTGAATGAAATAAGTCAGTCACAAAAGGAAAAATATTTTGTTAGACCAATGTTATAAGAAGTCAAGAAAAGGTTTATATTCTTTAATGGTTACAAGGGTGGAGAAGGAAGGGGAGGATAAATCACTAACTAACTAGTAGACAAGTATCAACTTTGGTGAAGGAAAGAACAACATACAATATAGGGGAAGTCAGCACAACTGGACCAAAGCAAAAGCGTAGAAGTCTCCTAAACACATCCAAACATTCAAGGAACCAAGTACCTGTGGCAGGGATCTGGGGACCATAGTCTCAGGTGACATCTAGGTCAACTGGCATAACACAGTTCATAAAGAAAATGTTCTACATTCCAGTTTGTTGAGTAGCATCAAGGATCTTAAAAGCTGATGAGCAGCCATCTAAGATACATCTATTGATCCTACCCCATCCAGAGCAAAGGAAATGAAGAAAACCAAACACACAAGGAAAATATTAGTCCAAAGGACTAAAGGACCACATGAACCAGAGACACCACGGACTTGAGACCAGAAGAGCTAGATGATACCCAGCTACCACCAACAACCACTCTGACAGGGATCACAACATAGTCCCAGACAGAGCAGGAGGAAAATATAGAACAAAATTCAAATTCATGAAAAAAGACCAGACTTATGATCTGACAGAGACTGGAGAAACCAATGAAACTATGGCCCCCAGGCACTCTGCTAACCCAGAATTGAAACAATTCCCAAAGCCCATTTTTTAGTCAAAAATCACACAGGCCTATAAAACAAAAAGTAACACGTGTGAAGAACATGCTTCCTAGTCCAATCAAATATATGAGATCAAATGGGCAAATCCTCTCCAAAAGCAAGGCTAGAAGGTAGGAAGGGACAGGAACTAGATGAATGGACATAGGGAACCTGGAGTGGAAAGGGGGAATGTGCTGTCACATTTTGAGGATTGCAGCCAATGTCACAAAACAATATGCATATAAATTTTTGAATCTCTTCAGCTGTAAACTTTCATCTAAATTATAATAAAAAAAGAAAGAAATGAAACAGAGAACAGAAAAAACAACTGAAAGAATCACAAGACCAAAAGTTGGTTCTTTGAAAAGATCGAAAAAATCTGCAAACCACTGGCCAAACTGATAAAAGAAAAACAGCAGAGGAAGCAAATAACCTGAATAAGAAATGATACGGGTGATATCACAAGAGACCCAACTGAAACGAAAAGGATCATAACAGAATACTATGAAAAATTGTACTTCAACAAATTTGAAAACCTAGAGGAAATGGACAAATTTCTGGAAACACACTGCCTACCTAAACTCACACAAGCTGAGGTAGAAAAATTAAACAGACCCATACCGAAGAAGAGGTAATAAAGAAACTCCCAACAACAATAAAAAAATACTTAAGGCCCAGACAACTTTACTGGAGAATCCTCCTGAACTATCAAAGAGCTCACACCAATACTACTCAAACTATTTTAGAGCATAGAAAAGAAAGGAATACTCCCAAATTCATCCTAAGAAGCCAGCATGGCCCTGATCCAAAGCCAGGCAAAGATACCTCAAAAAAAGAAAACTGAAGACAAATATCCTTTGTGAACATAGACACAAAAATCCTCAACAAAATTCTAGCCATTAGAATTCAATAGCATATCAAAAAAAAAAAAAAAAAAATCATGACCAAGTGAGATTCATACCAGGTATGCAGGTATGGTTCAACATTAGAAAGTTGATCAATATAATCCACAACATAAATAAAAGAAAAGAATCACATGATCATCTCAATAAACACAGAAAAGGCATTTGATAAAGTCCGACAGGGATTCCAATAAAAACTCTCAGGAAAATGGGAAAAGAAGGGAAATTCCTTGACATAATAAATGACATTTATACAAAATCAACAGCCAACATCATTCTAAACGTAGAGAGATTGAAAGAATTTCCCTTGAGAATGAAAACTTTCTGGTTTCACCCCTTCTCCCTCTATGACTACCCATTGCCGTTGAGTCAATTCTGACTCATAGCGATCCTGTAGGACAGCGTAGAACTGCTCCATAGGGTTACCAAGGAGCACCTGGTGGATTTGAACTGCTGACCTTCTGGTTAGTAGCAGTAGCACTTAACCACTATGCCACCAGGGTTTCCTCTATGACTAGATGAGGTTAGTATTACTCTCCTTTCAGGGATGTGGAGGTTGCAGATCATATGTAAAAATTACCCCACACCTTCCTGATACATGGCAGTTGTCCATGGCATGTGATTAGAAGAAGACAGAGGAGGGTGAAGAAATCGCTATGGTCTAGAGCTTTAGAAGGAGTTTGGGGTGGAAATTCTTTGCCCAAGGCCTGCCAACCAATCTTCCCTCCCACCAGTGTTAGTGGAGCAGACAATATATATGAGATTGTGATGGTTAAGGCTGTGTTTAACTTGCCTGGGTCATGATTCTCAGTGGTCTGGCAGTTATGATGTAGTTTGGCAGCTATGTAATGATGTAATCACCACCATGATGAGATCTGATACAATGTAATCTCCTCCATGATGAGATGTGCTATAAGCAGCCAATCAGCTGAAAGGAAGTTTACTTGGGGATATGGCCTGCATCAAATATATATGTATTTTCTGCCAAAGCACAATGACTTTTGCTCTGCTCTGGATGCTGCATTCGAATTGTCATCATCTGAACTCCGTTTCCCAGGACTTGAGCCAGCCCATCTTACCTACCAATCTTGAATTCACCAACCTCTGTAGCTTGTGAGCCAACAGCCTACCATCTGACCTGCTAATCTTGGGTTCGTCAGTCCCTTCAGCTACATTAGTCACAAGAAGCCTCCAGCCTGATGCCTGACCCATGGACTTGGGATTTTCCAGTTTCTACAAACATGTGAGCCATTTCCTTAATACACACACACACACACACACACACACACACACATATACACTTCACAGGTTTTTCTTCTCTAGAGAACCCAGGCTAAGACAGAGGGTCAGTAGCCAATGGACAAGCAGGTATTGCTCTGCACTAGCCTTGTGGAATACACAGGAACCAAATCAGCTACATCTGTGGAAAAGGCAATGGAAAAGCTCAACATCATCAGTCAGAACAAGGCCAGGGCCCAACTTCTGATCAGGGCATCAATTATTCATGTGCAAGCTCAAGTTGAAACTGAAGAAAATTAGAACAAGTCCACGAAAGCCAAAATATGACCTTAAGTATAGCCCACCTGAATTTAGAGACCATCTCAAGAATAGATTTGACACACTGAACACTAATGACCGAAGGCCAGATGAGTCGTGAAATGACATCAAGAACATCATACATGAAGAAAGAGGTCATTAAAAAGACGGGAGAGATGGATGTCAAAAGAGACTCTGAAACCTGCTCTTGAACGTTGAGTAGCTAAAGCAAAGGGAAAAAATGATGAAGTCAAAGAGCTGAACAGAAGATTTCAAAAGACATCTTGAGAAAACAAAGTAAAGCATTATGACGACATGTGCAAAGAACTGGAGATAGAAAACCAAAAGGGAAGAACGTGGTCAGCATTTCTCAAGCTGAAAAAGCTGAAGAAAAAATTCAAGCCTCAAGTTGCAATATTGAAGGATTCTATGGGCAAAAAATTGAATGATGCAGGAAGCATCAAAACAAGGTGGAAGAAATACACAGAGTCACTGTACCCAAAAGAACTGGTCAACATTCAACCATTTTGGGAGGTAGCACATGGTCAAAAACCAACGGTACTGAAGGAAGAAGTCCAAGTTGCACTGAAGGCATTCGCGAAAAACAAGGCTCCAGGAACTGAGGGAATACCAACTGAGATGTTTCAACAAACTGATGCAGTGCTGGAAGTGCTCACTCGTCTACGCCAAGAAATTTGGAAGACAGTTACCTGCCTGGAAGAGATCTATATTTATGCCTATTCCCAAGAAAGGTGATCCAGCTGAATCAGAAATTAGAGAGCAATATCATTAATATCACATGCTAACAAAATTTTGCTGAAGATCATTCAAAAGCGGCTCCACCAGTACATCAACACGGAACTGGCAGAAATTCAAGCCAAATTTAGAAGATGATGTGGAACCAGGGATATCATCACTAATGTCAGATGGATCCTGGCTGAAAGCATGGAATACCAGAAAGATGTTTACGTGTGTTTTATTGACTATGCAAAGGCATTTGACTCTGTGGATCATAACAAATTATGGATAACGTTGTGGAGAATGGGAATTCCAGAACACTTAATTATGCATGTGCGGAATCTGTACATGGATCAAGAGGCAGTCGTTCAAACAGAACAAGGGGATACTGCATGGTTTAAAGCCAGGAAAGGTGTGCGTCAGGGTTGTATCATTTCACCATACCTATTTTATTCAATCTGTATGCTGAGCAAATAATACGATAAGCTGGACTATATGAAGAAGAACGGGCCATCAGGATTGGAGGAAGACTCATTAACAACCAGCATTATGCAGATGACACAACCTTGCTTGCTGAAAGTGAAGAGAACTTGAAGCATTTACTAATGAAAATCAAATACCACAGCCTTCAGTATGGATTACACCTCATCAAAAGGAAAACAAAAATCCTCACTGGACCAATAAGCAACATCATGATAAATGGAGAAAATATGGAGGTTGTCAAGGACTTCATTTTATTTGTATCCACAATCAACAGCCATGGAAGCAGCAGTCAAGAAATCAAAAGATATATTGCATTGGAAAAATCTGCTGCAAAAGACCTCTTTAAATGTTGAAAAGCAAAAATATCACCTTGAAGACAAAGGTGCACCTGACCCAAACCATAGTGCTTTCAGTTGCCTCATATGCATTCAAAAGCTGGACAACAAATAAGAAAGACCTAAGAATTGATGCCTTTGAATTGTGGTGGTGGTGAAAAATATTGAATATACCGTGGATTGCCAAAAGAATGATCAAATCTGTCTTGGAAGAAGTACAACCAGAGTGCTCATTAGAAGCACAGATGGTGAGACTATGTCTCACATACTTTGGACATATTGTCAGAAGGGAGTAGCCCCTGGAGAAGGACAGTATGCTTGGTAAAGTAGAAAAAAAAAAGGTCACTAAAAAAGAGGAAGACCCTCGACGAGATGGATTGACACAGTGGCTGCAACAATGGGCTCAAGCATAGCAACAATTGTGAGGATGGCGCAGGACCAGGCAGTGTTTCGTTCTGTTGTACATAGGGTCACTATGAGTTGGAATCAGCTTGACAGCACCTAACAACAACAAGCCTTATAGCACTCCTCATACAGGGCTCTTTGTGACAAGCTGAAATCACAGCTTTGTTAAATGCTGAGGCCAACGAGGGGCCTCCTATTGCCTACTTCCAGATCTAAACTGTAGGATCCTCCTTCTCGAGCTTATTTGTAGAGGTATTTCAGGACTGCAGAGCGCACTGCAAAGCCACTTGACTACAGGTTGCCTGGTGATGAATATAGGAAAGCCACACAGGGCAGAAAAAATATGCCAAATGTGCTCCAGGAATATCAATGCCCAGCCAACCAAATCAGCTCCTCTCCTTCCTCGGGTGGGGAAGGGGTGTGTAAGGAAAAAGGGAGAGAAAGCCTAGAATGAAGAATGGGACTGTTACCTCTCGGATACAGTAAGATTAACAAGAAATTGTATAGAACCATGCCCATAAAAACTATTGCCATTGAGTCGAAGCCAACTCATAGTGACCCTACAGGACAGAGTAGAACTGCCCCATTGGATTTTCAAGGCTGAAATCTTTAACAAAGCAAACTACCACATCTTTCTCCTGCAGAACAGCTGGGGTGGCAGGGGGGGTGGGGTGGGGTCAAACCTCCATCCTTTTGATTAGCAGCCAAGCACTTTAACCATTGCACCAACAGGGCTCCTTATAGAAACATGAGAAGGGATAAAAAAAAGTTAATATCCCTCTTCCCCTAGTACTGTATTTGCTGTATTTCCTCTAAGTCCTAAACTCCATTACTCCGTCGCTTAGCCAAGTTGTTTGCTAAAAAAAACTTTAGCTGAATTTAAAAACAAGGAAATCAACTAAACGGCAGATTTCCTTCATGCTCAGTAATACCATGGTATTGTGAGAGTGGGCAATATCCATAGGTAGAACAGCTTCTGCTGAGATCATTTCCTTAAAATCTATTAAACAGGAAGTTATAGACAATGTATCCATCTACTTAAACTCTGAAAATGAAAAAAGTATAGAATATTTCAGATAAAGGCAGCATAATGTGGAATTTTCAGAGCTCATGTTGTGAAGAAAAGGGGGCAACAAAATAAGACCAGTTACTGTTGTTGTAATTATTGGGTGCCATTTTTTATTGAGCTGGTTTTGACTCATAGTAACCCTATGTACAACAGAAGGAAACACTGCCTGGTCCTGTGCCATCTTCACAATCATTGCTATATTTGAGGCCATTGTTGCAGCCATTGTGCCAATTCATCTCATCAAGGGCCTTCTTTTTCACTGACCTTCTACATTACCAACCATGATATTCTTGTCCCAGGACTGATCCCTCCTGACAACATGTGCAAAGTATGTAAGATACAGTGTCGCCATCCTTGCTTCTAATGAGCATTCTGGCTGTACTTCTTCCAAGACAGATTTGTTTGTTCTTCTGGTAGTCCATGGTGTATTCAATATTCTTCACCAACACAGTAATTCAAATCTGTCAATTTTTCTTCCATCTTCCTTATTCATTGTCCAGCTTCACAAGCATACAAGGGGATTTGAAAATATCATGATTTGAGTCAAGCACACCTTAGTCCTCAAAGTAACGTCTTTGTTTTCAACACTTTAAAGAGGTTTTTTGCAACAGTTTTGCCCAATGCAATACGTCATTTGATTCCTTGACCGCTGCTTCCATGAGTGTTGATTGTGGATCCAAGTAAAAATAAAATTTTTTGACAACTGTCATGGATTGAATTGTGTCCCCCAAAAATATGTGTATCAATTTGGCTAAGCCATGATTCCCATTATTGTATGATCTTCCATCATTTTTCATCTAATGTGATTTTCCTAGGTGTTGTAAATTCTATCTCAATGATGTTAATGAAATGGAATTAGTGGCAGTTATGTTACTTAGGCAAGACTTACAACATTAGATTCTGTCTTAAGCCAATCTCTTTTGAAATATAAAAGAGAGAAGCGAGCAGAGACATGGGCACCTTATACCTCAAAGAAAGCCAAGCCAAGAGCTCCCGTCCTTTGGACCCAGGGAACCTGTACTGAGAAGCTCCCAGAGCAGGGGAAAATTGATAACAAAGACCTTCCCCCAGAGCTAACAGAGAGAAAAAGCCTTCCCCTAGAGCTGGCACCCTGAATTGGGACTTCTAGCTGCCTAGACTGTGAGAGAATAAATTTCTCTTTGTTAAAGCCATTCACTTGTGGTATTTATGTTATAGTAGCATTAGATAACTAAGACAACAACTTTAGTACTTCTTTGTTTATCATGATGTTGCTTATTGGTCCAGTTGTGAAGATTTTTGTTTTCTTTATGTTGAGGTGCAATCCATACCAAAGGCTGTAGTCTTTGGTCTTCATCAGTAAGTGCTTCAAGTCCTTTTAGGTTTTACCACGCAAGATTGTGTCATCTGCATATCACAGGTTGATGAGTCTTCCTCTAATCCTGATGATATATTCTTCTTTATACAGCCCAGCTTCTCGGATAATTTGCTGAGCATATAGATTGAATAAGTATGGTGAAAGGATGCAACCCTTACACTTGCCTTTCTTGACTTTAAACCCCATAGTATCCCCTTGATCTGTTGGAATGACTGTCTCTTGGTCTAGGTACAGATTCCAAATGAGCACAATTAAGGGTCTGGGATTCCCATTCTTCACAATGTTTTCCATAATTTGTTATGATCTATACAGAGGAATGCCTTTGTGTAGTCAATAAAACACAGGTAAATAGGATTGGACTGGACAATGGGTTGGAGAGGGACGCTGGTGAGGAGTGAGCTTCTTGGATCAGGTGGACACTTGAGACTGTGTTGGCATCTCCTGCCTGGAGGGGAGATGAGAGGGTGGAGGGGGTTAGAAGCTGAAGAAATGGACACGAAGAGAGTGGAGGGAGGGAGCGGGCTGTCTCATTAGGGGGAAAGTAACTGGGAGTGTGCAGCAAGGTGTATATGGGTTTTTGTGTGAGAGACTGACTTGATTTGTAAACTTTCACTTAAAGCACAATAAGAATTATTTTAAAAAATCAATAAAAAAACACAGGTAAATATATTTCTGGTATTCTCTGCTTTCAGCTAAGATCCATCTGACCTCAGCAATGATACCCCTTTTCTACATCCTTTTCTGAATCCAGTTTCAATTTCTGGTATTTCCTGTTGATGTATGCTGCAAACTTTTTTGAATTCTCTTCATCAAAATTTTTACTTGCTTGTGATGTTAACGATATTGTTCAATCATTTCCACATTCTGATGGATCACGTTTCTTTGGAAAGGGCAAAATGTGGAACTCTTCCAGTCAGCTGGCCAGGTAGCTGTCCTCCAATTTCTTGGCATAGATAATGAGTGAGTTTTTCCATCATTCTGTCTGTTTGTTGAAACATCTCAAATGGTATTCTGTCATTTCCTGGGACCTTGTTTTTTGCCAATGCAGCTTGGACTTCTACCTTCAATACTATGGGTTCTGAATCATATACTATCTCCTGAAATAGTTGAATGTCGACTAATTCTTTTTTTTTCTTTTTTTTTAATTAATTTTTATTAAGCTTCAAGTGAACATTTACCATTCCAATCAGTCTGTCACATGTAGGTTTACATACATCTTACTCCCTTCTCCCACTTGCTCTCCCCCTATTGAGTCAACCCTTTCAGTCTCTCGTTTCGTGCCAATTTTGCCATCTTCCCTCTCTCTCTATCTTCCCATCCCCGCTCCAGTCAAGAGTTGCCAACACACTCTCCAGTGTCCATCTAATTTAATTGGCTCACTCTTCATCAGTATCACTCTCCCCCCCGCTGACCAGTCCTTTTCATGCCTGGTGAGTTGTCTTCAGGGATGGTTCCTGTCCTGTGCCATCAGAAGTTCTGGGGAGCATTGTCTCTGGGATTCCTCTAGTCACATTCATATCATTAGGTATGGTCTTTTTATGAGAATTTGGGGTCTGTATCTCATTGGCCTCCTGCTCCCTCAGGAGTTGTCTTTTGTGCTCCCTGACAGGGCAGACATCGATTGTGGCCGGGCACCAACTAGTTCTTCTGGTCTCAGGATAATGTAGGTCTCTGGTTCATGTGGCCCTTTCTGTCTCTTGGGTTCTTAGTTGTCATGTGGCCTTGGTGTTCTTCCTTTGCCTTTGCTCCAGGTGGGTTGAGACCAATTGATGTATCTTAGATGGCCGCTTGTTGGCATTTAGGACCCCAGGTGCCACAATTCAAAGTGGGATGCAGAATGTTTTCATAATAGAATTATTTTGCCAGTTGACTTAGAAGTCTCCTCAAACCAAGTTCCCCAGACCCCAGCCCCTGCTCCGCTGACCTTTGAAGCTTTCATTTTATCCCGGAAACCTCTTTGCTTTTACTCCAGTCCAATTAGGCTGACCTTCCTTGTATTGTGGGCTGTCTTTCCCTTCACCCAAAGCAGTTCTTATCTACTGATTGATCAATAAAAAACCCTCTCCCTCCCTCCCCCCTTTGTAACCACAAAAGTATGTGTTCTTCTCCGTTTTTTCTATTTCTCAAGATCTTATAATAGTGGTCTTATACAATATTTGTCCTTTTGCCTCTGACTCATTTCGCTCAGCATAATGTCCTCCAGATTCCTCCATGTTATGAAATGTTTCAGAGATTCGTCACTGTTCTTTATCGATGCGTAGTATTCCATTGTGTGAATATACCACAATTTATTTACCCATTCATCCGTTGACGGACATCTTGGTTGCTTCCAGCTTTTTGCTATTGTAAACAGAGCTGCAATAAACATGGGTGTGCATATGTCTGTTTGTGTGAAGGCTCTTGTATCTCTAGGGTATATTCCGAGGAGTGGGATTTCTGGGTTGTATGGTAGTTCTATTTCTAACTGTTTAAGATAACGCCAGATGGATTTCCAAAGTGGTTGTACCATTTCACAATCCCACCAGCACTGTATGAGAGTTCCAATCTCTCCGCAGCCTCTCCAACATTTATTATTTTGTGTTTTTTGGATTAATGCCAGTCTAGCTGGTGTGAGATGGAATCTCATCGTACTTTTAATTTGCATTTCTCTAATGGCTAATGATCGGGAGCATTTTCTCATGTATCTGTTGGCTGCCTGAATATCTTCTTTAGTGAAATGTGTGTTCATATCCTTTGCCCACTTCTTGATTGGGTTGCTTGTCTTTTTGTGGTTGAGTTTTGACAGAATCATGTAGATTTTAGAGATCAGGCGTTGGTCGGAGATGTCATAGCTGAATATTCTTTCCCAGTCTGTAGGTGGTCTTTTTACTCTTTTGGTGAAGTCTTTAGATGAGCATAGGTGTTTGATTTTTAGGAGCTCCCAGTTATCTGGTTTCTCTTCATCATTTTTGGTAATGTTTTGTATTCTGTTTATGCCCTGTATTAGGGCTCCTAGGGTTGTCCCTATTTTTTCTTCCATGATCTTTATCGTTTTAGTCTTTATGTTTAGGTCTTTGATCCACTTGGAGTTAGTTTTTGTGCATGGGGTGAGGTATGGGTCCTGTTTCATTCTTTTGCAAATGGATATCCAGTTATGCCAGCACCATTTGTTAAAAAGACTATCATTTCCCCAATTGACTGACACTGGTCCTTTGTCAAATATCAGCTGCTCATACACGGATGGATTTATATCTGGGTTCTCAATTCTGTTCCATTGGTCTATGTGCCTGTTGTTGTACCAGTACCAGGCTGTTTTGACTACTGTAGCTGTATAATAGGTTCTGAAATCAGGTAGAGTGAGGCCTCCCACTTTCTTCTTCTTTTTCAGTAATGCTTTGCTTATCCGGGGGTTCTTTCCCTTCCATATGAAATTAGTGATTTGTTTCTCTATCCCCTTAAAATATGCCATTGGTATTTGGATTGGAAGTGCGTTATATGTATAGATGGCTTTTGGTAGAATAGACATTTTTACTATGTTAAGTCTTCCTATCCATGAGCAGGGTATGTTCTTCCACTTAAGTATGTCCTTTTGAATTTCTTGTAGCAGAGTTTTATAGTTTTCTTTGTATAGGTCTTTTACATCCTTGGTAAGATTTATTCCTAAGTATTTTATCTTCTTGGGGGCTACTGTGAATGGTATTGATTTGGTTATTTCCTCTTCGGTGTTCTTTTTGTTGATGTAGAGGAATCCAAGTGATTTTTGTATGTTTATTTTATAACCTGAGACTCTGCCAAACTCTTCTATTAGTTTCAGTAGTTTTCTGGAGGATTCCTTCGGGTTTTCCATGTATATGATCACGTCATCTGCAAATACTGATAGCTTTACTTCCTCCTTGCCAATCCGGATACCCTTTATTTCTTTGTCTAGCCTAATTGCCCTGGCTAGGACTTCAAGTACGATGTTGAATAAGAGTGGTGATAAAGGGCATCCTTGTCTGGTTCCCGTTCTCAGGGGAAATGCTTTCAGGTTCTCTCCATTTAGAGTGATATTGGCTGTTGACTTTGCATAGATGCCCTTTATTATGTTGAGGAATTTTCCTTCAATTCCTATTTTGGTAAGAGTTTTTATCATAAATGGGTGTTGAACTTTGTCAAATGCCTTTTCTGCATCTATTGATAAGATCATGTGGTTTTTATCTTTTGTTTTATTTATGTGATGGATTACATTAATGGTTTTTCTGATATTAAACCAGCCTTGCATACCTGGTATAAATCCCACTTGATCATGGTGAATTATTTTTTTTGTGTGTTGTTGGATTCTATTGGCTAGAATTTTGTTGAGGATTTTTGCATCTATGTTCATGAGGGATATAGGTCTAAAATTTTCTTTTTTTGTAATGTCTTTACCTGGTTTTGGTATCAGGGAGATGGTAGCTTCATAGAATGAGTTGGGTAGTATTCCGTCTTGTTCTGTGCTTTGAAATACCTTCCGTAGTAGTGGTGTTAAGTCTTCTCTGGAGGTTTGGTAGAACTCTGCAGTGAAGCCGTCTGGGCCCGGACTTTTTTTTTGTTGGAAGTTTTTTGATTACCTTTTCAATCTCTTTTTTTGTTATGGGTCTATTCAGTTGTTCTACTTCTGAATGTGTTAGTTTAGGCAGGTAGTATTGTTCCAAGAATTTATCCATTTCTTCTAGGTTTTCAAATTTGTTAGAGTACAATTTTACGTAGTAATCTGAAATGATTCTTTCAATTTCATTTGGTTCTGTTGTGATGTGGTCCTTCTCGTTTCTTATTCGGGTTATTTGTTTCCTTTCCTGTATTTCTTTAGTCAGTCTGGCCAATGGTTTATCAATTTTGTTAATTTTTTGAAAAAACCAGCTTTTGGCTTTGTTAATTTTTTCAGTTGTTTTTCTGTTCTCTAATTCATTTAGTTCAGCTCTAATTTTTATTATTTGTTTTCTTCTGGTGGCTGATGGGTTCTTTTGCTGCTCACTTTCTATTTGTTCAAGTTGTCGGGACAGTTCTCTGATTTTGGCTCTTCTTTTTGTATGTGTGCATTTATCGATATAAATTGACCTCTGAGCACTGCTTTTGCTGTGTCCCAGAGGTTTTGATAGGAAGTATTTTCATTCTCGTTGCTTTCTAAGAATTTCCTTAATCCCTCCTTGATGTCTTCTATAACCCAGTCTTTTTTTCAGGAGGGTATTGTTCATTTTCCAAGTATTTGATTTCTTTTCCCTAGTTTTTCTGTTATTGATTTCTAGCTTCATTGCCTTGTGGTCTGAGAAGATGCTTTGTAATATTTCGATGTTTTGGATTCTACCAAGATTTGTTTTGTGACCTAATATGTGCTCTATTCTAGAGAATGTTCCATGTGCACTAGAAAAAAAAGTATATTTTGCAGCAGTTGGGTGGAGAGTTCTGGATAAGTCTGTGAGGTCAAGTTGGTTGATTGTTGTAATTAGGTCTTCCGTGTCTCTATTGAGCTTCTTACTGGATGTCCTGTCCTTCTCCGAAAGTGGTGTGTTGAAGTCTCCTACTATAAATGTGGAGGTGTCTATCTCGCTTTTCAATTCTGTTAAAATTTGATTTATGTATCTTGCAGCCCTGTCATTGGGTGCATAAATATTTAATATGGTTATGTCTTCCTGATCAATTGTCCCTTTTATCATTATATAGTGTCCTTCTTTATCCTTTGTGGCGGATTTAAGTCTAAAGTCTATTTTGTCAGAAATTAATATTGCTACTCCTCTTCTTTTTTGCTTATTATTTGCTTGATATATTTTTTTCCATCCTTTGAGTTTTAGTTTGTTTGTGTCTCTAAGTCTAAGGTTTGTCTCTTGTAGGCAGCATATAGATGGTTTGTGTTTCTTTATCCAGTCCGTGACTCTCTGTCTCTTTATTGGTGCATTTAGTCCATTTATATTCAGCGTAGTGATAGATAAATAAGTTTTTAGTGCTGTCATTTTGATGCCTTTTCATGTGTGTTGTTGGCCTTTTCATTTTTCCGCATACTTTTTTGTGCTGAGATGTTTTTCTTAGTAGATTGTGAGATCCTCATTTTCATAATGTTTAACTTTATGTTTGTTGAGTCGTTACGTTTTTCTTGAGTTATGGAATTGATATTCCTTTTTGTGGTTACCTTATTATTTACCCCTATTTTTCTAAGTAAAAACCTAACTTGTATCGTTCTATATCGCCTTGTATCACTCTCCATCTGGCAGTTCAATGCCTCCTATATTTAGTCCCTCTTTTTGATTATTGTGATCGTTTATCTATTGATTTCCATGATTTCCTGTTATGTGTATTATTTTGTTTATTTATTTATTTTTTAGAATTAATCTTACTTTGTTTGTTTTTGTGCTTTCCCTATTTGAATTGCGTTGATATCAGGACTTTCTGTTTTGTGACCTTGTATTGTGCTGGTACCTGATATTATTGGTCATCAGGCCAAACAATCTCCTTAAGCATTTCTTGCAGTCTTGGTTTAGTTTTTGCAGATTCTCTAAACTTGTGTTTATCTGTAAATATCTTAATTTCTCCTTCATATTTCGGAGAAAGTTTTGCTGGATATATGATCCTTGGTTGGCAGTTTTTCTTGTTCAGTGCTCTGTATACGTCGTCCCATTCCCTTCTTGCCTGCATGGTTTCTGCTGAGTAGTCTGAACTTATTCTTATTGATTCTCCCTTGAAGGAAACCTTTCTTTTCTCCCTGGCTGCGTTTAAAATTTTCTGTTTGTCTTTGGTTTTGGCAAGTTTGATGATAATATGTCTTGGTGTTTTTCTTTTTGGATCAATCTTAAATGGGGTTCGATGAGCATCTTGGATAGATATCCTTTCGTCTTTCATGATGTCAGGGAAGTTTTCTGTCAGGAGATCTTCAACTATTTTCTCTGTGTTTTCTGTCCCCCCTCCCTGTTCTGGGACTCCAATCACTCGCAAGTTATCCTTCTTGATAGAGTCCCACATGATTCTTAGGGTTTCTTCATTTTTTTTAATTCTTTTATCTGATTTTTTTTCAGCTATGTTGGAGTTGATTCCCTGGTCCTCCAGAAGTCCCAGTCTACATTCTAATTGCTCGAGTCTGCTCCTCTGACTTCCTATTGCGTTGTCTAATTCTGTGATTTTACTGTTAATCTTTTGGATTTCTACATGCTGTCTCTCTACGGATTCTTGCAACTTATTAATTTTTCCACTATGTTCTTGAATAACCTTTTTGAGTTCTTCAACAGTTTTATCAGTGTGTTCCTTGGCTTTTTCTGCAGTTATCCTAATTTCATTTGTGATATCTTTAAGCATTCTGTAAATTAGTTTTTTATATTCTGTATCTGATAATTCCAGGATTGTATCTTCATTTGGGAAAGATTTTGATTCTTTTGTTTGGGGGGTTGGAGAAGCTGTCATGGTCTGTTTCTTTATGTGGTTTGATATGGACTGCTGTCTCTGAGCCATCACTGGGAAACTAGATTTTCCAGGTAATCAGCTAAAAAAAAATGCAGTCAGATCCCTATCTGAATTTTCCTTCTGGCTCAGGGCATTCGGATGTTAATGGAGCCGCCTGGGGAGGGTGGGGGAGGGATCAGAGAGCTAGGCGTGTAGCACCACAGAATATAGAGCTGATCCCAGCGTTCACGCTCCGCCCCCGTCCGCCAGAATCCCGGCAGTACGGCTCTCCGCCTGGGACGCTACTCTCCCTGCTCCAAGATCAGTCACTTCCTCCCTGGAATTTCTCCCTCCGGTGCTCCGCTCTGCTCGAGGGAACTGGGTGGGCGTGGCCGTCACGAACAGGTGGGCTCGCCCCCGGGGTCTATTCAGGGGAATGTGCTCACACCCCGCCCGTTCTCACCAAGATCCCAGCAGGACGGCTCCCCGGCTGGGACGCTGCTCTCCCCACTCCGAGACCTGTCACTTCCTCCCGGGGATTTCTCCCTACAGTGCGCCACACCGCTCGCGCGAACTGGGTGGACTTGGCCCTCACGGACGTCTGAGCGCCCCCCCCCGGGGTCGCTTTAGGGAAATATAGGTGATCCCCACGCTCGCGCCTCGCCCGCCTCCGCCAAACTCCCGGGGGGATGGCTCCCCGCTCCAAGATCAGTCACTGCCTCCTGGGTGTTTCTCCCACCAGCTGCGCCGCTACGCCGCCCACGCCAACCAGCTAGACTCCCTCCCGGGATGGGTTCGGGGGGGTTAGGGCTGGGCCCCTTGTCTGTGCCGTCTGCCTGCCTGGGCTCTGCCCCAGCCCGGGCTCCAAAAGTCACCTGCCTGGTACGCTGGCTCTTAGTTCTGAAAACGATCGCTGTCTGCCCGTATTTGTTCGTTCTCCTTCTCTAAGTCTGTGTTTGTTGTTCAGAGTTCATAGATTGTTTATATGTGATCGATTCACTTGTTTTTCCAAGTCTTTGTTGCAAGAGGGATCCGCGGTAGCATCCACCTAGACCGCCATCTTGGCCCCGCCTCTAATTCTTTTTCTTACAATGACTTTGATGCTTTCTTTGATGTTCTTTTGATGCTTCCTGCATTGTTCAGCATTTTGCCCATAGAATCCTTCAATATTACAACTCGAGGTTTGAAATTTTTCTTCAGTTCTTTCAGCTTGAGAAAGGCCAAGAGTGTTGTTCCCTTTTGATTTTCTAACTCTAGGTCTTTGCACATTTCATCATAATACTCTTTGGATTCTTCTGTTCAGCTCTTTTACTTCATCATTTCTTCCATTCGCTTTAGCTACTCTACATTCAAGAGCAAGTTTCACAGTCTCTTTAGACATTGATTTTAGTTCTTCTTCTTTCCTGTCTTTTCAATGACCTCTTGATTTCTTCATGTATGATGTCCTTGATGTCATTCCACAACTCATCTGGTCTTCAGTCATTAGTGTTCAATGAGTCAAATCTATTCTTGAGATGGTCTCCAAATTCAGGTGGGATATACTCAAGACTGTACTTTGGATCTTGCAGACTTGTTTTAATTTTCTTCAGTGCCAAACTGAACTTGCATATGAGCAGTTGATGGTCTTTTCCACAGTTGGCACCTGGCTTTGCTCTGACTGATGATATTGAGCTTTCCCATCATCTCTTTCAACAGAAGTAGTCAGTTTGGTTCCTGCATTTCATTTTATACCTGGTGAGGCCCATGTGTATAAAAAAAGGAGTCTTGCAAAATTCTGTCATAAGATCTCTGACTTCATTTTTATCACCAAGGCCATATCTTCCAACTACTGATCCTTCTTCTTTGTTTCCAACTTTCACGTTACAATCATTAATTATCAATGCATCTTGTTTGCATGTTTGACCACTTTCAGACTGCAGAAGTTGGTAAAAATCTTCAATTCCCTCATCTTTGGCATTAGTGGTTGGTGCATATGTTTGAATAATAGTCATATTAATCAGACTTCCTTGTAGGCCTATAGATAATACCCCATCACTGGAATCATCATACTTCAGTATAGATCTTGAAATGTTTTTTCGACGATGAATGCAACAACATTGTAATTTGTCATTCCTGGCATAGTAGGCCATATGATTATCATTCAAAATGGCCAATACCAGAACATTTCAGCTCACTAATGCCTAGGTTACTTTATGCGTTTCACTTCATTTTTGATGACTTCCAATTTTCCTAGATTCATTTTTGATGACTTTCAATTCTCCTATATTCATACTTCGCACATTCCACATTCTGAGTATTAATGGATGTTTGCTGCTGTTTCTTCTCATTTTGAGTCACACCACATCAGCAAACGAAGGTCCCAAAAGTTTGACTCTAACCACGTCATTAAGGTCAACTCTACTTTGAGAAGGGAGCTCTTCCTCAGTCATATTTTGAGTGCCTTCTAACTTGAGGGGCTTATCTTCTGGCACTATTTAGACACTGTTCCACTGCTATTCATACGGTTTTCATTGGCAATTTTTTTTCAGAAGTAGACTGCTAATCTGTCTTAGTCTGAAAGCTTCACTAAAACATGTCCATCATGCCTGACCCTGCTGACATTTGAAATACTGGTGATATAGCTTCCAGCATCACAGTAACATGCAAGCTACCACTGGAAGAAAAACTGACAGATGCGTGATGGTTAGACACAGTAGTGGGAAGAAATATGCAGAAAAGGAGCAAAGATTGATGCATATGTTTGTGTGAAGCTAAAGTTAAGAAACAGACCTGCCTTGAAGAGGGTAATGAGATTTCTATGAAGTATGATTTCACAGACAAAGTCAGACAGGAAGAACTGAAACCAAAAAGGAGGATACACCCCAATAAGTCCATCTCTTGGGCTTAGAGTGTAGGTGTGTTTGCAGGAGCAGTACATAAAAGGTAGATTGTGGTGTGGATCTTAAGGAGGTGAAAGGCATGCTCGGGTGGTCATGCTTGCATGCTATAAGATGAACCACCTTTCCTTTGGCCTCCAGAATTGTCATGCAAATTACTTGTCATACAAATAATATCAATTTTACATAATCATCAGTACATTGAGATTTGTTCAAGCAGAACAGGACTCCGGCTAGCAAGAGTGTTAAGGTGTGGATACTAGGGGAGATTAGCAAGAGATTGGCGTAGTAGAGTAGCTATCAGATCTGTTGCCTGTTCAGAGAGGCTTTTGTCCAGCAAGAGTGGCTGAGCCACTGTGGAGGGCAGGGAAGAGCTCGGTGACCAGGGGCTTTGTGCCTCCAAGCTCATCCCTGGCATAAAGGGTAGGAATGTTTGGAAGAAGACTATGAATTTGGGAAACAGAAGACAGGGTAACCCAAGAGGCCAGCAGTTCATATACCCTGGCTGGTGCCTTACACTTGAGCCCCAAAGGTGATAGAGTTAGATCCCTGATTCCCCCTGAGAGTCTCTTCAGAAACTGAGGGGGGCTTTTCTAAGGATGGAGGTGGAGGGTCCATCTCTGACCACTGGGGGAGCTGAGTCAAAGAAACTGGGTTGTTGCTGTATGTTCTTGTGTGTCATGGACTCAATTCTGGCTCTTAGTGACCCTGTACGACCCTGTAGAACTGCCGCATAGGGTTTCACAGGCTGACATCTTTACAGGAGCAGACCACCAGGTCTTTTCTCCTGGGGAGGGGCTCTTGGGTTTAAATTGCTGATCTTTTGTTTAGCAGCAGAGCTTAACCATTTTACCACCAGAGCTCCTTTAGGAACTGGGCAAGAGACGAGAAATCTGTACTTTGCACACCATGATGACTTTGTTGTTGTTGTCAGGTGCCGTCGACTCATAGCAACACTATGCACAACGGAAGGAAACATTGCCTGTTCCTGCACCATCCTTACAGTCGTTGTTATGCTTGAGCTCATTGTTGCAGCCACTGTGTCAATCCACCTTGTTGAGGGTCTTCCTCTTTTACACTGACCCTGTACTCTGCCAAGCATGATGTCCTTCTCCAGGGACTGATCCCTCCTTACAACATGTCCAAAGTATGTAAGACGCAGTCTCGCCATCCTTGCTTCTAAGGAGCATTCTGGTTGTACTTCTTCTGAGACAGATTTGTTTGTTCTTTTGGCAGTCCATGGTTTATTCAATATTCTTCACCAACACCACAATTCAAAGGCGTCAGTTCTTCTTCGGTCCTCCTTATTCATTGTCCAGCTTTCGTATGCATATGATGTGATTGAAAATACCATGGCTTGGGTCAGGCGCACTTTAGTCTTCAAGGTGACATCTTTGTTCTTCAACTGTCTGCTTTTTTATAACTTCATACAAGCATGGTGTTGTGGACTGAATGGTGTCTCAGGAAATACATGTTGTAATTCTAATCTGAATACCTGTGGAAGTGATCCTGTATGAAAATAAGACATTTTGTTATGCTAATTAGATCATAGGATGGGTTCTAACTCTAATCTAATCAGCTCTGAGCTATAAAAAGAGTAGATTAGATACGTGGAGGCGGGGCCAAGATGGCAGACTAGGTAGACGTTACCTCGGATCCCTCTTGCAACAAAGACTCAGAAAAACAAGTGAATCGATCACATACATAACAATCTACGAACCCTGAACAACAAACACAGATTTAGAGATGGAAAACAAACAAATACGGGGAAGCAGCAACTGTTTTCGGAGCCTGGAGCCAGCGTCCCAGTCAGCGGATTTTCTGGAAAAACAAGTTTCCCAGTGATGGCTCGGAGACGGCAGTCCATATCAAACAACATAAAGAAGCAGACCATGACTGCTTCTACAACCCCCCAAACAAAAGAATCAAAATCTTTCCCAAATGAAGATACAGTCCTGGAATTATCAGATACAGAATATAAAAAACTAATTTACAGAATGCTTCAAGACATCAGAAACGAAATAAGGCAAACTGCAGAAAAAGCCAAGGAACACACTGATAAAACAGTAGAAGAACTCAAAAAGATTATTCAAGAACATAGTGGAAAAATTAATAAGTTGCAAGAATCCATAGAGAGACAGCAAGTAGAAATCAAAAAGATTAACAATAAAATTACAGAATTAGACAATGCAATAGGAAGTCAGAGGAGCAGACTCGAGCAATTAGAATGCAGACTGGGATATCTGGAGGACCAGGGAATTAACACCAACATAGCTGAAAAAAAAATCAGATAAAAGAATTTAAAAAAATGAAGAAACCCTAAGAATCATGTGGGACTCTATCAAGAAGGATAACTTGCGAGTGATTGGAGTCCCAGAACAGGGAGGGGGGACAGAAAACACAGAGAAAATAGTTGAAGATCTCCTGACAGAAAACTTCCCTGACATCATGAAAGACGAAAGGATATCTATCCAAGATGCTCATCGAACCCCATTTAAGATTGATCCAAAAAGAAAAACACCAAGACATATTATCATCAAACTTGCCAAAACCAAAGATAAAGAGAAAATTTTAAACGCAGCCAGGGAGAAAAGAAAGGTTTCCTTCAAGGGAGAATCAATAAGAATAAGTTCAGACTACTCAGCAGAAACCATGCAGGCAAGAAGGGAATGGGACGACATATACAGAGCACTGAACGAGAAAAACTGCCAACCAAGGATCATATATCCAGCAAAACTCTCTCTGAAATATGAAGGTGAAATTAAGATATTTACAGAAAAACACAAGTTTAGAGAATTTGCAAAAACCAAACCAAAGCTACAAGAAATACTAAAGGATATTGTTTGGTCAGAAAAACCAATAATATCAGGTACCAGCACAACACAAGGTCACAAAACAGAACATCCTGATATCAACTCAAATAGGGAAATCACAAAAACAAATTAAGATTAATTAAAAAAAATGCTCATAACAGGGAATCACTGAAGTCAATATGTAAAAGATCACAATAATCAAAAAGAGGGACTAAATACAGGTGGCATAGAACTGCCATATGGAGAGTGATACAAGGCGATATAGAACAATACAAGTTAGGTTTTTACTTAGAAAAATAGGGGTAAATATTAAGGTAACCACAAAGAGGAATGACAACTCCATAACTCAAGATAAAAGTGAAGAAAAACGTAACAACTCAACAAACATAAAGTCAAACACTACGAAAATGAGGATCTCACAATTTACTAAGAAAAACGCCTCAGCACAAAAAAGTATGTGGAAAAATGAAATTGTCAACAACACACATAAGAAGGCATCAAAATGACAACACTAAACACTTATTTATCTATAATTACGCTGAATGTAAGTGGACTAAATGCACCAATAAAGAGACAGAGAGTCTCGGACTGGATAAAGAAACACGATCTGTCTATATGCTGCCTACAAGAGACACACCTTAGACTTAGAGACACAAACAAACTAAAACTCAAAGGACGGAAAAAAATATATCAAGCAAACAATAAGCAAAAAAAGAAGAGGAGTAGCAATATTAATTTCTGACAAAATAAACTTTAGACTTAAATCCACCACAAAGGATAAAGAAGGACACTACATAATGATAAAAGGGACAATTGATCAGGAAAACATAACCATATTAAATATTTATGCACCCAATGACAGGGCTGCAAGATACATAAATCAAATTTTAACAGAACTGAAAAGTGAGATAGACACCTCCACAATTGTAGTAGGAGACTTCAACACACCACTTTCGGAGAAGGACAGGACATCCAGTAGGAAGCTCAATAGAGATACGGAAGACCTAATTACAACAATCAACCAACTTGACCTCATTGACTTATCCAGAACGCTCCACCCAACTGTTGCAAAGTATACTTTTTTTCTAGTGCACATGGAACATTCTCTAGAATAGAGCACATATTAGGTCATAAAACAAACCTTTGCAGAGTCCAAAACATCGAAATATTACAAAGCATCTTCTCAGACCACAAGGCAATAAAACTAGAAATCAATAATAGAAAAACTAGGGAAAAGAAATCAAATACTTGGAAAATGAACAATACCCTCCTGAAAAAAGACTGGGTTATAGAAGACATCAAGGAGGGAATAAGGAAATTCATAGAATGCAACGAGAATGAAAATACTTCCTATCAAAACCTCTGGGACACAGCAAAAGCAGTGCTCAGAGGCCAATTTATATCGATAAATGCACACATACAAAAAGAAGAAAGAGCCAAAATCAGAGAACTGTCCCACAACTTGAACAAATAGAAAGTGAGCAACAAAAGAATCCATCAGGCACCAGAAGAAAACAAATAATAAAAATGAGAGCTGAACTAAATGAATTAGAGAACAGAAAAACAATTGAAAAAATTAACAAAGCCAAAAGCTGGTTCTTTGAAAAAATTAACAAAATTGATAAACCATTGGCTAGACTGACTAAAGAAATACAGGAAAGGAAACAAATAACCCGAATAAGAAACGAGAAGGGCCACAGCACAACAGAACCAAATGAAATTAAAAGAATCATATCAGACTTTTACGAAAATTGTACTCTAACACATTTGCAAACCTAGAAGAAATGAATGAATTCCTGGAAAAACACTACCTACCTAAACTAACACATTCAGAAGTAGAACAACTAAATAGACCCATAACAAAACAAGAGATTGAAACGGTAATCAAAAAACTCCCAACAAAAAAAAGTCCTGGCCCGGACGGCTTCACTGCAGAGTTCTACCAAACTTTCAGAGAAGACTTAACACCACTACTACTGAAGGTATTTCAAAGCATAGAAAATGACGGAATACGACCCAACTCATTCTATGAAGCCACCATCTCCCTGATACCAAAACCAGGTAAAGACATTACAAAAAAAGAAAATTACAGACCTATATCCCTCATGAACATAGATGCAAAAATCCTCAACAAAATTCTAGCCAATAAATTCAACAACATATCAAAAAAATAATTCACCATGATCAAGTGGGATTTATACCAGGTATGCAAGGCTGGTTTAATATCAGAAAAACCATTAATGTAATCCACCACATAAATAAAACAAAAGACAAAAACCACATGATCTTATCAATTGATGCAGAAAAGGCATTTGACGAAGTCCAACACCCATTTATGATAAAAACTCTCACCAAAATAGGAATTGAAGGAAAATTCCTCAACATAATAAAGGGCATCTATGCAAAGCCAACAGCCAACATCACTCTAAATGAAGAGAACCTGAAAGCATTTCCCTTGAGAACGGGAACCAGACAAGGATACCCGTCATCACCGCTCTTATTCAACATCGTGCTAGAAGTCCTGGCCAGGGCAATTAGGCTAGACAAAGAAATAAAGGGTATCCGGATTGGCAAGGAGGAAGTAAAATTATCTCTATTTGCAGATGACATGATCTTATACACAGAAAACCCTAAGGAATCCTCCAGAAAACTACTGAAACTAATAGAAGAGTTTGGAAGAGTCTCAGGTTATAAGATAAACATACAAAAATCACTTGGATTCCTCTACATCAACAAAAAGAACATCGAAGAGGAAATAACCGAATCAATACCATTCACAGTAGCCCCCAAGAAGATAAAATACTTAGGAATAAATCTTACCAAGGATGTAAAAGACCTATACAAAGAAACCTACAAAGCTCTACTACAAGAAATTCAAAAGGACATACTTAAGTGGAAAAACATACCTTGCTCATGGATAGGAAGACTTAACATAGTAAAAATGTCTATTCTACCAAAAGCCATCTATACATACAATGCACTTCCGATCCAAATTCCAATGTCATTTTTTAAGGTGATAGAGAAACAAATCACCAACTTCATATGGAAGGGAAAGAACCCCCGGATAAGCAAAGCATTACTGAAAAAGAAGAAGAAAGTGGGAGGCCTCACTCTACCTGATTTTAGAACCTGTAATACAGCCACAGTAGTCAAAACAGCCTGGTACTGGTACAACAACAGGCACATAGACCAGTGGAACAGAATTGAGAACCCAGATATAAATCCATCCACATATGAGCAGCTGACATTTGACAAAGGACCAGTGTCAGTTAATTGGGGAAAAGATAGTCTTTTTAACAAATGGTGCTGCCATAACTGGATATCCATTTGCAAAAGAATGAAACAGGACCCATACCTCACACCATGCACAAAAACTAACTCCAAGTGGATCAAAGACCTAAACATAAAGACTAAAACAAAGATCATGGAGGAAAAAATAGGGACAACCTTAGGAGCCCTAATACAAGGCATAAACAGAATACAAAACATTACCAAAAATGATGAAGAGAAACCAGATAACTGGTAGCTCCTAAAAATCAAACACCTATGCTCATCTAAAGACTTCACCAAAAGAGTAAAAAGACCACCTACAGACTGGGAAAGAATATTCAGCTATGACATCTCCGACCAACGCCTGATCTCTAAAATCTACATGATTCTGTCAAAACTCAACCACAAAAAGACAAGCAACCCAATCAAGAAGTGGGCAAAGGATATGAATACACACTTCACTAAAGAAGATATTCAGGCGGCTAACAGATACATGAGAAAATGCTCCCGATCATTAGCCATTAGAGAAATGCAGATTAAAACTACGATGAGATTCCATCTCACTCCTACAAGACTGGCATTAATCCAAAAAACACAAAATAATAAATGTTATTATTATGCAGAGAGATTGGAACTCTTATACACTGCTGGTGGGAATGTAAAATGGTACAACCACTTTGGAAATCTATCTGGCGTTATCTTAAACAGTTCGAAATAGAACTACCATACAACCCAGAAATCCCACTCCTCGGAATATACCCTAGAGATACAAGAGCCTTCACACAAACAGATATATGCACACCCATGTTTATTGCAGCTCTGTTTACAATAGCAAAAAGCTGGAAGCAACCAAGGTGTCCATCAACGGATGAATGGGTAAATAAATTGTGGTATATTCACACAATGGAATACTACGCATCGATAAAGAACAGTGACGAATCTGTGAAACATTTCATAACATGGAGGAACCTGGAAGGCATTATGCTGAGCGAAATGAGTCAGAGGCAAAAGGACAAATATTGTATAAGACCACTATTATAAGATCTTGAGAAATAGTATAAACTGAGAAGAACACATACTTTTGTGTTTTAGGGGGGGGGAGGGAGGGAGGGAGGGAGGGAGGGAGGGGTTTTTTAGTGATTAATTAGTAGATAAGAACTGCTTTAGGTGAAGGGAAGGACAATACTCAATACATGGAAGGTCAGCTCAATTGGACTGGACCAAAAGCAAAGAAGTTTCCGGGATAAAAGGAATGCTTCAAATGACAGTGGAGCAAGGGCAGGGGTTTGGGAACCATGGTTTAAGGTGACTTCTAAGTCAATTGGCAAAATAATTCTATTATGAAAACATTCTGCATCCCACTTTGAAATGTGGCGGCTGGGGTCTTAAATGCTAAGAAGCAGCCATCTAAGATGCATCAATTGGTCTCAACCCACCTGGAGCAAAGGAGAATGAAGAACACCAAGGTCACACGACAACTAAGAGCCCAAGAGACAGAAAGGGCCACATGAACCAGAGACCTACATCATCCTGAGACCAGAAGAACTGGTTGGTGCCCGGCCACAATCGATGACTGCCCTGACAGGGAGCACGACAGAGAACCCCTGAGGGAGCATGAGATCAGTGGGATGCAGACCCCAAATTCTCATAAAAAGACCATACTTAATGGTCTACTGTGACTAGAGGAATCCCGGCGGTCATGGTCCCCAAACCTTCTGTTGACACAGGACAGGAACCATCCCCGAAGACAACTCATCAGACATGGAAGGGACTGGACAGTGGGTAGGAGAGAGATGCTGATGAAGAGTGAGCTAATTATATCAGGTGGACACTTGAGACTGTGTTGGCATCTCCTGCCTGGAGAGGGGCTCGGAGGATAGAGAGAGTTGGAGGCTGGCAAAATTGTCACGAAAGGAGAGACTGGAAGAGCTGACTCATTAGGGGGAGAGTAGATGGGAGTGAGGAGTAAGATGTATATAAGCTTATATGTGACAGACTGACTTGATTTGTAAACGTTCACTTGAAGCTCAATAAATGTTAATTAAAAAAAAAGAGCAGATTACACACAGAGATATATGCACTAGAGAATACAGATGTCACATGAGAATCATCTATGCCAAGGGACCAAGAAACACAAGGACTACAGACTTGGAAAGAATTGACAAGGTTGGCACCCTCATTTGTACTTCTAGCTTCCAGGACCATAAGAAAATAAAATTCTGTTCTTTAAAGCCAACCACTTGTGGTATTTTTATTACAGCAGCACTAGGTAAATAAGATACATGGCATTTGTTGACTACATCAAAAACTGAACCTTTAAGTGAAAAACAGTATAAGGCTATAGCGAAAGGTATGCACACTAGAGGCATAATATATAAACATTTACTCTAAGTATATTTGTTCACAATAGTAATTATCTGCATGTATGCCTGCTTCCTTGAGTTTTAAATTGGCTTCAGAATCACAAGTTTACTTTCTAAATGTACATGTTATAAAATTCAGATTTAGATTTGTTCCAAAAGATTTATACCAATTTTAAAAATTCATAATTCTCCAAATTTCCTAGGCTGGAACAGGCTCTCAAATCAGCCCATAAATCCAATTTCCTGACATCTTTGGTTGTCACCTGGGAATTTACACCACAGAGAGAACTGGAAACATTTTTGATCAAAGCAGCCAATGAATTGATATTGTTTTCTCTATGCCCATAACTATATTTTTATTTTATATTTCATTTCTGGGTTTAAGCCATATACAGATTAAAGGAGGTCTGTCAACCACAAATAAAACTAGCTTATAATAATTGAAGAACACAGAGCTATAGCTCCCACTGAGGAAGGTTATGGCTGTTTGAAGTCATTGGCATATTAGCATGGCACTGAGAATAAATTGCTTCTATCTTCTCTGGAACCAGAGGAAATAAACGAATAGTACACAGACTTTAGCATTTAGAGGATAATACAATAGAAAATGATATGAAAACAAAACCATGATGATAATTGTGCAAAATAGTTAATAAACAAAAATAGCAAGAAGGCTCAATTGTTTCAGCCATCATGTGTGACATATTTCCAAATTATAATCCGTGTTTCATTCTTTTTAAGCCATTAATCACATTTGGTAGAAGGTATTGGGTTACTACATATGGAACACTGCAGGATAAAGCTTTCCAAATATAAAATTTAAGACACTGTCAGGCAGATTCAGTGCTATATTATGAAAATTTACATCATTTGGTAATTGAAACATTTTTACAGTTAAAATATAACTTTGTAATATGCCTATCCTCCAGGTGGCATCTTTCAATAGTACAATTTAAATTCCTTCCAATACATAGCACTGATAAAGGAAGGTAAAATATAAATCAATTTGAGTTGCTGAACCTCCAAAGGTGCAATACTTCAAACAAATGACATCAATTTATATACTGGTATGTCCACTACCCACATACACAGTGCCATCCCAAATTGAGTCCAAACCACCACAATAAATACAGTCCTGGAAAATGGGGAGAAATTATATCTCCACACCGATCTATGGAAATCAATAGCAGTGAAGAAGAAAAGATATATTGGAGAATAAGCCAACCTCCATTTTCTGCTTTAAGTATTGCTATATATGCAAGGAAACCTGGTGGCACTGTGGTTCGGCGTTTGGCTACTAACCAAAAGGTCCGCAGTTCGAATCCACCAGCCACTCCTTGGAAACCCTATGAAGCAGTTCTACCGTGTCCTATAGAGTGACTATGAGTCAGAAACGACTCGACAGCAACGGGTTTCATATGTGAAATTCGTGTTCCTTAGCATACAGTTTGGAGGTCAGCCTATACTTTGAGAAACATTGATATGAAGCCTCATGACATTATCTCAGGCAGAGAAATACACAGTACAGTACAATATAATTACATGTGTAATTGCTTCTTTTCATATGCTCTATCAGGGGATTATTTTATATGAGTTTGTTCTTTTTCCTAACTGGTGACAAACTTTCAACCAGCTTCAGAGGAAAAGCTTAGATTAATTGCTATCTAGTGGATTTGGAAACCCTGGTGGTATACTGGTTAAGTGCTACGGCTGCTAACCAAGAGGTCAGCAGTTCAAATCCGCTAAGCACTCCTTGGAAACTCTATGGGGCAGTTCTACTCTGTTCTATAGTGTAGCTATGAGTCGGAATCAACTTGATGGCAGTAGGCTTGTTTTTTTTTCTTTTTTTTTGGTTTAGTACATTGTAGCTGTTACTACCAGTTTGTGAAGGTCATCATCTAATCAATAATATATTCATGAGTTTTTTTTTTTTTTTTTTTAGTACTTCTAAATTAATAGCTAAAGGCAAAGAGCTCTTGGCGGTGGTATTGTTGTCTGCACTCATTCCTTTTTAGTTTTATGAAAAATCAAAAGAATTGCAATTTGGGTTTTGATTAATGTTGACATTAATAGGTTGCTTCTGGTTAAAGCAATTAGTTCCTTAATTTATCTTCATACAATAGCAAGGCCGTATCTGCAGTAGACTTCTTTAAGGCTGTGTTTCTTAAAAGTACTCTTCCCTGACTTCACAATCTTATTTTGTTTCTATGATAGAACACTTTAACTTATTAATCTTCTTAAAGCACAAATGAGAAATAAATTATCAATTCTAATATTGAATAAACATTGCTTCTATGATGTTATTGTTACCCAGTAGACAGACTCCAACCCTGAAATGTCAGTTGGTCTACAAGAACTGCTGGAGCTCCTGCTGTGCGTGTATCACCCTCCACTTGGGTTAAAGGCTATCAGCATTCCTATTCTCAAGTATTACACAATAGTTATGACAATCAAATGTATACAAATGAAACCACCACAGTACAGAACAGCATACAGTATGCTATAAACTGTGGGATATAGCTGAGTGTTCTAGCTGGTAGAAGTGAGAGATCAGTACAGGCTGCAGATGTCAGGGATCCTGTTAGAGCGACGTTGTTTTGTGTCTAGAGGAACTCCTACCATGAAGGGAGCATGAGAAAGATATTATATGGTGGAAAGAAAGCACAAATCAGAGCACAAAAGAAGCTAACGTTACTAGAGGATTATATGCACTATGGAAGTAGAGGAGATGACGAGATTTGACCACACAGCACCGTAAGTACGAGGTAGGAGAGTATCTGGTTTCATCCCCATAGGCAGCATGGAACAATTTTGTACTAATGAGGAAAAAAGGTGACATGGTGAACCTGATTGAAGGTAAGTCTGGCAGAGATAAAAAAAAAAAAAAGGTTAGATGAGAGATGGAGTGGTAGAAAAACCTGTTAGGTGGCAATTGCAAATATGGGTGGAGGAAGGAATGGGGAAGAAATAAAGAATTAAAGGCCAATAAGAAAGATGAAAGAGGTAGAAAATAAAAGAGAGTTCATGATTTTAGTCTCAGAAATTACTAAAAACAGAAATGGAAATTTCAAAATAGGAAACTGATTTGACCATTAGGAAAGTAGAATATTAAAATAAAAATTGACTTTTCTTATTTTAGGTGGGTGAGAAGAAATACAAGTAAACACCACAGACAGTTTTAATTCTGAGACTGTAAGGTAAACAAAGTAAGACAAAATTTCTGGACAGAACATGTAGAATGAAGACTTACATATAAAGTGATATCTAAGTCCATCAGTAATCAAGAATTCTCTGAAGAAATGGAGAAAAGGAACACAAACGAAAAGGATAAGGAGGAGGAAGAGGGGAGAGGTTGATAATGACATGGAAGAGCTGAATTTAAAATCATAATATGCATCTGGAGAATAAGTGAGTTAAGAAATGCGGAACAGAAGACAGACAAGCAAACAAACAAACAGGAATAGTTGAGGAAATGATGAAAGAGTGACTTCTCTGAAGGGTGAAATAATAATGAGAAACTCAAACATGTAAAAGCTTGGAACTCAGGATTCCTGTCCTTGCAATAAGAAAAGGCTGGACAAAATGAAACTGAACAACATTTCTTGGATTCATCAGAGAACTAAGGTCTCAGGGCAAAAATTCATCCCCAAGGCTCAAAAGATGTATACCTCTAGGTAGATACAAGTATTGAGATTTGCTTAACAGGTTCAGAAACCACAAGATGCCAGAAACTGGTAGGAACATTCAAGTAGAAATTCTGATGAATTGCTGGAGGCCAAGTATGGGCTAGTGGAAGAGCAAGAAGCTGTTGGGGGCCACCTTCTTAGTGAACCCCCAAACTTTTACAGGCTTTTCCTCCAGGAACTCGACCATGATTTTACAGGGAGGATCAAGAAGAGTCTCAGAAATCTTCCCCCATGGGCCTAGGGGGGAAAAAGAAAAACATGGCCATCAAGTCAATTTTGACTCATAGTGACCCTATAGGACAGAGTAGAACTGCCCTATAGGGTTTCCAAGGAGCAGCTGGTGGATTTGGACTGCCTACCTTTTGCTTAGCAGCCAAGCTCTTAACCACTGCACCACCAGGGATCCTCTCCATACAGAACAAAAGTCTTAATCTTGGGAAGCACATGGCCGGAGGACAAAAGTGAAATCCCATCCTATCTGCCCCATAAGAGTGACATTTTTTAATGAGATCAAGCTTCACCAAAGATAAGTACAATATATATTTTACACATAAGTATAATATAAAAGATCATTATTTTGATTATAATTAAAATTTTTGTACATTTATAAAAAGCAAGTTCTGTGTTTTGAAGTATAGAAGAAACACAGAATGAAAGTCCCCAGTGCCCAGTGCTGTCGAGTCGATTCCAACTCATAGCGACCCTATAGGACGGAGTAGAGCTGCCCGTAGAGTGCCTGGTGGATTCGAACTGCTGACCCTTTGGTTCGCAGCCGTAGCACTTAACCACTACGCCCCCTGGGTTTCCAGAATGAAAGTAGCACACTTAAATATCCATAATGTATCTAGTATAACGAAAAGTTAAATGGAAAATTGATCGAGATCTTAGTATTTACAAGTGGTAAACATTTAAAAATATTTTTTTAAATAATAGAAGAAAGTTGTATATCACCTACAAAATTTATCTGTTTGTATTCTTTATTAATGTAGATTTTTTATAATAATTGCAAACTATATTTGAAAGACAAAGTTTTCTCTCTCTGCACATTGTATATGTGGTCAACATGGCCTGGCACTCAGGGTATGCTGAAGATACTGATGGATAGACTAAAAACCCAGGTTCTCATTTAGGGCAGGCCATTGAGTAGCTCTGTGATTTTTGAGAAAGTCGATTAATTTATCCATTTCTTTATTTTCTCAACCAAAAACAAAACAAAGCAAAAACATAAATGGAATAGTTGAACTAGCTGATGCCCTAAGTTCATTCTAGCTGAATGTGCCATGCTTCTATGAAAAAGGAAGTTCACACTACCCCAGGAGACTAGCATTACTATGATCTACACGCCCTCTACCACCTCTGACCATCAGCAGTCTTTTGTTATCAAGGAGACTTCCTTACTGTAGTTTAAGGTGGGTAAATCTAGACCTTGCCCCTGTGCAGCAGGTCTCTCAGGACAAAAGGGGAAACTGAGCAAGGGAATGGGAAAAATTTTTAATTGGCATAAGATTGAGCTAGATTAGGCTAGAATTTTTCTTTCTTTTTATTTATTTTTTTTTATCCCTGAAACAAATCAGAAAAGTCTACAATCTTCTGGAGATTAAATTAAAGATAGGGCATAGAAAACCCCTAAGAATGTTTAAAGACAGTGGGTGGAGAATAAAAAAGTTAGTTTCATGTTTGAACCCCTCCAAGCTCAGACCCTTCAATAAATGCTTTCAGCATGTAACTGAGAAGCAAAGGGGCTTTTGAAGCAGGATGAGGCTATGCTCAGATGCATAATGGGTAGCACCTCTGCTGATTAGCCAAATCACAGGCTTATATCACTGAGCTTCCTCATGACTCCCAAATTATTCTGCCTGGGATTACACTAGTTGATTTATGACCTTGCTGTAAATATTAGGAGTCGCCTGGTGCACAAATGTTTAAGTGCCCAGCTGGTGCACAAATGTTTAAGTGCCCAGCTACTAACTGAAAAGGTAGTGGTTCAAATCTGCCCAGAGGTGCCTTGGATAAAAGTCGTGACAATCTACTCCTGAAAGGTCACAGCCATTGAAAACCCTACAGAGCACCATTCTACTCCAACACACATGAGGTTCCATGAGTTGAAGTTAACTCCATGGCAACTATTTTATTTTATCTTTAATATTAGTACCCAGTTTGCAACCAGTCATGAGAATAGCACAGGACTGGGTAGCATTTAGTTCAGTTGTGCATAGAGTGGCCATGAATGGGAGCCAGCTCAATGGCAGCTAACAGTAACAACAGTACTTTTTTGAGTACTTTCCCTTCCATGACACATAATTGTTTTAATCCTCTGAAAAACTATGTCTTCTTGTAATGAAAAGGGATAATAACTGCAAGGTGCTAAGTACCTAACAGGCATGTAATATTAGCCATCATTAAATTAAAGATCTACTTTCTGAGAAGCATGTTGTAGAACTTGGAAATAACAAAATAAAATGGCTGGCATGCCGTAGGCAATAGTATCAGCAGCCTGCGTGCTCTCTAAGGGGCAATGTATTTAAACTGCTACAGCATAAGATTTTAAAAACATTCCCTCCATCTCTTTCTCAACATTTGGGTAAGTCTTCCCACTTAATATGAAATCAAAATACCACATAAATGTATTAGAGTGGAGTTTTACTTTCTGAAGTGAAATATTTCTCATGTTGTCACTATTAATATGAGTCTTTTTTCTAAATTATTTCTTTACTTGCCAATTCAAAAAATCATTTGAACAGTTTGAATATGTTAGTGAAACGCTTCATTTACTTTTGCCTTCTGCCTAGCCACAGAATGGGAAATCATCAAATTCTGTTGTACGGTCACTGTTTCTTTCCTGAAATAGAAACAGCACAATTTTGTAGGAAATTACTCTTGGGGTTTTCCAACCCAAGACTGCAGTCTTGTAACTTTCAGAATCTTTGAACAATTTTAAGATCATGAAAGGAAAACTTCCAAACTAGCCCAGAAAACACTAAAATGGTTTGGTTGTACACCCTGCCTTCTTGAAACTAAGATGTGTTGAACTCTTATTGATAAGGCATATCCCCAGAAGATGGAAAGGGAAAAAGAGGAAGAACAATTTTCAGGCAAACACTGCTTTTCTTTTTTAAAAATTGCTGGCGGAGTTTATATGTCACCTTCATTCAAAAAATCTTTTAAAGCCTTCACACATAACATTTCTCCCACAAAAGGAAAAGTATAGGAAGGCAGGCTCTGATGCTCCTTTTTTTTTTTCTGATCTGCCCATGATTTTTTAAAGGCTTACTTGTTTTTGTAAAAAATTATATATTGCTTTAAATGGGTGAACTGTATGTATTTAAACTATAGTGCATTATAGCTTTCTAAAAATTATATATTGATAGAGGAAAATTCAAGCAATTCAGAAAAGTGAATAGAAAAACCTCTCCCAATCCCACTACCAGATAATTACCACATGTAACATGTTATTTATTGCCCCTTCTTCTGCTCTTTCTCTTTATGCATAATTACACACATTCAGAAATATGCATCCAATTTAACATAGCATATCTTTCACTCAACCATATCAGTAAACAAATTTCTAAATAACAGAGACCTTTTTACAGAAGGAAAATTGAGACCCAGAGAAAAGGATCAGCTGGGTCCAAAATGTTAGGCAATCAAGGTCTCAACCATAAAACTAGTGATTCAGGGAAAATTCCGGCAGCCTGTCTATCCTCAGCAGAGCATCAACTGCCTGTAGTGCCCATGTTCATTGTCACTTACATACTGTATATGGTAATTAAATAAAAGGGCCACATTTCCATGGAAAATGTATAATTAACACTTGATCTTGAGCCTTCCCACAGGCTTGCCGTAAAGACACAAAAGCTGGTTATGTGAAGTTGTGGCAAATAACAAACAGTAAAACCCATCCCGAAATGCTTTGCTGTGTGTAAAATAGACTACTAGTTTACACAATTCTCGGGGGAAAAATGTTACCAAAAATCCAAGTATTTCTCAACTTGAAAATTTACATCATATTTAGTTTATCCCCTCAGCAAAATAAAAATGTCTCTAAAATATAATTGTCACTGTCCAGTCACTATACTTGGTCCCCAGGTAGATCCCTCTAATGCACATGTATTGGCGCAGGGCCCAGGCTGGCCAGGATGTGCATGAATTTTCGGCCTGGCTGACCCTGACAGTGGTGATGTGGGTCTTTGAGTTAACAGTGACACCCACGGGTGGTGAAGGGATAACAGAGCACATCAGAAATAACCTTGCTGCTAAGAATGAATCATTCCCCAACACCAGAGTGACTAAATATTAGTGTTTTTATTTCATTGTGTAAGACAGCCTATGGGTCAATCTCCATGTTGATATTTAACCTAATAAGCAATGGTGTCTAAAGATTCATAGGACAGATAGTGGCTGAGGTGGTAGATACATATGAAAGCGATATAAGAAAAAATTCTCAAGTAGTTAAGAAGAATTTCTATTTCTGAGATACACACTAGGGATCCTTATTTTAATGTCTCTCCATCCAACCTCCTCTAGCCTCTTCTATTTCTGTCACTAAATAGTTATTCCTCCCATCACTCAGGCTCTACGTTTCCAGACACACAACAGATCCTCTGATTGCATTCTTCGTCAATGCATGTCTAAATGTTAGCAGCAGATGCTGCACACATTTAAAGACCCTGCTGCTAATAATGACCATTATAAGACCTCATCAACCCCTTGACCACCTCTCTATATAGATGGAGCTCCAATTCACTCTTCTAGGTTAGATTGTCTTAGTCATCTAGTGCTGCTGTGACAGAAATACCACAGGTGGATGGCTTTAACAAAAAGAAGTTCATTTTCTCACAGTAAAGTAGACTAAAAGTTCAAATTCAGGGCTTCAGCTCCAGGGAAAGTCTTTCTCTCTCTGTCAGTCTTCTTATCAATCTTCCCCCAGACTAGGAGCTTCTCTGTGAGAGTACCCCAGGTCCAAAGGATGTGCTCTGCTCCAGGTACTGCTTTCTTGGTGATATGAGGTCCCCAACTCAAGCTTGCTTTCCTTTCCTTTTATCTCTTGTAAGATAAATGGTGGTACAGGCCACACCCCAGGTGAACGCGCTTTACATTGGATTAAGAATGTGGCCTGAGCAAGGGTGTTATATCCCATCCTACTCCTCTTTAATCACAGGCAAAGATAATGATTTATAACACATAGGAAAATCATAGAATGGAGAACAACCACACATTACGGGGAATCACAGCTTAACCTAGTTTACATATTTTGGGTGCCACAGTTCAATCCATTACACTCCAGCCTTTGGCTCCCAAAAATTCATGTCCTTGCTACATGTAAGACACATTCACCCCATCATATCACAGCAAAAGTCTTAAATCAACTACAAGTCCAAAATTCAAATATTTCTCTTCATCTGTGAAATCTAGAATACAAGTTATCTACTTCCAAAGTACAATGGCAGAATAGGCACAAACTAGACATTTCCATCACATATGGGAGAAATTGCAGGGAAAGAAGGGATAACAGGCACCAAACAAGTCGGCAGAACACATTAGATGTCAAGGCTTTGAAAATAATCCTCTGTTGTCTGGGACAATTTACACAATGACCCTGCCCTCCAGACCCTAGGTATTGGCCACACTCTCCAGATTCTGAGTGGAGGACCCTCAGCCATGGGCTTCAGCTCTGCCTTCCGGGCCATTGGGAGAGCAACTCCCTTTAGGTACAACATTCTCCTAGTCCATCTGAGTGGCGACTCCGCCCTTAGGAACACCAGAGTCTATGGCTCCACCCTTTGAAACTCCAGAGGTTGAGGCCATACCTTTTCAGACTGAGGCAGCTCGGCTTCCAGGGTTCGTTGTCTCTTCGGCTTCTGCTTCCTGGTTTCTTGGCCTCTCGGCCCTCGGGTCTCACACCCTCATCTGCCCTGCTGGGGCAAATGTTCCAAAGCTCTGTAGCTCCACTGATAAGTACCTGGAGGCGTCCCATTCTGCTAGGAAGCCTCCTGCCCACAGGCACTCAGCTGTCTTGCTCCATGAGTCAGCAAGCCTAACTGTACCAATAAGTGCCCAGAGACACCCTACTCTGCCAGAAAGCCTCCTATGCACAGGCACTCAGCTCTCTCACTCCATGGGTCAGCTCTAGCATTGTCTGGCACTGGTCTTCTAGTTCTTCTGCTGCCAGTTCACTGCTGCTGCCAGTCCTCTGCTACCATTTCTTACATCTGCATCTTCTCCAATGTTAACAGTTCTCCTTACTACTTTCTGAGTCTTCTATCTATTCACAGTTTCAAAACCACTTCCACATTGTAGGTATCTGTTAGAGGAGCACTCCACTCTTGGTACCAAATTCTGTCTTAGTCATCTAGTGCTGCTATAACAGAAATACCACAAGTGAATAGCTTTAACAAGGAGAAATTTATTTCTTCACAGTAAAGTAGGTTAAAAGTCCAGAGATTCTCAACCTCAGCACTGTTGACATTTTGGGCTGGCTAATTTTTTGTGGGGGCTGTCCTGTGCATTGAAGGATGTTTAGTAGCATCCCTGGTCTTCTCTACCCACTACATTGCACCCTTCCTCCAGTTGTAACACCCAAACCTATGTCCAGGCATTGCAAAATGTCTCCTAAAGGACAAAATCATGAAATCCACTAAGACCACTCACGTAGCCTCTTTGGAGTCACTATTCTGTTCCCTCTTCTCTCACTATAAATTCAACCCTTCAAGAAATTCTGTCTGTTTCACCTTCAGCACATATCCAGAAGAGAAACACTTCTCACCCTGTCCTCTACCCCCTGGTTCAAGTCACCTGCCTGGCCTCTAGGATTCTTCCTTTCTCCCTACAGTATACTCCAAAAAAGCCAAAATGATCCTTTTCAGACATAAATCAGATTCGTCCCTCCTCTGCTCAGAAGCCCCAGTTTCATTCTTCTCTAGCTCAGAGTGAAGCTAAAGATATGGCAATGACCCTAGGGACTTGCATGACTGATCATATCTCTCTGCAGCTCTCCATTCACTCACTGGCTTCAGCCCAGCTAGTTTCTTCCTGGTCCTTAACATGCCTCCTTAGTTCCCCCACTTCAGGACCCCCAAACTTACCCTCTGCTTGGAATTTTCTTGGCCCAGAGGGCCCCTGCCTCCACCCTTCCCTCTGTTTTGGTTGTCTGTCAAATAACCTCTTACTGTGAAACCTCCCTAACCACCCTCTCACCTTTCACAGTAGCATTTATGTACAGCTCCCTAGTATTCCTCAATTTACTTGTTTTGCTGTCTCTCCCCTCACTACCACATAAGTACCCTGAAGCTAGAGTTTTTTTTTAATCCACTCATTAATTCCCAGTGCAAAGAAAAAGTCTAACATAAATTAGATGTTCCCACTACTCCTTTTGCCCATCAAGGTGTGATATGCACCATAGACCAGTAAGGACTATGTGGTTCAAAATCTCCACTTTGTCTAAGGAGGGATTTTTTGTTTTCCTTTTTCCTTTTTTTTTTTCCGTCTCATTGTGTACTGAAGGAGAACAAGTAACCTGTGTGTCAGCCATTGGACCTCAAGGGCCGCATCTGGAGCTGACGTGGACAACAGCTCAGTGCAGAGATCCTGAACCCAAAAACTTAGAAGCTTGACCCTGGGTAACAGTGAATGCATTCAGTAGCAGATAAAGTCTGAAAATAATGTTTGATATGAGCAGAGTGGAGTGTGAGGCACTGTGAAGTCAGATTTCTGTTACCTACTCCAGAGCACAGCCCCAGCAACATTAACCTTTCAGCTATGACAGAACTAAACGTCACAAGGTGTGCAAAAATACTAATATATGTGCGGGGCCAAGATGGCAGGATAGGTACACACTTCCTGTAATCCCTCTTACAACAAAAACCAAAAAAAAAAAAAACAAGTGAATCAATTATATATGACAATCTAGTAGCCCTGATTGTCAAAGACAAAGCTGAGGAGTCAGGCCGAGAGGCGGCGGAAGGAGAGACAGTTTAGAAGCAGAAAAGAAGTGCCAGTCATGAGCTTGCTAGCACTCTGCTGGATGGGTCAGCCAGTGCACATGGGCTGAGGGGCGCAGTAGCATTTGGGATGTGTTTCACTACGTCCCCAGAGAGGCTGAGCAGCGGAGAGTCTGCCAAGCCTCTGGAGAGCTGGGTGGAAATGGCACCGGAACTGTGAAAGTTAACTGCAAGCATCTAACCTACAGCACGTCTAACCTACACCACTGTGGCAGTATTCAATAACTTAGTCAGAACTTAGAACTAACCATGCCCAAATCAGTCTTATGACTTTAAAAAATCACCATGCCCCTTAAGCTGGGAACTCAGGGCAATTACTACCCCTTTGCCCAGGCACTGGCATAAGTAGTCCACAGATTTATAGTGCCCTTCACTCCTGCCTAGACCTCTATGGACCCATTCAACAATGCATGCTGTCATTAGCACACAACAACAGGACGTACACCTGAAGCCTATTTTCAACTGCAGCAGCCAAGGGGGAGTTGCAGTTTCCTGACATTTGACCCAGATTCCTGATATTTGACACCTCCCAGCCCATTAAGCAGGAAACTGACCCACCCACATCAAGGTCCTGAGGGCTGGTGGTATCACCTGGTCCATCTAGCCACCCACACAATGGTCTGAGAATAAGTGATGCCTCCCAGTCCCTACAGCCATCAGCATTGGGTGCTCAAGGACTGGCTGCAAAATCCACCCCTCTATGCACTCTAAGGGACAGGGACAGGGACAGGGACAGGGACACACCCTCCACCCAGGCACTCAGGGGCAGCCATCAGTGCCTTGCCTTGATCAGCACACAGCCTCCTACTGCAGCAGTTACCTGTATCTGCCCAAATACCCCTACTAAGCCCTGCACAACTAGGGCTGTAGATGAGAGTCTGTGTCACACGCTCGGTGACCAATGGCCTGGACACCTGAGCTGCAGCTTCACAAGTAAACAGTCCTGGGCTCACACACCTAGTAGCTGCTCTAACCTCCTAGACACAGGACATGAGAGCTTCAAAGACACTAATAACCAAAGTAGCTCACACACCCAGCCTACCTAAAAAAAAAAAGCCTACCTAGGTATAGTAAAACAAAACAAAAAGCTACAACACAGTAAACAAACATACAATAAATATAATAACTTATTGACAGCTCAGAGACAGTCCATATCAAATCACGTAAAGAAGCAAGTCAACATGGTTCCAGAAAGCAACCAAAATAAAGAACCAGGAGAAAGCAGGTCAAGATGGTTCCAGCAAGCAACCAAAATAAAGACCTTCTGGAGAAAGATAAGGTCTTGGAATTACCGGACTTAAAGAGTGCTGGTGGCATAGTAGTTAAGATCTCGGCGCTAATCAAAAGGTCAGCAGTTCAAATTCATCAGCCGCTCCTTGGAAACTCTATGGGGCAGTTCCACTCTGCCCTATAGGGTTGCTATGAGCTGGAACTGACTCTACAGCACCTAACAACAACAGTCTTTACAGAAGCAGACTGGCACATCTTTCTCCTGCAGATCAGCTGATAGGTTCCAACCACCAACCTTTCAGTTAGTAGCTGAGTGCTTAACCACTGCACCATCAGGACTCCTTAGGAACTTGTTAGAAGCAGAAATTTGGCCCAGCCAAGACCTTCTGAGTCAGAACCCATATCACAGGACCTGGAAATGGAGACACAGAAACCTTGTCCAGGAGTTTCCAACTCAAGCTACATCTCAATTATGAGTTCTCTTTTTTTGCTGAAGTTAGTTTGAGTTGTGTTTTCTACCTCTGGCAATAAAACACATACTTAATGATATGCAGAAAAAGATAACACAGAACCGTGGCTCGATGGAAACAAATGCTCAAAATGGGCTTTCTCTCATTCCTGATAAAATCTTTCAATAAAATAGGAATACAAAGGAAATTCCTGAACGTAATAAAGGGCATCTATACAAAACCAACAGCTAACATCATTCTCAACAGTGAGGCTGAAAGCATTCCACCTGAGAATGAGAATAAGGCAAGGATGCCTTCTATCACTGATATTTAACATTTTGCTGGAAGTACTAGCTAGAGCAATAAGGCAAGAAAAAAGAAATAAAGGGCATCCAAATTGGAAAGAAAGAATTAAAACAATACCTATTTGCAGATGATATGATTGTTTTATGATCGTACACATACAGAACTCCAGAGATTTCACAAGAAAACTACTGAAACTAATAGAAAGACTCAGCAGAGTTGCAGAATACAAGATTAACATATAAAAATCAGTTGGATTCCTATACACAAAGAGAACTTCCAAAAAGAAACTAGAAAAACAATAAATCAAAACAACCCGTTGCCATCAAGTCAATTCCAACTCATAGTGACCCTGTAGGACAGAGTAGAACTGCGCCATAGAGTTTCCAAGGAGCATCTGGCAGATTTGAACTGCCGGCCTTTAGGTTAGCAGCCATAGCACTTAATCACTACGCCACCAGCGTTACCAGAAAAACATACCATTTATAATAGCCCTAAAAAGGTAAAATACTTAGGAATAACTCAAACCAAGGACGTAAAAGATTTTTAACAAAGGAAACTACAAAGCACTGTTGCAAGAACCCAAAGAGACCTACATAAATGGAAAAACGTACCATACCCATGGATAGGAAGACTCAACTTTGTGAAAACGTCAATCATACCCAAAGAAATGTACAGATATAATGCAATCCGAAGCCAAATATCAATACATTCTTTAACGAGATGGAAAAACTAGTCAACAACTTATATGTAAAGGATAGAGACCCCAGATAAGTAAAGTATTATTGATGAAAAAAAAAAATCTAAAGCAGGAGCCCTCACACTACCTAATCTCAGAACTGACTGTACAGACACAGTAGTCAAAACAGTCTGGTACTGGTACAATGACAGAAACATAGGCCAATGGAACAGAATCAAGAACCCAGAGGTAAATTCATCTACCTATGGTCAGATGGGAGTCCTGGTGACACAGTGGTTAAAAGCTGAGTTGCTAACCAAAAGGTCTGCAGTTCGAATCGACCAGCCAGTCCTTGGAAACCCTATGGACCAGCTCTACTCTGTTCTATAGGGTCACTATGAGTTGGAATTCACTTGATAGAAATTTTTTTTTTGGATGGTCAAATGATTTTTGCCAAAGGACCAAAGTCCATTAAGTGAGGAAAAGACAGTCTTTTTAACAAATAGTGCTGGCAAAACTGAATGTCCACCTGTGGAAAAATGAAACAGGGCACATACATCACACCATACACAAAATCTAACTCAAAATGGATCAAAGACCTAATATAAAACCTAAAACAATAAAGATTGTGGAAGAAAACATTGGGGAAATGCTAGTTGCCCTTATACACCAAAAAACAAAACAACAACAACAAAAAAGTTGCCATCAGGTCAACTCCAATTCAAAGAGGCCCTTATGCATGGCATAAATATAATAGAAACCATAATTAACAATGCACAAACACCAGAAAATAAACCAGATAAGTGGGAGCTCCTAAAAATTAAAAATTTCTGCTCATTAAAAGACTTCACCAAAAGAGTAAAAAGAGAATCTAGAGACTGGGAAAAAATCTTTGGCTACGACATATCTGAAAAGAATCTAATCTCTAAAATCTATAGAATACTTCTGCACCTCAACAAAAAAGGAAAAATAATCCAATTAAAAAGTGGGCAAAGATAATGAACAGACACTTTGCTAAAGAAGACGTTCAGAAGACTAACAGATACATGAGGAAATGCTCGTGATCATTAGTTATTAAGAGACATGCATATCAAAACTACTATGAGATACTCACCGCAACATTACCGGCACTAATCCAAAAAAAGGAAAATAACAAATGTTGGAGAGGTTGCAGGGAGATTGGAACCCTTATGCACTGTTGGTGGGAATGTAAAATGGTACAACCACTATGGAAAATGATATGGTGCCTCCTTAAAAGCTAGAAATATAAATACCATATAACCCAGCAATCCCACTCCTAGGAATATATCCTAGAGAAATAAGAGTGGTCACAAAAATAGATGTATGCACACCCATGTTCATTGCAGCATTGTTCACAACAGTAAAAAGATGGAAACAGCCTAAAAGCCCATCAACAGGTGAATGGATAAACAGATTATGGTACATATCTTAGTTATCCAGTGCTGCTATAACAGAAATACCAGAAGTAGATGGCTTTAACAAAGGGAAATTTATTTCTCACTATAAAGTAGGTTAAAAGTCCAAATTCAGGGCATCAGCTCCAAGGGAAGGCTTTCTCTCTCTGTCGGCCTTCCTACCAATCTTCCCCCAGACTAGGAGCTTCTCTACACAGGGACCCCAAGTCCAATGGAAGCACTGCACTTCCAGCACTGCTTTCTTGGTGGTATGAGGTCCCCAACTCTTCTGCTCACTTCTCTCTTTTATACCTCAAGAGATTGTCTCAAGGCACAATCTAATCTTGTAGGTTGACTCCTTCCCCACTAACACAACTGCCACCCATCCTCCCTCATTAACATCACAGAGGCAGGATTTACAACATATCAGAATATCACACAATACCGGGAATCATGGCCCAGCCCAAATGATACACACATTTTGAGGGGACATAACTCAATCCATGACAGTACATACACACAATGGAATACAACACAAATAACAAGGATGAACTCTATGAAACATCGTACAGCATGGATGAATCTGGAGGTTATTATGCTGAGTGAAACAAGTCAGTCACAAAAGCACAAATATTGTATGAGACCACTATTATAAAAATCCAAGAAAAAGTTCACACACATAAAAAAAAAATCTTTGATGGTTATGAGGGTGGGAAGGGGTGGAGATGGGAAATCACTAACTAAATATTAGAGAAGTTAACTTTGGTTAATGGAACCAAAAAAAAAAAAATCAAACCCACTGCCATCGAGTCAATTCTGACTCATAGTGACCCTATAGGACAGAGTAGAACTGCCCCATAGTGTTTCCAAGTAGCTCCTGGTGGATTCGAACTGCTTACCTTTTGGTTAGCAGCTGTATCACTTAACCACTATGCCACCGGGGTTTCTGATGAATGGAAAGACAATGCAAAATATAGAGGAAGGCAGGACAACTTGACCAAGGCAAACTCATAGAAGCTTCCCAGACACACCAAAACACCTTGAAAGACCAAGTTACTTGGGCTGAGGGTTAGAGACTGTGGTCTCAGGGGGCAGCTAGGTCAATTGGCATAACATAGTTCAAGAAAATAATCTGCATTCTACTTTGCTGAGTAGTATCTGGGGTCTTAATAACTTGTGAGTGGCCATCTAACACATCTATTGGTCTCATCACATTAGGAGTAAAGGAGGATGAAGAAAACCAAAGACACAAGAAAAAAATATTAGCCCAAAGACTAATGGACCACATGAACCACTGCCTCCACCAGCCTGAACCCAGAAGAACTAGATGCTACCCAGCTACCACCACTGACTACTCTGACAGGGGTCACAATAGAGGGTCTTGGACAGAACAGAAGGAAAATGTAGAACAAAATTCACAAAAAAGACCAGACCTACTGGTACAAGAGACACGGGAGGAACCCCTGAGACTATGGCCCTTGACACCCTGCTAACTCAGAACTGAAGCTACTCCTGAAGTCTACCTTTCAGCCAAGAATTAGACAGGCCTATAAAACAAACAAACAAACATAACATGTGTGAGGAACATGCATCTTAGTCCAATCAAGTATACAAGATCAAATGGGTAACATCTGTCCAAAAGCAAAGATGAAAGGGCAGGAAGGGACAGGAAAACTGGACACAGAGAACCCAGGGTGGAAAGGGAAATGTGGAGAGTGTTGACATATTGCAGGTATTGTAACCAGTGTCACAAAACAATTTGTGTATAAATTTTTTAATGAAGAACTAATTTGAGCTGTAAATTTTCACCTAAAGCACAATAAAAATTGGAAAAAATTCTTATGGGTTAAAAAAAAAATACTATGAGTTAATAGGTTGAAGTGGACATAAACCTTTGATGCCCAATCCTCAGACCAGTGTTCTTTCTACTTTATTCTCTCCTAGTAATTGTTTCTTTGTTTTACTCATTTACATTAAAAAAAATGTAAAATTAAAAAAATAAGAGAATGGGCTTTCTGAAAAAAAGTGATGATATTCTGGAAAGAAAGAGACAATAAAGAAGAGGAGGGAGAAAGCAAAGGAGAGATGAGAAAGATCAGGGAAGCTTATGTGATGTATGATGGCATTCAGAGTTCAGAAGGAGTAGTGATACCTGGCAAAGGCTGGCCAATAAAGGCATTTTGTTAGCTTGTTGTTAGCTGACATGGAGCTGGCCCTGACTCATTTTGACCCCAGGCAAAATGGAATAAAACTCTGACAGGTTCTGCACTATCCCCAAGATGGGTTGCAATTCTGACCATTGCAATCCATAGGGTTTTCACTGGCTGATATTAGGAGGTGGATCACTGAGACATTCTTCCTAGTCCATCTTAGCCAGGAAGCTCCACTGAAACCTGTTTACCATAGCAACATGCAAGCCCTCATTGACGGATGGTGACTGCGTATGAGGTATATTGGGTGGGAATCAAATCCAGGTCTCCAGGATGGAGGCAAAAATTCTACCATTGAACCTCCACTTCCGCCATAATAAAGGCATATGGTTTGTTAAATATTCCAAGTCTTCTTTTTAAAACATAAAGCATTTCTTAAGTTTTCAGATTCTTCTTTCATGATGAGATATCTTAAATTTTACAAGATCTTATACCTCAAGGCTTATACTGACAAACCATGAACACTTACTACAACACTAAACAGAACTGAAGGTGCCAAGTCCTCCCATGGCTTCCATAAAATTACATCAAGAATGAATGCATGTGTTCATTAGGAAAAAGAGGGCAACACTAAATTTAAAAAAAAGGAGGGGGGCTAAAAAATGTAGTCATAGATCTTTCCTATGAAGAGGAAGTCAAGGCAATATAAAGAAATAAAAGTTTGGTTTAAACTTAGAAAAATAGTGATAAATGCTAAGGTAACCACAAAAGAAACTAACAATCCTACACATCAAGATAAAAAACAATAAAAACATAAGGACTCAGCAAATACAAAAGCAACAACAAAGAAAAATAGGAAAAGACAATATGTAAAGAAAAACTACCTGCAGAGAAAATTAAGTAGAAAAAAGTACTGTCAACAACACGCATAAAAAAAAACAATGACGTCAAAATGACAGCACTAAATGCGTACCTATCCATAATTACACTGAACATAAATTGAAAAAATGTACCAATAAAAAGACAGAGAGTGGCGGAATGGATAAAAAAAAAATAAAACTACAGTCCTTCTATATGCTGCCTATAAGAGACACACCTTAGACTTGAAGACACAAACTAAAACTCAAAGATTGGAAAAAAATATATCAAGCAAACAACAATCAAAAAAAGAACAGGAGTGGCAATATTAATCTCTGACAAAACAAACCATAAAGTTAAAACCACTACAAAGGATAAAGAAGGATACTATATAATGATTAAACGGTCAATATACCAGAAGGATGTAGCCATATTAAATATTTACTCACCCAATGACAGGGCTCCAAAATACATAAAACAAACTCTAAGAGCATTAAAAAAAGAGAGATAGACAGCTCCATGATATTAGTAGGAAACTTCAACACACCACTTTTGGTGAAGGACAGAATATCCAGAAAGAAGCTCAATAAAGACACAGAAAATCTAAATGACACAATCAGACAACTTGACTCTACAGACATATACAAAACACTCCACCCAACAGCAGCCAAGTATACTTTCTTTTCCAATGCACATAGAACGTTCTCCAGAAAACATCACATATTAGGTCATGAAGCAAACCTTAACAGAATCCAAAACATCAAAATACTACAAAGCATCTTTTCTGATCATAAAGCCATAAAGGTAGAAATCAATAATAGAAAAAGCAAGGAAAAAAATCAAACACATGGTAACTGAGCAACACCCTGCTCAAAAACTACTGGGTTATGGAAAAAAATAAGGATGGAATAAAGAAATTCATAGAATCAGATGAGAATGAAAACACTTCCTACCAGGACCTTTGGGACTTAGCAAAAGCAGTGCTCAGAGGTCAATTTATAGCAAAAAAGTACACACATCCAAAAAGAAGAAAGGTCCAAAATCAAGGAATTATCCCTATAACTCCAACAAAGAGAGAGCAACAAAAGAAACCCTTGGGCACCAGAAGAAAGCAAATAATAAAAATTAGAGCAGAATTAAATCAGAGGATAGAAAAACAATTGAATGGGTAATAGGACCAAAAGCTGGTACTTTGAAAAGATCAACAAAATTGACAAACCACTGGCCAAACTGACAAAAGAAAAAAAGGAGAGGAAGCAAATAACCCAAATAAGAAATGAGATGGGTGATATCACAACAGACCCAACTGAAATTCAAAGAATAACAGAATATATGAAAAATTGTACTCTAACAAATTTGAAAACCTAGAGGAAATGGACAAATTTCTAGAAACTCACTATGTACCTAAACTAATACAGACAGAAACAGGACAACTAAATAAACCTGTAACAAAAGAAGAGACTGAAAATGTAACTAAAAAACTCCCAACAAATAACTGCCCTGGCCCTCACGGCTTCACTAGAGAATTCTATCAAACTTTCAGAGAAGAGTTAACGCCACTACAACTCAGAGCATCAAAAGGGCTGGATTACTCCCAAACTCATTCTATGAAGCCAGTGTAACCCCGATACCAAAACCAGGTAAAGACACTACAAAAGAAGAAAATTACAGACCAACATCCCTCATGAACTTAGATGCAAAAATCCTCGACAAAATTCTAGCCAATAGAATTCAACAACATATCAAAAAATTAATTCATCATGACCACATGGGATTTATACCAGGTATGCAGGGATGGTTTAACATTAGAAACAAATCAATGTAATCCATATTATAATGCAATGGTAGTCAAAACAGCCTGGTACTGGAACAAAAACATATACGTAGATCAATGGAACAGAATTGAGAATCCAGACATAAATTCATCCACCTATGAGCAGATGATATTTGGCGAAGGCCCAAAGTCAGTTAAATGGGGAAAAGACAGTCTCTTTAACAAATGATATTGGCATAACTGGATATCCATCTGTAAAAAATGATACAAGACCCATACCTCATACCATGCACAAAAGCTGACTCAGAAGGGATCAAAGACCTAAATATAAAATCTAAAATAATAAATATCATGGAAGAAAAAATAGGGACAAAGCTAGGAGCCCTAATACACGGCATAAACAGTATACAAAACGTTATTAACAATGCACAAGCGAAACTAGATAACTGGGAGCTCCTAAAAATCAAACACTTACGCTCATCCAAAGACGTCACCAAAAGAGTAAAAAGACAACCTACGGACTGGGAAAAAAATTTTGTCTTCAACAAACCACATCAGCGTCTGATCTCTAAAATCTTTAAGATACTGCAGAACCTCAACAACAAAAAGACAAATAACCCAATTAAAAAATGAGAAAGGATATGAACAGACACTTCATAAAGAAGACATTTAGGTGACTAACAGATACAGGAGGAAATGCTCATGATCATTAGCCATTAGAGAAATGCAAACCCAAACTACAATTAGATACCATCTCACCTCAACAAGCCTAGTATTAATCCAAAAAGCACAAAATAATAAATGTTGGAGAGGTTGTGGAGAGACTGGAACACTTATACACTGCTGGTGGGAATGTAAAAAGGTACATCCACTTTGGAAATTGATTTGGTGCTTCCTTAAAAAGCTAGAAATAGAAGTACCATAGGATCCAGCAATCCCACTCCTCGGAATATATCCTAGAGAAATAAGAGCCCTCACATGAATAGATATATGCACACCAGTGTTCTTTGCAGCACTGTTTACAACAGCAAAAACATGGAAACAACCAAGGTGCCCATTAATGAATGAATGGATAAACCAATTATGATATATTCACACAATGGAATACTATGCAATGATAAAGAACAACCATTAATCCGTGAAACATCTCATAACATGGAGGAATCTGGAAGGCATTATGCTGGGTGAAATTAGTCAGTCACAAAAGGACAAATGTTGTATGAGACCACTTATAAAAACTCAAGAAAAGGTTTAAACACAGAAGAAAATATTCTTTGGTGGTTACAAGGGTGGGGAGGGAGGGAAAGAGGTATTCACTAATTAGTAGACAAGAATTATTTTAGGTGAAGGGAAGGACAACACACAATACAGGGGAAATCAGCACAACTAAAGCTAAGAAGTTTTCTGAATACAACCAAAGACTTCAATGGACAGAGTAGTAGGGGCGGGGGTCTGGGACCATGGTTTCAGGGGTCATCTAGGTCACAATTGGCACAACAAAATATATTAAGAAAACATTCTGCATCCCACTTTGGTGAGTGGAGTCCGGGTTCTTAAAAGCATCAATTGCATCAATTAGTGCCAACCACCTGGAGCAAATGAGAATGAAGAACTCCAAAGACATGAGGAAAATATGAGCGCAAGAGACGGGAAGGTCCACGTAAAGCAGAGACTCCATCAGTCTGAGACCAAAAGAACTAGATGGTGCCTGGCTACCACAAATGACTGCCCTGACAGGAAACACAACAGAGAATCCCTGATGGAGCAGGAGAAAAGTGGGATGCAGAATCAAATTCTAGTAAAAAGGCCAGACTTAAAGGTCTGACTGAGACTGGAGGGATCCCAGAGGTCATCTCCTGGACTCTCTCTTAGCCCAAAACTGAAACCATTCCTGAAACTAACTCTTCAGACAAAGATTAGACTGGATTATAAGACATAAAATGATACTGGTGAGGAGTGTGCTTCTTAGCTCAAGTAGACACTTGAGACTATGTGGGAAGCTCCTGTCTGGAGGGAGATGAAAAGGGAGAGGGGGACAGGAGTTGGTTGAATGGACATAGGAAATACAGGATGGAGAGTAGTGTGCTGTCACATTGTAGGGGGAACAACTAGGGTCACATAACAATGTATTATAAGTTTTTGTATGAGAAACTGACTTGAATTATAAACTTTCACTTAAAGCACAGAAAGAAAAAAAAAATTCACCAGCTATTTTGGCAGTCAAATCACCAAGCTATCGGTCAAGTAAAGTCATATGAATTGCCTTTAGGTAAGTTCGTTCCCAAGTTGTAAAGTTTTTTAAACCATGTATTAAAGTTTACATTTATCTCTCTTAAAAAAAAGAATGAATACATGTACATCAGAAAGTGATTTCAGCAACACAGATGGTCAGAGGTGTAGAAAAAATAAAGGAGATGACATTTTTGTATTTCTATTTCTTAGGTACCTGAACTCAAATGTTTATAATAATACATTTTAAAAGCAAACCTTATTTACTTGCTTATTTGGCTGGTATCCAGCATGGTTATTTTTTTTTCTTTTATTATGGTGAAAATATACACACCAAAATATTTTCAAATTCAACAATTTCTACAAGTATAACTCAGTGACATTGATTACGTTCTTCATGTTGCCTAGCACAGCTTTTATGACAGATAAAGACAGACTGTAGACATAGTTACAATAAAGCTTATAACTATCTGTGATGGTTGTTACGAGAGGATTGCAGATAAAAAAGGACAAATAAAACCCCAGATAAGACTCAGATTCTATCTCTAGAACATGTAATAACTTTAAGGTAGAGATAATGATTCTCAACACTGATTGCACACTAAAATCACCAGGAATCTTTACATGGAATCACCAACACCAGCACCCCCTCCCAAGATTCTGACTTATTACCAAGACGGTCAGGCACTGGTGTCTCCATAAGCTCCCAGGTGATTCTAATGTGTTGTCGGGTTTGATATCCACTGATCTGCCGGTATGGACACACCACTGAGGACCATTTTCAGGATGATGAAAGTTATAATTTTGAACACTAATCCTCAGCCAATCCTCTTAAAACATAAATTAGAAAAGGAAAGTCAACAAAAATGCAGGCACAGTATCTCAGAACATACTTCATTCTCCTCTCCAGCCATCTTAACCAGCAGATGGGCTTGAAGTCCAACACTAGCCTCTGTCCTTCTCTCTGATTCTACAGGGCAAAAGCACCTGTGTGCAAACAAAGGGAAACAGGAGAGAAAAGATACCTCAGCTCTACTCCCACTGACCTGTTTCTTAGTATATGAGTGCCTGGGCCTCCTTCTAGGAAACCTCTGAGAGCCCCAGGGATATCAGAGAACATCTCTCTTTTTAACATTCACTTTCTGTTGAAGAACAAAAAGGGATTTTCAAAGTCAGGATTATTTTTTACTTCCTAAAGGTTTTATCTATAATTCTGAAGGCAGGAAACTAATACAGATTTTGGTACTGAAGTGAGTTGCTGCTACAACGAATGCCTAAAAAGGTGGAATTAGCTTTGGAATTGAATAATGTATACAGACTGGGAAGATTTTGAGAAGTATGACAGAAAAAACTTAGAATGTCTTGAACAGATTATTAGTAGAAATTTGGACTTTAAAGACTCTGCCAGTGAGGCCTCAGCGGGAAGTGAGGAATACAAAAGAGAAAGTTTCAGTCACCTTAGAGAATGTATATACAGGCAGTCCCTGGATTATGAACAAGTTCCATTCCTAAGTCTATCTTTAAGTTGAATTTGTGTGTAAATTGGAATATTAGGTAGTTTGTATACAACATCAGTTAGTCAAATATTTGTCTTAGTATATATTGTACCTTTCTATGCATAAAAATATTAAAGAAACACTTCCAGATACACTAAAATATCTCTAACATAATAATACACTAATAATAACATTTTGCTGTGTGTCACAAAGTAGTTCCCGTTTGTTATTATGAACCAATGTATGTACATTAAATTTTAATATAATAGGCTTTATGGGGGTTGGTTTATAACTACGGGCTGTATGTGAGTCAGAAGTTTGTGTCCTGGGGACTGCCTTTATCATCAAACACAGAATGGTGGTAGAAAAATGTACATTAAAGAAACTTTTGGTAAGGGCTCAAAGGGAAACAAATGTTATCGCAAAGTGGAAGAAAGGCAATCTTTGTTATATGGTGACAGAAATCTTAGTTCAATTGTGTCCTACAGTTGTGTAGAAAACAGAACTTGTCATCTATGTACTTGGATTTAGCTAAGGATACTTCTAAAGAAAGCGTTGGTTTCTTCTTGCTTCTTATAGTAAAATATGAGAGGAAAGGTATAAATTGAGGGAAAAACTATTAAGCAAAAAAGGAGCAAAAACTTGATGATTTTGTCAATTCTCAGCCTATCCAGATTGCAAAAGATGCCAACATTAGGAGATTCACTGCTCTGGAGAGAAGGCCAAGGGTGTGGCTGAAAAACTTTTTGCTGAAGAGATCATGAAGCCACTCAACAAGCTCAGCAGAAGGGAGGAATTGAAATAAGATTATCCAGGAAAGACCTGTAGAGGGCCCTCTTGTTTAATGGTGTAGATACCTGTGACATACATGGGAGACCCACAAGGGTTTTGAGAATTTTCTGTCAACAGAAATACTGACAGCTTGGACTGAAAGGGACAAAGACAGGATGAAATGAGGAAAGGCTGTCCAGCTTCTACAGGCAGGAAATGGACAAGAGACCTACTCAGTGGAAAATATGTGCTAACCTGTAAGAAAAGGAGGATAATGCTGAGTGCAGAGCCTTGAGAAAAGAGGTGGAGAAGTCCGCCATGAAGGATTATTCTCAGACCTTAAAATCTAACTGAAATTGCCCTGCTGAGTTTTGGGCTTGCTTAGGACTCATGATGCCACCTTTCTGTCCAATTTCTTCCTTTTTGGAAGCAAATACCCACCAGAAGCCCTGGTGGTGCAACAGTTAAGCTCTTAGCTGCTAACAGAAAGTTCAAAAAGGTTGGCAGTTCAAACTCACCCAGTGGATTCATGGGAGAAAGATCTGACCATCTGCTGCCACAAAGATTACAGACTAGAAAACTGTGATGGTTAAGGTTGTGTGTCAACTTGGCTGGGCCATGATTCTCAGTGGTTTGGCAGGTGTGATATCATTTGGCAGCTATGTAGTGATGTAATCACCTCCAGGATGAAATCTGCTATGAGCAGACAATCAATTGAAAGGTGTTTCTCTGGGGGTGTGGCCTGCATCCAATACGTGGGTACTTTCTACCAAAGCTCACAGGCATTTTTCACTCTGGATTCTGCAGCTGGCTCTTATTCATCTGACTTCTGGTTCTTGGGACTTGAGCTAGCAGCTTACCTGCCAATCTTGGGATTCGTCAAATTTGACAGCTTGTGAATCAGAGGTCTGCTGGCTGACCTGTCAATCTTCAGTTCGTCAGACCCTCCAGGTACATGAGTCAGGAGAAGCCCCTAGCCTGACCCATGAAATAGGGACTTTCCAGCCTCTCAAACCACATGAGCCATTTCCTTGATATAAATCTCTCTCTCATTTTCTCTCTCCCTTTGTCTCTCTTTCATATAGAAACATACAGAAAGATGTTTACCTGTGTTTTCTTCACTATGCAAAGGCAATGGACTGTGTGGTTCACAACAAATTATGGATAACATTGTGAAGAATGGGAGTTCCAGAACATTTAAAATGTGCTCACGAAGGACCTGTACATAGACCAAGCAGCATTAGATTGATAACATTTTGCTGATTGAACATAGTAAGGAAGAAGTGTCAACAGCTCTGGATTTATTGGTAAAACATTGCATGCTGGAAACCTTGGTGGCATAGTGGTTAAGTGCTACAGCTACAAAAGGTTGGTGGTTCAAATCCACCAGGTGCTTCTTGGAAACTCTATCGGGCAGTTCTACCCTGTCCTATAGGGTCGCTATGAGTCAGAATCAACTCAATGGCAACAGGTTTGGTTTTTTGGTTTTTGCATGCTACAGGTGGGAAATTAATCCAACAAAAATTCAGGTGCCTTCCACCTAAGTGAAATTTTTAGGGGTCCAGTGGTATGGGTCATGTCAAGATATTCCTTCTAAAGTGAAGGATAAGTTATTGCATCTGGCCTCTCCCACAACTAAATAGGAGGCACAATGCCTGGTGGGACCCTTTGGATTTTTGTAGGCAACATATCCCACATTTGGGTGTGCTATTGTGGCCTATTTATCACATGACTCAAAAAAGCTACTAGTTTTGAGTGGGGCTCAGAACAAGAGAAGACTCTGCAACAGGTTCAGGCTGCTCTGCATGCCACTCTGCCACTTAGGCCATATGATTCGGCTGATCCAATGGCAGTTGAAATGTCAGTGGCAGACAGAGATGCTGTTTGGAGTCTTTGACAGGCCGCTATTGGTAAATCATAGTGCAGACCCTTAGGATTTTGGAGCAAAGTCCTGCCATTCTCTGCAGATAGCTACTCTCCTTTTGAGAAACCATGTTTGGTTTGTAACTGGGCCTTAGTAGAGACTGAAGACTTAACCATGGGACACCAAGTCATCATGCAGCCCGAGCTGCCTATTGTGAACTGGGCGTTTTCTAACTCACAGAGCCACAAAGTTGGACGTGCATAGCAGCATTCCATCATTAAAGGGAAGTGGTCTACATGAGATTGGTCCTGAGCAGAACCTAAAGGCACAAGTGAATTGCATGAGGAAATGGCCCAAATGCCCAAGGTCTACACTTCTGTCACATTACCTGCCCTCTCCCAGTCTGCATCTGTGGCCTCATGGGGCGTTCTTTATGATGAGTTGACTGAGGGAGAGAAAACTTGTGCCTGGTTTACAGATGGTTCTGTGGTGTATGCAGGAACCACCCAAAAGTGGACAACAGCAGCCCTACAGCCCCTTGATGGGACTTCCCAAAAGAACAGTGGTGAAGGGAGATCCCGCCACTGGGCAGAACTTCAAGTAGTGCACCTGGTTGTTCACTTTGCTTGGAAGGAGAAATGTCCAGATGTGCGACTGTATACTGATTCATGGCCTCTGGCCAATGGTTTGTCTGGATGGTCAGTGACTTGGAAGGAACATTATTGGAAAATTGGAGACAAGGATTTATGGGGAAGAGATATGTGGAAAGACCTCTCTGAATGGACCAAAGAAGTGAAGATATTTGTATTTCATGTGAATGCTCAAAGGTGACCCCAGCAGAGGAGGATTTTAACAATGAAGTGGATAAGATGACACGTTCCGTGGAAACCAGTCCTCCTCTTTCCCCATCCATCCCTCATTGCCCTATAGGCTCATGAACAAAGTGGCCATGGGGGCAGGGATGGAGGTTATGCATGGGCCCAGCAACATTCACTTCCACTCACCAAGGTCAACTTGGCTACAGCCACTACTGAGTGTCCAATCTGCCAGTAGCAGGAACCAACACTGAGTCTCCAGTATGGCATCATTCCTCGAGCCAATCAGCCAGAAATCTGGTGGCAGTTTGATTACTCTGGACTGCTTCCACCATGGAAGTGGCAGGGCTTTGTTCTTACTGGAATAGCCTCTTTCTCTGCATACAGTTTTGTCTTCCCCACACACAATGCTTCTGCCAAAACTACCATCTTTGTGCTTACAGAATACCTTATCCACCGCCAGGGTATTCCACACAGCATCACCTCAGATCAAGAGGCTCACTTCACATTAAATGAAAGGTGGCAATGGACCAGTGCTCATGGCATTCACTGGTCTTACCATGTTCTCCCACCACATATATGTCAGTTTGTCCTACTGTGGTGGCATGTGTGTTGCTGTGATAGTGCAAGATTTGCTACTCATGTTTCAAATACCAGCAGGGTCACCATTGGTGGACAGGGTTCAGCTGAGCTTCCAGACTAACACAGGCTTGGAAGAAAGACCTTGTAGCCTACTTCTGAAAAAATTTGCCCCTGAAAATCTTATGAATAACAATGGAACATTGATATAGTGCCAGAAGATCAGCCCCTCAGGTTGGAAGACACTCAAAATACAACTAGGGAAGATCTGCCTCCTCAAATGAGCATTGACCTTAATGAAGTGGATGGAGTCAAGCTTTGGGACCTTCTTTTGCTGATGTGACAGGGCTCAAAACGAGAAACAGCTGCAAATATCTGTTAAAAGTTGGAAAGTGGAATGCACGAAATATGAATCTAGGAAAATTAGAAATCATCAAGAATGAAATGGAACACATAAGCATCAAAATCCTAGGTATTACTGAGCTGAAATTGACTGGTATTGGGCATTTTGAATCAGACAATCATATGGTCTACCATACAGGGAATGATAAGTTGAAGAGGAATGGCATCATGTTCCTTGTCAAAAAGAACATTTCAAGATCTGTCCTGACATACAATGCTGTCAATAATGGGATAATATCCATACATCTACAAGGAAGACCAGTTAATATGAATATTATTCAAATTTATGCACCAAACACTAAGGCCAAAGATGAAGAAATTGAAGATTTTTGCCAATTTTTGCAGCCTGAAATTGATCAACCATGCAATCAACATATATTGATAATTACTGGTGGTTGAATTGCAAAAGTCGGAAGCAAGAAAGAAGGATTAGTAATTGGAAAATATAGCTTTGGTAATAGAAATGATGCTGGAGATCACATGAATGAATTCTGCAAGAACAACAACTTTTTTTATTGCAAATACCTTTTTTCAACAACATAAACGGTGACTATACCTGTGGACCTCACCAGATGAAATACACAGGAAGCAAATCGACTACATCTCTGGAAAGAGCCAATGGAAAGGCTAAATATCATCAGTCAGAACAAGGCCAGAGGCCAGATATTCAGTTGCACATATGCAAGTTCAAGTTGAAGCTGAAGAAAATTAACACAAATCCACGAGAGCCAAACTATAATCTTGAATATATTCCACCTGAATTTGGAGACTGTCTCAAGAATAAATTTGACACATTGAACACTAATGACTGAAGACCAGAGGAGTTGTAGAATGACATCTAGGACATCATACACGAAGAAAGCAAGAGGTCATTAAAAATACAGGAAAGAAAGAAAAGATCAAAATGGATGTCAGAAGACACTCTGAAATTTCTATAGCAAAAGGAGCAAATGATGAAGTAAAAGAGCTGAACAGAAGATCGAGAAGACAAAGCAAAGCATTAGAATGAAATGTGCAAAGACCTGGAGATAGAAATGCAAAAGAAAAGAACACACAGCATTTCTCAAGCTGAAAGAACTGGGAAAAAAAAAAAAAACAAAACTCAAACCTCCAGTTGCAATGTTGAATGATTCTTGGGGAAAATATTACACAATGCACAAAGCATCAAAAGAAGATGGAAGAAATATACAGAGTCACTGTACGAAAAAGAATTGGTCGATGTTCAACCGTTTCAAGAGGTAGCATATGATCAAGAACCAGCAGCACTGAAGGAAGAAGCCCAAGCTGCACTGAAGGTGCTGGCAGAAAAACAAGTTTCCAGGAATTGACAGAATACCAACTGAGATATTTCAACCAACAAATGCGTTGCTGAAGGTGCTCACTCATATGTGCTAAGATATTTGGAAGACATCTACTTAGCCAATAGACTGGAAGAGATCCATATTTGTACCTATTTCAAAGAAAGATGATCCAACAGAATGTGGAAATTATCTGACAATATCATTAATGCCACACACAAGTAAAATTTTGCTGAAGATCATTCAAAAGCAGTTGCAGAAGTACATTGACAGGGAACTTCCTGGAACAAGGGATATCATTGTTGATGTCAGATGAATCAAGGCTGAAAGCAGAGAATACCAGAAAGATGTTTGCCTGTGTTTTATAGACTGTGAAAGGCATTCAACTGTGTGTGTCATAATAAATTATGGATAACATTGCAAAGATTAGAATTCCAGAGCACTTAATTGTGTTCATGCAAAACCTGTACATAGACCAAGAGGAACCCATTTGAACAGAACAAAGGGATACTGTGTAATTTAAAGAAAGATGTGTGTCAGAGTTGTATCCTTTCACTACACTTATTCAATCTGTAAACAGAGTGAATAATCCAAGAAGCCAGACTGCATGAAGAAGAATATGGCATCAGGATTAGAGGAAGACTCATTAACAAACTGTGATACAGAGATGACTCAGCCTTGTTTGCTGAAAGTGAAGAGGACTTGAAGCACTTACCGATGAAGATCAAAGATCACAGCCTTCAGTATGGATTACACCTTGTCATGGACTGAATCGTGTGTCCCAAAAATGTCTGTCAACTTGGCTAGGTCATGATTCCCAGTATTGCATGATTGTCTACCATTTTGTCATCTGATGTGATTTCCCTACGCCTTGTAAATCCTATCACTATGAAGTAATGAGATGGATTTTTAGTGGCAGTTATATTGATGAGATCTACAAGTATAGATAGTGTCTTAAGCCAATCTCTTTTGAGATATAAAAGAGAAAAGTGAGCGGAGAGACATGGGAACCTCATACCACCAACAAAGCAGTGCTGGGAGCAGAGCACATCCTTTGGACCTAAAGTTCCTGTGCTGAGATGTTCCCGGACCAAGAGAAAATTGATGACAAGGACCTACCTCCAGAGCTGACAGAGAGACAAAAACTTCCCCTGGAGCTGAAGCCCTGAATTTGGACTAGTAACCTACTAGACTGTGAGAAAATAAATTTCTCTATGTTAAAGCCATCCATTTGTGGTATTTCTGTTATAGCAGCACTAAATGACCAAGACACATCTCAGCATAAAGAAAACAAAAATCTTCACAACTGGACCAATAAGCAACATCATGATAGACGGAGAAAATATTGAAATTGTCAAGGATTTCATTTTATTAGGATACACAATCAATGCCCATACAAGCAGCAGTCAAGAAATAAAATGATGCATTGCATTGGGAAAATCTGCTTCAAAAGACTTTTCAAAAGTGTTAAAAAAAAAAAAAGAAAGCAGAGATGTCACTTTGAGGGCTAAGGTGCACCTTACCCAAGCCATGGTATTTTCCATCACCTCATATGCATGTGAAAGCTACACAATGAATAAGGAAGACTGAAGAAGAATTGTTGCCTCTGAATTACGGTATTAGCAAAGACTATTGAATATACCATGGACTGCCAGAAGAATGAAAAAATCTGTGTTAGAAGAAGTACACCAAGAGTGCTCCTTGGAAGCAAGTAAGGTAAGACTTCATCTCACGTACTGTGGACATGTTATCAGGAGGGACCAGTCCCTGGAGTAGGACATCATGCTTGGTAAAGTAGAGGGTCAGCAAAAAAGAGGAAGACTCTCAGCAAGTTGGATTAACACAGTGGCTGAAACAAAAGGCTCAAGCCTAACAACGATTATGAGGATGACACAGGGCTGGGCAGCTTTGCATTTTTTTGTACGTAGCATTGCTATTAGTAGGGACTCTATGGCACCTAAGACACACACACACACCATTTCCCCAATCATCCTGAAGCAGCTTATTTGATAGAACGTTGTAAAGGCCTTCTAGAGACATAATTGTTGTATATATATATATATATATATATATAAAGGTGGAAATACTTGCAGGGTTTTGGCAGTGTTTTCCAGGAGGAAATCAGCATTCAATATATGGTGCTGTTTCTCTCATAGCCAGGATTCATGGGTGCATCAATCAAGTGGTGGAAATGGGAGTGACACTACACACTATTACCCCTAGTGACTCAATTGCAAAATATTTGCTTCCTGTCCCACAACCGTATGCTCTGCATTTCTAGGAGTCTTATTTCCAAGGGGAAGAATGCTCCCACCAGGAGACACATTCGACTGGAAATTAAGAATGCAACCTGGCCACTTTGGGATCCTCATGCGTCTGAATCAACAGGAAAATAACGGAGTTACTGTATTGGCTCATACAATTTGATACTGATTACTAAGAGGAATTTGGATTGATATTACATAATGGAGGTAAAGAAGAGTATGTCTGGAATACAGAAGATCCCTTAGGACATATCTCAGTACTACCATGCCCTGTGATTAAAGTCAATGGAAAACTATGACAATTCAATTCCAACACAACTACAATGGCCCAGACCCTTCAGAAATGAAAATTTGGGCCACCCCACCAGGCAAAGATCCAGAATCAGCTGAGGTGCTTGGAATAAGGAAATAAGGAATGAGTGGTGAAAGAAGGTAGTTCTAAATATGTTACAACCACATGACCAGTTGCAGAAATGAGGACTATAATTGTTATGAGTATTTCTTCCTTGTATGTGTACATCAAATATTTTTTCTTCATTCATGAAATATAAGATGTAAACAGGGCTATTGCATTTTTGGTTGTATGCATGTTGTATCAGGTTAGGCAAAAGTATGACTTTATAACTGTCTTTAGAGATTGTGTATGGTATAGGTGCCAAGTTGACAACAGGTGGACTGTGATAGTTTAGATGGTTTAGATTGTGTGTCAGCTTGGCTGGGCTATGTTTCTTAGTGGTCTGGTGGTTCTGATGCACTTTGGCAGCTATGTAATGAAGTAATCATCTCCATAATGAGATTCGATATAATGTAAGCACCTCCATGATGAGATCAACTACAAGCAGGAAATCAGTTGAAAGGGAGTTTCCTTGGGAGGTGTGGCCTGATCCAATATATTTAGATTTTCTGGCAAAGCTTGCTGGCTTTTGATCACTCTGTAGCCTGCAGCTGGCAGAAATCTAAACTCCAGAGCTGTAAGAGCATATTTTGTTTCAAACTACCAGTTTGTGGTAATTTGTTACAGTCACTCTAGAAAATGAATACAAGTATACAGGTCTAACATATTTTGTTAAGTTTATTCCTAAGCATTTCATTTTTCGATGCTATTATAAATGGCATTGTTTTTCATACCAATTTCCAGTTTTTCACTAATATACTTGAAAATGCAATGTATTTTTCTATGTTGGTCTTAGAGCCTATGGCCTTGCTGAACTCATTTGCAAGTTCTACCTTTCTTTTATAGGTTCCTTAGGATTTTCTACAAAGCTGTTACTTTATTCTTTACTATCTTGTATGTCTTTACTTTCTTTCCATTTCTTTATTACAGTAGTGTTAAGGATTGAATTGTGTCTTCCAAGAATATATGCTGGGTTTCCTAAATAAACTGAATGCTTCAAAGGCCAGTGTAGCAGGGGCAGGGGTTTGGGAACCATAGTTTCAGGAGACTTCTAAGTCAACTGGCATAATAAAATCTGTTAAGAAAACATTCTGCATCCCACTTTGAAGTGTGGCGCCTGGGGTCTTAAACGCTAGCAAACGGCCATCTAAGATGCCCCAATGAGTCTCAACCCACCTGGATCAAACAAGAATGAAGCACACCAAGGACACAAGGTAATTACGAGCCCAAGAGACAGAAAGGGCCACATGAACCAGAGACTACATCATCCTGAGACCAGAAGAACTAGATGGTGCCTGGCTACAACCGATAACTGCCCCAACAGGGAACAAAACAGAGAACCCCTGAGGGAGCAAGAAACCAGTGGGATGCAGACCCCAAATTCTCATAAAGAGACCAGACTTAATGGCCTGACTGAGACTAGAAGGACCCTGGTGGTCAGGGCCCCCAGACCTTCCATTGGCCCAGGACAGGAACCATTCCCGAACCCAACTCTTCAGACGTGGACTGGACTAGACAATGGGTTGGAGAGGGATGCTGGTGAGGAGTGAGCTTCTTGGATCAGATGGACACTTAAGACTATGTTGGCATCTCCTGCCTGGAGGGGAGATGAGAGGGTAGAGAGGGTTAGAAGCTGGCAAAATGGACACGAAAAGAGAGAGTGGAGGGAGAGAGCAGGCTGTTGCATTAGGGGGAGAGAAATTGGGAGTATGTAGCAAGGTGTATATGGGTTTTTGTGTGAGAGACTGGCTTGATTTGTAAACTTTCACTTAAAGCACAATAAAAATTATATACATATATATATAAAAAGAATATATGCTGGCTTCCTGGCCCTTGTACCTGTGATGTGATCCTGTTTGGAAATAAGATTTTCTTTTTGTTATGTTATTGAAGTCATGCCAGTGTAGGATGGATCCTAAATCTAATCATTCTGAGTTATAAAAGGTCCAAAATAGGGACAGATACAGCCACCTGGGAAGACAGACACCATGAGAGAACCACCTGCACACCAAGGAACACTAAGAAACACCCAGGGATAACAACAAGGAAGGAATCAACATGATTGAGAACCTGATTTGGACTTTTTGCTTCCAGAATAGGGAGAAAATAAATTTCTGCTCTTTAAGGCCACACATTTGAGATATTTGTGTTATGGCAGCACACAGTAACTAAGACAAGTGGGTAGAATTTCCAGTATAATGTTGAGTAGAAGTCACATAAGCAGACATTCTTGCCTTGTTCCCAACGTCAAGAATAAATCACTCAGCCTTTGACCACCAAGTATAAAGTCAGCCAAGGGTCTTTCTTAAATGTCTTTTACCAGGTTGAGGAAGTCCCTATTAATTCCTAGTTTGCTGAGGGTTTTTATCCAAATGAATACTAAATTTTGCCAGATTCTTTTTATGCATATATTGAAATAACCATAAGACTTTTCTTCTTTAATCTATTAAGGAAATTATATTTTTGGTTTTCAAATGTGAAACTAATCTTCATTCTGAAAATAAGATCTACTTGTACATGATGTATTCAATGTCCTTTTCACATATTACTAAACTCAATTTTGTAAAATTTGGTAAGGGTTTTAACATCTGTGTTAACAAGGGATATAGGCCTATTGATATTGTTTTATTTTTTTTTCTTGTAATGATTTTGTTTAATGTTGGTGTCATAAAATTACTCTGACTCAGAATTAGTTGAGATGTGCTACTCATTTATTTTCTGAAAGAATTTGTATAGAACTGGAATTATGTCTTCCTTAAATTTTGTTTAGAATTCAATAGTAAATCCATCTAGGCCTGGAGTGGTTTTGTGGGTTTTTTTTATTTGTTTGTTTTTTAATTGTAAAAAGTTTAACTGCAAATATCATTTATTTGTAGCCATCATTGTGAGTGAACTTTAGTTGTATCTTTCACAGAATTTCTCATTTTATTAAGTATCTGGTAGCCAAGGCCTAAAAACTGTCCATGCACATATTTCACTTAAATTTCTGTTTTTTTTAAAGCAGGAGGTAAATCTGGTCTCTATCACACCATCATGGTCAAAGGAGAAATCTGCCTCTGTTTTATTATTCATTGAAAACTGCCCTAGATATTATACATCAGATATGCTTTTTATATCTAGAAGATGTTACTATCATGATGTAAAGATCACTTTAAATAAAGTCTTTTGTGAAGAATTTCTATCATCATAATGGCCTATGTTTTATTCAGAACCATGCACTCTTATTTTTCTTGAGAAAGAATTAAAAAAGCAGTCCCGACATTCAAAGCTAGCCTGGCACTCAGTTAGGCCATGATATTCTCTTGTTGAACATAATTTCCCAGCACACAAACCTCAGACAAGAGCACCCTGAGACCATGATAAAATAAAATAAAGCTACTTCATAACTGTGTCTAAGCACAAAGATAAGTGTTTAGTTATCTAATACTGATAATACAGCAAAAATTACCACAGATGGGTAGCTTTAAAGGACAGGAATTTATTGTCTCACAGTTTGGGGGGCTAGAAATCCAAATCAGAGCATCAGTTCTAGGAGAAGCTCCCTCCATGTCGGTAGCCCTGGAGTTTCTTGATCTTCCTTGATATTCTGTGACATTCCTTAGCATCTGTCTTCCCTCCGTGTGTGATTCTGCTCTTTTTATAAGATACCACTCAGAGTGCTTAGGTTTAGGACCCATCCTACTCAAATATGACTTCATTAATATAACAAAAGGAAATCTTTATTTCCAAACAGGGTCATATTTAGAAGTACAGGGGTTAAGACACAGGCATTCTTTTGGGGTGACATATTTTAATCCATAACAAGGTTATATTGCCACCCACAAAACACCAAATATGCAACTCTTTGGCTAAATTGAGTGACTGCTGCTTCCTTACCAAATACAGCTTTATCCTCATTCTAGGGGTCCCTCCCTAGACAGGATTTGCTGAGATACACAATCAGATAATTGCCCACCCTTTCTGAGTGTATCTAATCTAGACAAACTCCTGCTTCCTCAAATATCTCAGTCAAAGCCTTAATTTTATAATAGATTCTTTCACGGTACAATCACCCCCTTGGTACCCATGGTATATGTATGTTCTCTTCCACTGCAATGAGTGATAAACCCAAACTGCGTAACTAAGGGTGTGTTTCTAATGGTCTTCGACTGACAGGTATTGATAATCTGAATGAATCCCAAATGTATCTAATGCAGGGCTTTCTAGACATTGAATGAGCAAAAGAAGTTTTACCCATGCATTCTTTTCTTCTACTCAGAAGTAATTAATTTAAAAGTATCTATAAGCCGAAAGTATTACATTAGTTATCCCATTTCCTACAACTTTAGATTTCTAAGGAATTATTATTAGCCTTTGAAAAAAATAAAATGCTTCTAATAAAATCTTGAAATATTAAATTTTATAATTCTGGATATTTATATTTTTATAAACATTATATTTGCTAACATTTACAATGAGTTATGGTTTATATTAAGAAAAAAAATTAGAAAACCCCTAAAATAAAATGGATGCATCAAGAAAGACCAAAGAAATTAAATTAATGAAGTTTTTTATTATTGGGTAAATTTAATTTTTTATTAAAAATTCCCTAATTAAGATTAGTTGTGTCTTTAAAGTGTGCAGAAAGTAGTTACTAAAATAATAACAAAGATAATAAAAGCCAGTAAGCAGCTGCTGTTGAGTCTATTCCGACTCATGACAACCCCATGTACATCAGAGTAGAACTGTTCTCCATAGGGTTTTCAATGGCTAATTTTTGAGGGTAGATGACCAGGTATTTCTCCTGAAGTGCCTCTGGGTGGACTTGAACTACAACTTTTCAGTTAGGCGCCAAGTGCATTAACCTTTTGCACCACACAGGGACTCTAATAAAGACAATAACCCAAGCCCTAAGCCCACTGCTGTCGAGTCAATTCCAACTCTTAGCAACCCTATTCTATAAGACAGAGTTTCAGTTCCCCCATGGAGTTTCCAGGGCTGTAAATCTTTACAAAAGCAGACTGTCACATCTTTCTCCCACAGAGAAGCTGGTGGGTTCAAATTACCACCCTTTTGGTTAGCAGCCTAGCACTTTAACCTCTGTGGTAACAGGGCTCAATAAAGATAATACCCAGGGAAACCCAGTGCCATCGAGTCGATTCCATGAAGAGAAGGAAGAGAGAGATCTTCCATAGATACTATTATATCAGGGTCTACTCTTGCTAAGTGCTTCACGTACATTATCCCTAGATATCACCTGGCAAATCATCATTTTATCTTCATTTTTAAAACTATAAAAGGAAACTAAGGCTTAGAGGCTTAAACTAAATTGCTACAACGTGCTAAACGTTTTCAGTTTGATCAAAATCAGCTCAGTCTGATTTCTAAGACCTTAAGCTCTCAGACACACTGCTCTGTGCCTTTTCATAATTATAGTTAACTATGGAGTGAGAAGTTTAAGATATGTAGACATAGGCAACAGTGTAGCACAGGCATGGAAGCCTGCTGCTTATTGCTTTGTTTTTTGTTTTTATTTTTAATAAAGATGCTATAGATGAAATACACTATGTAGAAATAAGTAGACAACTAAAGAGAAGAAAGAATTAAAAAATAAGGTTATATATTGAAGAGGAAACTTAGATTGAAAAATAAGGACATGATCAGCTAAAACGAGGAGTAACACTTCTAGCTCAATGGTCAATGAGAAACGTGATTAGAAGATAAAATTTTCACAAGAATTATTTGGTGCCTATAAGAGAAGTGAAAAGGGGGAGGGGATTCATTGGCAGAGAAAATTATAATCAATGGAATTATGTCAATTTTATCAGTGGAATAAAGACAAATTTTAGATGAAGGAGAGTAATTAAAAACCCTCATACATGCTACTACATGGATGAACCTTGAAAACATTATGGCAAGTGAAATAAGTCAGTCACGAAAGGATAAGTATTGTATAATTCCACTTTTATGAAATATCTCGAATGGGCAAATACACAGAGATCAAAGTTTATTAGTGGTGCCCTAGGGCAGGCAGGAGGGAAGAGAAAGGGGGACATCTTTGCTTAGGGGACATTGAGCTCCTGTTAGGGTTGAAGTAAAATTTTGGAAACATATAATGGTGATGGTTGTACAATATGATGAACACAATGTTACAGAAGTGTACAAGTAAAGAAAGTTGGAAGGGTAAATGTTTTATTGCATATATATTTACCAGAATTAAAAAAAAAAAGATGATTGATTTACGCAAGCTAATTAAACTATACTTTGCAAGAACACACTGATTGCTTTAGTCCTGAAGGTGAAAGCATTAAAGAGTCCTCTGTGTCATTGTAAAGCAGAAAATTTGATTTGGAGAGAAAATCCCCTTTGGTCTAGTGGTGCTCTGCTGCCAGGATATTAATGTATGAAAGAGAAAATTATACCTAAGAAAAATCTCTTTAAATTCAGTACAATTCATTATAGCCTCACAAATTTGTTCATTCTAACATGCACTTTCCTAATTTGTGATCGATCCATCTTCTTACATAACGTTCAGTGGTTATAATATTTACAAAGCTAATTAATCCTACCTAAGCCATCTGTTTGATTTCTTGACTGCTGTTTCCATGGCTGTTGATTGTGGATTCAAGTAAAATGAAATCCTTGACAACTTCAATCTTTTCTCCATTTATCATGATGTTGCTCATTGGTCCAGTTGTGAGGATTTTTGTTTCCTTTATGTTGAGGTGCAATCCACACTGAAGGCTGTAGTCTTTGATCTTCATTAGTAAATGCTTCAAGTCCTTCTCACTTTCAGCAAGCAAGGTTGTGTCATCTGCATAACCCAGGTTGTTAAAGAGCCTTCCTCCAATCCTGATGCCCCGTTCTTCTTCATATGGTGCAGCTTCTTGTATTATTTGCTCAGTATACAGATTGAATAGGTATGGTAAAAGGATATAACCCTGACGCACACCTTTCATGACTTTAAACCAATCAGTATCCCCTTGTTCTGTCTGAACAACTGCCTCTTGATCGATGTAAAGATTCCTCATGAGCACAAGTAAGTGTTGTGCTCTTGAGGACACGTCAAGAAATCAAACGCGTTGCACTGGGTAAATCTGCTGCAAAGGACCTCTTTAAAGGGTTGAAAAGCAGGGATGTCGCTTTGAAGACTAAGGTGCACCTGACCCAAGCCATGCTATTTTCAATGGCATCTTATGCATGTGAAAGCTGGACAATGAATAAGGAAGATCAAAGAAGAATTGACGCCTTTGAATTGTGGTGTTCGCAAAGAATACTGAATATACAATGGACTGCCAAAAAGGCAAACAAATCCGTCTTGGAGGAAGTACAACCAGAATGCTCCTTAGAAGCAAGGATGGCGATACTGCGTCTTACATACTTTGGACATGTTGTCAGGAGGGATTAGTCCCTGGAGAAGGACATCATGTGGAACAGAAGAAGATCTTCAATGAGGTGGATTGACACAGTGGCTGCAATAATGAGCTCAAGCATAATAACGATTGTAAGGATGGCATAGACCTGGCACTGTTTCGTTCTGTGAGGAATAAGGAGTGCCTGACCCAAGCCACGGTATTGTCAATCACTTATATGTATGCAAAAGGTGGATAATGAATAAGGAAGACTGAAGAAGAACAAATAAATCTGTCTTGGAAGAAGTACAGCCAGAATGCTCCTTAAAAGCGAGGATGGTGAAACTTTGTCTTATGTACTTTGGCATGTTATCAGGAGAAGAACATCATGCTTGCAGAGGGTCAGCGAAAAAGAGGAAGATCCTCAATGAGACAGATTGACACAGTGGCTGCAACAACATACTCAAACATAGCAATGGTTGTGAGGATGGCTCAGGACATGTTTACATAGGGTTGCTATGAGTTGGAACTAACTCAGTGACACCTAACAGCTGGGACAACAAAGAAACTTACTTAAGGGAAGATAAGATTTCTATACTCACTCAAACAGGTAAAACGGCGATACAAGTAGACTGTGGTAAATTATGTATATAATACATAAAGAACATCGTGAAGAATGGGAATTCCAGAACACTTAATTGTGCTCATGAAGAACCTTTACATAGATCCAGAGGCAGTTGTTCGGACGGAACAAGGGGATACTGCATGGTTTAAAGTCAGGAAAGGTGTGCTCCAGGGTTGTATTCTTTCACCATACCTATTCAATCTGTACGCTGAGCAAATAATACAAGAAGCTGGACTATTTGAAGAAGAACGGGGCATCAGGATTGGAGGAAGACTCATTAATAACCAGCGTTATGCAGATGACACAACCTTGCTTTTTGAAAGTGAAGAGGACTTGAAGCACTTACTGATGAAGATCAAAGACTACAGCCTTCAGTATGGATTACACCTCAACATAAAGAAAACAAAAATCCTCGCAACTGGACCAATGAGCAACATCATGATGAATGAGAAAAGATTGAAGTTGTCAAGGATTTCATTTTACTTGAATCCACAATCAACAGCCATGGAACCAGCAGTCAAGAAATCAATACGCATTGAATTGGATAAATCTGCTTCAAAGGACCTCTTTAAAGTGTTGAAGAGCAAAGACATCACCTTGAAGACTAAGGTGTGCCTGACCCAAGCCGTGCTATTTTCAATCGTATCATATGCATGTGAAAGCTGGGCAATGAATAAGGAAGACCAAAGAAGAATTGAAACTTTTGAATTGTGGTGTTGGCAAAGAATATTAAATATACCATGGACTGCCAGAAGAACGAACAAATCCGTCTTGGGAGAAGTACAACCAGAATGCTCCTTAGAAGCAAGGATGGCGAGACTACATCTTACGTACTTTGGACATATTGTCAGGAGGGATCAGTCTCTGGAGAAGGATATCATGCTTGGCAGAGTACAGGGTCAGCGGAAAAGAGGAAGACCCTCAACAAGGTGGATTGACACAGTGACTGCAACAATGGACTCAAGCATAACAACAACTGTAAGGATGGCACAGGAACGGGCATTGTTTCGTTCTGTTGTGCATAGGGTCACTATGAGTCAGAATCGACTTGACGGTACCTAACAACAATACATAAGGCAACCCCTAAAATGTTATACAAAGATATAACTCAAAAATACAGATAAGTCAAAATAGAATTAAAAACAAAATTCATGTAATGGATAGGCAGGCAGGAAAAGAAAAAGACAGTAAAGCAAACAAAACAAACAGAAAGCAAAACATAGATAAAATAGCAAGCGTAAGCCCTAAAACATCAATCCAAACCCAAAAAACCAAAACCATTGCCGTTGAGTCAATTTTGATTCATAGCAACCCAATAATTTAAGTGTAACAATAACAAAACAGAGACTGCTGGAATGGACTAAAAGACATGATCCAACTATATCCCGTTTACAAGAAACACTTCAAATATAATGATATAAGGAGACTGAAAGCAACAGTATGGAAAAAGTTATATATTGCAAACATTAATCGGAAAACAGGAGTAGTTATATTAATGTCAGATAAGGGAGACTTCAGAGCAAAGGCAATTACTAGAAACAGAGAGAAATATAATACAATGATTAAAAATAATCAATCCACTGAGACTACATAGCAATCTTAAATATATGTGTAACAAACAACATAGCCACAAAATATGTGGAGCAAAAACAGAAATAATTCAAAGGAGAGAAAAACAAATCCACAATTATAGTTGCAGACTCAACACCACTTTTTCAACATTTGATAGACAACTGCATAGAAAATTGGCAATTATATATAAAAATTCAAAAGCACCATGAAACTAGAGGATCTAATTCACATTTATAGAACATTTTACCTAATAAAAGCAGAAAAAACATTATTTCAGGTTTCCACAGAACAAATACCAATACAGACCATACCCTGGGCCTTAAGACAATCCTCAACAAACTTAAAAGAATGTAAGTCAGACAGAGTGTATTTTCTGAACACAGTAAAAGTAATTACAGAAAGATAATAAGAATAATCTCAAGCACTTGGAAACTAAACAGCACACTTCTAAATAATCCACAAGTCAAACAGGAAGTCTCAGGGAACTCAGAACATACACTGACTTAAATAAAAATACAACATATCAAAATTAGTAGGACACAGCTAAATCAGCGCAGAGAAGAAAATCTGTCTAATGAAAGGCTAATATTAAAAAACGGAAAGTCTCAAATAAATAAAGCAACACTTCAAAACCCTAGAAAAAAGAGAGAAAAATAAACCTAACGCAACTAGAAGAAAGTAAATAATAAAGATAAGATCAGAAATAATTGAAATTTAAAAAAGGAAATCAATAAAGTTTTAAAAAAACTGGTCCTTTGAAAAGATTAATAAAATTGGCAGAACTCTAATAATAATGGCAATGAAAAACAAATTACCAGTACCAGGAATGAAAATGGAAATGTCACTATAAACCAGGTAGACATCAAAAACATAATAAAGGAATACTACAAACAACTCTACACACATACATTTGAAAATTAGATGCAGTGTACCAAAAAGCATAAACTATCACAACTCAGTGTCTAATGGATTACTTGAATAACCCTGTAAGGACACTGAATTCATAATTAAATATCTATTGAGAAAGATATCTCCAGGCCCCAGGAGGTTTCACTGGAGAATTCTACCAAATATTCAAAGAGGAATTCCACCAATTCTACACAATCTCTTCTAGAACAGAGAAGAGCAGGAGCACTTTCCAATCCATTTTATGAAAGTAGTATTAACCTGATATCAAAATCAGACATATAGTACCAAAAAAGAGGAAACAACAGACCAATAACACTTATGAATTCTATGCAAAAATTCTTAACAAAATATTTAACATTATATTTGAGAATATATAAAAGTTATTATACACCATAACTTTGTTCTGAATATAACATTGCTTCGATATTCAGAATCAAACAATGCAGTACGGAACTACGAGTCCTTATCTATTGGTGGTGGAAATGTAAAATTGTACAACCATTTTGGAAAATTGTATTACAATTCTTCAAAAGATTAGGAATAGATCTACCATATGACCCAGCAATCCCACCCCTAGGTATATATCCTATGGATTTAAAAATAGTGACATCAACAGATATATGCACACTTATTTTCATGGAACCCTGGTTGCTCAGTGGTTAAGAACTTGGCTACTAACCAAAAGATCAGTAGTTCGAATTTACCAGCCACTCCTTGGAAAACATATGGAGCAGTTCCACTCTGTCCTATGAGATTGCTATGAGCCGGAATCGACTCAACAGCAAGAAGTTTGATTTTTTGATTTTATGATCATTGCAGCACTATTCACGATAGCAAAAGTGTGGAAACAACCCAAATGCCCATCAACAGATGAATGGATAAACAAAATGTGGTACATACATAAAATGGAACACTACTCACCTTAAAGAAAAACGAAGTCCTGAAACATGCTACAACATGGATGAACCTGGAGGAAAATATGTTGAATGAAATAAGTCAATCACAAAAGGATAAATATTGCACGATCTCAAGAATAGATAAATACATGAAATGACAAGAATAGATAAATACATAGAGACCAATGGTAATTACTTTAGGGGCAGAAGGAGGGGAGGGAGAGAGGGAATCATTCTCTGGAAAACAGTGAATTTTTATCTTTGGTGATAGGAATATTAGCATCAACTAAAACCAAATTATTGCTATTGAGCTGATTCTGACTCATAGATAACAACCCTATAGCACAGAGTAGAACTGCCTCACAGGGTTATCAAGGAGAGGCTGGTGGATTTGAACTACTGACCTTTTGGTTAGCAGCCAAATGTTTGACCACTGCACCACCAGGGCCCCAGCATCAACTAAGGGTAATGATTATACAACTTGACTAATGTAACTAATATAACTAGGCTGGGCATCAGATTTTTGGCAAAATGTCAAATGCAATGTTATTTATAGTTTTATAACAATAACAGCTGTCAAAAAAAAAAAGGGGGGGTAGCTGCACTTGCAGATACTACTTAGGAAAAGCTAAGCACTTCATAGGATTAGATTTCTTGGTTCAAAAGTTAAAGGTTATGGCTTCCTGGGTCTAGTCAGTCAATTGGCCTAATGATGTTTTTAGAGTTTCTATTCTACCTTACAGACTGTTGAGTAGCACCTTCGGTCATAAAAGCTTGTAAGAGGCTATCTAGGATACAACTCTTTATTTGCCTGGAGCAGTAGAAGAAGACCCAGGAATTGGAGTAAGAAATGAACTACAGGTCTATGAATTACAGGTCTAATTGCCTTTATTAACCACTACTAGAAATTTAGAAGAAATGGTTGATGCTCAGCTACCATTAATTAAACATTTTGATCAAGGACCCAGTAGATGGGTCCTGGTCAAAAGGAGGAAAAACATGGAATAGAACATCAAATTCCTATGAAAAAGAGAAATACCGGATACACTGACAATGGAGGAACTTCCGAATCTATTAGCCTGAAATAAACGTTAACCTTTGGACGGAAAATATCTTATGAAGTCATCTGTAAACAAAACAACAGTTTAGCTCAATTAATAAATAAAGTCAGCCTTGATTGTTTTGTTATTTTAAAGAATTATCGATACATAATGAAATTAACAACAGTAACTCTAAAGCAAAGAAGAGAACTTTAAAGGGGCATAAAGAGTAAAAGTTAATGGTGGTGAAACATGGGTAAAGATAGTTAGAATGACACAATGTGAAGAATGTAACCAATGACATTGATCTGTACATGTAGAAATTGTTGAACGGGTGCATATTTTGTTGTACATATTTTCACGAAAAAAAAATGAATGAATGAATAAATGTAACCCACCATATTAACAGGCTAAAAGACAAAATGTCGCAAAAAGGCAAGGAAAAGGCATACAGGTCAGAAAGGAAGAAATAAAACCGTGCCTATTTTCTATTAAAAAAAATCCAGAAATCTAAAAAAAAAAAAACACTTTGAATACTAACTAGTAAGTTCAGCAAGGTCACAGGATATAAAACAAATAAAAAATATTCAAAAATCAATTTTAGGTCTACATACTAACAGTAACGTGAGCACTGCAGCTAAAAACATCATTTACAATGGCTCAAAAAATAAAATATTTAGCTGTAAATATAACAAAGCTTGTACAGGACATGCATGCTTAGAACTACCAAATGCTGATAAAAGAAACCAAAGAAGATCTAATTAAATGAAGATATATCTCGTGTTCATGAACTGGAAGTCTCAACTTAGTAAAGATGTAGTTCATCTCCAGATGGATTTGCAGATTTAATACAATTCCTATCAAAATCTTAGCAAGATTTTTTATAGATACAGACAAGGTTATTCTCATTTTAAAATATTTTATTGTATTTTTGGTGAAAATATACACAGCAAAATAAGTTCCCACTCAATAATTTCTACACACAATATTCAGAGATCTTGGTTACATTCTTCAGCTTGTGTCACCATTCTCATTACTTCTGTTCTAGTTGTTCCACTCCCGTTAACCTAGTCTCACTGCCTCAAAATTTCTCATCTTTGTTTTAGAGTAACTGTTGTTCATTTTTGTTGTTCATTTGGTTTCATATGGATAATTTTAAGAGTGAGATTATTGACTTTTTGAGCTAGCCAGCTATTCAATTAAAAGGTGATTTCAGGGGATAGTTTCTGTTCAAGGTTTTAAGATTATCTCAGGGCAATAGTCTTAGGAAGGGGCAGATTAACCAGTAAGCAAGGCACGAACTGGTTTACAGCAAGCAAGGTATACACGAGCTTAATTGTGCTTACTTACTAATCTGTAATGCACAGTTTTGCAAAAAAAAACAGGTGAAATTGTGCATTACAGGTTAGTAAGTAAGTAAAAACAAGTAAACCTGCACATACCTCGCTTATTGGGTAATCAGTCCCTGGTCTTAAAGATTCTTCCAGCCTCAATGGGTCCAATAAGTCTGGATTCCTTGAGAATTGAAGTTCCGTTACACATTTTTACTCTTTCTACCAGGATCCATCTACTATGACCCTAATCAGAATGTTCGGTAGTGGTACCTGGGCACCATCTAGTTCTGGTTTCAAGGAAGAAGCTGTGGTTCATAGAGACAATCTTGTATTCAAATTCCTTTTCTGATTCTTAGATTTTCTTCATTCTCTTTTGCTCCAGATGAATAGAGACCAATAGACACATCTTAGATGGCCACTCTCAAGCTTTTAAGACCCTAGGCACTACTCACCAAACTGAGATATAGAACAGGAACTTTATAAACTAGGTTATCCTAATTGACTGAATTGACCCATGAGCTTAGGACCCTAAGTCTTCAAATCAAGAAAACTATCCCATGAGCTAACTGGCTATATCTAAGAAGTATCTGCATCTCTACCTCCTATTTGATTTGTTACACATGTCTATGTCTAGATCTATATCAATAGATATATATTGGTTGTCATTGCAAAATTATATATAGCATAAAACAAAAAAAAAAAAAACCAAACCCAGTGCCGTCGAGTCGATTCCGACTCATAGAGACCCTATAGGACATAGTAGAGCTGACCCATATTGTTTCCAAGGAGCACCTGGTGGATTCAAACTGCTGACCCTTTGGTTAGCAGCCATAGCATTTAACCACTATGCCACCAGAGTTGCCATATATAGCATAGCATTTACCAATTTATCCTTTTCCTTATAGACAACTCAGTGGTATCGATTACCCTGGTAACTACTGATGAACACTGGTTTCTGTATATATACAAATTCTTGTAATTTCATAAAAGTGGGATCATATAGTATGTGTCCTTTAGTGATTGACTTATTTCCTTCAGCACAACATCCTTCAGGTTTAACTATGTTGCAAGATGATTCAGGAACTTATTTTTCTTTAAGGCTGAGTAGTGTTTCATTGTATGTATGCACCACATTTTGTTTATCCATTCATTCCTTGATGGCACTTAGGCTGTATCCTTTTTGGTATTATGCATAGTGCTGCAATGAATATAGGTTTGCATATGGCTTCTATTAGTTCCCTAGGAAATACACTTAGGAGTGAAATTGCTGGGTCATATGGTAGATCCTTTTTTTTTTTTTTGAAATAGGGGCTTTGATTAACCACTTGATGTGAATATATTCTCTTTCTTGAAATTCTAACTACATTTTTTAAATAATTTATTTTGTTGTTGTTGTAGTTGAGTATACAAAGCAAAAGCATACACCAATTCATCAGTTTCTACATGTACTATTCAGTGACATGGATTACATTCTTTGAGTTGTGCAACTGTTCTCATGCTCCTTCTCTGAGTTGTTCCTCTGCCATTAAAATAAACTCACTGCCCCCTAGCGTTCCTATCTAATCTTTCAAGTTACTGCTGTTATTTTGATTCCATATAGATAAACATTAAAAGAACATAACTCTCAAGGCCGACTTACTTTACTAGCTGAGCTAAACTGCAGTTGGTTTTAAGAAGATTTCAGAGGATATTTTTGGTTTAAGGTTTAAGAATTATCCCAGGGCAACAGTTTTGGGGTTTCATCCAGTCTCCATGGCTCCAGAAAATCTGGATTTCATGAGAATTTGAAATTCTGTTCTGCATTTTCCCCTTAAGGATTCTTCTATAGAATTTTGGATCAAAATGTTCAGTAATGGTAGCAGGACACCAACCAGTTCTTCTGTTCTCATGGCAAAGAAGGCAGTTGTTCATGGAGGCAATTAGCCATACATTCCATTTTTTCTTCCTATTCATGATTCTCCTTCTTCCTCTGCTGCTTTAGGCAAATAGAGACCAATCGCTGTGCCTTGGATGGCAACTCACAAGATTTTAGAACCCCAGACACTACACAGTGAACTAGAAGGTAAACCAAAAGCACTAAACATGTGAATTAACTGGGATGTTCCATGAAATCATGACCCTAAACCTCCAAACCAGGGAATCAAATCTCATGAGGTGTTTGGTTATACACAAGCAGCTTCAGCAGCTACCTTTTTGTGTGTGTGTCATTGTTGTAAGTATGTCTATCACACAAATATAGCCATTTCAACTTTTTATAGGTGTACAACTTACTGGGAGTCCTGGTGGTGCAGTGCTTAAGCATTTGACTGCTTACCAAAAGGTCAGCAGTTTGAATCCACCAGCCACTGCCTGGATACCCTGTGGGGCAATTATTGACAGTAATTACCTTAATCGGCTGTGCAATTCTACACTTAGAAATTGATACTGTTTTCCACAGCAGTTGTTCCATTTTACATTCCCAACAGCAGTGGATAATGGGTCCAATCTCCCTACATCTTCTCCAACATTTGTTATTTGCTATTTTTGTTTTTTGTTGGTTGGTTGGTTTTATCTTAGCCATCCTAGTGAGAATGAAATGGTGTCTCATTGTGGTTTTGATTTGGCTCTCTCTGATAGCTAATGATGTTGAGTATCTTTTCATGTGTTTGGTGGCCATTTGAATGTCCTTTTTGGTGAAATGCCTTTTCAAGTCCTTTGCCCATTTTGTGATTGGGTGTTAATAAAATTTTTGATACCAAGGTGTGTATTGCTTTGTAGAACATGAGAATAAAACAGCTGTAGGACAAGCCTGAATACTGAAACTAGAGAGACAGAAACAGATTATGTTTCAAATGTGAGGAGGAATTTCCCTCTGATTAGGGAAAGTGAATAGCTGACTCTTTAATACACATACCTATAATGGAAGACATGCTCCAAAGACACTCTTTGTATAATTAGCAAATATCCAACTCTTGTTTTTCTATCTACTACTAACAGTTCTTTCACTATGGGCCCTACCGACGCAAGTAGGTAAGGGGCAAATAGGTGGATTTGGGAAACATGATCTCAAGCAGTCTGAAATCAAAGAGAAATAAGAAAGAAGGAATGATTCAAGGAAATCTCTGGAGAAAAACAACATCTGTGGCCTTGGGTTATTCTTGTTGGGGCAGCAGTCTTACTGGCCCCATTCATCTGTAATATGGCTGAACTTATATCACCAACAGATTAAAAAATACAAATACACCAAAAGAAAATGTATCAATTATATTTGTGGCAACTTCATGAATGAATATTAGGCATCTAAATAGTTTGGGTCAAATTAAAACCTCAGGTAGAGGTAACCTCATTCTAGGCATAATTGATTCCAAATGCATAGTAAAGTATTATTAAATATTAAGCTAGAAAATGAACAATTAATGTCCATCTGTCGTATCAGTTTATGAAAACCATGACAGCAAGGGCCATGTCTCTTTTGCTCACCACAATATGTTCAGGAACTACAAACAGTAACTTGCACGTGATAGGTGTTTATTACAGGATAGACAGACATATGGTTGAATGGTTGGGTGAATGAAGGAAAACTGAAATATCCTAGCCAAAAAAATGCTGATAAATTAGGAATAGACCCAGATTTTAAAGCAATGCTGAAATGGCCTTCTGCTTAATTTTCCTGTAGAAAAAAAAAAAAAAAAAAACTGTCACAAGCTTAGAGATAGAAGGCATGTTATACAGGGAGACTGAATAACTGGCCAAAGAGACCTCCCAGGAGGACATTACTTGGGTTCCTCAGCTCTGTCCAGAAAATGGATGTGTTCAGAATACCCAAAGAGATTTTATTCTTTGAGAAACTGATCTACACCCACTAAACTCATAAGGGAGGAATCAAAAAATCATTAATTAAAAAGAAATTTGATTCCTTGAGTGGGGTAACAGTTAAGTGCTGGACTACTAACTGAAAGGTTGGTGGTTCAACCCCACCCAGAGACACCCAGGTGATCTGATCACAAAATGTTACAGTTTTGAAAACCCTATGGAGCAGTTCTACTCTGCACACTTGGGGTCATAATGATTTGGAATAGACAATACAGCAACTAACAATGGCAAAAACATGTTGGACTTCTCTTTTCAGCTAGTCAGCATATTCTTTCTCTGAAGACAAATCTAGGTGGGACTCAGATGCTAAGTAGGAAGATACTCAATGGAAATAGATTCAGAGCTGGATGAAGTTCATGGTTGTTCTCATGAGTAATGGTAGCTTGATGTAGCTATCTCACAAAGTGGATAAACCTGCTGAGTGAAACAGACTACTCCACTCAATAAAACAGTGCTTTCTCTCCCAAGGCAGTTTTGTTGTCATGCCATCTAGTTGATTCCAACTGATAGCAACCCTATAGGACAGAGTAGAACTGTCCCATAGATTGTCCTAGGCTGTAATCTTTAAGGGATTATATTGCCAGGTCTTTTCTCCTGTGGAGCAGCTGGTGGGTTCAAACCACTGACCATTCAGTTAGCAGCTGACTGCTTTAACCATTGTACCATACATAAATTTCTGATATATGCCACACCCTCTGGGACTTCTTGCACCTCTTCTGTTCCCATATTTGTTCTTCAGAAGACCCTGATATGTCCACATGTGTGTCCTTGGTAAAGTTAATTATTTTGTGTTTGTTTCTCTCATCTGCAAAACCATTCAGTACTGTTGCATAAATTTGCAATGATGTGGATTGCTAAAACGCTTAAATAATAGCTCTGTAATGTGATTTAGTATCGGAGTCAGGGAACATAAAGGATTCACAGAAAGATAAAAATACCCAGTATAATCCAGTAGCCCATGGAGAACCTGAAGTAGCAATTCAGGATGGCCATCGAATACCAGGCAAGCAGGAACTTTAGAGCCCAGAGTTGGAAGCAGCAATTGTCAAAAAAGCTGAAGGCTTAAGTGAAGTTGAATCATATATGCAGTGCGAATGGAGCCCTGGTGGTGCAGTGGTTAAGATCTTGCCTGCTAATCAAAAGGTTGCAGTTTGAATCCACCAGCTGCTCCTTGGAAGTTCTATGGGGCAGTTCTACTCTGTCCTGTAGGGTCGCTATGAGTCAGAATCAACTCAACAGCAAAGGGTGAAGTCAACAGTGAGCCATTGAAAGACTGTAAGAAGAGTAATACCAAGGTCATGTTGTTTTTAAAAAAAAGATTATCCTTCAGATATTTAAAGGAGGAAAAATCAGACAAAGGAATAAGGTTTTGTAATAGCAGAGGTTAAGAACAATGAGGATTAAAGGTAAATTAGCATAATCGGGATAGACAGGAGGGGAAGATATGAAAGATGCTAAAGTAGATTCTACAAGACTTGGTAACTAAATATAGTAGGAGAGGAAATGGAAGGAGGGAAATAGGATGCATAAATATTAAATTTGGATGACTGTGATAGTCTATCTTCACTTTCCAAAATAAGGAGCATGTTTGAAGTAAAACGAGGAGTAGGTTTGAAGGGAGAAAGATAATTAGTTATTGTGTTTTAAATGCCTGTGGAACATCTCAGTGGAAATATGGAAATGCAACTGGCTGTGTGTAGGCTGGAAAACAAAAAAGCAATCTGGGCTACAAATAAAGATTTGACAGCCAGCAGCAGATAATACATAGATACCACGATAATGTATAGATAATAACCGATACCATAGAACCAGATAGGTTCAATCATAGGCACAAAGTGTGAAAAGAAAGACAGCCTAGGATAGAACTCTGGGTGAAGGAGTCTGAGAGGGAGCAGACAGAGCATCAAAACGAAAACAGGAATTTGCAGAGTTACTAAAACCAAGAAGCATTAGTGGTCGACAAAAAAAAACCACTGAGGGAAATCAAATGTAATACGTAATGGAATGTTCTCAATATGTTTAACAACATGAGTTGCTTTTGTTAAAGAACTTTCAGTAGGGTGTTGGAGGTGGAGGCTGGCTTGGAGTGAGTAAATAAAAGGAAAATAAGACGAGACTGAGAACTTGACATACATGCCCTCCCTCCACACTATTTGACCCTCTCCCAACTCTCCAACCCTATCTCTCAACATGCTTTATTTATGCCTTACAATCCAGCCATTAAAAGTTGCTTGCCATTACTTGAACATACATTACTGTGTCTTGTCCCTTCTCACATATCCTCCTTTCAATATTAAGCTAAAATATTGCTCCTTCCTTCCATTCTAACCTAGCCCCAGCCCTGTGTACCTCCTCAAGTAGATATGACTTATTCTTCCCTTGTGTTCCTACTGAACGTAGTGAACAAGTACATCCTGGAGACTAACCCAGGGTGTGATGGGGTATATTTGCAACTTGGGTCTCAACTCTTGGGATGCCCTAGCCTTTTTGCTCCCTTCTCTAGATGCACATCTCTTTGCAGTGTGACTGCTGTCTCTCTGGTCAAGAGGAAGGCTTTACTTGTCCAGTGCTTGAATCAGAGCTTGGTCATGTGGCTTGATTTAGCCAATCAGACACTAAAAAATATGGAAAAAAGTGAGGCTTAAAAACATCCATCCCCTGCACTAGGGATCCTAAGATGATTGTATGAACGAGTGCAATATACCTAGGTAGAGAAAGAGAGGCCACACGCACACAATAGGGACCCCCAGGTAATTTTGAGCACCACCAGACATGTGAGTGATTCCATCCTAGTTCTTCCAGCCCCAGATGACCAACCCAGACCAGAAGACCTGCCCATGGACCGAGATAATCTGTTGACTGTTTTAAGCCACCAATTTCTGGGTGGTTTATAACACAGCAAAAGCTAACTAATAGAGTGAACAAGAAACTCTGAGGAAATCTCATTCATTTTGTAAGATTATTACTAAACCCTCAGGGAGTGTTAACAAGTGCCCAGAAAAGGTCAGGCTTGTGTGTCTCGAGATTACATTAAAGATCAGATTCTAATCAAAGGCAAAGCTAAGAAATTGGACTGAGTAGCAAGGGGAGAAAAGATGGCTCAGAAGTGGTGAGGAGTTGCCAAACCTGACTCAGCAGTAACCTGCCCCCCTCAGGCATGATCCCTTAACACAACCATGGCAGGGCTGGCTGTAGCATTTGAGATGTAATTTTCTCAGGGAGAGAAAGCGAGCCACAAAGTCTACTCATGTCTCCAGAACCAGCGAAGAGCAGCGTTCTCAGCAAAAGATAAGTGCTTGTGTCTAATTTAGCATATGGATCAAACAGCACCCCTTTCAAAAAGCTCTCTCCAATTTATCTGATCTCTCCTCCCTCTGCCCTAGCCCTCAAGCCGGCTTCAGTGGCTCTCAATTTCCCTGGGCTCAGATAGGTTCTGCTGCATGCCCTGAGCCAGTCTCCCCACCTTGGAGAAGAAACAAATTAACAAATGGGGAAAAATAATCTGCTCGCTCCCCTAAACTGAGAACTCAGGGCAGAAGCAGCTCCTGTCCAGGCACAAACAGTCTATGGAATTTGAATGCCTTTCACCTGTGCATGGACCTCTGTAGACCCATTTCAGGAGCTTAGGCCCTTGTTGGAAGAGTACAACAGTGTATGTGCCTGAGGCCTGACTTCAACTATTTCAGCTGTGCAGTGGATAGGCGAGTTTTAATGTATGACACTGCTTTGCCTATTAAGCAGGGTCCTCACCAACCCAGCTCAGGAGCCTGAGGACTGGTGGCTCCACCCATGCCACCTAGCCACCCATGACAGGGGACCAAGGATAAGTGATGCCTCCCAGTCCTTACAGCCAAAAGCACTGGTTGCTCATCGTCTGATCCAGAGCTCACCCACGTGTGTGCTCTAGGGAACAGGGACACGCTTTCCTCACAGACACTCAGGGATGGTTGTCTGCCCCCTGCCTTGCTCAGAACATCACTCCCTGCTACAGATACCTGTGCCTAGACCAGAAATCCCTGATTCTCTAAAACTATAGGTGAGAGCCTGCACTACACACTTGGTGACCAGCTACCTGGACAACTGAGCTGAATCCATGCAAGAAAAGTGAATGGACCACTAGGCTCATTTACCTGGTAACAGCTCTAGCCATCTGGTAGCAGGACGTTAGAGTTTCAAAGGCTCTGATAATCAAGATAGCTCACTTAAGCAACCTATTCTGGCATCTTAAAACAGAACAAAGCAAGAAGCTGGGACACAGACAGCAAACATAAGATAAAATAATACAATAACTTATAGATGGCTCGGAGACAACAGTCAGCATTAAATCACATAAAGCAGACCATGATTGCTTCAACAAGCTCCCAAAACAAAGAATCAAGAAATCTTCCAGATGAAGAGATATTTCTGGAATTACCAGAGGTCAAATACAAATGATTAATATACAGAACTCTTCAAGAGATCAGGAAGGAGATCAGACAAAATGCACAAAAAGCCAAGGAACACACAGATAAAACAGTAGAGGAAATTAAGAAGGCTATTCAAAGGGCATAATGAAAAATTTAACAGGTTGCAAGAATCCACAGAGAGACAGAAATCAAAAATTCAGAAGATTAACAATAAAATTTCAGAATTAGACAACTCAACAGAAAGTCAAAGGAGCAGAATTTAGGAAATGGAAGTCAGAATTAGTGAGATTGAAGATAAAACATTTGGCACCAATATATGTGAAGAAAAATCAGATAAAAGAATTAAAAAAAATTAAGAACCCCTGAAAATCATGTGGGACTCTATCAAGAGAAATAACCTATGACTGATTGGGATACCAGAACAGGGAGGGATAACAGAACATATAGAGAAAATTGTTGAAGATTTGTTGACAGAAAACTTCCCTAATATCATGATAGACGAGAAAATATCTATCCAATGTGCTCATCAAACCTCATGTAAGGCAGATCCCAAAAGAAAGTCATCAGGATATATTATAATCACACTTGCCAAAACCAAAGATAAAGAGAGAGTTTTAAGAGTGGCTAGGGATAAATGAAAAGTCACCTACAAAGGAGAGTCAATAAGAATAATCTCAGACTACGCGGCAGAAAGCATGCAGGCAAGAAGGCAATGGGATGACATATATAAAGCATTGAAGGAAGAAATTGCAGCCAAGAATCATAAATCCAGCAAAACTATCTCTCAACTATGAAGGTGAAATTAAGACATTTCCAAAAAACAGAAGTTTAGGGAATTTGCAAAAACCAAAGCAAAACTACAAGAAAAACTAAAGGGAGTTTTCTGGTTAGAAAATCAATAACATTAGATAACAACCCAAGATTAGAACACAGGACAGAACAACCAGATATCAACCCAGATAGGGAAATCACAAAAATAAATCAAGATAAAAAAACACTCAAAACAGGGAAACAGCAATGTCATTATGTAAAATATGACAGTTTTAAATCAGTAAAGAAGAAAAAGAAAATATAGTCATAGACCTTTCATATGGAGAGGAAGTCAAGGTGATATAAATAGATAAAAGTTTGGTTTAAACGTAGAAAAATAAGGATAAATATTAAGGTAACCATGGAGGAGACTAACAATTCTACACATCAAAATAAAATACAAGAAAAACATAAAGACACAGCAACAACAAAATCAACAACAATGAAAAAGAGGCAAAGGCAATATATAAAGAAAAACTACTCAGTGCAAAAAATTAAGAGGAAAAAAGAAATAGTCAAGAACACACAAAAAAGATATCAAAATGCCAGCACTAAACTCAGAACTGTACATAATTACACTGAATGTAAATAGACTAAATGCACCAATAAAGAGACAGAGAGTGGGAGAATAGATAAAAACAATAAGATCTATCTATATGTTGCCCACAAGAGACATAACTTAGACTTAAAGACAAAAACAACATAAAACTCAAAGGACGGAAAAAAATATATCAAGCAAACAACAGTCAAAAAAGAGGAGTATTTCTGCATCCCACTTTGGTGTGTGGTGTCTGGGGTCTTAAATGAAAGCAAGCTGCCATCTAAGATGCATCAACTGGTCTCAACCCACCTGGAACAAAGAAGAACAAAGAACACCGAAGACACAAGGGGATTATGAGTGCAAGAGACAGAAAGGGCCACATAAAGCAGAGTTTACTGCAGCCTGATACTAGAAGAACTAGATGGTGACTGGGCTACAACCGATGACTGCGGTGACAGGGAACACAACAGAGAACTCCTGAGGGAACAGGGGAACTATGTGATACAGAGCTCAAATTCTTGTAAAAAGACCAGACTTAATGCTCTGGCTGAGACTAGAAGGACCACAAAGGTCATGGTCCCCAGACCTTCCGTTAGCCCAAGACTGGAACCATTCCCAAAGCCAACTCTTCGGACAGAGATTAGACTGGACTATAAGATAGAAAATGATACTGGTAAGGAGTGAGCTTCTTGGCTCAACTAGGCACATGAGACTATGTAGGCAGCTCCTGTTGGAGACAAATTGAGAAGGCAGAGGGGGACAGGAGCTGGTTGAATGGATTTAGGGAATACAGGGTTGAGAGAAGGTCTGTGCTGTCTCATTAGGGGGAGAGCAACTAGGAGTACATACCAAGATGTACATAAGTTTTTGCATGAGAGACTGACTTTATTTGTAAAGTTTCACTTAAAGAACAACAACAAAAAATTATGATGACCACAAAAAAAAAAAAAGAGTAGCAGTGGCAATATTAACTTCTGACAAAATATACTTTAAAGTTAGATCCACCACAAAGGATAAGGAAGGACACTACCTAATGACTAAAGGGACAATATACCAGGAGGACATAACCATATTAAATATTTACACACCCAATGACTGGGCTTCAAGATACATAAAATAAACTGTAACAGCATTGAAAAGTGAGATAGACAGCTCCACAATAATAGGAGACTTCAACACACTTTCAGTGAAGAACAGAACATCCAGAAAAAAGCTCAACAAAGACACACAAGATCTAAATGCCACGATCAACCAATTTGACCTCACAGACATATACGGAACACTCCACCCAACAGCAGACAAGCATACTTTCTTTTCCAGCACACATAGAACATTCTCTAAAATAGACCACATATTAGGTCATAAAGCAAGACTTAACAGAATCCAAAACATTGAAATATTACAAAGCATCTTCTCTGACCATAAGGCCATAAGAGTAGAAATCAATAACAGAAAAAGCAGGGAAAAGATATCAAACACTTGGAAACTGAACAACACCTTGCTTAAAAATCACCGGGTTATAGAAGACATTAAGGATGGAATAAAGAAATTCATAGAATCCAATGAGAGTGAAAACACTGCCTATCAGAACCTTGGGACAGAGCTAAGGCAGTGCTCAGGGTCAATTTATAGCAATAAATGCACACATAAAAAAAGAAGAAAGGGCCAAAATCAAAGAATTATCCCTACAAATTGAACAAATAGAAAGAGAGCAACAAAAGAAACCCTCAAGGACCAGAAGAAAGCAAATAATAGAAATTAGAGCAGAATTAAATGAAATGAACAGAAAAACAATTGAAGGAGTTAACAAGACCAAAAGCTAGTTTTTTGAAAAGACCAATAAAATCGATACAACATTGGCCAAACTGACAAAACAAAAAAAAGAGAGGAAGCAAATAACCCGAAAAAGAAATGAGATGGATGATATTCCAACAGACCCAACTTAAATTAAAAGAATGATATCAGATTACTACGAAAAAAATGTACTCTAACAAATTTGAAAACCTAGAAGAAATGGACAAATTTCTAGAACCACACTACCTAACTAAACCAATACAAACAGAGGTAGAACAACTAAATAAACCCATAACAAAAGAGATTTAAAACATAGTTTAAAAACTCCCAACAACAACAACAAAAAGCTCTGGTTCTGACAGCTTCACTGGAGAATTCTACCAAGCTTTCAGAGAAGAGTTAATACCACTACTGCTAAAGGTATTTCAGAGCCCAGAAAAGGATGGAATACTTCCAAACTCACTCTATGAAACCAGCATAACCCTGACACCAAAACCAGGTAAAGACACCACACACACAAAAAAGAAAGTTACAGACCTATATCCCTCATGAACTTAGATACAAAAATCCTCACAAAATTCTAGCCAATAGAATTCAACAACATATCAAAAAAAAAAAAAAAAATCACCATGACCAAGTAGGATTCATACCAGGTATGCAGGGATGGTTCAACATTAGAAAACCAATTAATGTAATCCACTATATAAATAAAACAAAAGACAAGAACCACATGTTCTTTCAATTGATGCAGAAAAGAGATTTGACAAAGTCCAACACCCATTCATCATAAAAACTGTCAGCAAAAAAGGAAGAGAAGGAAAATTCCTCAACATAACAAAGGGCATTTATACAAAACCAACAGCCAATATCATCCTAAATGGAGGGAGTCTGAAAGCATTCTCCTTGAGAACAGGAATCAGACAAGGATGCTCTTTATCACCACTCTTATTCAACATTATGGGCAAAGGATATGAATAGGAACTTCACCAAAGAAGACATTCAGTTGGCTAACAGATGCATGAGCCACTGGAGAAATGCAAGTCAAAACCACAATGAGATACCATCTCACCTCAACAAGACTGGCATCAATCCAAAAAACACAAAATAATAAATGTGGGAGAGGTTGTGAAGAGACTGGAACACTTCTGCACTGCTGGTTGGAATGTAAAATGGCACAACCTCTTTGGAAATCAATTTGGTGCTTCCTTAATAAGCTAGAAATAGAACTATCATGCAATCCCACAATCCCACTCCTTGGATAATATCCTAGAGAAATAAGAGCCCTCACACAAACAGATATATGCACACCCACAACAGCAAAAAGAATGGATGAATGGATGAATAAATTTCGGTATATTCACATAATGGAATACTACGCAACAATTAAGGACAACGACGAATCTGTGAAACATAACATGGAGGAACCTGGAAGACATGCTGAGTGAAATTAGTCAGTTGCAAAAGGACAAATATTGTATGATACCCCTGTTATAAGAACTCAAGAAATAAACACAGAAGAAAATATTCTTTTATGCTTACAAGGATGGGGAGGGAAGGAGAGGGGTATTCACTAATTAGATAGTAGATAAGAACTATTTTAAGTGAAGAGAAAGACAACACACGATACAGGGGAGGTCAGCACAACTGGACTAAACCAAAAGCTAAGAACTTTCTGAATACAAGCAAATGTTTCGAAGACCAGAGTAGCAGAGACCGGGGTCTGGGGGCCATAGTTTCAGGGGATATCTTGGTCAATTGGCATAACAAAATGTATTAAGAAAACCTTCTGCATCCCACTTTGGTTAGGGGCATCTGGAGTCTTAAGGGCTAGCAGGTGGCCATCTAAGATGCATCAATTGGTGTCAACCCAGCTGGAGCAAAGGAGAATGAAGAAGACCAAAGACACAAGGTAAATATGAGCCCAAGAGACAGAAAGAGCCACGTAAACTAAAGACTCCATCAGCCTAAGACCAGAAAAACTGGATAGTGTCCAGCTACCACCAATGACTGCCCTGACAGGGAACACAACAGAGAATCCCTGATGGAGCAGGAAAACAGTGGGATACAGACCTCAAATTCTCGTAAAAAGACCAGACTTAATTGTCTGCCTGAAACTGGAGGGACCCTGGAGGTCATGGTGACCAGACCCTTTGTTACCCCAAGACTGGAACCATTCCCAAAGCCAACTCTTCAGACAGGGATTGGACTGGACTATTAGAAATAAAATGATACTGGTGAGGAGTGAGCTCCTTGGCTCAAGTAGACACATGAGACTATGTGGGCAGCTCCTGTCTGGAGGTGAGATGAGGAGGTAGAGGGGACAGGAGCTAATTAAATCGTCCTGGGGAATATGGGGTGGAGAGGAGGATTGTGCTGTCTCATTAGGGGGAGAGCAGCTAGGAGTATATAGCAAGGTGTGTATAAGTTTTTGTATGAGAGACTGTCTCGTAAGCTTTTACTTAAAGCACAATAAAATAAAAACTTTTTAAAAAACAGAAGGTCAGATTCTTCAACCGAACTCACTTGGCCTGTATTTCCACCAAAAAGGAAATATCCTTTTATCTAAGGTTGAAAAAGAAATGCAGCAGGCTCAAAATAAATTCAAAGAAACTATAGAGAGAGTAAAAAGACCGATGCTGAGTATCCCGTTGCAAGTGACACATTCAGCCAATAATCTAAGAAGTTGAGTGTGTGAAAAGGGAGTAAGTCAGTAGGAGGAGGTCATGAGGACGGAGATGCCAAAAGCTTAGTTAGAAACAAGAAGACTATGTAACTCAGAGAAGATAAACTTAGGAAATACGAACCACAGCCAGAAACAGAATCATGGATTTATCTGTGGAATAAAGTTCCTCTTTAAATACTACCAAACAATGTGTAAATTTATTCTAAACACACGCATTTTTGTCCCACAGATAATTTTTTTTAAGTTGTCCAATCACCAATTCCCATAAGTAACAAAATAATTACCATTTGTAGATGCCAAATTGTTCCTGAAAAAAATAAATTTTATTTATCAGTAGACTGAACCAATTTAAATTTGGTTAAAAAGAATAAATATTAGCAAGGCTGTTCTTAAGATTGCCAATCTGTTAAACCAAAGAAAAGGAACAGTTTGCTCTCAGTTCTTCAACGTATCTCAGCTCTAAAATTCAGCTAGCCTTAAATTACAATTCCTAAGGATATCCTCAAACAATTGTTCTTTTTCTTGTGACTCTGAAAGCAATATTTGTCCTAAGACATTTCAATTTGTTTTTGCCCAAGGAAATCAATGATATGTTTTCGATCAAAACAAGTTAGAATTTCAGATGAGTTCAGAAACTTTTTTTTTTTTAGAGAAAAAGACATTTTGTGTTTGCCAGGGTAAAACTACAATTCCATGGTATATTTAAAAAAACAAAACCAAAACCAAACCCAGTGCCGTCGAGTCGATTCTGACTCATAGGGACCCTATAGGACAGAGAAGAGCTGCCCCATAGAGTTTCCAAGGAGCGCCTGGTGGATTCGAACTGCCGACCCTTTGGTTCGCAGCTGTAGCACTTAACCACTATGCCACCAAGGTTTCCATGGTATATTTAGTCTATGAAAATTAGCCTCAGGAATATATACTATAACTATTTCATGCAGTCACCTGAAATCCTTGAAAATGGCAAATACAAATGATTGATACAAATTTTACTGAAAAGGCAGAGATATTTAAGAGTTATCACTCCTTATCTCAAGAAATAATTAACATTATTAGAAGCGATTTTTTCAAGCAGTCTATAAAACAAAGAGTATGTTAGAAATGACTTTTTCTTTCAGAATCATAAAATCTAAAAGCAACAGAACAGTCAACAAAAGCTATTGTGGATTGAATTATGTCCCCCCAAAAATGTGTGTATCAACTTGGTTAGGCCATGATTTCCATTATTCTGTAGTTGTCCTACATTTTGTGATTGTAGTTTTATGTTGAGGATTAGGGTGGAATTGTAACACCACACTTACTCAGGTCACCTCCCTGATCCAAGGTAGAGTTTCCCTGGGGGGTGGCCTGCACCATCTTTTATCTCTCAAGAGAAAAAAGGAAAGGGAAGCAAGCAGAGACTTGGGGACCTCATACCACCAAGAAAGCAGTACCAGGAGCAGAGTGTGCATCCTTTGGACACGGGGTCCCTGTGCCTGAGAAGCTCCTCAACCAGGGGAAGATTGACAACAAGGACCCTCCTCCAGAGCCGACAGAGAGAGAAAGCCTTCCGTTGGAGCCGACACCCTGAATTTGGACTAGTAACCTACTAGACTGTGAGAAAATAAATTTCTCTTTGTTAAAGCCATCCACTTGTGGTATTTCTGTTATGGTAGCACTAGATGACTAAAACAAAAGCCAATCATTTTCGTATCATTTTTATTCTTTTACTCCACCCTATATAAGATTTTTTTTTGTATATAAGATTGCTATTACTACAGAGACCAACCTGTGAATTCACTTAAACGGTTAAAAAAATAGCTCTAGAATTTTTCACATTTTTATTCTCAGTAATTTTTATGGACATGAATACAATCTGCTTGTATCTTAAAAAGCTTGATATAGTTGAAGAATTTTTTAAAAACCTTTAATATATGTGATGGTTAAGATTGTGCACCAACTTGGCTGGACCATGATTTTCAGCGGTTTGGCAGTCGCATAATGTTGTGAACACTTCCATGTTGAGATTTGATATGTAATCACCCGCATGATGGGATCGGCTGTCAGTAGCCAGTCAGTTGAAAGGGAGTTTCTTTGGGCATGTGGCCTGCATTGAATAAAGTGGACATTCTGGCAAGGCTCAGGGACTTTTTGCTTGTGCTGGATCCTGCAGCTGACTTCTGGTTCTTGGGACTTGAGCTAGCAGCTTACTTGCAGTCTTGCTTGCTGATCTCGGGGTTCATCAATCTTCTGAAGCCAGTGAGCAAGAACCCTGCTCTCTGACCTACCGGTCTTGGGTTCACCACCCCCTGCAGCTGTGTGAATCAGGAGAAGCCTCTATCCTAACCCACATACTTGGGACATTCCAGCCTCTATAACCATGTGAAACATTTCCCAGATATATATATATACATATTTACATTTATATTTATCTGGAAATATATATATATTTACTTATACACTTTACTGGTATTGCTTCTCTAGAGAACCCAGCCTAAAATAATATACCAAAAAGCAGCTAGATAGTGCTTTAGAGGGCAAAACAATCTGAAAATATTTAATCTTTTTGGTAAGGGATATTACTTCAGGACAGCAACTAGTAAAATAGAAGATGATGGAAGTAAATATCTGAACAGGTGAAGCAATTGGTCATTTTTCAGTCATCTTTGAATAAAAACAAAAATATAGATGATTATTAAGTGGTTAAGTGCTGTGGCTACTAACCAAAAGGTCGGCTGTTCTAATCTGCCAGGCGCTCCTTAGAAACTCTATCGGGCAGTTCTCTGTCCTATAGGGTCGCTATGAGTCAGAATCAACTCGATGGCAGTGTGTTTGGTTTTGGTTTCTTAATTCCATTTTATACTTGAACTTCAAAAATCAGTCATTTTCTATTACATCCTTAGAAAACCAAATGCAGTTTGTCATATCTTTTCCTCTGGCTTTAATCAGACATGCTCCATAGTTTTTCACTTACGACTTCCAATTAACCTCTATATCATCAATCATACCAGAGTTCCACTAGCAAAACAATATGAAATAACATTCCTGTGCCTACAAACCTCTTCTCTTTAACCGGTATTTGTTAAAAAGCATAATACCTATTTCTATGTACATGTATTTTTAAAAAGGCAGGATTTTTTTTTCCAGTTATTAGGCATCATAATAGCAAACTGCCTTGTTCTTCCCACCAACTTTTCCATATAAATTATATGAAAGAGAAAATAAACAGTACTGGCCATGTAACTGGTTCGTACTGACTAGAAATATCATAGTTATAAGATCTTTCATTTCTATGATGACAGACTGGGCCACGTTTTCTCTTGAAGCATGAATCCCAGAACTAATCAAAGAAAATTAATTCATTTAACAGTACAAAAGTAGAGAATCAAATCTTAAAAGGTTTAGGAAAGAAGGGAGAAGAAGGGTTCCAAAGTCCTATCTAGATTTAGAACTGGGATGAACTTACACCCAGAAACATGAATTCAGTTTTGGGAGACTGTTAATTTCTCCTGTGTGAGTGAGACCACTTCACCGCGTCTTAGGGAAAGCTTCAACCACCGACAGATTTTTAGTATCATGTACAATACAATCCCCAATGACAGATATGCACTGGGATACTACATTTTTAACATATAATTGGAGCCCTGATGGCTCAGTGATTAAGAACTTGGCTGCCAACCAAAAGGTTGGCAGTTCGAATTTACTAGCTGCTTCTTGGAAACCCTATGGGGCAGCTCTCCTCTGTCCTATAGGATTGCTATGAGTTGGCATCAACTCAATGGCAACAGGTTTTAATACAGCAAAGTACAGTTTTGTAAATGGAAAGTCTCGACGTGGTTTTCAGCTCTCCCTTAGCACATGTCCCTTGCCCCTCTTCGTTTTAGCCCTTTGGTACTTTGTGACAGCCCATTATGCTCTTCCAGAGAAGTGTCCCTGTGTCACCCTACTCTCCATCTCCCCTTCCCATGGCAGCCTACCCAGTGACTGTCCTTCACTATCAAGCCAGTGGCCACCAAGGTCAGATCCCAGAGCTCTGCTAGCTCCAACTATATGCAAGACCATCTGACAGGTGGTATCAACCACGCCTGAGCAAGGTCAGAGGAGTGATTAAGAAAGCATTAGGTTGTGTCTGCATACACACAGGCAGTAGTTTATAATGAGCCCCACATTTTGAAAAACCCAGGGAATCACGCACTAATGATATCTATGCAGAAGGTTCTGGTACTTTCCTAAAATGCCCATGTAAGAGCAGCTACACATAGAAGGATATAGGCTCATCCGTGTGGTTGATTTGAAAGATGTCACTGACATTCCTTCTGGGACCAGCCAGGACATCACCATTCCTCCAATGTAGCTTCAGAAGAGCACTCCTTTGGGCTAGGAGCAAAAAGGAAGAAATTCTTTCTAGAGACCCACACATGAACACACACATATCTCTATGTATGTATATCTATACCTATACGTGTATCTATTGACGTATGTGTATAAGGACCCCTGATGGCACAATGGTTAAATGTTCGGAAGGTAAATGAAAGGTTAGCAGTTCAAACCTACTCACTGGCTCCCTGGGAAAAAGACCTGGCAATCTGCTTCTGTAAGGATTACAGCGTAGAAAGCCCTATGAGGCAGTCCTACTCTGTCAATGTGTTTGCTATGAGTTGAAATCGACTCAAAGGCATCAAACAACAGCATATATGTGTATATGTGTGTGTATGTGCATACCCAGCACCCAGTGCCGTCATACATACATACAAATCTTGAGGGAAGAAAGAGGGCCTGAGAGAGGTCAGGGGGTTGGACTGATAACAGAGAACCCCTGAGGAAGCTTGAGGAGTTAACTGAAAACATAATTCACCCATTTGACAGTTTGGCTAGAGGCCATCTCGATCTTCTCCAATGTCTTTAGAGAAATAAATACACATGACATAAAAAGTAGTATATTTGAATTTACCAACTTCTTGAAATTAGATGAGATTGAAAATAGCATTTGGTACTACATATGTGGCATTTTACTTTGAAAAGGTTAGTAATGGATACCCAAAAAAATAATCAAATAAAACATATAAATTCTTTTAATCACTTTTGATTAACTTCAAAATTTCAATTGCATTCTTCAAGTAGGATGCTTTGCTGGGAAGCGCCATAAGTTTCTGGCTCTCTTGATACCATTGGAAATCGCAATACCAAAAATAATGCTGCTTTCCATCTAGTTTTCAAATATGCTATAGAGTGGCTGGTAACCTTAAAGAAACAGAACTTTAAAAAAATAATGAATGCTGGCTCAGTAAATACTGAAGGGAAATGCACCAAATGTTAACAAGACAGTGCTCTCTGAGGGCTGAGACTTTGTTTTAGGTTTCTTTGCTAATGTACTAGCTTTCCATAATTTACAAAATGTAACAAGTATGCATTAATTTCATAGTGTAAAAGCCACAGTTATTTTTTAAAAAAATAGTAAGAAATACCTACTAAATATCTCCTGATAACAATGGAAAGGGAGAAGAAGGCCCAGGGGTTTTGAAATTTGGACTCTAATAGGTTGCACTGTCTACATAAATGTATTTCTTCTCTATCACTTTCCTTCTGACTCCAGTGGAAAAAACACACACCCATGGAGTCTTCCAGTCCAGCCTTTACATAAATACAGAGATTTCTAAGCAGCAGTGAAAGATCTTTAGAAGAAATATTCACCATTTTGAAATGCAGGGCTGCTTTGTTGGCTGCCAGCCCCAGCTCCCCCACTGAGTCACTGTGCTATGAAAAAGGTCTTTGGAGACCTGGTGAAAGCTGCCTCTTTCTGTGAGAGCTACCAGTCACAGATCCTCTGCATGGCAGCAGCATGGTGGAAGCTAAAGGACAAAGAAATCAGCCACTGCCAAAGCAGAGAATGGACTAGAAATGAGACATGTAAACAAAGCAAAGTCAGAAAGGTGAGGGAGTACAACCTGCAAGTCAGCAAACATTGGCATTTGGGAGAAAGTTTCCATGAACTTCAGCATTAGTCATATTCACTCAAGTGAATTCTAAACACCATCACCATCAACTATTTATAAGACAAATATTAGGAAATAGATTAATCCTTAAGCTAATCTCAAGCAGATTAAATCACACTAGTTCTGTCATTTTACCTGTACAGACTTCTTAAGATTCGTTTAAATTGAAAACAAGTATAAAGTATGAAAATACATGATAATGTCTCTCTGATAGAGAAGAAATATATTTATACAGGTAGTGCAACCTGTTAGAGTCCAAATTTCATGCTGTGGAAGAGTAAAATTTGACAAGAACGTGGAAGCACATAATTGAATTGCTTAGTGGTAAAATCATTTTAAGAAGTTGAACAGAACAAAGCAGCAAGTAACAGTCATACAAGAGGAAAAGAGAAGTAAATAAAAAATAAAATTTCAGCATTAATTTCCTGGCTTAGGCTCAATAATGCCTGTCTTTAAAACCTTTATTTATGGTAGATTTTTTTTCCCTTGTACTCTAAGAGAAGAAACTGATCTGATTCTTTTATGACCAGACTTACTAAACAGCAAGTCAAAGATTTAAAGATTTTGTCTGAATATTCTACAGCCTTAGAAACTTTCTAAAATAATGAGCAGATCAGGATTTCATTGCATCATGCCAGAGATAAAGTCTTTTATGGCCAAATGTCTGTCACAAAGTAATATTTTGAAGACCCAACCAAAAAAGACAAAATACAATTTTAGCATCAAATTTTATTTTTAAGCTAAAAATATGTTAATCGCTACCATCAAATGACCTGAATTAATGAGGAGACAATGACAAGAAGTATTTGATCAAAGTATATAATACTACGTACCAGCCACTGTCCTGGTAGTTATCTACGTATACTTTCCTGTCTGTATATATATTTCTCCAAAACAAATTATCAGTCACTTTTTGTTCTCTCTATGTATGGATAGAAAAGCTATAATTTTGTTACAGTAAGCAAACAATTCCCTACATCAATCCATTTTTTTTTAACCTCATTTGATAACGAGGGTGCTCTGATAGCAACAGCTATCATTGTGTTAAGTTTTTCAGCTTGGCTGATTTGTAATGGCACAATCTTCTTTAATTTTTTTTATTTGTATCTTTCATTAAACTACTGCCTCTGAGGAGGGGTATAACTTTCCATGTGCTGTTTAGAACCTCCAAAGAAAATTTCAAACTTCCTTTCCTCAATTTTTACTAAAAAGCAAGTGTCTGAAGCTGTTTTCAGTTATATTGACAAAATTCAAAAGAGCAGATCCAGTAAAATGTAAATATAACCTCTTTCAAAGCCAGTTTTTTATTGTGAACAAAGAGGCAGTTTGTATTTCAACCAATATTCAATTTACCAAAAACATCCCACAGTAAAAGGTTAATATAACTTCATACACAAGCCCATCAGTCTGATATTAGGAAACAAAGAGGTAAAATGTGCTATCAAAAATTAGAATGGTAAGAAACAGTTAAATCTATCATCACCCAGGCTTTGTTCACATGAATAAATCTAGCCTCTCTTTTCACATTAGTTCCATTGTCATGAAGTTGCCCTGTCACACTCATACTTAACCCACGTTTTCTCATAATAGAGATTAACAAATTTATAAGAGCACATTTAATAAGATCTTTAACATCAAAAAAGCATATATATTTACTTGAATAGATATATTTACTTTTAGTAATCATAAATAGTGCATTTTCATTATAAAAATTGATCACAAGGCATGTCTGTAATTATAAGGCAATTGTACAAGTAGGAGTCTTAACATTCTAAATTTCTTCAGGACTTTGATTGCAATGATTCTGGATAAATTTGAATGCTAAGAGGTCACAGGGTGGTTACTAGTTAAAGGGATGGGTCTCAGAATACAGCATACAAAAGATAAAATTTAGACGTTTTTGAAAATTAATGAGAAGTCAGCTACTTTTCATTATTTGTTTATGATCATCCAATTTATTGATAATTTTAAATATCTCAAGCTATCTCCATTAGCCAATTATGTCAATGTAGTAAATTAATATACATTGAAATCATTTATGCACTAGACACATGAATTGTATTATATTATATTAGACTTAGATTATGGTAAGAAGGACATATTTTCAATAAATAAAAATGTCAAATATAAAGTGAGAAGAGGTGACACTAGTAAGACGGACAAGTGGGCAGCACCAAGGGCCTATACTTCCACAGAAAGATAAAAAATAAAACATAAACTGTTACAGCCAACTTTGTCAGAAACCTGGAAAGACTCAAAGGTTTACAACAATGAATCAAATGCTGCATCAAGAAAAAGTTTAGAGGGCGGAGCCAAGATGGCGGACTAGGCAGACGCTACCTCGGATCCCTCTTACAACAAAGACACGGAAAATCAAGTGAATCGATCACATACATAACAATCTACGAACCCTGAACAACAAACACAGATTTAGAGACGGAGAATGAACTAATACGGGGAAGCAGCAATTGTTTCCAGAGCCTGGAGCCAGCGTACTAGTCAGGTACGGCACAAGCACAGAGACCTGCTCCACCCCCCTGAACTAACCCCGGGAGGGGGACCAGCCGGTTCCACGGGCGGCGTGGGACGCAGCCGGTAGGAAAAGTCCCCGGGAGGCAGTGACTGGTCTTGGAGCAGAAAGAGCAGTGTCCAAGCCGGGGAACCGTCCCGCAGGGATTTGGACTGGACGCAGGCGGCTTCATTAACATCTGAATAGCCTGAGCCAGAGGGAGAACTCTGATAGGGATCTGACTGCATTTTTTTTTTAGAGGATTTTCTGGAAAAACTAGTTTCCCAGTGATGGCTCGGAGACAACAATCCATATCAAACCACTTAAAGAAGCAGACCATGACAGCTTCTCCAACCCCCCAAACAAAAGAATCAAAATCTTTCCCAAATGAGGATACAATCTTGGAATTATCAGATACAGAATATAAAAAACTAATTTACAGAATGCTTAATGATATCACAAATGAAATTAGGATAACTGCAGAAAAAGCCAAGGAACACACTGATAAAACTGCTGAAGAACTCAAAAAGATTATTCAAGAACATACTGGAAAAATTAATAAGTTGCAAGAATCCATAGAGAGACAGCATGTAGAAATCCAAAAGATTAACAATAAAATAACAGAATTAGACAATGCACTAGGAACTCAGAGGAGCAGACTCGAGCAATTAGAATGCAGACTGGGACATCTGGAGGACCAGGGAATCAACACCAACATAGCTGAAAAAAAATCAGATAAAAGAATTTAAAAAAAATGAACAAACCCTAAGAATTATGTGGGACTCTATCAAGAAGGATAACCTGCGGGTGATTGGAGTCCCAGAACAGGGAGGGGGGACAGAAAACACAGAGAAAATAATTGAAGAACTCCTGACAGAAAACTTCCCTGACATCATGAAAGACGAAAGGATATCTATCCAAGATGCTCATCGAACCCCATTTAAGATTGATCCAAAAAGAAAAACACCAAGACATATTATCATCAAACTCACCAAAACCAAAGATAAACAGAAAATTTTAAAAGCAGCCAGGGAGAAAAGAAAGGTTTCCTTCAAGGGAGAATCAATAAGAATATGTTCTGACTACTCAGCAGAAACCATGCAGGCAAGAAGGGAATGGGACGACATATACAGAACACTGAAGGAGAAAAACTGCCAGCCAAGGATCATATATCCAGCAAAACTCTCTCTGAAATATGAAGCCGAAATTAAGATATATACAGACAAACACAAGTTTCGAGAATTTGCAAAAACCAAACCAAAGCTGCAAGAAATACTAAAGGATATTGTTTGGTGAGAGAACCAATAATATCAGATATCAGCACAACACAAGGTCACAAAACAGAAAGTCCTGATATCAACTCAAATAGGGAAATCAAAAAAACAAACAAATTAAGATTAATTAAAAAAAAAGTACACATAACAGGGAATCATGGAAGTCGATCGGTAAAAATCACAATAATCAAAAGGAGGGACTAAATACAGGAGGCAATGAACTGCCATATGGAGAGTGACACAAGGCGATATAGAACAATACAAGTTAGGTTTTTACTTAGAAAAATAGGGGTAAATAATAAGGTAACCACAAAAAGATATAACAATTCTATAACTCAAGATAAAAACCAAGAAAAACGTAACGACTCAACTAACATAAAGTCAAACAATTTACTAAGAAAAACGCCTCAGCACAAAAAAGTATGTGGAAAAATGAAATTGTCAACAACACACATAAAAAGGCATCAAAATGACAGCACTAAAAACTTATTTATCTATAATTACCCTGAATGTAAATGGACTAAATGCACCAATCAAGAGACAGAGAGTCACAGACTGGATAAAGAAACACGATCCATCTATATGCTGCCTACAAGAGACACACCTTAGACTTAGAGACACAAACAAACTAAAACTCAAAGGATGGAAAAAAGTATATCAAGCAAACAATAAGCAAAAAAGAAGAGGAGTAGCAATATTAATTTCTGACAAAATAGACTTTAGACTTAAATCCACCACAAAGGATAAAGAAGGACACTATATAACGATAAAAGGGACAATTGATCAGGAAGACATAACCATATTAAATATTTACGCACCCAATGACAGGCTGCAAGATACATAAATCAAATTTTAACAGAACTGAAAAGCGAGATAGATACCTCCACAATTATAGTAGGAGACTTCAACACACCACTTTCGGAGAAGGACAGGACATCCAGTAAGAAGCTCAACAGAGACACGTAAGATCTAATTACAACAATCAACCAACTTGACCTCATTGACTTATACAGAACTCTCCACCCAACTGCTGCAAAATATACTTTTTTTTCTAGTGCACATGGAACATTCTCTAGAATAGACCACATATTAGGTCATAAAACAAACCTTTGCAGAGTCCAAAACATCGAAATATTACAAAGAATCTTCTCAGACCACAGGCAATAAAACTAGAGATCAATAACAGAAAAACTAGGGAAAAGAAATCAAATGCTTGGAAAATGAACAATACCCTCCTAAAAAAAGACTGGGTTATAGAAGACATCAAGGAGGGAATAAGGAAATTCATAGAAAGCAACGAGAATGAAAATACTTCCTATCAAAACCTCTGGGACACAGCAAAAGCAGTGCTCAGAGGTTAATTTATATCAATAAATGCACACATACAAAAAGAAGAAAGAGCCAAAATCAGAGAACTGTCCCTACAACTTGAACAAATAGAAAGTGAGCAACAAAAGAACCCATCAGGCACCAGAAGAAAACAAATAATTAGAGAACAGAAAAACAATCGAAAGAATTAACAAAGCCAAAAGCTGGTTTTTTGAAAAAATTAACAAAATTGATAAACCATTGGCTAGAGTGACTAAAGAAATACAGGAAAGGAAACAAATAACCCGAATAAGAAATGAGAAGGACCACATCACAACAGAACCAAATGAAATTAAAAGAATCATTTCAGATTATTATGAAAAATTGTACTCTAACAAATTTGAAAACCTAGAAGAAATGAATGAATTCCTGGAAAAACACTACCTACCTAAACTAACACATTCAGAAGTAGAACAACTAAATAGACCCATAACAAAAAAAGAGATTGAAACGGTAATCAAAAAACTCTCAACCAAAAAGAGCCCTGGCCCGGACGGCTTCACTGCAGAGTACTACCAAACTTTCAGAGAAGAGTTAACACCACTACTACTAAAGGTATTCCAAAGCATAGAAAATGACGGAATACTACCCAACTCATTCTATGAAGCCACCATCTCCCTGATACCAAAACCAGGTAAAGACATTACAAAAAAAGAAAATTATAGACCTATATGCCTCATGAACATTGATGCAAAAATCCTCAACAAAATTCTAGCCAATAGAATCCAACAACACATCAAAAAAATAATTCACCCTGATCAAGTGGGATTTATACCAGGTATGCAAGGCTGGTTTAATATCAGAAAAACCATTAATGTAATCCATCACATAAATAAAACAAAAGATAAAAACCACACGATCTTATCAATAGATGCAGAAAAAGCATTTGACAAAGTCCAACACCCATTTATGATAAAAACTCTTACCAAAATAGGAATTGAAGGAAAATTCCTCAACATAATAAAGGGCATCTATGCAAAGCCAACAGCCAATATCACTCTAAATGGAGAGAACCTGAAAGCATTTCCCTTGAGAACGGGAACCAGACAAGGATGCCCTTTATCACTGCTCTTATTCAACATCGTGTTGGAAGTCTTAGCCAGGGCAATTAGGCTAGACAAAGAAATAAAAGGTATCCGGATTGGCAAGGAGGAAGTAAAGTTATCACTATTTGCAGATGACATGATTATATACACAGAAAACCCTAAGGAATCCTCCAGAAAACTACTGAAACTAATAGAAGAGTTTGGCAGAGTCTCAGGTTATAAAATAAACATACAAAAATCACTTGGATTCCTCTACATCAACAAAAAGAACACCGAAGAGGAAATAACCAAATCAATACCATTCACAGTAGCCCCCAAGAAGATAAAATACTTAGGAATAAATCTTACCAAGGATGTAAAAGACCTATACAAAGAAAACTACAAAGCTCTACTACAAGAAATTCAAAAGGACATACTTAAGTGGAAAAACATACCCTGCTCATGGATAGGAAGACTTAACATAGTAAAAATGTCTATTCTACCAAAAGCCATCTATGCATTTAACGCACTTCTGATTCAAATTCCAATGTCATATTTTAAGGGGATAGAGAAACAAATCACCAATTTCATATGGAAGGGAAAGAAGCCCTGGATAAGCAAAGCACTACTGAAAAAGAAGAAGAAAGTGGGAGGCCTCACCTTACCTGACTTCAGAACCTATTATACAGCCACAGTAGTCAAAACAGCCTGGTATTGGTACAACAACAGACACATAGACCAATGGAACAGAATTGAGAACCCAGACATAGATCCATCCACGTATGAGCAGCTGATATTTGACAAAGGACCAGTGTCAATTAACTGGGGAAAAGATAGTCTTTTTAACAAATGGTGCTGGCATAACTGGATATCCATTTGCAAAAAAATGAAACAGGACCCATACCTCACCCCATGCACAAAAACTAACTCCAAGTGGATCAAAGACCTAAACATAAAGACGAAAACGATAAAGATCATGGAAGAAAAAATTGGGACAACCCTAGGAGCCCTAATACAAGGTATAAACAGAATACAAAACATTACCAAAAATGATGAAGAGAAACCAGATAACTGGGAGCTCCTAAAAATCAAACACCTATGTTCATCTAAAGACTTCTCCAAAAGAGTAAAAAGACCACCTACAGACTGGGAAAGAATTTTCAGCTATGACATCTCCGACCAGCGCCTGATCTCTAAAATCTACATGATTCTGTCAAAACTCAACCACAAAAAAAGACAAACAACCCAATCAAGAAGTGGGCAAAGGATATGAACACACATTTCACTAAAGAAGATATTCAGGCAGCCAAGAGATACATGAGAAAATGCTCTCGATCATTAGCCATTAGAGAAATTGAAATTAAAACTACGATGAGATTCCATCTCACACCAGCAAGGCTGGCATTAATCCAAAAAACACAAAATAATAAATGTTGGAGAGGCTGCGGAGAGATTGGAACTCTCATACACTGCTGGTGGGAATGTAAAATGGTACAACCACTTTGGAAATCCATCTGGCGTTATCTTAAACAGTTAGAAATGGAACTACCATACAACCCAGAAATCCCACTCCTAGGAATATACCCTAGAGATACAAGAGCCTTCATAGAAACAGATATATGCACACCCATGTTTATTGCAGCTCTGTTTACAATAGCAAAAAGTTGGAAGCAACCAAGGTGTCCATCAACGGATGAATGGGTAAATAAATTGTGGTATATTCACACAATGGAATACTACGCATCGATAAAGAACAGTGACGAATCTCTGAAACATTTCATAACATGGAGGAACCTGGAAGGCATTATGCTGAGCGAAATGAGTCAGAGGCAAAAGGACAAATATTGGATAAGACCACTCTTATAAGATCTTGAGTAATAGTAAACCTGAGAAGAACACATACTTTCGTGGTTATGAGGGGGGGAGGAAGGGAGGGTGGGAGAGGGTTTTTTATTGATTAATCAGTAGATAAGAAATGCTTTAGGTGAAGGGAAAGACAGCACTCAATACACGGAAGGTCAGCTCAATTGGACTGGACCAAAAGCAAAGAAGTTTCCGGGATAAAATGAATGCTTCAAATGTCAGCGGAGCAAGGGCGGGGGTCTGGGGAACATGGTTTGAGGGGACTTCTAAGTCAATTGGCAAAATAATTCTATTATGAAATCATTCTGCATCCCACTTTGAAATGTGGCGTCTGGGGTCTTAAATGCTAACAAGCGGCCATCTAAGATGCATCAATTGGTCTCAACCCACCTGGAGCAAAGGAAAATGAAGAACACCAAGGCCACACGACAACTAAGAGCCCAAGAGACAGAAAGGGCCACATGAACCAGAGACCTACATCATCCTGAGACCAGAAGAACTAGTTGGTGCCCGGCCACAATCGATGACTGCCCTGACAGGGAGCACAGCAGAGGACCCCTGAGGGAGCAGGAGATCAGTGGGTTACAGACCCCAAATTCTCATAAGAAGACCAAACTTAATGGTCTGACTGAGACTGGAGGAATCCCGGCGGCCATGCTCCCCAGACCTTCTGTTGACACAGGACAGGAACCATCCCCGAAGACCACTCATCAGAAATGAAAGGGACTGGTCAGTGGGTGGGAGAGAGACGCTGATGAAGAGTGAGCTAATTATATCAGGTGGACACTTGAGATTGTGTTGGCCACTCTTGTCTGGAGGGGGGATGGGAGGATAGAGAGAGAGGGAAGCTGGCAAAATTGTCACGAAAGGAGAGACTGAAATGGCTGTCTCAAGAGGGGGAGAGCAAGTGGGAGTAGGGAGTGAGATGTATGTAAACTTATATGTGACAGACTGATTGGATTTGTAAACGTTCACTTGAAGCTTAATAAAAGTTATTAAAAAAAAAAAAAGAAAAAGTTTACTTAAAAGTGACGTGAAAGTTTTGTGGTATTTTTTACTTGTTCTTGCCTCAGCCCTCTCCTTGGCTCAATGGTGGTCTTGAATATGACATCCCGCATTCCCAGTGTAATATCTTGGTCCCTTGTTCCAGAGGGGGTGGAGCAGGCTTTATTATCCAAGAACTGTGTTTTGTGTATTCTAACATTTCTGATGATTACTTGGCAAGGTGCTTGCCTATTTTTCATCAAGTCGAAAGTCCTTCAGGGCAGAAAAATGGCTGGTATTCCTCAAAAATATAGTAAATAAAATTTACCAAAAAAAAAAAAAACTACAAAAATATTGTTTAAAAATATTGCCATTGCCTGGAGCAAAAGATTTCAGTTGAGACAAATGATAGAGCACCAAAATCCTCAGAAGGAATTTCTTTGGTAAATTAAGGCATTCAAAATATCCAAGTATACTGAGGAATTTAGGAAGCCATGCATATGCCCCGGGGAGGATGCATGATCAGAAAAGACCTAAGAAGACCCTAAACTTTCATCTCTGGCTGACCTCTAGGCTCAGTACAAGTAGGAAGTGAAGGCAAAGGCAGAATTAATTGTAAATGGTCTGGCTAAGCATTGAAAGAGTACTCTCCTCCCCCAGCACAGAGTAAATCTGCAAAGACTGAGGAAGGTTCTCTCTCTCTTTCTCTCTCAATATTTCCATCTATGTATTTATCTTTAGCTCCTAGTCTTCAAAGAAATCATTTTCAAAACTCTAGCTGGACAAAAGCTGGAGGAATAGAAACCACACAATAAAAAGAATACAGGCTATACAGAAATAGTATTAAAAAATTACTAAACAAACCAAGAGTTACAGGCCATAGCAACGAACAACAACAAAACCTGAGGATGGGGAAAACCTGACTTCTGGATTTACTGTATTACAGTATTCAACATGACCAGGTTTCAAAAAAGAATTACAAATCTTGTAAAGAAATAAAAAGTTATGGCCCATTCACATGAGAAATTAACTGAAATTGCTCCTGAGAAAGCACAGACATTGGACTTACTAGACAAAGACTTTAATCAACTATCTTATATATGCTCAACTAGCTTAAAAAAAACATGGGCAAATAGCTAAAAGAAACTAGGAGAATGATGTATGAACAAATGGAAAATATTAATAAAGCAATTGAAATTATAGAAAGGAACCGAACAGAAATCCCGGAGCTGAAAATCACAGTAACTGAAATGAAAATGCACTAGAGAGTTTAATAGAAGATTGATCAGGCAGAAGAAAAAAAACCTGAAAACTTGAAGCTAGGTCTATTGAAATTATCCATCCTAAGGAGAAGAAAGAAAAAAAAAAAAAGAAGAAAGCGAACAGAGTCTATGAGATCTGTGGGACAACATCAAGAGTACCAACATACGCATAATATGAATTTCATATGGAAAGGAGGAAGAGAAAGGGGCAGAAAGAATATTTGAAGAAATAATGGCTGAAAACTTCCCAAATTTGACAAAAACCCATGAATCCACACATCCAAAAAGCTCAACCAACTCCCTCAAAATGATCCATTCCAAGACACCTTATAATCAAATTGACAGCAGCAAAAGAAAACAGAAATTCTTGAAAGTGCAAGAAAGAAACAACTCTTCATAGACAAAGGATAACCAAGAAGATTAACAGTGAATTTTTCATCAAAAACCATGAAGGATAAAGGGAGTGTGATGATTTTTTAAAGTGTTGAAAATAAAAACTGTCAAACAAGAAGTCTCTATACAATTAAACTACCCTTCAAAGATGGTTAATTTTGGAATACAAATATCAGAAAAATAGACTTTAAGTCAAAAATTATTATAAGAGACAAAGAAGAGCATTATGTATTGAATTATATCTAGATAATTCATCAGAAAGTTATATACATTTAGCAAAAGACCCAAAATATATGAAGCAAAAATTAACAGAATTAAAGTGAGAAATAGGTGGCACCACAATAGCTGGAGACTTCATCATGCCATTTTCAATACTGGATAGAACATCTAGACAGAAGATCAATAAGCAAATAGAGGAATTAAACCAACAGCACCTAACAGACACATATAGAACACATACACATTCTTCTCAAGTGAACATGGGCTATTCTCCAGGACAGATCATATGTTAAGACACAAAACAATTTTTAATAATTATAAAAGTAAAATCAGACAAAATATCTTCTCTGATTTCAATAGATTCAACCTCAATATTGATAAAAGGAGGAAAATGTACAAATATGTGCAAATTTAAACATAAATTCTTAAGCAATGGCCTAAAGTAAATCACAACAAAAATTAGAAAATACTTGGAGACAAATGACAATGAAAGCACAGATATCAAAACTTATGGGATGTGGCTAAAACAGCACTTAGTGGAAAATTTATACATGTAAATACTTACATTTAAAAAAAGCAAAACGTATCTCAAGTCAATAATCCAACTGTACATCTTAAACCAAACTAAACCTGTTGCTGTTGAGTCAATTCTGACTCATAGCGACCCTACAGGGCAGAGTAGAACCCATAGGGTTTCCAAGGATGTAAACCTTTACAGAAGCAGATTGCCACATCTTTCTCCTGCAGAGCAGCTGGTGGGTTACAAACCACTATCTTTATATTTGGTAGCCAAGTGCTTTAATCACTGCAGCACCAGGGCGCCTTAACTGTACATCTTAAGGAACTAGAAAAGAGAAAACTAAATCTAAAGCCAGTAGATTGAAGAAAACAATAAAGATTAGAGTTAATATATACAAAATAGAGAATTGAAAAATAATGAAATTAACAAAATCAAAGTTGGTTCTCTGAAAATACTAACAAAATTAGCAAAACTTTAGCTATACTTATTAAGATAAAAAGAAACAAGATACAAATAACTAAAATCGGAAATGAGAATGGAGACATTACTACCGACTTTCCAGAAAATGAAAGCATTATAAGAGAATACTATGAATAATCATGCATCAACAATGTAAATAACCCAGATGAAATAGACAAAATTCTCGAAACACACAAATTAGCAAAACTGACTCAAGAAGAACTAGAAAATCTGAAAAGACCTATAACAAGTTACAGAGATTGATTTAGTAATCAATAAGCTTCCAAAAAAGAAAAGTCCAGTTGACTTCCCTGGGGAATTTTAACAAATATTTAAAGAAGAATTAACAACAATCTTTCTGAAACGCTTCAAAAAAATGGAAGAGGAGGTGATACTTTCTAACTTATTCTATGAGGCCATCATTACCCTGATATCAAGTCCAAAGACATCACAAAAAAAGAAAACTACAGATCAATATTCCTTATGAATATAGACATAAAAGTCCTTACCAAAATAGTAGCAAACCAAATCCAATAGCACTTAAAAGTGTTATACACCATCACTAAAACCCCAGAACCAAACCTGATATCATGACTAAGTGGAATATGTTTATTCTAGGAATGAAAGGGTAGTTGAACATAACAAAATCTGTTAATGTAATATATCACATTAATATATATTTTTTTAAAATATCCCAGTTGACACAGAAAAACTATTTGACAAAATCCAACATGCTTTTATGGTAAAAACAAGCAGAAAACTAGGAATAAAAGGGGGTTTCCTCAGTATGATAAAGGTAACTTAGGAAATAACCACAGTCAAAAAAAAATTTTTTTTTAACAGCATACTCAATGGTGAAATACTGAAAGCTTGTCCCCTAAGATCAAGAACAAGGCAAGGCAAGAGTGACCACTTGCATCACTGTGATTGTTGACTGGAAAATTTACCTAGGGCAATTAGGCAAGAAAAATAAGTAAAAGTTATCCAAATTAGAAAATAAGGAATGACCTATTTCCATTTACAGAAAGCATGATTCTATATATTTAGAAAATCCAAACAAAACTCCACAAAATAACTACTCCAGCTAATAAACAAATTCAGCAAAATTGCGGGGTAGATCACCACAAAAAAAACCAGTTGTGTTTCTATAAATCAGCAATGAATAACTTGAAAACGAAATTAAAAAATAATCTCATTTACACTAACTTCAAAGAGAATAAAATACTTAGGAATAAATTTAACCAAGAGGTAAAAGACTTAACATTGAAAATTGCAACACGTTGTTGAAATGAATTTCAAAAGACCTAAATAAAGGAAGCACACCTTGAGTTCATGGATCAGAAGAAAACAAAAAACCCAGTGCCGTCGAATCAATTCTGACTCATAGCAACCCTATAGGACAGAGTAGAACTGCCCCAGAAGACTTAATATTATTAAGATGGCAATACTACCAAGGGTGATCTACAGATTCAATCATTATTTTACTTGAGCACATTATTGCAGCCACTCTGTCAATCCATCTCATTGAGCATCTTTTTTTTGCTGACCTTATTCTCTGCCAAGCATGATGTCTTTCTCCAGGGACTGGTCCTTCCTGATAACATGTCCAAAGTATGTGAGATGAGTCTCTCCATCCTTCCTTTTCAGGAGCATTCTGGCTGTACTTCTTCCAAGAAAGATTTGTTCATTCCTTTGGCAGTCCATGGTATATTCAATATTCTTCACCAACACCATAATTCAAGGACATTGATTCTTCTTTTGTATTCCTTATTCATTGTTCAACTTTCACATGCATATGAAAAAAAAATGCATATGAGGCAAGTGAAAACACCATGGATTGGGTCAGGTGCCCCTTAGTCCTTAATGGGACATCTTTGCTTTTTAACACTTTAAACAGATCTTTTACCGAAGATTTAGCCAATGCAATGTGTTGTTTGATATTTTGACTGCTGTTTTCATGGGCGTTGATTGTCAATCCAAGCTAAATGAAACCCTTGACAGCTTCAATATTTTCTCCATTTATCATGATGTTGTTTATTGGTCCAGTTGTGAAGATTTTTGTTTTCTTTATGTTGAAGTGTAATCCATAATGGAGGCTTGATCTTCATCGGTAAGTCCTTCAAGTCCTCTTCACTTTGAGCAAGCAAGGTTGTGTCGTCTACATAACACAGGTTGTTAACGAGCCTTCCTCCAATTCTAATGCAACATTCTTCCTCATGTAGTCCAGCTTCTCTGATTATCTGCTCATCATACAGATTGAATAAGTATGGTGAAAGGATACAACCCTGATGCACACCTTTCCTGCCTTTAAACCACACAGCATCCCCTTCTTCTGTTTGAATGACTGCCTGTTGGTCTAAGTACAGGTTTCTCATGAGCACGATGAAGCTTTTGGGAATTCCCATTCTTGGCAAAGTTATCCATAATTTTTTATGATCCACACAGTTAAGTCCTTTGCATAGTCAATAAAACACAGGTAAACATTTTTCTGGTATTCTCTACTTTCAGCCGTGATCCATCTGATGTCAGCAATGATATCCCTCATTCCATGTCCTCTTTTGAGTCTGGCTTGAATTTCTGGCAATTCCCTGTAAATATATATATTTTTTTATACTGCTGCAATTGCTTTTGAATGGTCTTCAGCAAAATTTTACTTGTGTGTGATATTAACAATATTGTTTGGTAATTTCCACATTTTGTTGAATCAGCTTTCTTTGGAATGGGTCCAAATATGGATCTCTTTGAGTCAGCTGGCCAGGTAGCTGTCTTCCAAATTTCTTGGCATGGATGAGTGAGTACTTCCAGTACTGCATTCATTTGTTGAACTGTGGAGTCTAGTGTGTTGCTGGGATGCTGGAAGTTATGCCACCAGTATTCAAATACCAGCAGAGTCATTCATGGCAGACAGGTTTCAGCTGAGCTTCCAGGCTAAGACAAACTAGGAAGAAAGACCTGACAGCCTACTTCTGAAAAAAAAAAAAAAATAGCCAGTGAAAACCTTATGAATAGCAGCAGAACATTGTCTGATATAGTGCCAGAAGATGAGCCCCTCAGTTTGGAAGGCACTCAAAAGACAACTGGAAAAGATCTACCTCCTCAAATTAGAGTTGATCTTAATGATGTGGATGGCATCAAGCTTTTGGGACCTTCATTTGTTGATGTGGCAGGACTCAAAATGAGAAGAAGCAGCTGCAAATATCGATGAAAAATAGGAACATGGAATGTACAAATTATGAATCTAGGAAAATTGGAAATCATCAAAAATTAAATGGAATTCATAAATATTGATATCCTATGCAATAATAAGCAGAAATGGACTGGTATTGGCCATTTTGCGTAAGACAGTCGTATGGCCTACTATGCCAGGAATGACAATTTGAAGAGGAATGCGTCACATTCATTGTCAAAAAGAACATTTCAAGATCTACCCTGAAGTACAAGGCTGTCAGTGATAGGATAATAATCACACACTGACAAGGAAGACCAGTTAATATGACTATTATTCAAATTTACACACCTACCACTAACCGCAAAGATGAAGAAATTGAAGATTTTTATGATTTCTGTAGTTTGAAATTGATGAAACATACAATCAAGTTGTTTTGATAATTACTGGCGCCTGGAATGTGAAAGATGGAAACAAAGAAGAAAGATTGGTAATTAGAAAAGATAGCCTTGATAATAAAAAGGACGCTGGAGATTGCATGATAGAATTTTGCAAAACCAATGATTTCTTCATTGCAAATACTTTTTTTAAACAACACAAGTGGCAACTATACACGTGGATCTTGTGAGATGGAATACACAGGAATCAAATCAACTGTATCTGTGGAAAGAAACAATGGAAAAGCTCAGTATCATCAGTCAGAACAAGGCCAGGGGCCAACTGTGGAACAGAGCATCAATTGCTCATATGCAAACTCAGGTTGAAACAGAAGAAGATTAGAACAAGTCCACGAGAGCTAAAGCACCACCTTGAGCATATGCCACCTGAATTTAGAGACCATCTCAAGAATGGAATTGATGCGTTGAACACTAATGATTGAAGACCAGATGAGTTGTACAGTGACATAGAGGACATCATACATGAAGAAAGCAAGAGGTCATTAAAAAGACAGAAAAGAAAGAAAAGACCAAAACGGATGGCAGAAGAGACTCTGAAACTTTCTCTTGAACGTCAAGTAGCTAAAGCAAAGGGAAGAAATGATAAAATAAAAGAGCTGTACAGAGGATTTCAAAGAGCAGCTTGAGAAGACAAAGTATTATAATGAAATGTACAAAGACCTGGAGATAGGAAATCCAAAGGGAAGAACACACTCAGAACTTCTCAAGCTGAAAGAACTAAAGAAACATAATTCAAGCCCTGAGTTGCAATACTGAAGGATTCTATGGGGAAAATACTAAATGACGCCAGAAACATCAAAAGAGAATGGAAGGAATACAGTCAGTGTACCAGAAAAAATTGGTCGACATTCAACCATTTCAGGATGTAGCATATGATCAAGAACCAATGGTACTGAAGGAAGAGGTCCCAGCTACACTGTAAGAATTGGTGAGAAACAAGGTTCCAGGAACTGGTGGAATACCAATTGAGATATTTCCATAAAGATTACAACCTTTGAAACCCCATGGGGCAGTTCTACTTTGTCCTGTAGGGTCACTATGAGTCAGAATTGACTTGATGGCAGTGGGTTTTGGGTATAGACCAATTGAATAGAACTGAGAGTTCACCCAGCTATAGCCAACTGATTTTCAACAAGGGTGCCAGATACATACAATGGGGAAAAAATGGTCTCTTCAACAATCAGTGGTGGGAAAAGTGGATTTCCACATGTAGAAGAGTGAGTTGAACCCCTATCTCACACTATATATAAAAATTACATCAAAATACATCAGTGACCTAAACATAAGAGCAAAAATGATAAAACTCTCAGAAGACCTCAGGATCTTGGATTTGGAAATGAATTCTTAGATATGACACCAAAAACACAAGCAATAACAACAAAATAAATAGGACTTCATCAACATTCAAATATTTTGTGGTAACAAAGGACATTATTATTAAAGTGAAAAGACAACCTACACTTGTAAGTTTGGAGAAAATATTTGGAAATCATATATCTGATAAGGATCTAGTATCCTGAATGTATAAAGAATGCTTACAACTTAATAACAAAAAGATAAACAACACAATTAAAAAATGAACAAAGGTCTAGGATAGATATCTCTCCAAAGATGATATATAAATGGCCAAGAAGCACATGAAGGTATGTTCGACATCTTTAGTCATTAGGAAAACGTAAATCAATATCAAATAAGATACTACTTCACACACACACAAAAGAAAAGATGAAGGAAAATATCAAGTGTAAATGAGAATATAGAGAAATTAGAACCCTTGTACGTTTTTGCTGGGAATGAAAAATGTTACAAGCACTGTGGAAAACAGTTTGGTGGATCTTCAAAAAGTTACACAGAATTACCACATGACCCCGCAATTCCACTCCTAGGTATTTATGGAGCTCCACAAAAGAGTTGATAGTAGGGACTCAAAAAACAGGTACTCATACATTAATGTCCGAGGCAGCACTATTCACAATAGCAAAAGGTAGCAACAACCAAAAGAGCCACCAATAAATTAATGAATAAACACAATGAGGTACATAAATACAGTGCAATATTACTGAGCCATGAAAAGGGAAAAAAGCACCGACATATGCTGTCATGGATTGAATTATGTACCCTAAAAAATGTTTGTATCAATTTTGCTGCTCCATGATTCCTGGTATTGTGTGATTTTCCTATATGTCATAAATCCTGCCTCTATGATGTTAATGAGGGAGGTTGGGCAGTCGTCGTGTTAGTGAGGCAGGACTGGATTGTATTGGATTGTGTCTTGAGGCAATCTCTTGAGATATAAAAGAGAGAAGCAAGTGGAAAGACAGGGAGACCTCACACCACCAAGAAAGCAGTGCAAGGAGCAGAGTGCACCCTTTGGACCCAGGGTCTCTGCACCTGAGAAACTCCTTGGCCAGGATGAGATAGAGGGTAAGGACTTTCCTCCAGAGCTGACAGAGAGAGAAAGCCTTCCCCTAGAGCTGACACCCTGAATTTGGACTTTTAGCCTACTTTACTCCAAAGAAATAAATTTCTCTTTGTTAAAGCCATCCTCTTGTGGTATTTCTGTTAAGACACATGCTAAAATGTGGATGTACCCCAAACATTATGATAAGTGAAAGAAGTCAGCCACAAAAAGTCACATATTGTAGGATTTAATTTATACGAAATATTCAGAATAGATAAACCCATAGAGACAAAAAGTAGATTGGTGCTTGCCAGGACCTGGATGGAGGGAGCAATAGGTACCACTTAATGGCTTGTTGTTGTTGTTTCATGCCATTGAGTAGGTTCTGGCTCATAGTGACTGTATATGACAGTAGAACTGCCCCACAGGATTTCCCATGCTAAAAACATTATGAGAGCAGATTTACAGGTCTTTCCTCCAGCAGAGCAGCTGGCAGATTCCAACTGCCGACCTTTTAAGGTAGCATCCAATTGCTTAACCACTGCACCACCAGGGCTCCTTGCTTAATGGGTATGTGGTTTCATTTGGGGGTGAAGAAAATGTTTTGGAACTAGACAGAGGTGATGGCTGCACAACAACATTGTGAATGTACGAAATGCCACTGAATTGTATGCTTTTAAATGGTTGATTTTGTGTGATGTGAATTTCACACCTCAATCAAAAAAAGAAGTGCAAAGAATGATAGCAAAGCACAAGGGGAATGTACAGATTAAGGGGGAGAAAGCTAGTTTATGCAGGGTGGACAAAGAATGATTGATAAGGTGACATTTTAGCAGAGACCTTCATAAAGAGCAGCGATTCATGCAGATCTCTAGAGGTAGAGTGGTCCAATAAATGAAGTGTATAAACCCTGAGGCAAAGGCTTATTTGATAAATTAAACACGAACAAAAAACACAAGGATCCTAGTGTGGCCACAGCAGAAGAGTGGGAGAGATAATGTCCCCCAAGTGCTGGAGGTTCAGATGTGTAAGGCCAGGTACACCATGGTGATGACTTGGATCTCACTGTAGAAGCCACATGGAGCAGATGAATGATAAGATATGACTCCTATTTAAAGGATGAAACTGGTTGCTTTGGGAAGTGGTAATAGTAAAGGCAGAGAGACCAATTAATTAGCTATGGCAGTAGATGAAAAAGACCACAGGATATAGGTGGAGGCAAGATGATAGCCGTGGAGATAGTGAAGAGATTGGATTTTTAAAATGTATTTAAAGGTAGAACCAAGTAGATTTGCCGATAGATGTGGGTGTGAGATAAATAGAGGAGTTAAAAATAACTTTCAAGTTATGGGCTCCAGTAACTAATAGAATAAAATTACCATTTACTGAAAGAGAGAAATTTAAAGGAGAAGCAAGCAGGAGTCCTGGTGGCTCATTGGCTAAAGGAATCAACTGCTAATTGAAAGGTCAGTGGTTGGAAACTACCAGCAGCTCTGCCAGGGAAAGATGTGGGAGTCTGCTTCTGTAGCAATTTACAGCCTCAGAAACCCTATAGGGTCGCTGTGAGTTGAAGCCAAATCTACAGCAGTGGGTTTGGTTTGTTTGGAAGTACAAATTTGGTAAAAGACATAAATCGAAAGTTTGACTTTGGACATATTGAGATTAGGACACCTAGTTGACACTTAAATAAAGATGCTGCATAGACAATTACGGGAGTTCAGAGTTCAAGAAAGAAGGCATGGTAAAGGCATAAATTTGTGAGTAATGGTGCTTAAAGTCACAGAACTGGATGTTCTTACTCATCAAGTGAGTGTAGATAAAGAAGAGAGGGATGAATACTGAGCAGTGAGGCATTGCAGCTTAAATACTGTAAGGAGGAGAAAAGTCAAGAAAGGAAACCAAGAAGAGTCATCCAAAGAGGTAGGAGGAGGTCCAAGAACGAATGGTGTCCCGTTGCCCACCTAAGCAAAGTCTTTTGAAAAAGAAGGATTTATCACCTGTGTCCCTGACGGCACTGGGGTTTTTTGGGGGGTCAAATATTGCTGATAGGTCAAGAAAGACAACAAAACTCATTGCTGTCAAGTGGATTCTGACTTATAACAACCCTATAGTTCGGAGTGGAACTGCCCCATAAGGTTTCCAAGGAGGGGCTGGTAGATTCAAACTGCAGACTTTTTGGTTAGCAGCCATAGCTCTTAACCATTGAGCCGCCAGAGCTCCCAAGCAAGACAAGGACTGGGAAATAGCCTTTGGATTTGGCACCTTGTTGGTTAGCCTTTTCATAACTGGTAGGATATATAGTTGCCAACCAATATTTGCTGCCTGTCAGGTTCATTGGGAAGCTGCTTTCCCATTGACAACACATGTTGCCGCAAGGCATGGACTTTTATGATTGTTTGAAACTGAAAAAAATGGATGTGTGCCACAAATTGCTATTTCTACAGGGTGTTGTATGAGGTGTGTGCATTTTTGGTAAGAAAAATAGAAATTTTGAAATAATTTTTGTGACATAATGTCTCATTGGACTTTAGGGAAAACTCTGGGGGGTAGAATTAGTTGGACAATATTTGTCCCTCTGGACTGTAAAGTTAGATTGGAAGAGGGGGCAAGAAAAAAACTCCATACTACCTACCAGAATATCAACAACACTCAATGTTTCAGCATGCTTCTATTAATGAAAACACATGGTATCAACAAAAAATTCAAAGCAAAAAATAATTGGGTCTTGAAAGGATTAAAACGATAGGTTAGCTTGAAAAGAACAATTTCAGTGGTGTGGTGGCATAATAAACTGAATGGAGTAGGTTTAAGAGACAAAGGGAGGAAAGCACATAGATACAATGAAAAGTGACACCGTGTTTAGGAGTATTTCTCCTAAACAGGCCAGAGAAGTAGGGAGATAACTTGAGAGAGGAACATCGGGTGGGATGCTTATTTCTTAATGTTACAAAAATGCCTATATATTAGTGCAAAAGGTACAATAAAAAAGGACAAACTGATGACTCAGGAGAGATGGGGACAGTTACAATAACACTGGAACTGAGTAGCTGTCTTAGGTTAGGTTGTCCAGAGAAGAAAAACCAGTGAAGTGTGTGTGTGTGTATATACATACACGTGTGTGTGTGTGTTATAGTGTTACATATACAGAGAAACAGATTTATCTCAAGGAAATGGCTCAGGCGGGCTTAGAGGCTGGCAAGTCCCAAGTCCATGGGTCAGGCATTAGGTGTCAGGCTGGAGGCTTCTCCTGACTCACATAGTTGCAAAGGCTGACGAAACCAAATCCACAGGTCTGAAGGCAGGCTGCTGGCTCATGACTGCAAAGGTTTAAGAATCCAAGATCAGCAGGTAAGACAGCGGGCTGTTGTCCCAAGTCCCAAGTCAGTTCCTAATGAGCAGATTGCAGGATCCAGAGCAGAGCAAAAGCCTGACAGCTTTGCCAGAATGTCCACATATACTGGATGCAGGCCACTCTCCCTAGGGAAACTCCCTTTCAAGTGACTGGCAACTCACAGCAGATCCCATCATGGAGATGATCACATTATATCAGATCTCATCATGGAAGGGATTGTATCATTATACGACTGCAAAACTACATCATATGACAAAGGACCAGTGTCAATTAACTGGGGAAAAGACAGCCTTTTTAACAAATGGTGCTGGCATAACTGGATATCCATTTGCAAAAAAATGAAACAGGACCCATACCTCACACCATGCACAAAAACTAACTCCAAGTGGATCAAAGACCTAAACATAAAGACTAAAACGATAAAGATCATGGAAGAAAAAATTGGGACAACCCTAGGAGCCCTAATACAAGGTATAAACAGAATACAAAACATTACCAAAAATGATGAAGAGAAACCCGATAACTGGGAGCTCCTAAAAATCAAACACCTATGCTCATCTAAAGACTTCACCAAAAGAGTAAAAAGACCACCTACAGATTGGGAAAGAATTTTCAGCTATGACATCTCCGACCAGCGCCTGATCTCTAAAATCTACATGATTCTGTCAAAACTCAACCACAAAAAGACAAACAACCCAATCAAGAAGTGGGCAAAGGATATGAACACACATTTCTCTAAAGAAGATATTCAGGCAGCCAACAGATACATGAGAAAATGCTCTCGATCATTAGCCATTAGAGAAATGCAAATTAAAACTACGATGAGATTCCATCTCACACCAGCAAGGCTGGCATTAATCCAAAAAACACAAAATAATAAATGTTGGAGAGGCTGCGGAGAGATTGGAACTCTCATACACTGCTGGTGGGAATGTAAAATGGTACAACCACTTTGGAAATCTATCTGGCGTTATCTTAAACAGTTAGAAATAGAACTACCATACAACCCAGAAATCCCACTCCTCGGAATATACCCTAGAGATACAAGAGCCTTCATACAAACAGATATATGCACACCCATGTTTATTGCAGCTCTGTTTACAATAGCAAAAAGTTGGAAGCAACCAAGGTGTCCATCAACGGATGAATGGGTAAATAAATTGTGGTATATTCACACAATGGAATACTACGCATCGATAAAGAACAGTGACGAATCTCTGAAACATTTCATAACATGGAGGAACCTGGAAGGCATTATGCTGAGCGAAATGAGTCAGAGGCAAAAGGACAAATCCTGTATAAGACCACTATTATAAGATCTTGAGAAATAGTAAACCTGAGAAGAACACATACTTTTGTGGTTACGAGGGGGGGAGGGAGGGAGGGTGGGAGAGGGTTTTTTTATTGATTAATCAGTAGATAAGAACTGCTTTAGGTGAAGGGAAAGACAACACTCAATACATGGAAGGTCAGCTCAATTGGACTGGACCAAAAGCAAAGAAGTTTCCGGGATAAAATGAATGCTTCAAAGCTCAGCAGAGCAAGCGCGGGGGTCTGGGGAACATGGTTTGCGGGGACTTCTAAGTCAATTGGCAAAATAATTCTATTATGAAATCATTCTGCATCCCACTTTGAAATGTGGCGTCTGGGGTCTTAAATGCTAACAAGCAGCCATCTAAGATGCAGCAATTGGTCTCAACCCACCTGGAGCAAAGGAAAATGAAGAACACCAAGCCCACATGACAACTAAGAGCCCAAGAGACAGAAAGGGCCACATGAACCAGAGACCTACATCATCCTGAGACCAGAAGAACTAGTTGGTGCCCGGCCACAATCGATGACTGCCCTGACAGGGAGCTCAGCAGAGGACCCCTGAGGGAGCAGGAGAGCAGTGGGATGCAGACCCCAAATTCTCATAAGAAGACCAAACTTAATGGTCTGACTGAGACTGGAGGAATCCCGGCGGTCATGCTCTCCAGACCTTCTGTTGACACAGGACAGGAACCATCCCTGAAGACAACTCATCAGACATGAAAGGGACTGGTCAGCGGGTGGGAGAGAGACGCTGATGAAGAGTGAGCTAATTATATCAGGTGTACACTTGAGATTGTGTTGGCAACTCTTGTCTGGAGGGGGGATGGGAGGCTAGAGAGAGAGGGAAGCCGGCAAAATTGTCAAGAAAGGAGAGACTGAAAGGGCTGACTCAAGACGGGGAGAGTAAGTGGGAGTAGGGAGTGAGATGTATGTAAACTTATATGTGACAGACTGATTGGATTTGTAAACGTTCACTTGAAGCTTAATAAAAGTTATTATAAAAAAAAAAAAAAGCTAAGAAAAGGTATAAATAAAGCCCTATCAATCTCAAAAAAAAAAAAAAAAAAAAAAAAACTACATCATAACTGCCCAACTTCTGAGAATCATGGCCCAGTCAAGTTGACACACAACCTAAACCATCACAATCTTAATGTTCATAGTAGGCAAGAAAGCTGTGATCCAGATCACACATGATCTTACAAAGGAGCAAAGACAGTCCGGGATAGCTGGAGGGGAGATAGAGTAGATGATTTAGGAGTGGAAACATATTAATATTGATAAACCTAAAAAATAGATAAGGTCCTTGGATGGCACAAAAAAGTTTGCACTCAACTACTAACCCCAAGGTTGGCAGTTTGAATCCACCCAGTGGACCCACTGCTGAAGAAAGTTCTGATAATCCACTTCCATAAAGATAACAGCCAAGAAAACCAGTTCTAATATGACACACATGGGATCACCCTCAGTCGGAATCAATTGGACAGCAAGGTTTTTTTTGTTTTTGTTTTTAATAAATCAAAAGCAATCTCAAACCTGTTGCATCTAGTGGATTCATATTGGCCCTGTAGGACAGAGTAAAACTGCCCCATAGGGTTTTCAAGGCTGTAAATCTTCAGGGAAGTAAACTGTCACATCTTTCTCTTGCAGAGCAGCTGGTGAGTTCAAAGCACCAACCTTTTCATTTAGCAGCCTAGCACTTAACCACTGCACCACCAGGGCTTCTTGAAAGAGAAAAAGGATAAAATACCTAGTGTCTTAGTCATCTAGTGCTGCCATAACAGAAATACCACAAGTAGGTGGCTTTTACAAAGAGAAATTAATTTTCTCACAGTAAAGTATGCTATAAGTACAAATTCAGGGCATTGGCTCTGGGGAAATGTTTTTTCTCTCTGTCAGCTCTGGAGGGAGGTCCTTGTCCTCAATCTTCCCGTGGTTGAGGAGCTTCTCAGGTGCAGGGACCCCAGGTCCAAAGGAAACCGTCTGCTCCTGGTGCTTCTTTCTTGGTGGCATGAGGTCCCCCACTCTCTGCGTGCTTCCCTTTCCTTTTATCTCTTGTAAAATAAAAGGTGGTGCAGGCCACACCCCAGGGAAGCTCCTTTTACGTTGGATCAGGGATGTGACCTGAGCAAGGGTGTTACATCTTACCCTAATCCTCTTTAACCACAGGCAGAGGTTATGATTTATAACACATAGTAAAATCACAAAATGGTGGACAACCACACAATACTGAGAATCATGACCTAACCAAGTTGACACGATTCAATCCATGACAGTCACATATTTAGTCATCGTACACAAGTATATGATAAATAGTAAATATTGCTCTTTATTTATGATTTACATTTTATATTGGCTTTACATAAATTATCATCATTGATGTTCTTCACAAAAGAAACATTCTTTGGAAGATGAAAATCCAGTTAAAAACCTTTGAATTCATTCCACACGAGTACAGTACCTTAGCTGCTACTTCATTATATAGAGCAAAATAGTGACAGACCCAAGAGACTAAGAGAGTAATACTCTAAATTAGATAAGTGTAGAAGAATAGATAAAAAATAAAACAAAGATGTTTTCAAATAGGTCTTAGAACAAATGACTTTCTTTTTTTATTATGATTTAGGTGAAAGTTTACAGAGTAGTTTCTCATTAAACAGTTAATAAACAAATTGTTTTGTGACATTGGTTGCCAACCCTGCAATGTGTAAGCACTCTCCCTTTCTCCACGCCAGTTTCCCTGTTTCCATTCATCTAGTTTTCCTGTCCCTTCTTGCCTTCTCACCTTTGTTTTAGGGCTGATTATGCCCATTAGTCTCATATATTACATGATTGAACTATGAAGCATGTCCTTCATGTGTGTTACTGTTGGTCCTATGGACCTGTCTAATCTTTGGCTGAAAGTTGAACTTCAAGAGTGACTTCAGTACTGAGTTAAAAGGGTGTCCGAGGGCCATACTCTCGGGGTTTCTCCAGTCTCTGTCAGACCAGCAAGCCTGGTCTTACGTGTCTGTGTGAGCGAGAGAGAGAATTTGAATTTCATTCTACGTTCTTCTTTCACTCTGTCCAGGACCCTCTGTTGTGATCCCTGTGAGAGCAGTCAGTGGTGGTGATCACGTACCATCTAGTTGTTCTGGACTCGGTCTGGTGGAGGTTGTGTTAGTTGTGCTCCATTTGTCCTTTGGATTAATCTTTTCTGTCTTTGGTCTTCTTCATTCTCTTTTGCTCCAGCCAGAATGGAGCCAGTAGATGTATCTTAGATGGACGCTCGCAGGGTTTTGAGACCCCAGTCATTAGCCACCACAGTAGGATGGAGAACATTTTCTTTATACTAATTGAGTTGATGTCCCATGAACCCGTCGTCCCCAGCCCTTAGCCCAGTAGCTCAGTCTCTCAGGGCATTTGGGTGTGTCTGTGAAGCTTCTGTGACTTGGCACTGGTCAAGTTGTGCTGACTTACACATTATTGTGTACTGTCTTGCCCTTCACCAAAGTTACCACTTATCTACTATCTAGTTAGTGTAGAGCAAACAACTTTCTAACTGGACATTTTCTTTGATCTGTCCTGATTCCACCAGCCCTCCAGTTACCTGTAAACATCTCTGCCATGACCTGCTACAGAGACTTGAAAAATAGACATCAAGTACATTTAAATCAGCACTGCTGTTATGATATTGTGATGTTCTTTTATATGACAATGAGAGAAATAAGTTTATTATCAAGAGACCAGCTAGAGATAAGGAGTATGCCATCTCTTAGTTGTCTTCCTATGACCACTTTTTCAATTATTTATCAATACTCTGGCTCTATTGCTCATGGAAATTGCACTATGAAAACTACACCTAGCATCAGATTGCACCAGTAGGCAGAATAATTTTCTTTATATTGGTAAAGATGAGTGCAATTTACATTACAATGCCAAATTTGTGGAGATAAGTTAGTCTATTAGCCACTAGCAATGAGGTTAACTGTTTAACAGCAAAACTAAGAAAAAAGTATTTATCTTGTGACGTAGTAAGAACAAATACATAATCATCCAACTCTTGTCATTTGTGCCGCAGATCAATCTAGTTCATCAATATGCCATTATCCTCTCAAAAAAAATCCTGCAAAAAAGTTACAGCCAACATTATGCCATCACTTGAGGTTGTATAAAGATTGTAAAGGAAAAAGAATATCCTTTGTATTTCCAAATGACATCATTGTGGACATATAAAATCCAAAAAGATCTACATGCAAATAATTAGAATTAATAAGGATTAATCTAATAAGGTCACTGCATACAATGTCAATATATAAAAATCAATTGCATTTTTATTTATTAATTATTAGCAAGGAACAATTGGAAAATAATTTTTGAATGACATTTTATAGCACTATATTTTTTTCATACATGATACAGAGATATAGAGATAGAGCTGATATAGATATTTCATCTAGGAACATTTGAACAAAAATATGTTTATGACTTTTACACTGAAAACTAGAAAATATTGCAGAAATCAATTCTAGAAACCTAGATAAATGAAGAGACAGTCCATGTTTCTGTATTGGATGGCTCAATATTGCATAAAAGTCAATATTTGCTAAATTAGTTGATAAACCCATATGATTCTGTGGTGCAGTGAATTACTTAATATGACCCTTCTAGCTATGCATGGTCTTGTGACTCTTACAGAATGATTGGGTGGGACCGTGCAGATAAGGTGTATGGAACCCTAATGAAGGGATTGGGCAGTTTTGCCATCCCGCTAGGCTTAAAATGACCCATCTCAGAAGCAGGAAGAGAGGACTTCACTACCATACAGAAAGAAGAGCCAGGAGTACAGCATGTTCTTTGGACCCAGGGTCCCTACACTGAGAACATCCTAGATCCAGGAGACAGAGAGACAGCTGTAACACCAGAGATGGTGAGAAGCAGCAGCAGAGAAATGGTGGCAGTAAAACAAAGACCAGTACAAGATGCACAGTAGTCTTTCTGGCCCATAGAACAAGGCAACTACCGTGGGCATGCCAACCCATAGCAAGAGAACTGAGCGCCTTTGGGCAGAAGGCTTCCTGGCAGAGTGGGTTGCCTCTGGGCACATATCAGCAAGCTAAATAGCTTTGTAACACTTGCCTGAGCAGAAGAGAGGCCAGGCTGAGGGGCCAAGGAGCTGAGGGAAAGGCCTGCCTGTGGGCACAGCTGAGAAGCTTTCCAGGCTGAAGAACTATAGCCTGACCTATTCCTGATCCTGAATTTTAATCTCTTACTTCCCTAATAAACCCCATAGTGTTGAGTATGGTCTGTGAGTTCTATGTGGCCATTGCAATGAGTTATCTGAAGGCTGGTGTCAGAATTGGTAAAAAGGTTAGAGAGAAAGGTATGTCTGACCTCCTCTTCATAGGAACCAGCACTGGGCTGATGTAGATCTTGATTCATTCTCCCCCTCCTTGTGAAGTTAGATGAGTACAGTTGGTGTCAGAATTAGTAAAAGGGCTGGAGAGAGGGGGTATGTCTGACCTCCACATCATAGCAATTAGCCTTGGGCTGATGATTTTGATTCTCTCTCCTACCTCTTGTGAAGTTAGATAAGGCCTGATGATATCACGTCACCATTTTTTTGCAGTGATTCCAATCAAAATATCCAGAGGCTTTTCTCTATAGAAATCGAACAGGTTAGTAGGATTTAAACTACCATATTTCAAAACTAAATATAGAACAACAGTACAGTAAAACCTGTGAAAGCAAGGACCAGTGTAAAGTGAAGACCTGTAAGAGAACAAAAACTCAAATATTTCCACTATAATGAGCAATAGAAAACTGGTAAGACTGCACCCTGTTTAAGGCAGAAGATTTAAGAGACCAGGAAAAACTGGGCAATCCTGTCGAGATCCTATTCTCATGGGTTTCACTGTAATTAAGACAGTATTATTCTGATGCAAGTATAGACAAAAGGGCCAATGTCACAGAATGTAGAGTCCAGAACAGTACAGCTCATACATATACAGTCACTTATTTTATGACAAAATTTCAATGCCACACAATGGAGAGGGGTGATCTTTTTAATTAGTGATCATGGAGCAACTGGACATCTATATCAAAAAGGTGGATCTTGGTCCTTATCAAGACCATACAAAAATTAATAAGAGATATATAAAAGACCTATAAAATTCTAAAAATTAGAGGATTATGTCTATGCCTGTAGGGTAGCCAAAAATATCCTAAATAGACTACATAAAGCACTAACCATTTAAGAAATGATAAATTGAACTTCATTAAAATTAGAAACTTTTGTTTATCAAAAGCCATCATTAAGAAAGTAGAGATAGGAAGGCGGAGCCAAGATGGTGGAGTAATCAGAGACTTCCGGTGATCCCTTTTACAATAAAGACTGAAAAAAACAAGTGAAATGATTATATACATGACAAGCTAGGAGACCTGAACATCAAAGGCAAAGTTAGAAAACAGACCGAGAAGAAGGGGAAGGGAGAGATGGTTCAGAAGCAGTGAGGAGTTGCCAGGCCTGAATCACTGGGAACCCTCAGGCACCATTCCCTGGAGCAACTGTGGCAGGGCTGGAGGTAGCATGCCAAATGCGGTTTTCTCAGGGAGAGACCACAAACCACATAGCCTACTCACACCTCTGGAACCAGAGAAGAAAGGCGCTCCTTGCAAAAGCTACGTACTTGCATATATTTTACCACACCCACAGCCCCCAAGTCAGCTTCAGTGGCTGTCAATTTCCCTGGGCCTGAGATAGGTCCTGGTGCACACCCTAAGCCATTCTCCCAGCCTTGGAGAAGGAATAAATTTACAACTGCAGGAAAAGGTATTCTGCTAAGCTGGGGAGCTCAGGACAGAAGTGGCTCCTGTCCAGGCACAAATGGTCCACGGACTTTGAATACCTTTCACCCCTGCATGGACCAGTGTGGGGCCATTTCAGGAGAATAGGCCCTTGACAGACTGCAACTGCTTCAGCTGCACGGTGGAGAGGTGGGTGCTTGATGTCTGACACTGCTTTGCCTATTAAACAGGGCCCTCACCTACCCACATCAGAGGCCTAAGGACTGGTGGCTCCACCCACATCACCTAGTCACTGGTGACAGGGGTCTAATGATAAGTGGTACCTCCCAGTCCTTACAACCAAAAGAACTGGGTGCCCATGGTCTACCTGCAGAACACACTCACCTGTGCACTCTAAGGAACAGGGATGCACTTTCCTCACAGACACTCAGGGAACAGTTGTCAGCCCCCTGCCTTGTTGAGAGCATAACCCCCTGCTGCTACCACATACCTGTGTCTACACCAATCACCCCTGCCCCTCTAAGACTGTAGGACAGAGCCTGTACCACACACTTGATTGCCAACTACCTGGACACCTGAGCTGAATCCATACAAGAAATGTGAATGGACTCCTAGGCTCATATACCTCATAACAGCTCTATCCATCTGGTGACAGGATGTTACAGCCTCAAAGGCAAAAATGATCGAGCTAGCTCACTAAAGCAGCCTATTTGGGCATATCAAAACAAAACAAAGCAAGAAGCTAGGATACAGTAAGCAAACACAAAGTAAACTAATACAATAACTTATAATGGCCCGGAGACAACAGTCAATATCAAATCACATAAAGAAGCAGACCATGATCACTTCAACAAGCTCTCAAAAAAAACCATCAAAGAATCTTCCAGATGAAGGCGTCTTCCTGGAATTACCAGAGGGAGAATACAAAAGATTAATATACAGAACTCTTCAAGACATCAGGAATGAGCTCAGGCAAAATGTAGAACAAGCCAAGGAACACAAAGATAAAGCAGTTGAAGAGACTAAAAAGACTATTCAAGAACATAATGAAAAAATGTAATAAGCTGCAAGAATCCATAGAGAGAGAGCAATCAGAAATTCAGAAGATTAACAATAAAATTATAGAATTAGACAACTCGATAGAAAGTCAGAGGAGCAGAATTGAGGAAATGGAAGCCAGCATTAGTGAGACTGAAGATAAAACACTTGGCACCTCTATATCCAAAGAAAAATCAGATAAAAGAATTTAAAAAATGAAGAAGCCCCAAGAATCATGCAGGACTCTATCAAGAAAAATAACCTATGGGTGATTGGAGTACCTGAACAGGGAGGGATAACAGAAAATACAGAGAGAATTTTTGAAGATTTGTTGGCAGAAAATGTCCCCGATATCATGAAAGACAAGAAGATATCTATCCAAGATGCTCATCAAACTCCACACAGGGAAGATCCCAAAAGGAAGTCGCCAAGAGATATTATAATCAGACTTGCCAAAACCAAAGAATCATGAAAGCAGCTAGGGATAAATGAAAAGTCACCTACAAAGGAGAATCATTAAGACTAAACTCTGACTACTTACAAGAAATCATGCAGGTAAGTAGGCAGTGGGATGACATACATAAAGCCTTGGAGGAAAAAAAATTGGTAGCCAAGAATTACATATCCAGAAAACCCATCTCTCAAATATGATGGTGAAATTAGGGCATTTCCAGATAAACAGAAGTTAAGGGAATTTGTAAAAGCCAAATCAAAATTTAAAAAAATTAAAGGGAGTCCTCCAGTTAGAGAACTGACAATATCAGACAACAATCGAAGACTAGAACACAAGGCAGAACAACCAGATATCAACTCAGATAGGGAAGTCACAAAAACAAGCCAAAGCTAAAAGACTGAAAATAGGGAAACAGAGACGTTAATATGTAAAAGATGACAACACCAAACAAAAAGAAGGAATAGTGTAGTCACATAACTTCCATATGGAAAGTTAAAGTGATATCAAGAAATAAAAGATCAGTTTAAACTTAGAAAAATAAAGGTAAGTTTTAAGGTAACCACAAAGGAAGCTAAGAAATCTACCCATCAAAAGAAATAAATAAATAAAGACTCAGCAAATACAAAATTAACAATAATGGAAAAGACAAAAAGAAAATACATGAACAATGAATCATCACAGAAAATTAAGCGCAGCAGAGAAACTCTCAACACCACCCACACACAAAAATACATTAATGACAGCACTAACCTCATGCTTATTAATAATTACACTGAACATAAATGGACTAAATGCACCAATAAAGAGACAGAGAGTGGCAGTATGGATAAAAAAACATGATCCGTCTATATGCTGCCTACAAAAGACTCACCTTAGACTTAAAGACACAAACAAACTAAAACTCAAAGGATAGAAAAAAATATACATCGCGCAAACGATCAAAAAAGAGCAGGAGTGGCGATGTTAATTTCTGACAAAATAGACTTTAAAGTTAAATCCACCACAAAGGGTAAGGAAGAACACTATATAATGATTAAAGGATCAACACACCAGGAGGATATAACCATACAAAATATATACGCACCTAATGACAGGGCTCCAAAATACATAAAACAACTCTAACGGCATTGAAAAGAGAGATAGCTCCACAATAATAACAGAAAACTTCAACACATCACTTTTGGAGAAGGACAGAACATCCAGAAAGAAACTCAATAAAGACACGGAAGATTTAAATGCCACAATCAACCAACTTGATCTCAAGATATATACGGAACACTCCACCCAACAGCAGCCAAGTATATATTCTTTTCCAACGCACATGGAACATTCTCCAGAATAGACCATATTTTAGGCCACAGAATAAGATTAACAGAATCCAAACATCAAAATATTACAAAGCATCTTTTCTGACCATAAAGCCGTGAAATAAAAATCAATAACAGAAACAGCAAGGGAAAAAAAAATCAAATATGTGGAAACTGAACACTACCTTTCTCAATAACTGCTGATGTCTTGATCATCTAGTGCTGCTGTAACAGATATACCACAAGTGGATGGCTTTAACAGAGAGAAATTTATTCTCTTACAGTCTAGTAGGCTCCAAGTCCAAATTCAGGGCATCAGCTCCAGGGGAAGGCTTTCTCTGTCTGCTCTGGATGTCATTGTCATCAGTCTTCCCTTGGCCTAGGAGTTTCTTGGCACAGGAACCTCTCGAAAAGACACGCCCTGCTCCTGGCACTGCATTCTTGGTTCCAGGATGTTCCCCAAAATATCTGTTAATTTGGCTAGGTCACGATTCCCAGTATTATATGATTTTCTACCATTTTGTCAACTGATGTGATTTTCCTATGTGTTGTAAATTCTGCCACTATGATGTAATGAGAAGGATTAGTAGCAGATATATTGATGAGGTATACAGGATTAGATAGTGTCTTAAGCCAATCTATTCTGAGATATAAAAGAGAGAAGCAAGCAGAATCTGAAGAGACAATGAACACAGGAAGCCAAGCTGCCTCAGTCTCAAAGGGTATGACCATGACCTCTGGGGACTCAAAACATGGAGCCATGGCCTCTGGTATTTCTAAGGCTGGAGTTGCTATTCAGGTGGACTAGGAAAATGGTGCACCTAAAGCTGAGGGAGCAGGATTGCTGTCCCAGTGGGCTTGGAAGGCGGAGCTGATACCCAGGGCTAGGGTCCTCCACTTAGAATCCAGAAAGTGCAGCCAATACTTAGAGTCTGGATGGCAGGGCCATTGTGTAAATGGTCTCAGAGAACAGAGGAATATTTTCAAGCTTGAGGGCTAATGTAATGTGTTCTGCTGACTTGCTTGGTGCCTGTTATGCCTTCTTTCCCTCCAATTTCTCCCATTTGTAATGGAAATATCTACCTTGTGGGCTGTTCCACCATTGTACTTTGGAAGCAGATAACTATTCTAGATTTTACGGATGAAGAGGAATTTTTGGATTTTGGACTTGGAGTTGATTTAAGGCTTTTATTATGATATAATGAGGTGAATGTTTTAAATGTGGCAAAGATGTGAATTTGGGGGTGGCAAAGGGTGGAACATCATGAATTGAATTGTGTCCCCCAAAAATGTCTGTCAGCTCAGCTAGGTCATGGGTCCAGTATTGTATGACTGTCTACAATTTTGTCATCTGATGTGATTTCCCTGTGTGTTGTAAATCCTATCACTGTAATGTAATGAGATGGATTAGTGGCGGTTATATTGATGAGATCTACAAGATGAAATAGTGCCTTAAGCCAATCTCTTTTGAGATGTAAAAGGAGAAGCGATCAGAGAGACAAGTTTCTGGAAACACACTACTAACTGAACTACTACCCAAACTACTACCCACCTTAACTACCTAAACTAACATAAACTGAGGTAGAAAAACTGAACTAACCTACAAAAAAAACCCAAAAACCTCATACCACCAAGGAAGCAACACCAGGAGCAGAGCAGTGCTTTACTTTAGACCCGAGGTTTCTACACAGAGAACCTCTTCAACCATGGGAAGATTGATGACAAGGACCTTTCTCCAGAGCCTACAGAGAAAGAAAGCCTTCCCTGGAGCTGATGCCCTGAATTTGGAATTGTAGCTTACTAGACTGTGGTAAAATACGTTTCTCCTCGTTAAAGCCATCCACTTGTGGTATTTCTGTTACAGCAGCACTAGAGGACTAAGACAACTGGGTTATAGAAGAAATCAAGGACGGAATAAAGAAATTCATAGAATCAAATGAGAATGAAAACACATCTTACCAGAACCTTTGGGACACAGCAGAAGCAGTGCTTAGAGGTCAATTTATAGCAATAAATGCACATATCCAAAAAGAAGAAAGGGCCAAAATCAAAACATTAACACTACAACTCAAACAAATAGAAAGAGAGTAACAAAAGAAGCACTTGGGCACCAGAAAAAAAGGAAATAATGAAGATTAGAGTGGAAATAAATGAAATAGAGAATAGAAAAACAAATGAAAGAGTGAACAAGGCCAAAAGTGGGCCCTTTGAGAAGTTCAACAAAATTGAAAAACCATTGCTGAAACTGACAAAAGAAAAACAGAAGAGGATGCAAATAACCTAAATAAAAAATGAGACAGGCAGTAGTACAACAGATGCAACTGAAATTAAAAGGAGCATAACAGAATGCTATGAAAAATTATACTGCAACAAATTTGAAAACCTAGAGGAAAGGAACAAATTTCTAGAAACACACTACATACTTGAACTAACACAAACAGAGGAAGGAAAAATAAATAAACTTACAACAAAAGAAGAGAATGAGGAGGTAACAACAACAACAATAAAAAACTCCCAACGAAAGAAAGCCCTGGCACTGACAGCTTCACTGGAGAATTCTACCCAACTTTCAGAGAAGAGTTAACACTACCACTACCAAAGCACAGAAAAAGAAGGAATTCAGAGCACAGAAAAAGAAGGAATTCTCCCAAACTAATTCTATGAAGCCAGCATAACTCTGATACCAAAGCCAGGTAAAGACACCACAAAAAAAGAAAATTACAGACCAATATCCCTCATAAACATAAATGCAAAAGTCTTCAACAAAATTTTAGCCAGTAGAATTCAATAGCATATAAAAAAAAAAATTCATCATGACCGTTTGGGATTCACACTAAGTATGCAGAGATGGTTCAACATTAGAAAATCAATCAGTGTAATTCATCACATAAATAAAACCAAGATAAGACCACATGATTTTATCAATTGATGCAGAAAAAGCATTTGACAAAGTCCAAAACCCATTCATGATAAAAACTGTCAGCAAAATAAGAATAGAAGGGAAATTCCTCACAATAATAAAGGGCATTTATACAAAGCTAACAGCGAACATCATCCCAAACGGAGAGAGTCTGAAAGCATTCCCCTTGAGAACTGGAACCAGACAAGGATGCCCTTTACCACCACATATTCAACATTGTGCTGAAGGTCCCAGTCAGAGCAATAAGGCAAGAAAAACAAAAATGCATCCAAATTGGTAAGAAAGAAGTAAAAGTATCCCTATTCACAAAAGATTTGACCTTACAAGCAGAAATCCCCAAAGAATTTACAAGAAAACTACTGGATCTAATAGAAGATTTCAGCAAAGTATCAGGGTAATTGATAAACATACAAAAATCAGTTGGATTCCTCTACACCAACAAAAAGAACATAGAACAGGAAATCACCAAATCGATACCATTTAAAAATAGCCCCAAGAAGATAAAGTACTTAGGAATAAATCTAACCAGGGACGTAAAACACTGACACAAACTAAACTATAAGACACTCCTGCAAGAAACCAAAAAAGACCTATATAAGTGGAAAAACATACCTTGTTCATGAATAGAAAGACTCAACACTGTGAAAATGTCAATTCTACCCAAAAGCAATCTATAGTACAATGCAGTCCTGATCCAGATTCCAACAGTATTTTTTAACAAGATGGCGAAACAAATCACCAACTACATATGGAAACGGAAGAGGCCCCAGATAAGTAAAGTATTACTGAAGAAGAACAATGTGGAGGCCTCATACTACCCAATTTTAGAACCTATTATACTACCATGGTAGTCAAAACAGACAAGTACTTGTACAACAATGGATACATAGACCAGTGGAACAGAATTGAAAACCCAGACGTAAATCCATTCACCTGTGAATAGCTGATATTTGACAAAGGCTCAAAGTCTGTTAAATGGGAGAAAAGACAGTCTGTTTAAAAGATGGTACTGGCCAACGTGTACAAGGCAAGGTTATGGTAGCTACACAGACACATCCAAACTCCCTGAGGGACCAAATTGCTGGGTTGAGGGCTGTGTGGACCATGATCTCGGAGAATATCTAATTCAATTGTCATAACATAGTAGAATGTTCTACATTCTACTTTGGTGAGCAGTGTCTGAGGTCTTAAAAGCCTGTGAGCAGCCATATAGGATATTCCGCTGGTCTCCAGCCTTCAGAAGCAAGGAAGAATGAAGAAAACTAAAGATACAAGGGAAAGGTTAGTCCAAATGACTGATGGACCACATCTATCACCGCTTCCACCAGACTGAGTCCAGAACAATGAGATGGTGTCCGGCTACCACCACTGACTGCTCTGACAGGGATCACAATGGAGGGTCCCGGACGGAGCTGGATAAAAATGGAGAATAAAATTCTAACTCAAAAAGAAAGACCAGACTTGCTGGCCTGAGAGAGACTGGAGAAACCCTGAGAGTATGGCTCCCAGACACCCTTTCAGCTCCGTAATGATGTCACTCCTGAGGTTCACCCTTCAGCCAAAGATTGAACAGGCCCATGGAACAAAACAAGCCTAAAGGGGCGCACCAGTCCTGGGGCAAGAATTGGAAGGCAAGAAGGAAGAGGAAAGTTGGAAATGGGGGGCCCAGGGTTGAGAAGGGAGAGTGTTGATATGTTGTGGGGTTGTTAACCAATGTCACAGAACAATGTGTGTACTGTTTGATAAGAAACTAGTTTGTTCTGTAAACTTCCATCTAAAGTATATAAAAAAAAAAAAAAGAGTAGAGCTGCTCCACAAGTATTTAAGGCTGTAAATCTTTGTGGAAGCAGACTGCCACATATCTCTCCAACTGAGCAGCTGGCCGGTTCGAACTGCCAACCTTTTTGTTAGCTGCCAACACTTTAACTATTGCATCACCAGTGCTCCTTTGTGCTGTTTACTACCCACTAAATTGATTTAACAGATAACTGATGAGTTTTCGAAAAATATGGCACAGTCTGTGCTAGTCAATGGTTAAAGTGCTCTGCGGCTAACTGAAAGGTCGAGGGTTCAAATCCACCAGCTACTCTGTGGGAGAGAGATGTGGCAGTCCTCTTCCGTAGAGACTACAGCCTTGGAGACCCCATAAGGCAGTTCTACTGTGTCCTATACTCTGTCCTTTAGGACCGCTAAAAGTCAGAATGCACTGGACGGCAAGGGGTTAACTAGGGAAGGTTAAAAAGGGAGGGAGAGAGAAGAAGGGAGGGAGGGAAGAAGGGAGGAGAAGAAGGGAGGGAAGGAAGGAGGAAAGGAGAGAGGAAGAAAGGAAGGGACAGAGGGAGGAGAAAGAGAAGGAGGGAGGGAGGAAGGGAGGAAAGGGAAATGAGAGAGAAAACAGTGCTCTCCACATCGTATGAGTACTGTTTTGTGAAACAATTTTCAGTTGGAAATAAATTTTTTAATACAAAAAAATGGTGCTGGCATAACTGGATATCCATCTGCAAAAAATTGAAACAGGACCCATATGTCACACCATGCATGAAAATTAACTTAAAATGGATCAAAGATCTAATATAAAATCTAAAATGATAAAGATCATGGAAGAAAAAACAAAGACAATGCTAGGAGCCCTATGAACAAATCTGTCTTAGAAGAAGTACACCAAGAATGCTCCTTAGAAGCAAGAATGGCAAGACTTTGTCTCACATATTTTAGACATGTTATCAGGAGGGATCAGTCCATGGAGAAGGACATCATGCTTGGTACAGTAGAGGGTCAACAAAAAAAGAGGAAGACTCTCAATGAGATGGATTGACACAGTGGCTGCAACAATGGGCTCAAGCATAGGAACAATTGTGATGATGGTGCAGGACTGTGCAGTGTTTTGTTTTGTTGTGCATAGGGTCACCGTGAGTCAGAACCATTTTGACAGCACCTAACAACAACAATAGAGGCCTTAAACATGGCATAACTAGCATACAAACTATAACAAACAATACACAAACACCAGAAGAGAAACTAGATAACTGGAAGTTCCTAAAAATCAAACAGTTCACCAAAAATCTTCACCCAAAGAGTAAAAAGAGAACATACAGATGGGGAATAAATTTTTGGGTACGCCATATCCAATAAGGGTAAAAAAAACAAATAAGGGTATGATCTTTAAAATCTACAAGATACTGCAACACCTCAACAACAAAAAGACAAACCAATTAAACAATGGGCAAAGGATGTGAACAGACTCTTCACCAAAGAAGACATTCAGGCGGCTAACAGATACAAAAGGAAATGCTCACCATCATTAGCCATTAGAGAAATGCAAATCAAAACTACAATGAGATACCACCTCGACCCAACAAGGCAGGTACTAATCCAAGAAACACAAAATAATAAATGTTGGAGAGGTTGTGGAGAGATTGGAACTCTTATGCACGGCTAGTGGGAATGTAAAATGGTACAACCACTTTGGAAAACGATTTGTTGCTTCCTTAAAAAGCTAGAAATAGAAGTATCATACAATCCAGCAATCCCATTCCTAGCAATATATCCTAGGAAATATGAGCCATCACACGGATAGACATATGCACACCCATGTTTACTGCAGCATTGTTCACAATAGCAAAAAGATGGAAACAACCTAGATGTCTAACAACAGATGAATGCATAAGCAGATTATGGTACATACACACAATGGAATACTATGCAATGATAAAGAACAATGATGAATTTGCAAAATATCTCACAACTTGGATGAATCTGGAGGGCATTATGCTGAGTGAAATTAGTCAGTCACAAAAAGACAAATATTGTATGAGACCACTATTATAAGAACACAGGAAAAGATTTAAACACAGAAAAAAGCATTCTTTGATGATCAGGAGAGTTAGGAGTGAGGGGGAGGGGAATTCACTAACTGCATAGTAGATAACGATCAACTTTGGTAAAGGGAAGAACACAAAACACAGGGGCAGTCAGCACAACTGGAACAAAGCAAAAGCTTAGAAGTTTCCTGGACATATCCAAACACTTTAAGGGACAGAGTAGCTAGGATTGGGCCCTGGGAATCATAGTTTCCGAGGCATCTAGGTCAATTGGCATAACAAAGTTTATTAAACAAATGTTCTGCCTCCCACTTTGGTGAGTGGAGTCTGGGGTCTTAAAAGCTTTCGAGCCCACCTAAGATGCATCAATTGCTCCCATCCCACTTAGAGCAAAGGAGAATGAAGAAAACCAAAGACACAAGGAAAATATTAGCTTAAGAGACTAAAGGACCACTTAAGTTGGAGACTCCACCAGCCTGAGACCAGAAGAACCAGATGGTGCCTGGCTACCATCAATGATCACCCTGAAACGGAACAAAACAGAGATTCCCAGACAGAGCAGGAGAAAAGTGTGAAGCAGAACTCAAATTCTCGTAAAAAGACCAGACTTAATGGTCTGACAGAGACTGGAGAAACCACTGAAACTGTTGCCCCCCAGATGCTCTGTTAACCCAGAACTGAAACCATTCTCAAAGCCCACTCTTCAGACAAAGATTAGCCAAAACCCATTGCTTTGAGTTAATTCAGGCTCATAGCAACCCTATAGGACAGTGCAAATCTGCCCCACAGGGTTTCCAAGGTGCACCTGGTGGATTCAAACTGCCAACCTTTTGGTTAGCAGCCACAGCTCTTAACCACTACACCACCAGGGTTTCCAGACAAAGATTAGACAGGACTATAAAACAAAAAATAGTACACATGAGGAGTGTGCTTCGTAGTTCAATCAGATACATGAGCCCAAATGGGCAGCTTCTGTTCGGAGGAAGGATGAGAAGGCAGGAAGGGACAGGAATGGTTGTGTGGACACCAGAAACCTGGGGTGGAAAGGGGAAAGTGTGCTGTTACATTGTGGCTATTGCAACTAATGTCACAAAATAATATGTGTATAAATTTTTGTATGAGATTAACTCAAGCTATAAACTTTCATCTAAAGCACAATAAAAAATAAACAAAATATTAATAAAAAAAGAATAGAGTTCAGAATTAACTTAAGTACATATGGATATTTACAGTGGGGTTCCATTCCATCAACTCTATTGTAAGTCAATTCTGATGTATGTCAAATATCTTTTTTTTTTTTTTAGTTTTCTGGATTATTGTCTTTTGTTTTCACGATCTTTATAAACCTGATCTTTGAATATCTGCAAGTGAACGTCTCAGAATGATAACATCAGCAAACTATGCACTGATCATTAGCCATTAGATAAATGCAAACCAAAACTACAGTGAGATACTATTTCACCCCAAGAAGGCTAGCACTAATCCAAGAAACACAAAATAATAAATGTTGGAGAGGTTGTGGAGAGACTGAAAAACTTATGTACTGCTGGTGGGAATGTAAAATGGTACAACCACTTTGGAAATTGATTTGGTGCTTCCTTAAAAAGCTAGAAATAGAAGTAACATATGATTCAGTAACCTCACTGCTTGGAATATATCCTAGAGAAGTAAGAGCCTTCACACAAATAGATACATGCACACCCATGTTCACTGCAGCACTGTTAACAATAGCAAAAAGAAGCAACTTAGGTGCCCATCTGCAGACAAATGGATAAACAAATTATGGTACATACACACGATGGAATACTACACAATGATAAAGAACAATGATGAATCCATGAAACATCCCACACCATGAATGAATCTGTAAGGCATTATGCTGAGTGAAATCAGTCAATGCAAAAGGATAAATATTGTATCAGACCGCCATTATAAGAACCCAAGAAAAGGTTTAAACATAGAAGAAAATATTCTTTGATGGTTAGGCAGGTGGGGAGGGAGGGAGAAGGGAATTCACTAACTAGATAGTAGACAAGAATGATCTTAGGTGAAGGCAAGAACAACACACAATACAGGGGAAGTCAACACAACTGGACTAAACCAAAAGCTAAGAAGTTTTCTGAACAGAATCAAACACTCTGAGGGACAGAGTAGCAGGGACTGAGGTGTGGAGACCATGGTTTCGGGGGACATCTAGGTCAATTGGCATAACAAAGTTTATTAAGAAAATGTTCTCCATCCCACTTTGGTGAGCAGCATCTGAGGTCCTTAAAAGCTTACGAGTGGCCATCTAAGATTCATCAATTGGTCCCAACCCACCTGGAGCAAAGGAGAATGAAGAACACCAAAGACACAAGGAAAATATTACCCCAAGAGACAAAAGGGCCACATAAACCAGAGGCTCCATCAGCCTGAGACCAGAAGAACTAGATGGTGCCAGGCTACGACCAATGATTGCCCTGACAGGGGACAAAACAGAAAGTCCCTGAAGGAGCAGGAGGAAAGTGTGGTGCAGAACTCTAATTCACATAAAAAGACCAGACTTAATAGTCTGACTGAGACCAGAGGAACGCTTGAAGACATGGCCTCCGGTCGCTCTATTAACCCAGAAATAAAATCATGCCTGAAGCCAACTCTTCAGACAAAGATTAGAATGGACTATAAAACATAAGATGATGCTCATGAAGAGTGTGATTCTTAGTTCAAGCAGATACAGGAGACTAAATGGGCGGCCCCTCCAGAGGCAGAATGAGAAGGCAGAAAGGGACAGGAGCTGGTTGGATGGACATGGGAAACCTGGGGTGGAAAGGGGGAATGTGCTGTCACATTATAGGGATTGCAACTAGTGTCACATAACAATATGTGTATACATTTTTGTATAAGAAATTAACTTAAGCTGTAAACTTTCACCTAAAGCACAATAAATAAATAAAAGACTGTAACAAATTACAGCACAATGTATAGGAAAAAAATCCATTATGTTTAACGATACTAAAATTAATGAAGAATGTCTTCTTATAAAAGAATGCAAAGTAATAACTGTAGAAGGATGATATATTTAGAAAATTACTACTTGGCCATTACCGATGTAATAATTGATTCAGGCAGGATTATCAATGGATTCTAAACAATTGGGTGGAAGACTTTAGAACAGAACATACATAAGGTCTCCAAATACCACCCACGCATTTCTTATTATTCACAAAGGGAGAAATTAGAAGATCTGATGGATACCATCTTAACCAAGCAATCAAACTTATTAGCACCACAGCTGAACATGAGGAAACAATCAGGAAAATCCAGGTAGTAGATCATTGTACAAGATGATGGGTTTAGATTCTTCAAATAGATCCATGTTTTCACAGATTTAAAAAAGTGAGGCAAATGTTCTTGACTGAAAGCTACCAAAGAGATACGGTAACCTAACCCTTAAGGATCCTAGATTGGGAGGAAAAACACTTGTAAATGAATTTTTGGAGACATTTGGGAAAAACTGAATATGGATTCTTAGCCAGATAATAGTATTGAATCAGTATTAAATTTTTTAGGCATATATAAAATTATAGTCATGTAAGAAAATGTTCTTGTTTTTAGGAGACACATGATAAATTTTGTAGGTTGAAATATCATATCTGCAATTTATTTGGAAATGGTTCACCCAAATTAGAATAAGTACATATAAATGCACACACACTTGTGTGGTGTGTGTGTTTGTGTAAAGAGAGAGGAGAGAAAAAAATGAAAATTCAGCAAAACGTTAACGACCTGTGAATTTACGTAAAAGTTATACTAGTAATTACTGTACTGTTCTTTCAAGTTTGGGGTAGGTTTGAAATTTTTCAGAATAAAAACTTGGTAAGAATTTTAATAAACTTAAGGCTTAGAGAGGTTAAATTGCTTGCCAAAATTCACAAAACTACACTTTCAAGAACCAGGAATGATACCCACTTCTGCCATCCTCCCCAACATTCTCTTCACTTCCTTCTCTGATGCCATTTAGTTAGGACTTTCTTCCAGAAGTGTATGGGTAAACCAGAGATCAGACCTGCACTAAGATCTGAGTTTTTCAGTTGTTATTTAAACAAAGCTATGCATTTATTTTATGGAGTCCTCGTAGCACAATGGTTAAGCACTTGGCTGCAAACTGAAAGGTTGGTGATTCAAAACCGCCCAGTGGTTCTGTAGAAGAAAAGAGCTGGTGATGTGCTCCAATAAAGATTATAGCCTAGAAAACCTTATTGGGGAGTTCTGTTCTGTCTCGTGGGATAGCTATAAGTTGGAAATCAACTTGACAGCGCATAACAACCACCACCACCACCACCATTTATTTTATATAGGTGGTATAATCTAGGCTTTTGTCCTTGTTGTTACGTGTCCTTGGGTCAGCTCCGACTCATAGCAACCCTATGTACAACAGAACAAAAAGCTGCCCAGTCCTGGGCCATCCTCACAATCATTGTTATGCTTGCAACCACAGTGTCAATCCATCACGTTGAGGGTCTTCCTCTTTTTCGCGGACCCTCTATTTTACCAAGCATGATTTCCTTCTTCAGGGACTGGTCTCTCTTGATAAAACATGTCCAAAGTATCTGAGGAGCATTCAGGCTGTACTTTTTCCCAGACAGATTTGTTCATTCTTCTAGCACTCCATGGTAGATTCAATATTCCTCACTAACACCACAATTCAAAGGCATTGTCTTAGTCATCTAGTGCTGCTATAACAGAAATACCACGAGTGGGTGGCTCCAACAAAGAGAAGTTTATTCTCTCACAGTCCAGTAGGCTAGAAGTCTGAATTCAGGGCGCCTGTGCCAGAGGAAAGCTGTCTCTCTGTGTCAGCTCTGAAGGAAGGTCCTTGTGATGCATCAGTCTTCCCTTGGTCTGGGAGCATCTCAGCTCAGGAACCTCAGGTCCAAAGGACACGCTCTGCTCCCAGAGCTGCTTTCTTGGTGGTATAAGTTTCCCATGTCTCTTTTATATCTCAAAAGAGATTGACTTAAGACACTACCTACTCTTGTAGACCTCATCAATGTAACTGCCACTAATCTGTCTTATTACATCATAGTGATAACCCACTGCCTTCGAGTCGATTCCGACTCATAGCGACCCTATAGGACAGAGTAGAACTGCCCTATGGAGTTTCCAAAGAGCACCTGGCAGATTCGAACTGCTGACCTCTTGGTTAGCAGCCGTAGCACTTAACCATTATGCCACCAGTGTTTCCATCATAGTGATAGGATTTACAATATATAGATAAATCACATCAGAAGATAAAATGGTAGAATTTGTGTAACTTTAAAATTATTTCAAAATAAAAATTTAAAAATATGTCCAAAGGGTATTTCTGATCACCTCCAAAACCTGCTGCTCCCAGTCTCCCCATCTTAGATCAGTTCTATCTTTCCAGTTGCTCAGACAAAAAAAAAAAAAAAAAAAAAAAAACCTTGAAATTATCTTTGACTCTCTCCTTCACACCCCAGTCCAATCCATCAGCAAAGCCTATTGGCCACACCTTCACAACATTATCAGAATCAACCCCTTCTCACCACCCTCACTGCTACCACTCTGTTCTGACCCAACACTATCACTGGCCAAACAGCTCCTGGCTGGTCTCCTTGCTTTTGCCCTGGCCCCTTCAGTCTATTTTCAACATAGCATCTAGAGGGGTTCCATTGAAACATAAGCCAGATGATGTCGCCCTCTGCTCGGGCCCACGCAAGGAACCCCATATGTCCCTGCTACTGCAGACCTTATCTCCCACCCCTCTCCCCTCACTCCCTCAGGTCCTTGTACACAGCCCAAAGGCTCTCACCTGAGGACTTCCACCTCCAATGCTCTCTCGGCCTTCCTCTGCTCCCTCACCCCTCTCAGGATGGATCAAATATCACTTCCTAAGGGGCTTTCTCTGAGCCCCCTCTATAAGACACACCCTCTTTACACTTCCTTACATGGAATCATGACCTAGCCAAGTTGACAGATATTTGGGAGGGACACAATTCAGACCATGACAGGGATCAATTCTTAGTCAGTCTTCCTTATTCATCATCCAACTTTCATGTGCATATCAGGCAGCTGAAAATACGTGGCTTGGATTAGGCATACTTTAGTCCTCAAAGTGACATCTTTGTTTTTCAACATTTTAAAGAGAGCTTTTGCAGAAGATTTTCCCAATGCAGCAAATCATTTGATTTCATAACTAACCACTGCTCCAAGTTGGTGTTGATTGTGGATTCAACCAAAATGAAATCTTTGACAACTTCGGTCTTTTCTCCATTTATCAGAATGTTGCTTCTTGGTCCAGTTGTTAGGATTTCTGTTTTCTTTTTGTGCATGTGCAATCCATACAGAAGGCTTTGATCTTCATCAGTGATTCAAGACCCCTTCGCTTTCTGTAAGCAAGGTTGTGTCATCTGAATATCACAGGTTGTTAATAGCTATGATATGATGGAGTGAATGCGTTTTACATGTGGCAAGGGCATGAATTTTGGGGGGCCAAAGGGTGAAATGTTATGGATTAAATTCTGTCCCCCCCAAAATGTGTGTCAATTTGACAAGGCTATGATTCCCAGTATTGTGTGGTTGTTCTTCATTTTGTGATTTGATGTAATTTTCCTGTGTGTTGCAGATCCTAATCTGTGCCTGTGGCTAATGAGGTAAGATTAGGTTATGTTAAAGAGGATTAGGGTGGGATGCAACACCCTTACTCAGGTCACAGCCTTGGTCCAATGTAAGGGGAGTTTCCCTGGGGTGTGGCCCGCATTGCCTTTTATCTTACAAGAAATAAAAGGAGAGAGAAGAGAATGGAGAGAGGAGGACCTCATGCTACCAAGAAAGCAGCACCAGGACCAGAGCACGTCCTTTGGACCCAGAGTTCCTGTGCTGAGTAGCTCCAAGACCAGGGAAAGATTGATGGCAAGGACCTTCCTCCAGAGTCGACAAAGAGAAAAAGCCTTCCCCTGGAGCTAATGCCCTGAATTTGGACTTCTAGCCTACTAGACTGTGAGAGAGTGAACTTCTGTTTGCTGAAGCCATCCACTTGTATTTCTGTTACAGCAGCACTAGATGACTAAGACAGTCATATTAGTTAGTCTTTCTTGTAGGCGTGTGGATATTATCCTATCAGTGACAGCACTGTTCTTCAGGAAAGACCTTGAAATGTTCTTTTTGAAGATGAATGTGATGCTATTCATCTTCAACATTTGTCATTCCCAGCATATTAGACCATATGATTGATTCAAAATGGCCAATCCCAGTCCATTTCATCATTTCAGCTCATTAATGCCGAGTGCCTAGGATATCTATCTTGAAGTGCTCCATTTCATTGTTAACAACATCCGATTTTCCAACATTTATACTTCGTACATTCTACATTCCGATTATTAACGGTTATTTGCAGCTGTTTCTTTCCTTTTGGTGTCGTGCTGCATCAGCAAATGAAGTTTTCAAAAGCTTTACTCCACCCAAGTCATTGAAGTTGACTCTACTTTGAGGAGGTAGCTCTTCTCCTTTCATATTTGAGTGACTTCCAACCTGCGGGGTTCATTTTCTGGCACTATATCAGATAAAGTCCTGTTGCTATTCACAAGGTTTTCACTGGCCAATTTTTTTTAAAAGTAGACTGCCATGTCCTTCTTCCTATTCTGTCTTAGTCTGGAAGCTCTGCTGAAACCTCTTTAACATGGATGAATCTGCTGGTATTTGAAATTTCAGTGGCATAGCTTCCAGGATCACAGCAGCAAGCAAGCCACCACATCTAAACATATTAGCATCACTCAATATTCTTAACACCAGTAATTATTATCTAAATATAGGACATTTACTGATGGGCATCTTTAATAGTAATTAAGGCTTTTCATATGCTAATTTTTACAAATCATCTATAAATACATTTGATTAAAAACACATCCTGTTGGTAAGTGTTTTGTTTGTCATTGTTATTGAAGATTTTGCACATAATTGGCTTATATGATGGTTCTGCAACATAGGAAAAATTATATAAAACACCAAACAATTTAAATAATAAAGGACAAGATAAACACATTTTGGTGCACGGATGGCTTATTAATCCTGTAAAAGAAAATTAATAACAGGAAAAAGTAGAGAGAAGCAATAAAAATTTTTAAAAATATCTTTAACTGATCACATTTTAATACTATAACACTTAGTCCTAAGGGGAAAAGGAAATCCAGAATTCTATGAGTATGTTTATTATAGAAAATATTTCAAAATGTTGTTAGGTACCATCTACTCGGTTCCAACTCATAGCCACTCTGTGTACAACAGAACAAAGCACTGCCCATTCCTGAGGCATGCTCACAATCATCATGCTTGAGCTCACTGTTGCATCCACTGTGTCAATCCATCTTGTTGAGGGTCTTCCTATTTTTCACTGGCCCTCCACTTTGCTAAGCATGATGTCCTTCTGCAGGGCCGGATCCCCCCTGACAACATGTCCAAAGTATGTGAGACTTAGTTTCACCTCCCTTGCTTCTAAGGAGAATTCTGGTTGTACTTTTTCCAAGACAGATTTGTGTGTTCTTTTGGCAGTCCATGGTATATTCAATATTCTTTGCCAACACCACAATTCGAAGGTGTCAATTCTTCTTTGGTCTTCCTTATTCACTGTCCAGTTTTCGCATGCATAGGAGGCAATTAAAAACACCATGGCTTGGGTCAGGTGCACCTTAGTCTTCAAGGTGACATCTTTGCTTTACAACACTTTAAAGAGGTCTTTTGCAACACATTTGCCCAATGCAATGCGTCTTTTGATATCTTGACTGCTGCTTTCATGGGTGTTGATTATGGATCCAAGTAAGATGAAATCTTTGGAAACTTCGATCTTTTCTCTGGTTATCATGATGTGGCTTATTGGTCCAATTGTGAGGGTTTTTGTTTTCTTTATGTTGAGCTGTAATCCATACTGAAGACTGTAGTCTTTGATCTTCATCAGTAAGTGCTTCAAGTCCTCTTCACTTTCAGCCAGCAAGGTTGTGTCATCTGCATAACACAGGATGTTAATGAGTCGTCCTCCAATCTCGATGCCCCATTCTTCATATAGTCCAGTTTCTTGGATTATTTGCTAAGCATACAAATTGAATAAGTAGGGTGAAAGGACACAACCCTGACATACACCTTTCGTGAATTTAAACCACGCAGTATCCCCTTGTTCTGTTTGAACGACTTCCTCTTCTTCTATGTACAGGTTTCTCATGACCACAGTTAAGTGTTCTGGAATTCCCGTTCTTCAAAATGTTATCCATAACATATTATGATTCAAGTAGTCGAATGCCTTCGTATAGTCAATAAAACACAGGTAAACATCTTTCTGGTATTCTCTGCTCTCAGGCAGGATCCATCTGACATCAACAATGATATCCCTGGTTCTACGTCCTCTTCTGAATCCTGCTCGAATTTCTGGCAGTTCCCTGTGGATATACTGCTGCAACTATTTTTGAATGATCTTCAGCAAAATTTTACTTGTGTAATGTGATATTAATATTGTTCTATAATTTCCACATTCAGCTGGATAACTTCTCTTGGGAGTAGGTATAAATATGGATCTCTTCCAGTCATTTTGCCAGGTAGCTGTCTTCCAAATTTCTTCATATAGACAAGTGACCACTTCCAATGCTGTATCCATTTGTTGAAACATCTCAGTTGGTATTCTGTCAGTTCCTGGTGCCTTGTTTTTTGCCGGTGTCTGCCTTCATGCAGCTTGGACCTCTTCCTTCCTT